>NC_067159.1:10434578-11839578 GCF_903995435.1 Acomys russatus
ATTTATTTACTTTTTTTGTATATACAATGCTCTGCCTACATTAGGCCTGAATCTCTATTCTTTATGTAAGTTTTTTGTAAATGTAAGGGCTTATTGCTATAAGTAGAAAGCTTGATTTTAGCTGTATATCTGTGTTTAATTTTGATCTTAGGATTTTTAAAATAGACAATGCTAACTTTAAAGAAATACTTAAGATTTTTTTTTTATGCTGTGTCTCTGTGAGTGTATGCCAGGAGTATTCAGATGCCCTAGGAGGCCACAGAAGGCACTGGAGCTGCAGGAAGTGATGAGCTGCCCAGCGTGTGCTGGGAAACACACTTAGGTCCTTTGGAAGAACAGGAAGCACTCTAGACCAGTGACTCATCGCTCCAACCACAGTAATTTTAATAACGTTTAATTATAATGAAGTTAATAGTTTACTTATTATCTTAAGTTTTATCTTTCTCAAGCATTCTTATGATATACTTAAAATTCTTTGTTATGTCCAAATCTTTCCTTTTCCATTCGGGAAAAAAAAATCCTTAACTCTAGGACAACATCTTGTTCTAGCATACAAAGTCTTTTCTCATCTAAAAGCATTTTCTTTTTCCTTTAAACCCTTTTAAAAAACCAAAATAATATTCCATACCTATAATTTTCCATATCTCCTTTTCATACATGATCTTATTTTTCCTTACAAATCTCTGAATTTATAGAAATTATTTTCTTAGGACAATAAAATAATGTTATATTTAATAATCCCCCTCAAAGATTCTATTTGAAGTAAGACATGGATGTTTTACCTTAAATATCTAACTTTGTCAACATAGGCAGATGCGTTACCAGGTTTGGATGCACTTGGGTTTTTGTTCGTTTGTTTAACTAATAAATTGTAACAAACTAATTTGTTAGATTCATTTAAGTCCTGTCTTAGTTTCTGTTCCTGTCGCAATGATAACAAAGTCACTGAAGGGGCAAGGGCTTATTCTGGCACACAGCTCAAGGGACAGGCCATCATGGCGGGGGAGGGAAGGTGGCTTGCAGGATCTTGGCACATCACATTCACAGTCAGAGAGCAGGCAGGGTGAGAGCATGCTGCCGTTCAGTGCTCCTTCTCCCAATCGGGCAATGGCGACACCTACAGTTGGCAGTTCCTCCGACCTAAATTAATATGACTGTAGGCTCATCTTCCAGGTGAGTCTTGAATCTACTGTGTTGACAATATAAGCCATCACAAGTCCCACAAATTGAAAGGCATCTGGGCTGAGTTTACACAACTTCTTACATATGAGCCATTTTGAATTGAAACTTTTGAGAAGATTTTTTTTTATTATTATGTAAGCATACTACATAAAATGAATCTAAAAACTTGGCTTGCAGAAACTTGCATGCTGATGGACCAAGATAATGTAACTCAAATGCATAAACAGTATCAGGATCACCTTTTCCTCCAGGCTAATCTTATAAAAATTTTAAATTTAAATTTTATGTTATGTGCATATGGGTGTTGTACTGGCTGGTTTTATGTCAACTTGACACAAGCTAGCATCATCAGAAAGGAGGAGATTTGAACTGAGAAAGTGCCTCCATAAGATCTAACTGTAGGCAAGCCTGTAGGGTATTTTCTTAACCAGTAGTTGATGGGGGAGGGCTCAGGCTATTGTGGATGGAGCCACCCTGGGCTGGTGGTCCAGGGTTCTATGAGAAAGCAGGCTGAGCAAGCCATGGGGAACAAGCCAGTAAGCAGCACCCCCCCCCATGGCCTCTGCTTCAGTTCCTGCCTCCAAGTTCCTGTCCTGTTTGAGTTCCTGGCCTGATTTTCCTCAGATGGTTGACCTGTTTACCCTGAATTGTGATAAAAATTAACTCTTTCCTCCCCAGCTAGCTTTTGGTCATGATGTTTCACTACAGCAATAGTAACCCTAACTAAGACAGGTGTTTTGCCTATATGTATGTCTAAGCACATGTGTATCTCACACACACACACACACACACACACACACACACACACACACATGCATGCACTTACACTATCTGGGAATGTTCTCCTTGGGAAAAAAAAAAAGTTAAATTATAATTTTCAGAAATAAAGCCATCTGGAAAACCAAATGGCTGTTCTCCAAACATTTCTTTCTCCAGTGACTTCAGTTTCCTATTTTAATGTTTAAAAAAATTTTTTTCCCTGAAAATTGCAGCCTTCTGTGTTAGCTGAGACTTGTGTTTTGGACCAGATATATATATACTGCTTATGTAATTCCCATAGATGTCAGTGCATGGTTGGTTTCTCCCATTGCATTTTGGGTTTATCTTGAACAGTTCTAGGAATATAAAAGCTCAGGACACTGGGTAAACAACTCTTTCTAGTTCAGGACACAAGGTTTCTTTCAATGTAGGAATAGTGTATGTTGCCTTTGGCTTTCCTATAAGGCCACTTCCTGTCCTGAGGGAGTTCCCTCTGCACCTTCACCCTACACGTAGCCATCATCGTCATCATCATCGTCATCATCGTCATCATCGTCGTCGTCATCGTCATGATTTCTTACTCATCGTATTTCTAAACTAAGGCATTTGCAATACACATGAAAGGACCTAGGAAAACCATGACGTTAGATATTGCAGGTGTAGCATAAGGGAAAACAAAAACCAACCAAACAAAAGGCAGTGCCATCAAAGAAATGCCCTGACCAAGAAGATGCCCTGAAGTAAACAAATGTTCTGAGGCAAATACCAGGTTGTCAACAGCCAGCTCAGAGGGGTATTCATATGACAGGGTAACATGAATGCTTGCGCATACAGACTCGTTCGTGCTGGTACCAATCCAGGTGACTTCTCTGGTGACTTGGGACCCCACATTGGGTACCCAAACTGTTAATATAGGACACAGGTCTCATATCAAAAGGGAGTAGGGAACATTTTCATAGATACGAAGCAGCATATGAGAAAGGCCAGGAGGAGCCCAAAAAACTAGGGGTTAAGTCCTAGCTCCCCTATCAAATGCACATTCAATCTGGAGAGGTAGACTCTAAAAACTTCATGCTTTTGAAAATTGTTTCAAGCCAGGCAGTGGTGGCGCACACCTTTAATCCTAGCACTCGGGAGGCAGAGGCAGGTGGATTGCTGTGAGTTCGAGGACAGCCTGGTCGACAAAGTGAGTCCAGGACAGGCAAGGCTAAACAGAGAAACCCTGTCTCAAAAAACCAAAAAAAAAAAAAAAAAAAAAAAAAAAAAAAAAAAAAAATTGTTTCAGATGTAGGGAGCTAGTGGCACACACCTTTAATCCCAGTACTGGGAGGTTCGAGGCCAGCCCGGTCTAGACTGAGTTTCAGGATGGCCAGGGCTACACAGAAACCCTGTCTCAAAACAACAACAAAATTGCTTTAGTAGGCCTGAGCTCTAGTAGTTCATTTCCGTTCCTTTCCTTTTCATGGTACTGAGACTCAAACACAGCAGCCTGTGCACTCTAGGGAACTGTTCTACCACCAAGCTGCACCTAAGCCCCTGGCTCTAGGTGTTCTCTCTCTCTCTCTCTCTCTGCTTCACTGTCATGCGAACAGCTGCTACCACATTCTCCTACTACTACTGGAAGGAGCCATGTCAGCATGCCTAGCCCATCGGATGGACTGAAAACCTTTCTGAAAATGGGGAGTCAAAATGTATTTCTCCTCCCTGAAATTGCTCCTGTCACATATTTTAATCACACCGACATTAAAATAAACCACAAACTTGCTCAGTCTGTATGAAGTCTTCAGTTCAATTCCCAGTGCCCCAAAAACAAAACAACAGTTAAATGCATACTCTCAAGGGGTAAGGAAGGACAGTACATTAAAAAAAAAAAAGTGTGTGTTGCCAGATGCCGTGGTACACACTTGTCATCCCAGCAGGGAGGCAGAGGCAGGCATGTCTCTTGTGAGTTTGAGGCCAGCCTGGTCTACAAAGCAAGTCCAGGACAGCCAAGGCTACACAGAGAAACCCAGTCTTGGAAAAACAAAACTGTGTGTTTCCATGGTTTAGCATGTGCACATTGTCAAGGTCAGAGGACAACCTGAAGGAGTTGGTTCCTTTCACCCATGTGGACTCTAGTGATCAAAACCACGTTGCTAGGCATGGCGGCAGGTGCCCTTACCTTCCCAGTGATCTTGCTGCCCCCACACAGTACATTTTAGAATATTTGTGTGTATGGGTATGTGCCCGACTCTGCTACGTGCATCACGTGTGTATAGGAGCGTGTGGAACTGATGTTACTTACAGGCAGCTGTGAGTGAGCATGTGGGTACTGGGAACCAAATCCAGGTCGTCTTCAAAAGCAATAAATGCTCTTAGCCACAGAGCCATCTCTCCAGCTCCTGGAAAATACATTGTATGGACAATGGAGGGAGTTTCCAGATGGGCTGCAATTTTCCTCAGATAGACTTTGCCTCCCCTACCACTCTCTGTTCCTTATATGTGGTTTTTAGATGTGTCATAGCATCAGATGTATGCTAGGAATGGTCAAAACCACAGAGCTAATAATATGGAAATGCCATTATAACAAAGCAAAGAACAGTTAGAGCTTGTCTGTTGACCACACTCAGCAGTCACAAGACACCCTGATGTAATGTGCTCTGCTGTTGCATAGCTTTCAGGCATCTTGAAGTTGCTTAGATTATGCCATCTTCAGTGTCTCATCTCATTTCAGAGCAGTGGGTTCTTAACCTTCCTAATGCTGTGACCCTTTAATACAGTTCTTCAAATTATTTTCATGTAACTGTAATTTTGCTACTGTTATGAACCATAATGTAAATATCCATGAACTCCTGTGAAATGGTCATTCAACCTCAGGTTGAGAACCTCTGCTCCAGAAACTTCCATGCTTCAGATTTAAAGGCTGTAGAGGGTGAACATCTGGCACTCGGGACTTCTTTCTGCTGAGGTTAAGGCAGCGGACTTTCCTTGCTTTGAGCATAGAATCTCTGGATGTCTAATCTAGGATAGTCAGAAGCATCACGGGGGGTTTTCAAGTTGGGATGAACTAAAAACTTGGCAGAGTCATTTTAGTGTGGACATGTTGTTCCTCCAAAGGCATCGACGTTACAAGGTTGTTTTTGTTGTTGTTTTGTTTTTTATTTTGTTTGTTTTAAGTCAACCTGACACAAACTAGTCATCTGGGAAGAGTCAGTCTCAACTGAGAAAACACCTCCATCAGACGGGCCTGTGGGCAAGTCTGTGTGGCATTTTCTTGTTTAATGACTGGTGTGGGAGGACCCAGCCCAATGTGGGCAGTGCTACCTCTGGGTGGGTGAGCAAGCCATGAGCAACAAATCCGTAGGCAGCAATCCTCCATGTCCCCAGCTTCCGTTCTTGCAGGGACTTCCTTCAGTGATGGGCTGAGACCTGGATATATAATATGAGCTAAGTAAACCCTTTCCTCCCCAAGTGGCTTTTGGTCATTGTGTTTATCATAACAATAGAAAAGAAATTAGGACACAAGGTTAAAAATACAGAGACAAATCCTAGAGATAAAATAATGGCTTTCATAATAGAATTCCTCTGGCATTTATTCACTGATGGTCAGGATGAGAAAGTAGCACTCAGGGGAAAGGCGTGGTTAGAAAGTTAGGATTTGAGGTGAAGGTTCTGCTGTCTGATTCCAATGGACACATAGCCTACACTAACCCTTCTCCTGGAATTGGGCAAGAAGCATCATGCCAGGCCCAAGGCAAAGGAGGCTATTCTCTGGTTTACATTAGGGTTGTTCTGAAGGCGGGGTTTTGAGGAAGGATGTGGTGGGAAGAAAGCCCCACCCAGGTATCAGCCTGCGAGCATTCTTCTCGGGGCTTTGTCTCCTTGGCCTGGTGACCACTTGTTACTTGCCTCTCTGGTATGGTTTCAAACACTTTAGTAATCTGCTTAGTGTGTATGGAGGTCAGCTGATAACTCAAAGGGGGTTAGTTTCTTCTATCATGTGGGTTCCAGGGACTCAGGTCATCAGACTTGGTGACAAGTGTCTTTATCTGCTGAAACTATCCCGTTGGCCCTGACAAATGTCTTTTGATAGAGGAACAGTTTAACAGGAGGCTGCAGTGTTTATCTCTCCAGAGGATTGGTTCTAACAGCAAATAGAATTAATTCCATCCCTAAATACTTGAGGAAATGGCTTGGAGGATCTTCTCGGGCCATTCTCATGGCATGAGTTCCTTCATATAAGTGGTCTCTGATAAAACTTAACTCTGTCACAATAAGCCAGACCAGACTTGGATTAGGAAAAAAAAAAAAAGTCTTTTATTTGGCTGGCTAGGAGCACTGAAGGTTTAGGGTGGGTAAGCTTTGCTCAGAAGAATCTTTCTAAAGAGACATCTTTTATGTGTGCAGGTATTTCAAATAAAAATTGCCAGATTCCCAAATGTGGGTGTTGCTGGCCAAGCCAGCAGCTGGCCAGATGTTGGCTCGTAAGGCTTCTGTGATGTACTGTTTATCTTTCTCTCCATTCTGTGGCAGAACACCAGCCAGAAGCACCATAAGGGAGGACTGGCTTCTGCTCACGGCGGAGTGTCGGAACACATGACAGAGAAGTGCCTGCCACCTTAGCAGACATGACCCAGAGACAGCGATTACCTTGAAAGCTTGCCTGCAGTGACCCATTGGCAAAGCTCATGCCGCAAAGGTTTCATAATCTCCCAACACAGGGCTGGAAACCAAGTGTTCAGACACACAAGCCTATGGGGAAACCCAAACTGTAGCAGGTGAGGAGGATGTAAGGATTACTATTTCATCATTGTGTGTTAGGGAGAATTGGGATAGCGTGATTTGAAAAGAGGTTAGTTCAGGATGAAGTGGGCTAGCATGACCTGCAACAAAAGCATCAGTGAAGAAAATCTATGAACAAGAAAACCTTCAAGATGGACTCTCAGGCAGAAGCCTTTAATCATATTACTTATCTGATAATTGGCTTTATAGTCCCCTTTGAAGAGGCTTCTCTAGGGTTGCATGTCCTGTCAAGAGTAGTCTGCCATTTTGTTTCCTGTGAACCCTTAAGAGAGATTCACAATAGTGGGAGCAACAGGGCTGGGAGACCCTTCCTTTTCTAGTAGAACTCATAGAGTATGAGCCTTCAAGCTTTTACATTTTTATTTTAAAAAATGTATGAGTCTGCATATAGTCCTGCATGTCAGAAGAGGGCATCAGAGCCTGTTGTACATGGTTGTGAGCCATCATGTAGTTGCTAGGAATTGACTCAGGACCTTTGGAAGAACAGCCAGCACCCTTCCCCACTGAGCAACCTCACCTAGATGCTTCAAGTTTTTAACTACACTGTATCTGCCGGGATTCCTTAAGTGGAGAGTCCTTGTGTCTCAGAAGCTGGTAAGACTTTCATAAACAAAAACAGCTGTAAAACATCTCACAAGGACTATATTTTAAGGAATTAGGAACTCTTTAATACCCCAGAAGGCATGTGGGTAGTAGTTTTAGTCAGAACTGAGTTTTTATGTCTGTGATTAGCATTTTTGATGTTACCACATATTACATGAAAGGGATTGGTGATCCTCAGTACAGAAGTGAGCTGTTGGGTTATTTTACTGTAAAGGCAAGGTTACTACTTTGTAGGGACCTTGGTAACTCAAAGCAAAAACTGATCTCTTTAAAATGTCAGGTAGGGTGACACATGCCCGTAATTCCAGCAACTGGGAAGCCAAGGCAGGAGGACAGCAAGTTCAAGGCCAACTTGGGCCACGGAAGACTCCTGTTCGGCAAACGTAAAGCAAAAGCCCTCAGAGACTTCTTTTGCCTTATCAGTTCTTGTGGGGGATGTTTTGGTCCATACTGTAAGATGTCAGTAATGACTAGGTGAGTACAGCTTTGTGTTGGTAGTGTGTGGATAAGTCCATCTGCCAACCCTTACCTACAGAGGCACCTATTTGGACTACAGTCAAGTCCTCCAACAACATTGTTGTGCTGATAAATGGAGTAGGTTGTCACTTGAATAATTCAAGAAAGTCCCTTGCTAAATAAGGTAGTCATGGCATGGCCCCCCAAGCAAGAGTAACCATTTTTAATTTTTTTGGTATTTTTGAGACAGGGTTTCCCTGTGTAGCCTTGGATATCCTGGACTTGCTTTGTAGACCAGGCTGGCCTCAAACTCAAGAGATCCACCTGCCTCCGCCTCCTGAGTGCTGGGATTAAAGGTGTGTGCCACCACAATCAGCTAAGAGTAATCATTAAAAAAAAAAAAGTGTTTATATATCTATGTACACATGTGAACAGGCCATCAGAACCCCAACAGTTAAAATGACAGGCTGTTGTGAGCTCAGTTTTCTACATGTCCCTCATTTTTAAATAAAGCTTCTGTTAATAATCCATTCCTACTCTAACAGCTCATCTCTGCTATGTCTGTTGTTTCCATATATGAGTGAACTAATCCATTGTCCTAGGCAAGTATGAGGTTAAGCAGATTTAAGATCTTACAGATTTTATCTGGGAGGTAGGCCCCATGGCAGTCTGACATCTAGCCAGGCCCTCTCCAGTAAGTCATTGCTGGTCTTTCGCTAAGATCCTTTGTATTTGATAAGGAGTCTGAACTGTCCCAAAGTCAACTTGGAGCCTGTTCAACTAGTGTATGGATGCTACAGCCTGGAGGCAGCTGGACCACCCGTCTAGTTGCTTTGAGAAATATGCCATAGCCCACTGTGGCTTTGGGGGTCACTACTCTGAGGAAAATCTACTGCCTCTTAGCAATGAAGGTCATGTTTTGCATTTAGGAAGGCTCAGGAGATAGGTTTGCAGGCTCATAAATGGATAGCACCTGGTCTCAGGACGAACTAACTATACTTTATTATCATTATTTGATTTAAATGAGCCTCTGGATTTAGACTTTTCTTTTTCGAGATAGGGTTTTTCTGTGTAGACTTGGCCGATCTGGAACTCACTCTGTAGAACAGGCTGGCCTCAAACTCAGAGATCTGCTTGCCTCTGCCCCTGAGTGCTGGGATTAAAGGCGTGTGTCACCACACCCGATTATGGGTTTAGACTTTTCAACTGGTGCCGGAGTAAGACTTTTGGAGCTATTAGATTATTTTCTAGATTAAAACAAACAAAAACAAAACCCAGCCCATGGATTTGGAGGCTGGGGCAGAATGCAGTGGCCTGAATGTACTCCCTCCAATTCATCAGTTGAAATTGATTCAACAATGTGACATTAGGTATGGGTTTTTTATTACATCATTTGAATGGACTAGGGGAAAGTGTTAGGTTGTGCTTGGATTTTCATCATGAGGATGCAAGACGTACCAACTTGAAAGTAGAGAACAGCCTGTTTCTGATACCAATCTGCTGGTTACTTCATCTTGGACATCTCAAGTCTCCAGAAACATTAAGTCAATTTCTATTCTCTACAGTAGAACACCCAGTTTAACAAAATGGTGTGGGTGTTTGTGCACGCACGCACACATTCTGATCTATATGCATGTGTGCATTAGTTTGTCAGAGAATAATCCTGGGTATCAACTTTAGGTACAGAATAATCCTCCAAGACAGGGCAGCTCACAGGCCTGGAGTTCCCCAATTAGGCTAGACTGCCTGGCTAGTGAGCACCAGTGGTTCTCCTTATCTGTCTTCCCAACAAGTATGTGCCAACACACCTCACATTTTTACTTGGGTTCTGGGGAAGAAATACAGGTCTTCATATTTGCATGGCAAGAGCTTCATCAACTGAGCCACGACATGCTCTTTTACAGCAGCAGCAACTAAGACAGGTGTCCATGTGCATTAGTCAGCTTGCCATCACTATGAATACCTGAGAAAAATTTAAAGATAAAATGATATTTTGGCTCACAGCTGAAGGCAGGTTTTAGTCCATGACTGAGTGGCCACACTGCTTTGGGTCTATGTAAGGCAGAAATTCAAGACGGAAACAAAGCTGATCATCTCCCTAGCCAGGAAGCAAAAAGAACGGGTGATGCGCATCATTCCTTCCAAGGGCACACTTCCATTAGGTCCGACCTCCTAAACGCTCCAGTGCACCTCTCAGGAGAGAGATCAGTCTCAACACACACATTTTTAGGAGGCTGTTCAACATCCATATCATAGCAACTTAAGATATTAATGAAGAGTAGGGTGCACTGGTTTAAGCCTATATAGTCCCATTACTGGGAAGACTGAGCCACGATGATCTGAGCCAAGAAATCGGGGGCTAGCTTATGTAAGACAGACCCTGTCTATAGTCTTCAAATGGCTTGTCTCATCCTCGGAAACAGGGTCTAATGGAGTTTTGCTATTTATGCAAAAAAGACACAAGACTACCAGTAAGTCTTACATTTTAATTGACTTTAATGATTATTGCTCATCTGCAAGGATTAATATTGCATTCATTAAAAATCATTCAATACAAAATGAATATTTTCCTCCCAAGTTGGTCTCCACATGTTCCCTCTGATGCCAGACATTTTCCAGTGTCCTTTGTTACATGGCTTGACAGAGACTAGCCCTTACCTATTATTCCTATGGACACAGTAATAGATATAGGACCAGAGGGCAGATTAGAGGGCAGCAGGAACTGGGCCCCTACCCTCAGGCAGAGCTGACCAGATGGATATACTGTTGTTGGCCAAGAAAAGTCCCTACTCAATGTGGTGTTCTGACTGGCTGGTTAAGTGCCCTAGGAAAGGGGTCTTCAAATGTTAGCATCTATAGAGAAGAAAGCATGATCACATTGGCAAGGAGCAGGAAGGGACTGGGTAGGGAGAAGAGGGAAAGAGTTTTGGCAAGATAATTGTTCCCTGCTAGGAAGGTACAGGGTAAAAGCTTTCCTTTCTTGTATTTCTGTTTTTAATGCCTGTTTCTCTGATCAGTGGAAAGAGAGAAGTAAACATTTCTGGTACCTAGCATTAACGCATAACCCATCTTTGAAGGATCACAAGCTAGAACACGTTGAGGACTTAAAATCCTGGATAATTATATACGCAAAGCTTGCGAGCACGAAGCTCCTTTGAGCATGCAGAGATGCTGGCAAGCAGGGTGCGTGGCCTGGGAATAAATCTCCCTGATCTTTAGAGGGCCTCTTGGAATTCTCTTAGAGCATGAATTAGGGTATACTCTCTCCATCAGCTCTTCTTTAAGGTCTCAGTTTATAATTTTTATTTTTTACTTTTGTGGCAAGTGTCAATCAAAAGTGGCACTATGTCTATAAAACTAATACCAAGCAAGGCCTACCATTTTGAACAGATTATATAGTTATATTTCTTTCATCTTGGCCCAATTTGTCATTCTGTCTTCCATCTACACCGACATCCCTTCAAATAGTTTAGGTTGCAGAAGCACAGCTGCCCACAAGTTTGCTCTTAAAGGATAACCCCTAAAGACAGGGCTCAGTGTTTTATACTGAGTAATGGCTCAAGAAATTGGCCGTCAGCATAAGCTGTATGAGGCAGAGCTGAGAAATTCTGCTTATGGCTCCAGTTCACTGATGCTATAAACTATGGGCTGGGAACATCAGAGTCTGAGGCCAGGATTCTTCTAGCCTCAACTCTTCACACTTTGCTTCAAAGGTTCAGAAAAGACGTTGGTAAATATAACCCCCTGAGCTGTTCCTCAGGGCTCACACTAATGTGTTTCCTTAATTAAAAGAAATAAAACAGAAATAAATGCTAAGGGACAAAATTGAACTTGATAGAATGTAGTTTAGTTAAAACGAGAACAATGAGAGAGACTGGTGGGAGGGCTGAACTACAAATCCAAATGAACCCACTGAGCTTAACAACCAACACATCTCTGCGCCAGACATGCCCCCTTACACAGGAGACAGGACTCAGCGTCTCTAAGGGAGGTTGGCATGCACCACCTACGTCTAAGCTACCTGGCTGGGAAGTAGCATCCTGGCTCCCCTGAAGAAGGGGAAGAGCACTAGTTCCAGCAGCTAGGAAACAGGCTCTTTTAAGGCAATTTAGACACTGTAGATTGTTCCACAAAGAAGGTGCCTTACCATTTTCTGTTAATAAGGTAACTAAATATGACCAAAGTACCCAGAAATGGTTAAAGAATCGACTTTCTGGGCTGCAGAGTTAAACCCTTCTTTAGTGACTAGGGTGAGAACCCTTCCACCTCAGTTTCACCTAAAGAGCCATGAGCAAGTTCCTGTGTGGTCTGCAGAACTCAAATGATGAGACGAGAAAACAAAAATGAAATTATAGGAAAAAAAAAAAAATCAAAGGAAAGTAATAAGAAGAAAATAAAAGTTATCTTAAAAAATACTCTATTAGAGTTGTGTGGTTCATGTGGACTGGTCACTGTAATACGTCCATTAGTATCTGCAAAGAGAGAGATGGACCAGTTAACACGCCTTCTATATGAGTCAAGAGATCAGCAACAGCATCTTCTCCAAACTTCCTTCCAGCCTGACTGTGGGGAGTCTTGCGTGGGTTCCTCCTGGGCTGAGGCTCACCTTCTTCTTCTCCTTTTTTTTTAAATATTTTATTTAATTTTAATTTATGTGCGTTGGTGTGTGGGTGTCAAATTTTGGAGTTACAGACAGTTGTGGGCTGCCATGTGGGTGCTGGGAATTGAACCCGGGTCCTTTGGAAGAGCAGGCAGTGCTCTTAACCACTGAGTCATCTCTCCAGCCCGAGGCTCACCTTCTAAAACCTAAAAATACTCTTAGTTCTTTACAGTTATTGGCGGACACACATTTTCTTACTACCTTGTTAATCTCGTTTTCTTCAGAGCTGGGAACTGAAGCTCACTGTATTAGGCAAACACTCCAATACTGACCAACCTAGTCATCACCCTGCTGGTCTGCAGGCCTTACATTCTTCAGTACCGGGCATGACAAGTATCTTTACTGGCTAGGCTGGCTGATTTAACATTGGGGAAAAGAACTTTTCATTGCTTTCTTCCAAGTTACCTGTAATAGTTAGGTTTGAATGGCCCATTTTTGTTGAGTCCCAGATACTTTGCTTGGTCATCTGTCAGCTCTGTCAGGTGGGCATCAAATGATGGCAGGTGCAAGCTGGCAACATATTCATCTAGGAAGAGAAAAGTAGCGGGGGGTGGGGGTGGGGGGGTGGGGGGGGAGGGAGGGGCGTAGGGGGGGAAGGGAGGGGCGTAGAGTTCTTGTCAGATGTCTTTAGGTACAACCTCCCCCTCTATTACCATCTTTAAAACTATTTAGGAAGAGAATAGAAATGGAATAACCCTGAAAGAACCTATAATTTGAAATGTTTGCTTAATTAATGCTTTCAAAGTTGCATTTCTGGGAATCACTTTGTTGAAGCCCCTACAAAGGACAAGCAGAGGGCATCTACCAGGTTGGCAAATGGGTGCCGTGCACTTACCTGTCAGACCTTGGCTGCACCTGAGTGGACACCATGAGTTACCATGTCATATGCTACACCCAGCTTCCTGTGGCAACTTCCCATCAAATCATGAACTACAAAGTTGAGTTCAGTAGGCTAACAAGAGCCTTCCATCACTGAGATTTATTTAGGACAGGATCCCTAAAGCCACAAGTCTTAGGCTCATGAATTTCTAAGACACATGTTTAGTATTGCTCCATAATTTTTATGACTACAATTTTTTTAAAAACAAAACAACAACAACAAAAGCTGGGCATGGTGGCACACACCTTTAATCCCAGCACTTGGGAGGCAGAGGCAGGTGGACCTCTGTGAGTTTGAGGCCAGCCTGATCTACATAGTGAGTCCAGGACAGCCAAGGCTAAACAGAGAAACCCTGTCTCAAAAAACCAAAAAACAAACAAGCAAACAAACAAAAGAGAATTAAAAAAATATATATGTGTATACACATTTTCCTACATGTATTATGTTTGCCCCACACATGTGCCTGGTGCTCATCAAGCCCAGAAGAGAGCACTGGGTCCCTTGCCCAGTGTAAGATGGTTGCAAGCCACCAAATGGTTGTGAGACCTGAGCCTGGGTTCTCTGCAAAAGTAGCAAGTGCTTTAAACCACTAGCATCTATCCAATCCGCAAGTTGTTTTTTAGTGTAAGTTGTTTTTAGCCAGGCACTTGGACTGCATATAAGTATGGAGTTGGTACCACAGATGGTTTATGCTACATGAGCAAAGTGGTCCTATGAGGTGCAGGAGGTTGAGGTGGAAGTGATTTCCAACCAAGACAGAGGATGGATAATACAACTTGTTTCTGTTTCTCTACTTTGGTCTCGTCTATACTTAGTTGCCCTGGGAGTCTGCTGAGCTTTTGAAGGCAACCTGGGAATAAGAGCATCTTCCTTATTTAGCTTGGATTCTTACTATAATTCTGTAAAGTACACAGTATTATTCTCACATTACTATTGACAAACATGGAGGCTCCTGGTGCTAATAGAATGTCTCCTGAGACCACGCATCTAGTAAGCACTGGAACAGCCAGAACCCTGACTTCATACCTAGTGCTTTTTAGAAGTCATTTTACAAAACCATGCAGCCGACTAGGATCGATGCAGGTTTGTTTTTCACTCACCCATTTTCTTAGGAAGCAAGTACACATCCTGTTTGTAGCGTCCCTCAGGGGCATTATAAAGTTCTATCAGTGCCAAAGCCTAAGGTAGGAAAGAGGGCAGGAGAACAAAGCACTTCTTAGAGAGAGACATAAAATAAAACTAGGTTTAATAGCGCTTTATGAGGACATCCTGACCTCCGCCCTGAGATAAAGGCTAGCTGATATGAGAAGGCGAAGTCTTCATTTAGTTTCTAACAAAAGAACAAACTAAATACAACTAAGCTAGAACACTGTAATTTCAGCTGAGCACCACTTCAGAGACGCAATGCCTTTTCAAAGGAAAAAAGTGTGAGCCTCAGTAACTTAGGACATGGAAAAGGTAATAGGTCAGCCAGAATGCACAGTACTCTCAGAGCCCTCACCTGTGCTATGCCCAGCTCTGCACATCTCCATGTAGGAAAAGCAGGCCTCCTACTACATACCTGTGTTGTAGCTGTGATGGAAAGCACAAAGGTAGGGACTGTGGAGCAGCTCAAATTGAGCAAACGACCCTGGGAAGAGAAGAGATGGGGTGAGTTGCTGCCTTGCTTCCAGGTTCTAACAGCACCCAAGTCAAGCACACACAGTAAAGACTGTCACACCTCTCTGTGTGAAGACCGCAATCAGTTAGGGCAGTCAACAGTGTATGTACTTAGCAAAAAATAGGTTTTCTTGGCATGCTTCTCTTCTAGGGGATAGAAGACTGGGGAAACACACTTCTATCCAAAGACAGAGTTCACCAGAACACAGACCCTGGGATTTCCACGGCTCCCCTTCCTTACTCTGTGGATCTAGCATGGAGTCTTTGGTGTGTGTTACCTCTGCTAGAAGGACGACCCGTTTACCATCAGGCCAGATGACGTGGTCCACCTGAGAACGTACTCGCTCCCATGTTAGCTCTGGAGTGCGGAGGCTGGTCTGCAAGGAAGAACAGACAGTTGGTTGTGGCTCTAGTGACATGCAGAGAAAGGCCTAGCTGTAATGGAGAGAAGCCTCACCACATCAATTTCTGTGTTGGAGTGGCCCATATTGCACACGATGCAACTATTTTTCATTCGGTCCAAGTGCTCCCGTGTCACGACATTCTTGTTTCCTGAAAGTAAAGAAGAGTAGCTGAAGAAAGAGGTGCTTGGACACCACCAGCAACTGTTTCCAGTTAGAACTGGGAAGTGTTTGCTACCACTACAGAGCTTGTGCAAGTTGTGAGGAAGATGTGTATACAGCAAATGGTTGAGGTCAGTTATTTGGCTTTAAGACCAGGTAATAGGAAAAATCACCAGGGGAAAAGCTCTTTCGTTTAGAAGATGCTAAAAGCTCTGAGACCTCACTCTAAGTCTGGCCCGTCACAGCGGGCGCGGGCCTCACTGCGGTGTGGCCTTTGAGGCTCAGGCCTCTCTGTGCAGCAAGCACTGGCACTCACCTGTGCAAGTTATCACAACATCCACCTGCCGGATGACTTCACTCAGCTTCACCACCCTGAACCCATCCATACTGGAAGAGAAGAAAGCAATATTATAAGGTAGGGGGTGGGTGGGTGTGTGTGGGTGTGTGTGTGTGTGTGTGTGTGTGTGTGTGTGTGTGTGTGTGTGTGTGTGTGTGTGTGTGTGTGTGTGTGTGTGTGTCTCATATCGATACAACTTTCTGAACTGGTCACAAAATTAGACAACAAAATCCCCTTCTGAAGTAAAAGCTGATGTTACAACCCAGAAATGGTAAGTGATAAGCTGAACTAACTAAACTACATATTGGCTTCTGCAGAGCCCCAAGATTCTACACTGGAAGAGAAAATGTCAAGAGGCCCTAGAAAAGTCTCAGAATTAGAATGAAGGGAACAAAGTCATCTTACTCATCTCTTCCTGGGAGATTTTCACAAACACCATTATGTGAATCAACCATCAACTCTTGAGAATTGTAAAGCACCTCCTTCAAATCTAACAGTATTGTCATCACTCATCCTTACCAGGCCTGCAGAGCACAGATGGGGTCAATTTCTGTGATGTAGACAATTGCTCCGAGGGCCTTGAGAGCAGCACAGCAGCCCTTTCCTACCTGGAGAGCACAGGAAAGGCCAAGCTGCCAGGTCTAATAGGACATGGTCCCCAGGGCAGAGCAGCTTGTGAGGGGTGGGGATTAGCATTCTTTGAGTCATTCATCATCTAGGGAACACTCCAACCCCAGCTGGGCAGAAAGAAGCCCAAACCCTCAATTAGCGATCATTTAGCAGGCGTGTCCTAGCAGGAGTGGGGGAGAGGGATGCTGTGGGTAACAGTCACCATTATGGAAACAAGACTAAACAAGAACAACTCTGATTTCTTACTCCATTAAAAACCTGGCAAATCTCACTTGCAATGTGTCTACACAAGAGCAGCTGCCCAGGGACTTCAGTGGACCACTGCTGAGACATTAAAACTTCCTAGAACCTAGGCCAGGTTAGAGACATTCAGCTATAATGTCACTACCATTTCTCCATTATAATGCAAGTCATAAAATGGAGATAAAATGTTACTTATTCACTTGAACTGTATTTCATCAAAGGCTGTTAAGTGGGAGGCAATAACACTGACATCAATCAATAAGACACATTGGTGAAATATAAAAATTCAATACATTCTATGTCTTTAATTCATGACTATGAAAAAGACTTTTGCTCCTGTTTTCAAGCATAGACTTCATCGCTGTTTCTAGACTGCCTCCTCCGTCCAGGGTTTCTATTAAGCCCTTCTAATAAGAACAGACAGAGACATGGGGCCCAGCTATTTACCTCACCATAACCACACACCACCACTTGTTTCCCACCAAACATCACATCTGTAGTCCTCTTCAGGCTGTGGAAACAGACAAGGGCTCAACTCAAACATTATTAGCAACTCACTTCCTTTGTACCAAATTAAAGTGCAGGGCAATGCCCATGAGAAACTCAGTTGGAAGGTGGCTGAAAATCTGTGAAACGGGCCTCTGTGGTAACATGTAAAGGAGGGAGAATACAGGGCAAGCTAAGTATGAGACTACAATGTCAAACAAATCCCACTGGTCCCCAGCGAGTCTAATGTATACATTTCAACATACCCATCCAAAATGGATTCTCGGCAGCAGTACAAGTTATCAAACTTCTGTTTGGTAACAGAATCATTGACATTCATGGCTGGAACACAGAGCTTCCCAGCTTTGGAGAGCTGATACAGCCTAAGGGGAGAAGAAGCCACAAAAACAAACACACATCAAGTTAGGTAATAAAGTAGCACACAGCCCAATCTGCTTAGCTCTTCCACTTCCGTGCTGCCCTCCTTAGTCTTAAATTTATTGCCCAAAGTTATTTGGAAACATGATTATTTTCTTGTCATCTCTCCTCAACTCATTTTCTTCTATCTTTATCCTTTAATTTTGGAAGGAAAATACGTTTTTTCACTTGAAGTAATTTACTGCTCTTCCGCAAAAGGAACATTATAACCTTAGGCCAGCATTTTTCTAACTGTAAACACTCATGTCTACTTCTGGTAAACAAAGAGCAGAGCGGTTTTGATGTGCTTTTCTGTGTCTGTGGGAGCACCACGTGCAATGTGCCCCCAGTAGAACAATATTTCTAGATATCATTTAGTTATTTTCACCTACCCAAGAGTATGTCTCCAATTTTACTTTTTGTTGCATCACATGTAGTTTTTCAATCATCTTTCCCCTCCATATTTAAAACATAAGATTTTAATACATCATTGAGTATAAGTTTTCCAAGAAACACTCCTGTCTGTACCCCTAGCCCAAATAATTGTTAATTAATTACTCAGTGGAGTAAATGGGAGAGATAAAAGCATGTGAATTAGAATCTGAAAAAAAAATTCCTTCTATGGTCACTTTGATTTTTCAAAAGTAAAAACTCAGTTTTATCTAATGAAGACACTCCCGCTTAGTTATTTTAAGTCTGAAACACAGCCCTAGAGCCTAGGAGAGACCAGAAGAGTTTGATGAGGCAAGAACACAAGGGGCAGCTACTCCAGAATCTGTTACCTGTGAACACCAGTCACGCTCTCTTCCACAATGCCTCGGATCTTCTTAAACACGTTTGGGTACTTCTTATAAACCCAGTGGGTTAAGTCTCCCCCATCATCCAGGATCTACAGAACAGCCAGAAGACTTCTATGGGCATTCAGGCTGCTAGAGCTAGGGGGAACTTTGAGCCCACTTTCTACACTAGTGAGAGAGCCCTGTATGTTTTGGAAGAGCACTTCTTAAAAGTCCACAGAGTGGGCTTAGACAGTGCAAATAGAGTTAAATCTGTTGGTGTAAAATGGTTAAAAGAATTCCTAAATGTGTTCTAGGCTACAGTGGAAAGCGTTTTTGTTTTGTTTGAGGCTGGTCTAAAACTCCTGACCTGAGTACTCCTTCTGCTTCAGCTTCTCAAATGCTGACTTAAAGGCATGCACCACCATGCCCAGCTATATATAGTAAACTAGTGCTACAAATTATGGGCTCATTTTCAGTCTAGTTGAAATACACAGCTCCTTTGAATGCAAAAAGGAGAGCTGGAGCAGGAAGTAAAGAAATAAGACTATTACTCCAAAGAGGGACCACATTATTTCCTTCTGTTTACTTTGCTGTGTTTGAGCCATGTATCCATCTAAGCTTACCCTTCCCCCACCTTTCCATTCAGTACTCAGAGCCTTCTCTCTCTCTCTCTCTCTCTCTCTCTCTTTTTTTTTGGTGCTGGAGATTGAATCCAGAGCTTTGTGCATCCTAGACCCATACCAAGTAGGTATTGTGTTATAAACACTTTAGCAATATAGTCAGTAAATAAGACCAAACATACAAAAATATATTTAGGGAACCATGCTTTAAGGGAGAAATGGAAATAAATCCAGTCAAAAGTATGGAATGGACATGTATTATTACCATGTTAGCCTGCCACCCATCCATGTTGACACAGCGGTCAATGCACCACCAGAAATCATCTTCTGACTCGCCCTTCCAAGCAAACACTGCAACTCCTATGGATACAGAAATAAATCAGATATTTTTTTCTTTTGATGTGTACATCAGTACCAGTTTCTGAGGTCTATATGAAGAATGAAAGGCAAGAGAAACAATCCCAAAGAAAGAAAACTTAAAGAGTAAGAAATAAAAGTCAAAATAGTACTTTTAGTTCAGAAATTACTTTAATAGTTAAGAAATTTCTGCCTTAAAAACCACCCTGAAGTCATAAAATACTATTGTCTTTAGGCCAATTTTGCATTTTATGCTGTATTGTAAGGAGGCAAAATGAAGTGTGCAAACCAAACCTCCTTCTAGAGGGCTGTACCTCAGCAGACATCTTGAAATAATGGAAATGTTCAACTCTAACAAATTAAGGAAGTAAAGTCATGTGGCCATATGAATGAATGATGTGGTCACTTTTCAGTGACGTGAGAAATTACTTCTGAAAATACAAAGTTTAAGGTTATAAAATTATGTACATACTAAGATTTGGTTCACCAGTGCATAAAGAAGCTTGTCAAATCTTCGATTATTTTGAATTTCCTACAATGAACACTTATTAGAAAGGAATTAGACAAAGTCTGAAGCCCCCAGGAAGGTGGGAGGTCCTTAGACAAACTTCATGGTGATATTCTTCTGCGCATTTTAGCAATAAAATTTATTAGACTTTTGATTAACTGTACACATTTTAGTGCACTACAGAATACCACACAATTAGCTATCAATTTAAAACACTACTTCAAAACAAAAACAAAAACAAAAACAACCCCCCCCCAAACCCCACTACTTCCAGTGTTCTCTCAAAATTGGAAGACTTTTGGGGAAAAGAGACCAGCTGAGCTCACAGTTTAATATTCTTCTTTCATCCACTTAACATAAGAATTGGGCCTTTCCTTGGTTTGCTTCTTTGTTTGTTTTAAAGCATAGCTGGGTTTCTTCCTGTTCTCCTCATCCCACCCGTGTCCTGGCTCGGGACTGAATTCACTGTTATGCTACATGCCAGGGAAACAGCCCATCACTGAGCTTCCTAGCCAGCCTGTTGTTTTAAGATTGTTCAAATTTATAGTCGCCAGACAAACATGATGCAATGACAAGTTTGGTTTGTTGTATTCAATTACTTGAGACAAAGCTGGTGAAAAAGCAGAACCTACCAGCCTCAGCCAGTGCTGCAGCTACTTCATTCTGAGTTGAATAGATGTTGCAAGCAGACCAGCGGCACTGCGCCCCCAAGGCACAGAGTGTCTCAATCAATACCTATGGATGTGCAGAAAGATGGGTGAGGAAAAGTGGGGCTACCCAGGAGCAGGGGACAAACCTCAGCAAGAACACAGTATCTGAGACATCACGGAGTTGAGCGTGTACGAGAGTTACACAAGGGTACAATTCAGCTGTGTGGCACGCAGCTCCTTATCCATGCCTGAAAGACATGTTCCTAAAGGTCTTCAAACATTTTTCTCACAATCATTTTCATATCCTCCTAAGTCAGCTATATTACAAACGGGTTTAGTATATGAACAAGACAAAGCATGCCACATTACTGAACAGGAAGGTCCTATCTAAAGCATCTGGAGGTCAGCTAGGTAGGAAGGAAAGGCATGTTTATTTTTAATTTAAAAAAATGTTTTCTTCCCCTTCTATCAGAAGTCCCTCTATTTTCTTCCAACAAACTCACCGCTGTCTGGGCTGTGATGTGTGTACAGCCCACTATTTTAGCACCAGCCAAAGGCTTCTCTCCCTGAGCACGTTTCCTGAGTGAAATCAGAGCAGACATGTCTGTGGAAGAACAGAGGATCTGAGCCAGGTCCACACTACCAACACCATTCCCTCCTGCCAGCCACAGGCAGGGGTGGGTCTGCTGAGGCATGGTGGTATTTCCCTGATGACCAGAAGCTTCACCAATAGAGTAACTGGAGAGTTATGATCTAAGCAACTGGCAGGTCTTGTTTTGGTCTGATCTGAGTGGTGGAGAACGAGCTAAACTTTCAAAACTGGTCAAAGTGAGTGTTCCCAGTCATCAGGTGGGTGGGGTGGGGAGGAAGCAGTTACGGACAAAGTTCTATATGTCCTCATCAGACCAGGAGGAATGACTTTGAACTCAGTGGAAGACACTTGCATTCCCTCAACATGAAAAAAACTGAAGAGCAGAGATTCCTGGGAGTAGTATAGAGGAACAGAGAAACCAAGATGCACTGAATGTCAGTCACCCTTACTCTGCTCCGGCAGAGGGTGCCTAGGACTTAATGAGACTACCACAACCTTAGCTTAGAAACCTGCTGCATCAGCTGCTTCTGGCTAATCTGGGTTTCTGCTATTGGCAGCTACAGAAATATCCCACACAAGTAACCACTGTGTTGTGATCCAAAACTTGCTGACTATGCACTGTAGACCTGTGAATATGGTGTCATGATGAGGAAAACAGAAACCACTCTGTAATTACCGTATGCTGGGAACAGGAAAAGAAAAAAGAAAAGAAACACAAAAATCCTAAGGCTCAGTTTGCATATAGGAGAAGTGTTTATCCAGAGTGTGAGAAATCGTCTTTTCTAGGTCTGGATAAGCAGTGGCTCTGGTCCTCCACTCACTCCCTTTTTTACCTTGCTCTGCAATCTCAATCTCCCGGCGTCCAAACTCTGCCTGCTTGATGTTCTTCACACAGAAATTGCTGCTGCCCTTCGAGTTGGTCTGCTGCTTCTCTCGGGGGGAGACCTCATCATCAGAGCTATCTGTATAGGATGCAGCTAGAGCCAGCAAAGAAACAGGAAGAGAAAAACCTCATTGGCCCAAACTCCACTGAGTGCAGTTCCCAAGGGTCTGTTATGTAAGTGAAGCGAACACTTTTAATTGCAGGTCCCTTTTACGTCATGAGTTCTGTTCCTCCAGGCTCTAACAGCTGGTGTGAATGCAACTAAATCTCTTAGCACTGTAGCGCTTTCACCCATCCTAATGATATTTTGCCACTAGTGTCTGTGACAGAGAACTACAGATCCTAATTCTGTACCACTGTGGTGATCCTACATCACAATCTTGACCCATCTGGACTATAACCAGCCATACAAAATGGAGCAACAGGGATAAGGAATATTTTGATAGAGCACCGGTTCTCACACTTACACATACATCAGGAGGACTTGCTGGTTAAAATACAGATTGCTAGGTCCCTGGCCAAATTTCCCATTTGGCAGGTCTTAGGAGGCATTTCCAACAAGTTCCTAGGTGCTGCTTCTGAGAATCACTGAGATAGCTAAAAGCAGTTCTTCAGTGACTTTATACCAAGCCATGCTCAAGAAATACACACAAGCACAGAAAACAAGCAGATCTTTCTGACAGCTTTGGGAAAAAGTCTGTCAAGAAGGTAAATTTGAGTTAAAAACTTCACATAAAATTTAAATCCATCCTTCAGACGGATATGCACTAATCACTCATTACTCTTCCAGTCTCTTCTTTCCTCTCTGAAATGAATGTTTTCCTGGTCACTACACTAAGGCTCTCTTACTGTTCTCCAAAAGGACAGAAGTGCAGGCCACACAAACACTACTCAAGTCACTGTCTCCAGTCTTACAGTTCAGCTCTACTGCTAAGCTTTAAAAAATGTTCTAATGGGTTTCTATAAGATAAGCATCAGGACCTTTCAAAACTTCACTCATTCCATCTCTTTTTTCCTTCCAGAACTCAATTTTTCCACATAAAATTTCCTTTTCTGTTTACTTATAATGGCTGTTTATCATACGCTAATTTAGTTTGTCACATCAAGATACCTTTTCATTTATGACAGCCATTTTATTTGGGATTGTTTCTTGCATGCATCAGCTCCACAGAATTCAAATAACCATCTGCATTTGTTCTTGTTAGCCTACCCAACCAGTACTGGTTGTGTTAATAATGGCATAGAGAAAAGGTAAAGTTTTCTTTGATAACTGCTTTTTAACATTCCTTTACAAACCCCACATCTGGCCTTTGAAGTTAACAATACAACACAAACAATACTGTTAAGAAACAATGAAGGGCTTTTCATACAAATCCCTCATTAACATTATTAGCAATCTGGACCTTGGGCAAGCCTCTTAATCTTTTAACTATTTCTTTTGTTGAGTGATGAAGGAGCTGTATTAGATGCCTCCCAATGTTTCCTCCAGTACGGGTTTTGTTTTTTTTATTAATTTATTCTTGTTACATCTCAATGTTTATCCCATCCCTTGTATCTTCCCATTCCTCCCACCCCCCCCCCCCATTTTCCCATTATTCCCCTCCCCTATGACTGTTCCTGAGGGGGATTACCTCCCCCTGTATATACTCATAGGGTATCAAGTCTCTTCTTGGTAACCTGCTGTCCTTCCTCTGAGTGCTACCAGGTCTCCCCCTCCAGGGGACATGGTCAAATGTGAGGCACCAGAGTACGTGAGAAAGTCGTATCACACTCTCCACTCAACTGTGGAGAATATTCTGACCGTTGGCTAGATCTGGGAAGGGGTTTAAAGTTTACCTCCTGTATTGTCCTTGGCTGGTGCCTTAGTTTGAGCGGGACCCCTGGGCCCAAATCTGCCTATCATATTGTTCTACTTGTAGATTTCTAGGACCCTCTGTATCCTTTTATTTTGCTATTCTCCCATGCGTCTCTCATTTAGAGTCCCAATAGGATGCCTTCCCCTCTGTCCCAGGGGGCATGTCCCACGAAAGCCTTCACTTACCAGTACGAGTTTTGTGCATGTGAAGGATGTGCATGTGTACTTGCATATGGAAGTCACAGAGATCAACATCAGTTACTTCATCTCAGGTGCCATTCACCTTTTTCTGGGGTGGGGTGGGGTGGGGTGGGGGGGAACACAGCGTCCCTCATTGATTAGGCTAGGACAGGCAGTTGGCCAGCTAGTGAACGCTAATAATAGGCTTGGCTTCCCAGTTCTGGGACTACAAGCCTGCACTGGCTCACCAGAATTCTTATGTGGGTGCTGGGGACTGAACTCAGGTCTTAGGCTTGCTCTCAGTACTCTACTGAGGCACCCTTCAGCCTCTCAACAGCCTTTCCAGTTATTTTCTAATACCGCCTCTCTGGCTGACTAGGCACAATTTAACCAGAACAAAGACTTTACTTACTACAGATAGCTAAGACAGGAGGGGAGGAAAACAGCTTGAGTCACATTACAGAACCTTGCATCTTCCCGTTCCAGAAATCAACAGGGAAAGACACGATAACTTAAAGGGTAATCTTGTAAATAAAAGGAGGCAAAATACTAATTTTATTATCATAATTCAAGCTGTCTTTGCAACAGATGGAAGGGTATATTTTATACAAAGAACTTATGTTTGAAAGTACATTTCTTTTTAAATACCAGTTTTGAAAACAGAAATACTTCCCATTTCCCCCTTGCAAATGTGGATATAGGAACTTCCCAGGACCACCAACCAAGCCACACAGAAACAGCCTGGGAAAGAAGTTTCAACAAAAGCATCCTAAGCTACAAGTCCTGCTGTGATTATTTTTATATTCTAAGTAAGTAAAGAGTACTAGGTAGTGAGCAGGAAGAGACAGAGGGGACACAAAGGTCACACCTACCTGAACTATAGCTGTCTGTGGAGGATTGTGAGATGGAGCGAGATAAAGATCTCCGGCCAGTCTTGGTGGGGAATTTGGTGAACTCCTGCATGTCATCAGCAAACTGAATTTGCTACAAGAGAAAGTTAAAAAGCTGAAAACTTAGAACAAGGGTATTTTACAAATTTTATTTATCATACATGTATGTGTGCGTATGTGTGTTCTGGGGCTAGAATGTAGGTTGTCAGGCTTGGCGGCAGGCATCTTTACCCTCAGAGCCATTTTACTGTACCAAAATATTTTATTTTCCAAGGCCATACACTAATTTCCCCAAAAGCCAGCATTAGCAGCTCCTACTATGGCAGTAGCTGTCAGCAGCAGGGTGGGAAGGCTGCTGTCCCAACTCTTTTTAAAACTAACTGCTGCCTCCTCCCAGTTACTTCAGTAAGATTTTGGTGGGAGGGGGAGGACGGATGGCAATTCTAAAAAACCATTTATTTTTGTGACTATTCAGTTTTACCACATTTTCTTTATCTCATTGTCTCTCCATTCCCTTTTATATAACCTTAACAGACTAAACTCTTTAGCCTTTTGCCCAATTCTAAAAGAAAACAGATATAATCTCATAATCTGGTTTTTATTTCTAAGTATTCTACTCTTGCAGCTTACTCTTCTGAATCTGGCAGTGGCCTGGCTTTTGGATAGAATGCTTACCAATGGCAAAACACATTACAGTGTTAATAGTACAGCCTAGCTATCTACCAATATTTCATAAAACCTATGTAGTTCCCCAGAGTTTTCTATACCCAGTAAAAATTTAAAATATCAGAGTTTACCGATGAAAGAGAAGTTTTAAAACAAATACTAAATTCTCTATTAATTAAATTCTAATTAATCAGAATGAATTTAGAGAAGAAAACAATGGCAAGTTTTAAAAGCCTTTGTAAGTAGACTAAATTAAAACTAGATGTTTGCACTTTTAAAAAAAGACAGGATCTTTTAAAAGACCTAGGCTAGTTCAGAACTCACAATTCTCCTGCATCAGCCCATCAGTTTGAGTGTTAGGGTTATATGTATGTATCACTATATCAACACTGTAGAACACATAGACCACTGGCTTTAATAAACTGAAAATAGTTTGCAATCAGTATTATTTATAAACAAATCAATGTGTGAAAATATGGAGTTATATGGCTTAAACCAGTGGTTCTGAACCTTTCTACTGTTGCAACCCTTAAAACAGTTCCTTACGTTGTGGTGAATCCCAACCTTTAAATTATTTCCATTATGTAAATAATTTTGGAGTCCCACGTTTGCCAAAGGGGCTTCAACCTACAGGTTGAGAACCACCAGCTTAAACCTCTCCTCTTGACCTCTTGTGTAAATTCTGATAAACTCATTCTTCAAAATTTAAAATAACCCCCATACTCCTGGAAGAGAACAGTGTAAATTGAGAATCCAGATTCAGATTCTCCTCATACTCTATCTCTGAAAAGGTTCCTTTGGAGAAGCCATTAAACCACATCTTCAGCAAATGCCATCTCTGGAAATGTACACTATTATAGATGAAAAGATTTCCTACACACACTAACAGCCCGACAATTACCACTTTCAAGCCAGAAAGAGTAAACCAGGACCTGGAGCAATCGCTCAGAGGACCTGGGCTCAATTCCCAGCACCATATGGCAGCTTACAACTGTCTGTAACTCCAGCCTAAGGTGATCTGACTGTAGAGTCCTACCAGTTCTGGTTTCTGTCTGTTCATACTAACTGCCTGTGCCAAAGCTACAGACCAAAGCTTGATTCTTACCCGAGCAGAGGATGGATGCGTCGGAACAGGAAGATTGAGCAGTTGTAACTAATGTAGAGTTTTCTCTTTAAGTTTATTTTATCATTTTGTATATATGAGTGGTTTGCCTGTCTGCATGTATGTGCACAGCATGAGTTCAGTGCCTTCAAAAACAAATAGAAAACTAAATCCTCAACTCCCTGAGATAGCCACAAGTCAGTGTTTGCCTTCTAAATAGAATTTCCAATTACATGTTCCCATGACCTCTGCAGTCAGCAAGATGCAAATCAAGCAGAGATGGCCACAGTAATGAATTTAACCTAATGTGCAGTTACTTTGGTGGTGAAAAAAGTACAGCTAAGAGCCCATCAACGGCTCTTAACAACTTCCAGAGGCAGCAGTTCCTTCACTAGACTCCCTGCTGCTGGCATGGGCAGCCTGCTCGGAAGTGCTCCCTTTTCTTGTCTGTGAGATTCCCTCTCCTGTTCATTTTTCCCCCAAAAGGTTCTGGGCATGTTTCCAGATACCACCTACGCGGCAGTGAGGTGGGGGAGGAACTTCAGTAACGTTTGCAGATTTTTAGATAAAAAATATAGAGGGGTAGTTGTAGCAAGCTAGAAGTATTTTTTCAGCAACCTAAGATTAATAGGCTTAATCTCTCCTTGTTAATAAAGCTTATCAGCGGCCTAAAGCTTAGCAAAATCTTTCCCATCTGAAAATGTTAGGCTGTGGCAAGCAGCTCATTACTACGTGCAGTGCTCCTAATACCCCATCTCTCAAAT
The DNA here is from genome assembly GCF_903995435.1 of Acomys russatus. Taxonomy (NCBI): domain Eukaryota; kingdom Metazoa; phylum Chordata; class Mammalia; order Rodentia; family Muridae; genus Acomys; species Acomys russatus. The sequence goes on from NC_067159.1 coordinate 10,462,082, forward strand.
AAAGGATACGAACCATATTTAAAGTAGACAGCTGTCTATAAGGTGGCCCAGCAGCCTGCAGACGCATGTAGCAAGGTTATGCATGGTAACCTGTCCTCTCTGCTACCCTGAACTACAAGCCCTGCCAGTTTCCTCCAGGAGTCTAACTCTACAGGGTCTTTCCAGCTAGCAGCTGTTTCTCTCTTGGTGAAAAGAATCCTCACATGCTGTTCACCTTTATGCTGTAAATAAGGATACTGCTGCCAAAAACAACTTCTGGATGCTGCAGTTTCTAGTGAAATCAGATCTAATAGCAGCTTTATGTGTGGGTTAAACTCAGTGTGGTTTGTATACTTCCTATCATTACAATTTCTTCCAACCATTAGATTTCCACTGGCGTGCTTCAGCACAAGGCAGTGGGTATCGGGAAAGGAAGAAGGAAAAGTGACAAAGTGCCTAAGTACCACACAGCTCCACTCTTGAACTGACAGGGCGTCTGAGAAAGGTTAGGCTAGATCGACCCCTTCTCCAAATAGCACATCCAAACACAGATGTTTACTTGCTGCATCTTAAACATCCAATTACATATCAGGGCAGTATAGTGTACTATTTTAAAGCACTACTTATGATGGTTGACTGACTTCTGTTTAATACTGAGGCTCATTCAAGGAAAAGTTTGATCTAATAGTTTGGGTACTTTACATATTCCCCTTAGAAGTGGGTGTAGTGACAGAGTGAGGTACAAGACTGGTACAGAACTTATCAAAACAAAGGAACACAGGCAATCCAAGTAAGTTATAAACCTCAGAGAAAAATAACTGTAACTATTTAATTGAACTTAATACTTTTTTACCATCAGAAGTTGAGTTTACTTCTGAATGGCCTAAAGTAATTAGCTCAGTTGCCCTCCCTCCTTCCCATACCTTATTCAAACTTTCCTTCTCTCTCTCTTGAATTAGAGGAAATTAAAAGCTACCAAAAGGTTCAGTGGTTAAGAGCACTGGTTTAATTCCCAGCACCCACACAGCAGCTCCTAACTGTCTGTAACTCCAGTTCCAGGTGATCTAACACCCTCATACAGATACATGCAGGCAAAACTCCAATGCATATAAAATAAAAAGAGGAAATTATAAAAGCTACCAGAACTCTACTATGACCCTAGAGTTACATAGCAATGATTAGGACAATATACATAGTGTGTTATGTACCCACTTCACCTTAGGAAATAAGGCCCTCCACGATCTATATATGTGCTCTGACTTTCTGTGTAATAGTAACAGATGGCTTTGCCATGAATTTTCACTACTCCTCTAGGAATATACACAAAGATTGAAGTCTATTTGTTGTTTTTTAAAAATCTAATTAAATTTCAGGTCAGTTTGAGGTGCTATTTCAAAGCAGCTTTTCAAACAGCTTAGTAGATATGATGACTGTCTTCTATGCCTTATCTAGATATTTTTTAATGTGGGCCCTCTAAAAATTAGAGGTTAGGCCAGTCATCTTGTTAACCTTGTTATTTAACATGCCTATCTAACAGCTTTTAATTTCCTCAGGAAGGTTTACTCCTAAGGGTGAAGAACTAGACTCAAAGGTAAACAGCAAGTACTAGGAAAACAAATCATTAAGAAAGTAAATCTTAGATGTACAAGGAAGAACTAGTCTTTCTTACCACTGAGATTATCTGAGGGCTCAGTATCCCTCTGAGAAATGGTTTTCTGAGCCATTTAAAAACATATATATTCTATCCCATTGCCTTCCCTGGCATATTGTGCACAGAAAATTTCTGTTTAGAAATTATGGGTAACATATTTTTTAGGTAACTGCACTGAGCCAAAAAGACTATCAGAACATGGAAAATTTAACAAGGTCAATTACTAAGGTGTATTAAACACCTTCTAAGGCTCCTACATCTTTTCTAATCTTTTTTCTAATCCCTACCCACACATCTTCCAACTAATTCTTTCTTTCTTTTTTTATTAAAGCTGTTAAGTTTCTATCTTTTAAAAAAGAATTATTTATTTATTTACTTACTTATTATGTATACAGTGTTTTGCCTGCATGTACACCTGCAGACCAGAAGAGGGTATCTGGTCACATTACAGGTGGTAGTGAGCCACCATGTGGTGGCTGGGAATTGAACTCAGGACCTCTGGAAGAGCAGCCAGTGCTCTTAACTGCTGAGCCATCTCTCCAGCCCCTAATTCTTTCTTTCAAGGTCTACTTCTAGCCACTCCCTTCTCAGAGTAAAGAAAGAGTTGGTAACAGTCAGCCCAAATAGACGCAGCACCTTTCTTTGATTCTTAGCAGAGGTCAGTCTGATCCCCATTCTAGATGTATCCAAAATCAGTAACACTGATACCATGAAACAAGAAATATCCAAGTCTAGTGTCTTTTACCTCAATTAGATAAAAATGGTTTCCTAAAGAAGGGTCTTTTCCCTCCAGTACCCAGCCCTCTGATACATCCACCAGAGAATACTGACTGAAAGATCATCTTTGAGCTATAGCGCCAAACTAGGTACCTTCAGCCTCTTCTTTCATTTCCTTGTACAGAAGACAGCTTTTGAGACTCAGCAGGTTTTGGCTGTTCCTTGTCTTCCTTCTGTCTCAAGTTTCTCAAGTTCTCGGTCTCCCCAGATGGGGCCTGAATTCCCAAGAGTGGGTAGGCAGGCTGACTAATCACAACACACACATCCTTCCTCCACGCTACCCTTCTGTGTCTCCGCAGTCACCAGTAACACACTACTAGGATCCAATCCCAGAGAAGATGAGACTCAGTGTGAGACTGTCAAGGCAGGCTGGTGTGAGGAAGGATGAGGAACCATCAGGCTCATACAGCTGAGTCACTGAAACCATGAGAGAGAACACTTGAAAAATTTCCAAAGCACACGTGGTTTTCCCATCAGTCACTACCCCTTTTCTTCAAGAGACAACTCTTCACTGGCTTCCAACAATCTCCCTACAAGCTGCAGTCAACCAAGGAATTGCCAACTAGAGGTAAAGGTAACAAATTGGTGGCCTTTTATTTTGTGTTTTTTGAAGGTGTTAAGCAATTACAGGGGTGGACTTCCTAATCTTATGTAAAACACATCCAGACCAAGTTTCCACATAACCTGCTACTGCCTAACTACCTCCCCTTCGCATCATGCTAGCCTATAGCTTACCCTCTCTTCACACTCAACTATTGGCACCTCTAGAGTTTAAGAGAAAATTGGCACAACTGACCAAAGAATTCTGGTTCCTGAGAGCATATCCATTACTTCAGTAACATGTTAAAAAGCTCTGCTCACTATCCTCTCTCAGCACCACTGCTCTATCTTCTTTCCACTACTGTGTCTTTTACTTCAGGTCAGAGGACAACTATGGCAGCACATACCTGTGATCCCAGTTGAGGCAGGAGGATCAGAAGTTTCGGCTAGCCTGGGAAAGACCAAGTGAGCTTACTATGTTCACCCTCCTTTCTATGCCAATCTTCATTCTAAATGACACCTGTAAGTTAAACTGGCATATCCTTTACTGCAAACTATGTGGAGATGCTCGTTTTTTAAGAAGAGGAAAACTTGTCAACTGTTTATAAATAAATAGGCCTACTCGTACACTTCACACCAATGTCTATGGAAGGAAAATTTAAGACACAACAAACAAATAATGGCTAGATCTAAAAGGATGCCCGCTTGGTTCTCTGGCACCATTGGGTAATGTCTTAACCTAACTAGAGGAAAATATATTTAAAAACAAATTTTCCTCACTTGGTCTGAAGTACAGCTGATGTGAGGTTTATAAACCAATTACACTTTAAACTCATGCATTTGTTCAGTGAGTAAGTGAATCAATTACGCTGTGAGTCAGCCCAGCATCTGGGAAGGCTAGACTATGTCTAACTGGAGATGAAAGAAGCAAAGTCTTTGCCAAGCAGTGTATGAGTGGCAGCACTATAAGCAGCTATCAATATGTGGTAGTCCAGCTGATGAAAACTGGTGTTTTGAACCCTGGGCTAACAAGACATGACCTACACCACTTAGTTGCTTCCTATAAGCTCAAAGGTTCAAGAGAGGGAAAAGCTGACAAAACATAAAAATAAGTAAGTAAGTAAGTAAGTAAGTAAATAAATAAATAAAATAAACCTTACTTCCAGGACCCCATGTTAACTAGTAACTATGTAACAACAGCAATGATTTCTAAAGGAGCCAATGAGACCTTTAACAATCCATCCTGTAGTTAGGTTACATGCCTTCAAGTTGAAACCCACTCATCAGCTTCAGCTGATTTTAATTTCCACACCTCCAAGTGTGCATAAAAATCTTACTATGGGGGCTGGAGAAATGGCTCAGCAGTTAAGAGCATCAATTGCTCTTCCAGCGGACCTGTGTTCAATTCCCAGCACCCACATGGCAGCTCTCAACTGTCTGTAACTCCAAGATCTGACACCTTCACACAGACATACATGCAGGCAAAACAATGCACATAAAAAAATAAATTATTAAAAAAAAATCTTACTATGAAGCTTAATGTGCCTTGTAAGTGAGAAAGCTGAAAAGGGCTGTCTGTTGTGGCTTTTCTGGAGTTGTTTAAAAACTACACTCCAGGATGAATAATGCACAATTTGCCACCCAGTCTACCTTCAATATATGTAAGTTTATGTTTTCCTCAGACCCTGCCTTCTGCAGTCATTTTCTAACCATGAAGTTCACAGGAGCACAAAGAACAGGTTCTCTTGCTAAAACAGCAAACCAAAATCCTAATTAAATTTTACTTTAAGAAGAGCTATTTTCGCTGGGCATGGTGGCATACACCTATAATCCCAGCACTTGGGAGGCAGAGGCAGGCGGACCACTGAGTTCAAGGCCAGGTTGGTCTACAAAGTGAGTCTAGGACAGCCAAGGCTACACAGAGAAACACTGTCTCCCCCCACTCCCTGAAAAAAGAGCTATTTTCTCAATAAGCAACACTGCCACGATATTGGTAATCTAAGTCATTTTCAACTAAAAAAACAAACAACAACAACAAAAACCCTTCAGATATAGAAAGAACAAGCCCGCGACACAGGAACACTAGATTAGAAGTTTTACTTAAAGTTGATGAAGAATTTAACATCAACATGTACTAGTATGTTAAACAATAAAATCCTCTGGTGATGGCTCAGTGGGTGATGGTGATGGCCAACAAGTCTGACAAAGCAAAGCTCTATCCCGAGACACACATGGTGGAGAGAAGCAACTCCTGCAAGTTGTCCTCTGACCTCTACACGCACACCTACCCACATATATACAAAGAAATAAAATTTAATAAATAATAAAATCCTAAATACTCAGATTTCCTTTTTTGCTTACATTGTCCATCTCAAATTAGTGTTTTGTGTTTTCCGGTTTACAAGAGGACTTGTTATTTTCAGACTTGCATTGTCTGGGGCCTGCATGCTCAGATGGGAAGACAAGATGGGTAGCAGTTGGGGTTAAGTGATTTGGTTAGGGCAACTTGACACTGAAACTTAAAAGTGCAAAAACAAAACCCCCCCAAAAAAGCTGTTAAGCTCAGTAACATTTTCCTTTCTTCTGGAACTGGGTGGGGAAAGCAGACCACTGGGGAAAGGACACTCTGGACCAAGTTTCTGTTTCAGGGGCTAGTCTACTCAAGCCTGTGGCTGCAGGAAGGCTGAGAATAAAACCAAAACAATTGTGAACTCTGGAGAAGGCAAACAGTTCTTTCAGAACTGACATTTTGAAAGAAGTGAAAGGACAGGGACCAAAAATATATATACACACACACACATAGATATATAATGACCTGCAGTTGAAGTTGAGATGCTACTGTGCAGAACTGCAAGGAGCAAGGTTTAAAATTAAACCCCATAGAAGCAAAAAGCTCTGCTCTGATTCTTGCTTCCTTGTTACAAAGTAAAGGACAATGTCTGGGCAAGTCAACTACATAATTTCCTATTTATATCCCAACCACTGTGTCAATACAGGGAGGGTTTCAATTTGGTATCACTAAAACTGACTACTGATTTGTATGCGTATGGGAAAAGGGTTCACCTCAGAAACTCACTGAGTATTTTCAGGAGGAGGTACCATATTTTAAAAAAAGCACAAAATGTGTATTTCAAAATAGTAATAATAATAATAATAATAATAATAATAATAATAATAATAATAATAATAATAATAATAGAAGAATTATTCAGTGTTGTATGGTGATAGGGGAATTTTTCTCTTAAATATTAACATTGAGCACAGAGAACAGTTCCTGAAATTAAAAAGATTCCTTTTACAACTTTAGTAGACTACCCAAAAGCACCCTGTGCAAGTTACTTTCTATAGTAAAATATGACTGAAAGATCTAACAAAGTTAAAACTTTACAACATAAAAAGTCACACTCACCTTTAATCTTAACACTGAGGAAGCAGAGGCAGGCGGATCTCTGTGAGTCTCAGGGCACTCTGGACTACATACCAAGTTTCAGCCATGGCTCACAACCATCTATAAAGATCTGATTCTCTCTTTAGGTGTACACAAAGATAGAGCACTCATGTACATAAAATACAAGAACAAATACATCTTTTTAAAAAAGTTTTATTTACTTTGGTTAAGATTAAAATTTTTAAAAATGTAACCAATGAATTCTTACTTCCTACTATCACAACTCTACAGAACCATGCCTAAAAAGTTATTTAAAAACTATTACTTTTGTTGAAATCATTTACTTTTAAATACCATATGTGACTAATAAATCTTGGTTTCATCACTATGTTAAGCATGTTAAGTATTTATCTAAATGATCTCTTACATAGACTCTAAAAAATCAAACTCATAGAAAGACCTAATTAATTTAGGTCTATTCTGAACCTTCCTAACACTGCAACCCTTTAATACAGATCCTTATGTGGTGGTGACCCCCAACCATAAGATTCCTAGCTATCTTATAACTGTAATTTTGCTATTATTATGAATCTTAAGTAAATATCTGATATGCAGGATGGTCTTAGGCAACCCCTACAAAAGGGTCACTCGACCCACAGGTTGAGAACCATTAGTCTAGAGTGAGTACTTTTTCTGGAGAGTGGCTAGGCTGTGCTGTGTTAACAGCATGGCTAGCAGTGTACTGGAAATTTTCACAAAAGGTTAACTGAGGAAATAGTTATGTTAACTAGCTTGATCATAATAATCTCTTGACAATGTGTACAAATGTCACATTGTACCCTTTGAGTACATGCAATTTTTTCCATTTTATCTTTAAAAAGCTGAAAAATATTAATGAAGGAAAATAAAACTGAGTATTAGGTTTAACTACATACCTTTACAGACTTAATAGAACTGTAAGATAGATTTTAAAAGCCCCTGGAAGTGAGGTTTAATGTTCCTTTGGTTCATTAAAAAGAAAAAAAAATGTTTATTTTTATTTTTGTGTGTATGAACAGCAGTGGGGCTTGGAACCCTTGAAGCTAGCAGTTGTGAGTTGTGTGACTTAGGCACTGGGAATGGAACTCCAGTCCTCTGGAACAGCAGTGAATGAATGCTGGGAACTGCAGAGCAACCACTCCAGCCAGTAAGCAAAGGTAACTGGTATATGATTACATCCCCTCCGCTTTAATGCATCACTAGGCAAGCCATGAAATAACCTTATGTAACAGCAGGCTTCCTGTTTCCCCATAGGAAAGCAGTTAGAACTGGAACCAGGTAGAGCCTCCCGAATTCTCTGGGGAGGGCTGAGGCTCTGTTAATGGGACCACGTTAGCTTGGATACCCTTACAATACCCCTTATTTGGCAGTCTTTAAGTATGGGTGTGAAAAGTTCTCAAGACCTTAAAGAATAATCCCCTAAGAACCACCTTCAAGTAAAGGACATTTTGGGCTGGGGTGATCCTAAGGTCAGCTTTTAGAGAAGAAATTGCAGAAAAAACTCCAGCCTCAACTGGACAGTATATCTTCCTGCTGAGTTCTTTTTCAGTGCCCTAAAGGAGTCCCACCCTTGCCCCTGGGGCACTTACCCCGCCATCCTTTCAGGTCGAACAGCGGAGCTGTAGTAACCCTGCCCTCAGCTGGTGACATGGCTCATCAACTCCATCAACTATGGTCTAAGCTCTGTCTCTTCCTTCCCAGCACATGCTTCGATCTTTATTCTTTAGTTATTCCCATAACTCAATAGCCAACTGTACCTTCTGTGCTTTTCTTCTGAAGTCAGAATTTTACCAAAATATTTCTTAAAATCCTTAAAATACTATTATTTTCAGTCTAGGAATTCATAATATAAACTAACAAGTTAAAACTCTCATATTCTGACATGACCATGCAGAAACTAGAGGTAAGGGTATGTACAAAGTGTTAGATTTATTCTTAGCATTTCAAAAAGAATTTAGACTAAAGAAATGGTACTGGCGCCAGGTGGTGTGGTGCACACATTTATTTATTTATTCATTTATTTATTTCTGGTTTTTTGAGACAGGGTTTCTCTGTGTACCCTTGCTATCCTGGACTCACTTTGAAGACCAGGTTGGCCTCGAACTCACAGTGATAGGCCTGCCTCTGTCTCCCAAGTGCTGGGATTAAAGAGGTGTGCCACTACACCCAGCTGAAACTATTTATATGCTTGGGGCTATGAATCAAAACCTGGAGATGGCTGGGTGTGGTGTAGGCTACAGAGAGAAACCCTGTCTCGAAAAACAAAAACAAAAACAAAAAAAACAAAAAACTAAAAAACAAAAACAAAAAAAGAAAGAAAGAAAGAAATGGTACTGGCTTAGAGAGGCCTGGTGTTCCCTGTTTTTCTACAGATACCCTGCAGCACTCTTGTAAATGGCCTTCCTGTTTTGATGGAGACAGTTTAGAAGATAAAGTCCAAAGAACACAGCTCAGGGCTCTCTTTGACCCTAACACATCCTTAATTCTAGATAAGCAACCATTCCAGGTGCTTAGTTAGCCTGGGTACATGGAGAGGCTTCAGGTCAACAAATTTCCTTCTACACAGATGGTTTTATTTATTGCAGTTTTTCCTTCCTGCTGGAACATGTACACAGCTTTAAAAGTGCTAGAAACACCGATGGTTAAGGGAACCTATAGAAGCTAAATAGTCTCATGGGAATCTAAGCTCTACAGAACACATCTGTAGCTGTGTTTAGCACTGGTCCTGCTGACAGGAGTTAATCAAACTTGACTTAATAGGCTCCATGACTTCTGCTCCAGACTTACTCTGAATGTGAGAAAAGTAGTAGTAGGTTTGTTTGTTTTGCTCTTTCACATGGATTACACGATTTCTTCCTTAGGAGATAGATCACTTATCATAGATAGTGGCTATACTTCCATCCCAATATCCAATTTCAAAATAATAGCTTGGTCATTCGAAATGCCAACCCATTCTCCACCAGCTTTCCTATTTTCAGGTCCTCTACTACTGTAAATACATCTGCATAAATTAGAGCCCAAATAATAAATATTCTGAAAACAAAACAAAACCTCCCTTTGTGACTGATATCTTCCACGCTTCCACCCCATGAAAGGTACTGATTTAACAAACAGTCCAAGTAGGACCTGGAAAAGCAAACATAAATACACCTGAATTTGCCAGGCTCTTAACAAAGCACCTTAAGGAATGCAGGAAACAAATGGGTTAAATATGCTTTGTTCTGAAGTAACACAAGGGAGAGGAAGTGGAGAAGCTACTTTAAGGCCAACTATACTTGTCAGTACAGACAATGAATACACCTGATGGATCCATACGGGGTTAAGAGAACATGACAGTCTATCTAAATAAGACAGGCTGGGTTTTGTTTATTTATTATTAATCATGGTTTAGTTCAAAGTTAGCAAAACAGGCAATATTTTCTCATTCCAACCAGGCCCAGCACTCAGCTAATCCCCTCTCTATGGAATCAGAAAAGAATGTGTATAATTATGAGTCCCATAGTCCCCAAACAGGAAAGGTTCTAATTCCTGGATGCAAGAGCTAACATTAAGTTTTATCAATCATCCATTCCCAATTACAAACCAGTAGCAGGGGACTTCTCAACACAGGTGCTCTTCATGAACCCTTTGTAACCTGGAAGCATCCTTTACCCCACTTACACTAAGAACCATGTCTTTGTCAACCTTGATTTACTTCCAACTGGCACATAAGAACAGAAACCACCTCCAGAGTAATGTTTCCTCCTGGGAACTACTGGAGAAGGGGTGTAGTGAGGTCAACCCCTCCAGGATTTGTTTTTCCTTGGACTTAGCCTACAGCTTATTACAGTGAGAACATGATGTCCCCGACCAACTTAGTCTCTTTCTGTTACAACCCAGGAGCAAACAGATTCTACAGCAGCTACAAGGCTGTTACCAAGGCCACTGTATTGATCAGTGTAATTAAGATTCACAATTCATCAAGTCCAGCATAACAAGCCAGCTGGGTCACTCTCTTCATAGTAAGCCAACATTGGGGATCTTCCTGTCTTGCTAAGAAGTCTGGTACTGATGCTGGCACTAAAAACTCAAGTTCTGAATTAGAAGCTGGAGCCACCTGGACACTAACAGGAAATTGAATCTGTTACCAGAGCAACTGCACATATCTGCCATCTCTACAAAGCACTTTTTCATCTTCCCAAAACGGAATTTTGAAAGTCTCCCTTTTCCCCAAATCTTGTCAAAGTCGCACACTTTACGTAAAAATCACAAAATTTAATGCCAATTAGAACCAGAGCTCATGGTTAAGACAGCACTGACCCATTCCCAGAAGACTGTAGTTCTAAAGGTGTGTTTCAGAGACAAATGCACATCAGACTCTTGGGTGTCAAGTTCAGCTTTTGGTTTAGCACAATGGACAGCCTGTGTTGTAGAGTACAAAAGCAGAGAAATTTGCTCAGCATCACCAGCAAGGCTGTTAATACTTTTTAAGAGTCCTAACATACATTCCAAATCCAGCTGTTCAGCTCTTCATTATTCCTCAAACTTTCAACTCCCTAGGCCAAAGTCCCCGTTTCTTAAATCTAGGACACCAGTTTTAACTTTGAGCAGAGGGTGCCCAGTGCTAAGACTTAAAATGTTTGCTCCAATGGTGAGAATTGCATCCATGATTACGTGCAAGGATATCTCTAAGTCACTGCCTTATGATTCCATGCTACTAAGCTAATAAATGAGAAGGCCATGTATTGTGCACTCTCTTTCTCTTCCCTTCCCTTCCATTTCCAGCATTAGAAAGACATCTATTATATGAGAGGAAATTCTCATTAAGTTCTCCCCTGCACTCTCCAGCTACTGCCTTATGCATTTATAAGGGAGGTATAAGTTAGTAAAAATAGCTCTGGCCAGAAGAAAAGAAAAGTAAGTCAGTCACCACATGAGTCCAACTTACTTTCTCCTGGGGATGATCACTTCATAGTATTTGATTCAATAAACATTCACCGACAGTATTGTGTGTCAGACACTATACCTAAGACGTTAGGTGTAAAACATGGTTCTTGACCTTAATAAGCTCTATCTAGAGAAATCAAATGATAAGATTCACATTTCATCAGCTCAGTATTAAAAATAGTTTAAAAAGCACAGTTTCCTATAAAGAGCATTAGGGCTGACATCATACCCACCCAAAGCTGCTAAAATGCTGGCTGGAGTCTGTGTGTACGTTTCTGAGTTATACTCTCAAGGCAATAAGGAGTCCCAAAGAGGAGGGTACCAATATCACCAGCCCCAGCTTTATTCTAAACCACAAGGCCAAAGTGCAAGCTAGAAACATTTTTTTTTTCTTTTTAATTTAAAATGCAGAGTCTAGATCAGTCAAGGAAAGAGCTACTATGCTTAGAAGCCTGTCTATTTAAAGCAGGATTTTAAAGTCAGGATCTATGAATGAGTTCCAGGAAGTCCTATTAAAACTTCTAGAAGTAAATAGTATTTTTTTTGTGCTCCTCTGAGCTTCATGAAATTCTTCAAAGATTAAGGCTCAAAAGATTAAGAACCATTATGCACAGCCTCCAATGCAGGAACTACCAGACACTTCCTTAGACAGGCCAAAGAGAGGCCTGTTTCAGTTCTCTGCCTTCTACATATACTCCGTATGTGGTCACCTCTTCCAGACTTAGAAACAAAGATGAGGGTTTGCATTTTGAAAATTCAAAATAAACTTCTCTTATACAATCTTCAAGATAACATTAACAATTTGATCAAACAGCAACTAACTGGTAAAAGACCTACATAGAACCTAGGCTAGATAGTTAACATGCCACCCAGCAGAATCTTGTGTGTCCTTCCTCCTCAGAGAAAGGCTAATATTCTGAGAGGTATGTAGAAAAACATGTCCATCAAAGGAGATTTTTATTCATTAATTGGAGATTGTGGCTTATTCTATGGAAAAACAACAATCTGACACAATGTCACTTTCTGAAGGACCAAAGACTATTACTGTCTGCCCTGTAACAATTTAGCAGATTTATTTGATTTGAGTAACATTAAACAGGGCTTTCCTTCAGTTGTGGTACAATGTACACTTCTTACATCTCAAGGACTTCTCACTTCAAGCTTTCCTGACCATATACTACCTGAAACCACTGTAAGTTGGAATAAGTTTCATCATGTGAGTTAAACCATAAAAATCAATGTGATCCCATGAAAACTGCCTTTATAATTCTGGATCAGGAAAAATGTCTTCCATTATTTCTCATGTCTACTAAGGGAGAAGACTATGATTCTTTTTGTGGTCTTCTGGATGTTAGATGTTTAAATGAAATTGCTTATGATAATCAATATCACTAATTATCTTACCCTTCAAAGTTAACATTATTTCTAAAGTTTTGTCTTCCCAACTCTATTGTACTCATGACCCTCGGTAAGCTACCTCAAATGTTCACTGAAAAGAGGGGAAAGGGCCAGCAAGATGCTCAGCAGGTAAAGACATTTGCTGCCAAGTCTGACAACCCGAATTTGATTCCCTGGACCCACAAGGTAGGAGAGAACAGATTCCCATAATTATCCTCTGACTCCCTACATGCGTATGTGTCCTTCCTCCATAAACCAATGCAGTAAATAAAAAGTATTTTTGAGGGAATAAAATATACTTTAAAAAATTACTGTTGCTATCTTAACTTCCAAATGTCAGTAGCATCACCTGTTCCAAACAACAGATACTTAATTAGGCAAAAGAGCAAACTGAGGCACACAAATTCACTCAAGAGAATACCAATTAATAGTAGTTGGCTTCTTGACTACCAAATATTTCAAGTTTTGATTCAAACCAACAAGCCCTGTAATGTCCATAGCACCCAAGGACACAAAATTGGTTATCACTGTAATTGGAGAATAAGATGCATAAGCTTTTATTTGATGGGCATATACCGTGCCTCAAACAAAGCAAACAATAATCAAAAGCTGACAAGAAAAGTATACTGGGATTTGACCTGACTGAGAAGCACTTAAGTCACCTATATCCCTTAGCCCCAGGAATGTCCTCAGTTCCAGGGGAGCCTCAGGAATGGCAATGATCCAAAGATTACCTGGCTTAGTGTCAAGCTGGGATCCTCATGGGTGAAAGACTGTACCATCTGAAAGAGGCCTTTTTCTCACACTATTCTGTACTATGCCAAGCTCTCCACCCTTACCTTTCCCTTACTTTGTCACATTATCACTACATGGAAGAGGTACAAAAGTGACCTAAGTCATAATGTCTAGTCCAGCTGAAATTCTGAGAGGGAAGAGAACAACCAAAAACCAGATTACCTAGAAATCTCCTATATGACCTTGACTAGTCCTTAACTTGTCCATTAACTAAGTAAATGCCTTTTATCATCATTAAGGGAAGGGTAATTAGTCATCACAATGCACTTTAATACAAGTACAATGTAAATGCCACACAATAAAGCTCAAAGGACAAGATTAATAACATGGGGACACATATACTAGTAAAAGGAAACTTGCAACACGGTTTTCCCACATTCCCGGCAAAGACTGGCTTATTTCAGCTAATGGAATATGAGTCTCTGAAGCTGTTAGCTTTACAATAATACTAATTTGTGACACTCCTCCCAGGAAGAGGAAAGGAAAAGGGATATTTACTGCTATCGGCACTCAGCCTCTCAGCTATTCATTAGCCAGATTGGCAATATACAATTGAGTACTATATGTCAGGAACAGAACTAGGCTCCACAGACAGGAGTGCTGGCCTCTAGGAGTTACAATGTTTACCACAGACTTTGACTTATCAATATTGACTTGCAAGAATATAGTTCCACTGAAATAGGGGGAAGGAACAATAAAAATGACCAATATTCTCAAGTACCTAAACAAAAGACGGTGGGCTTATGGTAAGAGGTAGAGTCAGGGGGATTAGACTATCAGAGTTTTCCTATTCTTTCCCTTAACTCATGGGACCATTATGTTTGTAAGAACTTTAACTTCATTTCCAAATAGTGCAGACTGCAAAAGGTCACTTCAACAAAGCAGTCAAGGGAACGAGAGCACTAAAAATGAGGTCAATTGAATCCCTTAGGATAAAAGGACCTTCCATAACCTTTTAAAAGCATTAATGGTAACAATCGTAAATTTTGTGAGAAAACAGAACTAAAGCACAGCAATGATTTCTCCTTTCGAGACCTGTCAATTAGTTTTTTGGAAGAAAAACAGACAAACAAACAAACAAACCCTCTCAGGCATGGAGAGCAGCTTAACTAGCTCAGGTGCAGGAATCCTGGGGATTAACTAAGTCCTGCAAACCTTGCTCTGTTGAATTCATACCATCCCTGAACCCAAGAAATACTGTATGCAGGATTAGCTTTGAAATTATTTTAGACAAGAGGAAATATTTGTCCTGCATTTCATGGGCATCAGAAAGGTTAAAGGTTCTTTGGTCTACTGTTAACTGGGTACCAGGTTAAGTGCAAAGTCAAGAGGAGGTTCGACAGAGAGCACTGGGGATCCCAATGCCCTGAGACTGGGAGAGCTGATTACACTCAGCCCTCCAGAGATCACCTTTTCCAAGAGCAATAGACGTATGTCCTCTGAGCGCAACCCACAGTACCATAGGCTGAACTTGTTCTGCCTCGGTAAAGTGCAGTAAAGAATGAGCAGTCATGTCTTCCCACCCACCTCTCCAACCCACCCAAGCCGCTTTCTGGAGGGATGCCTAAGTGATCTCTTCACATGCCTGCATCCATGACAGTGTCTACTGTCACCAACCTCTACATTTTCCTTTCTCGCACAACTTCCAAGCAAGTGGAACACTGGAAGGCAAAAATCATTTTGCCTTTCAATTTCTTGTTGCTTTTAGAACCTTCGGCTGCCTTAAAGAGCCGGTTCCTAGTCGTTCCCTCTTGCCTCTAAGCTATCACGCAGTTGTTGGTTAAACGGCCAATTCTCCACAAGCGATGCCCTGAAAAGCGCTGCCTGATTTCTCCCACTCACCTGAGGGGAAATTTCCTGCACACCCTCATCCCCCTGGACAGATCACATGGGGCAGCTGAAACGCTCACCCCCCCCCCCCCCCATCTCGTCTTCAAGGCCCTCCATCTAGAAAAAGTCAGCCGCACATTTAAGGCCTGGCCCTGTCGGGCTTCAGAAAAGATCCAGGACTCCGGCCGAGGGACAAAGAAAAGCGAGGTCAGAGCGGCCTCTATGGCCCCAGATAGGCCCATGGCTGCTCACCGGCCACCCCCTACATCGTGCCAGGAGTCACCGAGCACCCCAAACCTTAGCCCGAAGTCCCGAACTACCCGAGCCCGGGCCCGGGGCTTGCTCGCGCCCCTTCCGCGAGGGCCCCCGCCGCCACCCAGAACCCCGCACCTTCTTGGGAGCCTTGGTCACCGTGGCCATGAAGGAGTACTTCTCTGCGTCCTCGATCTCCTTGGCCTGTTTCAGCTCCTCCCCGACACCGGGCAGCGGCATCGCGTCAGGCATAGACATCCCCCGGCCGGCCCGGCCCGCGACTAACCCGCCGCCCCCGCCTCTTTGCCTCACGGGCGCCCGCCCGTCCGCGCGGCGCCCTCGGCCACGCGCTCGCCCGCCTTCCCGCCAGGCCCCGCGCCGAGCTGCTTGGGCTTCCGAAGGGCTGTGACCCGCGCGCCTCGTCCGCTCCGCCACCCAAGACTGCCGGACAGCGACGGCGGTCACAGAAGAAGCAGAAGCAGCAGCACGCAGCTCCGACCTGTCCGCGCAGCCACCTCCGCCACACGCAAGCACGCACGCAAAGTAAGGGTAGAGGGCGGAGACGCCACGTCAAGTACTGGCAGCCCCAAAAGAGGGTGGGGAAAGAGGCGGAGAGACATGGCGCAGTCTGGTGACGTCACCACGCTGGGCCGGGTCGCAGAAACAGGCCCCCTCTTCCTTTCCTGCTCCCGGGTGATGAGCTTCCCAGGGTGAGTTGTACTTTGTGCGCCGCCAGGTGGTGCCATCAGCCCTGTTGAGCCATGTGTAGTCCCTGTAAAGATGCCGCAGGTCTTTGGACTGCCACTTCCCTAGGAGACTTCATGATGGAGAGGTGATGGAGTGCCAGGGGTCGGGGATATGGCGCATCAAGGAGCCATGCTTGGGAACATAAGCTCAGAGTCCCACAGGGCACATCTTATGGCCTTCCTTGGGAAAATTCAGTGTTGGAGAAAACCGGCTCACACACGGCCTACACCCTGGACCCTTTGGACCAGAAGCCAAGGGACAGTGTTTGCTTTTTCACTTCATAGGGGGCAGAGCAAGCGGAGAGCAGTCTGGTTTCCACACAACCCTTTATGACCTCCATCACCATCTCTTCCTGGGCCTTGTCTGTTTACAAGACCTTCAGGCTGCCGTGCTGATGTGAAGAGGTCATCAAGATAGGGTTGATGGGTCAGAGGGCACACAGCCAGGAAGATTGAGAAAAAGTCCCCGCCAGACTGGCTATCGTGCTCCGCACTCTCTTCTAGGCATTAGTTTGTCCCTGCCAGCTCTACTCACAGTGAGCACTCAGGGTGTTCATGTACAGCATGTTCATGTAGAACAGTTTCTTGATTCTACTGGGTACAGCTCCCGAGTAAGACCCTGGCATGGCAGAGGTATATGTGGCACATTTATGTTTTCCAATAATTCGTCCATTTGAAGAGAGAACGCCTGTTTGTAAGCTGGTGTCAGCTGAGGTATCTTGTCCTTTGAAAGTCATTCAAATGACATTGGCTCCGATTCCTATGTCCTGTGGAAAGTACAGTGCTGTCCCCAGGATTTCTGTGAATTACTGAAGGGACTTGGGTTTTCATGGTCACCCCTGGCTCTAGATTGCTGCCCTCATCTGAATTTTTGTTCACTATTTAAGTCGTATGACTGTTTCTTTGGGCCTTGCAGTCACATCAGCCCCTTTCTCTTTCCAACTCCCACTCCTAAACCGCAAAAAACAAAACAAAACAAAACAAAAAAACCCAAAAAACCAAACCCAAGGCTGTGACATGTAGTAGAACTTTTCATGAAGGTTTGTGGGTCACAGGGGAGAGGTTACATCACATAGCAAACAGCCTTCAATCACATTCTGAAGTGTTCCGAAAAGTTATTTCAGCCATCTCACCGCCTTGAGATTTCTCAATGGCCACAGTAATCCCACAGAGCTCTAGTATCCAGCTGCCTCCCGTGACTCCCGCTTCATCCCTTTGCTTAACCCTTCTCTCTTTGGTGGACTGTGAAAAGCCAGAGTCTTCTCTACTGTGTTGAGAGTAAGTCTTCCTGACAACCTTGCTCCTAAATTTCTCTCCAAGCCCATTCTTGTCTATTCAACATGTTTGTTTGTGGTAGGGGTTCACTGTGTAGCCCAGGCTGGCCTTGAACTGTTATTATTATTATTGTTGTTTTGTTTTCAAGACAGGGTTTATCTGTGTAGCCTTGTCTGTCCTGGACTTGCTTTATAGACCAGGCTGGCCTCGAGCTCACAGAGATCTGCCTGCCTCTGCCTCCCTGAGTGCTGGGATTACAGGCGTGCGCCACCACACCCAGCTTGGCCTGGACCTCTTATCCTGTGCCACCATTTCTGGCCTTACAGGTTTTTAAGAATCAACTCTGTCAAGAAAAAAAAAAGCTGTGGTCTTAAAAAAAATACCATCCTTCCCCCCCATATTGATTTATGTTCAAGGGTGGGGAGGCTGTGTGATAGTTTCATATGGAGGCACCGAGTTTGTCCTATGAAAAAACTGTGTCTTATCTACTCAGACTCATGGATGTAGGAGAGCGCTGAGGTGCCTGAAAGGACCCCTATGTCTTAAAATGTTAGGATTCTCTCATGTGCCCACTCTTCTGAGCAGTCAGACTGCACTCTTGAGGAATCCTATGGCCATGGGGGCAGAGAGATGAAACCGAATCACTAGGGTCTATCCCATAAAGGCCCCTTTCCTCTTATAGCTTGGGCCTGGCAACCACACATGGCCCACTCAGGAGCTTTCATCCTTTGGAGTTTGTCCAAACTGTTATCAGAGCCCATGGATTCAGCAGAGTCTTTAGAACTCAGCTAAGAAACTCCAAGTCCTTTCGATAAAAATACATGTCTCCAGACAAATTATTATTATTTTTTCTCAAGGCAGAGTTTCTCTCTGTAGCCTTGGCTGTTCTGGCTTCACTTTGTAGACAAGGCTGGCATCAAACTCACAGAGATCTTCCTGCCTCTGTTTCCTGAGGGCTCGGATTACAGGCATGCACCACCATGCCCTGCTAAGATAAGTTATTTTTAACAAGCACTTGCGTATCTCTATTTGGGATTTGATTTTTTTTTTAAAACCTTTATTGTCCAAGCGCTTTGCACTTTCTCTGCGCATTTTAGCTCCAGGTGGTGAGCTTCCTGGAGATTGAGGTGTACTTCTCCTACTTACACTCTTCCAGGACCAGGAGAGAGAGGAGCTAGTTCCAGGTCCATAGGCGCAGTCCTGGTGCTAGAAGGCAGGGCCAGACCTAGAGGGAATAGAGTGTTATTGAGTAGAGACCAGCAAGGGATTCCACTTGCTCGAGACTGACTGGAAGGGAGGCGGGTAATTTGCCTTCAGGGGAGATGGGCAAGGATGCTTAGTCTAAAGATGGAAAGGGCATCCCTGTGCTGCTAGAGAGGCAGCAAACCTCTGTGATTTAGTCCAGACCAAGGTCCCTGCATTCCTGAAAACCAGCCACTGTAGAAGCTAATGGTGGCTGCCATACCCGCCAGGTGTAGGCTGGAGGTCAAAGTGCTTACCTAGCCAGGCAAAGTGTTAGCATAACATCTGTGAGAACCACTACATGTTGCCCACCTCATGCCCAATCCCAAGACAGCCTCACATGGTTCAAGTGGAGACTGCCACTTCTGGATGCAGTCTGGATGCCAAGAAATGGCTTGTCTGTGCCATTACCTCTACCAGCAAGCAAGTGATGGGTCCCTTGGAACAGCACTCCAGATCTTCAGGGGCACTGCCATGGAAGAATCTTGCTTCCTGCCTCCCATTGTGCTCACCCAGCACCCGTTTCCCAGTCTCTGCTTCTTCCATTTCAGCAACTCTAGCCAGCATCCTTCCTCCTCCACAGCTCCCCCTCCACTTATTATGATAATCACATTTGCCACGTGCTTTAGGAAATTGTTATGACTAGTTATATTTGAACATTATAGGGAAAAACCTACAAAGAGAAAACCTTTCGTCCATCTTTCTCAGTCCATCTGCTTCTCATGAATTTGCAGTTGCTCATTTGTACACCTTTGTTTGGTAGGTGCCTGCCATTGTGCGTTCTGCTCTGTTCAAATTACGGTATTTCAAAAACATCTTATACCATGCACAGAGATGGTTTACATACCTGCCATTATGTTGCTCAGACATTTCATCATCCACCTTAAGAGTTTAACTTTTTTTTTCTTTTCTGTTATTGGGCACTTTGAGTCATTTCCATCTCACTGCAATTGAATTTCATATTTGGGAGTGAGGCGTGGAAGTGGGTGTGATTGGCTTTCAAGCAAAACAAAGTTGGGTCACAGCGCAAAGGGAACAAAATGTAAGTGGCAGTGACGGTTGTTCTTGTCGACAATGATAGTTGATCCAAAGGTATTGGATCAAGTACCTTTTTGTCTTAGGGCATCTGAGATTCTGTGCCGAGGACTGGAGAACTGCTGGCTGGCTGGCTGACCGTGTGTGTGTGTGTGTGTGTGTGTGTGTGTGTGTGTGTGTGTGTACACTGTGTGTTCTGGGTGGGTGAAGATGAGGACTTAATCTTGACTGTCTTCCCAACTTGGGCACAGAGATCTTAGGTCTTTCTGGATCTGTTTCCCTTGCAAAACAAGAAACAGCTCTCCATCTAGGGCTTGTGATGGCTTAATCCAATCAGATAACAAATACAAGGGAGCTTGGAGTGAGTTACAAAAAGTAATTTATACAAACATAAATTAGTAAGCTGTAAGTCCCAGAAAGAAAAAAAAAAAAGCTGGAGGTTTTAAAGGAGCTGCTGCTGTGAATTTTGAATCTGTCTGTGCCTCACCTTCCAGAATAACAGGAATAAGACTGGCCTGCGGTCTGGATGTATGGTCTTTGCTCCTGTAGAGGACTTGTTTGCATGCAAATTGTGCTTTTCTGATAGGGAAAACTGAAGCTACCTCAGCCCTGGGTAACTGTCCCTTCTCTGCTTCAAGCTGGGTCCTGAGCTTGGCCACTGTGGGTCTAACAGCCCCTAGAAACATCCTTAACTGATGTATTGTACCAAAGATCATGGCGGACCTCTTCAGTTTCCGAAGCTGCAGCCTTTTAAAGTTAAGGCTGGAAAGGCAAGCAGGGAGTGGAAACAGTGATTGTGAATCTGGCCTAATAGCTTGTTGTGCTTTTTTGTGTATTTTTTCTGTTCATCTGTGTGTGCATGTGTGCATAGGCATGTGTGTGCACGTGTGTGTGGTAAGTGACTTTAATAATCCTGGACTTATAACAGAAGATGTGTTAGGAATAGAAAACAGCCCAGCCACAGTCCTGTCCTTATGGGACTCAAGATCAGAACTGTGTGAGAAAATCTGGGTCCCCCACTATATTGGCCATAGTCTCCTGTTTCTCTATGTGCCTCATACTGAGAATTATTTTTCAGGAGACTATGTCAATGTCAAAGGTGGACAGGGATATCAGTCTAAACTCTAGAAGTCAGAGATGCTTGCCCATCCTTGAAGCTTGTGTGGATTTTCTAGAAGCTTCTACCCAGAACATACCCTCTCCCAGGATGATGGTGAGTGGGCTAGCAGGGTGGAGGTGCCAGCAGGCCAGGATTAGAGACTTTCTGTGCCTCTCACAGTCTTTACTCCTCCCCCCTCTACCTGTCACCTGTTCCTAAGACTGAAAGTAGTCCTGGGGTCAAAATGGAGAGTGGTTGGGTAGACCAGTTAGCTACTCTCATGGGTATACTCCAGAACATGTGTAGTGGGGCTAATAGAGAGGTTGGGCTTGACTGGAAAGGCTCAGAGGCTGGATGGAATAGGGTAGATTGCAGAAACTGTGATTTCCTACAGCTCAAGCAGACAGGGTCTTTTTTTTTTTTTTTTTTTTTTTTTTTTTTTAACTTGCAAGGTCCCACCAACCCTGTGGCTGGTTTCTTGGGAGCAGAGGAGAGAGTGGTCTTCTGCTGGTGGTTTGAAGGCTGCTGCTGGGTGGGAGTCAGCCTTCCTTACCCTCTCTGGTGTGCAGGGCGGGCCCCATTGCATCACCCTTGGAGCCTCTGCTTCTGGCTTTGCAGCCAGCTGGGCCCCTAGAGGAGGGACTCTCCCTGTTTTTCAACAAGTCATTAACCATTTCACCCTCCTAACTCTTATTATGCCGGTCTGGATTTCCAAGGTGAGCCTTCCTATCTCTCTGTCCTGATGGTGATAGTCCTCTTCACGCCCCATAATGACAAGAGGTCCTGCCTGTGCGGCTTTTGGTCAATTGCAGGCTCCATCGTACCAATGCAACCCTGTCTCTTCTCTGTGAGAAGAGTTAACCTTCCTCAGCCCCACCCTCATCATTTGTCCCGTTCTGCAGTGGTGAGAACAGAGCTCCCAGGCCTCCAGCATGAGCTCATGCCACTTCCACACTTCAGAGTCCCGACAAAGGGTCAACAACATGTTGGGCTAACAGCAAGTATGTAGCTCAAGCCAGAGCCCAGGAGCTTGGACATTGGCCTTTCCCCAAAGCCCCTCCAACCATTTTCGGCAGACCTGCTCAGGCCTTTGCCTTATTTGTAGAGTCACAGGAGAGAGATGGGTGAAGTGAGGTCCCTCAAAGGCTCCGGGGTCAACTTAAACAGAGTCCTGGGAACACAGTGTTTTCTTGTTCCTGGAGGGGCTGGACAAGGAGGTATTAAGCTGGTAAGCTGGTGGGTGCTGTTCCAAGCACTGGAGCCCAGGCCACATTCGTGTTCAGATGGCTAATCTCCCAGGCCCAGCATACCCTTCACTGCCCCACCCATTCCGGGACCTGAAATAGTCTGGAACTGCATCCAAGCCTAAACCTAGGTCCCAATTTTAGTTCCACAAACATTTGGCTGATAAGAACTCTCAGAACATTGAGCTGAGTCCAAGCTGGGGATGGGGGTACACAGATAAAGAAAGCCTAGCTCCTGCCCGCAGGGAGCTTTCCAGTTGTACCCGGATGCCTGATCACTTATGAGGTGCTGCTGAAGAAGAAAGAAAGTTGGACTCCCATGGGAGAAATAGAGGCAGCCTTGTGAAAGGGAGTCATTTTGTTGAATCTTAATGGATGAGTAGGGCTTGAAAAGACAGTGAGGTATACCCATGCTGGGTGGGAGGAATAGCAAGAGTAGAAGCACCCAAGTGCCACCTTTATGATTTGTCTAGGAACAGGTCAACAACATCTGGTTTGAGTGACGCACATGGGGACGACAAGCTGCTTCTACCTGTGGACGTGTGTCTGTGTAGATTTTATGTAGACTGAGTACTGCCATGTGGCAAAGACCGTTTTGGTTTACAGAGAGCAACAGGTGGCAAGATGGAAGGCCAGGAGGAGGAAGAAACTTTCTCTGAGCTATATATAAAGCATGTTTGCGAGGGTGCCATTTCTGCCTTGGCCCAGTTCAGGTTTCTTGGTCCAGGGGCTTAGGCCTTAAAGCTGGCAGACCCAACAGTCCTTGCCACTCCTTAAGGGCCAAGAAGACATCGGAGGTGAACAGTCAGTGATCATAGGCGAACATCGAATCAGAGTGCTCATCATGGTGTGGCTTACAGTAAAGCTCCATGACAATTGGTGGGAAAGAAATGATCATGTTCTTCATCTTCTTGGATTGTATTTAAATCTGATTCCAAACCTGATAAAGAGGCAGTTAGTTAGTTAGTTAGTTAGTTAGTTAGTTAGCTAGTTAGCTAGCTAGCTAGCTAGAGGTCTACTATAAGTATTAAGGGATCTTCCCCTTGACTCATTTGGTTTTCCTAAATGTAAACTAAAGCAGAAATTCCTAATCAGGTGAATTAATGTAGAGCTGGACAGCTGGCCCTAGTTGGGGGAGCTCTGACAGTTAATGGCTGCTCCTTGGCTCCCTGTGGGATGCTGGTCTTTTGTTTCTGTGGGCACTGGCTTACCAGGTAGGCTGCCGAGCTGTCCACTCATCATGCATGCTGAGTGGCTAGCCATTTAAAAGTCTTTTTTTTTCCCAGTTCCTCACAGTCATCTGCATACCAGGTTTTGCCAGCCTTAGGGAGGGGAAGGGGGTCCATGTGGGTCCAGTGTCTGTCATCCGTGGTCACGCATGATCTCTAATCCTCTCCCCAGATGCTGGAAGCCACTGCCCTAGGTAAACGAACTTCCCAACTAAAAAGCTACCTCTCAACCTCTTTGACCCACCAGACTTGAAGCCCTGGCCACTCTCTCGGGAGGATGTGGGGGAAATACTTCACATTCCTTTCTGAAGAGTTCACAGCCAAGAAAGCTAGATACGGTTGATTTCTCAATCAGGTTTTCCTACCGCAGTAAGTGTGTGATTAACTACCCCTGTTATACTTCCAGAAGCTAAAGAAAACTTCACGTGACTGAACATTTGGGACAACCATCCTAAAGGTGACAGCAACTAATGACATGCATGATAATTTTACTACCTGAAAAAGAAATTTAACTAAAAATCAAAATGAGTGGTTCCTCTGATGAGATTACAGGGCACACATTTTTCTCATTTTTGCTTTTATCCATATTCTAAAAATTTCTACAATGAGTGCTCTACATGAATTTTAAGTTACTTACTTATCTCTCATCCTACTTAATAGACAGTGGTACTCTGCAATGGGACAAGTGAGCAGCTAACGTCTGCCCAAGGCTTCCTTGTGGGGGTTCCTGCTTTTCTGCTTTCTTCCGTCTCCACCGAGGACTTGGAATGGCCTTAACCAGCAAGACCAATCAGAGGCCATGCTGTTCCTTGTTACCTAGTTTGTATGGCTGTTGTTGTGGTGGTGGTGGTAGGGCTTTGTTTTGTTTTTGTGAGGTAGGCTTTCAGATGGGCCTCTTTCTATAGTGTAGGCTTGCCTTAAACTCATGGCAGTCTTTCCACCTCAGCTTTCCAGGTATTGGGATTACTAGCTTATGCCACATGCTGAGCTGCCTTTTGTATTTTTCTGGAGAAAAGAGTAATGGGTGTGCCTGGAGCTCCCTGGCAGTCTTCACAGTAGTCTTGGCTGGCCTGGTTTGTAAATTTTGGTATGGGTGTGGCAACAACACAGAAGAAAAGCAGATTGTGGGGAACATCTGTTGCATTAAGCATTGAAATGTGTCATCTGGGAAGACTAGTTTTTACAATCAACAAAGAGGACAGGGAGCTGGTGAGATGGCTCAGAGGTTAAAGAACTTTGACTGCTCTTCCAGAGGTCCTGAGTTCAATTCCCAGCAACCACATGGTGGCTCACAACCATCTGTAATGTGATCTGATGCCCTCTTCTGGCCTGCAGGTGTACATGCAAGTAGGGCACTATACATAATAGTAAATAAATACATCCTTTTAAAAGAGACTGAGAGTCTCTTCGAACCCCTACCCACACCTAGCTGATGGACAGGACATTCTTCACCGTTGAGTGGAGAGGGAGGTCTGACTTCATACAAACTCTGGTGCCCCATTTCTGACCACATCCCCTTGATGGGGAGGCCTGGTGGCACTCAGAGGAAGGATTACAGATCACCAAGAAGAGACTTGATACCCTATGAGCATATACAGGGGGAGGAGGTCCCTCTTAGTCACAGACATAGGGGAGGGGAGTAGGGGGGAAGCAGGAGGGAGGGAGGAATGGGAGGATACAAGGGATGGGTTAACAATTGAAATATAATATGAATAAATGAATAAATTAAAAAAATCAACACCCCCTCCAAAAAAAAAAAAAAAAAAAAAAGAGACCGAGTGGACAAAAGTCTATTTCCTTTGAGAATATATGATTCCATCTCGTGTTTAGGTTTAGAAGCAAATCATAAAGCCATATCCAGTGCACAGAACAGAAAACCCAACCATCCCAGATCAGGAAACATTATCTCTGAGATATTGGCAGAACCCTTGTCATCAACCATATTTTTATACACTGGCAATAAGAGTTGGAAAGTGAAAGTCAGGAAAGTAATTCCGTTTAAAATAGCAAATAATGCAACATTTTCCTATAGAGCTTCTAGAACAAGTCCAGGTACTAAAAGCTGAAAACTACAAAACATTGAAAGAAAAAAAAATCATAGAAGATCGAAAATATCATGTTGGAGATTAGAAGACTCAATAGATTGCTTTCCAAATGGATAAGTAAATTTAACTTTGTTGTCTTCGTCACTATTCTATTGCCGTGAAGACAAGTCATGACCATGGCAATCTTATAAAAGAAAGCATTTAATTGGGGCCTGGCTTACAGTTTCAGAGTTTAGTCCATTATCATCATGGTGGGGACCATGACCATCTATATGGCATCAGAGCAGCAGCTGAGAGCTACAACTTGATCTGCAGGCCTCAGGAAGAGAGAGAACTGGCCCTGGCTTGGGCTTTGAAACCTGGAAGCCCATCCCCAGTGACACACCTCCTCCAGCAAGGCCACACCTTCTCCAGCAAGGCCACACCTCCTAATTCTTCTCAAATACTGCTACTTCCTAATGACATATGAGCCTTATGGGACCCATTCCTATTCAAACCACAACAGTAGATTCAATCAAAACCCTTTAGAAGACCCACTCAACCTAAAAGCTGTGTAGATGCACAGAAGATTGAGACGAGCCCTTTCCTGTCTGTGTTGATGCCACCCCCAACCCAAATCCGCCAACCAGGCCAAAGAGAAGAGCACTGCTTTTGCAGAGGATCTGTCTGAGCTTGGTTCCCAGCACCCAAATGGGAGCTGACAACCACCTGTAACTTCAGTTCTAGGGATTTTAAACTCTCCTCTGGCCTCCACAGCCTCCTGCTAACATGTGGTGCACATACATGTACGAAGGTACACACATATAAGATAGATATATCTTTTTTTAGAAAGCTGGGTGAGGCGGCACACGCCTGTAATCCCAGCACTCAAAGAGGCAGAGGCAGGCAGATCTTTGAGCTCGAGGCCACCTGGTCTACAAAGTGAGTTCAGGACAGCCAAGGCTACACAGAGAAACCCTGTCTCAAAAGCAGACATACAAACAAATATAAAGAATTCTCAAAATAGCCAGGTGCAGTGGTGCACTCCTATAATCTCAGCACTCAGGGAGACAGACAGGTGGATCTCTGTGAGCTTGAAGCCAGCCTGGTCTACAGAGTGAGTCCAGAGCAGCCAAGGCTATACAGAGAAACCTTGTCTTGAAAAACAAAAACAACAACAACAACAAAAATCTCAAAATTAGGCAGTAAGACAGCAAACAATCCCATCAAAATTGATTCAGAAATAAGCAGACAACTTACTAAAGAGTATATGTAAAACAAAGATGTTCAGCATCATTCATTAGTCATTAGGAAAATATAATTAAAACCTTGATGAGATAACTACACAAATATTAGAATGACTAAAATGAAATGACAAACATGCACTCATATACTGGAACCCTTATACACTGCTGGTGAGGATGCAAATATGGCTCAGCTACTGGAAAATTAGGTAACTTTTTATTAAACAAAACATACATACATTAAAAAGTGACCTAGCAATTGCATTTGCTGGTAACTATCCCAGATAAATAGAAATTTATATCCATACAAAAACCTGTACAAGAATACAACAGATCTATTCATAATTGACCAAACTGATACAATCCAAATGTTTTTCAGAAAATAAGTGGATAAATAAATTGGTTCATCCATGCATTAAAGAGGAATAAAACACTGACACATGAAATAACATTGGTACATGCTAAAGCCATTAAGCCGAGTGCAAGCAGCTGGTCTTAAGAGTTGCATAATGTCTGGTTCCAGCCATACAACATTCTCCAGTGATACCGATCATATCAGTTTCAGGCAAGTGTTAGAGACAGGGAAAACCATTGTTCGACATAGTGATTCTGATGATGGCTACACAGATCTCGTAATTATACACATGCACACCAATTCAAGTTGGCATGGAATTTAAAAACAGGCTCATTTTTAGCGCAGTTTTTGGGTCACAGAAAAATGGAGCAGGAGTAGAGAGAGATGGCTCAGTGTGTAAGAGCACTTGCTGCCAAACCAGACGATCTGAGACTAATCCTCTGAACCCCCATGGTGGAAGGCAAGAACTGACCCCACAGGGCCACGGTGAGTAGAAACAAGGACATTTCCTATAAAGCAACCCCCCTGCCCCCTCTCCGCCCTCCCGTATACAGTCTCCTCAACTATGACCCCCCCCCCAGACTGGTACATTTGTTCCAGTTGATAAGTGTTTTCTTTTGAATATGAAATGCTCCTCTCCCCAAGTTAATGTGTTGAGGCTTAGCCCTAGCTGGTCAACCTATTATGCAAGGTTCTAGAAATGCTGGGAAGTAAGTCCTAACTAGAACAGGTAGGTCAGTGGGTGTGGGTCCTTAGGTGCACTCTTGCCCCTTTCTGTCTCTCTGCTTCCTCCGTAAGGCAAGGCAGCACTGCCACAAACACCTCCAGCCCTCGGAACCATGTGCTAAAAGAAGCCTTTCTTGTAAGCTGGCTCTTCCAGGTACTTCTGTCACAGGAGTGAGAAGAGTAGCTAGCACCCTTAGCACACCACTGTTGCTGTAAGTCTGTAGTTTAAATCAGGACTCACTTCCGGTGTTGCCATATGCATTTTCAAAAATGCATGGTGACATGTATATGCCATTGTACTATTACACAGAGCACTTTCGTTGCTCTGAAAAAATTTTGTATTTTGTCAAAATGTCACTTCTATTAAGCACTTTATTCATTAGGGCTGTGTAGTTTTCCTCATTTAGACCTTATATATATTTTTATTAGATTTGTACCAAAGTATTTTGTTCTGGCAGAAGTGAGAGAAAATGGAATTGTTCTGTATTTCATATTCAGTGGGAGAGCCGCTGACTTTTACATAGCATCTATCCTGCAGCTTTATCACAACCACTTACTACTTCTCAAGGTTCTGTCTCTGTTTTTGATCCTTTCATATTTTGTAAAACCTGTGCCGTCTGTGAACAGAGACGGTTTTCTTAGTATGAATACCTTTTAACTTGTCTGTTTTTCATTGACTAGCACTTTAGCACGATGCTGAAAGAGAACAATGAGAGAGGACCTCCTAGATTGTTCCCCATTTTAGCAGAAGCTTCTACTTCCTCTCTAGTGATAAGGTTAACTGCAGGATTTTCAGAAACATTCACTCTCCATACAACTGAGAAAGCTCTCCTTCATTGCTAATGTATGGTTGGATTTTTACCAAGAATAAGTATGGGTTGAATTTTGCCTGCAAATATTCATACAATCTTTATTACTTAGCCCACTTATGTAATGGATCACATTAATTGCCTTTTGAGTCAGTATGGTAACTTTGTATATTGAACCAGTCTTGTAGCTTCCTGTGTCCCACTTCAATGTGGTACGCAATTCTCTTAATACACTGTAAGATCCAGTTTATCTATATTTTGTTGAGAATTTTTATATCTGTGTTCAGGAGATGTACTGGCCTGTATCTTTTCTTTTCTTGTAATGTCTTTGTCTGGTTTGGGCATTGGAGTATGCTGATGTTATAGGATAGGGTAAGAAGCATTCTTTCTGCTTTTGTCTTTTAAAAGGAATCATAGAGATTTGATGAATTTTATCCCTTGAATGTTTGGTACTGTTCTCTATATGGGCCTGAGGTTTTATGTTTTACAATGTTATTAATTATTGATTTAATTTCTTTTATAAAAGGACTTATTCACTTTGTCTTTTTCTTTCTGTATGAGTTAAAGAAGATTGTGTTTTTCCAGTAATTGGTCCATTACATGTAGAGTATCAGCCTGTGGGCATAGATAGGCATGGTGGCACACACCTTTGATTCCAGTACTTGAACCAAACACAAAGCCAAAAACTGTGAGTATAGCGTTGTTCATACATTCCTTCATAATCATTTTCCTATTCCATAGAACTTCAGTCATATCACCTTTTTCATTTCTTCTATTAAGAATTTGTACCTTCTCTTTTTCCCTTCCATTTTCCATTTCTTTTCCCTTTCTTATTCTTCCTCTTTCCTCTTCCTTTTCCTCTCTTTTATTTTTTCATTGTTAACCAGACTAGAGCTGTGTGAATTTTATAGTCTTTGCAAACATCCAGCTCTTCATTTCACGGATTTCTCCATGTTTATTTTCTGTTTTCAGTTTCATTGATTTAGCCTTTTTAAAATTCTCTTTTCATCTGCCTATTCACATTTAATTTGGTATTTTATAGTTTTTCTGAGTGGAAACTTAGATTATTGTCTTAGTCATTTTAGGCTAAAATAAAATACCATCAACTGAGTGACTTAAACAGAGTCCACTGATTTCTCACAGTTTTGGAGACAAGAAAGTTCAAGGTCAGGATGCTAGCATTGCTGGGCTGTCCTGAGGATCCTTCCTGGCTTGCACTTGGTTTCCTTCTTCCTGTAGCCTCACACCATGAAGAAAGTTCTGGGGTCTCTTCTTTTTTAAAAACACATAATTTATTTTTATTTTATATTCATTGGTGTTTTGCCTACATGCATGTCTGTGTGAGGTTGACAGAAGCTCTGGAATTGGAGTCACAGACAGGTGTGAGCTGCCATGTGGGTGTTAGGAATTGAACCCAGCTTCTCTAGAAAGGCAGACGGTAGTGGTCTTAATGGCTGAGCCGTCTCTCCAGCCAGGAGTCTCTTCTTAGGACGCTAATCATTGTGAATGTTCTGCCCGCATTTAAACTCTGTGTAGCCTAGGATGCCTTTCTGATCCCCCTCTACCTCCTGAGTGATGGGATTACAGGTATGTGCTAAGCTACACTTGTTTGATGTGGTGCTATGAATTGAACCCAGGGCCTTGGAGATGCTAAATGGACATCCTACCAATTGAGCTATGCCTGGACCTTGTCCCCCCAAATTCCCTTCTTTTCTTGTAGCAATTATACATTTGTTTGTTTGTTTGTTTGTTTTGGAGACAGAGTTTCTTTGTAGAGCCTTGGCTGTCCTGGACTCACTTTGTAGACCAGACTGGCCTCGAACTCACAGAGATCTGCCTGTCTCTGCCTACCAAGTGCTGGGATTAAAGGCGTGCACCACCACCCATGGCCTAATTCTTTTACCTTTCCCTAAAAAACATACTTTTAGTGGTTGCCCTAGAGTTTGCAATACACATTTATAGCTAATCTAAATCCATATTTATTTAATACTGAATCTCTTCTATTTTTTATTTTTCTTTATTTTAAACATTTTTGTTTCATTAATTTTTTCTTTAAAATTTTTCTTATAGTATTGTAACAATATATCCTTAGTTTCTTCCTCCTTTCATTCATAAGTTTATACATGCAAGCAAACTTACTATATCATTGCTATTATTTTGAACAAATTGTTCTCTATAGATCAACTAAGATTTTAAAATTGAAGTTTTAATTACCTTCACCTTAATTAACTAATTAATTAATTATATACACAGCACGTTCTTCTCTGACATCCTTCCTTTTTTTCAGATAGGTTTGTCTGTCTGTGATCTGTGCCCCTTTTCTTGTCTCTGAAGATCTTTTTAACATTTCATTCAGTACAGGCAACAAATATCCTCAGGTTTTGTTTGTCTGAGAAAGAAATCTAGTTCTTCTTCACACTTTTAAAAAAAAGTGGGATCTTTCTTAGCACTCAGGAGGCAGAGGCAGGAGGATCGCTGTGAGTTTGAGGCCAACCTGGTCTACAAAGGGAGTCCAGGACAGCCAAGGCTACACAGAGAAACCCTGTCTTGAAAAACCGAAAGGAAGAAAGAAAGAAAGGAAGGAAGGAAGGAAGACGGAATCTGACTGTTGCTCAGGCTTGTCTTGAACTCCTGGGCTCAAGTTATCCTTCATGTGCCTAAGCCGTGGGTAGCTGGGTCTCCAGGCGTCTGCGATAGTACCCACCCAATTTGTTCACTTTTGAAGGCTCCTTTCTCAGAATTCTAGACTGCTTTTTCTTTCCCTCTTAACATATTAAGCATTCTCTCCACTCTTTTCTCATTTTCATGGATTCAGAGAAATTCCTGTCTTTGCTTCTGAGTAGGTAGGTAAGGCTTTTTATCCTTTGGCTTTCAAGACTTTAAAAAAAAATTATTTTTCTGAAGTTAAAATATAGTAGGTGTGGCTTTTGCTACTGTTGATGTTTATTTATTCATTACCATTCATTTCTCTTTCTCTCTCAGATGGGATGTACTGGTGAAAGGACCCTGGGCAAGATGAGTCTACAGTGGGAACGAGTATTGAGTAGCACCCGATAGTTTAATCTGGTGTCTGAGCTATGATCTCACAGCACTTCTCCGTCTCCACCCACACGTCCTCACTGCTGACTGGAGCCGTGGCTGGAGCTGAGTGCTCCCCTTCTCCACGCCCTCAGACTCTGGCAAAACTTCATTAGGTGAGACTCTGGGGAAACAGTTCCCTTGAGAGCAGTCCTGAAACAGGACTCTGGCCTTGGCACTTCAGAATGGCTGTTCTTCCTCACAAGTGTCAAGAGTTTTTTCTCTAGAGCAGTGCTTCTTAACCTTCCTAACACTGAGACCCTTTAATGCAGTTTCTAGTGTAGTAGTGACCCCGAGCCATAAAATTATTTTCATTGCTACTTCATACACTTTTCTATTGCTCTGATCGTAATGTAAATATCTTATATGTGTTTCCTGATGGTTTTAGATGACCCCTATGAAAGGGCCATTTACCTCCCCAAATGGGTCACGACTCACAGGTTGAGAACCTCTGCTCTGTAGTCTTTGGGGGAAACTAGAAGAGCTCTTGGACTCGGGCTGATGATGATTTCCCTCACTCTACCCACTGACTGGGACCCGCTGCAGGCTCCAGGGCTCGAGCTGGTTCCACACTGAGTGCTAGCAAGTCTTCACTTACAGTCTAGGCATTTTTAAAAAATAACAAATATTGTTTGTTTTAATAAAGCTGGTACAGACGACGTCCCTTGAAAACCCACGTCCCTGACTCTAACATGAACTCTGCTGCCCCCCATTTGGCCACTTCCCCCTTGGTGGGGAGGCCTGGTGTCACTCAGAGGAAGGGGAAGCAGGCTACCTGGATGAGACCTAATAGGCTGTGATCATATGGTGGGGGAGGAGGTCCCCTTTTGTCACAGGCCTAGGGGAGGGGAATAGGGTGAAAGAGGGAGGGAAGGGAGGGGGGAATGAGAAGATACAAGTGAGGGTACATCAATTGAGTTGTAATCTGAATAAATTATTTAAATATATATAAGAAAAAAAAAAAAAAAAAAAAAAAAAAAAAACCCCATGTCCCAGACCAAAAAGTACAAACAGAATCAGAAGGAGCAGTGTCTGTTGTGTACATTTATGTATGAGTAACTTTATTAACTGCTGATGAAAATTAGAGCTTTCCTGGGATCTTCTGACCAGACTGTCTTCCTCAAGACACTTTCTCTCCAGTGAGGCCTTCTTTGTAGTTAGCTGTTACTCTCACTGTATCTTGACTACAGCATGTTTTTCTTTTTTTGATCCAGACCCTCAGATTTTAAGAGTAGCTTCAAGCTGAGGAAAGGCCATTTTTCCACAGTTCAGTTCTCTGAAAAACTTCCACCTCCCACTGAAAATCACAGTCCAGGAGTGAAGCAACCACATGTTGGAACTTCAGGGCCAACTGGGAGGTCATAGGGAAGCTTGCACTGGCTGGTCTTTAGCGTCACAACCTGAAAACGCACAGTCCTGAAAAGGCAGCCTCTCTGTGCACACATGAAAGTTTTTAAAAGAAAAAGAGCAATATTAAGGGAGCCGAGGTCTGATCACCAAAACTCAGCACAACAAAAACAACCAATAATGAATATTGAACACTAAAATTTAGATTACCAGATGTTCTTAAAGAGGTGGAGTGCCAGTATTCAATTTCCATTTTGAACACCACATCACAAAAGAGCTACTTTTTAAAATAAAAAAGAATTGAGAGAAAAGGGGGAAAAAGTTATCTAAACCCCCCACCCCCACCCCCCATTTTTTCCTGACAAACTTCAGTCACATCTTCTTCCTCCATTCCTAGTTCTTTTGGGGTATGGTTACTTGCAATTCTCTGACCTTCAAAAAGAAAACTGAGTGAATTCTCCGGAACACCTTGTCTTTGACAGTATGATTCTTTGAGTTTCTTGAGATGTGCTGTCATTTTCACTTTGAAATGTATCTCACTGCTATCCTGTCCAATCACTTTGAGTTTAATGTATTCTCCTTCCTTCTTATCTCCTAAGTCCTCAGTTGAAGGTTTTGCCTCCTGGTCAGACATGGTGACGGTGGCTTCACCCAGGGGTCTCTGCACCACAGCGACCTCCAGCAGGCAGAACCTCACTCTGAGGTTTACAAATCCATCTCTTCCTCACAGTACATCCACAATCTAGGCATTCTTACCCTGTCCTTACCATTCTGCCCCAGTTCCCCACTAAGCTGTAACTCTCTCTGCATTTCTGATGTGAGGGGCCATAGTTTTCCCTGTGACCCTATTGCTCTGAGAGCTCTGAGAGTACTTTCTGATTCCCAGTTTACTTGTAGAGATCAAATGATGACATCCCAGCTCCTTACACCCTGGATAGGAAGCTGCCAATCAAAACAATTTAAATGGCTAAAATGTAGGCCATTTCAAATGGCTATGTTCAAAACCTTGACTCATACTTGACCACTATTTCTACCTAAAGTTTAATCAGTTGGCACAACATGTCTATTATGCATTCACCACTTAGTTGTACATCTATTTTCTTTTCTCTATCCCTCTTGCCCCTTCCAAAGTTCTTCACCACTTGCCAGAATTTTGCAAATGCTTTCTAACATCTCCTTAAAAGTCAGCTTTGGGCCGAGTGGTGGTGGTGCATGCCTTTAGTGCCAACACTCGGGAGGCAGAGGCAGGTGGATCTTTGTGAATTTGAGCCCAGTCTGGTCTACAGAGAGACCAGGACGGTCATTCCTAGACAGCCAAGTGTACACAGAGAATCCCTGTCTTGAAAAACAAAACAAAACAACAATAAGTCAGCTTTAGAGTCAGAATAACCTGAAATTAAATCCTGGCTCTATCACTGTAGATGCCTGACCTTGAGCATAATACATTTTTCTTCAGCTGCTGGCACCATCTGTCAAACTGAGGCAGTAACACTCAAATCAGGAGACGCTGTGAGGACTGAACACACCCTGGCTGGCACTGTCTCAAGCACTCGTTTTCCTTTATTAAGCAAGGCAATCTGTGTCAAGACTTTGGTAGTCTGCTGGGGGCAAAGTGATAGCTTAAGGGTTATTCTCTACCTTGGTCCCACTTAATTCCGCTGATCATTTTGATTATATCTGTCTTTGATCAGAATCTTTCTTAAGTCTCTCTTACCTATTCAAGTAAACTTGAAGTCCTTCCCCACGTATCCAAAACTGTCCCCAATTCTTCCCCATTCTCTGAACCGCTACTACTCGCTGTACCCCATACATACTCTTGCTGTTTTATTCCTCTTTAGCTTGCTTAGTCTCTTCCCTCTCACTGGCCTCCCGCTGGAATGCTCTTTTCTCCTTCCATGTTGCTTAGTAAATATTTGCTGAGTAACTAGATTGTGTTCTTTGGAAAGGTTTTCTGAGAAGCCAATTGCATCCAACCATATGCTCCTCCTGTGATGGAGACATGCAGGGAAAGTTATGTTTATTTCTGGCCAGACTCTCTGTAGGGGAGTCATGTATACAAACGGAAAAGTTTCAAAGTCCTTCCTGTCCTGCCACCCTCCTCCTGAATACCAAGGCTGTAAGAGATAGCGCCAGGCCTGCGGTGCCAAGTAACCTGTCAATCCAGGGTACCCTGGTGGTGCTCAGAGCATCTGTAAGATCCTCTGGCTACAGCAGAGGACAGCTACAGCATCAGCAAACATTGCACAGGAATTCAGAATATGCTTCTAAATTTTGCTATAATGGGAAAAAAATCTGTGACGAAGATGAGCCTGTTCACTAGAAGAAAGGATGAAAGGAGCTGTAGCAGGCTGAGGCTCTGGCCAGTGGGGCCTGGGAGGCATCCCTTCTTCTCATGTGCTTTGAGAATGTATGGTATGAGAAAGTAAATATCTTACAGGGGCTGGGAAAAGGCAAACCGCAGAATTCTCTATTTATGTGTTACTCCAGCCTAACAAAGTCTCCTAAAATGCAGCTTTCCCAAAGACACGGATGACTTTCTACTTGCGGACTTTACCCTGGGAAGATATGAACACATGCCTACTCACTCTAGATAGGACACCAATGACAGAGCAAAGGAACAGTTCTACCCTAGTCTAGCTTGGTGAACCAAGAGCGTATTGAGTTATTTAAAATAAGGTTAATGGGTTATTTTCAGGAGTGTGAGTGACCACAAACCAGCTACATCACCAGAGATTCTCACCCCGGGATGGATGATGCTTTCTTCATAACTGTATAGATGGGCTTCCCTCCCTCGTGAACTTTTCATCCTCTGCGTCCCCTAAGCACCGCCTGAAAGTTTGAAAAGCTAGAGCAGAAATACACACAGCAGGAGGGCAGTACAGGAGGCAATGGCTGGAACCTCAGTGACCTTCTTATATCAGTGGGCTTCCTCCTGAGTGTCTCTTGCAAGTGGCCACGGTATTTTGATGAAAATTGCAGTTGCTGCTGTGTTCAGAGGGTAGTGTTCCACCACTACTGCAGACTGCGGTGGGCTCAGGTAAGGACTTTGTTCTCTAAGCACTGGGTTTGCATGCAGGGAAGTGCATCTGGTTCAGAACAAGCTCTCTTGTTGAAACTGCTAAGACAAGTTTACAGCAGTAGGTGCGATCAGCGTAGGAGACGACAAACAGGCTTACACTGCTATGTAATTTATCAGCATCTGAGCCTATCTTCACTTTCAGGATCTAGGTTGTTAAAAAGGCTTTAATCCAGTTTAATTCCCACAGTATGCTTGCTGAACTTCTCACTTGTTCGGAGAAGAAACGCGTTAAGCCTGGAGCATGCTCTGAAGTCACATGGATTGGGCTTTGAAATCATTTCAGCTGTTTCCTGGCTCTGTGACCTTGGAACTTGGAGACACTCTCAAGTTCCATTTTCTTGTTTTTATAAGTGGAGTGGCAGTACCGACGTTAAAGTTTGTTGTAAATATTTAATGAAAAATGTGTGTGGAGTGCCTGTCAGATTTGGTACTCAATATTGAATACTGTTGCTACCATGGTTTCTGGAATGTTTCCACAGCACTCCATTCTCTGTCCAGAGTCTCTTCTTGAAGGCCATTCAGCCACAAAAGTAAGAGTGCTTCAGCCTCTACTCACTGCCTCTTAACAGCAGTAACTACGAACAGTCAGAGTGTAGAGCACAGTGTCCCTGCGCTCCCCCACCCCCGCCCACTTCATGTTCTGTTGTGGGACCTTCCCACTGTCACTCACCTGTGTATTTATGTTTATAGGACAAGAACCAGATGCTCACAAAAGAGAAGGGGCATGCCCAAAGCAAGGGCACATTTGGAATCACAACTCAGGTCATTGATTTCCAAAGAATACACTCTTTCCACTTACCTACGTTTCCTCCTCAAAGAGGACTCTCTCTTTTCTGAACACAACGATGATACACTAGATGCTTCCTGTGATGTTTGGACTCATTCACTTAGTCTGCCACTGTAAATGCACTTCATTCATTCGTTCATTCATTCACTTGCTCAAGAAATTTTTAAAAATAATTTATTTAATTTTATTTTATGTGCATTGCTGTGTGTCACATCCCTTGGAACTGGAGTTACAGACAGTTGAGAGCTGCCATGTGGGTGCTAAGAATTGAACCTGGGTCCTTTGGAAAAGCAGACAGTGCTCTTAACCACCGAGTCTTCTCTCCAGCCCCCAAATTTTTTTTTCCTGAGACAAGGAACTTGCTCTGCAGACCAGGATGGCCTCTAACTCAAGAAATCTACCTGCCTCTGCCTCCAGAGTGCTGGGATTACAGGTATGCGCCATCACCCCCCAGCATTCAACAACTTAAAATGGTTCAAATAGCCTATGTCTTCAGAGAGCTCACTCTCTCGTGGGAACGATGAACACATACGTGGGGAAGTGGGTGAATCGGAAACAAGGGGACCCCAGAGTTGAGAATGGTGGGGCTGAAGGGAGGTGTGGCAGCATCAGGTAGCGCTTCAGAGGATACAGTTTGAGTTGACTCACTGTGTTGCTCTGTGTAGATCACTGGTCAGATCAGCCATCTAGAAATGTGCTTTAAGTTTAAGCAACGTTTTGTGTGTGTGTGTGTGTGTGTGTGTGTGTTAAGTTTTATTCAAAGCTGTAGGCCTAAACTGAGACATAGTCTCTTCCAGTCCATGCCCTCATGGAATTTACATTCCAACCAGGAAAGAGGGACCACAATTAGTCAAATGCCATTAAAATTGTATGGGGTTGTGCCGGAAGAATGTAAGAGCTACTTTGGTGGTGAGGGTGGCTGAGAGGATGTACCACCATTAAGGAAGTGGTTAATTCCATAGGGCAAAGGTTGTTTTGGAAGCCCAGTTTACTTTAAACATGCTTTTGTATATTCATTCCTGTCTTGCTGAACTTTTTTTTTTCCTCTGTAAATACCTCTGAGGATGTCCCACAGACCACGCCAAGTAAAAATAGCACATCTAAAGCTACATTGTATTTTACAACATTTTCCAGGGAAAGAAGCTATAATTTAAACCATAAGACATCAATATAGGATGATGTCTCCATAATTAGCATCTTGGTAGAACTAAGGAGATGGGTATATTACTAATCACACTCAAACTGTACAGTACTTCAGCGCTGTTGCCCTCTGTGAAGTGGACAGTGGCTCAGCATCAAGACTAGCTCCCCAGGTGCATGACTCTCTTCTATAAATCACTTCTCAGACCTTGTAAACCTCACCAGCAGGTAACAGTAGGCTTAGTAAGAATTCAGAGACTTTGAATACAACAAGTGGGTATTATACATACTAACTATGCATGACTGTGTATGTATTTTTATCATCATTTTGTACTGCACTAGCATGAAGGCTGAGTGAGGATCACAGCAACACTGATGACTGCCACCGGATATGAAATCTGGCTTCCGCACCAGATCAGGGCAATGCAGCTCATTAGGGCAAGGCAACTATTGCCCTACAGAGCACATGTTGACAAGAGACTGCAATGAAATCCTCTCCTCCCCAATCCTCATCCTCTGCCCATCTCAGATCTTAGATAGAATCCTCATCTGGCTCTAACAATCACAGTTACAAGACAAATTATCTGGAGGATGCACAGATGTTTATCAATGGGATTCTCATAAGGAAGTGAAGAACCAAAGAGAGGGACAAAGCGGAAAGCTCTAAGGCTTTTTAATCCAAAGAAAAATACATTTATAAAGAAATTGCAGGACTGAGTGACCTGGGTTAGAGGCGGTGAATTCTGCAGTGGTAGCTAAGAGAACTGTGGTGGGAGGTGCAAAGCTAATGGGAGAAAGAGCCCCTTTGCTGGTTTTGTTCCTTAGTTCCCTTGCTGCAGCATTCCAAGTCTGGTAACAAACACTGTTTGTTTGTTTGTTTGTTTGTTTGTTTGTTTGTTTTGGGAATAGAGAAGACACCAATGAGTCTTTATAGCCTGCTAAAGGTATGAAAAGGAATGTTGGTTAGCACTTTCTGCGACAACAGTGTGTCCGCGGCATCAGCCTGAGGTAACCTGTGTAATCATGTTTTGGGGTGTGTTATTCTTGACTCCTTCACCACATCCCCTCACCTTTGACCTTCACTTAACCGAGCACCTTCTGGCTCACGACACTGCCGTCCGCTTGATGAGGTGACAACTTGTGATTTTCCTTCTCTCTTGGCTTTACTTTTATTTTCCCTTCACTCTTGTTATCTTGGGGTCACACTCACTCCATAAACCGTTAGCATCTAAGCTTGGTTTCCTAGAGAAGCTGAGCCAAGATCATAAAGAACTATCATAAAATGACATGGGAAGACCAACAACTCTATTAAAAATTGAAAATAGATGACTAGTTTATCAAAAAACTAACTGTGAATGTAAATGACTCTCAGAACTGTGGAAAGATGCTCAGTGACACTTGTAATGAGAGCTGCTGCCGAGTAAAATTAGAGCGCTGTGCACTTTTGAGCCCTTTCATAACATGCAAGGTCAACAGACACTCTCGCTAATGGTGGAGATCTACAGTGACATAGCTTCAATGGAGAGTGATTTAACAGTATCTTCAGAACATGAACACACACTTGAGCCTAGCAATCCTCTGTTGATTGTTTATTAAAAGAATGAAAATAGTCTAGCACACATCAATTAGGAAACTGAGGCTCAGTAAATTATGGCACATCCATAAGTGGACCATTATGCAGTTTTTAAAAGTGATTTAAAATGTGCTGATATGTAAAGATCTAAAATTTATAATAAGTAAAAATGTCTCTAAAATACATGCAGGAGCCAGGAGCAGAGGCAGGCAGATCTCTGCGACTTTGAGGCCAACCTGGTCTGCAAAGTGAGTACAGGACAGCAAGTTCTACACAGAAAAACCCTGTCTCAAAAAGAAAGAAAGAAAGAAAGAAAGAAAGAAAGAAAGAAAGAAAAAAGATATATATGTAAATAACTAGTAATAACGACTGCCTTTAGGCTGAGCAGATTTATTTTGTATCTTCTGCACCTTTTCAGTTGTGTACTATGAAGTTGGATTACCTGTTTTTCAACTTAACTGAGGAATAATTTGCATACCATAACCCTTTAACGTACACAATGCAATGACTTTTAAAAGTTGTGTGTTCTTGCAAAACCACCCCTACTGTCAAAACAGGACGTGGATGTGTCCTTGGAAGATTCTTTGTGCCTACATCCCAACTAGTCTTGGCTCCCAGAGACCACTGATCTACTTTCTGTCATAAGAGGTTTATTTTCATTTTATATAAATGGGATTGTGCGATGAGCACTAGTACTCTCTTTTGCATCTGGCTTCTGTAATTAGTGTGTGATTTCAAGGTTTACTGGTGGTTTTATATGTATTCAACTCTGTTCTGTTCTACAAATGCACCACATTTTATCTACTGAGCCAACTGTTGAGGAACATTGGAGTTGTTTACAGATGTGGACTATGTGTAGAAGTTTGACTGGAAATGCATTTTAATTTTTGGGGGGTGGCTAAATACTTAGGAGTGTAATTGCTAGGTTGTGTGGTAAGTAGATGCTAAGTTTGAAAGAGATGATTGCACCATTTTCCACCCCCAATATGAGAATTTCAACTGTCTTACAACCTCATCAATTCTTGGTCCTGTTGATTTTTAATGTGTTATAATAAGTATGTGGTGATGCATTACTACTGTCTTTCAAGTCTGGAAATAATACTATAAAAAAGTTGGGTGTTGGAATTTTAAATAGGGAGGTGTGCTACTTTCTATCACTATAACAAAATGCCCAAGGTAATCAAATAGAAAAGAAAAAGTTCACTTTGATCCTCAGTTTCAGGAGTTTTCATCCGTGTTGGTTGTATTGGGGCCTGTTGCAAAGCAGCGCCTTGTGGTAGGAGGATGTGGGGCAAGCTGCTCGCCTCAGAGTGGTAGGAACAATGCTCCTCAAGAGCCTTCCCTCAGTGACTTTAACGTCTCCACTAGGCCCTACCTTTACAATTTTTCCACTACCTTCCAGTAGCACCATGAGCAGTCTCAAGCCTTTACTACATGGGTCTTTGGGGGATCATTCTAGATCCAAAGTGTATCAGGAACTATTTTAAGTTTCTATTGCTTTGCATCAAATTACCAGAAGTTTAGCAGCTTGAAACCCCATACATCTCTGACTGATCTTATCTGTCAGTCAGATATCTAGGCCAGGCTTTTTGCTGGGTGCTCTGTTTAGGCTTCTAAAAGGTGACAGGGTTTTCCTGGAATTACATTCTTCTTCTTCTTCTTCTTCTTCTTCTTCTTCTTCTTCTTCTTCTTCTTCTTCTTCTTCTTCTTTTTTTTTTTAAATACTTTTGAGTCAGTATCTCATGTATCTCAGACTGGCCTTAAAATTTCATTGTAGCTGACTTGAAATAAATATTTTATTGCCTTTAAAATTAGTGTGTGTGTCTGTGTGTGTATGTGTGTGTGTGTGTGTGTGTGTGTGTGTGTGTGTGTGTGTGAGAGAGAGAGAGAGAGAGAGAGAGAGAGAGAGAGAGAGAGAGAGAGTAAATGTAGGTGCCTGCAGAGGCCAGAAGAGGGTGTCAGATTCCCTGAAGCGTTAGTAATAAGTGGTTATGAACTACTTAACATGGGTCCTCCCCAATCAAACACTAGTTAAGAAAATGTACTATAGGCTTGCCTATAGCTGTCTTATGGAGACATTTTCTCATTTGGGGTTCCCTACTCTCAGGTGACTCTGACCTGTATCAAGCTGACATAAAATTAGCCTGACTGGCCTCGAACTTGTGACACTTCTTGCCTCCTAAGTACAAGGCCGAAAGGTGTGCATTACATCAACACACTTGGTTGGACTTTCTGACTCAGTAGGTCTGAGGTGGGGTTCAGGAATCTCTGCATCATCAACTAGTTGCCATTTGAGATATCTGAGGAGAAAGTCACACAATAGACTTGCTGCAAGACAAGGTTAATGAATCAAAGCAAAGCCACTGGTAATATAGAAATAAAGTTTTAATGACAGTTCTACCATTTACAAGATGTAAAACGTTGACAAGACATTTAACCTCCCTGATCCCCAAAGTTTGCAGATAAATATGGTGTCCACTGCCGGGATTTATTAGTCTGTATAAATGACACTGTGGGCAAGAACTATGCCTGCAGTTCAACTGTCTGTCAAATTCCATCTAGTGTCTGGTTCTAGACTCTCAAAAAGAGCTCCACCACATCGAAATATAAACATAAAGTCTGATGTTTCTCCTCCCTGACAGACCAGACAGAGAAAATAAGGATCATGAATGACACAGAGGAGGGGAATAAAAGGAACAGTAAAGACAGGACCAGCTCATTACTTATATTACACACCAAGAAGATGGACATTCAGCCAGGCGGTGGTGGTGCACACCTTTAATCCCAGTGCTTGGGAGGTAGAGGCAGGCAGATCTCTGTGAGTTTGAGGCCAGCCTGGTCTACAAAGTGAGTTCCAGGACAGCTAGAGCCACACAGAGAAATGCTGTCTTGAAAAAAGAAGAAGAAGAGGAAGAGGAAGAAGAAGGATTTTTTTTTCAGAGAACACAATAAACCTAAAGACTGAGTTAAAAAAATATAATTACCCATCACCAACAAGAAAAATAAATAAAATCGGACTTTTCTAAAAATAAACACTAGTTAGATAAGAGTATCTTGAGTTCTCTAATGAGAATATCAAAACACATTATCAAATAAAAGAAATTTTACAGTCATGAACATGAATCATGAAAATAAGCATTGGGCAAAGAATGATGATCAGTTCAGTTCCACAGGCTTTAGGTGCCAACCAACCTAATAATAAGGGCATGCAAAAATCTGGTAAACACTTGAAAAGAGAAAAAGAAAAATAGAGCTACATTTGAATTCCTTGGCATTTCATTAACTAGCAAATGTTTTACTTAAAAAGAGGGGAAATGGGGGAAATTAAATTACAAACGAGAAAAATAAGCATAAAAAAAAAAAAAAGAACAACCATTTCAGTCGTTTTTACGGTCAGTAAAGTGTAGTCGTCTCCCCTCACTGAAGCTTCCCAGTTAGTGAGGTGCAGGAAGAATGATGTATTTTATCTGAGGCACGTGGTCACACTTACTGAGAGCCAGGGAGGTCCGCTCCTCGAAAGCCCAGAAGATTTCTCATGGCTGTTCTTCTCAGCGCGGTATTAGAAATGCTGGTGATAACTATTCAGGAAAGACATAAAGTCTATAAGGGTAACAAGTGGTAATCCACTGGACGTGATCATAGGCCTAAATGTTCCAAGAAAAGCACTCTCTAAGCTGCTATAAATAATGACCAAGTTCAGCAAAGACATGAGCCAAAGGGAAGCCACACAGAACCATTGTGTTCCTGTCAGTGAAAAATAGCTGCTTATTAATAAACACAAAAGGAAAGATTCCATTCATAGCTACGAGTCAAAAATAAATTACTCGAGAATTTTCCCTGAGTCTCAAGATTTACTCCAAGCAAATAATTAAACCATAACAGGAAAAGTAAAGGAGGACATGAGCAGATGGAGAGATGCACCAGGTCCTCACTGGAAAGACAACACTCAGTGAGTGTGAGTGTTTCAAAGTCACCAGATGGGATGGAAAGCAGTTAAGGCTTTACACGACGATTACAGAAGCTCAATAATGGGTCCCAATTTAGAGAACAGGAAAAACAGAACTCTACCACAGGATTTAAAAATACATTAAAACTGACAAACAAACCCACACTTACCAAAATACTCAGTTTCTAAATGGGAGGAAAATCAGTTTAACAGGTCTACTTAGGTTAGACCTTTAAAAATTATTTTTGAGGTTATAATCACAACATTTCCTCCTTCCTTTTCCTCCCTCCAACCCTCCGCCATACGTCGCTCTCAGTTCTTTAAATTCATTGATTCTTTTTCACCAATTGCAGGCATATATTTATATGTATATACACATACATTCCTAGATACAACCTGTTCAGTCTGTATAATGGTAATTGTATGTGTGTGTTCAGGGCTGGCCATTTAGTGTTGGGTAACCAGCTGTATGCTCTTCCCTGGGGAAGTCCGCCCCTCCAACTCCCAGCTTTCCTCAGTTGCCTGTAGTTCCTTGGGTAGGACTGAAGTTTCATGGGCTTTTCCTCATCCACTTATGCACGTCCATTGGTGTCACCCTTGTCCAGGTCATGTTTGGGCAGACATGTTGGTGAGATTTTTATGGGTGTAGCCTCCAACATCATTAGGAGACACAATCTCACATAACCCCCCCCCCCAGATCCTCTGCCTCTTGCAGTCATTTTGCCCCCTCTTCTGCAATATTCCATGAAGCCTTTGATGTGGGATTGTTAGGTAGGTTACACCTTTTCAGCTTGATAGAACCCAGCACCAAATTCTACCCTTCCTGCAGACAGCTACATCCCAGTAAAACTACAGCTATGGGAAACTCCTATGGCTTGCCTCCTCCCAATAAGGTCCTTTGTGTTGGTGACATCGCATGCCCTTAGTGCAGGGGTGTCAAGTTGATGGATTGTGAAGTGGTGGGACCTACATCATTGTGTCTTTGGGAAGGGGTAAAGTTCATTCCTTGGTGATCCTTTGGAAATTTGCAAAGAAGGCATTCATGTCTGAGTCTTGCTCGAA
The DNA here is from genome assembly GCF_903995435.1 of Acomys russatus. Classification (NCBI taxonomy): domain Eukaryota; kingdom Metazoa; phylum Chordata; class Mammalia; order Rodentia; family Muridae; genus Acomys; species Acomys russatus. The sequence goes on from NC_067159.1 coordinate 10,506,697, forward strand.
GTGTCTCTCTGGCTTCCTGTTTGCCAGTGTGATCACTGGTCACACACGTGTTCTTGCTCTTCCCATCCATTATGATATGATACAGCTGAAAGGGCCCTCAACAGAACTGGGCTGATGGAGGTGGCTATGCCCTTGAGCCTCCAAACTCTGAACTAAATAAACTCCTTTAGAAAGTTAAGCTGCCTGAGGTTTTCCTTACACTGATAAAAGGCTGGCTGACACCGCCCACATTCCAATAAACGAGCCACCCTTGATCTTCTTCCTTTGACTTTCTGCTGTAAGAGCCACAGATCCTGAATTTACCCTTTCACCACTCTGGCTCAGCTGTCATAGCTTCTTACCTACACCACAGTGAGAGTCCTCACAGATCTTCTGCCTCTGTCACTGCTCTCCCATGGCTTTTTGCTTCACCGTAGCCACAGCGACCCTGGTCAGCTCTTATGTCGGCTACTACCTTTCTTTTGTGCAAAACTATCCAAAGGCATCCACCCCACTCCTTTTCTATTGGATGGCCTCTCTTCATTATCCCTCACTTGCTTTGTGGTGGCCTCCATCTTCCTGGTCTTGGAACTTCACATTCCTTTGCACTTGTATTTTCTATTGGAGTCTTCTTTCTTCCAGATGTTTGTATACTCACTGACTCGGCTCTTTCAGGTCTTGTGCAGATGTTACCTTAGCAAAGTCCTCCTGAGCTTGCACAGCAAGTTCTACTTTTCACTTCTTCGATAGCTCTGATCTCCTATCTTTTTTTTTTTTTTTTTTAAGATTTATTTATTAAGTATACAGTGTTTTTCCTGCATGTATACCTGCAGGCCAGAAGAGAGCACCGGATCTCATTACAGATGGTTGCTGGGAATTGAACTCAGGACCTTTGGAAGAACAAGCAGTGCTCTTAGCCTCTGAGCCATCTCTCCAGCCTCTTCAGCCCTGATCTCCTATCACCTATTTTAAAACTTGTTTCTTTCCTGCCAGCATATTATTTTTATGAGGCCATATGCTTTTTGTTTTTTTTTGGTTTTTTTTTTCCAGCTTATTTTTAGTGCCTGGCACCTTGAGGGGTTTGACATATATTAGTTGACTAGCAATCAGATGAAACAGACCAAAACATCTTTTAGCATAGCTGTCCTCCTTTATAAACTCACAACTAAGCTGAAGCAACAGACACCTCAGAAAGATTTCACAGCTTGCTAATTGTGTGAGCAATAGTATAGCAGAAAGAACATTTCTATCTTACAGCAGTGGTTCTCAACTTTTCTAATGCTGAGACTCCTTAATACAATTCCTTATGTTGTGGTGACACCCAACCATAAAATTATTTCATTGCTACTTCATAACTTTAATTTTTCTGTTATGATTTGTAATGTAGATATCTGATCTGTAAGATGTCTGATATACAATCCCCTACAGGGGTTGTGACCCAAAGTTTGGAACCACTGCTTAGAGCAATGCATCATATCATGTTTAATAATACAATTCAAAAGGTGTAAAGAGTAAAACTTATGCAAGTACAGTTTTTAATATGTGAGAATTTTTAAAATTGGAAAAATGTAACATGAACATCTTATATTTGAAGGATTCACAATATTTTAAAAGTGAACAATATTAAAAATGAATGTGGTGTGTATGTATGAAATTTCCAAAGAACGCATAAAATATATTTTAAAAACCACAATATCCACCACACAACAAGGACATATGCTCAACCATGTTCATATCAGCCTAATTCATAATAGCCAGAACCTGGAAACAGCCTAAATGTCTCTCAGTCCAGGAATGGATAAAGAAACTGTGGTACATTTACACTATGGAATACTACTCAGCTATTAAAAACAAGGAAACTCCAAAATTTGTGGACAAATGGATGGAACTAGAAATGATCATACTGAGTGAGTTAACCCAGAAGCAGAAAGACTCACATGGAATAAACCCACTTATACTTGAACACTAGCCCAAAAGGGATGTCCCATGAAAGTCTTCACTTACCAGGAGATTGGGGTAGATGTGAGGACATCTTACTGGGACTCTAGGTGAGAGAGGTATGGGAGAATGGGGAAATAGAAGGACACAGAGGGTCCTAGAAACCTACAAGAAGAACATCATGATGGGTGGATATGGGCCCAGGGGGGTTTGCTCAAACTACTTCACCAACCAAGGACAATACATACAGTAAACATTGAACCCGTACTCAGATCTAGCCAATGGACAGGACATTCTCCACAGTTGTGTGGAGAGTGGGGACTGACTTGGACATGAACTCTGGTGCCCCATATTTGACAACTTCCTTGTGGTGGGGAGGCCTGGTGGCACTCAGAGAAAGGATAAACAGGCTACCAAGATGAGACTTGATAGTCTATGACCATATAGTGGAGGAGGAGGTCCCCCTCGGTCATAGACCTAGGGTAGCGGAATAGAATGAAAGCAGGAGGGAGGGAGGAAAGGGTGGATAAAAGTGAGGGGAAAACAATTGAGATGTAATCTCAAGTAAATTAATTAAATAAAAAAAAACCCTGTCCACAGAAGAACAAATACAGGCACTGATGATAGTTAAAACAAACAAACAAACAAGCAAAGGGAAAAAATGGGTGCATCTTATGATTAGGTGTGTCTTATGGTTAAAAAAAAAATACAGTAATCAGAATATAATGTATGTAAAAAAGAACTATTTTTAATAAAACAAATTAAATACTTCTGAAAATTAAAAAATTAAAAACCACAATATATGTAGATTATGGAATTTACAGGTGAAATAATCAACAAAAGCTATAAAATACAAATTATATTAAATATATAATTGCTAGAAAGTTGTTCTAACAAAGGAAAGATCTGATATGTATAAGCAGCCTGTGTCTACTTTCCACTCTGTAAGTTGCCAAAAGAGGCAAATAGTTTTTTTCTCAAGTAAAAGGGAAGGCCATGAAAAGTTTCATGAAGTTACATGAAAAAGCATACAGCTTAAAATAATTCATAACAAAACACTGTTGAGATGCAGAAATATGGCTTAGCAGGTGAAGACTCCTGCAACCCAGCCTGACAACCTGAATTTCTTCCCCAGGACCCACATGGTGGAAGGAAAGAACTTCCCTGAAAGTTGTTCTCTGCCATCCACACATGGCACGCACCCCCATGCACATATACAAGTAAATAAATAAATGCAAAAAAAAAAAAAAAAAAAAAAAAAAAGAAAGAAAGAAAGAAAGAAAAAAGAAAAGGAAAAAAGAAAAAGGTAGTGATTTTAAAACTGTGGAGCCAGTCGAAAGCAAAATAAAAATGATAGACTTCACGTCAGCAGAGGTTGTTGAATCTTCTACACAAACAAAAAGCCATAAGAATGGTCTGTCTTCAGGACATTTTTAACTTTAAGAAATTTACCTACAGGGAAGTAAATAAGCCAAATATTAACCCAACAAAGAATCCATCTATGCTTTGCAGAATAGTAAAGAATTGGAAATGATGCAAATTTCAAGTAATAGAGTAATTGCTTGGGGGTGGTGTTGAGACAGAGTCTCTCTGTGTAGCCTTGGTTGTCCCAGACTCACTCTATAAACCAGGCTGGCCTCGAACTCACAGCAATCTGCCTGCCTCTGCCTCCCAAGTGCTGGGATTAAAGGCATGTGAGAGTAATTTTTAAGCAAAATTAATTTTAAAAATATGTTGAATCATTCAAAATGACAATGTGGGGACTTTTTAACCTGAGGGAATGTGTCTGTTGGCATAGTAGAACTTCCATATGAGATGTTGAGCTGAAATGTCATCTTCCTGTAACAAACCCAAAAAGAAGTCAGTCATGCTTGGGATAAGAATAACAATATTTGGAAGAATACACTGTCCATAACTTATTTTGCAAGATTAAAAAAAAAAAAAAAAAACACCTTACAAGGCTCATATCTATTCTCTAGACTGAAAGTTCTAAGAAAACCCTTGGTGAGGCTTAAAGCTTTGAAGTCAGGGCTTAATTTAACCTCAAAGATGTAATTAACCCTGGCTGATGGATTCCCTTGTCTTTCAGGAAGGAAAAGGCAAGGGAAATGCCTAGGCAGACAGGATGGACACATCAGCGGCCAGCCTCATCAGAGATGGCGTTGACTGAGAAGGAAGCAAGAAACCACCATGGAGGTAGAACTCGGAAGTATTGAGATGGAGAAATGTCCTGAGAGCAACAGACGTGGTCAGCATTGGAAATGGATGGACACCAGCCTAACAGTCCAGTCCTGAGGGATAGCGGTGTGGCCCTCGAGCACCCTGCATAGGGGACAGAATGTCTGAAGGGCACAGTGAGTTGAAGAGCAGCTATGATTTATTTGTCCCACTCTCTTAGTTACTTTTTCTATTGCCGAGCTTAGTTTTTGACACCATGACCAAGGCAACTTATAGAAGAGTTTATTGGGTCTTACAGTTTCGAGGACTGAGTTCACGGCCAGATGCCACAGTGCATGGCAACAGGTAGGCAGGCATAGTGCTGGACTGGTTAACTGAGAGCTTCCATCCTTATCTGCAAGTAGGAAGCAGAGACCTAACTGGGAATGGTGAAGGCTTTTTTAAACATCAGAGTCCACCTCCAGTGAGCTCTCTCAACAAGGCCACACCTCCTAATCCTTCCCAAACAGTTCCAGCTCCACCAACTGGAAACCAAGCGTTGAAGTATACGGGCCTATGGGGGCCATTATCATTCTACCACCATACCCACTCTTACCCCAGACGCATGGGAGGACAAGATGGAGTGTCGGTTTGGGTGCCTGAATGCTTGGATTTGAATTCTAATCCTACCACTTATTAGTTATATAACCTCAAGTAAATCAGTTAGTCTTGCTGTGACTCAGTTTCCATCCAGGAACAACTTGTGTTACCTATTTTATTTGTTTCTGGGATGGTCAGATGCCTGGGACTCCCATTAAGTGCAAATTGTTATGTTGTTACATAACTCGTCACTATTACACACCTAGCAGAGTGCCTGAGTGCCCATCTTGGAGATTCAGAAAGGGTTGGATCAGATCTGTCAAAAATTTATAGCTGAGCATTACTGAAACAGTTGAGGTTTTATCAGACTTTAAACTTTGGGGAAGGGAAAAGGAAGGACTTTAGACAATCATACTGGAAACGCTGGGGTGCATCCTAAGCCTGCAAGTATCACATGGGCGGCCTGGCCAGCATCTTCCTTTGCAGAAGGAAGTCTGACAATAGGCCCTGCAGAGGCATTTCCTCTTGAGTTGGTTCTAGTGAAGCAAGACTGTCCTCAAGTAGAGCCATGAGAGCTGGCACTGGACCACGGGGCCTCATGGACCCCACCGTGTGGGACGGAGGTTCAGAAACACATTCAAGAATTTAGGAAGTGGCTAGTGCTTTTGCTCTCCTCCCCAGGCATGCCTATTGGCTGAGGGTGGGCAGTGTCAAAATTAAACCCTGATGTGCTTGCATTTTCCCTGGGAACAACTAGAAACTTGGCTGTCTGGGCAGTGGATGGGCTAGCAAATATAGAGATGGAGTGAAGGGGCCTGCAGGGGAGCAAGAAGTGTCTCCTGGGCATTGTTAGGAAGCCCTGCTGTACAATGTTCTGTGGAACTTCCTCCTCAATGTCCCCAAGAGAATTCATTAAAGGCTGCCATTTATTTTAAGATCCTTTTGGAAGTCAGATGCAGATTCATTTGGAATGCTGTGCTACATGGAATGTTACAAACCTCAATGTATTCACAATAGTAGCCCAGGGGCATAAGGTTGTTTATTCATATAATATCTTAAAAATATTTGTGTGTATGTGTGTGTGTATGCATGAGTGTTTTGATTGCATGTATGTACGCATGCTCTGTGTGTGCCTAGTGCCTGAAGAAGCTAGAAGAGGAAAAAAAGGAGTGTGTGTGTGTGTGTGTGTGTGTGTGTGTGTGTGTGTGTGTATGAGAGAGAGAGAGAGAGAGAGAGAGAGAGAGAGAGAGAGAGAGAGAGAGAGAGAGATGTACAGGGTGCATGTTTGCCATGGCTCATGTGTAGAGGTCAGAAGTCAACTTTGTGGAGTTGATTCTCTCTTTCCACCTTTATGTAAGTTCTTGGGATCAAACATAGGTAACTAGGCTTATATGACAAGCCCTTTCACCTGCTGAGCATCACACTTGCTTCTTGGCCATAATAATTTGGTAAAGGCCCCTATATTAAGGAGCCATGGTTAGAGGTAGGGATATAGAGATAGTTACGGTACATCCCTGCTCTCCTGCTGCCCACAGTGTGCTGGAAAGACAGTCAAATACACACAAAAAGGGAAATTCCATCTGCAGTGATCACTGTGGTAGACTGAATGCCATAAACAAATATGGGTCCTAGTCCCTGGAACCTGGGAATGCTATCATATCCTACAGGCACTAAATATGGTATCAGGGGACTTTATAAGGGGGAGAGTTGATCACAGAGAAAAAAACCAATGCAATTAAAGAAACATCAATTGGGTGGTACAGGCTGAAGGTGGGAGAAGAGGCCCCAGAACAAACAAAATTCTATAGGCTTCTAGACATGAGAGCAGATGAGGAAACAGATTCTCCCTACAGCCTCCCTAGAATAACCCATGCCTGGGACACCCTGATTTGCCTCACTGAGATGCCTGGCTCCTAGAACTGCAGTAGTGTTAGGGCACGAATTCTGTGATGCTTTGCTGCAGCAGCCATAGTGAAGCACCGACATAGAATGGAATGGGTGGTCCAGCAATCACATGGTAGGAGGATGTCACACACTGTAGATGTCAGATGTCAGAACGGAATTCAGAGCACTGAGGCCATCAGGTCTTTCAATAAAGGAGGTTGTAGGCACAAGGTTATTGTGCAGTTTAAATTCTGATTTCCTGTCTAAATGTTGTATAAACTCTGTTCCTCAATTGTCCTCCTGATATGCCAATAAAGCAGCTTACAGCTAATCAATGAGCAGGGGGAGAGAATAGGGTTAAGAATAGGCATAAACTGCTCAAGATTGTGTTGTGAAGCTTAATTTTAAACAAATATAAAATAATCTCAATTATGTGATAGCTAGGTTAAGAATAAGCTAAGAGAAATAAGTTTTATAAAAATAACTTCAACAATGAGGGGTAGAAATTTACAGTAATCTAGCAAGACCGTATGTAGAAAACAAAACTACTGAGTAGTTTCTTAGTTCTGCTCAAAAAGAGATGAGCTGCAGGGTTTAAGGTAGGAACTCACAGCTTCCTGATTAGACAGAGTGTGTGTGCGCGTGCACACGTACACACACACACACACACACACACACACACACACACACACACACACACACACACACACCAGCAGCAGCAGCAAGGCCTTCAGTAGGCTGCAGAAAAACAAAAACTGATACATACAAACCCCAGAGAGGCTGTTTCTTTAAGTAGAGAGGAAAAAAAGTGTTTCTTTAACACAAACAAGCTTCACAAAACCAGACTTTGCTAGCCAAGACAGGAAGCAACATTGCTTTGAGAAGGAGCTCTTGCACGAATGACTCCTGGAGGCCAGAGGAACAAACACTTGTCCACCAGAAAACTTCCCACAGTAGAGGAGGGCTCAGGATCTAGTGAGGGAGGCAGGAGCAAAGTCTCTCCCTGGAAAAAGGAGCCAGAGACAGACTGAGAAGCCTTGAGCATCTGGTAAGGTCTAGAGGAGAAGCTGAGTCTAAGAAAGTAAAGTCCTTGGGGAAAAGTTTTGAGAGTAAAGAAAAAGATTATTTCTTATGTTTAAAATGGAGAAAGACACAGTGACTCAGTCTTTCTGGATTCCATTTGAGTTTGTTTCTCTTAGCACACAAACAATTTTTTTTCAGTGATGATGTATATTCTCTTTAGGAGAGATCAGAATTAGACAAACTTAGAGAGAGAAGAGACTGAGAAAATAGATGCTAAATTAAAGACCATAGATGAAGAAAATCCACAAAGGCTTCAAGAAATTGCAGAGCGACATCCCATTGAGATGCTGCATAGAACGGCGTTGGATATAGGACAGAATGGTCAGATTAGGTGTTGTATGTGCACTGTGAAGGCTCAGCTACTGGGTGAAGGTCTACATGCAGGTCCTGTTTGGTGTTGCCTTGGAACAAGGTCATACAACAGCTTATATGCTCCATTTTACAGAGATTGGAGAACTGAAATATATACACCATGCCATAGGTTCATATTCAGAATTCCAGTGAGCTATTGCCTTAAATTCTGCAGAGCATGATTCTAAGTTTACATATTTGTTAGAGATGATAACTGTCTTGGAGATGCCTTTGCAAATTTGGGCTGATGATGCGCCAACATGTACATCCATTGGAATACAACAATTTTTTAGACATGACATAAAACCTGTCACAGATATAAATTATCCTTTAGGTCATACAATTATAAAAATATCTAACAATAATTTTAAAAAGATGGCCATACAACATAAGGGGACTATAATATCTCCCCAAAATACATTAAATAATGATTTGTTGATTTTACATTTTTAAAATGAGACAAATAGCACACCTGCTAAGGCACACTTGATTTTAAAAAGGACTGCTGAATTAGATCAGCATATAAAGGTCCTGATTCCAAAGTGGAAGACAGTAAATATGTTGTGTTGGGGAGGAGAACATGCTCTTGTCTCAACAGGAAACAAAAAGCTATATATGTTTTCATCCAAAATGATGGAAATAAGATTTGACAGGAGGAGCCTTGAGTATCTTGGCTGCAGACAGAAGAAAAGAAATCAAGAAGACCAAACATAATTTTCTGATTCTTCCATATGGGCACAGCGTCGAGACTGACTGAGACATGAAAATATCTCAAACCAGGACTTCAACTGTGCATGGCCTATAGATCTTTGGCTGTGAATTCCATAGGATTTATCATATCTTTGAAATGGCATAAATAAAATTTAGTTTTACAAAGAATCATCTTTAACTGAACTGTGCTCAGTGCACAGCCTCACATATATTAATACAATATATATAATACCTTTGGAAGTTCAAATATTTTGTAGAGCAAGAGCACCAGACACCAAAAAAGACAAGACAAGTAGCCCAGGTGATCCTACCTCACAGATGGCTTCAATGACAATGTTTCCTTGAAAATCTTCACCTGGGAGACTTCCAAATGGCTATCTAGATCATCCAGCATCGCAGGCTGTTCCAGTCAGAATGTCAGTTACGCTCTGAACTTTCTCAGCATTTAGAGACTGGACAGCAAAAGTTTCGGCTAGCTTTCTTAAGACTGGACAAAACCCAATTTTATTGGGCCCCCCAAAAGAAAACTATGTTCCATTCCCATGGGGAGGGAGTGGATGGTTTTGGGTTATTCTGTGGATGATTATATGAATGATAAGTAAAAGCATTGATTAGTTGGTATAGAATTAAGATTATATTTTGTTACAATATGCTAAGGTATTACACCTATGTAATTCTTAAAAAATACAATGTTTAGTTCTAGATATTTTGAAAACTGCTTTTATAAACTGCTTAGGATAAGTAAGAAATGCATATTAGCAATCAGACAAGCAAATTATTGGTCATGTTAGATGCTAGTTTAGTTAATTACATAAATACGTTTTCTAGATTTACAGATAAAAATAGCTAGAAACAAATAAACAATTCAGATAAGATAGATAGTCTTGAAAAACCTCAGAGATCTACAGAATATGGCTTTTAAAGACGTTAATGACTTGAGGCTTTTTGCCATGAGACAGGTCTGCTCCTAGTAGCACCGCATTCTGCTTCAAAAATGGCAAGCTAGCCCCTGGGTGAGAAAAGGGCCTTGTGTCAATTAGAGATAGAAAACTGCCCAACAGGACAAACTGGTTGCAGAAGAGTTGACTGCTGAGCTTTGCAAGGACAAGGTAGGCAAGACCTTTATAATTCTTGCTTCACAGAAAAGTCTGCCAAATATTCTGGGCCAGAAGACTGAAGATGATGCCCCAATGTTATGGCAAAATTTTGAGGGACTGTCTAGGCAGCTAAATATCTCTGTCATTTCTATATTTTTGGAAGCTGCTTGCCTGTACTTAATACATATTTAGGTAATATTTATTCCTTCTTAAGTCTCTGATGGGGTTGAAGACTAGATAGTTATAGTCTTATAGTTAAACTTAAATTGTTTAGGATGATAGAAATTGATAGTAAAATACCTTATCCAAGGATTGCCAAATATACAAATGTTAAGTCTTACATAATAATTTTCATAATTATCATGTTACATATATTGCTATTATAAGAAAAGGAGCCTGTAGACTAAAGGAGTCCCCCTTTAGACTAAAAGGGGGAAATGTAGGCATAAAGTTATGGTATAATTTAAATGCTGATTTTTATACACCTACACCCTATGTCTAGTTGTGATCTTTGTTCTGAGAATAAACTCGGCTCCCCAACTGTCCCCCTGACATGCCAATAAAGCAGCTTACAGCCAGTCAATGAGCAGGGGAGAGAATAGGGCTGGACTCCCTGCCAGCCATGGAAGGAGGAGTTAGGAGAGGAAGTAGGGGATTGAGCAAAGGGATTTCAGCCACAGACAAAGATGTGGGAGAGATAAAGATTCAGCTGGAGCAAAGAAAGAACTAAAAAGCAAGAAACTTAGGGGTTTTGGCAAAGATGAAGTCAAGATAACGTTTTAAAAAAAGAACAGACTTAAACTACTCAAGATTGTGTTATGAAGCCTTGTATTATAAAAGAGTCTAAATTATTTGTGTGATAGCTGGGTTAAGAAATAAGCTAAGAGAAACAAACACTGTTTTATAAAAATAACTTCAATAGGTGGCTGTTTGCAGAAGGGGAACCGAAGCACTGTGCACGTGCATGCATGCTTGTTCACTGAGCCAACACTTTGAACATCTGTTCTAAATTAGGTTTGCAGATTTAAAGACAACAAAGGCAGAGTTCATGTCTTCAAGGAGTTGATTGTCCAGAAGGGAGACTTGTCTTGGAATTCCTAGCTTAGTGTCATACTGGATTGGTTGAACTCTCTGGGTTCAAGTCCTTCTATGTCCATTATACAAAGAGGTGGTTTACTCAGCGTTTTGAGGGCTGAATGATAAAATACATGGGAAATTGTTTTATAGCTGTAAAGCATTATAATAGTAAAAGGTATGATAGAAATCAGGTATGAGAAAAATAAGACTTGCAACCAAGTAGCTTCAAGGCACATGAGAAAGAGATAGATGTCCTAAGGTTCCTGGGGAATAACAGAAGTGGGCAGATGAGACCAGCTTCAGCCAGGGGCATCAGGGCACTTCCTGAAGTCATGATTAAGCAGGTCATGGGGAGGCATGAGCAAGTGGAGAGAAAGGGCTAGGAAGAGGATCACCACAGAAATATGAGTGTGATTCAATGGGAGGCAGGGCCCATTGGAAGCCGCCTACCACTTTCATAGGTGACCTTGAACCTCCCCCCCTCCCCCAAGATGAGGGGCAACATCTCCTGGCCTGAAGTGGAATATAGCTGGCATCTTCATTCTTACCCCTCAAATCTTCCTTGGCTTCCCAATTTCTACCATGTCCCTCCCCAAAAGTGTCTCCTGGCTGCTTATCACAATGCTTGAGGAGAGCCCAGCTGCATGGCTGCCGTCAGCAGCCTTTTTCAACACCGGGCTGGAATTAATAGCTGAACTTCAGTGTCCATCCCCTCCTTGTTCCTCTCTTTAAAACATCCCACTGTGCTTAAGAAAATAGTTTTTGTTGTTGTCATCGTTGTTGTTGTTTTAATGAGAAAACTGTTCATTGTCAGGCCATGTGAAAGGTGAAGGGAACAGTTGTTGGGGAGACAGGGCTATCATTTTAAGCCCAAAAGTCAAATGCTGTTTAAACTATGTTCTGTTTGACCCCTGCTAATAATGCCATATCGTATTACATTATGTTGAAAAGTTGCAGGAGAATGTTTTTACTGGAACAGAAGGCTCTGTTCAGAGCTTGGTTCCTGGTTTAAAAAAAACATGAAGAGGAAAATAATTGATCTGAAAGTTGTATTCTCCTTCTCCAAGGGCCTAGAAGGTTACTGAATGTGTCTCTGTGCGCTCTCTCTCTCTCTCTCTCTCTCTCTCTCTCTCTCTCTCTCTCTCTGTGTGTGTGTGTGTGTGTGTGTGTGTGTGTGTGTGTGTGTGTACGGGGGTGCCTGTGCATAGTGCAGTGAAAGCTGGGAGATCAGATGACATCCTTTCACCTTGGTCTTTGAACTTGAAAATTTAAAGGTTATGATTTTTAAAGAAAAGTACAAAGCCTGCTTCTCCCCGCCCATGTGTTTTTCTCTCCCCCCCCCCCATGTGTTCTTATCCCTCCCCCCCCAGCTCTGTGTTCTTCTTGGTCACTGGCTAGAAGCCAGCCTCTTCTTCTTTCTCTCCCCCCTCCTCGGCTTCCTTCTGTCCTTTTGTCCTTCTTTAACTACCCTTTGTCCCTTGCCCCTTTATATCCTTCTCTATGATAGGGGTGATGCTTTATTCTATATTTCCAAGAACAGTCCAAATTTCAAATCTCTTACCTTTCATTCTCATATTAAATTGTAGTAGAAATGCAAATATCTGGATAAACAAGCAATATCTTTGAAATAGTTTGTGCTCTCCGGGCAATACAAACAGCAACTATTCCTGGCAGCCTCATTCACTGCCCCTTTAAGTGTGAATGAGGCAAGTGAGGTACGGTGAGGACTTAAAGTCCTTTTAGTCAGATTTTGTAGCCCAGGTTTTGATTCAGAAGATACAGTCCCCCAAACCAGCTGTCATCTCTCTCAAACTCCTCAAATATACATAGTTTCTTTCTGACCCACAGGTTGAAACTGCTGTGGTAGAGGCCCCTCAGCTTGTCCCTCTGGTAGGCTGCAGCAATCGGCTAGCTCTCCTGGAGCAACAGCTCCTAACTGCCCCAGAATCTTTGCTGCTGGTGTTTCTGTGACTGTGTGTGATGCCTCCTGATAAGTTACTTGAAGGAGAATCTGGGGCAGCAAGACTGAACTTCCTGAAGAGTCAAGTCCTTAGACCATACTCTTGCATTATTGGGTCTGCTCTCCTGTCCTTTCTTACGCATTTTATGGTTTGTTTTTGTTTGTTTGTTTTTGTGTATGTGTGTTTGCATAGGTGCAGGCAGAGGAGCATGAAGGTGAGCATGCATGTATGCGGAAGGCCTGGGTTGACATTGCGACTCTTTCTCAATTGCTTTCCCCTTACTCATTGAGGAAGGATTTCTCAGTTGAACCCACAGCTCAACAATATGGCTTGTATGGCTGTGCGGCTTCCTCTGGGGATCTCCTGCCTCTGCTTTCCACATTGGGGTCATAGGTGAGCCTCCACATCCAGCTAGCATTTGCGTGGGGTCTAGTGATTCAAACTCTAGTCCTCATTCTTGTGAGCCAACTCCCCGGTCCTCTTGTGGCTTTTCTGTTGATTTGTCTCCACTCCCGCTAGGTCCCTGTGACCAGCACTTTTCTGTGACCAAAATGACCATTCAGAGGAATCAAATAGCCAGTGACCAACGAGAAACTGACGAGCAATTTGTTCTATGGTCACACTGCTTAGTGTGATGAAATCTTACCTCAGGGTTACATTCTGTGGCCTGTAGATGGCTTCAGAAAATTCAAAACTTCACTCACAGAAATAGAAACTTTATAAAATATTTTTGTTGATTATTAAATTAATATAAATATATTATTGCTAGCTGGAAAACAGAAGGATAAAGAAAAATCACTCGCAATTGTAAATCTTGGCAATTGTCTCTTCTAACACAACTGGTTTTCCCTGGTAAATTTGTATTTCCTTCTCCTTTCTTTCTTTCTTTCTTTCTTTTTTTTTTTTTTTTTAAAGATTTATTTAATTATTATTTATACAGTAAGTATTCTGCCCACATGTGTGCCTGCAGGCCAGAAGAGGGCACCAGATCTCATGATAGATGGTTGTGAGCCACCATGTGGTTGCTGGGAATTGAACTCAGAAACTTTGGAAGAACAAGACAGAGCTCTTAACCTCTGAGCCATCTATCCAGCCCTCCTTTTTTTTTCTATGTGTAATTAAAAAAAACAAAAAACAAAAAAAACAAAAAAAACTAAGGTGAGGTCATGCTTGACATGGAAATCACTAGATAGTCCAGGCTGGCCATTTAAACAAATGTCAATCCTTCTACCTTAGCTTCCCAAGTCTGAACTATCACACCCAAATTCTATGTGTAAAACACACAGTACACATATATATTTTTTTATTCGTGTATGTGTGTGCTTGATGTGTGCGTATGTGGTATGCATGTGGAGGTCCCAGGCAACTTTGGTCTCTCCTTCCACTTTTTTATGTTGGTCCCCAGGACCAAGCTCATGTTACCAGCTAAAGCAAGTGCCTTTGACAACTGAACCACATCACTAGCTCTGTACTCACTGTTGATCTCCGCCCCCTTCCTTAACGCTGCACGCATCTCCTCCCTCGTGTCACCTCACACAGTATTCTTAGAAAACTCTGAATGACTGCATAAAATTCCGGTGTAAGGATGATCCAACCTTCTAGAACATTCCTCTAGCATCTGACATTAAGACATTTCCTAGCTAGAAAGATTTAAACATCGGGGGCGGGGGGAGGAGTATACACGCAGTCCTATATGCCCCAGACCGGAGGAAAAACAGCATTTATTAAATGTTCTTGTAAGAAAACTTAATATGAATCTGCTTGAGTCTCTAAGTCTAACTTCCAAGTACATAAGAAATACAAGTTGCAGAAAATCATGTTAGTGACACTAGGGAGCCACAGACTCTTGGAGACGCTACAAAACAAATAGGTTATATTTTTGCTTTTTTGTTTGTTTGTTTGTTTTTTAGCAAATAAACTACCAGGGACAAAGAAACAGATAAGGAAAAGAAGTTTAAGAAGCTCCAGTCAGTTGTAACATATGAATGATGTTTGAGTTCACACTTAAACTCTAAAAACAATGTTTTCCAGAAAGTTAAATACTTTGAAATTTTGTTATTACATTAATGCATTATTAATCTCTTTAAAAGTGATTAAGAGCATTGTGGGTATACTTTTCAAAATAAATAACTAAAAAAAAAAAAAAAAAAAAAAAAAAAAACCCAGATACCAAAAAGTTTTATTTGAATGGATGTATTTAGGATGTAATTCAAAAATATATTTGGCAACAGAGGAGCATGTGCATGGGAAAGAGCTCCATCAAGACCGGACACAAACTAAAGACAAGTAATGGGCGCGTGAAGGTTCAATTTGCTCTCTTTACTTTGCTATAGGTGTGATATTTTCCATAAGCGAAAGCTAGAAGTCTATGAAACAACAGGAAGTCAGCATCTCTGGGCCAGGTGCTGATCCACTCTGTGGGGAAAGATCCCTGAATAGGACAGAACTCATCTTGGCCTCAGTGAGCACCCTTCCTAATGGCCCTGGGCTGCTTGACATCTAAACTTTCCTTGTCTATTTTTCTTGCCTTATTTCCTTAATACAGGGTTTCTCGCTGAAATTGGAGTTTGTTGTTTCGGCTAGACTGTCTGGTCAGTAAGCTCCAAGTATCCCCTGCCTCCCACTGTGCTGGGGTTTCAGGCCAACAGACAGCCACGTGTGGCTTTTTACGTGGGTCCTGGAGAGCCAACCCAAATCCTCACACTTGTGCAGTAAGCACTCTTACCCACTAAGCCATCTCCCGGCTACCCCGAAGTCCTCACACGGTTATAAAGCCCCACAGGCTTGCTGTGGAGAAAGGATGGCATCTGGAAAAGTGCTGGGGAAGCTGAGGGAACTTGAATATTTTAAGGTATGCATGGAAGGTGGAGTAAGGTGGGAGAAAGATGTGCACCTCTGTCTCCCCTAGTTGTAGTGAACCCTGAGACAGGGTTTTTCTGAGTAGCCCTGGCTAGCTTATAGCTTGCTTCGTAGACCAGGTTCACTTTGTATTCATAGATCTGTCTACCTTTGCCTTCCAAGTGCTAGGATTAGAATAGACACTGGAAGCAGCTGGAGACAGGGAACAGGAACCAACCATAGATGTCTTCTGAAAGGCTCCGCTCAGCAGGGGATTGAAGCAAATGCTGAGACCCACAGCTGAACTTTGGGCAGAGCACAGGAGTCTTTTGGAAGAGTAGGGAAATAGAAAGTCCCAGAGGGGACAGGAGATGCACAGGAAGACCAATAGAGCCAACAAATCTGGGTTCAGGGGGCTTGGTGGAGACTGATGCACCAACCAAGGACCATGCATGCATCGACAGGAACTAGGCCACCCACTCAGATGTAGCCAATGGGCATCACAGTCTCTATGCAAGACCCCTAGTAAGGAGAGCAGGGGCTGTCTCTGCCATGGACTCTGTTGCCTGCACTTTGATAAGTTTCCTCTGGCGGGGTGCGTTACCAGCCAACAGAGGAAGAGGATGTAGGCAGTCCTGATGAGACTTGATAGGCTGGGGTCAGTTGGTAGGGCAGAAGGGCACCCTCTTTCAGAGGACTAGGGGAGGAGAGTAGGAAGGAAGAGAAAGGGAGGATGGGACCAGGAGGAAACAAAGGAAACAAAAAACAAAGAAGGTGTATACCAACCATGCCTGGCTGGCACCTCAGCTTTTATGGATTGCTGGAGAGTGACTCTGCCACTCGCTTAGGTTCCTTGGTCATTTCTTTCATTTTATATTTGTAAGTTGTTTACCTAGTAGCTACTGTTGGGTCTCAGGAAGTCCACAGAACCAGAAATGAGCTCAAGCTGGACCAGAGAAGGATTTCTGGCAGTTACTGTTATCACCTTAAAACAATTCAGTTTCAGTCACATTCGTACCCACTACATTTTGCTCCCACCTACCTCTGCTTTTGCTCCCCAACCAGCCCACCCCCATCTCTGCTCTTTCTGTGGAGGTGCAAGGCCTGGGAATCTCCTTTCTAAGTCAGATAAGAAAACTATAATGCATTTTGTATTTACCCCTGTCATTACCCTTACGGACTCCTTAATCTTTTCTTACTGCTTTAATTTACCATTTAATGTGCTTTCATTTGCTCCTGGAAGACTCCCTCGGTATTTGTTATAGACAGGAGTGGCTTAGTAATAAACTCCGTTTTTTGAGAATGTCTACATTTGTTCATCTTGAAGGCTAATTTTTCTGATTGAGAGTTTTTTTCCTCTCAGAATTCCAAATATGCCATCTCTCTATCTTCTAGTCTCTGTGGCTTAAGAAAATGAGCTGTTAATCTAACTGAGAGTCTTGGTACTGGAAAAGCCTTTTTCTTTTGTTAAGAGTCTGTCTTTCAAAAGTTATTATGATGTTTCTAGGTCTTGATCACTTTGAGTTTATTCTTCTTCAAGTATACTGATCTTATATGTGCGTAGACTGAAATCTTTATTCACATTAAGAAAGTTTTCAAGTATTTAAAAATATTGTTTTCTGTCCTTTCTCTCCTGCACTGTCCTTTGTGTCCCATCATGGAGGTGGTGGGGACCTGGATCATGTTCCATTAGTCTCTGTAGCTTTTTCTTTTCCTTTTCTTTTTTCTTTTTTTTTTTTTTTAAACTTATTTATTATGTATACAGTATTCTGCCCGCATGTACAAGTGCAGGCCAGAAGAGAGCACCAGATCTTTCTATAGATGGTTGTGACCTACCATGTGGTTGCTGAGAAGTCAACTTAGGACCTTTGGAAGAAAAGCCAGTGTGCTTTTAACCTCTGAGCCATCTCTCCAGCTCCCAGTGCTTTTTCTTTGTCATTCACTGTTTCTCTTCTTCAGGCTGGGTGAGCTCAGCTGACTTACCCTCAAGTTCACTAATTATTTCTTTTGGCTGTTTATATGCTGTTGAGACCTTAAGGTAGAATTTGAATTTTAATAGTTGTGGTCTTTTTTCAATCCCATAATTTATTTGTCTCATTTAAAAAGATTCTCATCCCTATTTATATTCTTTATTTGGCAAGAGACAATGATTTTATTTTCTTTTAGTCATTTAGACATGTTTTCCTTTAGTCTTTGAACACATTTGGAGTGCTGGTTTAAAGTTTTGTTTAGTAAGGCCATGTCTGGACTTCCTTCGGGACAGTTTCAACTGTTTGCTTTTGCTCTTGTGTGTAGGCATACTTTATTACATTTTTACATGTCTTGCATCTTTTTTTGTTGTTGAAAACTAGACTTTTTAAATTTTTTTACATTTATGTGTGTGCACACAGGTATTCATGTGCCAAAGTGGTAATATGTAGGTCAGAGAACAACTTCTGGGAATTGGTTCTCTCATTCTGCCATGTGGATGTTCCAGGAATGGGACTAAGATAGGCAGGTCTGGTAGCAAATACCTTCTCACTAAGCCTTCTCACCAGCCCCGACACCAGACACTTCATATAATGGAGGGAAATCAAGGTTTGTTGTTGCTAGTGTATACAGTATGCTGAACATAGCATAGGACTTGAAGTAAATGGTCTTCATGCCCAAAGTTCTTCAGAGAGGATTTCCTGTATGCCGGTGTGGAACTCATCGTAGGAGAGCCATAATGAGATAATGATGCCCTTTAAGGCTCAACAAAAACCATACATAAGCTCTGCTCCTACCCCCAAAGCCCTGCAGTCTAGAGCATGTTGAGCTCCAGATGTCACGTTCAAGGAATCCTAGCCCAGGCCTGGGCAACCTTCTCCAGAGAACTGGCTGGGCAAACTGAAGCCAGCTTCTAGCCTGGTAAGCCAAGAAGGTCCAGATGAGACAAACCAGACATGATGCTGTAAGCTGCCGTGATCAGTACCCTGATGTTACATGGGACAATAATTAGCCAGGAGTGCCAGAGGTGCCTGTACTAGCTAAGGAGAAAATGGATGATAAACAAAAGCTCCAAAGGAAGCCAAGAGGAGGAAAGGAGGGACTGATGGTGAGGAGAGATCTTTCCCAGGAAGTGGCACACCACCTAGGAGTGCTCCTTTTCCTTTCCTGGTAAATTTAGGGTTAGTAGTAAGGTGAAGAGAGCAGGGGTCTGTTATAGGTACCTTCTGTCATTTCTAGACTGTTACAGTTCATCCGAGTGGAACACAAAGACAATGCTAGGGCCCTCCAACTCTCCAACCCTACCAGCTGTGCCAAGCTGTCCATTTGTGCAAGAAGCACCCTCACCATGGCTCCCTGGGCACAGTGTTGTGACAAGAGTGTGGGATTTGAATACTTCCAGGCCTGGGTTTAACTCCAGGCTTTGCCACTTATCCACTCTGCTGAGTCGGCTGAGTTAGTAAGATTCTCTGAGCCTTAGTTTCTATATTTGTCGAAGAGGACATTAGCCTTTGGCCTGCAGGGCTGTAGTAGAGGACAGGATTGCATTTTTATAGAGTGCACACATACCTGGTAATTAGTAAGTGCTTTTCTGGTTCATCTTGTTGGCAGCCTTGGAAAAGGAGGAAGAATAAACCACTTCCTCACTTCCTGTAACCTTTCTCTACAGTCTTCTCCGCCTTCATCCTCCCGTAAGCCTGGCTTAGGGTCCTTATTATAAGTTGTCATAGCACCTATATATTTTTTTAAATAATGTATGGTATTTAATTTTATTCTATGTGCATTAGTATGAAGGGGTCAGAATCCCTGGAACTGGAGCTACAGACAGTTATGAGCTGCCATGTGGTTGCTGGGAATTGGAAGAGCAGACAGTGCTCTTAGCCACTGAGCCATCGCTGCAGCCCGCACCTGTATCTTCTTACCTCCACTTATATAATAACTCAAGACTTAACTGGGTGGTTGATTGGTTAACCCTTGCCTCCTGGAGTAACTTTAAATACCTATCTATCTATCTATCTATCTATCTATCTATCTATCTATCTAGATGCCTTTTAAACTCTTTATATACTTAAAATTTTCAATTGCATTTCAGTGTGTGTGCGAGAAGGAGAGAGAGAGAGACAGAGACAGAGAGACAGAGAGACAGAGACAGAGAGAGAGAACATGTGGATGTCCGAGGACAGCTTGTAGGAGTTTGTTCCCAGGGATCCAACTCAGATTGTCAAGTTGAACCAAAATCTTAGCTTTCTTTATATTTCAATTTTTCTCTTAAAAGGAGTAAGTTGTGTATGGGTGGTTGAAACGCTTTGAGGCAAGAAACATTGGCAGCGGCAACTTGTTCATCACCACGTGCTTCATCTCATCGCCCCTCTTCCCTCTTCTTGCTATTTCCAGCACGGGTGCTTGAGGATGCTCTTTCTCCAGCACCAGCTTTACCTCTGGCTCAGTCGGCAGCATTATGCTCTGTGTTTTCCTTCAGCTCAGCTGCCTTCTGCCCGGGAGGCTACGCGTTGCTCAAAGCGGAGCTCTTCCACATCTCCCCATCTCGTTGCAGCAGCATCACCAATATAGAAGGGCTGGGATGTTCTTCGATTTCAGAGTTGGACTCAGAATACAAAAAAAAAAAAAAAAAAAAAAAAAGGCCGAAGGAGGGGCTTCTTAGAAATATTTGTATCCTTAAGTTTTTCTTTTTGCAGTACTGGAAACCAAACCCAGGGCCTTGTACACACTAGGTAGGAGCTTTACCATTGACCTACAACCACAGCCTTCCCATGTAGGAGGGATATAGCCCCTCCCCCACCTCTCTCCTCCGTCCCTTCCCTCTCTTTCTCCTTCCTTTTTCCCTCTCTCTCCCTTTCTTACCTCTTTCCCACCTTTCCCCTCTCTTTAATGTTTTGAACTCACTAATGTGACCTAGGCTGAACTTGAACTTGAGTTCCTCATGACTCAGTTTCCCCAGTACTGGGATTACAGGCATGCATCACCATGCCCAGACTCAAGTTTTCATGTCTCTTTCACAGTGCCCTTTGCTATGGCTTCAGATTTTTTTTCCCCTCTCTTTGGAGGACATGGCTTACTCGTTGGTGACAAAAGCATGAAGTGTTTCTTCTTGCATTCCCCTTGGCAACTCTGCATCACGACCTTTGCCCTTGCTTTGCAGGGTTCTTTGTCTTTGGTATTTCTTCTTGGAGAAGGCTCTGTCTCCCCAGAACTCAGTGTACTGCAGTGGTTGTCATTTATAACGTCTTCTGACTTTCAGTTACCTGCCATGGAGCTGAGAGAGCCATGGGGTCGGTTGGCCCATGGGATTTTCTGTGGTTTGTGGTAGCTGACGGGGAGAGCCAGCCACTCTATGTTCAGTAGCTGGCATGGGCTACTGTGCTCTCTCAGCAGTTCCAGCATCCAGGACAGCTGAGTGTGGCCACCCCCTTACCCTCAAGAAACAGAAAAGGAAACCCAAGGAACAAATGTGCTCCCCTGGCGAAGGGGCTCGCCTTGAGAAATAGGGGCTTTCCTCCAGAGCTTGCATAGTCACTGACCACCTCCACCGACTTCAGAACCTTGTATAAGGGGCCAGGGGACACCCACCGGTGTCCCTGCTACCCCCGTTGCTGAGGCCCACAGTCTGCAAGAGGTTAACCTCAGGTTTCTTCCTGGTTGCTTCTGATTCATTTCCCTGCCTCTGTCCGGATAGAGGTTTAGAGGTTTGGCTGGGCCCTTCTGCTCAGAACTCAGCCAGAGTTCCTGATCCTGCCTGTAAAACAGCGATGGCCATAATGAAGGGCATCTTACCGTCTAGCATGTACTCGGCTCCCGCCCTCTAGCCCTAAATCATTAGTTACACAACATGAGACCGCTCATCTCCGCCCATAGAACCCCAGCTCTGCCACCTAGCTGGGAGAACAGCCAGGCCCCGATGCCCTAGTACGTGCCCAGTGGGTCACCCTTAAGTCACTGAGGTATCTTAACAATTTTGGCACCTGGTCCCTTAGCCTCACCCTGAGATTCTGGTTGTGTTGATATAGGGCAGGGCTTTAGGTATCAGGGTTTTGGGAACAACCCAGACGACTGCATTAAGGCCAGATTGAGCACCTCTCATCTGAAGCTTTGTCATCACACTTCCCTCAACAGGAAAGCCCCTGCTGTCTCCGTTTTGCCAAGGGGGTAGGTGTTTGTGCCCACCAGGACCTTCACTTGCTCTGGTCTATCCCAACAGGTCTCCCTACCCCCACCCTGGAAGTCCACTTGTAGCAGGAAGAACAGGTCTAATGCTTTGCACATAGACTGTAGGTTCCCTCCCTGCTACGCCTGTTCTGGTTCCAGCCTACCAGAATCTAAATGCTTCAGCACCTCACTGAACCCGCCAATTCTCTCTCTCCTGACCAGCAGGGATCAGTGGTCCTGGAGATAGATTCCTCCTTGCAGACCCCTAGGGCCCTTGGAGAGAGCCCAACCAGCCTTATTCCCAGGCTGGGCTGGGCTGGGCTTGAGATGGTAGGGTGGTGGTAGCCGCCAGGCCTGAGGTTTGGCTGCTTTCTGTCCTTTTCCTATTAAACAGATATGCAGACGAAAGCCTTTGGACACCACTAGCACAGAAGGTTTTAGTAGCAAGACTGAAACCGGGAGAAAACCTCCATGCACCTTGAAAGAAATCTCAGAGCAAAGGTTCACCCAGTAGTTCTACCCGCCCACACCCCCAAAGCAACTTTTTCCATGACTCACACATGGCAGCTTGTGCACTTCTTTTATTATTAAATATAAAAGCAGCTTCCTATTTTTTAAATAGATATTTAAATGACCTTATATAAAATAATTCACCACTTCCAAGTATAAAAAACGCAGTCTCACAGTTCGTGAGGCAATGTTCCCTTGGGCTTTCTCAGAGGAAAGAAGGGGTTCCTGTGCAGTGGAGGCTCCAAAGGCAAATTTGGGGCTCCTCCTGCTCCGATGTAACCAGGCACCCACAAAGAGCTTCTTGCAATGGGTTGGATTTGCTCTTCTGTCTTTAATGATGTACGTTTAAGGTGGAGGGGTAGGAGAATGCCTTTTTTTTTTTCTTCTGTTTTTTCCTTCTATTTTAAAATATGTATTTTCTAGCGTGGAAACAGTCTGTAACGAGAAGGCTGAGTAAGCCTCCTGTAAAAGTCTCCAGTGTCCTTCCCCCACTGTCTCAATACAGGGCTGGTAGAGCCTAGAGACCACTCTCCCTACTCCCCACCAAGGCCTGAAAGATTATGGACCCAGTAGCCAGGGAGGGCAGGAAAGGGGTACACAGCAGCATAAAGAGACCAAGGGGCAAGTAGGAGCCTTGTCACCCATGCCCAGGTCGCCACAGACAGGGCCTGGCCCAGGAAACAGAGCAGAGTTGCAAGTAGACAACCCATTTCTTTGACCCCTCTCTTAGGCCTGGCTTGCCTGGCTAGAGACGGCAGGGTGGGGTGGATGAGACTGACAGGGTATCACTGCCTACCTGGGTCAGGTCTGGAGGAAAGGCCAGAAGAGGGTGGGGCTGGAGCCAAGTATGTGGGGCTGGAGCATGTATCTCAGACCCCAGAGCTTGTGACAGGATACCCTGCTCAGCTGCAGGCTGCAGGCAACAGGGGAAGGAGGTTAGCTGAGGGTCTGGAGGATAGACATCAACTTCAACCGTAGGGGTACACACACGTTTTCATGATCCACTTTCATTCATAGCTCTGCCTGTGGCCTTTCTGCCTCTGCCTCCCCTTCCTTTCTCCCCTTCCACTAGTCACTTCCCTCCTGGGAATGTCAAAGTGCAAGATGCAGAAACGTGGGCACGGAACACAGCCTAAAGACCAGCTCTGACTGGCAGCCCAGGAACTTCTCCCACAGCTCCACCCTGGACAATCAGAGGCTGAGGCAGGGGAAGGTCAGGACTTAGGGGGCTCCCTCAGTCGACATGCGAGGCCAGCTCAGTGCAGGAAGCTGAGGAGAGAGGCTGAGATGGGACACCATTCGGACGGATGGTCGCTCACGGGGATGGATGGGACAGGCTGTTCAGCAGGCAGGTTCAATATTCACAGTGCAATGGTTTCCTTCATGAGCGGTACCTCTGCTGGGCAAAAGAACTCTGGCAGGGGCTGTGGGCAGGAGGGGACGAGCCACAGCTTGGTCCCCCTCTTGGCATCATGAGCCAGGTCAGACAGGTCCTGAGGGTAGAGCTGGTCTCCTGCCTTCCTGGCTATCAGCAGAGGGCACTCAGGCAAGTTGAGGCTGTAGACCCCTTTTAAACTGTCAGCACAAGCAGCCAAAGGCCTCCTCTTCCCGTCTGTTGGGCTGCATGACTTTATGCCTTTACGGGAAATCGGGCAGATACTGTCCCGCCCTTTAAATCTCAGGCTCTTCTCTTGGGAAACAGGTCCTTGCCTGTCTGTGTTGGGATTCCTTGGCACCAGTTGGGTCTTCTGGGCACAGGGTTCTTCTGCTCCTTCTCATTTGCTCATGGGCCACATAGGCTGGTGGGTCCCTTGCCAGCTTCTGGCTTTGAGAGGAGGGTACAGCCCTGAGGGAAAGGGTCCTGAGCTGGCAAGCTGGCCTTCCGCCAATGCAAGGAGCCTCCAGGGCCCACAATAAATAGTTGCAGTATGTAGGGGGCATCCTCCAGCCCTCTCTCAGTGAGTTGAGAGTCTGAGGGTTAAGACTGAAAGACCTCATCAAAGCTGCTCTCGTCCAGTCTTGGTAGGCAGGAGCTCTGGGGGTGGCAGGCCACGTTCCCAGGAAGATGGCAGGAGAGCGTGCTGGTGGACATTCCCATAGTGTCTCCTTCCATAAAGAGATAGTCCTGTGTACCCAGCTGTAGGGAAGAGAAGGGAAGAAGGCTGGTGAGCAAGTGGGAATGTGGGTGGGGGTGGGGGGTGGGCAGGGGTCGCTGAGGACATGGTTGGGGGAGGTGTGGCATTCCTGTGGGCTGTTGGATGGCTTCAGGCAAGACTTCCTTTGGTCCTTTCCCTGGCCCTCCAGGCCACCCCAGACACCACAGAGAAAACCAGGCAGCTTTGTCTGGTAGCAGTCCAAGCCTCTGGCCAGACTGGCCTCACCTCCCACCTCTCCTCCTGGGGAACTAGTAGCCACAAAATGAGGGAATGGGACTGGAGGAGGCCTAGGTCAAGAGGGGCCATTGCTCAAGCAGATGGAAACAGGGGACAAGCTCTTGAATGGCCCTACTAGGTCCCTCCTTAGGTAAGTCCATCTCACTAGTCTTAAACTAATGAACTAGGGTGATTTCTGCCAACTCTAGCAAAGAATTTTTCATATTCTCCTCCACCCATTCCTCAGAGTGGGGTCTGCACAGAAGCTCTTTGGGCAAAGGCAACTGAATAGAAACAACTTGGGCTTGAGGGACAGAGGCTAGAGGCAATGCCAGGAAAATGGAGGGCTCAGCCTTTCAACAGGCACGGTCATCCTGAGTAGCCCAGCCTCCTTCCAGATGGGATGAGGGACTTGCCTCTTATCATCATCCATGGGAGCGAGGGACCTGCCCTCTCCCTACCCCACCCCCATCTTTGTCCCCTTGCCCAGCCTCGGAACTCTTTGTTCCACAGCAGAAATCCCCTGGACTCTATCCAACAGTTTGACTTTGGACCCTGAGTGGCGCCTCCCCACTAATGTCCACAAGCCCCACTGGTCAAGCCTGTGATGGATAAGGAAAGAAGATGAGACCTACGGTATCTGGCTCCCAGCCCATTCCCATGCTCTGGAGTGGAAATGAGGACTGTAAACGGGACACGAGCCATGCTGGTCCAGCCAGGCCACAGGCTCGGCTAGGACCTCCTGGGTTAGAAGGCCCCAGAGGGCATGCTTTAGCCTGTGACCCAGCTCCCAGCTTCCTGGGGTTGAGGGCCTGAATTTTCTGCAGCGAGGCGATCCTCCCTTAGTCCCCATTTCTGTTTGTCCCACTCATCTCCTCATCAGAGGAGCCATTCTGGACCGGTTCCCATAGACTCAGTTCCCACTGGCTCCTGGAGCCTGGCATGAGGACCAATTTAGATCTGGACCTACAGAGTAAAATCTTGAAATCCTGAAATCTTGAAATCTTGGCTAGGTCTGAGAGTTAGGAGGCAGGGAAAGGACAATTGGGTACAGAGAACTCAGGGCAGATGGCAAGGTCATACAGGTGGCAGGGAGGAGGAAAACTGGTGTCCCTTGGTAAGGTGGCACAGCACTGAGCCCCAAAGTCCCCAGCAACCTCCACTCTCTGATTCAGTTCTGAGAGGCTCTGGGTCCTTCCTGCAGCCATTCCAATGAGCCAGCTACCCACCTCCACCCACCCTATTGCCAAGTGGGACCCCAGGATATGGGTTGCTGTTTGCTTTTATCCAAATAAAGTCCCCCGGCTCTGAGCATCTCTGTCTGGCGAAGGGGTGGGTCCCAGACAAATCATGCTACACACGGGACAGTTACTTTACATGTGGCAAGAGGTATAACTGGAACTCTGAAAGGGTCACACAGCCAGTGTGCTATCTAGTCAGTCAGCAAGTCAACTAAGCACTCTGCCAGCTAGTTAGCCAGTCAGATCATCAATCAAGACTAGCTAGTTAAGTAGTTACTAGCTAGCTGGTCGAGTGGTGAGCCAACCAGCTGGCCAGATGATTAGTTAGCTGGTTAGCTGGTCAGCCAGAAGGCCAGTCAGTTAGAGAAATCTGGCCAGTGTTAGTTGGTAATTTAGACCTGAAACCACCAACATTTGCTAAAGTTTTGACAAGGATGGAGGGGCCCTGTCTGTACTAGAACCCAGGATGGAAAACGAAGTGCAGAAAAAAAAAATAGTTCCTGCCCTCTAGGAGCTTACAATCTTCTTAGCAGTACAAAGTTCACATATACACATAAATCATCATTTTAAAATATGCAAAACAACATCCAATTGTGTGCGGATTGATATAACATCAGCCATATACAAAAGGGAAGAAGGGATATAAATTAAAAGAGCAACCAGAGGGACGTGGAGAGTGAAGGGAAGGCTTCCCAATACGCTGGTGTAGGCTAGGCTCAGAGAGGAAGAATACAAGTTGCATATCCATCAACATTGTAGGCAAGGACAGCAAAAGACACTCATCAGTGTGCAGGGGACACAACCAGGAGTTATGAATTGACCGAACTGGGAGTTAAAACACTTTCTGTAGGCTCAGGGCATGGGCAGAAAACAAGCAGTTTTTAACAAAGGTGAGCATAAACTATACTTTGGCTTAAAAGGTCCAAGTATGGGATGACGAAGGTCTGCTGGACAGAGGCTCATGGGAAATGTAACTGGGGTTTTTAATAGACCACAAGCTCAACATGTGACAATATATGATGCAGCTGTTAGAACTAACATGATCTTAACGTGCTCGAGTAGAAGAGTCCTGTCCAGATCAAAGAAGGCAACAGTCCCACTGTACTCTGAGCTGGTCAGACAACATCTGGAGCACTGTGTCCAGGGACGGGCGCCACATTTTCAGAGGGACATTGACAAACGAGTGTGTCCAGGATGGTGAGGGGTCTGAAAACCATATCATATAAGGAATGTTTGAGGGGCTGGGCCACACTTAACACAGAGAATTCATAAAGGGGACATGAATAGCTGACTTTAAATATCAGGCCTCATGAGAAGATGAGAGAGACTGGTCAGGGAAGCAGAGAAGGGAAGGCAGAGTTGCCAGCATACAGAAGGAATTTTCCCCAGTGTTGTGTGGAGCTGAACAGACTGGCATGCAGGGAACGTGCCTGGAACTGGAATATGTGACAGAAAGCTGGCTGACTCCCTCTTGGGGATGCAGAGTAGCCCTTGTAGGTTGGGACACAGACCAAATGACCTCTTGACAGCTCTCCCAAGACTAAATTTCTATGGCACCATGCTTCTAAAACAGGGAGGCAGCAACCGTTGGCTGGGGAGCAGGGACCAGATGAGGCACAGCCTGGCAAGAAGTGGATGCTCCTCACCAAGCTGGGAATGCTTGTGTTTGAAGAGGCTGGTGGCCACGCAGCAGAGGCTAATGAAAATTCTCCAGGGGGAGTAAAGACCTTGTAAAAGCCTCATTAGAGGAATGTGGTTGCTTTGGGATTGAATGTAGCCAACAGCAACTATAGAAACATAATGCGGAGGTGGCCATAACTAGTCTCTGCGGGGGAGGGGACACAGGAGTAAGGGGAGACCTGAGGTCTGGAAGAGAGGGGGCCTAGCTAGACCTGATGAAGAGTGAATGGAACTGGGAGTAAGGCAGAAGAAAAGTCAAGTGTGTGGGCCTCCTGGGAGTTGGGTGGCTTCTACAACAGGGAAGGGTGGCTGGAGATAATTTCTTTTCTTTCTTTTTGATTTTTTAAGGGATAGAGAGATATCAAAATCAGAACCTTACCTTAGAATGCTTTCTACACCGGCAGCTCCACTTGTCTGTCCTCACCCTGGTTCAGGGGGCTGCAAGCAGAACACAGGGCTGATATAAGACTTCAGCAGGAGCAAGGGACTGAGGGGACCGCCTAGCTTATCCCTAACCCTGCCCATGGGTTCCATCTCTGAGATTTAGAAGACCCAGAACTGCCCAACTCTAGGTAGGCAGTTCTTTCTTTGTTACCCAGCCTCCTCTGCAGCTCTATTGCCTTAGGGCAAGGGGAAGAGAGATGCCCCTCTTTCAATCTAGAGGGGAACCGTGTGTCCAGACAAGCAGACATCACCTCCTAGAGCCCCACTCCAACGGCTTACCTGCCCTCTGGTCGCCCCCCAGAAGAATCCAATGCCTGCGGCTCTCGATGGCTCTGGGGACGAGAAAGCATCATCTTACTGAGGTGCTCGCATGCCCCAAGCATTCCTGAGAGAGAATTCCTCCCACTGCCACAAAGCATGCACAGCTGAGGGAGATTCCTGGGCCGGGTGCTCCTTCTCCTGTTCCCTCCCATGTAGAACATCACCTATGGGCCCTCAAGCTCCAAGAACAGTACTCCTCCCCTCTTCCTTCACTCTCCCACTTAGTTGTTCAAGAATTCTCTTTTCTACCCCATTCTGTTCTCATCCCCTCTCCGTGATCATGAGGCTAGAGACTTCTTGATTGACTGACTGATTGATTGATCGATTTTTGAGACAGGATCTCTCCATGTAGCTCTGGCTGGCCTAGAACTTGCTATGTAGACCAGTAGATCAGGCTAGCCTACACTCAGAGATGTGCCTGGCTATGCCCCTGGATTGCTTGGGTTAAATGCACACAACCGCTACCATGTCTGGCACCTTCTGATTCTCAAAGCCACACTCCATCACCACCTCCTACCCTTTGGTCTGTCATCCCCACCTTCCAGGACGGTGGAACCTGTTGTCCTCCAGCCTGTACCCTACCCAGCCCCATAGGATGCCCTCCTCTCCTGGGGTTCTCCTTACCCTCCGCTTCCACCTGTAGAACAGGAGGCCCCCGACAGCCAGCAAGACTAGGATGATGCCCGGCACCAGCAGGTGGAAGACAGACTCAGGGATCTGGGAGTCAGAGGACCCCTCACGCTGCTCCACATGGCCTGTGTCAGTCAAAGGAATGGAGTTAAAACGGGCCACAAGTCTGGCTGCCCCCTCACTTGCTGGTCCTCCTTCCAGCTCTGCGGGGCTCCTTCGATCCCTGGTACTTCTCTTGCCCTCGAGCTCCCCAAGGGGCAACACACTGCCCCAAGAGTGGCTTCTGGGAAGCGGTAACTGAGCAAAGGCGATGGCTGGGTTGCTGAGGCCTTGGGGACTCAGTGTCGCAATGTGGGGAGAGCCTGGCTCCTGGTGGTCTCTAGGCAGCACAGATGAACCGTCCGTCTTTGTCTTCTCAGGAGTATGATTCTGTGTCTGGCCTGTGGGTCTCATAGGGTTCATCTCCGGCAATGGGGTGTCTGTTGCATCCGGTGGCTGTTGGTCCTCTGTTGATTTAGGCTGTGGAGAAGATGCTGAGAGGCCCCTGGATCTGCCTGTCTCTGTCTGGATGCTGCCCCCTACCGGCTTGGAGGGGGAAAGCTTTGCTTCCTGGGTCAAAAACCCCTTGCTAGCGTCGTCGCCAGAAGCTTCTTCTAGGACCCAGTTAGTGCCCAGTGAAGATTCGAGAATGTCTTCCACACTGGGGATGGGGTCCCCTGCAGAAGGATGAGTCTGTGAATCTTCAGTGAGCCCGCCCTCGTGTTTTGGGGTCTCTGGTGACTCGAGGCTCTGGCAGGTACTCCTGGGTTGTCGCTGCTTGGCACTGCCTGGGTCCTCTGTGCGAAGGGGCTGCTCACTGGGTAAGAGGGAGTTGCCCTCTGTCCTCTGAGAATCATCCCAAGCCAAGCCAGCCAGAGGGGCCATGGAGGGGGTAGGGGGCTGGTGAGGGGAGGCAGAGGCCGGGTCACTGCTAGGGGTGGCTTTAGGGTACAGGCAGTTGCAATCAGGCTTGGTCACCACATCTGAAAGAACCACAGAGAGGGGGAGAGAGAAATATGGGGAGGAGATAGAGTCACCAGCCTCCAGCACAGCTCCCCCAGAGAGGCTAAGAGGGAGATATGGCCCCGGGGCATGGGAAGGGGGTCCCTCTTCTCTTAACCCAGCCCTGGGGCTGAGGAGAGGGCAGGACAGTAATAAGTGCTCATGACACAGAAATCAGGCAAGAGGTACCATGGACTAGGAACCAAAAGCAAGGTACAGACAAACAGAACAGGACTTGGGGGTGAGAAAGACAATAGGACAGTGTATTGGGGTTCTAGCTGGCTGGAGACCAAGCCAGGGGTAAGCAGCTGCCAGGCCAGGGTGCTGAGCAATAAACAGCTCCCAGATTAACACAAGACACTGGTTTCATGCATAGCCAGGAGCGATAAACAGCTCCCGGATTAACACAAGACACTGGTTTCATGCACAGCCAGGAGCCGAGCCACCACAGCCACAGCCACAGAGAGGAGAAGGCCGGGGCTGGGAGGCAGCCAAAGTTCAGGACTTCGGGATTGAAGCATTAAGGCTGGACTTGGCTGTTGTCCGGATGCAGGACCTCAGCTCCTGCTTTGGGGACTGAGGCTGAATGTAGGACACACGTGGCACAGGATGCAGAGACGAGAACACGCAGAGCGAGCAGGTAGAGAGAGTTTGAATGATGTTCAGGCTTCAAATTCAGCCTTGTCCCTTGAGGGGACATCCAAGGCATCCGGGGGACTTCTGGAGCCAAGTTATCCTGGAGCTTTGCAGCAGGGCTCCTGGAGCAAGGGCCCTGAGTGCCAGATGGAGCACCTGCTCTTTCCACGGAACCCCCCACTCCTTCCGCCATTTGCAGAGCCGAGTGGGGGAAGCCATCATGCCTACATGGCTTTCTGAGAGAGGTCCCCCTTTCCCACTCACTACCATCTCAGCCACCAGCATGGGCCTTCTCGATGCTGCCACATGAAGTAAGGCAGTGAGCCAGTACATGCAGGCATAAGTCAGAGTACATGCACACACATGTCAGCAAAGACATGTGCACAGGACCCTGAGGTACACGAAAGCCACACAAATACACAAAAAAACACAGACACACACTTCGCAGCCGGGCTGCCTCTGGGATCCCCACCCCAGCCCCACATCTCACCTTGCACACACCCTCCCTGTGCTGCCCCCTGCCATGCTTACCTTGGCTGGAGCACTTCGCAAAGCTGTTGTTGCAGTTCTTGCTAAAAACATTCTTGTCCTTTTCAAGGAGATCCAGGGTTTCATTAAAGACGTTCTTGATCTTCTCCAGCAACTGGAGAGGGGTCTCACGGAAAGTTCGGACACAGGCCTGGAAGGAGAGTGGAGCCCCCTTTGGTCAGCAGGACATGGGCTTCCCCTCGCTATGACCCTTATCAAAGTCTCTTGGGCTTTCTCACATGGCTTTCCCCCACCCTGTGCTCTGCAGCAGTCAGTCCCGAGAGACTGAGAGATAGGTCATTTATTCACAGATCCATCTAATACATATTTAAATGCCAAGCATATGGTAATCTACCTGGGCATCAGGCAACGGACAAAAGAGAAGTGGTTCCTGGCCAAGTTGGGCACTGAGTCAGGCAGACTCTAGCACTAAACACATTGTTACGAGCACAGTGGGTCCCAAGAAAGGCTCCCAAACCATATGAAGGGAGGTAAACAAGGACCCAGGGAGAAGATCTCCAAAGGAGCAGCTGAGAGATGAACAAGGGGAGAGCAGGAGGCGGGGGTGAGGAAGATGAAGGTTGCCAAGAGAGTGAAAGAAGGCTGGAAGGCTGCAGTGCTGCCATCTGGGAGGAACGTGGCATAAGAAGCGGCTGAAAGGGCTCTGCCAAGGCCAGGAACTTGTTGACCCTGACAGGAACTTGTAATTTTATCCACAGAGCCAACAGGAAACTGGAAAACTGCCGGGGAGGTGGGCCACGGCACAAAACTTGAAGTTTAGACAGATCATTGTGATATATAGTGTAGAAAGCAGCCCCGGGAAGGCCAGAGGAGATGAGGTCCTCGGCTGGTGCTGGATTTTGGAGGAAGTTCCAAGGATGCCCTGGCCTGCCTGCTGAGTGCTTTCTCTGGTCTGCACTTGGTCCAGGTGCTCACACCCACAGGCACTGCAGCTCTGAGAAGCTACACTCTCCTGGGCTCTTCCCACCTCACCAGCTGCTCCTTCTACATACTGCAGTGCCTCGGGGTTCTGGGCTGGGCCCACTGCCCCTTTCACAGCGCGCTGTTCTATGTGTGATTATAGTATCGCGTATGGCCTATTTCCAGAATGCTAAGTATTCCCTTTCTGAGCTATTGAGGGAAGAACAATAGGTTTTCCAACGCTAGTGTAAAGGTCGTGATTACATCACTGCGTCCCGTCTCCCCAACCTGCCCATAGCAGGCTTATAAGAAACACTTACTAGACAAATAAATGAGCGAAAAGACTTGGGCTTGGCGTCACCACTCAGCAGCTAAGTGAGAATAAACAAATTAACTGCTTTATGTGAATTCATCTCCTTGTCTGTGACGTCAGAACAGCAATACCCCAGCCTCTCCCAAGAGCTGTGAAGCAAGCCAGCAGGCGCTGTCCTGCCTGTGTCTTTAGAAAGCATTTCCCCTCAAATCTGACCTAATATGCTGTAAAAGAAACCAGGCATCCTCACCTAGATCCCTGGCAGCCAAGCTTTTTACAACATGAAGGTGCCCATGGGTCAGGAGCTCAGAATCCTTCTCTGAGCAGTGTGGCTGGACTTGGCTCCTTGATCTTTTCCTCTCTGCCTTCCCTCTAAGCTGCTGCTCAGCATGCAGAGAGAATAGTCACCCACCCAAGGGAGTCCGAGGACCTTCTGTCTCAACCATTGGTGGGGCAGCTTCTCGAAATGCAAATTCCCAGGCTCACCCGTGGGCTCAGGAAAACAGAGTCCCCAGTGGTGTGCGCCGGGACTCGGCATTCCCCATAAGTTCTCCAGGTGATTCACTGGCACTTTAATATTGGGAAAACATAGGTCCCCTGCCTGCCTGGTAAAGAACCATCCTTCCCCCAACCATATAGTCACTGCACATACTCTGGTTTTCTGTGCCCCTTTGGAGTGAAGTTCCTCTGCTGTGTGGTCTCTATTTCCTCTCTCTCTTTCCTCCTTGAACTGCCACTAACAGCATCCACCACGCTGCCAAACCAAACGGACCAACGGACACTTTCACCCCTTATCTCATTCGACTTCTCAGACCTGTGTGATAAAAGCTGCTGCCTCTTTCCATCCGGAAACCCTGAGGTGCTGTCCTCTCTCAGTTCTCCTACCTCAGGCTACTTTTCCTTCTGGGTCCTGGACCCAATCCTCTTCTCCCAGTGGGCGGGGCTGTACAGTTCTATGGCATCTATGTATCCAGCATTCACAATCATGACCCACTCCTGCAGCTGTCTGATGTGCCCCACGTAAAACTGAGCTCTTCCCCGAAACCTACTCTGCCTGGGGTCATCCTTGTTTTGACATCAGTGAGATCTCCAGGGGCCCGAGATGAAAGCACCCGGACACACTGTAGTAGGGAAGCATCAAGTTCTGTCTGTCTGGAGGGATCGCGTCCACTCACCTTCATTTTTCCTGCACCACTCTGATTCAAGCCACCACCATCTCTTGGCTGAGTGAGCCTCATGCTGCCCCACCCCCACTCTCCAGTCCACCATCAGAGTGGTCTTACATCATCATACATGACATCGTGCCATTCATTCGCTTATGGTGGCTTCTTTCGCCTCTTTGACAGCCTGAATGGTGCGTGCCTCCTGAGTTTTCTCTCTCTCCTCCACATCCCATAACTGGGCAGGCTGACCTCCCTTTGGGTTCCTGAGTGAGAAGCGTTCTGGCCACCCTGGGGCCTGAGCACAGCAGCCCTCACTCTGGGATTTCTTTTTCATCCGTGGTTCTGCCTGTTCTTACTCATGCTGGAGCTCCAGTTAAAGTGTTGGTACTTCCGAACCTGCCATTGTCTCCCTCCTCTGCATCCTCACTAAGTTAGCCTTCCCTATTGCACCCTCAGTGTCTCCGGTTTTTGCTCCTCTCACTTATCTCCTCAGTCTATACCTCCCCAATGCTATTGCTACCAGCATCCATTCATGTACTTGTTAATTTTAACTGTCTCTGCATCCTTTCTCTTTCATGAGTGTGGGTGGGGTTTTGTTTTTGTTTTTGTTTTTTGCCCCCCTCCTCCTTTTTTTGATCATATCTATTCCCTGATGTCTAGAACAGCACTTGATACTTGATACACAACGGTCATTCAGTAAGGTTTTGCTAAATGGATGAACAATCCTTCTGATTATGTTTACAGGCACCATCGTTTGACCGTTGCCTACCTCGCTTGACTATAAGCCCTGTGAGGGTGGGGACCGGGGATTTCTTGCTACAAGGATATCATCAGGGTCCAGCGCTGTGCCTTCTGTCTAAGGAGTGCTTGGTGAAGGTGGATGGAGTAAAGAAATGAATGCGTGAATGAGGAAGTGAGTGAGGTTCAGGCAAGGCAAGCCTATGGAGGTGGGGGGACCTCTGCACCCTCCCTCTGCCCTTTCCCTGGTGCTCTAGCCCCAGAACCACCCTACCTTGTTCTGCTTTTCATAGTCCTTGGTGAAGCATCTCGCCAGTCCCATAGAGAGCTCCTGGAGCCTGTCGGTGGCGTTGGCATTGGGGGTGTTGTCTTTAAAGCGCATGGTGTACTCCATTATGTCTTGCACCAGAGGAAATGACATCTTAAGGTAGCAAACGGTGTCATCCTGGAATGCAGGAACCAGGAGCTTAGGACCTGGTCAAGGTGGCCTGGGAACCAAGGCTTTATATGGGATGACTGCACCCTAGGCAGATAGGGGCACCCTGCAGCCTGCCATCTTGTACTCTTGAGAAGAGGACACACCACCCTGGTGATGAGGATAATAGTACCCATGGCTTGTCTTTCATTCTCTTTCTTTAAGTCAACTATAACTGAGAGTTGGGCTAGAGTGAAGGAAAGGTGGGTTCTGATTAGAGAGAGCTTTGGGGTTCAGAAGCGAGGCTTTCAGAATGGAGACACACAGGAAGGGCGGGGTTCACATCTCTGCCCCTTAGCCTTCTCTCTCTTCTTTCCTCTCAGCTTGATTCCACAAAAGCCCTTTGCCACATGGCCCCTTCAAATACAGAGATACTGTCAAAAGTGTTGCCTTGGGTTTTATCTCCAAGGATACAGTAGTTGGTTCAAAGACAGCAACTACTTTTATCGCTATATCTCCAGTGTCTGATCCAGTAAACAGGTGCCAAGGTCTGAGTGAAGGAGTGAGAGAATGAATGGATGAAGCCAAGTGGCTATGGCAGGCCATGGCATTTCCACAGAGGCGCATGCATCTAGTGCATAAGCGCTCGGAGAGGGAAGCACTTCTGGGAGGCACGTAGAGAGGTGTGGCACAGGGGTGGGTGGGGCACGAGGAAAGGTGTGACAGACATCACAAAGAGCTGATACAAAAGCTGAGAGGCAGAATGAAGCAGAGAAGGGAAAGGAGACTAGAGTGGGGTAGGTACTGAAGCCTCAGAACTAGACTGCCTGTGCTTTCTCCTGGAGCCATCAGGTACCTGCCAGGTAAGAAGTAAGTCAAGGCTTTGGGGTTTCAGAGAGCTCCCCCTAGTGGTAAGATAAAGAGCATCTTAGAATCAGGGAAGTCAGTTAGGAAGCCCCTGAAAATTTCCAAGGGACTGGGGAGGATGGAGGGACTGTACCCTAAGGGGCAGGAAGGAAGTACCATCTGCATTACGTAGCTGGTCAGTTAGGTGTGGGGTAGAAAGCCAGGCTAGCGTGTCTTTCTGTCTCTGCCTAGTGGAAGGAGGCGATGTGATCTTCTAAAACAAAACCAACCAACCAACCAACCAAATGCCCATGGTATAACAGCTCTGGGTTCAAATTAAGCACCTATCACTTGACTAGCTATGCTCCTTAATCTCTGTGTGGGTGATAAGCAATAATTGCAGGCCCCAGAGTGGCACTATTAGGATTAACTGGGGAACGTGCCTAGCATTTGGCAAGTGCCTGATTTATGCCAGGTCAAAGGAAAGAAAGAGCAAAGAACTTAAGCTTTGGACCCTGCCCAGCCCTGCAAGCTGGTACTTGACACTCGGAGCACCCGGGGACCCTCACATTCATTCTCTTGCTGTCCGGCCGTCCCATGCCACCACCCTGGGGTTTGACTGTGGCCTGTGACTATCACTCAGGCACCTGGGGCCTTGAAACCACTTGCTACTTACCAGCTGCTCCAGGTCTACAAATTCAAATGCAATTTGGCACGAGGTCTCCATTTGACTGTCAATCTATGAGACAGAACAGACCAATGGTTACATGGCACCTACAGGTCAACTCAGCTTCAGGGTGGGGACACTGGTTTTGGAGTGAACGATGCCTTAACTTATTTACCTCCATAAAACAATGCCAGAATGACAGAGTCACAGCTAGAGGAAGAGCTGTACCTTCCCAGAGGACTTAGAAAACAATGAATTAATGAACAAAAGCCTTCTACTTTGACCTATGTACTCTCACATCCAGTCTGTATAAGGTTGTGATCTCTTCTGGGGGTTGGTAAACACCCTCCATGACAAGAATTCAAGGAGAAGCTGGCCAAGCTCTGGGGAGTCTGGGTCTTTTGCCCTGCCTCTCCCTGGAGCAAGGTTCTAAACCTCAGAGAACGCTGTGGCATTCATGTACCTTGGCCTGCCATGGAAACTGAATATAAAAAGAGTGATGTTGAGAAGGGAGATCGGGAAGTTCAGCTCCAGGGCCCAAGTTCAGGTTGCCAGAACTGGCCTTACTCTGCTGAGCTTGTCAAAAGATGATAAATTCTTTACTAAGAGGGGCAGAAGCCATGACAACTGAATCCTGCCTGGCTACATGGCATTTAGGATTGTCGATGATTCTGTTGACCCTGTTAGAATGGGATCTGGGCTCCTTCCTGTCCCAGATGAGCAGGGTACCCCAACCTCAGAGGTAAGGATCAGGGAAGTGAAGGCAGAAGGCTGGGAGTTAGGCTAGAGCCTCCCATCTAAGTTTGGGTGGGGCCCTGGTGCCAGGCTGTCAGGGGATCTGCCTATCCAAGGAGCTGGATGAACCATCTGGACCCAACAGGCAGACCGGGCTGACTTCCCAAAGAAGGGATTCTCTGAGTCAGAGCAGGGTCAAGGAGCCTTTCAGAACCCATAGTGGACGTTCCACAGATGCCATTAACTCAGTCAGACAGTTAGAAGCCCACCGTCCTTACTGCCTACAGAGGACCGAGGCAAGGCTTCAGGGTTGGGACAACCTAAGGTCCCCACCTTGAGAAGATGAATGAGAGACGTATCAGGATAGCTGTTATCCAGATAGCTCTATTTCCTGCCTGCTCTTTGCCTTTGCCTTCTGGCTGCTGCCTCAGTTTCCTCAGAGAGGAGAAGGCATGGTCTCATACTCACCAGCTGCTGCAGGATCTGCAGGTGTCCATTCGTAATAATCTGGTCACAGTGTTCTGACTTGTTGGCAATACTCCTGCTCACCAGGAGACAAACCAGCAGCAGCCGGGGGCTCAGCCATGTCTGTGACAGAAGGGAGTCGTGTCTCTCCAGAGCTTCCTCTTCCCAGCTACCCCCATGTCCCACTAAGGACAAAAACACAAAGCCCCTTTCCCATAATGCAGCACTCCTCAAATTAATTCTCATCAGCCAGGGTGCCACTGTACTCTTCCCTTGATAACAACCCAAATGTCGTCATCTCCAAGAAGTCCTTCCAGGTTAACCCAGGCCAGCCCAGCAACAGAGAGAAAGTTTCTTAAAGAGCCATTTAAAAAGGCTTATTCATTTTTGTTTTGTGTTTATGAAAGTTTTGCCTGCACATCATGTGCACGCCTCTTGGAATCCCCTGAAACTGGAGGTATGGATGGCTGTCAGCTACCATGTGGGTGCTGGGATGTGAACCTGGGTCCACTGCAAGAGCAACAAGTATTCTTAAATGCTGAGGCATCTCTCCAGCTTACAGAGAATCTCTAATGACAATGCTAATTGTGTGCCAACCAGTATACATATTAGTGACTGAGAAATTCAAGGGCAGGATTGTCTGTCCTTTCAACTTTAACACTGAGACCTTGTAAACTGGCTTTAAGTTTGTGATCAGACACTAGCTTTCAGACTGCACACAAGAAACACTCATTGCCCCTGGGGCCTGCCTCCTCCCTGATTCCACAGGTCTGGCTCTACAGGGGGAAATACCAGGAGGGAGCACTGGGAACTCAACCCAAGTAGGAGACCTCCTGGAACCTTGAACTTGCACTTCGAGAAGAGTCCAACTGACTAATCAAAGACAATGATGTGTTTCAAATGCTGGCACCTGCCTGTCTGAGATCTATCAGGCTTTCATCTAGTCAGTAAACTTGCTACAGCAAGGAGGTTGTCTCGCTTTCGTCAAACACCCACCCGGCCCAGTGGCTGCTCATCTCTAGAGTAACAGATCTGGCTCTGGACACCTGACTTGGTCTTCCTTTCTCCTTTTTTCCTTTCTCCTCCTCCCCAAGATCCTTTCAGCCCTGCAGGTTCTAATAAGGCATCCCGGGAGATGCCAGCCCGGGGCAGAGGGACCCTTGAGCTTCCTTTCTCTGGCCTGAGGCTGCCATCCCTGAATATCCTGGCAGCTGATGTCCCCCAATTCAGGGAAATGCTGGCAGGGTGGAGTGATGGCTGGCACCCTCCTTGATCTGGGCTCTGCCCCAATAGTCCAGATGATGAGACAAATGCTGCAAACAGGAGCACATTGGAAAAACACGGGGAGGCTATGAAACAGTCCGTAACAATGCTCAAAGCCTTGCTGGTGCGTACCAGGGAGGAAAGGCAGCATTGGTTGGGCATCCAGGAGGGAAGAGAGACTGCAGTGAGGCCTTAGAAAGTGACAGCTGGGGATGGGGGTTAAGAGAAGAGGCAGCCGGTTGCCCAATGCCATTAAGCACAGGGCTGTTAAGTTCTGGCCTGACCTCAGAGACAAAGTGTGGAAGAAGATGCAGACGGCCGTAGGATGATACTGCACTATCGGGCAAGTGGAAAGTTAGCTCTGGGTGGGAACGGCAGCTCAGATCTCCAGAACCCCAGGCTCAGGACCTGTTAGAGGAAATGACTGTGCAGAAGATAACTCTGGCCCAGGCTGGCTGTCCCTCAGGCTGTCTGCCCATGGTGTGTGGAGGAAAGGACCTGGAGATGTTCAGGAAGAGCTCACTTCTAGAACTTTAGGGCATGGATGTTTGAAGATAGTAAGGTGAAGACAACACTTTGGGTTTGGGTGGCATCTCAGTCACGCAGGGGAATAACGCACTAGTGAGAGACCGGTTTGAAAGATGACCACTCCTGAATTGGTAACCCCAGTGCTGCCATAGACACGGATACAGATGGAAGCCCAAGGGTTAATCCTCTAGCTTGCATCTGGCTGGACAGGCTCTTCCTGGCTTGCTTCTTCCTCCCACCCACACTGCTTCAGCCTCCGACTATGGGAGCAGCCCTGGAAGGAAACTGCTTGAGTCTCAGAGCCCTTCAAGACACCACCACCGCATTCCAAATTCCCCAGTCAGGTCTCTGCAGCGACACGGCCTGACTGGACCCTCCAACTGATCTTGCCGAATTCTGGCCCCCTTTGTTTCCTCTGTTTTTTTTTTTTTTTTTTGCTTGTTGTACCGATTGCCCCCCCCCCCCCGCCCTATCTCCCGTCTCTCAGCTGGGCCCTCCTTCCCTGTGGACTTCACTCTCCTCCCAAACACCTGCAGCCCTCTCCTCTGCCCATCGCAGGTTCTTCAGTTCCTGCCCTCTGGGTTTTTGCTTCTCACTCTCCTCAGAAGCAACCCCCACTTGCTGTTCATTGAAAGTGCCCCCCTGTACCCTGCACTCTGTACCAGCCACGAGTCACCGCTTCACCCGCTGCCACCATCAGAGACACTTCCGAGCATGCTCTCAGCCTCTCTGCAGCTACCAACTCTCCTTCCACGTTCTCCAGCCAGCGCCAGAGCCCAGAACAGCCCCCATCTCATTGAACCAAATTCATTGAAAAAAGAAGATTCAGGCTGCGTTCCCTCGAACGGCCACCCCAGATCCTAACAGCTCCTGTACTGCACATCCATTGGCTGGAACAAGTAGCAGCATGCCCAACAGGTTGCTCAGCACAGGTCCTGGCATAAAGCTGAGTGACCCCAACCTATAAGGCCCACTCCCAATTGGGGCCTAGAAACATGTGCAACAGCTGAAAAGAAGATGCCTCCTGGAGGTGATGCTAACAGCTCGGGTCTCTTGTCATTCGGAACCTGGAGACCGGTTGATAATACTGGCAGACACTACGTCAAATGCTGAGAACCACTCTCTCTCTCTTTCTCCTGCCTGTGGGTGGCTCAGTGTTCTCCTCTGTGCAATGGGGTGAGCAGCCTTCCATTTACCACGCAAAGCGCTGTAGTCCCAGGAGCAGCTGTTAAACCGCAGCGGGCCTCAGCCCTAGCGTAGAAGCAGTTAGGAAGACAGAGCCCAGGGCCGAGCCTCCTGGGCTGCCGGCGTGAACCGGCTCTCTGCTCCGAAGGGCCGCGCCAAGCTGCCTGCTGCTTGCTGCAGAGCTCCCGCCCCAGCCCGGCCCGGGCCCTGCACCGCGGTCGCAGCTTACCGATGAAGGGCAGCGCCCCGCGGCGCCCCGCGCGGTCATACGGGCAGCTGAGTCCTGGCCCAGCGTGTTGGCCGCCCTGGTTCGCTCGCTCCTTCGCTCCTTGGTGGCTGGAGAGCCTGCGCCCCGGCCGAGGGCCACGCCGCTGTCCCGGGATGCAGAGAGCGGCAGCGACACCGAGAGCACAGAGGCAAACTTTCACTTTCCCCTGGCCGAGCTTCGCTGGCCAGCCCTCGGCACAGCCTTTTAAGCGGGCGGGCTGGCGGGGCATGTGGTTTATGGGAAATCACCCTGGCCCTCCGCCAGACACACACACACACACACACACACACACACACACACACACACACACACACACACACACACACACACTCACAGGCACTGACACATACTACACCCCAGAGGCCCACCGAGCCGCCGCCTCCCTTCCCCCAAGCGGGCCGCTTGGTCGCCCCCGCTAAGCTAGCTCTCTTCCCAGTCGCGCTGTGGCTGTGCTAGCTCCGCAGGATTCAGCAAAGTAACCAGGGCTCCAATGCCCTCCCCCTCCCTTCTTGAGCTCTAGACAAGGCACAGCCTTTCCTTCTGTGCTCAGCCACTCTGTCAATCCCGTGTGATTGCCCTCTGTCTAATGCTGCTCCCTAGGGACTTTCCCTCTAGGCCTGAAAATGGACAAAGTGCATTGAGAAGGGCTTGTATGGGGATGGGCCAACCACGGAAGACTGAGGTCTCTCTGCTGCAGCTTCTTTCAACCCCCTCATGGAGCCCAACCCATCAGGTTTACAGCTTGGCTTGCTCCTTCCTAGGCACCTTTCAAGGAATCTGCTAAACGGCCTGTCCCCCTGGCCGTGGGGAGAAGTGGGGAGCGATCCAGCTACCTGGCCAAGAGAGGAGGGACCCAGTCCAGTGACAACTAACTGGGTAGTTCTGTAGTCTGTGCCAGGAGGCACTTCAGGTGCTTGACCCACGAATGATGCAAAGGCTGGCGGGCTGGTCCCCTGCTCCTGGGCTGCCAAACCCAGCTGAGGTGGAAAGGCTGGTACACTGGGCCCTGGATTTCCCTCGAAGCTGTTGGAAATGCGTTTATGGAGACAATCACATTTTGTCTTTTTGTGAAAGTGAATCTAAATGAATCTATAAAAGGAGTCTATTAATTATATTGTCACATCAGGACTTTTTTCTTCTTTCCATTCCTTGTGATTCCAATGCTTTTCAACCCCTCTATGCTCAGATGTGTGGCCTGGTCGCAAAGAAGCACCTCTTGTCACTTAGCCTACACATCCTTTGCACTAGCTCTGAGCAAATAATTTTATTCTCATATGCCTTTGCTCAGGCTGGTCCCTCTAACACGAAGGTTTCTTTTCACACCTCATCCTCGCCCAGCAAAGCCTGCTGGGATGCTTTAGGCCGTTGGAGAGTTTCCTCTTCCTGTGTTCCCACTGGACTTAATTCATTTCTCCCCCATAAGTTGGAATTCATTCTTTACATTATTTTAAGCCAGTGATTCTCAACCTGTGTGGGTCACGTCTTCTTTGGGCATCTCATATCAGATATCCAGCATATCAGATATTTTACATTATGATTTATCCAAGTAGTGAAATTACAGTTATGAAGTTGCAACCTTATAATTTTATGTTTGGAAGGGGTCACTAGAACATGAGGAACTGTACTAAAGGGTGGCAGCACTAGGAAAGTTGGGAACCACTGCAGTATTTCAGGTGATACTAGTGGTTACATTTGCCCCGCACCCTGAGACAGAGACTTCCTCTAGGTGGCACCCCATTTCACTTACCTCTGAACTGACAACCATAGCACATAATAGCAGTTCAGTTAACCGGGCAGATGGAATGACTAAGCCACTCAGCCAATGTTCACTGCTGGACCCTGGAGGCGGAACAATGACCGTGATGACACAGCCCCTACTCATTCTCATGGGTTTGTGAGCCCCTGGATGCTGAAGGGCTAGCGTAGAGACTACTACTCAGGGCTTCCTGGAGGAACGCAGAGACAGCACTCAGCCTTAGGAGACATGGTCAAGGCTTACCTCCCTCCTTGAGGGAATGCTCTTTCAAGTGGTCTGGATCAATAAAGACTTAACCTTAGCTCTTAAGACTGATGAGAAGCCAGAGGTGGTTTATAAGCACCCTGTAGAGTTGCTAAGAAGAGGGTCCAGTTTTACTGGTTTCATCCTCCTTTATGAACTGAGTTATGCCCCAGGCTAACGGAGCTTGGACTTAGAGCTAAGCTGAATCTGGAAGAGTACAAGCATCTTCTACATCAACACAAAGACAAGCTCAGCCCTCCATCCCATGGAACGCCCCTCCCTACCCTACAGAAACCCTTCTCATATCAGGACTTGAACTTGACCACACCACTTATAAGCTGTTTGCTCTGAACAGCTCTGTCCAGTCATTTACTGGATGTCTGTGGGTACACATCTTTTGACCTGTGTTATTAGGCAACAGAGAGAGAGAGAGAGAGAGAGAGAGAGAGAACAAGAACATGCCATGGCATTTGTGTAGAAGTCAAAAGGACAATTAGCGGGAAGTGAGTCTCTCCTTCCACTATGCAGGTCCCGGGGATTGAACTCAGATCATCAGGCTTGGTAGCAGACATCTTTAACCACTGACCATCTTACCAGCTCCAGTTTTATTATTTTTATCTTTATGTACAACAGTGGTGTTGTGGACTTAGGAATCTCAATGCAAGAATTTTCTCCCACCTCTACCACTTAGTTGCTATACAACTTTAGGCAACTCTCATCTCCTGTCTGCTCTTCTTTGCTCATTTGCTCAAATAATAAGATCTCTGTTCATGTGGAGCTACAGAGGGATAAACAACATCCATACAGTGGGACTTGTAGATACCTTTTTTGTGTTACTTTAAAATAAGACATTGTGCTTCTGGTGGCCAGACGGGCTTTACCTCCACGTACAAGGAAGTCGCATGTGAAAGAGCCCATGATGTGTTTGACGTGGCTGCTCCAAGTGGTCTCATCTGACTGCCCTAAGGGACTGATTCTGGTGTCTCCTCCTTGGCCCAACTGCCTGGAGTCTTGACAGGGTTTCAGACTCCTGTGGACCCAGACAGACCAGTGTGAGCCCATTCATGCGAGG
This sequence comes from Acomys russatus, assembly GCF_903995435.1. Taxonomy (NCBI): domain Eukaryota; kingdom Metazoa; phylum Chordata; class Mammalia; order Rodentia; family Muridae; genus Acomys; species Acomys russatus. The sequence goes on from NC_067159.1 coordinate 10,550,486, forward strand.
GAAGTGATGGAACTACAGAATTGAAATCTTTTTAAATCCCTGTGTTGCTTAAGATGAGGTGATGGAGGCCCACACAGGCTAAGCCACCTCTCCCAGAGTCACACAAGAATTCTCGGAGTCTGGGACATTGAGAGTGAAGTCTGGAATGAGAAGACTCTTGGCTCCGTGTGGTTGGTCAGATCATCTGCACTATTCCACGCTGACTACCGGGAGAATCATGTCCGGATCGAGGTCCTGGGGGAGGGAGAGAGGAATTTGGCATTATCTGAGATTTGGGGTTCCAGTGATTGCCAAAACGCAGCATCACCAAGGAGGCAGCACTCAGCTGACCCTGGGGGAGGGCAGAGGGAGTTTGGGAGAGACCCTCCATTCTAAAGGAATGAATCAAGGGAAAGGCGGGTGACTGAAAAGAGGGAAATTGAGATAGATGGCAGGAAATGGGAGGAAACCTCATTTGTAGGTTGTTCTGAAACTATTTGTCAGGCAATTTCCTCTGGAAATCTTTCTGGTGAATTGACTTCTATCACACAGGGTGCTCTGCTCACCCCTGCACCTCTCTTTTTTTCCCTATCATTTCTTGTCTTTCTCCTTTCTCTCTTCTACAAAAGTAGGTCCATGGAAGTAGACTAGAGAAGATATTAGAACCTGGGGTTGTACAATGCTGTTCTGAGTCCCAGGGTACTTGGCAAGGCACCACACGAAGGTCAGAGTGTGTTAGACACCCCGCCCTCAACACACACACACACACATACCAGATTTAACTGCGTTAGGAAAGTAGAGATCTCCACAATCTCTGGTGCTGCCTACTGCCTTTTAAATTACATGTCCCTGTATTCAGAGGAGAGATTAGCTGGAGGAGAGGCATTTCCCTTTTTATCTCTTGGATTTTTTTTTTTTTTTTTTTTTTTTTGAGACAGGGTTTCTCTGTGTAACAGCTCTGGCTGTCCTGGAACTCGCTCTCTAGTCCAGGCTGGTCTTGAACTCATGGAGATCCACCTTGCCTCTGCCTCCCAAGTGCTGGGATTAAAGGTACACACCACCAGGCCCAGCATTTAAGTGGGAATGATAGCTTTCAGTCGCTAGGGCTTAGGGCTACAGTGAAGACTTTGGATTAAAAAACTACAAAGACGGATGGATTGGGGCCCAGAGATGTCTATCAAACTATTGCACTAACCAAGGACAATACAAGTAATAAACATCGAACCCCTACTCTGATCTAGCCAATGGACAGGGCATTCTCCACAGTTATGTGGAGAGCAGGGACTGACTCTGACATGAACTCTGGTGCTCCATATTTGACCACCTCCCCTTCATGGGGAGGCCTGGTGGCACTCAGAGGAAGAATCAGCAGGCTACCAAGATGAGACTTGATAGCCTATGACCATATAGTGGGGGAGGAGGTCCCCCTCGGTCTTAGACCTAGGGGAGGGGAATAGGATGAAAGCAGGAGGGAGGGAGGGAGGAATGGGAGGATACAAGTGATGAGATAACAATTGAGTTGTAATCTGAATAAATTAATTAAATAAAAAAATTAAAACTACAAAGAGCCAATAGTTCATATTTGGAGAAGCCATTGACATTTGTCTATCCCACCTCTCCCCACTGGGAGGAAGCCATCTGTCTCCCTTGTTCCTGTCATTACTGAAAGACCTGCTGGCTTGCAGGCACATGATGCAGGAGGCTCGCCCAGGTAGAGCAGCCTCTGCTAGGAGGGCCCATCTACTCAGCTGCCTAGCTGTTTGTTTCCCCAGGCTCAAGGTTCTGGCCATTGCCTGACTCTGTCTCCCGAGCTCCTTAGAGCTGATGACTTTGACCCCAAATTAAGACCCAGTTTATGCACAGTTCAATTTTGACTTATCCAATGCCCTCTGCATAGCTTCAAGTCAAAACCCTGACAGAGGAACCTTCTCGAAAGTTCCTAACCTTCTTTGGAAAAAGAGAGTCACAAGAGGAAGGCATGTCTGTTGGTGTCTAGGCCATGCATCGAGCTTGCTTCATACCCTTGGCCTTGTGTGGCTTCGGAGCAAATGAAGCAGAGAATTACTTGGAATGAGGATGTGAGGGACTTGTCCGCTTAATGCAATAAACATTTCTGAGTGCCTGCCGAGTGCTGGCCTGTGCTTGTCCATGGCCAGGTGAATTGAATGTCCTTCCTGCTTACAGGATGCCAGGGACAGACGTGTCAACAGACAATTTAACAAGAGGCAGTGATGGTAAAGAAATACCCCAGGATCCAAAGTTACCCAGTGTAACCAGCAACCCGCCACAGCGCAGGGACTGAGAACCGGAAGAGATCATGTCCAGAGATAGCCAGGCTTTGTGTCATGTTATTTCCTTGCCTTGGTTCTTCTAGGCTGTTTTGCTCAGTGTTAAGTAGGAGAACGAAGAAGAGAAGGTTCTTGATGTGAAGCTGGGCTGAGTGGAGCTGGGGATATGAGGGGAGAGAAGGCTTCTTCTTAGGATTGCCCCATAGGAGGGCTAGGAGGTTCCCATTCCAGCCTGTACATCCCTGTGGTTTCCCTAGCCAGCCAGCCCTAGGGCTTTCAGCCAGCTGAAAATGAGATCTCCTTTCTGTCTGCTGCTGCTGCTGGGCATCTTTCCCTGGGGAAAAGGAAACGCCGTGCCATTCCTCCCAGGTGGAATACGCCAAGGATGACCATGAGCCATGCAGTGAGCACGCGTAGCTGGGTTAAAATCTCACCCCACGCCAGCTCTGTGGATGGCCCTGGATGTGCATGTCCTTTCTGTGCCCCAGTTTCCCCATTTATACAATGAGGAAAAACAACAGCGCCTTCCTTATGAAACTGCTGTGAGGAGCGGTTGAGTTTTCTGCACAATGCCCCCTGCGTCACACTGGGACTATCGTAAGTTCTGTAAGACAGAGCTGTTATTATTCAAGGGCTGGTGAGGTTCTGTTTCTTGAGAACGCTCTTTTTCCTAGCCACACTGGACCCATCAGATGCATAGCCACTATTTTGTCCATTCATGAAGACTCCTGATTGCTGGAACCCCAAACTGCTCGCAGTCCTTCTCCCTTCCACGTTGGCACTCAGCACTGGGCTGCTGGCCAGTAGAGTGACAGGCCATTCACCCTGGAGCAACCTCCTCCTCTTTCCTCTCAGGACAGGAGCCTGAGGCAAAGTCCAGGCAGGGCCCATTGCATGGTCTGTAGGCCTTTGGAGCTGGCAGGTGAGAACTATACTTTTTTCTTTTTCTTTTTTTTTTTGTTTTTTGTTTTTTGAGACAGGGTTTCTCTATGTGGCCTTGGCTGTCCTAGACTGACTTTGTTGACCAGGCTGGCCTCAAACTCACAGCGATCCGCCTACCTCTGCCTCCTAAATGCTGGGATTAAAGGCGTGTACCACCACCGCCTGGCTGAGAACTATATTCTTGGAATTAAGTTTCTTTTAGGATTCATCATAGCACTCTGTGCTACAAGTAGCCAAGGGACCCAGGGTAGATAACCCAGTCCCTTCTAAAATGTAGCAGCAGGAATTGAAGATTTGGCTTTAGCCTAAATCTTAACTTTATCCACCTACTTATAGGGACATTTAATGAGTTGAACGCTCCAAACCTCAGATTATTTTTTTTTCAGTGTGTAAAAATAAGGACCATCATAACATGAATCTCATATATCAGTGATCACATCAAATTGGAAATTTACCAGGAAATGTTCTGTTACCTTGGAAGCCATTTGCCGGCGCTCCCTGAAATCAGAGCCATCTGCCCTAAGATCCTAGATCTGCTGTCTCCCAGCTGTGAGCCCCGGGATAGTGTGTGAAACCCTTTGGAGTCTCCTCATTCACTAGGTAGAGACTGTACAGCTTGTCCTAGTGCTTGATGGAAAGTCAAAACAACGGATAGGTGAGTCCTTGTAGACTGGGGCCACAGTGACCGCCAGCTACAGTGACCGCCAGCTACAGTGACTGCCAGCTACAGCTTTTCCTTGAAGTCATGGCAGTGCTGTGGTCCAAACATGCACACCACCAAAAGTGAACCAGAGGTGCGCACATCTTATATTCCTCTCTGCCGTACCTCTCCATGCTATAACCACTCAGTAAATATTTGTTGACTGACTGAGGATGCTTGGCCTTGGCCTCTGGTGCCAACTTTCTTGAAATACCCAAACTCCAGTCATTCTGAGGCCCCAGGCCCTGCCTGACTGGGCCTTCTTGAGGCTGGAACTTCCTCTTTAGAGCCCTGCTCCTTTCCCTTCACCCAGCTTGGGTCAGATATCGCTTTCCCTTAAAGCTCATAAAGTGCTATTTCATTGCATTGTGATGTCACTTTTACAAGGGAAGTGGCATGCCAAAGCTATCTTATTGTGAAGAAAACAAAAGATTAGAAAATGTATTTTCAGGACCCAACAATAGAAATCATATTCCTGTTCTTCCTAGAGCTTTAAAAATAAGAGTGTGGATCATATGCCTAGTTTTTAAAGTTAAAAAAAGTAAGACTCCAACTTCAAAGAGGAGACCTTCTCAGAGCGGAGGGTTTTTTTTTTTTTTGAGGCGGGGACACTTCGCTATTGTAGACTCATGCCAACCTGGATACTTTGTGCCTCCAAGGGGCAACACTCTTTTTTGCAAGAGAGAACTGCAATTGCCAAAAACAAGCTTCTGAAACCACTGGCAGTCTCTCTGTGTCACCCACATCATTCACTTAACAAGCATTTTTTGAGTACCCAATGGAAGGCCCTGGGGAAATCCAGATCTTTCCTAACTTCCAGAGAGCTCACAGTGGAGAAGGCCACCCCACAAGACACTGTTCTCACACACTGAGAGGTGCTTGAGTAGAAGAGCGACAGAAATGCTTTCCGAGGAGGAGATCCTGTGGGCACATGGAGAGCAAATGCAATCCCAGTATGGCAGTAGGGAGCAAGCACTCCAGAGAGAATCAGCAGCATGCACAGGAGTTAGGAGGGGGTGGGGCAGTGTCTAAGTAACACAAACACTCTGGAGCTGGGGAGGGAGACCAGAGAAAGTGGCTAAGAGGCCGTATCAACACCACCAGTCATACCTACAGGTCATTCATGTGACATTTGACTTTGCCTTGCAGACTGCTGCGAAGTCATGGGTCACACGGCAGGATCAGGTCCAGCATTCAAGCAAATGCCTTTGAGAATAGGATACTGTCCTTAGATTCTGGTTCAAAAAATATGGTGAGTGGTGTCTGAAGAATGACATTTCCCGCTTTATGGACGGTGTCATCTCTCTAATCCTCAAGGCAGCTTTTTCTATCCCATAGAATTCATTTTTTTTTTCTCATTTGGTGCTTAATAAAGTTTTGTCAAGTAGACAAATGAATGGAGTCCAAGAACTCGAGTCATTTCCAAATGTCAGTGATGACCTTCTATTCTTCTCTGCTTCAAAGTAGAGCTCTGGCCATCTCACTGTGGCCTGTCCCAGGCTGGCTGTAGAGTCACATGCTTGTCACAGGCCCTCTACCACTTGGGTGAAATCATAAATTCTGGCAGGATACCAAATCTACAGGCCAGAAACGCACACTGTCTGTGACCAAGTGTTCAAGCTGAACCTGGGTAGCATGCCTTGGCTTCTCCAAAGCCTCCTGGGACCTGTTCATGACCAGGATTCTGGAGAAAACACCCTCCTCTCCTTTTCCTAGTCTGCCTTTGCTCCATGCTAGCCCTCACGTGGCAGAGTCACTCTATTAGTCAGCACTACCAACCACACCTTGCTAGTGCTGCTGGCAGCCCTCTCCCCCACTTGTCAATGTTGGTACTTTTAGAGTGGTCTCAACCTTCAGCTGCAGCCTTTTCTTCTATTACACATCCTTAGACTTCATGTAAGTTGGATATTTGCCCGTTGGCTATAGCCTCACTAAATATTTACTATGTGTTGGCTCAAGTTTACTCAGGGTTAATTGCTGGAATCTCCCAAATATAAAGATAGCCAGTCTCCATCAAGAAGGTTACAGTACCGTGGGGCTGCAGGCAATTAGGCAAGCAAGGAGTCAGTTACTGCACTCCTCCGTTAAGGGGGCAGGGCTAGGGGACAGCTTGCAATGGAAGTTTCTAGTGCTGGGTGAACCAAGGAAAAAGAGAAAGTCAGACAAAGAGTAAAATATCCCAGGGATAGTGAGTAGCAGGGACAAGGGACAGCAGGAAGAGGGGTTCTATGTGGCTGAGCATAAGACAGATGGCTGGAGGGAGAGTCAAAGTGGCAGAGGCCGGCCATGCAGGTGCGCCATGACTCCTTCCTCGTAGGCAGAGGTAACCAATGCAAGGCTGTCTGCTGCCATTTCCTCAGGGAGGTCCAATTTTCCAACCCCTACGGCAGTGTCTTTGCTGGAGCCTTAAGGCATTCTGTACCTTCCTCTGGCCCTTTGTGTGGTTCAGCGTAGTTTAGTTTTATGTCTGTATCTGCCCTGTCACCTCCACCAGGCTAGGGACACTTCTAGAGCAGGAGGTGGTACTTCATTTCCCTGCGTGCATGTCACCTGAAGACCTACCCTGAGCCAGGTTTTGGGCACTGAAAAATCAAGATGGACAGACCAAATTGAAATAGCTAAGTCCCCCACTTGCTGTCCCTGGAGCAGGCTTCCCACAGAGTCCTCAGAGATTGCTGAATTTTGTCCAAAAGGAAGGAAGTCAGTTCCCCAACTGTGTGACTCCTGCCCAACTGTGTATAATCGGTGACAGGGATGGAAATCATTTTCCTTTCAGGACCTTGTCATGAGGAAACGCTTCATGGAATGCGAAAGGACTTGGAAAACCTTAAAGCAGCCTTCAAAGCCAGAAACTGGAGAAAGTGGTTCCCCCTTGCTTCCTGCTCTGGTGTACCTTCCAGAACTCTGCCCCTGGTTTGCCATCCCAGGCTCAGCTCCCTCTTCAGCTTGCCTCATACTCTCCCAGCCCCTTTCCTTGCATTTCTTGAGGCCATGAGAAACTTGCAGCAGTTCTGAGAGGCTTTCTGTGTGGGGCTGTGTTTTTCTGAGGCTGCAATTTATCCACCAATTCTCTAATTCTGGGTTTCTTTAACCACAGAATTGAACGGCATCCACATTTCAACATCGGAGGAATGAGAAGTTCCCAAACATGTTCGAACAGTGAGGCCTCTAGAAGCTTGAGCCTGTGTGTGTGTGTGTGTGTGTGTGTGTGTGTGTGTGTGTGTGTGTGTGTAGCTGCGAAAACAATTTTTAAAAATAGCACATCAACTGCACATCAGGGACCACTAGAACCCTGCTTTTTATGTTGGCAGGCTGGACCAGGCATTGAAGATTTAAGAAAGATGTTGGCATCTCAAATCCTAAATGAAGGATATTTGTCACCTCATCTTCACAGTGAAAGAAAAGGGAATCTCTACTCGTATTTAGGGGTGTGGCTTCTGCTCCAACATAAGGACTCTGAGAGGTATGGGTCTCAGAGGAGGGTCAAGCCTCAAAAACAATAATCCAACAGCCGGTGGAGGTTCATCCCTCAGTACTGGTTAAAACAAATAAACAAAACACCTAATAAAGCAAATCAATGACCTAAACTCAGGTGTGGTGGACCACATCAGTCATCCTAGCACTTTGGAGATGGAGGCAGGGGAAATGGGAGTTTGGGGACAGCCTGGGCTATATTAAAAAGCCTATATATAAGTGAACAAACAAACAAACAATGCCCAGACAATGACAACAACTTTGGAACAATTAAACCAATCTGTTGGCTTGGGGTCCTGAGTGCTCTGTTGTCATAGGTTTTTCTATTTCCTACTTTTTCTATTCTACTTCCAGAATTCTAAAATAAGCTCAGCTCTCCTCCCCTTCTTCATTCCTAGAAAAGTCATGAAACACTGTAGCTAGCAAGGAGCATAAATTAAAACTGGGTGCAGCCGGTGTGGTACCACAGGCCTGTAATCCCAGCACTTGGGAAGCAGAGGCAGGCAGATCACTGTGAGTTCGAGGCCAGCCTGGTCTACAAAGCGAGTCCAGGACAGCCAAGGCTACACAGAGAGACCATGTCTCGAAAACCCAAAACAACCACCACCACCACCACCACCACCACCACCACCAAACCAAAAAGCAAAAAAACCAAAACCAAAAAAATAAAAAACAAAACAAAACCTGGGTCCAAATCCAGCCTGTGCACTTAGTAGCTCTGTATCCTGCACCACACTGTCTGCGCCCTGGTCGCCTTCTTTGTAAAATGGCATCAATAACAGCCATGACCTCAGTGGTGCTGATGGAGGGGAGGGGTGGGCAGCAGGATGGGGAGGTGGGCAGCAGACCTTTTCTGTAAAGTGCCAAGCTGTAAACATTTGTAGCTTGTTGGCCGTGCTGTTCTTTTATCCACTACTCAGTTTTATCACTGTATCCCCAAAAGTAGCTGTAGACAGCACACAGGAATGGGTGTGCTCCATTAAGATTTATTTGTGAGAACTTTCAGAGAGTCATATTTGCCTTGAACCCCACAGTGTGCTGACTTTCGAGGTCATACATGAAAAAAAAAAGTGCTTGGCATGTGGTGAACACTCAACAAATGCTAGCAGTTATTACCCACAAATAAACTAAACATGTGAGCGCCTTGTTGGCTGTTGGCATTGCTCTACGTGCTGGGAATCTAACCGCATGCAACCCCGACATGCGCTCGAGGAGTGTCCACTCTGCATGAAGAGGCACAAGAAAAACAAAACAAGGAAACAGAGACTAATACCAGGTGGCAGTGCTACATGGAAATAAACAATAGTGACACCAGTGCTGGCTAAATCAAAGGAGAAGTCAGGGAAGGCGTCTTCGGGTGTGTGACGTGTAAACTAAGACCAGTGTGACCAGAAGGAGCCAACTCTGTGGCCATTGCCAAAAGAGGATTCCAGGCAGAGAGCAAGCTAGTCTGCTTCTCATTTGTGCCCTTGGCCCAGCTCTGCACCAGCATCAGAGCGCAGGAAAGACTGGGAGGACTGCAAAGGAGAAGACGGGAGCCAGGAGGACGAGCAATGGACAGGAAGGAAACCCCAGTGCCTTGGCATCTTGTGCATCAGGGTGCACAGGGGCGGCTGCGGGAGGAAGTGCTTCTTCCTTCCTTTTGACCCTCAGTACCTTCTTCCAGGATCTTTCTTTTCCTGTGTCGCAGCCATCAGCCCAGCTATGGAATCATTTTTATGCTCCGCATCTGTCTTTAAGTCCTAGGTTTGCTAAGGCCAGCTAAGTACCATTAAGCCAGAGCCTTCCCATCCTGCCTTCCACAGGTGAGGGAAGCCTGGACCCCACCTCCTATACAGGGCAGGTTGAACACCACGCACACACACACACACACACACACACACACACACACAGGGGAGAATTTTACTTCTGTTGCTCTTTGTTTCAGCATTTCCTTTTTTTTTTTTTTTTTTTAAAGATTTATTTATTTATTATGTATACAGTCCACATCAGATCACATTATAGATGGTTGTGAGCCACCATGTGGTTGCTGGGAATTGAACTCATGACCTCTGTTTCAGCATTTCCTAGTCTCTTCTTGATTGAGAAGATGCATGTGTGCATGTGGATTCTGTGCCCTTTTTGTGCCTCGTCCCTCAGGTTTGGAGCTTTCTCTCACTCTTTTAGTCTTTCTGCTCAGACAGATGGCCTAGGCCAGGAAGGCCACTCGTGTGACACCACTCTTCTATAGAGAACAAATTATAAACTCTAATGACTGTTAGAGCCGTAGCCAGCCTGTCAAGGTTAATTCTTGCAGCCTCCACCTCAGGGTGATAGCTTTTTTGGCTTGGGCCTGGCCCATACCCTTCTGGGGGAATATATGCTTTTTCCTTCTCTTCTTCTTCTTCTTCTTCTTCTTCTTCTTCTTCTTCTTCTTCTTCTTCTTCTTCTTCTTCTTTTGTTTTTGTTTTGTTTTGTTTTGTTTTTGTTTTTTGTTTTGTTTTGTTTCTAAGGAGGCCTCACAAGATGTTGTCCCCACTTAAGTTACACTTACCGACTCTAGCACTCTTCTAAATATGCATCACCATTGCTTGATGCGCGTCTGCCTTGCTCCTTTGCCTGAGAATAGAGGGTAAGTGGCACTGCTTTTGCCCTTCGTGGGCCTTGCATCATACTTCCTGATGCCTGAGTCACCGACAACTGTGTTGGGCCAGCTGACATGTGGCACTGTAGGCCCAAGCATGTAGGCAGGTGGCACGGTGTGGACCAGTTCTCCAGTCCACATGCTTTGTTGTCTTGTGTTTCTGTCTTGGTACCCAGAAAGCCGGCTGGAGAAGGGAAAGTCTGGCCCCTCTTCCTGTCACCAATGACATTCTGTCGGGAGCTGACCCTTCCAGGGTGAGTCACCAGGAAGGGCAGCTTGCTTCTTCCCAATGGAAGAGCAAGTGCTGGCAAAAGGAGCTTGTTTGCCTTCCCTCCCCCACTCCAATGGCCAGGATTTTACAGCTGGACAAAGGTCTTCCAGCTACAGAAGGAGATCGGAAGAAGCTCTTTGCTGACCCTCCGAGTAGGATACTCTCCAAATTCCTCCTCTCTCTTCACCCAAGTCAGACTGTGGGCTGCCGCAGACTGGTGTGCCACATCCCGTCTGGAATGCCTCTGTGATAAAGCTCAAACGTCTCAGTCTGGCTTTGACATCTGCCTTCATTATTCTTCACCACCCTTATGACCTTTGCCCACTCCAAATGTAACATGGTGCAATGGCCATCTCCACGCTTACGCCTTTATCAGGCCCCCTTTCAGCATTGCTCCCTACCCTGGAGTACCTCTTGCTTTCCAGATGCACCCAGAGTTCACACGAAGCATGCACGTCATCTCAGTACTGGGGAGGTTGAGGCGGGAGGATCATACATTTGAGGCCTTATTTCCAGGGAGGGGAGATGCCACTGAGCCTGTGTGTGCCAGCTGTGCACCTTGCTCTGAAGATCTGACTTAATTCATGCTAGATGCTCTCAGAGCTTCCTGGCCTGAGGAGCAGATTTTACACATACAGGCAGGGTAAGAAGTATCTCACTCAGGGTGACTCGGCTGCTGGGGGAGGGAATACCTCTGCCGAGTACTTGTGGCATAAGTATGTGTTGGGTAGGCAAGGGAACTAGGGTGGGAAGGAAGCAGCAAGGGCGTTGACAGGAGGAAACAGAAAGTAGGAGGACACAATGCATTCTAGGAACGGAAAGACCGTTCTAGTCTGGAGTTAAGAGTAGAGGATGTAAACTGGGTGGTGAGAGATTGGGTTATCCAGCGGCCTTTTGTAGTAAGTAAGCTAACGGAAGAGTCACATGAAGCCTCTGAGGAATTGGCAGCAGTGACTTGACGTGACTAGGTTTGGCCCTTGGAAATTCTACAATGACTAGAGGATAAAGTGCACAGACCGGAAGAGGGCTGGAAGGGGCCTCAGAGGGCAAATGAAACGATGTATGTGGAGGCAACCGTGGCTTAACCCAAGTGGTGTGGGGGAGCAAAGTCAGAGAGGAGAGAGCTGGCCACTTCCCTGCACAGAGGACAGGTGGTTGCCGAGGGGTGGGGTGTCGAGGAGTGACAAGCATGGCTTCCTGGTTTTTGATCAGGCAGGTTCCTGAGGCAGGAGGATGGTGAGCTCTAAGGTGAATGTATTCCTTTGAGCTGCCTGAGGGCTGGTCCAGGACAAGTGGCTATGTCTTTGAGGAGAGACTCTCCCTAGCTCACTGTGCCTAGCTCTTCCCAGCATATTGCATCCTGCCTTTTGTCCCTCAGCTTTCTCTTTGAATGATCATGTTTGCAATGGGGGGTGGGGTGGGGACTATCAGAGGTTGGTCAGTGAAGAGCCCCTAGCCAGTCATAGCCATCATGGTAGGAATAAGGGGCTGGCCCAGAAAGAATGGAGATTTAAAGGCACTTTAAGGGGGCGTTGATGAGTGATTATCTGATTCACCAGGTAGTGGGGCAGGGAGACTACCAGAGAGAGAGCGAGAGAGATGCCTGATGAATGAGAACAGCCAGGACCACATGTAGTTAGTTCACCATCATAGGCAGCAGACAGTGTTAGAGGAACAGGCTTAGGGGTTAAGAGATTGGTTAATGGGGCCAGGATATAGCTCAATGGTAGAGTGCTTACTTAGCATGGGTAAGGTCCTATGTTGATTGTCTAGTCCTACCCTCTATTACCCCAAAAGCAGTACTAGAAAAGATAAAGAAGAGAGAGTAGGAAGAGTTAAGTTGCAGATCCACTACGTTCCTAGTGACATCTGAGGGGTTGGGAGCTTGAGGAGCACAGTGAGTCCCTGGACGCTGGAGTCTGAAGTTGAGGAGCATCCTGACTTAGAATAATTCAGGGTCCTGGCTAGGGTTGGCCCTTTCCTCTTCACTCTGTATCCATTTATAACTCCAAAACACCAGGTCATAAAGTTTTCCAGCATGTTTTTCTGCCTCCCACACTTGAATTCCACTTTCAATAGCAGGTTTTTGGTCTGTTCACCTTCACTGAGCAGGTGTCTGAGGAGTGAGCTGAGTGGATCACCAGTCAACTGCTGACCCAAAGCAACTTTACTGACAGGGATGTGTGCCTGTGTTGGAGGGCAGGGGGCAAAAGCTTGGTGGCAAATGTCTGTACAGAGGGAGGACATGGTTCCTGGGAGTCATAATACGAGCACCTCAGAAAGAGGGAGGAGGACCATTCAGAGGGTGGTCTTTGGACCCCTGCCTTCATAGGAGTTTGCATTTTGCACTTTCACCAGAGTCCTGGCTAGTGCAGAATAGTGGCACATTTCTCCTTCTTCTTCTTCTTCTTCTTCCTCTCCTCCTCCTCCCCCCCTTCCTTCTCCTCCTCCTCCTCCTCCTCCTCCTCCTCCTCCTCCTCCTCCTTCTTCTTCTTCTTCTTCTTTGGTTTTTCAAGACAGGGTTTCTTTGTGTAGCCTGCCTGTCCTGGACTCACTTTGTAGACCAGGCTGGCCTCGAACTCACAGCGATCCGTCAGCCTCTGCCTCCCCAGTGCTGGGATTAAAGGCATGCGCCACCACGCCCGGTGGTACATTTCTTAAGAAGCAGACTGCAGCATCATGTGCTTCATAGCTCTAGTGTGAAATCCCTCCTTAGGGCAGACCCCAGGACAGCTTCCCCGAGTCCAGACACATGAGGAAGTGGTCTGTGACTGGGTTGGAGGGAGAGAGGTGAGGATGTGTTTGGAGCAATGGCCGTTGGTGGTGGTGAATATAACTACCACAGCTTCCTAGCTGTTCTGTCTCCACTTCGGCAGAGGCTTCTCCATACAGAGAAATCTTTCAAAAGTGTGAGTCAGATCACGTTACTTCCCTGCTCAAGACTGACACTTAGACTAAAAGCAAGCTCCCTGGAGAGTAAGGCCGTAGGGGACCTCTGACCTCATTTCCACAACCTCTCATACTCCCTCCTTTCAACCTCACAGGGACCCTTGCCTGAGAGCATCCTCCTGTTGGAAAGGCTCTCTCAGAGTTGCCACACTCTCTCTCTCCGTCACCATTTTCAAGTCTGTTCAAATGTCACCTCCTCTACATTTTCCTTTCCTTATTATGCTCTCTCTGCACGGTGGAAAAAATCAGATATTACATATTCACTTAATTGCTTGTTTCTTGTTTTCCTCACCAAGATGGAAGCTCTATGGAGGCATGGAGTTTTCCCAACCACTACATCAAAACCTTTACAAAGTGCATTACTTTGTAATAATATCTGTGTAATCTGAGTAATAATATCTGTGGCAAACTGGCAGAGCCTTGACAGTACCAGCTGTGAAGGGGCAACCCCAGGGCACATATGTGGGCTTGACAGGAGCATGTGTGGGCTTGACAGAGCTCATGGTGGTGGCAGCAGGGAGCATGTCCCTGGCTCTTCCTGCCACTCTGGGAACACACCCAGTCTAGAGAAAACAAAACAGGCCCTGGGTCCTCCTTCACACTTTTTTCTAGTTTAGGTGAGGGCGATGAAAGGAAAATAGCCAGAGGAGGAAACTGTCAGGGAGATGGGCTCTGAAAGTAGATGGAAGAGCCTGAGGAGCCAGGGAGAGGGGTCTGGCTTGTAGGAAGCTGAGAGAGGCTGCTGGGACTCCCCCTCTGAATACTGAGAAGCTCTGAACTACATACTGGACCTATAAGGGACAGTCTAGGTCCCAACAGTCAACTTTCAGGGGAAAAGCAGGGACTTGCCTTGGGAAGGGAGGGCCCTTGCTAATGGAATGCTCCCCTTGGAATCATCTCAGTTCACTTGTTCTTCAAGCCTTCTGGGAATTCCCCACTTCCTGATAGGAAGAACAGAGCCTTGGTGGGATTTTCCTCAGCCTCGGAGGTTAGGGAACATTCTAGCTTCTACTATAATGCTCTTAACTTTCACATACTGATCCCTGATGCCCCAACACACACACAAACAAAATGTGTTGGGGGAGGTGCTATACACACACAGACTCACACAGATACACAGACAGGCACACACACACAGACACACACACAGACACACACAGACAGGCACACACACACAGACACACAGACACACACATAGATACACACACACAAACACACACACACACAGACACACAAACACACCCCACAGGAGCAGATTTTTCTCCTCACACTGCCTCAGAAGCTACTTTGGAGGCCACACTTGGAGAACAGCCCCTCTTAGGGTGGTCACTCATCTGTTCACACTCCCAGGCTGTTGAACCTACAACCCCCAGAGCCCCGAGGGTCCCTGTTTCCTGCTAGAGAGGAGACTTTTGTTCAGATCCTGCTGGTGCATCTCAAGGGCCTCCTGATGTCTGTCAAATGAGTCACTCCAGCACAGTCACACAGTTCCTCACCCTGCCTCTGCTTGTTCTAAGTGTTCTTTGCCTCCTCCTGGTCCTGTACTGGAAGGAATGACACTCAGGCGAGGCCCAGAAGACTCGGGTAAGCAGTAGCCTCAGGGACCCCAGGGGAATAAGCATCAGTTGGCTGGTGTCTGGGGTCTAGACAGCTGCCTCATGGATCTGTGTCTGGTCTGAGACATGTCCTGGGCTAGCTGTTGACTCATGGGTCTCAGAGCACCTGCTACTTCTCTGGAACAGCCTCTTAACTTACTTCAGCAAATGTTGTCTCTGCCAGGCCTCAGAACAAGGTACTGAGTGGAGGAAGAGCAACAGAATAGCACCTCACAGCTTCTGCCATTCTGTAGCTCCCAGGCTCATCCTAACAAGGACATAATGTACTTCTATGGCATGTAAGGCTGTAGGCTGGGGTGTGGGTGTGATGAGTTAGCGCAGGATAGGCAGTCAGGGAAGATGCTAGAAGGAAAGAGGAAATAGCATGGAGAGCGGTAACAGCTCTACCTTAAAGCTAGGGTGCCACCTCGCTCTATGTTATCATCCTGAGCCAAGGACCATCCAGACGAAGGTGATGAAGTAATGAGAGAGGATAGGAGAGAACTGAGAAAGATAAAAAGGGCTATCAAAAGAGGAGAGAGCCCAGGTGTCCCATAAAAGACTGGTATAGAGTACCCTTGTCTACCAGCTCTGGAGACCCCACCCTTCCTAACAGGAAGCATTCTGATCTTTGCTTTCAGCTTCAGTAAACACCTGTTTTCATCTCTTGTGAGTCTTTACATTTTGTTCCACAGGCATTCAATCTTTCGTTAGCCTTTGGAAAGAAGCCAGACACACCTGGGTAGCTAACCTGTGGTGCAGACACTCCCCCAATATGAGGACTAAATGATGAATGAAACGTGTCCCTGAATTTAAAGAACTTGGGTTGTCATTGGGGAGAGAGAGACACTGCAACCGGTTACTCCACTCTGTGGTGGAGGTACTCGAAAAAGCAGGTGGTTCCTTCTTCTGATTTTGCCTTACATTCCACCTTCCAGAAGTCTTCTCTAAGCCCTGTCTGCATGGCCTTCCTTCATGCACCACTGCAGATGCGACAAGTCTGCCCTTGTTACTATTCATCCTATCTGCATCCCATTTCATGTATCCCAGCGAGATCTTGAGTATCTAGAGAAAACATCTGGTCTCTAGTGCATCCTTGGTGTCTTCTTCAGTTGCACACATTCTCAGAACCCATTTAACACGATGGCTTTGAAACGTTTTTACTGTAATATATCCCAGAGACGCGGGCAGCATGCTTGTTTTGTTGGAGAAGAAATGATTAATTTTGAATAATGAGGATGAAAAGAGGCAGGAGAGAATGCAATAGCAAGCAGGCCCTGTGTGTGTGTGGGGGGGGGATGTATCCAGGTCCCCAAGAACAACAGGACAAGTGCATCCCAGGGTTAGGGGACAGCAGGGCAAAGGCTCGGAGCCAGTGTGTGTATGGCCTACTATAGGATCTGCTGCATAGGGACTAGAAGAAGGAACAGAAGGTGGGGACAAGCCATACCCCTTCTCAGATCAAGGGGAATCTTAATTCCGTGCCGAGGAGTCTGCTTTTTGTCTTCTGAGGAACTATAGGAATGGACTTGCTGAAGCCGACCAGACTTTAAGGAAGATTAAACTGGTAGTGATGTGATGCCTCTTGGAAGTGATAAAGAGGCCAGTGGGGAATTAGCAGAGAAGTCAGTTTGGATAGAATTGTAATGTTAGAAAATAGATGACAATGAGAATAAAAAGACAGGAGCAACATTAGTGGCAGCTGGATATGGGAAGTGAGATGCTCGGTCTAATCTGAGTGGCTGAAGGTGCACCCACCGAAGGGCAGATGCCAAGGCAGGGAAGCTAGACATGGAATACTGAATTGTAACTAGGAAAGTAGTTCTTAGACGTTCATACCACAGTGAGGAGAGAAAGCTTTTACATATCATCCTTAGTTCCAGGGAATCTTGATAATAAGCCACAGATGTCACCTGCCTATGAGTGTTCAAAGGAATTCAAAGATTACACAAATGACATTTTTTATCCTGTGAAAATGTCACCCAGTTTTTGACCCAACCCCCTCTTTTTTCCCCACCAAACATCATGGCAACTCTTAAGCTGAACAACAGAGAGGTGATGTCAGGAGAGGTGGGACTGTGCAAAGGACACGAGGAGGCTCTGCTGTCATCAAAGATGACCTCAGCAACCCAGCCCACATCCTAGCCTTTTAGGTACTTGGTGTCTCCATCTCTGTCCTGCCGCATCTTGGGTACTCATTACTATTACACTTTCTAGACCTTGTCACTACCCAGGACTACCTCAGCTCTGAAATTAGTCATCCTGAGATCCTTCCGGATCCTCAATGTCTCGATTCAATCTCATTGTCTTTATTTGAACTCTCACCCCTCTCCTTCCTCAAGTCTGAAGCCCACCTTCTTTACTCACTGTCTTCTCTCAAAGCTCAGGATCTTCTCTGTAATGCAGGTTCTTTGTTGCACCGCCTGGCACAGTCCCAAACATGGATGCAACAGCCCTCCTCTTCCTTGGAATGGTGGCTGCTGGAGAAAGTTGCCTGGGGCCGTTACGGTGTCTTCTTCAATCTGTGCCTCAGAAAACCCTGCTGTGCTGTGCTTTCCTCAGGAACATCTGTTCTTCTCTTTGGGGGAAAGAATGCCTTGAAAATCCCATTCCTTGTTCTTAAGTCTTCAGCATCTGAATTCTCAGCAGATGATAAATTTTCTTCTTCCAACAGTAAAATGGGCCTGGTACGTGCCTCCTGCCTATGATTGTTCAAAGGCATGGCACCATCAGGCGGGTCTGTATATAGATTGGTTCCAAAAAACTAAAGGGTGAAGATGTAGCTCAGTGAAAGCACTTGCCTAGATGTCCAAAGCTCTGTATTTAACCTTCACTTTGACAAAACCAATGATAGAATAAAGTTAGAGACTGGAAACAGGAACTCCTCCAATTGTCCCATAAACCAACCTGCTGGGCCCTTCCTCTGCATTTGAACTCCTAGCTTAATGGAAGATGGATGCCATCTGACCTTGTCATCTTTCTTCTATACCTCAACTCTTCTTTCTTGGGATATTCCCCTTATTTTCCTTACTTTTAAATGACTTCTTCTCCCCCATTATCAAATCAAGCCCTTGTTTGAGGCAACCTCTTCCTCCTATTACCACCCCCTCTTTTCTAGAAAAACATCTCAAACACTCACCTTTGGCTTTGATGTTTTCCCTCTAACACAATGTCAGTGAACTGTATGTAGTCTCCAGTACCACCAGTGACCGTCTCCAGAGGAAGAATGCTTAAAGCTCTTGGATGTGTGAAATTTTCCCCCATGGTGAGCCACTCCTTTCTTCTACTTTCGCTTCTGTGATGTTTTCCTGTTATTCCTCCTCTTTCAAACACTAAACACTGGGGTCAATATGATGCTGAGTCTCTATCTCTTTCAAATATTGACTGGCAGCTTCCCCAGTATGGCTGATACTTCAAGTGCCCTCCCTGGTGACCCTATCCTGTGTCCACCTCTGTCCAGCCCGCTTTCCTCAGCTTCAGATCTGAATAATCAGTTACTTGTAGGGTTGTCAGACTTGGAGGACAAACATGCAGAATGTCTGGCTAAATCTGTGTTTCAGATTAATAATGAGTGATATTTTTAAAACACAAGTATACTCCCATGTGCTCTTTAAGAATGATTTATACTAAAAATCCCTGATTGCTTGTCTAAAATTCAGATTTAACTGAGTGTCCTTGTTTGATCTGGTAATTCTTTGTGACTTGCCATTTTTATCTGTGGCCTTACAGGAAACTCTGCACAATTAGAGCCATAACTGAACTTCCATTATCCACATACAAGTGGATTGAGTCCGTGACTCCTTTGGTCTTCTTTGCTCCTGAGCCCTCCTACATAGTCCTAACATGAAGTGCAAAGAACTGCGGTCTGGATCCTCCAAGTCATGTGATGTCCACAGAAGGCCCAACAATGCCCAGCCCTGTAATCATCCCACCCAAGGCCACCCGAATCTTCTACCTGCCACAGTGTCCTTTCTGATGCTTGTTGTGTGATTATCACACACTGGCTAACTGATTTGATTTAAATTCATGTTCCTTACTCTTATTTGTTTGAATTCCAAAGTTCAAATGCCCAGCATGGCACAGCCTTTTCTCTCCCTCCCTGCTGTCTGTGAACCCCTGTTCCTCTCTCTACAGCATTCCAAGTTTCTCACAATTCCTTGAGAGCTCCCAGTTTGTTCTTGCCTGGAGTTTTCTTTTCTTTTTCTTTCTTTCTTTCTTTCTTTCTTTCTTTCTTTCTTTCTTTCTTTCTTTCTTTCAAGTCAGGATTTCTCTTTGTAAGCTTGCCTTTCCTGGACTTTCTCTGTAGACTAGGCTGGCCTCAAACTCACAGAGATCCACCTGCCTCTGCCTCCTGAGTGCTAGGATTAAAGGTGTGTGCCACCACCGCCAGGCTGCCTTTCCTGGAATGATCTTTTCCTCTCTTTCTGTTATTAGCTCAGGATAGCCCTTTAGGCCTTGGCTACTATCCTTTGTTACCCTTCAATCTTACCCTTCCTTCTTGGAGACCTTGTCGTCTTCTAACGACCTGGTCAGCATCTGGTACTCTTTGAGCTGGACCATGTCTGCTTTCTCCTTTGTATCCAGATCCCCTAACATAGTCCCTGGCACAGACAAGGAGTACAGCTTATATGGCTGGAATGAATGAGAGCCTGATTCCTTTCCTCACCCATCCTCAGAGAGCTCCTCTTGCTTTCTTGTGAGCTCCTAAGAAACATAGCCCCAGGAAATAAATAGTTTAAAGAACAGATCTACATGAGATTGGTCCGTGAGTGTCCACTTGGAACCGCAGACAGAGATAGCAGCAGGGATATCATGATGGAGATCTAGGACATTTTAATATTTTCATTCAGTGTATGCATGATACATTATTGTATCTGTCTGAAGAGGATCAGACGGAGTTGAAGCCAACTGAGGGAGAATGTGACCTGAGCAATGTGGAATTACCAGTGAGCTCTGCCAGTGCTTTGCAAAGAGGAAGAGGCACAGATAAGAGTGATGGTGGCTCTATTAGCTGGATGCAGAATACATGGATAACTATGTGAACACAGACCATAACTTGTACTAGTGGCTCCATCGTCAATGGAACCCCCAACAAGAAGGCTTAATGAATCAGCATGCCAACGCCCCAGATCCTTGTTGTGGAATTTGTCATGTAGCTGAGTGTTGGCAATACCATGGCAGAAAGCACCTGAATACTGGCCTTTTGTTCCCTTGAGGTTTTGATGTTTTGAGGAAGGGACTCCCTCACACCAGGGAATGCTTTCTGAACAGAGTCCCTAACCTCGCCTTTTTTCTTTTGATATATCATCTTTCCTTCGGAAGATTCTCAGAGGAAGAGGCCCTGTATTGACATAAACATATTCGGCAAATTCTCAGGGGGCCCTCCAACAGTGGTTCGGCCCAAGAATGCACACTGCTTGCATGAGCAGTTTTTACATTGAGAAAACTTTCCTTGACAGAGAGGGACTGTTTTGTGTACACCAATCCCCAAGTCTTTTGATACTGTCAGTAGCAGTTTTCAGTTCATTGACCTTCTTGCCTGGGAGAGGGAGAGAGAGAGAGAGAGAGAGAGAGAGAGAGAGAGAGAGAGAGAGAGAGAGAGAGAGAGAGAGAGAGAGAGAGAGAGAGAATGGTTAGATGTTACACCTATTGTCTCCAAGTCTTCCAAGTAGAGTGTCTCCATTTTCCAGGTCCAGTGCCAACAGCTCAGCCCCTTTCTGGTGTTCTCTGAATCATGCACCACAAGAAAGAGACCCTGGCAG
This sequence comes from Acomys russatus, assembly GCF_903995435.1. NCBI lineage: Eukaryota > Metazoa > Chordata > Mammalia > Rodentia > Muridae > Acomys > Acomys russatus. Next base: position 10,571,069 of record NC_067159.1, read on the forward strand.
CCCCTGGCAACATGATGCTGATGAGTTGGAGTGAGAAATCTGCCACTGGAGCAGCTTTGTCTCCAGGGATAGCTACTGATGTGTGGACTCCCAACATGGCTGCCCTGCCTTCCATGGAGTCTGCTCAGCAAGGTGTGTATTACATTTGAGGCTTAGGGAAAATGTCTAAGACACCTGCTTGGCAGACTGTTGTAAGGGGCGGGCGTCCTAGAATTATGGATTGGTTAGGGACAAAGTAACTTTTGAAACCACCATAAGCATGCGGTCACAGCTGTGAGAAGTCAGAGTTCTCTTGGGGAACATGGGGACATCAATGGAGAAGTGACCAATGAGAATGTGTTAGACAGTGACACATGGTTTGTTGTAGTGACCAGTGAGAACGTGTTAGACAGTGACACGTGGTTTGTTGTAGTGACCAGTGAGAACGTGTTAGACAGTGACACATGTTTGTTGTAGTGACCAATGAGAACGTGTTAGACAGTGACATGTGGTTTGTTGTAGTGACCAAGGAGAACAAGTTGGACAATGACACGGGGTTTACTGTAGGAAGAGAAGTGAATAAACAAAAACCAAAGAGGAACTAGTGTCATGGAGGTGGAAAGAGAACCATGGCAGTATGAAGGCCGGAAACCAGGGGCTAACATTTAAGAAGGAAAGGTTGAGCAACAGTCAGCTGCCCCAGAAAGGGGGAGCTCTGAGAAGTTACTACTGGGGTTGGAAAAAAAGATGTCAGCAGTAGCCCAAAGAGGAACATTAGCTCACTTCTTGGGTTCACTCCCTCTATTGTCACTCTATGGGCCCTCTGTGATCAGGTCCTCTTTTCTTTCCCATTCCCATCATATTCTACAACTGGAAGACTGGTTTCTGACTTGGGCGCATGGTCAATAGCCCATCTGGAGAAAGCCTATTCCATCCATTCTATGTGGACTAGGCCACAGCTTATCTGTCTAGTCTTCAGAACCTAGAACTATGTACTGATATGGGTGAGGTTCCCATCGTGGTAGGGTAGAGAGCTAATGGCAATGTCTGACATTTTCTATAGTTCTATTCTGTCCCTTGTCAGCTAAGGGATGGTCCCTTATCCTGAGACTGCACTAGTCTCTGTATTCTCTTTTCAAAATATTTTTGTTAAATTAATTCAGTGTGTGTGTGTGTATATGTGTGTGTGTGTGTGTGTGTGTGTGTGTGTGTGTGTGTGTGTGTGTGTGTGTGTGTGTGTGTAGAGGTCAGAGGACAACTTGTAGGAGCTTGTTTTCTCCATCCACCATATGGGTTCTGGAGATTGAACTCATGTTGTCAGGCTTGGCAGCAAGTGTCCTTGCACACTGAGCCATCTCACTGGCCCTCTGTACCCTCCACTACCATCTGCTCTTCTGTATAGAGTTTGCCTCCTGTCTCACCCTTCTATGAGCCTCAGAGCCTAACTTCAAAAGAAGCCACAGTTTCCCTAGTTCTCCACCATTCTAGAAAAAAACCCAACAATACGCTTTATTCACATCTCTTTTAGGAAAACCAACAAAGACCAAAACAAACAACAAGTCCATCTTGGTGGGGACCTGACAAGGGCTGCAGCTGTGCCTAGCTCCTTGTCTGTGTTCCTGCCCTATCCCCGGGAGCCTCATAGCCTTTGGCTTTTGGGTCTTTGGTAACACCTCCTTCTTTTCTTCATCTTAAGCCAACCACGGAGGTCCCTTTCAAGTGTTCCCATCATTTGTGGGTACTCTGTGCCCCAGAGCTCTCAGGCTAGGAGGTCTCCATCCCATATAGCTCCATACTTACTCAAAGAGGGTCCACCAGGAGATAATTTCTCTTGGCGGGACATACCAATCTCTTATAACTGTGTTTGATGAATATCGCTTTTAAGATCATAACACTGCCATCCTCAAAAACTTTTGGTGACTTCCTGTACCTGGAAGCTAGGTGAGAAAGGATCCTTCATCGGGCTTTATTCCCTCAGTTCAGGTCCTGGAGTAGGTCTTTTATGTCTGCCCCAAAGTTTCTATGAACTTGGGCGTGTTCCCCTTTCTAAAATCCCCACTCACCACCCCACACGCCTCTCATCCATGAAGCCTGGCAATCTGGGCAAGGAAGAGAGAGGACCTTAGCTCCTGTGTGACCAGCCCCATATCACTCAGAAGCCCTTGTCAACAGCAGCTTCCAAATGCCTGGCCCCAAGCAAAGGGCAGGAGGCTTGAATCCAACGCCACTGCCATTGGGCTCCATGGACCTTGGGCAAGGACACCTCCCTCTAGACTTGACACTCTCAAAGTGAAAATGATGGAATTAGATCCTATGGCCCATTCTCAGTTGGTCTTTTCTTTTCTCTCCTCCAAAACACAAATCTGCTCCAGCCTGATCCATTTTCTTATGCCTTCTCAAGACTCTAGAGAGGAGGGCAAGCCAACTTTCTCCCGCCGCTAGCTTTAACCGGTCTGCAATGGTCACGTTGAGGGGCCCACATCCTGAGTTAGTGGGAAAAGGTGCTACAGTCAGTTAGAATGTCTGCTGTGGGAAAGAGACCAGAGTCATGTCATGTGACAAGAGACAAGAGACATGGCATGTGTGCCTTACACTCTTTTCAGCCTTCCACGTTTGACTGAAGCAATTTCCTCTTTCTGAAATTCTGTCTGTCTTTCTTTTTTTTTTTTTTCTTCACTTGTCCCAATTCTTCTGAGATCCAGATTCTTGAAGAAGTTGGAATACGTTTCCAGTGCACAAAAACTCCTGCTTCATAACATTGTACTGTTACGGAGGATATTTTTTTTAAAGATTTATTATTTATTATTATGTGTACAGAGCTCTGCCTGCATGTATGTGTTAAGGAGGACAGTAAAGCTATTCTTGTTACAGGACAGAGGGCTAAGGCAGCACCTACGTGAGCTGATCCATATATCAGTTCCTTCCCTTGTTTCTGTGTTTAGAAATCACGACTATAGCTGCCACCAACAAGAAGATAACTAGACTAAGCCTAAACGTGGAAAGTAATCACTCCCGTGTTCCTTTGACACTGACTGGAGGCTGCCTGCTGAAGTTATATTCATCCTGGCGGGCATGCATCTGCTCTTCCTAACGAAGCTTTGGGGTGGAGCAGTAAGGCCTGAGGTTTTTGTTTTTGTTTTTATTTTTGTTTTCCCCTTGTGGCTGTGATAAAATGTCCTGACAAAAAGCAAGGCTGGGGAAGAAGGGTTTAATTTAGTGCACAATCCCAGATTACAGTATGTCATTTAAGGGAAGTCAAGGCAGGGACTTGAACCACAGTCAAGAGAGCAGAGTGAAGTGAACATGTGCATACTTCATGCTCAGCTAGCTTTCTCTGCTCTCTTTTCTTTTCTTTCTTTCTTTCTGTTTTTTTTTTTTTTTTTTTTTTTTAGTTTTTCGAGACAGGGTTTCTCTGTGTAGCCTTGGCTGTCCTGGACTCACTTCGTAGACCAGGCTGGCCTCGAACTCACAGCAATCTACCTGCCTCTGCCTCCCGAGTGCTGGCATTAAAGGCATGTGCCACCACGCCTGGCACTTTCTCTACTCTTATATAGTCCAGGGCCCCAAACCAGGCAATGAGGTCCCTACTTTCAGGCTGGGTGTCCTGGTTGGTTTCCCCCACCCACCCTTTTGTTTTTGTTGTTGTTTTGTTTTATTGTCAAATTGACACACCCTAGAAGAACCTCTAGCTTGAGATTTTCTCAACTGAGAAATCACCTCAATCAGATTGCCTTATAGGCAAGTCTATGGGGGCATTTGCCTGACTAATGAATTGATGTGGGAGGGCCTGATCACCATGGGTGGTGCCACCCCCGGGTGAGTGGTCCAGGGTTGTATAGAAAGCAGCCTGAGCAAGCCGCAGGGAGCAAGCCAGTCATCAGCACTCCTATATGGCTTCTGCTTCAGTTCCTGTCTCCCTTAAGTGATGGAGTGTGACCTGAGAGATATAAGCCCTTTCTTCCCCAAGTGGCTTTTGGTCACTGCATTCTTATCACAGCAGTTGCAATCCTGAGACACTGGGTCTTCCCACATCAATTAAAGCAGTCAAGACAGTCTCCCACAGACACTCCCACGAGCCAACAATCCCTCAAGGAGACTCTTCACGAGGTGAGTCCCAGCAGGGATTAGTTACTTTTCTTGTGGCAGTGACAAAAGTCCTCAAAGAAGAGAAAAAGATTTTTATTTCGGCTCTGTAGGGAGGCAGACCATCAGGTGGGGAAGGCATGGTGACGACAGAGCTAACCGTTACACTACGCTGTCTCCTCATGGTGTATCGCAGAAGTAAGTCTGGTATGGGTACTCAGAAGCGGCTGCTGAATGTAAAAGCTTTACTGAACGTAAGAACAGACGGGAGAGTGAGATGCTGCTGGTGCAGATGGATCGTTGGGCCGCCCACACCAGACATCTTCAGGCAGGTCAGTTAGGCTTTAGTCAAAGAGAGAGAGAGACCCAGAACCAGTTCCTTAGCGTCTGGTTTCAAAACAAGGGCGGGGCTTCTGGAGAGAGGAGGTGGGGGAAGTTCCAGCTGTTAGGAAAGTGTGAAGGTTCAGAAGTGAGGACCCAAGAATCTGTTCTGGAAAATGTCACTGGCAGCAGCCAGAATCCTCTCTGCTCCTCCGGCACAGGCACGAGACTGTCCCTCCTCGCCAGCTCACACTGTCTTTTCCCATCCGTGTGCCATCTTCCCTGAAACCATGCGTATTGATGGCCCCTGAGAATTATTAGCCTGTCAAGTCCATTACAGCCTAATGTCGCTGTTGTCCCGGAGCTGATGTCAGCAGTGTGAGTGTCCCAGAGCAGAGTGAATTCCCTGAAAGTAGTGTAAATCCAGGACTGTCCTTGAGATGCCTCAGAGGCTTCGCAGGCTGCTTATTGGCTAAGCGGGCTGTTTCCCTGTCCTTGCTGCAGGCTGTGATCCCTTCTCTCCACTGGACTCTGTGGGGGTGGGGGATGGTCTCAGGAAAGGCAGGATGCTTAGCCCACTGAATGGCTGTCCCCTCCCTTGCGATTGTGTTTGGTCACCCATGCACTCAGTCTCAGCTGCAGTCTGAACAGCATGCCTCCTATTTTTACAGACATTTTGAAGGCAGACTCTTGATTCCTGTTTCCAGGGTCTGCCTCCTGTGCTCAGCACCAGATTCCTCAAACCTCAGGGGCTTAGGGGAAGCTGGATACAACGGGGTGACTGGGCTGATTAAGTGGCTGGATGGAGAGGAGGAGGGGGAAATTAATTCTACTTTTTCTTTTCTTTTTGTTTTTTTGAGACAGGGTTTCTGTGTAGCCTTGGCTGTCCTGGACTCGTTTGTAGACCAACCAGGCTGGCCTCGAACTCACAGCGATCCACCTGCCTCTGCCTCCCAAGGACGTAAATTAATTCTAGATGAACATCCCAGGAAAGCCCCTAGTCGCCTTTCTGAAAGCCAACAACCAATCTCGGGCACCCATTATCTCTTTGGCCTGGTCCTTCCACTGGGCCATGGAAGCCTCCAGGGAGCGTGGTTGGCCCTGTGAACAGAGCCTGGTCCAAGACCAATGTGAGTGATTTGGCCACCTCCCTGTTTTATAAGTCCCATTCCTGAGCTGGGTCCTACAAACATCCCCTTGCCTCTCTGTCTCCAGAAGCAAAACATCTGGCCTATCCTCAAGGCCTTCATGCATCTCCTCTTGCACTGAGGAGGGAGCTTGGTGAGCCCCCACCAACTCTGGGCATGGATGAGGTGGTGACCTGAGTAGCAGTTTGAGAAAAGCGTGAGAGGCCTCTTGTTCTCCTGTAGCTCCGAGCCCATTGGGGTGACCAGAGCACAAGGCTTATTGCGAAACCCTCCGAGGCAATGCTTGCGTGATAAGCACCACATGTGTGGAGCTCAGCCCAGCCCTGTCTGGGTTTGCCTGGGTGGGCTGGGGTCTGGGAGGGACCCACATAAGGAAGAAGAGGAGGGCTGAGCTCGAGGCTTAGTGGTAGAGTGCTTGGCTAGTGTGCACAAGGCCCTAGCTTCAAAGCCAACCCCAGTCTCTCTCTCTCTCTCTCTCTCTCTCTCTCTCTCTCTCTCTCTCTCTCTCTCTCTCTCTCTCTCTCTCTCTCTCTCTGTGTGTGTGTGTGTGTGTGTGTGTGTGTGTGTGAGAGAGAGAGAGAGAGAGAGAGAGAGAGAGAGAGAGAGAGAGAGAGAGAACAACAGAGAGAAAGAGACAGAAAGAGGGAGGGGAGGTCAAGAATATGGCAAACTAGTTGAGCTGGTCACCAGTGATTTTATGCAAGTCATCTATTCTGTCTCTGGGGCTCTCTGAAGGCCTGAGATTCTAGGTAGACATGAAACAGAGGTGTAACCAGTCCTGTAGGAGTGCTCTGAGCGGTTTCTTGCCTTGTAGCCGAGGCCCAGGCTGGTGAGCCAGGCAGGGGCCTGTAGCATATCTTCTTCCCATGACCTTTGGCTTGGAGAGTGAGACCTGAGAGGCCACAAGCCAGAACTATATCCCGAAGGCTGGAGACGAGGTGCCTTAAGGCTGGCCTTCGGCTCACCCAGCCACCTCTTTTACTCAGTTCCAAGGCTATAATGACAAAGAAGAAAAGGACTGTAGCTAGGAAAGGGGGTTGGTGTGGGGGCAAAGAAGCCACATGAGCAGCAGCCAGGACAGACAAAGCTGTGCTGTTTCCCTAACTTATGGCATTTGTTTGCACACAGCAGTGTTTTCCTGGGACACTGTGCTTGTGTCTTCTAGACTAACAGAGGCTGTCTGTGCCCCAGCCCCCGCCTCCTAATCACAAGCTCCATCTCTGGCCTCCACAGAGCTCTATGCCTGCCCATGCCCCTTGACCTCCACACTGGCTCTCCATCCTTGCAGTCTGCTCAGACTTAGCACTAAGAAAGGTAGAAAAGGTGGCATGACTTGAGAGGGGGATGTAGGGGGTGGGATGCACTGCAGTTTTGGGGACACCCAGCAGTATGGCAGACAGGGAGTGTGTGCCTGTCAAAACCTCAGAAACATGCCTGCCTCTGCCTAGCTCCACAGCTCCATAGCTCCACCTGCATCTCAAATCCAGGCTCTCTCAGCACTGGGTAGTCCAGACAGGCCCAACCTCTCTGAGCCACTCTGAACTTGTTTCATCTGGACCTGATAGCAATGAAGATCGAAGCATGTGATGGTGTGAGGACGCCTAGCATGGAGCAGTGCTGGGAAGGGAGCAGGGCTATGTCCCCAACTCAGCTGCACATCTGGCTAGGAACAGTTCACTAATCTAGTCTCATTGCTAAGTCACTTCTTAGCAGCCTAGTGCCAAACATTGAGCCTCGGGACTCACTCTAGCTGGACAGAGAGCTACCTTAACCTTCTTTTCCACTCTTCAAAGGGGGTGTGGGACATCTTTGGGTTGGAGTGATAGTCCTCAACCCTTGAAGTCACACTGTGCTTCTGGATGCCACCACCACTACCACCACCACTGCCACCACCACCACCACTGCCGCCACCACCACCACCGCCACCGCCACCACCACTGCCGCTACCACCACTGCCACCACTACCACCACCACCACTAGCACCACCACCGCCACCACCGCCAACACACACACACACACACACACACACACACACACACACACACACACACACACAAAAGCGCTGCACCCCTACCTCAATTAGACCAGTTTCAAAGTCGTGTGCTTTGCCTACAAGTAGGACTTGGTGACGTAGAAGGGGAAAGCAATCCTGAAGACTGGGCAGCAGTGGCTCCAGCTTGCTGCCATTGAAGAAGCCAGTTTCAGAGTTAGCAATACTCATACAAAGGCCATTAAAACTGGACAGCTGCTGAGCCTCCTGTGTCTTCTCCCACCTGTCCCTGCTGACTCACGGCTCATCCATCTGCTCAGGGCCTTTGGTCCTGATTACTCCTCTACTCATTTTCAGATATGCACATAATAAGTTGCGAGAAGTCCCAGTACACATAGGGAGACATGGGGCCTTGGGAAAACCCTGTGGCTTGAGATAGATTGATGATAGGGGAGGGCAGGGTGTGGAGTGTCGTGTGCTGGGGCTATGCAAAATCAAAGTCCAGGCCCAGTCCTGGGAGGCAAAGGAAGCAGAGTCTGGACCCTTGAAGTCAGATGTGCACATCTGTTTCATGGGGTCAAACCCACCCAGGGCATCTGAGCTCCATACTCATGTACGAGTGGCCATAGTCTGTAGTGATAGTTTCGGTTTCTTTAAAAACCCAGTTATGTTATGTGAATATGTTTTTGTTTTAATCCCAGGCATGGGATACGGGGCTGCTTCAGATTGTCCACAGCCATTAACTACGATTGTCTCATGCACCAGCAGGGGCTTGATCGTCACCAGCTGCAGATAGTTTAATTCCGGGGACTCTGAGAGGGTATAAACATCAGAGCCCAGAGAGGCATGGGGGTGCTCTGATGAAGAGAAGGTGGCTGATGTTCCCACCTGCTGCTCCTGGTTGCTGTGGATGCAGTTTGATGAGAAGAAGTTGGCAATATCCTGACTATGAAGATTGGGGCTTGCCCCAAGGAACCCAGTAAGCCTAACCAGAAGGAAGTAGTCTAAAGAGACCTATGCCACTCCCCCCCACCTTCCCTCTAACTTTCTATCTCTCTTCCTTGGTGTTGGTGTGTTGAAAAAGATTGGGGCAGAGAAGGGAGGTAGCTTTAAGAACCCAAATAAAGTAGCGCAAAATACGCCAACAATAGTCAGCTTGTCGTCTGCTCTGGCTTGAGGGGAACGATTCCTGCCTCCTGGGGTTGTGAAGATTGAAGGAAATCAGAGTGCAGAGGCACTGCCTGGGGACCTGCCCCATGCATTTGTAGCTAAGTGTCTGTCTGGCTCCCATCTGAGAAGACCTTAAAGAGGGGGCCATGGAGGAATAGAACAGCCATTGTTCGCTGCCTCCTCAACCCTGTGCCACATACCTGCTGAGATCACGCCTTTTCTGTAGAAAACCTGGGGATTTTGCCATTGGGAGAAGTAGGTTGCCTAAGCCACTTCCCAGGCTTCTTGTGAGATTACCTCACTCACACACTGGATCCTTGTGATATCTGGGAGATACACCAGACAACAATACAGAGACTATATCAGGAATTTCCATGCTGTGACAAAGCAGGATGAGGGGATGAGGGGTTTCCATGTTGAGGCAGACAGCAGCAGCAGTAACTGCAGTGACAAAGGCCAATTGATTAGGGAAGGGGACACTGGATCAAGTTGACATTGGGGGACATGTACCTCATGCCAAGGAGACCCGTCCTGAGTATTAAGGAAGAGAAAATGGCACCAAGGGTGGGAGAGAGGAGGTGGACGAGTGTCATGGAGAGACGCAGTGGGCAAATTATGAACTGTCTTCCCAGGTGCTCACAGGCTTTCAAGAAGGAACTAGGAAGCCACAGAGGCCTGGATTCCCCTGGGTTCTATATTGAGAAAGGACTGACAGGCAACGGGAAATATTCTGGGAAGCCTCTATGACAGCTCAGCCCTGCGTAGGAGAGTAACAGTAAGCAGCGAGAAGAGGAAGGGTTCTGGAGAGTGGAAATGGAGCAGGACTTTTTTTTCCCCCCTAAGACAGATTCTTCTCTCTGTAGCCCTGGCTATCCTGTAACTTGCTCTGTAGACCAGGCTGACCTCAAACTCAGAGATCCGTCTGCCTCGGCCTCACAAGTGCTGGGATTCAAGGCGTGCACCACCATGGCCCAGCTGAAGTGTAGGTTTCTGATCAAGACCCCAGAGCATACACACTGTCATATTTCCAGTGCCTTTTGACGAGGCCTAGCCAGGCTCTCTATTCTGGTTTACCGTCCCTCTTTCCATAAGCCTCTGTCTTCTACCTGCTGCCTGTCTCCAACCTTCTCTTCCTGCCCATGGTACAAGGAACCATACATCTGAAGGCCACCTCTTTGGGACAATAGCTTTGTTTATGGAAATAGCTCTTTTAGCCTTGACATATGGACAGAATAATGGATGTTGTGGGCTTCAAAGCTTTCAAGTGTTGCTCAAACCTAAGATAAGTGGGAGGCTGTACAATTGGGATTTGGGCCTGTCCCGAGCCAGCAGCATAGCAAAGAAACCCAAACTGGAGGGCCAAAGGGGTAGGTCACATGACCAGTATGTGCAAAGCTCACTTTTACCAGGGACTTGCAATCTGACCGAAGTGGATCGGAAATCTGCACTTTATATACCAGATAGCGCTATGATATATATATATATATATATATATATATATATATATATATATATATATTTTTTTTTTTCTCTTCAAAAGGAGCTCCGGCAAAGTTTTATTAAAGGAAAACTTTCCTGGTTTACTTTTTACCAGTCTGTTCTGGCATGCTTCTAAGAGTATCAGAATCCCCTGGGTCAATGATAGCCAGTGTGCATTCTCTGTAGTATTTTCCACATGCTGTGCCCAATTAAATATTATTGCCACTGTAGTGATGGTCACCAGTTTTAGCCAAAATGGCATAGGACTCTATTTCAGATTTCCTCAAAGCTGGGCAGTTGCTGGCAAGGATAACCAATTTCGCTTTGCCTTGTCTGATCATCTTCAGAGTCTGTTTGTATCCCAGGACAAAAAGTGTATTCCACTTTTCATCACAAGCCGGAGCCTAGAGTTGATCAACTCCAGAGACTTTTTCATCTTCTTTGCGGCCACCATCTTCCCACCTTAGGTGCGGGACAATCCCCAACCAAGACCAGCCGCCAAAATGGCCGGGGAGAGAGAAAGGAAGCTGCTATGATATTTTTCTAAGATTCATTTTTACTTATGTGTATGTATCTATGTGTCTCCTGTGTGGATGGGGTGGGGTGGCGGGGAGAGACAGAGACAGAGACAGAGACAGAGACAGAGACAGAGAGACAGCGAGCATCACATGCGCCCTATAGAAGAGAGTGTCAGGTCCCCTGGAACTGGTGTTACAGGAGTTTGTGAACCGCCTGATGTAGATGCTCACAATAAACTTGAGTCCTTTGGAAGAGCAGTATAGGCTCCTAACTGTTGGGCCATCTTTCCAGCCCCGGCTCTATGATCCATACACTGTCTGTGTTAAACATTGACTCATTGGTCTTTCACTTACCAGGTTGTAAAGGAAGCTGGAACGCTGACTGAAAGCAAGGCGACCAAAGAGGAAAACATGTTTAGCAAAGTCACAGCCAGTTATTAATAAGAAGGCAATACTAAGGAGGGCACCACAGGGACACACATCAGCAGAACTTGGTTAAGCGGAGGACCATCACAACGGGCTTCTCTGAGGAGGTGCATTTGAGCTGAGAGCTACTTACAAGGCATTGATTAATTCTAAAAACCCCCAGATGCCAAAGTACTAAGGAAACTGGACAGTGTAGCCTGGAGTCCCTAGGTTACATAGGGCAACAAGTAGGGAGCAGGCAGGCATGGGTGTGGGATGTCCTGGGAGTGAAGCCTAGGCTAGGGCTCTAGAAATCTGAGGGCTGCTCTTTAACCCTCCTGACCCTACCCATCCCCCAGCATCCCCTTGAACACACCAAGCCACTGGGGCAGGACAGCAAGGTTCTGGCAGCTCAGCCACCCGTAGATGCGGAGGGGCAGGGCCCCATGACCTCCTCATACTGGTGTCCTACAGCCCTGCCAGCAGGAGAAAAATATAAACAGGGGAAAGTCCCCCAGTACACTCCACAGGCTTGCTGAGGAAGACCAGGGTTTTGCAGATTCCTGCAGACAGTGTGCCTGCTCAGGAGGCCTGAATGGGACTCGGAATTCGAAAGTACTTGTTTCTCAGCAGAAAAAATTCCAAAGATTGCTCAACATTCCTTTGACTCCAGGAGCAGAGTTTGGCAGCAGCCTATGAAAGCCTGAAGGAATGGGAGCCTGTGGGTGTGTCTTGCAGTGTGGCCAGCACAGTCCCAGGGTGGGGGGTGGGATGGAAGTGGGGGTGGGTGGGATGGAAGTGGGGGGGGTTGGGGGGAGTGGGAGGATAGGCCCTCTGCTGCTTACTCCCTTGAGGATGAGGGAGACGGTAGAGGTTTGAAGTTCTTGCCCTCCCAATGGGGAAGCTGCCATGTTTCTAAGCCAGGAAGAAACTGGGAACCCAGACTCTCTGGCTCTGTGCAAAGTCCTGTTTTCACAGGAGGCATGTGAGTACCTCACTCCCTGCTAGCCTTCTGTGGTTGCCAAGGAGATGAGCTCCCTCTGCCCAGATCTCTACTTGATACTGGCTAACATACCTCCTCGACCAGGAAGCCTGCTCCCTGCCTGGGTTGAACTGTACCTGTCAGCACCTCTAGGCACTTAAGCTATAACTCGTGTTGTGGCTGTTTCTAGAAAAGTCTAGCCTCTGTCAGACAAAAAGGGAAAGTAGGGTCCTTTTTGGTCCATGTCTGAAGAATCTAACAGGGTCCAGCTGGCAAGAGATCTGACGACGAAGATGTTCACTGTAGCATTGTTTAAAACAGAGGAAAATGGCAAATTATATAAACGTTAAAGAACAAGAATATATTAAATAAATTAGAGTGCACCCCCATGGTCTACATGCCAGAATACTAAGGAGCTACTGGCAGTTTCATTTTCAAAAGTACTAAAAGACAGAAAATATTTAAATGAGAAAATTCCTACTACCCACTGTTACTGTTTTGGTGTCTGCTTATTTTCTGTGTAGATTTGAAATATAGTAAGATCTCCCAGCATGTGATATGTGTTATATCATGGGAGAAGAGAACACAGCCTTTGGAGTATAGGTGTGAGGCAGTATTATAAAATTACAATACAGAGACACTGAACCTTTCACAGGGGTTATGGCTTGAAAACGAAATGTTTCCCAGAGGTTGATCTGGTGACTGCTTTGTCTGTTGTATTCTGGGAGGTTCCAAGCACTGTAGGAGGAGGGCTAACAGGCAAAGGCAGGCTTCTGGGAAAACAGACATGCCTTAGCTTGGTCCCCACTCCAGCCTTCCCTCTTTGCTTTGGTTAGTCACCTCCCACACCAACGAGGGCTCCCACCACGACAATGGTGAAGTCTAACCACAAGCTCAGAACTGACAGGACCAAAGACTGTGAGCTGCGACAAATCTTTCCTCTTAAGTTGTTGACATCAGGGGTTTTGGTGCAGATGCGGAGAGTCTGATGACACTTAGAACTCTTTACTAAGGGAGCAGATGTCCCCAAATGACTGCAGAGCTGTCACTTCCTAACCTCACCCACTGGGTTCTCAGACCGTGAGAGCCCTGGCTGCTTTGAAAAGGAAGGCAAGGGGATGCGTGCATCTGACTTTACACACTCAGAATAGTTTACACATACTTTTTATGAACTTAGATATTGTATGTATGCCTTTTCTTCTTTAATACTATCTTAAGTAACTCTCCATCCTATTAATCACTTTTTTTTAGGATAATGGGAACATCATTATTTTTTTCACTTAATTTTTAAATTTTTATTTACTTAATTAATTTATTCAGATTACATCTCAATTGTTATCCCATCCCTTGTATACTCCTGTTCCTCCCTCCTTCCCTCCCTCCCGCTTTCACCCTATTCCCCTCCCCTATGTCTGTGACTGAGGGGGACCTCCTCCCCCACTATATGGTCATAAGCTATCAAGTCTTATCTTGGTAGCCTGCTATCCTTCCTCTGAGTGTCACCGGGCCTCCTCATCAAGGGGAGGTGGTCAAATATGGGGCACCAGAGTACATGTGAGAGTCATTTCCCGCTCTTCACTCTTTTGCCGTTGTGTTTCCGTGTGGGACACACTCACCCACGCAGGCTAGTGTGGAGGCAGAGGGTGATGTTAGGTGTCTTCCAAAGTTGTTTCTCCATATTATTATGAGACAGAGTCTCTCAATGGACCTGAAGCTCTTCCTTTTGGCTAGTCTGGCTGTCCAGGGAACCCCAAGGTCTTCCTGTGTGTACTTTCTGGTTCTGGGGTTAACAGGGCATTCACCACCATGCCTGGCTTCTTATATGAGTCTGGGGATTTGAAATCAGGCCCTCATGCCTATACAGCAAGCGCTTTTACCATTGAGCCATTTATTCAGCTCTAAATATTATTTTAAAGCACGTCATTATTGCAGACATTTTGTACTTTTGGTTGGTTGGTGGTGGTGGTGTGAGGTGGGAGAGGAAGAGGGAGGGAGAGAGAAGGGAGAAGGAGAGGGAGTAGGGGCAAGGGAGGGAAAGGGGAGGGGGATGGAGAGGGAGGGGGAAAATTCCTTGACAGAAAAAGGAAAGTGCAACTTTATGGGATGCTTAGCTGGGTGCCTCCTTCCCAGGTATCTCAGGTTCTGGAATTTCATAGTGTCCTCATGGGTGCAGATCTTCAGCATACAGAACGAATCAGACTTTTGCTATGTGGTCCACATAGCATCCTCTGGTGCTACATCCCTAGGCTGGTCTGCCTGTCTATGTATGTTTATATGTATGTATGTATGTATGTATGTATGTATATATGTATGTATATATAGATGTATATACCTACCTACCTACCTATCTGCTTATTTATTTGAGACAGAGTTTCACTGTATAGCTTAAGCTGGCCTGAAATCCTTGAGCCCCAAGTTTTAGCCTCCTGTGTACTGAGATTCCAAGAGTGCGTCACTAGGCCCAGCTTCATAACAGTGTCTAAAAAAAAAAAAAGAAAGAAAAGAAAAACAGTTGTTCTTATCCCTGACTTTCCTTCTCCTTTATCCAGAGAGTGCAATTGCTGCATCCACAGCAAAATGTGCACGTGTGTGTGTTTTAAGATTATTGAAATATGTTTCCAAATTTTTCTCCAGTGAAGTTGTTAAATTTATGCTGCGCCGCTAATAAGAGAGTGTGTCCTGCAGCCCTGTCAAGGGCTGGGGAGGCATTTCTTCCATGAAAACCAGTGACTGGGTCTGAATTTCAGCTGGCAGCGATGAGGTTAGGTGGCTGCGTTGACTTGGGAAAATAAATCCCGAGAGGGCATGGCTGTGATATTTAGGTCCTTTGCTTAGCTGTGTGTTAAGGTAGGGAAGTTTTAGCTCTTAGGAGAAAAGAGGGTTGCAATCAGGAGGCTAGAAACTGGATTTGGAAATATTGCACATCCAAAGCAAACAAAATCCTGCATAAAACCCAGTGGATAAATAGTAAAAAAAAAAAATTTTTTTTTTCCTCCAAAGAAAACCTGCAAATAGTTAAAGAATAACCAAATGTCAGTTTCAGCATTTCATTCATTCCACCAGAAGGAAATCATAGCATTCAAAAATTTTACAACTGTAAAGAGGAGACTTGGGAGTGAGTTGCATAAAGCCTGCATGGACTGGGTGTAGAGGAGTCTTCCCTGCTGACAGCCCGCTCGTCTCGGCTTGTGTTTTTTTCCCTTCTATAATTCACATTATTCTGTGGAATTGTCATATGATAGAAAACAGATGTTTTAATAGTTTACGACACACTCACCTCTCCAGTGTCTTAGTTGGGGTTTCTATTGCTCCCCATGGCTTACTCAACTTGCTTTCTTACAGCGTCCAGGACCACCAGCCCAGGAGTGCCACCACCCACAGAGAGCTGGGCTCTCTCACGTTAAGCATCAATCAAGAAAATGTACCACAGGTTTTCCCACAGGCCAACCTGGAGGAAGTGCCTTCTAAAACTACCGTAGCTTTTATCTAGTTGATGTAAAACTAGCCAGCACGGCTTCTAAAATTGATTTCTGTACTCAAGGTCAGAAATCTCAGGGAAGGGCTCTGAGTGACCCCTGCCTGAGGATGCCCTGTGAAGGGTGCTCACTGTGGGTCGGTCAAATGTGGCTTGTTTTTAGCCAATATTAATATAAAGGCTCTGGGGACAAAATTGAGGAGAATAGAGCCTGTATGGAAATCATGTGAGTAGAGCTTCATCGTTATTTTTAACCTCTTGGGCTGTATTCTGGGAAAATTCCTCAGTTCTACTTTCCAAAGCATGAATGACATGTTCAGCTGTGTTCTGTCCTGAGCCATTTCCATCCACTCAGCTCCTGCAGTCTGGTCCTCACTTCCGGGGCATCTGTATATTTCTCCTTTTGTTCTCACAGTCTTCTTGATTCCTTCGCTGAGCCCTTGGACGTTTTATAACCACTTTCGAGTTGCTCTACAACGTTCCTTTCATCTGGAGGGAACTGGCTTGCTGCTTTTGTTGGCAAGTTTCACATTTTCCTGTTTCTTTTCCATAGAGATGTTTGTTTCTTTTGAAGTGAAGTGTGGCGGTGTGATTCTTTTGTCTTTCATGAGGGGAATGGTTTGGAGTGATGGTTGGAGCTCAGGTTCCAGAGCTACAACACCCCACCCCCACCCTGTGTGTGTGTGTGTGTGTGTGTGTGTGTGTGTGTGTGTTGACAGAGTCTCACTACTTAGGCCAGGCTGGCCTGAAATTTGCTAAGTAGCTCTGCCTGGCTTTGAACTTGAGATCTTCCTGCCCATCTCAGCCTCTTGAGTACTGAGATGGCAGGTGTGCAGCATTATGTATGTCTCTTGGAAGTTTTCTTCATCTCTTTGAGCGTTGGTTTCCTCATCCAAACACATACTGGATATATTTCTGTTGGGGGAAGAGTACTGACTGGGTGAATGGAAGAAAAGAGTGCATTTTGGTGTGTGTGGAAGTAGTGCTTGTAGCATGCGCATGGAGCATGCACATTGGAGGGTCATTTGGTGACACGTCCATGTCCCGGATGACTGGGTCTGTTTCTTCCTCTGGGTCAAGTCTTTATATGGCTTCTCATGACTTGACTTCACTAATTATAAGATGACCACAACCACCAACTGCCTCTAACCCACTGGTACAATGTTGGTGAGAGACAGGACAGTCGTCAGGCACGCTAGCCTTTACAACTCATGAGAAGAAAACTACTGTCATTGGCTCCTGGTTCAACCTTTAGGCACATCCAGCTGGCTTGGGATAATGGTATTTGCCATAGTCTGAGCATTGCAGCATCTCAGGCAGCGACTGAGTCCTCATGCCAGCCAGAGGGGCCCTTCAGGTGTCTCTTACTGAGATAATTTCCTTTGCCCATATCTATAAAACCTCTCATGAGTTCGACAGTGAAGATTCCCTGACTCAGAGAACCAAACCACTGCCTGTTGGTCTAGGTACCTTTAAATTGCCTCAGGACAGAGTTTCCCAAATTTGCTTGATAATAGAAATCTCCTGGGGAAATCTGATAACAATACAGGTTTCCGATCAGACTCCAGACCCACTGACTCTTCAAGGGAGTTGTCTTGGCATCTGCATTTTTTAATGATGATCTGGAAAGTTTAGAAAATAACTACCTCCATAGCCGAGCACCACACACGTCAGTTTGGCAGGCTTGGGATTTTTTTAATTTTTTTAAAGAACTAAACCCTTAAATCTTTCACTGTGCGATTGTGGTGGTGATGGGTCGATCTGCTGGCCAGTAATCAACTCCAGAAGTCCTTGACCTGAGAGCCATATCTGCAGAGGCCAGTGACAGTAGCTCTAGGGCTTGCACCCATCCTCTGGGGATCAGCAGGAAACAGTGTCAAGGAAAGGCAGGGCTCTGTCCAGGACTGGGACTTTTGTTCACGGCGGTGGGGTGGGAAGAGGATGGGAATTCCCTGATGGAAAGAGAGGCTGCCGCGACATTACGTGCTTGTCTGATTGCACTCTTTTTCCTAGCTGTCGTTATTCTGAGTTCCAGGATTCGGTGGTGTCTTCACAGGTGCAGATTTTCAATGTATGAAGGGAATTGGAATTTTGTTATTCAATAGGAAGCATGGCTATAAACAAATGGCAGGACTTAGCCATTTATGGTTGCTGGCTGCTAACAAAAAGGCCTCTCTTAATGCTGTATCTGTCCAGAGGATAATGGAGTCTTGTTTCTTTGGGGGTCGATGTCTCTCTCTCCCCCTCATATTTTCATACCAGATCTTCAAAGCACATAATTTA
Source organism: Acomys russatus (assembly GCF_903995435.1). Classification (NCBI taxonomy): domain Eukaryota; kingdom Metazoa; phylum Chordata; class Mammalia; order Rodentia; family Muridae; genus Acomys; species Acomys russatus. The sequence continues at coordinate 10,588,902 of NC_067159.1, forward strand.
GGATCTGGGGATGCCCATGGGCAGCCCCTTTTTCCTATCATGATGCAGCCATGTGGGCCTCATCCATTTCTACACTCCAGAACACGCTCTTGTTTCTGTATCGAGACCGTACTAGTACGAGGGGAGTGGGCTGGAGAGGCAGATCGGAGATTAGGAGCCCCTGCTGCTCTTACAGAGGACCCAAGTCTAGTTCCCTGCACCCATGATGGGTGGGCCACAACTGCCTGTAATTCCAGTTCCAGAGGGTTGGACCCCTCTAGTGTCAACATGCCTCTCTCTCTGTCTCTCTGTCTGACCGTCTCTGTCTCTGTCTCTCTGTGTCTCTGTCTCTCTGTCTCTCTCACACACACACAAATAAATAAATAAATAAATCTTTCCTTTTATAAACAGTGTATTTGGGGAACAAGGGGTGTGGTTCAGCAGATGGCGTGCTTGCTCATCCGGGCCCATGAAGCCTTCCCTTTCATCTTCAGCACTGTGTGAGCTGAGCATGATGGTGCGCACCTGTAATCCCAGCCCTTGGAATGTGGAAGCAGGAGGATCAAACGGCTAAGGTCATTTTCAGCCACACATGGAATTCAAGGCCAATCTAGGCTCCAGAAGATAGCCCAAACCCAAAGAACAGAAGCCTCTTCGTGGTAAGCGACGGAAACAAAACAAAACTGAAATGCCTTTGGCAAAAGATGTCCAGTGAAAGGGTCACAGCCAGAAAAGCAGCGTCCTCACCTCCATCCTTGGGTCCCTCTGTTCTTCCCACCCAGTTCTTGGCCAGGCTTGGTTCAGAGAGCAGAAATGTGACCCTTCTGGAAGGTGAACTGACTCACTTCTTCCCTGTGCACTGACAGAGCTACAGAAGTGGGGACTTACTCTCCTCTGGTTGCAGAATTTTAAGTGACAAAGCGATGCTTCTGTTTGGCTCAGCTTGGATCCTTATTCAGCTTTCTTTTGTCCACATGTTTGGAAGAAGCATTTCCTAGGAGGCGATAACTTCCTAAGTGGACAAATAATAAATGCACTCTATCCTCAATCAAAACTACACCTTAAAACAACAATAGATACTGTTGGAATGAAATGGAATAAAAACTCACAATGCTGGTGCATTACCCTCTGTTGCTGTGGTAACGAGTTATCACCAATTTACTGGTTTCAAGCAACAGGAACTTAATGGCTTCTGCTCTGGGGTCAGAAATGCAACAGAGGTCTCATGGCGCCCAGGTGCTTTTCTGGATGCTCCCGGGCAGAATCCACTTCCTTCTCTTCTCCAGCTTTTGAGGCTTCTCCAAAATCCCTTGGCTCCTGGCCCTTCCCTCTATCTGTAAAACCAGCTACCCAGCTGGAGGAGTTCTCTCACCTCTATCTTAATAGGTCTCTCCATACTCCCTCTTCTCCTGTAATAGACCACTGTGAGTTCTGTGGGCCTGTCTGGACAACCCAGGGTAACCTGCCCGCCTCAGAACCTGCTGATAAGCTAGCTCACCATTTGCCTTCACAGACGATTTACATAGTTCTTATATGTTGTTCTGGCTTCTTATCTCACTATTGGTCTCTATAAACTTCCACCATGATGTTATTGATCATGGTGTGACCCAGTCAAAGGGCCCCCACCAGAGGACAAATCAATGTAGTCATCCAGTGTTGGATTCTAGACTCTAAAATTGTTAGCTAAATAAACTTCTTTCTTTAAAAAAAAAAAAAAAAGTAGCTTTGAGTATTTTGTTACAGTCACAGAAAATTTACTGACACAATGTCTTTGGGGGTGAGTAGGAACAAGGAGCAAGTGTTTTCTCTACCACAGTTCATAGGAGCATATTGCATAGAGCCTCTCAAGTTTTTGGGAAGGATGTAAATTTCATGAAGCATCTAGAAAGCAAATTGGTGGTTTGGGAAATCATCTGTAAAATGTATTTGTTCAGCCAATATTTCTAATATTCTGTTCTCAAGAAGTGATGCTAACTGAGTGCCTGTGGATGTGGGTGGGTTTGTGGCGAGCTGCACTGAAGCACTCACCCTGCTTTATTCATTACCAACCCTCAAGCTGGAAATAACCTTACTGTCCAGCTGCGGGAAGGCTGAGTAAACCACATCGTACACACATAAGGGAATGCTGATGGTAAAAATCACATTCATGAAACTTTTGTTTTGTTTTGTTTTTCAAGGCGGGGTTTCTCTGTGTAGCCTTGGCTGTCCTACACTCGCTTTTGTAGAGTCCTGGACTAACTTTGTAGACCAGGCTGGCATTGAACTCACAGAGGTCGGCCTGCCTCTGCCTCCCAAGTGCTGGATTAAGGCATGCGCCGCCACCGCCCAGCTTTCATGAAACTTTTTTATGAAATGAAAATATGCATATATCCTAATGTTAAGTATAACTTAATTTTGTTGCATATAGACACAGAAAATAAAATGAACTTTATGAAAAACAAAACAAAAGGATATAAAATAATCATAGACTCAGTATAAGTTCAACTATATAAAAATACATTACAAAAAAGGTGATTAGCCATGGAGGTTAGCTATGACTGCTGGGATTATTTGTGGGTGATTTTTTTTTTTTTTTTTTGTCTCTATGTACCTTTTACACAATTTTAATTATTTTCAAATTGTATTTGTCATAATCCCGGTATCATGACGCAGCCTCAGCCCAGGTGTGGCCATGCGCATTTATCTTTTAGTTACTTTGCTAGGAATTTTTGATCATGGAAAAAGTTCCCGGAACCTCACTCTCTAAACGCATCCCTAGCTGTATGGTCCTGTTCTAGCAGTTCTCTGCGTTCAAGATAAAACCATGACCGCGATGTCCTCCGTCTCTGCGTCCCTTCCTGAATAGATCCATTGTGTGTATCACGAGAATACATAACGCACACCTTGTAAAAGCCTTTCATGTGTCCCAGGAGGGAATGGCACTAGGAAAGGGTTTTTCACTGTTAGACTGAAGGAATTCTTCTAAACTCAAATGGGGAATGTTGGTATCATAGTGATTGGCACAAAAAAAAGAAACCCTCAGTATATCTATATTAGCTGGGTTTTGTTTTCGTAATTACTGTGACAAAACAAAAAAGCCACTTAAGTTCAAAGGGTTTATTTTGGATTACAGTTTGCAGGCCCAGTCCATCATGGCGACAAAGGCACGACTTACGGGAATTCGAGGCAGCTGCTTGCACTGACTCAGGAAGCAGGGAGAGGGGAGTGATAACCCACAGCTGGCTTCCCCCTCTCTCCTTCTTATTCAGCTCATGGACCAGTGCCACGCGCCTATGTGGGCCTCCAGTCCCGGCTAAACCTCTCTGGAAAACACCTTCAGAGACACGCCCAGAAATGTCTCACCTAGTTGGTTCCAAATCCAGCCGAGCTGACACCGAAGATTAATTATCACGCCAGCTACACTTATTTTGATGTTATCCACAGTTGGTTCCCAAAATACCTTGGTGAAGGGGAAGGATGTGGTGCTGGCCTGCCTGTGGTCCCTTCTGTCTAAGGATGCTGCAGCTTCTTCCTTGGAGAACACAGTGGTCCTTCCTGGAGTTTAGAGAAGAAAGTCAGGGCTTTGAACAGAAGCTTCATCTAGGTCCTAAGAATTCTAGGAATTCCAGGTTGACTTTTGTGTCTGTGTGTTTGCTTTCTTATCTCTTAAATGCTAGATAAACATTTCACTAGGAGAGAGAGCACTTGCCAGAAAGGTGTTAAGGCCTGAAGTTCATGTGAAGTTGGACATGGATTTGTCTTTTTGTTTCTTTGGGTTTTTTGGTTTTGGGGGGATTTTGTTTTTGGTTTGGGAGCTTTGTTTGTTTGGCTTGGTTTTGGTTTTTTTGAGAGACAGAGTTTCTTTCTTTCTTTCTTTCTTTTTTTTTTTTTTTTTTTTTTTTTCTTTTATTGGTCTTTCAAGACAGGGTTTCTCTGTGTAGCTTTGGCTGTCCTGGACTCGCTTTATAGATCAGGCTGTCCTTGAACTCACAGCGATCTGCCTATCTCTGCCTCCTGAAATTCTGACATTAAAGGCATGCGCCAACATGCCTGGCCAAGACAGGGTTTCTCTATACAGCTCTGGCTGTCTTGGAGCTTGCTCTATAGGCCAGTCTGGCCTCGAACTCAGAGACCCATGTACCTCTGCCCATGTGCCATCACCACCCAGGTTGGTAGTGAGGATTTATAACCACAGTGCTCCTGTGGTGAGGTGCGGGAGGTAAACACACACTCTCTAGAAGTTTGCAAACCATCCAGTCTGTGCACACAGCAACAGACCTGGTTCAAACAGGCTCGAAAATGAGATTGACACCTGAGGTTGTCTTCTGACCTCCGTGTACAGGGAGAAGCATATGTACATCTGCATTCACACATACAAACATGCACACACATGTACATATGCAGACACACACTCACATACCACCACCACCAGCAGCAGCAGCAGCAGCAGCAGCAGAACTCTTACAAGCATCAGCTATCTGGTTCTGGACCAGTCTTTTTTCTGAGGACTCCTGCCAAAATTCATTTGAGGAATTGTACAAAAGTGCAGAGGCCTAGGGTCTGCTCACCCTGAGAAGATCCCAGAAGGCTGTGTCAGGCAAGTTAAAACATCCCCCTGGAGACACTACAAGCTCTCCTCGTTCAGAATCACAGCGTCAGATGTCTGGCCAAGGCCCGTCTCCCTCTTGGCTTTCTCCAGATTCCTTTAGCATGCCCATGTCAGGAACCAAGTGTTCCTGTCTTGATTTATCATGTGCCGCAGTAGGTTGGCAACCTACCCCGACCCCCTTACTGATAGGAAAATAGCCAGATGCCCTCGAGAGCTGCTGGCATCGGCTGGATTTCAGCAACCTCTGCAGCTACTTTAGATCTCTTCCTTCCCCTCCCCTCTCTGTCTCTGTCTCTGTCTCTGTCTCTGTCTCTGTCTCTGTCTCTGTCTCTCTCTCTCTCTCTCTCTCTCTCTCTCTCTCTCTCTCCATCCCTCCAAACCCTACTTCAGATGGTCCTGCAGGCCAGCTTTGCTCACTTCCTCTGCCTTCCCCTTTGCAATTAGCCACTGGGTTGTGCATAATCTATCTGAGTACGCAGACTATCCCCCTCCATTTTTGAGACTCAATAGATAAAAAAAAAGTTTCCTCCTTAGAACCAATTAGGAAAATCTTAAAGAGAGACTATAGTTACGAGATAATCAGCATAAAGGCCAAGAGCCAGGATTCCAGAGTGAGAGTTCAAGTCCTGGCTGAGTGAACCCGGACACATCATGTTATCTCTGTGCCTCCTTGTTTGTCTGTGAGGATGAGCATCAGTGTACTCTCTCCTTGGGTTCTCAGAGCTAATGGTATACCCAGAACACTGCTTGGGCCAGATCCACAGGCTCAGCCAACTTTGGATTGAAAATATCTGTACGTATGCATAAGGCAAGTACATATGGCTTCATGTGGGTGTGCGCATGCAGGAGCCTGAGGGAGTGTTGAGTCTCTTCTGTAATTGTCCACTTTATCTTTTGAGCCATGGCTTTCCCTAACTGGCTAGCCAATGAACTCCAGGGATCTGCCTGCCTCTGCCCTCCCTCCCCAGTGCTGAGGTTACAGATGTGCACGCTGACACCTGCCTTTTTGGTTTTGATTTGAACTCAGATCCTCGTGCTTTCACGGAGGCACTTTCCCCATGGAGCCATCTCCTGGCTCATCATGAATACTTTTTTTTTTTTTTTTTTTTTTTTTTTTTTGTAGTGAAGCTACATTCCACACCGATACACAAACCTTTCTTCTGTTCACTAAGCAATGCAGGAAAACAACTAGACCCAGCACTTATATTGAATTAGGTATCTAGTTAGTTACTTTGTTGTTGCTTTGATAAAATACCCCAACAAAAGGCAACGTGATGGAGAGGAGCGACACCTGTGCTCATAGATCCAGGTATGCTCCATCCTGGTGCAGGAGCTCACTCAGGCTCAGCTGATGAAGCTGCGTCCACAGTAAGCAGCGGAGGATGGTGGTGCTCAGCCAGCTTTCTCCTTTATTCAGTGTAGGACCTGAGCCTAGGGAATGGTGCTGCCCATATTTGAGGTGAGTCTCTCCACCTCAATTAAACTAATCATGATAACGCTCCCCCCAGCCAAAGACTTGCTCAGAGATTTGTTTCCATGACAATTGTAGGTCTTGTCAAGTTACAATATTAACAATCACAGGTATCCTAATATGTCACAGGAGCCTTTACATGGGTTATATTCTCTGGGTAACACGATCTGTCCTCTTTAGTATAAAGAACATGCACATCCATGGATTTTTAGCATAGGAGTAGGAACCAACTCCTGCCTGGTACACAGAGCTGTGACTATGTGGTAAGTTCCTAAGTGCAGTTCCTCATCCTGCAGACGTCACAAAAATGCTTAATTTGCTTTACGAATATGCTTCTAGTGACTAGCGTTCTTTGTAGTTCAGAAGGGACCTGCTGCTTTTGCTGGAGTCAAAAACTGAAAAAAAAAATGACTAAAAAGGGATAGAAATCTCCAAAACAGAGACAATTTCTGGCCTGAACAGTCACCAAAAAAAATTCTCTATAACATTGGAGCATCATCTTCAGCCTTCCGGCCCAGTATATCTGACAGGCATATTTGTGGGGCAGGAATTATTGAGGACTTGCTTACCCTGTCTTGTCGTTAACTCTGCCTGCACCTAAGCTTGCTCATTTTAAAGCAGAATTCTGTCTGTGGCCAAAACGAAGACATTTTGCCCAGTGGCTGGTTTGCCACATTTGAAGCCATCTCCATAAGGAGGTTTTTTGATGGTCATCATCTTCTTTGAGGCAGGTTGGGTGTTACCAGGAGTTAACCTGTCATTAACTTGTCAATGAATCTTTAAAATAATAAAAACATCTTTAAATGCAATATTCTGTAGGCCTCTGAGGTTTTTGAAGACCTGATCTAACTATTTTACCTTATCTGTCTATACCATCATATCTATCTGTTAAACCTTGGATTATATTCTTGTAATATAAATAGACTAGTAGTTGACATAACCATGATTTGATCAACACTTGTATAACTTACTTATCCTAAACAACCTGCAATAGCATTTTCAAAGTATTGGAAGTAAACCTTGTATTCTACTTGAGTTGTACGGGTACAGTACTTCATATTAGAAAAGATATATATATATATATAAAACGTATGTGAAAGATAATCTTAAACTGTCATTTTTTTTTTCACCTTGGAAGCTACTAACCTGCACTTCCTGTTTACTCAGGTAATTAATTTTATTCCTTTTCAAGTCTCCGATGGCTTTTTCAAGCCCAGATAGTTTAGTTTTACAATTAAGCTTAGTTGTTTAGGGGTTAAAATGTTTTTAGGTCTAGATAGATGTCTTAAGTTGATAAAGATGAGACATGATAGATATTGATTCACATTCAGAATTTTAGACTTATACCAAGATAGGAAAGATGTTTTCTTCAAGGCTGCCAAATACAAATAGCCAAAACGCTATGAATGTAACATTTATATAATTCCTGATTATTGTGGTTCTTCTAACTGTATGTAGTTTAGTGTGTGTCTGTGTGTAATAATATAAATGTATATGTAAAAAATTAAATTTAATTTAAAAAATCTCCAAAACATGAGATTCTCATTGGACAATCACAGATTCACTAAGGAAACAGTCTTGGCTCCTTCCTCCTCGTTTCCTTCAAATTCTGTCCTAGTAAACACTGGATTTATCAGATCCCTTCCTCCCATTCCTGCAACACCCTCCTCCATTCAGGGTACCTTTGCTTTCCCTCTGAGCAGCTCCTCAGTGTGCTCTCATGTCCTGTCTGGCCCCCTTCAGAATCCAGTGTATTTTCCACTCTCCACACAGTAGCCAGAATCCTACATGTAGGCCAGTGAGATGGCTCAGCAGACCAAGGTATTTGTCACCAAGTGTGATGACATGAGTTCAGTCCATGTGTCCCACATGACAGAAGTACAGAAACAACTCCCACAGTGTTTCCTAATCTCCACACATGTGTTGGTGGTTCGTACTTGCCCCACCCACAATAAATCAGTGTTACTCTTTTGAAATACAAATCTAATTGTATTATCTATCACCATAGCCTTAAAATTGCTCAGCAGAACAACCTCCAAGGGGTTTTCGGGGATTTGGGACACTTTCAGGATAAAGTAGAAGTCTTAACATCCCACCGGACCCCGCTGAGTCTGGGTCACACTTGTCTCTCCATCCCCAGCAAGCCCCATCTTTCTCTGTTTGACTCATGGTGCATTCCTTCTGTCCTGCAAGATGACAAAACTTCCCCAGGCCAGAGGACCTCTGCATGTATTAGTCTCTTTCTGCACCTCTTCTTCTTTCATCCAATCAAAGAAAGTTAACAGCCTTTATTATTTATTTTTTAGAGCAGTTTCAGATTCATACATACAAGGGACAAAGAGTCTGTGTACATCATCTTCTCACCAAACCTCCACCAACACTGAGAAACACTGCAGTTTGCTACACTCAGTAAGCCTGCACTGACATACTGCTTACCACCTAAACACCACAACTTAATATAAGTCAATGCTAATTGTATTTACACTCTGTGGGTTTAAACAACTGGGCTATGGCAGGTACCCTATAGCAGTGTTCTCAACATCCCTAATGCTTTGACTCTTAATACTCACGTTGTGGTGACCCCCTGACCCCCCCCCCCCAGCTATACTGTTATTTTTGTTGCTACTTCATAACAGTAAGTTTGCTACTATTATGACTCATAGTGCAAATATCTGATATGCAGATGGTCTTAGGCAACCCCACCATAGGGCTTGCAACCCACGGCTTGAGAATCATGGCCCGGTAGCATTATGCAGAATCTCTCATTGTTCTAATGCTTCCTTGTTCTCCACATGTGAACTATTCCTTCTCCTCAGACCCCTGATGAGTACTGATCTTTTTTTACTATCACCAAAGTTTTTTTTTTCCCCCTAGAGTATTCCACCTTTGGAATGCTACACTATATAGCTTTCCAGATTGGCCTCTTTCACTTAGCAGTATGCTTTTTAAGATTTCTTCTTATGTCACGGCTTGGTAACTCATTCCTTTGTCATCTGAATAATAGTTGATGCGTTTGTTTATCCTTTGTCCTATTGAAGGACATCTTGGTTGCTTTCAGGTCTTGGCTATTATAAACACAGCTGCTATAAACATCTGCATGTAGATTTTTGTATGGATGTCAGTTTTCAACTCCCTTGAGCAAATGCCAAGGAGCAAAGCCTGCTGGGTCATTTGGCAAGAGTGTGTTTGATTTTGTAAGAGACCAAACTGTCTTCCCGAGTGGCTGTGCCATTTTTCATTCTCACCAACAGTCAGTCAGTCTCGTTGCTGCACTTCTTCACGGGCATTTGCCATTGTCGGTGTTTTGGGTTTTAGCCATTTTATTTGGTGTATAACATTTGTGTCTAGAAATAGAACCTTGCACGCTAGGCAAGTTCTCTGTTACTGGACCACAGACTCACCATTACTGTTTTAATTAGCAATTTCCTAAGCATTTCACATAAACACCCTTTCACTCATATTGGCCATCAGTGCATCTTCTTTGATGTGTGTTCTGTTGACATCCTTTACTCATTTTTTAAACTGGGTTGTTTTCCTCTCTTTTTATGGCTTCTGTAAATGCTCCATTCATCTCTCAGATCCCAGTTATCTTCTCTCCACCTTTAACTTGATTAAAGAAAAAAAAAAAGCTTTTTATCAGCTCTTAGAGTGATAAATGCATCCGAACACGTCTGGAGCTGTGATCTTATGCATATTCATACACTTATTTGAATAACGACTGTTGTTTGTAAGAAGCAGGCAGCACATCCAGCCTTATTCCTTGGATTAACTGCGGAGGACACTCATGCTGGTCCTAACACACAGCAGGAACACCATTCATGGAAGGAAGGATGCCTAATAACCCCACCTAGGGTGAAGCTGGGATGAGGGGGAGAGGTCCTCTTGTACAAAGCACCTCCAGTATGGGCAGCAGAACACAAGAGTCCAAAACAGTGGGAGGGGCACAGGGCCAAAAGTGATTCCCAAAGCGGTACACCCAAACCCACAAGACCAGTGTTAGGAATACTAATGTGTAAGCTGAGCTGAGATATAAACAGAGGATAGAAAACATTTTTTTTTTAATTATTTGAAGCAAGAAAACAATCAGGGGCAGCCAGGCCCCACACATATTGGTGGAGACTGCATTTTTTTTTTTTTAATCAGCTTGTTCTTCCTCAAGAGGAGTAATTCTCCACCCAGAGGCAATAAAAGCAATTCCAGAGGGAGGCTGTCAGACCGAAGGTCAGCGTGCCCAGGCCAGGGAGGTATCTGGTCACACTGATTACGCTCTGGCTTCACATGAATCTCGTTAGAACTTGGGAACACGACTGCAGAGCCATTACCCATAATTTCTGAGAAACTTGGGCAAGAGGCCCAATACCCAGGATGTGTGAAATGTTTGTCAGCTTTCAAAAAAACAAGAATGTGCAAATGGAGTGAATCTAATGACCTCTGACTTCCAAACTTGAAATTAATTAATGCTACAAATCTGGACTACATTTGTGACAGAGTGCCTAGAAAGTGGAATTTAAATTTTTTTTCCTGCCTCAATAAGCTTCCATTTGAAAGTGGCCAACAAGATGAAGACAAGCAGTTTCCTTGGAGGAAGTCCGTCCCCAGAACAATGGCATGAACAGTCTTCCTCAGCCCAGTGAATGTGGGCAACTACACCACTACCTTGAGGGTGAAACTTGGCATTTCCTCCCAACGCATAGCTTGATGGAAGCTGCTATCTGTAGTTCTTGGTGTGAGGTGCTGATTGCTGGAAGCAACTTCATGAGCAGAATTACCGAGGAGCAAGATGCCTTCTGGGAGAGAAGAAATCAGAACTAATTTTCATGAAGTATTATCAGATCTGTCCTGGGTTGAGGTAGACATACCCGAATCATGCATGGCTTCGTCCAGAAACCTCTATGGGCTCTCTTTTTGTGAGAGTTTGGGGTGGACGGCCTGACTGCAGGAATCCTGATGGAGCCATGTTTCAGGATATTTGATCACATTGGAAACCTCCAGATTGTAAACTGGAAAAACCTGTTGTTGATTGTGGTATGGCTCAGCCTTCGATCCTAGAGCACTCTGTTTCCTGTAAATAAATCCCTGTGATGTGGCTCAGCCCTAGCATACACCTTTAACCTAAGAGCTAAATAAAGTCAACAATAGGTCAAGAGGTAGAGCAAGCAGCCAGCTGACAGGGAATAAACAGAAAGGAGGGACATTGAGTTGAGAGTATTTAAGACATCATGGAGAAGGAGAAAAGGCTTTTTTTCCTTTGGGACATGAGCTGAGTAGGAAGGTCAGCTGGGTGCTTTCTCTGCCTCTCTGAGCTAGCAGGTCTTCGCCCCAGCATCTGGCTCCTGAGTCTTCATTGGTAAAAATCAAACGATTAGAATATTTTTGTTTTTAAAACAGCAGAACCACTTGTCTTAATATGCCAATTGAAGGTGAGTAAAGATGACAAAGAAAGGAGATTTAATCAATATGCACATTGGGAAGAGGAGCAGATAAAGCTGTTCAGTGACCCTTCCCGAAGTCCATTTTCAGGGGACCGACATGAGGTTTAGGTTTGCACTGAGGAAGAATTGGGGCAGTGGGTAAGAGGCTTGCAGAAGGAAGCTGACTTGGTCAAGGTTTGGTCTGGTTGCTTGAGATCTGGTTGTCCAAGCTAGATCCGAAAGGTCTTTATTTCTTTAGCTTCTCCTAAGGTGGTTTCCTCTGCTGAGTGCTGCCTCCTCTTTATAGATAATTGTCATCATTTGAGGGGTGGCATTGAGGCTCAGGCTCACCAATGCTTAGGGCAGGGGAACAGTCCTTTGTCACAGATAGTTATCAATCTTTCCTGTTGTTCCTGGAACCCAAAGTGGCTGTAGACTTAAGACAATGACAGGAGCACATTGTGAGAATACTGAAGTGACCTACTGTTAAAGCTAACCGTAATGTGGCTTTAAGGTGTGTATGTGCAAAATGAAACAGTAATATGGCTTTAAGGTGTGTGTGTGCAAAATGAAAACAGAAATGCCAGCACTTGACCCTGCTTTCAGTGGGTCCAAGTAAGGAATTAATGCTTTCTAACCAAGTTTTTAAATACCTATTCTACTCCTAAGAGAGCAGCCAGGCAACTGGGAGGAAGAAATGGGAAATGGTGGCTTGATCGTCCTCTTGCTCCTGTGACTAAGGCTGAAATATCCTCCCAGCCCATCTTCTCCAGGAGCCCAAGCAAGCGCGCAACGCTCTTGCCTCAGACTAACACTGGGGATGCTGACTTCAGCCCTTTGAGGGAGCTAGAGCATTAACATCCATTTAGTAACAGTAGATGAACCCTTTAGGTTCCAACAGAAACACAGCTGGCAGCAATCGGGGAGAGAGATCGGAGTCCTTTGGCGAGAACCAACCATACAAGCAAAGCCAAGCAGAGGGTAGGGTTAGTGCAAGTGCTACCCCTTGTAAGAGGAAGAAACTCAAGTCTCAAAGGGAAGACCTGTTGAGCAGAGGCATAAACATCGATCGTGAGAGGTTGTAGGCCAAGGAGTGCCAAGAGCTGCCAGCAACCCAGAGGAAGGCAGGAGCTGAGGACTGATGTGGCCTGAAGCCTCCAGAAAGAAGTTTCCTGCCTATACCCAGCTCCCAGAGCTTTGGGAGACCGTGTTCATGGTTTCTGTTTTCTAATCAAGTTTCTGATATTTTGTAAAGCAGTCCAAACAACTACTCGGTTAGAGCGTGCATGGGTTTAAGAGATTAATTTGGAAAATTAATTCGGTGATTCTTATCTGAATCCTGAACTTGTAAGGCAAGTCATACTGGCTAGGTTCACTCCACAGGTGTCTGGTTGCTTGTGATGAGTCAGGAAAATGTTAAACTGCTGGGAGCTTTCTGTGGCTCCAGCTGATAAATGTGACTTTGTCCACAGTTAAAGTATGAGGTCTCCAGACAGCTTTACGTCTAGTCAGATTGACAGGCCAGTGCTGGCTTGGGGGGAAGCCGCGTGACTTTGTCCTTCACATCAATCTGAATTAGGCATTGAACATTTCCAACCCCCCACACACACCCCGCCCCCGGAATGTACAAATGACACCGAGTGGGTGGAGACAACTAGTCTGTTAGGAATCAACTCCCACATTCAGGGTCATTGGGACAGTTGCCGTGACGAACCGGAAGCCCAAAGATGAAATATTAGGGAGAGGAATGTAAAGTTCAAGTTTTCAGCTACAAAACACTATCATAAGAATGAACTGGGCTTGAGAGCAAGTCACATGGGGAAAGGTTGGGAGCTTTGTCGCCAATGCCAACTCCAATAGTTTGTGGTTACTCAAAAAGGTAACCATGGTAACTGTTGACAAAGACGTGTTAGTAACACAGCTCACTAACCAACTTTCCTACCACAGAAAAAGTTCAGGCCACTGGAGTATTTAATGGGGAAAAAAATCATATGGTGAGCACTAAGTGACATGCAGAGGGGATGCAGAATACACTGAGAGAAATTTTTGGGAAAATGCCTAAGTCATATTAAATATGGAATGTGGAGTCTCCAGTTTCCAAACTGTTCTTTCCCAGGAGTGCTTTTCTCAGAGAGAGAGAGAGAGAGAGAGAGAGAGAGAGAGAGAGAGAGAGAGATTGGAGAGACAGAAATGGATCAGTAGGTGCAATGGCCATGGCCTCTGCTTCAAGGTGAACCAGCTTCGACAGTGCCTGGTGCCTACCCCACCACACAGCACTATGCTTTTACCTCCAAGATATCATATATATATATATATATGTAATATATATATATATATATATATATATATATATATATACATATATATATATATATGACAAAATTTATGTATCCATGATTGTCCTGCAACTTAATATGTAGACCAGGTTGGCCTTAAACTCACAGAGATCCATCTGCGTCTCCCTCTCGTCGAGTGCTGGGATTAAAGTTGTGTTTTCTCTCTCTCTCTCTCTCTCTGTGTGTGTGTGTGTGTGTGCGCGCGCGCGCGCGCGCGCGTGCATCTGAGTGTAGGTATCCAGAGAGACAAGAAGAAAGCTACAGATGCCTTGGAGCTGGAGTCACAGGTGGTGCTGGAAACTAAATTCAGGTCCCCTTCAAGAGCAGAACATGTTCTCAGCTGCTGAGCTATCTCTAGTTCCAATATCTTTCATTCTTTGGGTGTTTCATACATTTATATAATACACATTGATCATAGCCATCCATCACGGCCTCCCTCCAACTCCTAGCACCACCATTCCATCTCTCTCCCAGCTTCACATCTTCCTTTTATTATTTTTATTAGTGACCGCTTGAGTCCAGTCAGCTATTGGCAGTAGCCACTAATAAGGTTGTTCACAACCCAGTGGATGGCCATGGCCAACAGCTCATCCGATATGGGTGGGCCCTCATTCCCACTGGAATTTTGAATGGCTTGATCGTGTGCAGGTGTTACTCGGAGAGACCCAGCCCCTGTAAGTTGATGAGTGCAACAGCCATGTCATGTTCATAAGTCAGCATGTCACAGCTCTCCTCCCCCTATTCTGGCTCTTACATTCTCTCCGCCCCCTCTTCCTCAAAGGCCCCTGATAGTGTTGATGGAGATATTTATATGGATGACTCGACCACAGACGAGCACCTCAGTGTATTTATACTTGGCAATTTGACCAGCCGTCAACTTCTGGATTAACCACTGCCCGATGCAAAAAGAAGTTTCTTTGCCCAAATTTGAGTGAACTGCAGATCTATAGATATAAGCATAAGTGTTTAGAAGGCAGCTTGACAGAGTGAAAATTTAGCAAGACAACAACATTGCGTGCCACTTCCCACATGCAGGCCTATGATCTCACACAGCATCTGAAAGACTAGTTTTCAAAAACTTTTCATTGTGCCGGGACACGGGGCAAGCAGTTTAGTGATAGAATGAATGTTTTGCGTGAGTTTGATCCCTAGGAACGAACACATACACACTCACAAGAAGTTTTCATTTTAAAATGTTAGATTTAAAAGAATTATATAAACCTTTCCCTTATACCTTTCATTGAGTTTCTCCAAAGGTTAATGTCTTACAAACTGTAGTGCAATGATCAAAACCAGCAACTTGACTTTGAATGCCATTAGCCCATTTATAGGTTGAATTTGAATGGAGTCAGTTGTCCCAGTAATCACACTTTTTTAGTCCAGAATCTAAAACACTTATGTAGCATTTAGCTTTCAGATCTTTTTAGGCTTCTGCAACCTAGGACAGCTCATTTATCTTCTGGAGAAAAACAACAACAACAACAACAACAAAAACAAACAAACAAAAAAACTCTTCAAGACTAAACACAAGAAGCCAGGAAATGTCTAAAGTAGTGAGAGTCTGCAAAAGTGGGAAGAGCCACTGTTAGCACAGCCTGGAGAAAAGCATGCATTGTATTCAAAGCAACTCCAACATGTTTTTTTTTTAATGTGGAGAAGACTCATTCTGTATTTTCCCAATGGTTGGAAGCACAAGAAATAAATAGATGTTGGCTAGGAAGAGTTCAGCTAGGTACTAGACAGGACACTGGATCAACTGGAAGTGACTATCTGTGCCCTTGGCCTTGTGCCATTTTGAATTGGAGTGGGACAGACAGACTTGTGGGGTAAATGAGAAGCCAGGTAGAGGTAGGTCAGTGGTAGGGCAGCTGTTCAGTATCACATGACTTGGCAATTCCCAGCACAGAGCAGAGAGCAGAAGGCTCAGACTCTCTCTTAGAGAAGATCGGAATGCCAGCAGCTAGGGCAGTGGGAAATTCTTCAAACAGGTTGGTTACTAAAGTGACTTCTTCTGCCATGTGCTCCTCCCATGATGTGCTGCCTTGCTACAGGCTCAAGAATAGCATGCCAAATGACCATGGACAGATTGAGACATCTGAAATAGTGAGCCAACTCTACTAAAGTCAATGGTATCTGCTTCCCAAACATACAGCCTATTGTTGCCCTTGGTTACGTCCACCCTCTAGAGATAGAAGGTAAGGAGGACACCAAGCACTTCAGAAACAGGGTCCAGGGGCCCCTGTGCTAGAACTGACTTGAATGTCCCCTCCCTTCAGAATGGCTTTCAGAAGGTGCCATGCAGGCTTCCAGAGGAAAGTGGCCGTGCCACCCAGCTATGATGCCTACGAACAACATCAACCAGCAGTGTGGTGAGAAAGCCCTACACAGGTGCAATGGCAGCACACATATCTTGGCAGTAACTAATGACTCAGTGGACTTAAGACCTACTCAACAGGAGGGGCACCATGCCTGATACTGGAAACCTCACTATCTATGAAGGGCTCATGGCTCAGGGTTAATTGGAAGAGAATCCACAGCCGACAATTCACTAAACCAGCATAATCCCTGACAATAATCTATGAACATTCGTTCTTATATCCACAGAGAAGCAGTCTCCATCCCTCATCAAGGGAAGTTCTGTTTGCAACAGACAGAGACCACTATAGACAACCAATCAATGTGCAAAGTTGTGAGGCCCATATCCCAGGGATACATCTACAAAGCATTCCCACACCGAAGCCTCAGGAAACGCTGCAGAAGATGGAGGAGGAATGACAGTAAGAGCCAGAGGGTCAGGGATTTTGCTATGAGATTGTGTCTTCTAGTAACGTCAGAAGCTACACACATAAAGTCTCACCAACATGATTGCCCATGGACCGAACAAGGAGGGCACCAACCAACACGCCAAAATGATAGGAAAAGCCTGTGCAGCCACAACCCTCACAAAGAACTGCAGACACCGAGTAAAGCTGGGAGTGGGCGAGATGCTTCTCTCCAGGAAGAACATACCATTTGGCTGTCCAATGCTCTGAAAACATACATATAAGTAACATAATATGAACTCAACAAGTTATATTTGGAAATATATATGTATATACAAAACATATATGCATGCCATTACAATTGATTAAAAAGAGGCCATAAAGAATGAGAAGAGTGAGCCGGGCGTGGTGGCACACACTGTTAATCCCAGCACTCGAGAGACAGAGGCAGGCAGATCGCTGTGAGTTCGAGGTCAGCCTAGTGTACAAAGCGAGTCCAGGATAGCCAAGGCTACACCACAGAGAAACCCTGTCACAAAAACAAAAACAAAAACAAAATCAAAAAACAAAAAAACTAATTCAAATAAATAACAACAACAACAACAACAACAAAAGAATAAGGAGAGTGGGGAGGGTTTGGAGAGAGGAAGGGGAAGGGAGAGAGAGAGAGATTGAGAGTACAATGCAACCTCAAAACTCAATAAAAATGGGTGGGTAGAAGATACCCAGAGGCCCGCCTCCATGTGGCCCGCCCATGGCGGGAGCCACTGTGGTGTATAAGTATGCGCTGGAGAGATGGAAGAGAAAGAGAAGTGGAACAGTTTGAGTACTAAGAAGAGAGGCGGAACTGGAGAGTGCGAGGGTGGAGAGGGATGGCCTGATGTGAGTAGCCTGCCCTGCCACCTGAGGCCATGGTGAAGTCCCGGCCCATGCTGCCACTGTGACCATGTCTGGGTCCATGGCCGTGCAGCAGCAGGAGTCTGTGTCCCTGTTTCTACATCATATTACCACCAAAGGTCATGAGGAGGTCCCCGGTCTGGGCTGCCGCCTGGGACCATACTGACATCCAAGGGCTGCTGTGCAGACTGGCCCTGCCCCTCGCTGGGATGGGGCCTGCACCTCACCTGGGAAGCACAAGAGCGAGCTGGCCCTGGTGGCACGGCACTGGTGAGTCAGCCCTGAGGGCATGAGAACAGGAGAGCTGGTCCCGACACTCATGTGCCCTGAGGTGGAGTGGGCCCCAAAGACATGGAATAGATGCCATCCCCCTTCCCCTTGCTGTCTGTGGTAGTGGAGAGAGCTGCCCCCTCCCCACAAGGCATGAGAGTGGGAGAACTGACCCTTACTAGCTGCAGCACTTGGGAGAGTGGGCCCTGAGCCTTGCCCGGGCAGCACTGTAGTGCTGACCCAGGTGCAGGATGGTGGGCGAGCTGCCCTCCAGGACTTGAGAATAGGAGCTATGACCCTGCCCCTTGCTAGCTGCAGCGATGGGTGAGCTCTCAGGGGCAGTGCTGGAGAGCCCTGGTGTGGGCAATGCAGGAGAGCTGGCAGGCTGGCAACTTGACTATAACCCAGGCCCTGATCCAGGGCTTTGAGATGGCTCACCACAACTTCTACCTCATCTATGACCTGCTGGAGCACATGAAGGGACTGGTCCTGCAGATCCAAAACTGCAGAATCTCCACAACACAGGGCAACAACAGGATGTCCAAGAGGAGTCCCAGTGAGGATCCAGTATTGATGGTATAGCATAAGCCAGAGGCCTCGAACCACACCAATGACTCATTGCAATGAACATTTGCAAGCAAAGATGTGTGGGCAAAAGTGTATGCCGTGGGACACACTGTGACTGGCAGCAGCTTCCACAATGAGATGGGTCTTTTTTTGTTTTGTTTTTAATTTTTGTTTTTTTGTTTGTCTTTTTTCCCCAAGGGAAGGTTCCAAGAGCAGAGGGTGGATATGAAGAAACAGAGAGATGAGTGGGATGGGGTGCATGATGTGAAATTCACAAAGAGTCAATAAAAAGTTAATAAAAATAAAAAACCTAATCATCTTATTATTTTGTTCTAGTAACAGGGCTGACTAATATATCATCAGGAAAGAAGTAAAAAAAAAAAAGTATTTGTGCTTTTGCATGCACATTCAGATCTCACATGACTTGTAAGGACGTTGTAGGATTAGAATCATATTCAGTGGAATTAAACTAATAAATAGTAAAGATTAGTTAGGAGGAAAAGGATCAATATTCCCAACCCTTTGCTTTTCGTAGTCAAATTACAAGATCATCCCAGATGAGCTAGCATGGTGCTGCCTGAGGACCACTGGTAAAATCCACCAGAGCCAAGACCATGAGAGAAGGGAAGGGAGGGAGGGAAGGAGAGGGGAGGGAGGGAGGGAGATAGATGAAGGGAGGGAGGGAGGGTGGGTGGGAGAGAGAGACAGGGAAGGGAAAAAGAGAAGGAAGGAACAGATTGTTCACTTTATTATTTTTCATATTTCCATGTTTTTCCCTGTGGCACTGGGGATCAAACCGGGAGCACTGCGTGTGCTCCACAGCTATTCTACCACAGAGCCACATCTCCACCCTTCAAAAATTTTCCTTCTCTTCCTTTCACTTTCTTTCTGTCCTACACTGTAGCTCTCTTTTTAATAATAATAATAATAATAATAATAATAATAATAATAATAATAATAATAATAATAATGTCTCTCACCAGGTGTCTTCGTTAGAGCAACATCGTCTTTAAACTCTGTGTGGCAATCCCTGACGCACCACCATGATGCCTGGGGACGACAAGGCAAGCTGGAATTCCAACTACTTCCTTAAGATCATCCAACTTTTGGATGATTACCCAAAATGCTTCATTGTGGGAGCAGACAATCTGCTTGACATCACCGAGCAGACTCTGCACTCTGGCTTCCTAGAGGGTGTCCAAAATGTTGCCAGAGTCTGTCTGCAGATTGGTTATCCGACTCTTGCCTGGGTGCCACACTCTATCATCAATGGGTACAAGAGCTTCTGGCTTTTTCTGTGGAGACTGAGCACACCTTCCCTCTTGCTGAGAAGGTCAAGGCCTTTTTGGCTCATCCATCTGCATCTGTGGCTGCTGCTCCTGCTACCACTGCAGCCCCAGCCAAGGCCGAAGCCAACCAAAGAAGAGTCGGAGGAATCAGATGAGGACATGGGATTTGGTCTCTTTGACTAATCACCTCTCAAAACAGCCAATTCAGCCATCTTAACGTGAGAAACACAAAAATAAAGGCATGCTTCTCTTACTAAAAAAAAAAAAAAGTAATACATGGTAGCTCTGAACTCATTATGTAGCCCAGGCAGCCCTTGCATTTATACTCTTTCTGCCTCGGCCTATTGAAAACCTGGGAAATAACTATGACCAGCACCTCACCCATATAAGGAGTATGTGAAGGGGTGACTTTTGTCGTCACTCAGCCCAGCTGTCCTAACAAAGCTTTCTGGGCTGAGCTTAACACTGGACCCTGGCAGTATCTTCTCTTGGAAAACCACCAAAGTCCACACAGAGATGTGTGGTGCAGTACCATGGCTTCAGAGAGCTGGAAGGGATGACCTGAGGTCACCAGCAACGACCACACGGGACCTGAAGTTCCAGGAATCGCCCTGTCCCTCACTGGCCACCTGGCTTGGTTGAGGTCCCTGGGTATAATTTGCTTTCTCAGCAGGCCTTCCCAGAGGTTTAAAGGCTAAAATGAGTAGACATGGGACAAGGGTCTCTATAAATGGGGAGCGCCTGCTCAGGTGGCCAGCCAGCCAGCATTTTCAAGGGCCTCAGGTGGCCAGCCAAGTGTCACCTCCTACTTACCGGCTCTTTGGTCTTAAGTAGGAGAAATTGTTGACAGAACTATGTTAGTCATCAATTATTTTGTCTTGCATATACAATGGCATTCTTTGATTTTTTATTTTTTTAACCTAACGTTTCTGAGTTTAAAATTACAAAACAGGATCTGGTGTGGTGGCTCAGATCCTATAATCCCAGCACTCAGGAGGCTGAGGCAGGAGGATCACTGCGAGTTTAAAGTCAACCAGCAACAATGGAAAACCATAAAACGGGTAAGAAAATGCACTTCATAGGATGGCTATAAAAATTAAATGAGGGAAAGTCATGTATCACCAAAAAGCACAAGGAATCAGTTTCTGCCTGTTTTCCTCAGATCTTTGGTGGCTGCATGCAGGGGAGGTGTTCAACACAGCTAGGACCTACAGCTTAAGTTTACTGAGAACTTAGTTTTAATAAGGCACCATGTTGTGGTCCTTTTCACTGGTGGTAGTTGATTGATTGATTCACTCACTCCTAACAGAAGCTCTCTGGCATGTGTACGAATACTGTCACTATTTACGAGAGAGAAAGAGAGAAAGAGAGAGAGACAGAGACAGAGACAGAGAGACAGAGAGACAGAGAGAGAGAGACAGAGACAGAGAGAGAGAGACAGAGAGAGAGGGAGAGGGAGAGAGAGAAAGCACAAAGACTAGAAGTGTACAAGCACACATAGCTGGGAAACACCAGAGTCAATGTTCCAACTCACACACTCCACCCACCTCCGCTTCCTCACTTCCCACCCCTGGTCCCCACCTCCCACCCTCACCCTCACCCTGAGGCCTGGCTCCTAAGTGCTCTGCACTACAGAGTCATTACCTCTATGGAAACAGGTCCAACCCCTCCACTCAGCTTGAAAGTGAGCAATACTAATGAAATGTCGGTTGCCTTTAGCTAGGGCAAAACTGTGGCCAGATGGGGCTCAGTTCCATCTGCTTTTCAAGTTAGAGGCAATTTGATCTCTTCATTTAATATCACTAAATGGACATGTGCAAGAAAGAGTTGTGCGTGATCAGATTAACATATTAGGGTGTGTCATAGATGGGTTTGGCTTAATACAAAGTTTTAGGCCGAATATGTCAGAGGAGCAAAGATCCTTTTAAGAGCACAGGGCTTGGAAGCTAACATTTCACCCCTAAAAGTCACAGTGAAAAGGAAGAATTTTCTAAGTCAAAGGAGATTAGAAATGATAGGATGACTGTTAAAATTTAAATGAGCTATTAAATGTGACCCCCAAATGATAAGTGTGAAATAGAGGAGGCAGCTGGTACCCAAGTAGAAGATGGAAGTACTGAGTTGCATGGAAATGGGGGTTGCCATGGAAACCTACCATGTTGGGTGATGTGGTTCAGAAACACAAGGGAAGGGAAAGTCCAGTCCAAGGATGTAGACGGCAGGATTTTAGCTGGAGAGCAGACAGGATGCATCCAGGTTGTCACTCAAACTGGGGCAAGCTACACCACCATTCTGCTTCAACCAAGGGCCAATGCTGGGTGGCAGAGATGAAGTCACAGCTGTCTCAGGAAGTTCATGAGTCCCCTGGGACAGATCGACAGGCATGTGATTGCTATGCTGCATAACAATTATTTTTAGAGACTTGACTGGAGCGTGGGTTGAAGGAGCAAAGAGGAAGCTGGTCCAGTCCCACGAAGATACAGTG
Source organism: Acomys russatus (assembly GCF_903995435.1). Classification (NCBI taxonomy): domain Eukaryota; kingdom Metazoa; phylum Chordata; class Mammalia; order Rodentia; family Muridae; genus Acomys; species Acomys russatus. The sequence goes on from NC_067159.1 coordinate 10,610,957, forward strand.
TACAACTTGGAGAAGAGCATGGCGTTTTCCAGGCTGATGGACAGAGCAGGATGCTTCACTGCAGGATGCTGAATCAGAGCTGGGTAGGTGCAGCTGGGTAGTGTGATGTTGGCATGGCTGGACTGGAGGACCTCAGTGATGGGAACCTGTGATGGAGGAAGTAGGGCAGCGCATGGGTCCAGTGAAGGGGTTAGTTTATCCTGAAGGCTCTACTTGCCTCTGCTGGTTTGCAAAGACCTCCTGAGTGGGTCCTGTGCTCCGGGGCAGTGGCTTTTGGTACAGTCTTCCCAGCCTCTGAGGGTCATAGGTTCCAAGCCACCCAGTGAATAAATAATATAGGCCGACCACATTTCTTACACTGAATGAGATAGAATTTGCATTTCACATATGTACATCCTCCCAGATACTTTTAGTCCTCTCTCAATTACCCATAACGCCCATTTCAGTGTAAATGCTATGTAGATAATTGTTACACTGTATTGTTTAGGGAGCAAAGACAAGAATAAAAGTATGCATGTGTTCAGCATAGATGCATTTTTTCTTTATTTTTTTCTCTTATTCACAATTGGTTAAATCCATGGGTATAGAACCTATACAGTTGTTACTATATTTGTCAAAATCCAGATAACCCATAAGCAGGTAACAAAGTCAATTTTGTTTCTGAAGACTAGACTCTTTGAAAGTGATAAAAATTTCACATCCTCAGTAACTAAATATACTTGAGCATTGCCTCGGTGGTCTTGGGGATCTGCTTTGTGTCTTTTTTCAATCTGCCGTAAACCGATCCTTTTGTAAAACATGATAAAACAGCAACAGTGAACCAGAGGAAGGGATCATGGCCTTAGGTGTTACAGTAGTGTCAAAGTTCTGTAAGTTTCTCAAGTATTCTTTGTTTTCTAACAAGTTTATTGGGAGATAATTCGTGTACTCACCCATCTAGTATGTATGAGTCAATTATTCTTAGTATACATATTCATGCATACACTATACTACAGTCAATTCTAGAACACTTCTATTTCTCCTAAAACAAGCTTTCCATCCACTATCAGTTCTCTCCTCTTTCCCTCCAGGCCCCATCCCCCAAGCCCGAGGCAGTTGCTAACCTACTTTCCCTTTCTAGAGAATTGTCAGTTTTGGGCACTTCACAGAACTGGGCTAGTTCAATATGTGGCCTTTGTGAGAGAATTTTTTTTTAAAACATACTTTTTATTTCAGGTAAATTCTTGTTAGCACTTGAAAGAAATTCCAGCGGGTCCCAAGTAAAGGGGCCACTTCCAAAGCTCTCAATAGAACTGCTCAGAGTTATCTTAAAGCTCAGGAAAAGAAAGCGTAGTGAGTTATTGCCATCCTAAGGGTAGGTAAGACAAGTCCGTCATACCACTTGGTACCCACACCACCAAATTCCTGGCATACCCCAGCCTTGAGTCATAAGGGGTGGATTGGAGGTCTCTACGGCCTGGAAACAGCTACTGAAATCGTAAAGTCGAAATAGCATGGAATGCACAGGGCTTCCCTAAGTCTCCCCACTTCCCGAAGAGTTCAGACAGAGGCATATATAGTGAGGGCCCTGCGCTTCCTCCAGAGGTCTCTGGGCAGTGCGAGCACAGTGCTGGCCTTTTTCACCGACGTCCCACATCCTCAGTACATTTGAACTGCCAGCTACCTTCCCACGGGGATGCAGGAGGAAAAGACCCTTACACATATTTCTTAAATTCCTAGTGCACATGGGCATTTCCTGTGGGACAGAACTCTACAATGGACAACCTGAATCCCCTCAAGATTCCCTTCACACACGGCTCTTCCTCAGTTTCCACTTCAGTGGTGTCCTTGGTAACAGCAACCTGCACTCCTGCTGCAGCCAAGACACGGGGGGAAAACACCATATGCCGACTGCCTGCCTTGCTCCCAAGTAGTCCTGAGAGACTCTCTACCCTCTGGTCTTCTCCCTGCCCCCTCCCACCCACTCACTCCCACCCCTGTCTTACAAATGAAGACTGGCTGCCAGGCCTGTGGACAGCTCCCAAGGTTCTTGAAAACTGCACAGCAGCAGCAGGGCCTTGCTACCCTGGGCCTACTTTCTGTCCCCTCATGAGAGGAAAGAGCTTTGTTCAGGACAGGTAGGTCCAGCGAAGCTTCTCTTTATCAGAAGGAAGACAAGGAAAAAATCAGACAAAAATGACAAGTGCTTCCCAGTCTCTCTTCTGTTGGGGACTGTGACACCACCATGCCTGGCTTTTTTTTTTTTTTCTTTTAAAAAATTAATATAAATGAAGTACAGAGCATGCAAGGCAAAGAGCATTGTCTGTAGGCCAGGCCAGTCTGTGGACAGTCATCACACATTCAGAAGCTGGGCCCAGGCCCTGCAGGCAGCTATCAGGAAATGGACACTACAAGTGTTGCTTTGCTGCTGCGTGGAAACAGGCACCTGGCATGCAGGAAAGAAAGCAGAGGAGAGGAGGATGAGAGCAAAGAATGGAAAAAGGAGGCCCTGGCATGAGCATCCATAAGGATGCAGAGGCAAGTCCTAGATGGAGAAGGGAAGCTGAGTCTGACTCCTGGGGTGGGGGGTGTGATGAAGCAAGTTCCTGACTGGAGGAGGCAGGGCTGAAAGGAACTCTGCCTCGAACATCTGCTCAGCACAGAGCTCCATTGACGAAGGGACAGAGGAAGCTCTTGAGTGGGCTGCAGAAGAGACGATGCCCATACTGTGAGCAAGGTCCAACAGGGGACCAGGAAGGAGTCAGCAAACATGTCTTGTGGGCTTTTGGTTCAGCATTATGTTCCTCATGCGGAACTGGAGAAGCACTGCAGCGTGGGCTCCCAGGACCCCCATTCTAGAGCTCGCCTTGAGTACCAGCACCCACTGACTGTTATAGGAAAAAACAAAAACAACCAGGTTCAGCCATGAGAAGGCTCATGGTTGGCTAGCCACTTGCACTAAGGCTGGGGAATATTCTCATCAGTGCATGTGAAGACAACAGCCCAAAATATGCACCTGTCCATAGAAGGGTCATGATGACCTGTTCAGTTTCTCCAAGGTAATGACACTTGTTTCCAGTGGCTAAGCAGGGGTACCCGCTGATTCTATGATTTTCTTTATCTAAGCAGGGACTCAGAAGTTTGCAGACGTCCATTGATCTTTCTAATCCTTGGATCGCTAGCCCCTTCTTCTTCTTCTTGAATATCCCAGGGTCTCCTTTACCTCCGTAGCTCACTGGCTCACAGGCCACTTAGTGCCACCCATGTGGTCCACTCTCTGCAGCTTTGTTGGCATCATTTTCAAAGCTCCCCCGCCTTGGAGCATGGGTCAGTTCCTCGTTTGTTTTTAACTGCTGACCAGTATCCCACTGTGTAGATATACCATGTTCTGTTTCTCTGAATGATGGACATGTGATTTGCTTTCTCTTGTTGGCTCTTCTGAGTAACGCTCCTAGAAATACTCACATACTGGGTTTGGAGTGAAAATAAAGACTCATTTCTTTCGGGTGGACACTTGGGAGTGGAACCAATGGGTCATATGATAGCTATGTTTATCTTTTTGAGGAACTGCTAGGCTGGTTTCCACAGACTCTGCACCGTTACGTTCCATCAGCAGGGCAGACTTTCTAATTCCTCTGTGTTCTTGTCAACACTTGTTATTGTCAGTGTTTTTTCCTGTAGTGTGGTTTGGGTTTCCATTTCCATGGTGATTAAGTGATTTGTGTGCTGTACTCCCACTCTTCATTTCTGCTCTTATTGCTTCCCTGACTGGTAGTAGCTGGTTTAGCTACCATCATTTGAGTAGCTGGAAAGTATGACTGTGTCACATAGAGGAAGGTGGAGAGTCAGTCGTTGGTATGGTATGTTAGCCAACTTCCTGCCACTATAGCAAATACTAGAGATAAGTAACTTATAGAGAGAATGGGCTCATTTGGCCTTTGACAAACATGAAAATAGAAAGTAGGATGCTGATTATTTAGAGATGGAAGGGTGTCGGGGAGGAAAATGAATATTCACTCCCAGTAGGTAGAAAGTTTGTTTTAGGAAGGATAGAGTGTTCTGGAAGTCACTGTGGTGATGGCTACGTGACCCTGTGAATATATTGATTAACAGTTTGAAAAATCTCTAGTCTGTTGCTGATCCGACCCCATTGCTTTTGGGCTTATGGTGAGGCAGCATACCACAAAGCAAGTGTGGTAATGTGAGACCACATGCCAGGAAAAAAAAGGGGGGGGGGGAGAGGTGCATCCTTCTGCTGTCTCGGGTCTGTCTGTTGTATGGGTCGGAATCTGTGCCTGTCTGAATATGTCTTGTGAATCTGTCTGTCCCTGTGTCTGTCTGTGTTTGTCTCCAGCGAAGGGCTTTGCTCTGTGTTTACTGAACAGCACAGAAATCATTGCAGGGAAGGAGTGGGAGATTGGGTAGAAATCGTTAACAGTTTTACAGGGGATTAAGTCAGTGGCTCCAACTGATCCCAGCTGACCCAGACAACTATCAATCAAACAACAAACATTATCACGAAACAGCAAATGCTGCATCCAACATTTATGGGTGATACTTGTTTTATACGATTGCTTTTCAACCTATATGTTGCTTTTAACAAATAACTACCATAGTGCGCGCACACACAAACACACGCACATTGCTCTCTGGGTCCCAGGGGAGAGTGCATAATTTTAAGGTTGCAGCCATGCATTAGATTAGGTTGTAAATGTTCATCACGTGGGAAATCCCAGGCAAGTAGGACTGATGTCACACTGTTCTCTTGAAGGCAGGCTAAACAAACAGGAACTCAGTAGGACCGCGACCTTAGACTCCAAGTGACTTCAAGTTGTATTCCTTGCATTGGTTGTGAGATCCAGCAAAAAAGGTCAGTCTTTTTGATTGTCAGACTATCTGCATAATAATACATCTCCACAAGACTGGAGAGATGGCTCAGGGGTTAAGAGCACTGACTGCTCTTCCAAAGGTCCCGAGTTCAATTCCCAGCCACCACATGGTGGCTCACAACCATCTATAATGAGATCTGGTGCCCTTTCTGGCATGCAGGTGTACATGCAGGCAGAACATTGTATAAATAATAAATAAATCTCTTTTCAAAATACATCTCTACAGAAGGACCCTGCGGTCCTAAAACTCCCTTGGAGGTCACCTTCCATTGGCATGAAGACTTCTCACTAGGACCCACCTCTCCAAGTTTCTGTGGCCCGAGCTAGAAGCCTGAACACAGGGACCTGTGAGAAACAACAGTCTAGATCTAAACGTCAGCAGCTGGATGGGCATGTTTATGAGTTCTGGGCTATGACATAACTTACATGTGTATTCCTAACACTGCAAGCCTCTGGCCTAAAGCTCTCCTAGTATGCATCCTCAATCAGAATAGAACAAGCCATCCTTGAAGAGAGACATTGTCTTCCCAGACAAGCACACCTATGGTAAAAGCCAGTCTCATAGCAAAGGACCACTGGCTAAGGAAGCCCTAAGAAAAATTGCCTAGGAGCTCCAAAAATGAACCTAATGTTTTAAAAATGCCTCAGTCCCAAGCCAGTTTGATTAACGCAATAGATTATTTGGGACTCAGTAAAATTGTCATCATCATCATCTTTAAAATGTTTCCATTATATTTGTTTTGTTTTGTTTCGTTGTTTTTTGTTTTTTGAGACAGGATTTCTCTGTGTAGCCTTGGCTGTCCTGGATTCACTCTGTAGACCAGGCTGGCCTCGAACTCACAGCGATCCGCTTGCCTCTGCCTCCCGAGTGCTGGGATTGAAGGCATGCACCACCACTGCCCAGCCCATTATATTTTAAAACTCTTTTTGTTTGTTTGTTTGTTTGTTTGTTTGTTTGTTTTTTGTTTTGAGACAGGGTTTCTCTATGTAATAGCCCTGGCTGTCCTGGAACTCTTTCATAGACCAGGCTGGTCTCAAACTCAAAGTGATCCACCTGCCTCTGACTCCCAAGTGCTGGGATTATTTTAAAATTTGTAATCTGATAAACATTTTAAAAAAATATGACTTTATTTACTGCAAACAGGGTTATCTAAAATAGTCAATTTGAGCTAGGGAGGTGGCACACGCCTGTAATCCCAGTACTCAAGGAGGCAGAGGCAGGTGGATCTCTGTGAGTTTGAGGCCAACCTGGTCTGCAAAATGAGTCCAGGACAGCCAAGGCTACACAGAGAAATGCTGTCTCAAAAAACCAAAAATATATAAACAAGTAAAATAGTCAGCTTAAGGATGGGAAGATGGTTAAGGGTTTAGGAGTACCTGCTGCTCTGACACAGGACCAGTTTTGACTTCCAGAACTCATGTGGTGGTCCACAACCCAGTTTCAGGCAATCTGATGGCCTCTTCTGACACCTTCAAGACATGGGGAAGACATGGTACACAAGTGTACAAGCAAGCAAAGCACTCATTAAAAATAAAATAGATGTGAGAGAGAGAGAGAGGGAGGGAGGGAGGGAGAGGGAGAATATATGGCAGGACACACCTGTAACCCCAATATTTGGGAGGCCGAGGCAGGAAAATTGCAAGTTTGGGGCTGTGTAGTAATGCCTTGTCTTGTTTGTTTGTTTGTGTGTTTGCTTGTTTGTTTTCGAGACAAGGTTTCTCTGTGTAGCCTTTGCTGTCCTGAATGCCCTGTCTTAAAAGCAAACTAATGCTGGGTACTGTGGCACAGATGTTAATGCCAAAACTCTGGAGGCAGAGATGGGTGGATGTCTGTAAATTTGAGGCCACTCTGGTCTACAGACTGAGCCATGACTACTATCCAGACCTTTCCTCAAACAAACAAAACAAAAATAAAATAAAAAAGCAAAGTGATGAGACATGCCCAAAGGCAGGCTATTCCTGGATGTACTCTTGGTCAGCATGTATGTGCACACTTTTGAACGTTCTCGGGTTTTTTTTTTTTTTTTTTTTTGTACGTGTGTGCACACACATGGAGATGTGTGCTGGCTCTGACAAGGCTAGATAGAAAGTTCCACTGTGCCTCTTAGAGCTGCATGGTCTCTGGGCTGCCAAGAGGGTACTGGGCGTACAGGGAAAGCAGAGAACTGTGCCTTCCAGGCCTTTCCAGCTGTGTCCCATCCATCTGTCTGCTGGTCTGCAGAGACCAGCTCACACAGTTGTAGTGACAGGGCTTAAGTGTCCTGTGGATCCCAAGAAGCCCCTCCCTTAGGAGTCGGCCTCCACCCAAGGCTCAGCTACAATCTCTAAAGACAGGACTTTCTGCCTTTAAATTTTCTCTGGAGCTTCAGGGCTGGGCTTGAGGTTCCTCACATGCGTCTTTCACCAGATCATTCTGTTTTCTAGCCTCATGGGAGGCAGCCCAGAGGCCAGCTGTGGGATGTTAGGTATTTTTTCTGGAAAAGCAGTAGGGACTTTTCATGCCCAGGAAGACGCCCTTGCTAGTTAAAGCCTCATCCCTTGGCTCAAGGCTTTGTTCTCTCATAAAACACACATTCCTGAAATCATACGAATAATTTTATAATTGAATAACTTTACTATTTCCTAAGAACTTCCACATCCAGAAAAACCATCCAACTTTAACAAAATTGGGGTGTTGAGGTTATGATTTCTGTTTTACTGATGAACATTTTCAGACAGTTTCCTGTCACTATGAAAAGCACCTGAGACTGACTTAGAAGGAAAAAGAAACAGTTTTGGTTTCAGACCATGGCAATTTTGCACTACTGCCTTTGGACCTGTGGTAAGAAAACACATTATGGTGAAAACACATAGCAGAGGAAAGCTGCTTACCTTGCGGTAGCCAGGAAGCAAAGAAAGGACCAAGACCCAATGGGCCTGTCAAGAGTACACCCACAGTGAGCTAACTTCCTTCCACCAGGTCTCATTGGCACCATCACATCATCTGGGGACCAAACCTTTAACGCATGAGCCTTGGAAGGACTTTTAAGGAGGCCAGAGTCTCATCCATCAGGCCACTAATTTTCTAGACTCTTTTTCACATAACCTTCTTCTGTCTGCTAAATGACCAGGCAGGTCCAGGATCTACAGCTTGCATATGAGAGGTTCTTTCCTGAGCATCTCAGGTCCTTCCTGTATCATCTTCATCTCAGTGTAAACCGCCACCAACCCTATTCCAGAAAGGAAAGAAAAGAGCATTGCAGGAGACTGCCTACAAGGGACAGGGCAAACACACGGCGGGGGGGGGGGGGGGGGCAGTGGCTGTGATGGCAGGCTGAATGATTCAGTACAGGAATGGAGGAAACCAGAGCTAGGCGGTCCTAGTCCTGGACTAGCCAGTCTGCCCTGCCTGAGGTCTCTGGATTCTCTGAGCCTGTGATGCAGCAGACGCACTGGCTTAGGGGCTAGAAGACACTGGCTCTGTTTCTGATAAGCCATCAGCGGAATGGGAGTAGTAAGGGTGCCTACCCCTGGAATGGTGGTGAGGATTCAGAATTATGATGCCCATTAAGATACTCAACAGCGTGGGGCTGGAGAGGTGACTCAGCAGCTAGGGGAGGTGACTCAGCAGTTAGGGAGAGGTGACTCAGCAGTTAGGGAGAAGTGACTCAGCAGTGAAGAGCCCAGACAGCACTTACAAAAGGACCAAGCTCAGTTCCCAGCACCCACATCAGGTTCTTCTGGACTTAGCGAACCCATGCACTCACATGTACACATACCAGTGCATACACACATGCATGCATGCACGCACACATGCACATGCATCCTCACATGCCTATCACATAATTCACACACACACACACACACACACACACACACACACACACACACACCTATCACATAATTAAACAGAAAAAGATGCTCTATAGCACTTTTGGATCGCGTACAATCCCAGTAAACGTTGCGCTGGCTACCTAGGCCGTTCTATCCATCACCCACATAACTCGTGTCTCCTACTGTATGTCTCACTCCATCTTCGTTTCTCACCCAGTCCTGCTCTGGCCAAGCTTCCATCCCTGAAGAGGCCACTGGGGTTTCCATGTGAATCAGAGACGGCTTAGGACAAGAGAGGATCCAGGCTGCATTTGAGTCCCTACTGCCTCTGTGCTTACAGGCCTAGCCTCAGGGACCAAATCCAAACTCCCACTTCTCCGTTTCCTCCACTTGGGCCCAAGTGATAGGTGCTGAGGTTCAGCTTTAGTCCTCTCAGATGCAGCAAAGGCTCTTAGTCATGGAAGGCCCTGGTCTGGGTCTCAGCAACCCCTGCTGCAGACAGGCCCAGAATGGAGGCATTCTACAGCTGCTCAGTCTGATGGGGATTTGATATAGTCCTGCTAGTGGGCTGGTCCTTAAAGGTCCTGACTCTCTCCCTAGCCCCATGCCCCAGAATTTTCCAACCCCATTAGTGTCCCATGCCATCCACTTTTCTGTTATTTTTGAGGAGATGCCTTACTCCACACCCCATCCACATTTAGATTATAGTGACAGTGTTCCACCTTGGAGAAGTGTGACGCAAAACAAAGACCACGAGCTTTGGAGCCAAGAGGCTGTGTGTGTGTGTTCTAGGCCCGCGTTCAATCTGCCAAGAGCTCCTCAAGCCTGGAAACTTCAATTTCCTCCCATCAAAGTGGGGTTGATAACACTTATTCTATAAGGTTATGGCAGGGATTAAGATAGATTACTTATGGGGCTTCCTAACACTCTGGCACGCGTTCAATGCTCTTGATAAATGTTTCCGCCATTTCGCCAGGACAGAAAAGTCACAGGCCAGAATTTAATCAATCAGGCAATAAGTGGCCTCCTTTTCTCAGTACGCTATCCATGCTCTAAAATTGAGTAGGGGAATAAGAGGTGCTGTCTCAGCCCCAGAGACATTCCCAAATGGTGAGGAAAACACAAAACATGTGCTCCACTGGCAATCCAAGATGGTGCTATCAGCATCACCCTGGGACCCAGCAGATACTGGCAAGTCTCTGCTGCTGCTCTTTGCCTGGAGCTCCCAGCTGCAAGAAGTCTCTTTTAATATTTTATGATTTTTTTTTAAAAATGACTTTTGTTCTCTGAGAATTTTATACAATGCATTTTGATCATATTCTTGCCTCAAGACCCAACTCCTTCCAGATCCACACCCTCTTCCCTACAAACCCAATTTTGAGTCCTCTTCAAAAAACAGAACAAAAACAAAACAAAAACCAGGTCTAATTTGAGCTATTTCTATGTGCCTCTCCGCTGTAGTGTGGCCAACCTCCCAGGGGCCAAATATTTAAAAATAATAGGACTTCTCCTCTCTCATCAGCTGTCAGTTGCCAATAATTCTTCAGTTAGGGGACGGACTTCCACACAAAAGTGTAAGTCAACGGCTGTCTGGTGAAGGCAGAGCCGACTCTGTAAAACACACTGCTGTGCACAAAATGTGTTCCTAGAAAGGAAGAGACAGGTTTGAGGGTTAGTGTAGCCTTCCCTTCCTAGTGATACCCCAATAGGATCTAGGACCCTTAGTGGCATAAAGGTCAGAAATGGATAACGACCCTGTAAAAGGCTTCACTAGACTCAGGGTAGGTAGAGCACAGCATCCTGGGAACACAGGTTACAATGAGGCACCTGCCGGCATGCCAGCATCTCTGGTGTCTGCGGCGGTCATGTTTTTTTCCTCCTAGCATTAGTGGTTTGTGAGGAAGGACTGCTGGCGCGCAGAGCAGCTGTTGATGGCAGAGCAGGTACCGCCCGCAGGCATGGCAGCCAGACTGCTCGGTCTGGGCCCTGGCCTCCCAACAGCCCAGGCCTTTCTGGCTGCTTTCTTGCTGCTAAACGAAGACAGTGAGAGTGGGGTGAGGGAGCTAGGGAGCACACGCAGAGCGCTTAGGACAGGGCTGGCAACAGCTCCATCCTACATAAGTGTGGATTGTTATTCCGCAGCCAACTAAAAAAGTCATGAGCTATATTTGCCTTTCAGTGAATTCTCCCGGGCTTGCTAGGTATGCGATTGTATCATCGGTGAATAACAAGGGATTTGGCAGCTCTTCTTCCCGTAATTCCACTTCCTATTTTTACTTTCTGCCATATCCCATTGGCTATCCGATAGGCCCTTGGGCACTTGATGGGATGCTAATAGCCAAACCGTTTTTCTAGCAGCTTTGGGAAGGATGGATTCGAGATAAAAGGTGGCTGAGAAGCCATCATGTGGTGTGAACGGTGCCCTACCTGTCTGTAGGGAAGAGTCTAGAAAACAGGAAGGCGGGGCCTCCAGGGGAGACACCACGCAGTCAGAAGAGAATGCATGCGGCAGTGACAATCACAGAGAGACACCAGGCGCATGAGCACCAAGCCAAAATCACGAAGGAGAAAAAGAAAGGCAAATCAATGCATAGGTTAGTTTGCAAACAATAGAGCCACTTGCAAATCCTTTATCAACTAATATAATTTGATTATTTCCAAAGGTTTTTTTTTTTTTTTTAACCACCGCTCAGTGCTTATATGGCATTCTTACAGTTTACGAAGCAGCCTCCTGCATTTGATCTTATTTAGTCCTTACCCGGTCTCTGTGGAGATGTTCCTCAAACCTCGGATGTAGGAAACTGTAACACAAAAGTTGAGAGCATGGGGAGCCAGACCACCAGGCTTGAAAGCTAGCCACGGTACCTGTTCTGTGGCCATTGGCAAGAGCTATCGTCTCTCTGGGCTGAGGTTCTCTGGGGGCTCTGACAGATTACGCTTTGGGTCTGTTTTTTTCAGCCACACCACTGGGACATGTGCAGAAAAGGGAAAACAAGAAATAAACAGAAGACAGAGGTCACGCGAAGCCCATGGTGGGTGGGACGACAGAGCTCTCAGGCAGCCATGGGCCCACAGGGAGCCGTGGCTCTGAGGGAACGTTCTGAAAGGGTGTCTGTGCGGTGAGGAAGAGACATCATGGTGAACATACGTATAGGGCGAACTCCAAAACAGGCCTGGCGGTGGCAAGGCTGAGAGCAGCCCTTTGGCTCCAGTGGGAAAAAAAATCCCAACCAGAGGCAAGAATTCCATTCAACAAATATTTATGGCGCCTACTCAGTGTGGAGAGTCACTGGTCCAGTTCTGTCATGGTGCTGCGGTGCTACTAACAAAGGGAACTTGGGGCCAGTGCCACAGGCAAGAAAGACCTGCAGGAGCCTGGCTGCATACCAAGGACATGGTCTCATGTAGAGGGATAGCCCCCTGGGAGCTAGAGTCCGGCAGAAAGTGGACCCAACCCTCTAGCAAAAAAGAAAAAAATAAAATAAAATAAAATAATGGCTGAGTCACCGACCACTGCGGACATGCCCAGACAGAGCCCAGTGACTCCGAAAACTAAGGAGAACAAAATCTGCTCCAATGACTGTAGCATGGGGCAAGCTGGTCTAAAAAGAAGTAGAACCACAGCTCCTTTTCTCCTCACTTCTACTATCCTTCCTTCTTTCCTTCTGTCCTTCTTTTGTGTGTGTGTGGTGGGAGGTGGAGGGGGCAGCCAGCAGGATTTCTCTGTGTAGCCCTAGCTGTCCTGGAACTCACTCTGTAGACCAGGCTGGCCTCGAACTCACAGAGATCCGCCTGCCTCTGCCTCCCGGGTGCTGGGATTAAAGGCGTGCGCCACCACACTTTAAATATCTGTTCTGCCTTCTGAGCAGTGCCAGTGCTGAAGAGGAAGGTACGGGGAGGCTGACTGCCCCTCTGACTCTAATCTCTCTCTCTCCCTTTTCCCCTGCATTCTTATGGTCTGACTGTGTCGCTAACTGCTCTTGGCCTCACTCACCTGCTACTCACTGTCCCGCTTGCCCACTGGTCCCTGCCCCACTGTGAGCAGGCTAACCCTCCTCTCCCACCCCTCCACACCTAGCCTGCAGATTCAATTCAGTCACTGCCTCTCGCCTCTGACTTTCTCCAAACAAGTTCCAAGTCCCTCTGGTCGGTGGTACCTAGTTTCAAATGAAACAACCCCCAAGGACTGAATAGAAAATTGTCAAAGCATCAACACCATCCAGTGCCTGAGAACTAACATGGCTGGGTGACAGTGGCCACACGGGGGGCCTCTCCTCAGGAAATAGCGCTTCGAAAGGTCAAAGCTGAGGGCGCCAGGGTGCTAAGGCTGCTTGCCAAAGTGTTACCCAGAGATGCCTCCTGGTTGTAAAGCTACTTACAGTTTACAAAACACTGTCACGCGGTGTTCTCACAGAAACTCCAGGACCATGATCACCCCATTACACAGATGAAGAAACTGAGGTATGGGATGGTTAAGTACCAAGCCCAAATCAGCAGCCTCTATGTAGTAGGAGCCAGGTATGAGCTCAGGCCTCATGAATCAGGCTTTCACTCCTCACATGAGACCAAGGTCCCTACTCCCTCTTCACCCAGAGGGCTGGTGACGTCTGTGTGTCACAGGCTGTGCCACATTTGCAGGGCTATCTCCTGTCTGCTTCCTTCAGTTGCCCTGGCCCTGCAAGGTCACCTGGCCTTTGCCTGGAACATTCGCTCCCAATCTCTCCCATTCCTTCTTCAAGAAAGACAGCCTTCTCCATGCTGTCCTTCCTTTCAGAAATGAGCAAGACCCAACCCTCACAGGGTCCCACATGTGCAGGCTAAGACACCTGCTGGATGCTGTTAAGCATTTATGTATTAGCACTGCCCTTCAGATTCCCCTAGCACTGTGTTCAACTGTTTGTGAGGGAAGGAAGAAACGAGTGGGTAAAGTCTGAAGTGTCAGAACCCTGGTCTTTAGGAAGGAGTTTGCCTCCAGAGAGCGCCCTGTCATCTTGACCCCAGAGAAGCTGCAGCCAGGAGAGTGATTTCATTGGCATCTGAGCCCATCAAGGACCACACATCCCCCTCATTTTGGCAGCTCCAGGAGGAGATTACTCAGCGACACTTCAGCTCCACCCACTCTTTGGGAAGGGACAGCTCATAGAACAACCGTTCCTGCCAGCCTCCCATCCTTTCCTCCTCTGTCTGGAATTTCCCTAGAGGCACCTGCTCTCTCACCACTGTCCCCATATCAGTGTCCTCAGGGAGCCCGCCCTCCTGTTTCCTGCAGACCTCCCATAAACCTCAGCTAGGGATGAGGGTGCAACATGCTTGACCTAGTGATGTACCCTGTGCTGGGGCCTGGGTAGGATAAGGACCATACTGTCAACAGCTCTCTCTCTCTCTCTAGAACTGAGCTCAGTGGCCGGCCTTCCCTTCACACAGGCTCCTGGAATAGAGCCAAAGGACTCCCCCAAAGAAGGCTCCCTTGACCTGGGATCTGGACCTGAGGGGCTTTCAGAGCTGTCTTCTGAGGAGCCTCAGCTAGCCCTTACCTGCACATTTGACCCCCTACCCAATGGTCCTTCCTTTGAAGAAGCCCTGGTCTTTAGCAGAAGGGCCACTGGTATTGGTCAATCACTGACATTTCTCTGAGGATGCAATGGCAGTGAAGGAGTCTTCTAGAGTGTGCAGGCTACAGGAGGCCTCTGGCTTCAGGGAAGGGCAGTGGTACCATCAAGCAAAGATGACTGGAAGCCAATGGCCCATTCACCTCAGAGAGAAGAGAAACACAGGCTTTCGTATCCTAGTCCCTCCATGATCTCCTAGTGCCTCTGAGTCACCCCTGGGTAATAAGGTTTGAAATTAGAGGGTATGGGCTACGGGGGACTGGGTATGAGGCTATGCACCCTGGGGATGCTAACCTGCATCTCACTGTGGAGGAGCAGCTTCCAGTACTGCTCCTCTGGGTGTAAGTTGATGCAGGAAGCAAAGCTGGCTTAGACTTCTCCCCTGCAGCCTCCCAAAGGCTGGAGCAGCACCCCGCCAGCTCCCTCACACCCTGCCTTTCCCTGAATCCCAATCCCGGGAAGCAGTGCTGGCACGGGACACAGACCACTGACTCATCAGTGGCGGCGGCGGCCTCTGTAACCACACTTGCACCAGCCACATGTGTGTGTCCCTTAAGTCCTGCTTGCTTCTTCAGCCAGCGGGCCTCACTCCAGCTGCGGGAGGATGACTACTATGTCCAGGCCAGAACCTCTGCCCCACAGGACACAGCTGCTCAGGGTGCTCATCACAAAATTCCTCCACCATGCCATGGGCACTGGGTGCACCAACTGGTACCTCACAGCTGCTCTCTCTGTCACAGTTGTCAGCCCCACTTCAAGAAAGGGTCTTGGTTTGTGGTCCTGGCTGGATTAGAACATCATCAATCTTCCTGCCTTATCCTATGTATATATACCACCATGCTCAGGTTGCTCACACTTTCACTGGTTGCCTTTGCCTTGGTATGTTCTGTATGTAACCTATATTCAGATGGTTGGGATACGATCCATCCTTCCCTACTTTTTTTTCTGCTCTGTTCCCCAGAATGCTCATCGGGACCTGAGTGCACTTGCCCAATTCTATACATATTCCCTAATACATTACATTCACTCCTCCCTAGGATGTTCTCTCTAGGCCCTCCCTGACTTTCTGGCAAGTCACATTATTTCCTAGGATTCCTCAAAGGGCAAGGTCACTCTGGGAAGGTGGGACACCTGCATCCCAGCATGATTTCAGGAGTCCAGAAGGTCTTACACTGTAGGATCCTGGCCATCCACTGGGTCAACCACTGGGCCAGCCACTGGGCCAGCCACTGGGTCAGCCACTGGGCCAGCCACTGGGTCAGCCACTGGGCCAGCCACTGGGCCAGCCACTGGGTCAGCCACTGGGCCAGCCACTGGGCAAGCCACTGGGTCAGCAGCTGGGTCAGCCACTGGGTCAGCCACTGGGCCAGCCACTGGGTCAGCCACTGGGCCAGCCACTGGGCCAGCCACTGGGTCAGCCACTGGGTCAGCCACTGGGTCAGCCACTGGGCCAGCCACTGGGCAAGCCACTGGGCCAGCCACTGGGTCAGCCACTGGGTCAGCCACTGGGTCAGCCACTGGATCAGCCACTGGGCCAGCCACTGGGTCAGCCACTGGGTCAGCAGCTGGGTCAGCCACTGGGCCAGCCACTGGGTCAGCCACTGGATCAGCCACTGGGCCAGCCACTGGGCAAGCCACTGGGCCAGCCACTGGGCAAGCCACTGGGTCAGCCACTGGGCCAGCCACTGGGTCAGCCACTAGGCCAGTCACTGGGTCAGCCACTGGGTCAACCACTGGGTCAGCCACTGGGCCAGCCACTGGGCAAGCCACTGGGCCAGCCACTGGGCCAGCCACTGGGTCAGCAGCTGGGTCAGCTACTGGGCCAGCCACTGGGTCAGCCACTGGGTCAGCCACTGGGCCAGCCACTGGGTCAGCCACTGGGTCAGCCACTGGGCCAGCCACTGGGTCAGCCACTAGGCCAGTCACTGGGTCAGCCACTGGGTCAACCACTGGGTCAGCCACTGGGCCAGCCACTGGGCAAGCCACTGGGCCAGCCACTGGGCCAGCCACTGGGTCAGCAGCTGGGTCAGCTACTGGGCCAGCCACTGGGTCAGCCACTGGGTCAGCCACTGGGCCAGCCACTGGGTCAGCCACTGGGTCAGCCACTGGGCCAGCCACTGGGTCAGCCACTAGGCCAGTCACTGGGTCAGCCACTGGGTCAACCACTGGGCCAGCCACTGGGTCAGCCACTGGGCCAGCCACTGGGCAAGCCACTGGGCAAGCCACTGGGTCAGCCACTAGGCCAGTCACTGGGTCAACCACTGGGTCAGCCACTGGGCCAGCCACTGGGTCAGCCACTAGGCCAGCCACTGGGTCAACCACTGGGTCAGCCACTGGGCCAGCCACTGGGTCAGCCACTAGGCCAGTCACTGGGTCAACCACTGGGTCAGCCACTGGGCCAGCCACTGGGTCAGCCACTAGGCCAGTCACTGGGTCAACCACTGGGTCAGCTACTGGGCCAGCCACTGGGTCAACCACTGGGTCAGCCACTGGGCCAGCCACTGGGCAAGCCACTGGGCCAGCCACTGGGCCAGCCACTGGGTCAGCAGCTGGGTCAGCCACTGGGCCAGCCACTGGGTCAGCCACTGGGTAAGCCACTGGGCCAGCCACTGGGTCAGCCACTGGGCCAGCCACTGGGTCAGCCACTGGGTCAGCCACTGGGTCAGCCACTGGGCCAGCCACTGGGCCAGCCACTGGGTCAGCCACTGGGTCAGCCACTGGGTCAACCACATGGTCAGCCACTGGGCCAGCCACTGGGCCAGCCACTGGGTCAGCCACTGGGTCAACCACTGGGTCAGCCACTGGGTCAGCCACTGGGCCAGCCACTGGGCCAGCCACTGGGTCAACCACTGGGTCAGCCACTGGGTCAGCCACTGGGCCAGCCACTGGGCCAGCCACTGGGTCAGCCACTGGGTCAGCCACTGGGTCAGCCACTGGGCCAGCCACTGGGCCAGCCACTGGGCCAGCCACTGGGTCAGCCACTGGGTCAGCCACTGGGTCAGCCACTGGGTCAGCCACTGGGCCAGCCACTGGGCCAGCCATTGGAGGCTTGAATATGAAGTGGTAGAAAGAAAGCTATAGGAGTCTTGAGGCCAGGAGGTTAAGTGACTATAGCACATGCATGTCCGTGGATTTTGGCTTTCCCTCTGCCCCAGAAAAAGAGCGGGAAATATTCTGATTTAGCTGCAGTTTTTACCAACCCCTCCTCCTTCCTCAACCACTCCCTCCCTCTCTGGAGTCAAAAAGTAGAAGGCTCCTGGAGATTAGCCTGGTAAGGAGACCAATTCTGGGCCCTCCTCCCGGGCGCTCTGACCATCTCAGTCTCCTCCCTGTCCTTCTTTCAAGAGCAGTAAGGAGGCTCAGGCCAAAAGCAGAGGACAAATCCCCTGGGTCCCCACAGATGAGGCTTATGCCTATGTTCTTGAAGGATCCCTGTAATTAAGAGGCTTAAAGTAGCCTAATATGAGAAATGTCACCCAATGAGAAAAATCACCCAAATGAAAAGAGGGTTCTTTGTCTCTACTTGGCTCTGGACTTGGTTGAGGCCTTCTCCCAGAATGTTGATCTTCACATCTGTAGACCAGCCTAACAGTGATGCTCCCAGAGTGCTTAGCACACAGCTAGGGAAAGAAGTATTCAGTGAAAGTCACTTCCTCCTCCTCCTCAGGCTGTCTCCTCAGGCTACAGCCATGTGGCAAGATGATGTCACACATACCCCAGGACTGTGGCAGAAATCAGTGGGCTCCTAGGCTGGGGATCTCCTAGCCCCACTCAGCTTCTGTGCTCACCATCAGCCACAAAGAAGAGAAAAGACAGCCCGCCATGGTCAACCTGAGAGTGCTTCCCGCTGCCCAGACACCCAGGCTCCTGACCCCTGACCTCTGCCTTCCTGCCTCTCGTGATCCTCGGTGTCCAGAATTTGGTGTCTTTCTCTTCTGAGTCTTCCCATTTGTTTCATTTCCTTGTCTTGTAAGGCTGCTTGCTGCTCACAAGGTGGCCTGGGGCGACCAAGGCTATGATGACTCAGTGTCCCTGTGTTCTGGACTCACTTACAAAGGCCAAAATGTTCCCTGACAGTTTGGGTTCCCCAAACCCGTAGTCTAAGCAGGCACAGTGGGGAAGAATTTCTCTTCAGACTGACCTTTGGGTCACTGCCCCTCTTCCACTGCCAAGCTCTCACAGGCCTTGCTGCAGAGAAAGACAGAATAGATTTAGGGGAACACAAGGTTTAACCCATAACGGTCATATGTCCGAAGCTGGCTCACCACATAAAACTGGATTACTAGCCCGAGGGTGTCCCACAGCAATGAGGGCCTGTGAATGGACAGTAAGCATAATAACAATCACCTGAGGTTCAGAACAGACCTAGGGAGAGGGCAGGGCCATGCAACAGGGGACACGGAGCCCAGGCAGAGGTCACAGGGAGAGGACGATATGAGGAGCCTTTGCCCAAAAGGCAGACAAGAGTAGATACTATCCTTTCATGATGCCTCAGGCTTGCTGGGCTGCTGGTCAGGGTATACCCAGCTCTTGGCCATCTGCACAGGCACATAAGTCTCACCTGCTGCCTCTCTCTACCTTCATCCTCTCTGGCGAAAGAGAGGTTTGGGGGGTTCACCAGGACAGAAGAATGACAGCAGCAGCCCCAGGCAGGGCTGAACCTGAGGTTCTCATGTCTGGGGACAGGCAAGATGGGTGTAGATCATTTTTTGCCTCCCCATGGGGTCTCTAGTCAGGTTTGGTGAGACCTAAGTAGGGCTGGGGCTGGAAGCTGAAGCCATCTTGGCCCTTGGTCCCTAACTGTGGCCCCCAACGCCCACTTCAGATAACCAGCATAGTGCAGAAAGGACAAAGGCTAGGGAGCCCTACAGGCTGGGTTCAAATCCCAGCTCAGCTCCCCAGCAGCCCTGTGCTTCTGAGGAAGTTCTTGAACTCTGCGCCTTAGATATCAGCAAGATGAAAGTGGTAGCCAGGTGCAGTGGCTCACTCTTGTGTACTCAGCACCCAGGAGACTGATGCAGGAGGATCACAAGTTTGAGACCAGCCTGGGCTATAAAGTGCCTTAACTCAAATATCAAAAAGTAAAGGGCACAACTGTACCTACCCTATAGGATGATTGTTATAAGTTCATATGTTCATATGTATGTTCATATGTTCATACATATGTTCATATACAGAGAGTACTTAGGGCAATTCTTGGCATAAGATATGTGTATATATAATAATTATTTTATTATATAATATACAATAATTATTGTATAATTATATAATATATATTAATTATTTTATTACCCAAGAGACTATGACTGTCAGAGCAGGCAAAAACTTCACTTCCTTGAGGGAGGTCTGTGGGAGATGGCAAGCCTGTTGTACAAGGAGGGACTGTCATCCTCCACTCACAGTCAGCTTACCAAGGGGGCTATATCAGGTAGCCATAACCCTTAATAGCTATTTCCTCAACAGCCAGGCACAAACCTACAGAGCCTGAGGGAGTGAGAAATTCTACTACTGCTGGCGAGGCAAATTTGACTACGAGGCAGATTCCATTTTTAGAACCCGGAAAGCTATTCGGGGTGGAGGGGTGGTGCTCTCTGCTCTTTTTTTTTTTTTTTTAATAGCCTCCAGCATTCTAACAGTCTCCGCATGCATGCCCCATTGCAGGGAAATCAGGGCACAGTGGGAAGCCTCATCAGACTCCCGGTTGCTAGGCAACGTTCTCCCCTTCCCCAGCTGAGGCAAGAAGAGAGCCAGGGTAGGCGCCATGCCTCTACCCACCCAGGTGCCAGAGCTCATTAGCCGGTTCAGAGCCCCTCTCAGGAAGTATCCAGGGAAAGGGACTCTGATTTCGTCTGAGCCTGACAATGTGGGACCCAAAAGCCATCAAAAGCTCTTCTGTACAGCAGGCATGCTTTCTGTTTTCTGTTTTCTGTTTTCTTTTGAAACAAGACAGTGTCTCTCAATGCATCCTTGGCTGTCCTGGAAAACTCCATGTAGACTAGGTTAGTGTCGAACTCACAGAGATGCACTTGCCTCTATCTCCCAAGTGTTGACATTAAGGATGCGTGCTCCCACGCCAGGCTTTTGCAGGCATGCTTTCTAAAGGGCATAAGTGCAGGCTGAAACTTAGCTGTTTACAGGGAAGTAGGGGGTGCCTGCTTTAAGCTTCTACTAGCTGCTGGTCCCTGAAACTCGCAAGTCACCGCATCCCTTTTGTGTAAGGTCTCCATCTGCCGTCCTCCTGCAGCCCTGCTGTGATAATTCAAATATCTCTGCCCATCGCAGATCCTTAACTTAGTTACATCTGCTACATGGGGGGCCAAGATATGGGGAGAACATATCTTTCAGAATCATTGTTTAGCTGCTGTCCTAGCCACTAGCTTCATTGTCACTCTCTCCTCCTCCTCCTCCTCCTCCTCTTTTTCTTCATAAGATTTATTTTTATTTTATCTATGTGTGTGGTGTGGCAGACTTTTCCTGCAGAGATGCAGCACACACCATTACTCCCGCAGATAGGGAGCCTACCACAATAGATCAAAGTACCAACACCACTTAAGTCCAACTTGGTGAACCAATGAGTTTTATTGGGGTTAAACTTTTTAAAGTTAATTTGTTTTTATGTGCATTGGTACTTTACTTAGATGTATTTCTATGTAAAGGTCTTAGATCCCCTGGAACTGGAGTCATAAAAAGTAGTGAGCTGCCATGTGGGTGCTGGGAATTGAACCCGGGTCCTCTGGAAGAGCAGCCAGTGCTCTTAACAGCTGTGTCATCTCTCCACAGCCCCAGGTTAAACTTTTTGTTTTGTTTTGTTTTGTTTTTTGAGACAGGGTCTCTCTGTGTAGCCTTGGCTGTCTTGGACTCGCTTTGTAGACCAGGTTGGCCTCCAACTCACAGCGATCCACCTGCCTCTGCCTCCCGAGTGCTGGGATTAAATGCATGTGCCACCACGCCCAGCCAGGTTAAACTTTGAACGAATTTGGGAAAGGGGTTACTTATAGAAGCAGAAATGACTCAAAGACAGCAGGCAGCTCAACAGGTGGAGGAGTATCATTTCCAGATGGCTCTGTTGGACCAAGCCCCTTCCAGGACCTCAGCTGGGTTCTGCTGCTTTTCAGGCTGCTTGCTTGGTCTGTTTCCTCCAGGCAGCTAGGCTTGTCCGATTTTTACTTTTTTTTTTATTTTTTGTTTTTTTCCTAGCATGATTTGTCTTAAAGTGAAGTGGAAGAATCTTTATTTGTTCCTCTTTGGAGAGAGGGGCCTTGTGAATCTGGACAGTTTCAGGGACTTCCTGAAGCTGTTTCCAGTTCTTTACCTTCTACCTTAAGGAGCCAGCTCCTGGGCAGGGCGGGATGTTTCCTTCTAGAAGGAAACTGCTACACAACAATGTGTTTTCCAGAAAGTATATTGTGGACCATAAGTGTGACTGCTGCAGGCAGAGGTCAGAAAGGGACCTAAAACCTCCTAGAACTGGAGTTAAAGTTGGATGTGAGCCACCTTGTAGGTGCTGGGAACCAAGCCTAGGTTCTCACAAAAGCAAGAATGCTTTTCCTAGAGGTCCTGAGTTCAATTCCCAGCAACCACGTAGTAGCTCACAACAATCTATAATGTGCTCTGACACCCTCTTCTGGCACTGTATATGTAATAGTAAATAAATAAATCTATTAAAAAAGAGTACCAAAGAAAAAATATTTTTAAAATTTAAATCAGTAAATAAATGGAGGAGGTAGAAGTTATAAATCCTTTAGAACTCTCTAGCGCTAGGAAAAAATTTTGGTTGTATAAAGAAAACTTCCTTCTAGATCTTGTTCTGTGGAGATAGAAGCATAGTTTTGTGTGTGCGTGTGTGCTTGCCTATGTGGGCACATGGGGACACCATAGGTTCACACAAAGATGGCTTCCTCAATTTTGTGTTTCTACCTAATTTTTAGAGACAGTTTGTCTCACTGAACCTGGACCCTACCATAGTGGCTGAACTAGCTGGCCAGTGAGCCCCCAGAACCCTCCTGTCTCTGTCTCCCAGAACTGAGGGGCGAAGGAACATACGGTCGCACCTTGGTTTGTTGTTGTTTCGTTGGTTTGTTTTTACTGTTTTTAACATGGAAGCTGGGGTCTGAATCTGATTCTGCAGGCCCAGAATCAGAATTTTAAACAAATAAAAGTGGACAGAGAGGAAAATTAAAGAATCTGAGACAGGAAAGGAGCCTCACACTCCAGAGTCTGCTTGAAGTCTCTGCATGGCTGTGAGGCGAAATTCTCAGCGCAATTAGCATTGTCTGTGAAGACTGCCTCCGGGGAGACAGTATTTCTTTTACATAGAGTTGTTTTGTTTTGTTTTCAAATAATAACGTTAAGCTAGCAAGGAACCATGCTTCAGACCAGTGGCCTTCAGTGTGGCCTTACTCCTTGAGGATATACTTTCTAGGAATCTCACAAAAGACACTGTTAAATGTTTACAGTAAAAACACCCTAACTCCCCTGTGATCTGGGCTTTAACCTTATCAACACTAATCCTGGCCAGTGCTCTCCAGGAACCGCACTGTGCTCTCAGATCAATTGCTTAGCAACCCTTGGAGATAATTACTTCAAAACTCACCAAAACCGATATAAGGCTAAGGTAAAGACAGCAAAACCACCATGTACTTAGTGTACTCAGGTGTATCTTTTTCTTTCCCTGGGTGTCTCTCCTTTCTATGAAGGTTTAAAATTTCTTTAATAACCCCCAACTGTGTTTCACACTGGCTGGCCCTCCCCTAAAGTTCCTTTTTAGGTGATCAAGTCAAGGACCCAGCCTTAGAGATAACTTTGGGGTAGTTTGGGGCTAGTTTTCTTGCCAGTATGTAAGGACATTTTCTTTCTTTCTTTCTTTCTTTCTTGGTTTATTTTATGTATGTATGTATGTATTTTGAGACAGGTCTAGCCTGGAACTTGCTCTATGTTGAGTAGGCTAGCCTCAAACTTACAGCAATCCTCCTGCCTCTGCTTTTGTGGTGCTAGGAGTGCTGGGGTTCCAGGTGTGCCCTTTCTGTGTCCAGTCTCCATTTTTGTCTTGTTTTGTTTTAAGGCTTCAGTGAATCCTCCACATGGATAGACCACAATTGATTACTCTGGTGATGGATTCCAACTGAGACTACTGTGGTGAGATAATGTAGTCCTTCTGGTTTGTTCACAGGAGCCTTGAAGAACTGAAGCATTCGTCTGTCTCCTCCTCACACCATCCCTCATCCACTCTAAAGCAACCAAGCCTTGTATGAAGGAAGTCCGGGCTTCCCCAGCTCCTCGGAACTGACAGAACTTTGTTCTTTGTGGCTGAGCCTCCTAGAGACAAGGAACCAGATTGTCTGCCAGAGGGAAGGATTCTGTATTTGCAGAGACGCTTCCATGGCAAGCACAGAAACGTTGCTCCCAAGCCAGTTCAGATATCAGAGAGCATGCATCGCTTCCTGCGTCACAAAAGCCTGGGGACTGCATGGAATTTGTGTGTAACTTGACCCAAAGATTCTCTTGGCTCATTCTTCATTCTTATTAAAAATAGCTAAAGTAGTCAGAGTCATACGTCTAGCTACACGCACTATAAGGAAACTCCACCGAACTCCAGAGATGCATCAGGAAAGCACAGGTTTAGATTACATGCCCACACCTACACCAACTGTTGCCAGGGAAGACAGAAAGGCATGAAGGACTGAGTTCATGTCAACCCCAATTTGGACTTGAGGAGTATATAGATGGCTTTCCCAAAGTTAGTGGTATTTCCAAAGAATCCTGACTTGTTGGGAAAGGAAAGGTAGGGACCTATGAGAAGGTGGAAGGGTATGTGGGCTTAAGGAGGTTCAAGGAAAAGCTCTGGACCATGAAACCCCATGCCTGGGGTGCTATAGAACCCCAAGAGGGTAGAGAGGGCCCAACACAACTGTTAGCAATGAGGCACCTCCATGACCAGCTCCAGGGACTTACAGATCACATCGTCACTAGCCGCCAGATGCGAGCCATATGTCCTCGCTGTGCATGCACTACCTCACCTTATAAAAGGACCTGTTCCTTTCCCCACCCCCACAGTCTTTCCCTCCACCCTCACCCAGAGACAAGCTCTGTGTCCCATCCTTTAGTAAGCCTCCCATGTGAGATCTGTCCTATGGTGTGACTTTACGGTTTCTGCTGCGTAGTTCCACCGCCGAAATCCAACAACAACCCCATGCCACCCCAACGCACTATGAATATTGAGATCTGATGGTGTGTCTTTATTCTAAAAAAAAAAAAAATTGTTAGAAATAGAATCACTGGGTCAAACAGCTTACATGTTTCCAATTTTATTTCCTTTTTAAAATATATTTTATTAATTTATTCTTATTACATCACAATGGCTATCCCATCCCTTGTATCCTCCCATTCCTCCCTCCCTCCCATTTTCCCCTTACTCCCCTCCCCTATGACTGTGACTGAAGGGGATCTCCTCCCCTTGTATATGCTCATGGGGTATCAAGTCTCTTCTTGGTCATATTTCCAATTTTAAAGAGATAGTGCTAATTGTAACCTTTGGAAATGTCTAGTATCTTGTAAATAGGCTTCATCTTTTTCAGGCTTGCTGCCCTTACAGATCTGACCTGGCTTTTTGAAATTACAAGGGCTAGTATCCCCTCTTTTATTTATCAGACAACCATAAATCTAGGAATCACTTGCCCTGGACTTTTGTTCGGCTCTGTATTGGTTTGTTTATTTTTTATTTCTTTTCTTTTTCTTGGAGACTTGTGAAAGCTCTTTGTAGCTCATGGATACTAACCTTTTGTTTTATCTGTTACAGACATTTTCCACAGCTTGTCTTTGTGTTTTAATTTTGTAGAGAGAGCATGTTTGTTTCTTAAACTGAGCTAATTTTTTTTTAATATTTCTAATTATTATTTGTTTTTTAATTATTTATTTATTACATACACAATGTTCTGCATCCATATACACCTGCACATCAGAAGAGGATACCAGATCTCATTATAGATGGTTGTGAGCCACCATGTGGTTGCTGGGAATTGAACTCAGGAGCCCTGGAAAAAGCAGACAGTGCTCTTAACCGCTAAGCCATCTCTCCAGCCCCCAAAACTGGGCTAATTTTATATACTTAAAAAATATGTCAGGCTTTCATTGGTTTCTACTTAGAAAGGTCTTGTCTTCTCTGCTCTAAATTAAAAAAACAATATGAGCCAGTTGGTCATGACGCATGCCTTTAATCCCAGCACTTGAGAGGCAGAGGCAGTCAGATCTCTGAGTTTGAGGCCAGCCTGGTCTACAGAGTGAGTTCCAAGAGAGCAAGGCTACACAGAGAAACCTTGTCTAGAAAAAGCAATAACAAGATCAAGAAAAACAATAATAAGAGCAACAATAGTGTACATAATGTCCCCTGTTTTCTTTTATATGTTCTGTGGGTTTTTTTTCTATTTTATCACCTTCTCTATCTGGGAGTTACTGTAATACAGTTGGAGGCAGAGATGACTGACTAGTGGGTAGGACAGAAGAACTTTGTGAATTGTAGAACCTCTGCGGCTTTCCTACAGAGATGTCTTTTGTTTGCATCTTCCTTCCAAGAAGCAACTAGAGGGATGAGAAGGGAAGCTAGCGTCTCTTTAATCTCAGAGACAGGCAGAAAATGGAACCTAGTGGGAGCAGGGTGCAGCCTTCTGATGCTGGTACCCCAGAGAAAGAGACAGGCTGAGCCCTGCAGCGAAGAAGACAGGGTGGTGGGAAATGTTACTTCCGTCTTAGGAAGAATCCTGACAAGGAAGTGGGGGAGTCCATGCAAAGGATGGGACACCAGGCAGCGTTGTTTTCCCCACCTAACAGGGTGACTTCTTTAGTGTACATGTGTTCCTTTCACAAGGGCTTTTGAGCAAAGCTACCGTGAGCCCTGGAAAGGAACCGGCACATCCTCACCTGGTGATAACTGAAGCCAGACCTGACCCCGAGACAGGAGAAACTGCCCTGCTGCAGAAGGCAGAAAGTCGTCATCCTAAAAAGCATCTCTTTCGGACATCTAATCTAACGTTTTCAGATCTGAAGAAGCGGTTCTGGCCTCTAGCAAAGTGGATGTAGCTGGAGCAATAACGGAGCCCCACAGCAGGGGCTGGATGTGGAGGGTCCACTAAGTGAATGCCCCTAGGGGCTTCAACGCACAGCAGAGTAAGTAGACCCGATCACACACGTCCATATTCTAGAACTATCGGCAGGCATAGGCTTGCACCTTGGTGTGGTGGGGGTACTCCAGGAGGCTATGTGACTGCATATGCCAGGGGTCTGGGATACAGGACTGCTTTTATGTCAAGCTGGGGACCACGTAGGACAGGCCCTTCCATTCCTAGGACTTTGCCAAGAGCAGAGGCCTGGAGAATACATGTTGGTTGAGAAATGGCCACTGCTGTGACTCCCTCTTGCCCCTGGATGGGCAACTGCCAGTGAACAGCTCCCCCACCCTCAGAAGCCCCAGCAAATGACAGGCCCTGTGGTCTCACCCACCACCTGGCATTCCTGACCCCATTCCTGCTGACTCACAGAAGTCTGATTGATTTCAGCTTCTGGCGCTAGGTCAGCAGGGGCCAGAGGGGATGCAGGGTGGGGAGGGCGTCCAGCAGAACAGAATCCAGCACCATCAGGAGAGAGAAGCACCGTCCTGTTCCTGCTGCTTTGAAGGGGTCATCAGGAAGTGGAGTTCCTGGAGGCCAGAGAGGACTTCTCCCTCTCTGACTCAGCCAGGTCCTCACCACCTCCCACTCTGAGAACCAGATTCCCCGAGTCCCTGCTCCCAGCAGCTCCTTTAACTGATAACGCCAGCCTTATCATTTACCTATGCTCCCCTGGCTGTGACAGTCTAGTGTGATTGCCGGCGACTGTTACCATACGCTGAAAAGCGTGGCTGAGTGTGATCGTGACTGGGTACTGTGGTGCCAGTCCATGTGTGACTCAGAACCACTGTGTAATTGTGTGCAGCTGGGTCTTGTTACGCACAGAAGGGACGGTTGATTGCGTTTGCACATGGTTACATCGTACTGTGTGATTTGCGTGATTGTGCGCTGCAGCCCATGGGTGCTTGCCTGTGGTTACATGTGTTCCAAGTTCCAAGTGGCTGTGTGCGGCTGAGTACAGTATGTGATGGGTGTGTCCATACATAGCTGTGCGTGGGTGGGTGGGGCTTCGTGTGAGCCTTCTTATATCTATGTGTGTCCCAAGGCCTAGGCCCAAAGAAGAGATCAGGGGCCTGTATGCTGTGGTGATGGGGGGATGGTGTCGGGCGGGGGGGGCAGGCAGGGGGTATGTTCTCTTCTTTTCTAAGTCCTATCCCTGAGGAGGTCAAAGGCTTCCATTTGTGAAAGGAATCAGAACTGACTGCATGATGCACTTCCCCTGGGTCACTGACCATTTTTAGAGTGTTTTCTTAGAAGTCAGGTTGAGCTTCCAAGTAATGCCAGCCCAACTGAGCTCTCACAGCAGCTGACCCCGGCCTCACAATGTCTCAATGTAGATATCACCCGGGCCCAGACTGCTTCTCAGCCCTGCAGGGACACGTGGCCCTCGTCTCTCAGCCTGGCCACCTCTAGGCATCCTTCTCATACCTCCTCCGGCTGCAGAAGAAACATTGCGACCTTCTAACCCTGAAGACAGGCTTTCCAGTAGATGACTGCTAACTCTTTCAGGGATGACAAAAACCTCCCCAGCAAGGGATACACACTGCTTCCCATGTTTGTGTGTTTATATTCTTGACTGCCAGGCTGCTTCATCAGGACCTTTGTCCTCTGTGTTTCTACCTCAGAGCTTCCAGGCCTGTTCTCTCCCTCTGTACAGGTGAGCCACAGCCTCAGCTCCGTATCACCCCCACCAGTCTTTCCTGTAGCTAAGGGATCCTGAGTCTCTCTGAGGAGACTCAGAGGACCATGGCCTCTCACAGCCATGACAGGATGTATCCATTTGATTCATGTTCTGTAGGTCTCAGCTGCCTAGGCATGCAAGCCCTACAACTGCTTCTGTGCTTGATGGGAAAGAATCCTTGTGACCACTTCTACTGATGCCGGACAAATTGAGAGCATAGGGCCAGGAGTCAGAGTGCTCGGTATGAAGGGCTGGACTGGAGCCAGGCCAGGCCTGCCCTGCCAACACCAGTGAACTCATAGATGGGCGGAGGGCTCCTGGACAAGGAGCTCCTACCCCAACAGCAGCCCAACTCAATATCCCAAAGCTGGATGAATAGGGAAGGCTCATCTCCTTTCCCGGGCCTCAGTCTAGCCACCTCAAAGACTGAAAGATGATGATGAGAGTGAAATACATAAAGAACTCAATGGCTTCCACCGCCAACCTGAAGCCAAGGTTGACTCCAAGTCCAAGGTCTTTTCAAGCCCAGACAATCTACATCTCTGAGAGAGTCACTCTTTTTTCTTCCCCCTTCAGAAGAGTCCACAAAGACCCTACTTAGAAGGGATGGAGAAAGAGATGGGCAAGAAAATTTTGAAGAAAACCTGTATGGGGGGGGTGAGGGTAAACATGGCCACCAGGGCTATGGGGCCTCCCATGACAAATCTTGGACACTGTTATGTACCAAGACTTTTGCCATTCCTCCTAGCTCAGCTCTGTCATCTAAGCTAGCCTCTCCTCCCAGCCCATCCCTACTCCCCACTGCCCTCCGAGTACCTCAGGTCCCCCAGGGCTGCAGTTTTGTCCTTAGTCAAACCACCTGGTAAGTATTATCGTTAAAACATGCATAGACTCTCTGAACTGCACCAGCAGCCTTCCTGTGGGAAGGCCAACAGAAAGGCTGGAGAAAGTCTCACGACAGCAGTAGCCATATCTTCTAAAAAGCTGTTCAGTTACAATAGCAAGAATGTCTACTGATCATGCTGGTCAATGCCACACGACAAATTCCACTGATGTTGACGTCAAAAAATGTAGTAGAAATAACACATCGGTTGGTAGAAGTGATTGGGTGTAGTGGGTCCTAGGGCCAACTATCTGCCAACATTTCAATATGGGCCAAAGAAAGACAGCTGCTCCTCATTGCCTTGTGTGCCATTTCTGGAGTCCTTCCTAGGTGCTATGTGCAAGGGCATTCTTCTACCTCACACCTCAGCCCCTTAAGAGCCATTCCTGAGTGTGTGAGCATCATCATAAAACAAAAGAACATGGGTATAAGCATGGCACCTGTCTCTCAGACGAGAACCCTGAAGGACAGAGACTTTGGCAAGAGTCTCAGCCTTACTTTGAGGCTCAGCAGGGGCCAGAACCTGCCCTAGACTATATTAGGTCAATGTCCTTGACAGCCAAATTGGCCATTGTTTTTCGGTAGCAACCTGACTAATCATTGACTGAAATATCATCTTTCCAACTAGTGTTTGTTGAGTACCGTCAAAATACCCAGTCCCGTACCCAATTCAGGAGAAATAACAGTATGCTGCATGGACACACACCTGTGCCTAGAGTGTGGTCAACAAACAGGATGTTTATATGATGAAGGTTATAAAATAGAAATGGATGGGATGACATAGAGCCACGTGTAGCACCCAGCCTTGACCCAGGGTCAGGCCCAGCGCCCCCGAGTAAGGTGGGCATGATCGGGAGCCAGCCCCTCTGCCTTTGGTGTGAGTGAATAGGTGAGTGAGTAAGCTTTACTAGCCAAAGGTCCCCCCAGAGAGGAGGAGTCTCCCTGCAAGGTGATATCACCCTGCTTCCGAGTGTTAGCTTCTAAGATGCCTGCTGCAAGGATCCACGGCCTCAGTGACTAAGTAGTGATGCTCAAAGACATTAGGGTTCACTGAATACCACCGTGCTGCGTGCGTCGCAGGTGGCTATGATTAGCCTGGGCCCGGGTAGCTGGGCTCTTGTCCTGCAGACATTTAGCAGAGGGGAAATGGCAAGTGGAGAGATGAATCAGTCAGGGGCCGAAGGACAAAGCCAGAGCAAAGGACAATCAATCATTAGAAGGAGACCTCCAGGTGCCAGGTTTTAGCCTAGATGACTCAGCAGCTCCAGAAGTCTTTGCCAATGAGCTGGCTGGCTAGTATGGATCAGACAGGTTCAAAGCAGGAAGCAGACAGCTCACATAAATTGGCCATTTGAAGAGCTTTCCACAAAGAGATTATTGTTAGAAGTCTTGGAGGATATACAAAAGATTGTAAGAACCTGAACCAAGGTCAGTAGCACATCCCACTGTCAGGCCTCACCAGCCACAGGTTGTCATGAGAACAGCAGGGACCTGAGCTGAATGGAAAGGGCACCAGGGTGAACTGTGGTTCCACATGGGTATACAGCCAGGCTATAGCACCCTGAAGGACGTGCCCTGTGTCTTGACCTTGCCCGGCTTTCTGCTTCCCTCCCACAGGCTGAGGGTGCACCCTCAGACAGAGTGAGGCACCTGCTGGCACAGCTCCCTTAGGGCAGCATCCTGTGGAGCAGAGCAGAACAAAGGTGGAGGCATGGTACTGGCATAGCAACGGGCAGGTCGATCAATGGAATAGACTAGAAGACCCAGAAATAAACGCACAAACCTATGGACACTTGGTTTTTGACAAAGAAGCCAAAGCCATACAATGGAAAAAAGAAAGCATCTTCAACAAATGATGCTGGTCCGGATGGATGTCTACATGTAGAAAAATGCAAATTGACCCTTGTTTATCACACTGCACAAAACTCAAGTCCAAGTGGATCAAAGATCTCAACGTAAAACCAGAAATGCTAAATCTACTAGAAGAGGAAGTGGGAACCAGCCTTGCACTCGTTGACACAAGAGACAACTTCCTGAACAGAACGTTAACCACCCAGGCACTAAGATCAACAATTAATAAGTGAGGCCTCATGAAACTGAAAAGCTTCTGTAAGGCCAAGGACACTGTCAACAGAACAAAACTACAGCCTACAAACCGGGGAAAGCATTTTGCTTTTTTTGGCGGTGTTCCTCCATGCTCAAGATCAGCAGTTCTCAACCTGTGAGTCACAGTGCCTTTGGCAAACCTCTACCTCCAGAACCATTTATGTTACAATTCACAACAGTAGCAAACTTACAGTTACAAAGTAACCATTAAAATCATTTTATGGTTGGGGTCACCCCTTGGGATTAAGACAGATTTCCCAACAAATTCTCAAATATTTAAATCCCTCTGCTATTTTGCATCACATAGTCATGTGAAGGCATTCTAAGCACTGATTTAAAAAAAAATTAGTCCAGAAGAACATTATGACAGGCAGACCTGGGCCCAGGGGTCCCTCTCAAATTATGACACCAGCCAAGGACAATACATACAGTAAACTTTGAACTCCTACTCAGATCTAGCCAATGGACAGGACATTCTCCACAGTTGAGTGGAGAGTGGGGACTGACTTTCACAGGAACTCTGGTGCCCCATATTTGACCATGTCCCCTGGAGGGGGAGGCCTGGTGGCACTCAGAGGAAGGATAGCAGGCTACCAAGAAGAGACTTGATACCCTATGAGAATATACAAGGGGAGGAGGTCCCCCTCAGTCACAGTCACAGGTGAGGGGAGTAGGGGGGAAAATGGGAGGGAGGAATGGGAGGGTACAAGGGATGGGATAACAATTGAGATGTAATATGAAAAAATTAATAAAAATTAAATTAAATTAAAATTTTAAAAATTAATCAACTCTGAAAAACATTCAGATGCTTTATGTCCTACAAGGTCAAATATTAGGCCAAGATGTACATGTCTATATAGAAACAAGCAGATACAACTATCTCATTAATATATACATTTTCTTTTTCTTTTTAAAAAATGATAAAAGTATATGTATATAAAATGATTTTAAACTACATTTATTTGTGACTTTTTACCAAAAAAGGGAGAGGAAGAGGAGGGACTCATTTTGCCCTTCTCTGTGGAGAACTCAGGACAACCCAGTCAAGCTTCTCGGGCCTCATTTCTTTCTCTGTTAAGGGAATGGCGAGTGTCCTTATGTTGTCACTTAACCACATTTGAAATAAGTTCATGTACTCATGGCTCCCAGATTGGACCCTGGCACAAATAGGGCTGACTGCCGGCATTTGCTAAGAGCCAGCAACAAGAAACCAAGCTCTGGACCACCGAGAAGCCAGATAGCAGCCACAAAGCTCTAAGCGAGGGAACCCACTGTGCACTAATGACAGCCTGGCTCAGATGCCTTTGGCATCATTGCCAGGACTGGAGCCTTAGACCCTCTCTCCACATGTGTGCCCAGACCCGCAGCTGCAGAAGAAAGGTGCCTTGTCTCCTGGTCCCTCAGAGAACATCATGATGCCCCAGAGCCCAGGGCTGGCCCTTAGAGGATGAGTGAGTTGGAAAGAGGAATCGAGATCGGCATGGGTCCAGCTATAAGCACCCTTGGCATCACAGAGTCCCTTTCAGGTTCCCACACTCCTGCATCCTAGACTTGGGCATATATAAATAAGGAGCTCACAGCCTCCCAGGTCCCTGCCCTGCAGGCAGCTGGTCAGCTGATTATTAGAAAGCAGCAACATGCCCTGGATATCTCAGGGTCTCCAACGCACAGGTTCAATACTCCCCAAGTCTCAGCAGACCTGCCACACCTCTAATCTTCCAGCACCCAAAACAAAGGTTTCTGGTGAGACCCACAGGCCTCTTGCCTTTATTTCTTATCACCCACATCAGAGTTCACAGGAAGAGGGTTACAAAACCTCAGAGTCAGAACTGCACTGAGGTTAACGTTTTTTCTCAAAAGAAAGGAAACCAGAAGAGCATGAAGAAGCGCAGCTGCAGCAGGTTAAGGCCTTAGTTTTGAAGGGAAGGACTTAAACAATGGCTGAGTGACAGTGGGACACCTTCTCCCCCAGCCTCTTTCTCAGAGGCCTAAAGGGCAAAGGTTATATATGTATGTATCAGGGGGGGGGGGGGTCACTCTCAGTGCTTCGAAAGGACCAGGCATGGAGGATAACGGGTCATCCAGAGATATCTGATGAGACCTGCCCTGCCCAGTGACTAGCACTTTGCCCTTATCTGATGGCTCCTCTGCCCAGAGAAACTGGGAGGACTTGAAGCCATCATGGTTCATCCCCCCGCCCCTCTGCCATCCCCCTTCGCCTCCCCCTCTGCCCCCCACACCCCCACCCCCTGAACTGCTCCGTACAGAGTGCTGGCCTCACTCCCCCAACCTGTTCCTCCCTCAAACTGGCGACATCGCCATCCAGCCTTTGACTAGGGCTCTTCCTTTATGGACAGTCCTCTCCACTTTGTTCCAGCCGAGGTGCATTCTGGAGCCGAAAAACGGGAAACACTCCATTCCCCTATCTCCAACAAGGCTGTGATGAAATGTTTCGCGTGGCCTGCAAGTTGGCTTTCCACCACGCGTGATGTGGGTGGAGGTGAACTTGAAGTCCTATCTTTTACCATCTGCATTTTTTCCATTGAGTTCATCTTTGTTTTATCTTGCTGTGTTGAATGAAACCTTCTTTTTAAGAAATATTTGGAAGTTTGCGGAATGTCTCAAATATTCAGGAGATGGTAGGAAATGTCATTACCTGCTATCTAGATCTTTTAGTTTTTCCTTCTTCTCCCTCCCTCCCCCTCCCCCCTCCCTCCCCCCTACCCCTTCCTCCCTCCCTCCCTCTTCCTCCCCCTCCCCTCCCCTTCTCCTTCTATCTCTCCTCATGTATGCCAGGCTTGCTTCAAACTTCACGAATGGTAGTACCTTGCTTTCATAACAAGGCTCTTCAACTTGCCTTTTCCTTGCAACTTATCGATGGTGTTTGGTTTTTGCTTTTTGTTTTGACATCTCTCCATGTGACTACTAGTAAACGTACCATATTCTTTTAAACATCTGCCTGGGGCTCCATTTTATGGAGTGTTTCCCACGGCCAGGCACTTAGGTGGTTTCCAGTTACTGAGTTATTCTAAACAAGCCTACGCAACCCTTTTGCCATGCCGTTCTGTTCACTTGTGGGAATCCTGCTTGCTGTAGAATACACACCTAGAAGTGGAGTTTCTGGAGAAAAGGATATGGAACACTTGCCATCTTGAAAGAATTGACAATTTGCCTTCTGGAAGTGGTCACCTGGAGTGCCTGCCAAGATCACGGGGGAGCTGTGTCTGCCCACACCTTCAAGAACATGGCTACTGCACCAGAGCTGGCCTTTGTTTACCTTTCTGTAAACTGCTGTTCCTATTTCTTCCCCCTAGAGTTTTGTATTTTCTCTTGTGCCTTTTGTTTGTTTCTTTTTCCAGTTGTTTTCATTGGTTTATTTGTTTGTTTGTTTGTCATTTGAATCTTTGGTCTATCAGGAATCAGGTCTGGATGCTGATTCTCTGGTCGGTGCTAACTATTCTCTTCAATGAACACATAATGATTATTGGTTCCTTTTCTGTAAATAAATCGATATGCCGGTGACAAGGAAGAGAGGATTTCTCTCTACCCCTAAGAAGCCACAGACTGAGTTTGCCACAGGCTCTGGTGCAGACCAGGCAGATGTGGAAGGTGAAGCCACAGAAACGATGCTGCTCTCGCACCAGAGAGATGGGTGGAGATCGAGAAGGATGGGCGGGAATGAGGAAAAGAACAGTCTGGGACCAGAGTGGTATGACAAATGTAAAGGCTTGAGTTGGGAAAACGTTGAGTCAGGGAGGCTGAGGGGTACAAAAGAAAGAGCCTACTGTGTGGTAGCCTGAAGACTCAGATCTATGGGAGATGAAGATCCCAGGCCACTTCCAGCGGGAGGTTGATGTAGTGGGATTGGGGCAGGGAGTTGGTAAAAATACAGTCTGGGCTGAGACTATGGTAACAGAAGTGATTAATTTGGAGAAATATTTGAAAGGGCACAGATAGGTAAGGTCTGAGTGGCCTGGGAAGTTGGCTGAGGGGCAGAAGAGTCAAAGACGAGGCATCAATGAGATGACGTCTACCCCATGAGTAAATCATGGTGTTATAGCCAGAGGAGCATGGTCAAAGCCAAGTTCAAAGGCAGCATAGAGCATGAAAAACGGTGGGTTCCTTTGAGCACATCACATGTCCATAATATGGAAGTAACACAGCTCCATTTACTAAGCAGGGTGCTTTAAGAGTACAGATAACGGCTACATCTAGTCACACACACAAAACGTTGAGCAATGCTTGCAATGTATAATAGATAAGGTAGTTATCACATAAGGTATATGGTACATTAGTGATTAGTGGAGAATCTGAGGAGAAAAAGACATGATATGATTTTTGAAATCATATCCTTGCAAATTCTACATAGATGTTACAATTTGAAAAAAAAAATCTCCATTAGAAGGGGCCAGTGTCAGTCAGTTGATGAATCCCAGCACAGACTCCAGTGTTCATCATGAACAACAGAGCTGTGGGCAGGAGAAGGTAGGTATGTGTCATCGTAAGAAACGGCGTGACGTAGAGCAAGAAGCCATTAAGCCAGCCCTCAGTTTCCTGGTCTGTACATGGGAGCAATGTCACATGCTTATATGGCTTTAAGGGGCAAGTAAACACATAGAAAGAAAATGCTCTACTGATTCTTAGGAATAAATTATATCCATTTTAAACAGTTTACTCCTACCCCACATAGATGGGAGAACCAGCAATCTCAACTTCTGAAAAAGACCAGAAAGAACTGAAGCCAAAAGGGTGAGTCAGAAGATATGGCTCCAGGATAGAGCCTAACATTTGTGAGACCCAGGGTTCTATCCCCACACAGCACTTGAGGGAGGGGGAAAAGGAGGGTGTTTGATCATGAATGACAGGCAAGCACCACATGGCCTGCAAGTGCTGGGCTTAGTGGCGCCGGATGTATATACTGTCTCTGTGCCTTTTGACTTGACAAATTAGTCTGTGTCAATGACCTTCATGCGCTCTGCTCTGAAGCAGAGCCTTATGGAGACCAAACATGCCTTCAGGATGCAGCTGCCATACAGGCTCCAGCGATTGGATGCAGCCAACAAGAAGAGCAGAAGCTCCAGGCTCCAGTGGGCTCGGGTTCGATTCCTGCTCTGCTGGTGACAGCCTGGAACTGCACCCAAGGATTCCACCACCAGGAGCTGTTCTTACTTGGCATGGAGCCTGACAGAATGATAGCCTCATCAGTGCTGCCCTAGGGGGATCAAAAAGTGCATCCAGGTAGCTTGCGAGCTGCTGCAGAGCAGAAAAAAAAAAAAAGTCAACACACCCCCAGGGACTGCCTGAAAAAAAAAAAAAAAAAGGAAACCAATGCTTTGATAACCTTGAGCACTGGGTGACTGTGAAAGTCTCCCCAGGTGTTGGGTGTTCCGCTGCCACAGAAATGCTCATTGGCTTCTAGTATAGTAAGTGTGGCCCGCGGTGACTGCTTGTGACGTCCAATGACCTAAAATAAATAAACCCACAATCAGAGGGTGCTGTGGCTTGGCTGCTGTGGGCTTGCTTGCCCACGAGTCATAATAATTTGTTGGGATAATACATCAGCCGTTAGGCCTCAAAGTCTCGTTACTAAGAAGTTATGAGACAGATGGTCTTTCCAAAAAAGAAAAGCCACTGCAGGGTATTCCAGATTCAAGCCACAGTCGCAGTCTAAACAGAGTGGACTTGCTGTTGTTGATAAATCTCTACAAAGAGTTTGGGGAATGGATTAGCTGGGAGATTGCCCAACTGTACACATCATTGCTTTGCCAGTAGACTATAATAAAATCAACTCAGGGCTAGAATGATACAATGCCTTCATCACTTCAAAGGTTCCACCATTAACCAAGGGGCATCCTTCAGAGTCTATTGTTTCCTGCTTATTTATGCCCATCTCGAGGCCACATTTGGTTGCAGGAGTGACTAAGTCTACCATAGCTGTAACCGCCCTTGCTTGGCACGGGTGCCTGTTTGTGATAATTAACTGACCTCGCACAGCCATTCCCAGCCACCTCTGCTATTGCTCTGTTGCTGGGGCAACAGGAAGCAGTCAACCAACAGAAACCAGGTTAGAGCGAAACAGAAGGAAGTCAGAAAACAGGACACTTGCAGGGCTGTCCCCCCCCCCCCGACACCTGCCTACCACACTTTGTACATGGGGATATTCCTGGGAAGACACAGCCGTTCCACTGCTTTTGGCCTCACCAAGGAAAGGCTTTTGGGTGGTCTCGGCGGTCCCTTCGTGGTCTTTGTCACACAGATTGACTAGTGTAGAACAGCAGCCCCCTCTCCTGTGCTGGCCTCTCTCCCGAACTGGAATCCTAGAAGCTTGATGCCAGCCCTAGACTTGCTGATGTTACCTCCCAACCTCCACCCCACCGTCTGCCGCTGCCCCTCTGCCATCTTTCTGGTCAGGTCCCTGCAGCAGTGACCTCATGTGCCCTTCTTCCATCGTGAAGGTGACAGAGAACAGATGTGATCCTCTCTCCCATTTTGCATGTGTGGGGCCCAGAAGTTGAGAGAGAGAGAGAGAGAGGGAGAGAGAGAGAGAGAGAGAGAGAGGGAGAGAGAGAGAGAGAGAGTCTAAGTCACACCATAGTATGTCAGGAGACCTGCTCATGTCACCTAGCCTTAGGTCGCATTCTATGCTGTTTGAGAGCCCCAAGCACTCTGTGATGTGTGACACAGGAAGCTCAGATGTTGCAATGCTTCCTGGGAAGGGGTCAGAGTTTCCATAGATTGACCTTAGTGACCTTCAATCACTCTGTGAGCACAGAGGAGTGGGCAAGGCTGTAGGGATACTACCCTTCCTTCCTTCCTCCTAGGCTAGGGGCAGGAGGGCATGTGTCAAGCAGCCTTAGAATTCATCCATTGTTCATCACTCAGGTGGCCTTGGACAGACTACTTCATCTGCTGTGCAGTTTCTACTCTAGAATAAAGGCCTCTACTTTCATTATGGGCCATTGGAGGAGATGTTGACATTAGTCACAGTGGCTGGGAGGGAGGGGGTAGGGGAACACTCAACAAATGCCAGCAGCCATTGCCACCCCAGCCATGACATGGTCACCTTCACACCCTCATCAGCATCAGCATCTACTCAGACGTATACAGCTGTGCAGAAGGCTGGAGCTAATACAAGGGCATTCTAGACCCTGCGGGTGACTGGCCTGTGCCGTGCCTGAGGTGCTTCTGGTGACAAAGACATTTCCCAAGGCTCCCACTCCCTAGTTTTCAGAAGCCTGGAAGGACGAAGAAGCAGCTTTGTGGGTTTCCGTGCCTGGCCAAGCACATGTGCTTCCAAGTGGCTGGCCAAGGCTGGAATTCCCCGTGAGCAGCCTCTGGGGGTTCACTCCGCCTGTGGCCTCTACCCTCTGCAATCAAACTGGGCTTCCTCACTCCCTGGGCCCAGGCCTAAAAGTCTTAAAGGCTGCCAGCTTCTCTCCCCCTGTCCACCCCCCCCCCCCCCGCCTGCCATTATCAATTCCACCTCTCTGGGCCCCTCCCAGATGTCTCAAAGTCGATGGAGGAGGCTGACTCTTGCCACTGAGGGTCTTAAAACCTCAGCCCAGAGGACACTTCTAAAGGGGGTGACACTGGGAGGGAGGGTGCGGCTGAAGGCAGAGCAGGAGGCTCATTAATTCTTCCAAGGCCTGTTGGCTCCAGCCTCCAGCACAGCGGCTCCACTCTTCCCCAGGGCCAGGACACTGTTTCTGCAGAGTCATCCTTTCTTGTCCAGAGGGATCCTGGCTCCAAGCCACATTCCTGGTGGGGTCTGAGTGCGGGCGAGGACCGGAAGCATCCTTTCTTACTCCTGCCCCCAGCACTGTAGCTCTGGGACAAGCTGGTTTCCCAGTAACCTCTGCTGGCAGGAAGCATTTGCCTCCAACTTGGTCCAGAGGATTCAGATCTCCTGTGGAGGGAGGGAATTAGGCAGTGTCCTGGGAGGAGGGGCTGACCTATTGGGAGCAGGGTCCCAGGGAGAAATAGAAACTCTTTCCAGCCCTGCAGGGGTGGAGTTAGATAGGTAGCAACACGGCCCAGCTGGTAAGAGCACTTTCTGGGCAGCCTGGCAATCTGAGTTTAATCCTGGGAAACCCACACAGTGGAAGCAGAGGACCAGCTCCTGAAAGTTGTCCACTGACCTCCACATGTGTGCTGGGGCATACATGTGTTTGTACACAGACATACATAAACATAATTCGAAAAAATTAAAAATCAAATTAAAAACCTGCCTGGGGGCTGAGAGATGGCTTTGGTTCATAAAACGCTTTCTGTGCGAGCATGAGGACCTGAGATTTGATTCCCAACATCCATATAATATAAGTGATGTCATCTGCCTGTAGCCCCAGAGCCGAGGATGCAGAGACAGAAGGATCCCTGGAGGTCACTGGCCAACTAGTCGTGCCAAATCAGTGATCTTCTGGTCCTGTGAGAGACAATCTCAAGCAATAAGGTGGAGAGCGATAGAGCTAGACACAGACACAGACATCTGGTCTCCACCCACAGGTGTGTACACGTGTGCATGTGCTCCCTTCTGCATGAACACACATGCACACATATGCCATACACACCACACACATACCCAAACCACAAAAACAAAGACACAAAACGGCCCTGTGGGGTTAGCAGCCCCCACTGAAAAGGAGACTAGCTGCCTCGGGACAACACAGTCATGGAGACATACCTTCTGCAGGGTGAGCACCTCAGGAACATGTGTAGAGCACCCATTGTGTGCCAAGCCTCCCTGGTGGAGGGAGCCCTGGCTAGATGTGTCCAGTTTCTGGTCCCTCTCCCATCCTCTCCAGTGTTATGTCCCCTACTCGCCCCCCTTTATCCTCTCAGCCGAGTTTGCCTACTTTCAGACTTTCTGGCTATGTAACATTGAACAAGGCATTTTCATGCTCTGGACCCCCACTGCCTCATCTATAAAATATCCGTAAGGATCCTTACCTCATAGAGACTGGAACACTCCCCCTGTCTCACATCACCACCCCCCACCCCCCACCCAAGTGCTATCCTCCCCTAGTATGGCTTTCCTCTCTTCTGTAGTCTCTCAGAGTTTTTTTTCCCCCCAGAAGAAAGACTGATGCAGGGAGAGTTTTGGGGGGCAGGCTAGGGTTCTTCAAGAGTCACCAGCTCTAGAGGCATTTCTCTGTCGCTGTGTATTCTAACAGCTTCCTGGAATGTGGGTGAGGGCAGGAGTCTGGGGGTGGGACCGCTGCCCATGGCTGCAGTGCCCATAGCATTGGATCTGAGAGAAAGACTTGAGTGTAGTAACTGAAATCCCTGCTTCACCTGGTAGAACTGGTCCCTATAAACTATTAGACACCCTAAGGTGACTGGCAGTCTCAGGGGCCATTGAGGACCAGCACCCAGATGAAGGGCCTCCTGGCTTGGCGAGAGTGGAGCATGTCTCTCGGATCCATACAGGACCCACAATGCCTCAGGATGGGGGCACTGGCAGAGCCCCGAGGAGGCCCCACAGAAAGACTCAGCTCAGGAAACTCTGAGCAATGCTGGCAGACCACAGAGCCCTGAGCTTCCTGCTCTCTCCATTTAGGACACCCTGTCAACGTCAGTAGGCTTGTGAAACCTGCTGGTGGGCAGTGGAAACTCACAGGCCCACAGGGTCCGTGGGCTGTGGTCACCCTGTTCACTCGCCGCCCTAGTGTCCGCACTGCTGTGGGACCCAGCTGGGACAGGAGATGGAGGCTAGCATCTACTGAGGCCTGGCCTTTCAGAGGCCCTGTAAGCCTGGATCCTAGGCTCTGTGTGTGCATATTCCAGATGCTGCAAAAGAGCGGAGGCTGTTGCTGAAGGTCATTGGAAGGAGCAAGGTGTGGTTGGAAGTCCCTTTCCCGGTGCTTAGCATCTCTGTGCTTTGGTTTCATCACCTTTAAAACGGTGACCCAACCCCTATCTCCAAAACCTAAGAATGGAAAATAAAGGAAAAGAGAAACATCCCTGAGCCCAATCTTGTTTTCTCTCTAAAGAAGACCAATAATAACTTATAACCAACTCCCATTGAAAATAATCCTCTAAGCCGGGCGTGGTGGCGCACGCCTTTAATCCCAGCGCTCGGGAGGCAGAGGCAGGCAGATCGCTGTGAGTTCGAGGCCAGCCTGGTCTACAAAGTGAGTCCAGGATGGCCAAGGCTACACAGAGAAACCCTGTCTCAAAAAACTAAAAAAAAAAAAAAAAAGAAAGAAAGAAAGAAAGAAAGAAAAGAAAATAATCCTCTATAGCCCAAGAAAGCAACCAAAAGCCTACCTGACCCCCCATTTAAAGGAAATGGGGCATCATTCTCTTAAGGTTTCTTCCGGATAATTTGGGACAAATAATACCTTTGTATGGGCCCAAATAAAATTGGGGAAATGGTTAAACAAGCTACAAATAGCCAAAACACTAAGAATGTAACATTTATATAGTTCTTGATTGTTCCATGGTTCTTCTTGCTGTAGGTAGTTTATTGTGTATATGTGTGATAGTATAAATGTATAGGAAAAAATAAGAAAAATCTAATTAAAAAATTAAATTAAATTAAATGGCGACCCCAAAGCACTGTCATTGTGACCATTGAGAGTAACAGAGATGGGAGATTTTTTTAAGTACTTGGCTCATAGTATGCTCTCAACAGGATCAGTTGTCTCAGCAACCATGGGAAGAAATAGACATCTGAGAAGTGAATAGTTTTGCATGTCTTTGACCTGTAATATAATTAAAAACCATCCAATCTACTATAGATGGCCCCAAACTTACAGTAGCTATATGGCTTAGTGCCTTGAAAGTATTGCATACTCAACAGAAAACACACCTTGAATTGGGGTCTTTTCCGTGGCCAGGCTGGATGTATGAACTGCATCTTCAATATTACTTTCAGTGTAGGATAAACTTATTGCAACCTAGACCCATTGTAAGTCAAGAGGCATCTATGTATTCAAAAGAATGCACCCTCCTCTCAAAGCTGTTTCTCTCTTTGACTGCTCAAGAATACTTAGGTCTGTATGCTCAAAAGAGAGAGGTGGAGATCCCAGTTTTGGTGCCTCTGTTTAGAGGGAGTTGTATGTGGTCAGAGGAGAGAGTGGGCCCTGTGCCAACCAGTGTACAACAAAGCCATGGGAACCTTGAAAATGGCTCCAAAGACAGCCAAGGATGACAGAGGCTTCCTACCTTTTCAGCCACTCTCAGGGCTATCACTGACACTCAAGACTGCCCAGGACCATCTGTGGCCATCCCTCCGGTGCTGAGCTTGTCGGGGCTCCTGCTCCAGACTGCGTTACAACCCTGGTCCCTTTTCATCCCTCATGCGGAGTTGGGGCTGCATCTCCTTTCTACATCCTACAACACAATGACCTCATCATCCCTAGAGAGACATCCTCATCTGCCACTCCAGATCCTGCCCTTGATGGTCAGCCTTGGTGTCCATCCACCTGCTTGTGAACTACGGAAGCAACCATGGCTCAGACCAGAGAAGAGGTGGTGTCCAGTGCGACATCCTATTGTGATTTTCTTCCCACTCACTAGATAGCAAGAAGAAGGCAAGGTGGGGGTGGGGAGGGTCCATCACTTGAGAGCTGCCTTTTCTCTTTATGTTCTAGAAGCCCTAGATGCTTCTAGAAGCAGGGAGTGCA
This sequence comes from Acomys russatus, assembly GCF_903995435.1. Lineage (NCBI taxonomy): Eukaryota > Metazoa > Chordata > Mammalia > Rodentia > Muridae > Acomys > Acomys russatus. Next base: position 10,653,702 of record NC_067159.1, read on the forward strand.
TTTCTGGTCTCCTGGGAAAGCCATCAGGGATGGGATAATCAAAAGGAGTCCAGGATAGAAAATGCCATCTTAGATGGATGGCCCAAGAAACAGTGGTCAGGGAAGTGGCCTCAGGAGCTTCTGAAGGACACAAGAGGGATCAGTGGGTCAATTCTGGAGGCTGATGGCCCTTCCAGGTACCTGTGGAGCTTGGGGTTGCGAAGGCAGGGCCTGGGGCAAGCATGGTTCATGGTGGGGTGATATGTGGACACTGGCTTCCCAGAGATTCAGATACTTCAGTCAGAATGCAACTCCCTCAGTGAAGGGCCCTGAGTAGGGAACTTGCAACGAGCACACTGCACAGAACTCTCCATCCCGCTCTGCCCCTAGAGATAGCTCCATACTCGGCATCCACTGTGGTGCACTCTTTGCAGGTTTCCAGGGGGTCCCTAGGGCACGAGAAACACGAGTTCCCTCAGGATCAATGGGTACAGGGCACATCTGAGAGAGACAGGTGCAGCAGACACCACAGAGGACCAGTTCCTCCCACTTTGGTACTTAGCAGTCACGTGACAAGGCATGGTCTCATGCATCTTCCTAACAGCTGGAGCTCCTGGAGCTATTAGCGAGGAATAAGCAGGAAGACAAAGTGCTCAGCCAGCACTGCTTTACCTAGTACCGCACTGGCACAGGTACGTGGAAGAACCAGGTAAGTTGACAGAGACATCTGCCAGCCTTGTGACTTTCCAAGAACCTAGCTGGCATCCCTCCCTTCCCCAAGCCAGGCTGAAGACCCAGTTGGAATGCAGGAGGAGGTTTCTCACCATGGCAGGGAAATTGCCGGGTCAGGGTGTGGGCAGCCACAGTGACCACCTCTCTGCAGGACGGAAGCGGCTTTGCTGACTGAGAGTCTGCGGCCTGGACATGCCAGTGGTGCAGGTCTGAGGTCAACACAGGGGAGCCAGGCTTACCACGGCCTTGCCACTCCCATGGATCCCCACCAGGGCATGCCATCTGCTTTCAATCAGCTGCCCCTCAGCTCTGGAAGTGGGTGGGAAAACCTCTTCACCAGGCCCAGTTTCCTTTCATGCAGAGTGGATGCTGAGGACAAAGAAGACAGGGAGACGCTCCAGGAACCGGTTCCAAGAGCAAAGGACCTGACAGAAACGTGTGGAGTCCGTTCAAGTCAGTTCTTCAATAACTTCTTTATGCCATGCCATAGCCAATCCAGCCCTGTCCTCAAAAAAAAACCCATGCTGAAGGTGTGATCCCCGGAGAGGTGCTAATGAGAAGTGGTGCACCTTTAAGGGTGGGTTTAATGGGATGTCTTTACATTACGAGGGAGTGTGGGACCCCAGCAACCTCCTTGATCCACCTCTTCTTTTTTTTTTTTTCATCCTTGAGTGTGACTAGATGAATAGTTTCTCTTTACCACGCTCTCCCTCATACTCTGTCACAGTCCACAGTAATTGGGGTGGTAAAGGATCGAGGTCCCTAAAACTGAGCCCAAACCAAGTCTATCAAGTACTTTGTTGTAGAGGTAGAAAGCTGACTAGCACATCTTCTCCAGCCATGCCCCCAGGCCCCTCCTGCCCTGCTGCAAGGCTCCAGCTTGCTCCCCCTTGAGGACGTGGCACCCCCACCCTAGGGGCTCTTTCTCTGCTCCACCCAGATAAACCTCATCTTACAACTTCAGTCCGACTTCACCAGGAGTTTCTCCAGACCCAGCCTTCATCCTCTGTCAGTCTTGCTTGATACAATTAGGCTTGGTGGTTATTTGAATGGTTGTTGTTGTTTTCTGGGATTGGGATTTGAACCCAGGGGTTTGCTCCTGTGTGTTCTACTCCCGAATCACATCCCCAGCCCTATAGTTTAGAGTTGTCTGCACCTCTGTCTAGACTGCGAGCCCCATGCAGGTGGGAGTATGTCTGTCCTCCTCAAGACTCTTCTACCCCTGGAATCCCTCACAGAGCCTGCCAGTGTCCTTGCCCAACAAACCTTTATGGAATGAACAGATGAACCACTCTTCATCAATTTTCTGGAAGTTTCCATGCGTACTCCACTAGATCTTTATGGCACAGCAGGTATGCACACCCATTATATAGGCTCAGAGTCAGGTCACGAGTGAGTCAGTGTTCCAGGCTCCCTCCTTCTTCACAGGAAGCCCAGGAGAAGAGTGCTTCTCCTCCCTGATAGGAGTAGGCTCTGCAGCCCACTGCCCTGGGGTCATACCCGAGTGCTGCTTGTGATGGCTCAGCAGTCAGACAGGTATGTGCCACTCTGAGCCACAAGTCTCATCTGACAATGGACAATAACAAAAACAAATGTGTTGGCTATGGTAGGGCTTCCAGGAAGATTGAGTGCCCAGTGCTAAGAATCAGCGCTCTGTGTTCCCAGGGTCTCCACTGGTTCATAGGGACCATCTTTTGGATACCAGGAGCCTTTTGGTGGCAGGTAGTGTTTATTACTTCTGGCCTTTGGTGGTTTAAGAACAAGAACCATTTGTATCCATCCCTTAGTGCTCCCAGACTAGCCCAGGTCCCCAGGCAAGTGCTCAGGCCAGAACAAACGCTCTGCTGATTTCCAACTTGTGGCAAGACCAGGGAAGCCTAGAGATGGGTCTCAGGACCTAGAGGTAAGTGTGTGGGACACAAGTTTAATAAAGAAAGGAAGAAAGAGAGAGGAAGGAAGGAAGGAAAGGAAGGGAAGGGGAAAGAGAAGAGGATGGGATGTCAACTGAATAGAGCAACTTTCAGAGAAGAGGCAGCAGGGTTCAGGTTGCCCTGCAAGGGGATGGTCTGAACTGGTACTACGAGGTGTGGAGTCAGAACCACAGCAAATGGTCAGGATGCTGAGAAGGACCCACAAAGTGAGCCTGGACCTTGTCTTGGAAGCAGGGCCAGAAAGGCGGAGCTTCCTAAAATAGAGCTGTCCTAGATAGTGCCTGGCACACAGCGTGTGATTAATAAATATTTATCAAGCCAGCGTGTAAGGAATGAAGCTTGTCTACCAGTTTCCTAACTGCGCTCCCTGTCTCTCTTGCCTCTGACATCCCTAGAAGGCCACCACGGTGGAAACCTGTGACCCAGTGAGCCCCCACTCAGGACCTGTGGGTTCCTCCCCTCCCACCACAGGCAGAAGTCGGGCCTGTAGGCCTTCCCGTTCAATCTTAATTGAACGGTTAAGCTTAATTTAGTGGTTACTTGCACTGCCCCCAGAATGAGAAGGGGTTGCTCAGAACCCTGAAACCAACCCTCCTCCCATTCTACTCCTGCTTTGGCACCTTTTCTCAGGTCCATTTCTGTGGGCCAGCTCCCTTCTCCCCACCTTGGGACTCTGCAACCGTGTCTTACCTCAAGACTAGAATAGTTCTGGAGATCCATCACCCCCCAATTCCCGCCAAGGAAGGCCACGGTGGGGGAGCAGAAGGCCTTGAGGTCAGTTCCTGGTTCCCAGGGTGGGCCTCTTTCTGCCCCTTTCCATCTGTATCTCCCATCAGTTCCCAGGGCTCAGAACCCCATAAAGCCTCCATTGAGTATCCACAAGCAGGTTCAGGCCAGCCTCAGCAAGAGGGACCCACACCCACATATGCCTATAAACAGAGGGGGGAAATATGTAAACACTTGGCCCACTCTGCAGAGCAGAAGGAGCCACAGTTGGGTGAAGGGACGCACACAGGTGCAGACCACACGGCTGCTTTGCATGAGCTGGGCTGACCGAAGGCAGTCCTAGCCAAAAGGTCAAATCCAAGACCATGGCTCCCACTCAACGACTTCAGATCATTGGAGTTTCTCAAGCCACTTAAAATTCTGAGAAAGCCAATGGTTGTTCTGCATTCAGTCAGGGCAAGTTTTCTGGGATTAACAAAAAATCCAGCCTTTGCTTTTGGCTTGAATTATTACACAACTCAATAGAGAAACACTGGCCATCTTGTGCAAATAAACATTGGAAGGAAACATCACGGATCCGATGGAGAAAATGAAGAAAGCAGTAATAATTTAAAGTGTAGTTTACCAAAGTCTTTCCAAACATGGACTCAGTAGAGACCGGAGTAGTAAAGGCAGTTTTAGAAACTTATTTGCTTATTCTGAAACCCCCATGACTAAAAAAGGAAAAGGTTAACGTGTCCCCCAAATGGTCAACAATATGGGGTTTGGGGAAGTGGAAAAGAGTTCAGATAGTCCACAAATACAGTAGTCTTATCTGTGGTTTTGCTTTCCAAGGTTTTAGTTACCTGTGGTCAGCCACAATCTAAGAGTATTAAATGGAGAATTCCAGAAATAAACAGTATCTGTAAGTTTCCAATTGTACACTGTCTGAAGTTATTCAGTGGAGCCCCTACGCCAACTAACCATCCTGACCAGGGCATGAGTCACCTTTTTGCCCAGCGTGTCCATCTTGTATATATGATAGCTACCTGCCAATCACTTACTAGCCATCTTGGTAATCGAACCTACAGTTGTCGTAGGGCAGTGCTTGTGTTTTAGTGATTTGGTTTACTAATAATGGCCACAAAGTTCCTCAAGTGGTAACGCTGGCAGTTTGGGCGTGGCAGCGGAAGTCTTCGAGTTAAAGTGTTCCCTTTAGCTGCAAGGCAACAAGTCTCAAGCAAACAGAAAAACAGCCTTTAGCTGAGGTTGTGCAGACCCATGGGAAGAATGAGTCTTTCGCACGTGGCTTTGCAAAGAAGGAAAAAGAAATTTGTGTGGTTTTCCTGCTGCATCCCAAATAGCAAAAGCTACAACCACTGTGATAGTCATGGCAGCTTTAAGGTGGTGGAAAAGGCAGGCCTGGAGTTGGGGCTCCTCACCTCTCTCCATGTGTTCGAGACCGAAAATTTACTCCTTAGAATCAAAGGGCATAGAAATGACATTCATTTGTGTACATATGTATGTGTATAGCCTTTGGTGATATCTGTAGTTTCACGCAGCCACTGGGATCTTGGAACATACTTCCTTAGGCTAGGGGGAGCAGCTGTGTAGGAAAAAAAAAATGCTCAACCTTACTTTTAAAGCACTTTGGCATTATAAAATTACACCGTTTTTACCTACCAAAGTGAACAAGGATTTTAAAATGCAATAATACAAATGTTAGCTCAGGTATAAGGGCACAGTATTTATATGCACTCTGTTGGCACTAGAGCTGTCGTGCTACCTTTGAAAGGCAATTTGAGAACATATATTCACTCTTTGAACCCAAACACTATTAGTCAGATGTCAACTAATCCGAAAATATGGTTAGTCATCTCAGCACTGTGTGCAGTGACAAAAATTATAAACAACCTAAATGTCCGTCAAAAGCAAACAAAACTCAGCTCATGCATATAGCCACAGTAGACTTCAAAGTCACCACAAAGAGTGGGTAGATTTGTTTATACAACACGGCCGTGGCCTGACGTTAACTGAGACAAGCTACAAAATAGGATGTCTCCAGTGAGTGAGTGTGTGTGTGTGTGTGTGTGTGTGTGTGTGTGTGTGTGTGTCTTCAGTGATATATAGATAGATATGTAATCACGTACATTGACATGTAGCTGTATATTCTTGTTTATACCGAGATGTATCTTAGGATAAACAAAATTTGAGGCATCATCCTGTGAGAAATAGGAGAGAATAAAGTCAAAGCGTGGGTAGAATGCTCTGAATTTTTACATACGCCTCTCTGCTCTTCTGTCATTTACCAGGATTGCAATACTTCTTGTTTACATGGGAAGTCTTCATTAGGGAACGCGTAGTGGAGCCATGGGGCTCAGGGCAACACTCAAGATCTCAGACCTATCTGAGCTATCAAGACACAGTTAAAGCCCAACAGAGCCAACCACCCAGCTACAAGTCATTAGGAGCACAGCGTGGGCAGTGCCCAGCAAGCTTGAAGGAAAGGCCCCTCCCCCACCCCAGAGCAATAGAGACCAATGCGTTTACTAGCAGACTGTCAGGCCACAGAAGATTATTCTCTTCTCTCTCTCTCTCTCTCTCTCTCTCTCTCTCTCTCTCTCTCTCTCTCTCTCTCTCTCTCTCTCTCGCTCTCTCTCTCTCTCTGTGTGTGTGTGTGTGTGTGTGTGTGTGTGTGTGTCTGTGTGTGTGTGTGTGTGTGTCTTATCTGTTTGGATAAAGCTTGGGACTTAGACTTTAAAGTTGTTACTGAGATTAGTTAAGAGATGTCCCTAGAATAAAATGAACGTATTTGGCACATGAGAATGACATAAATTTAGGGGCTCTGGGTGGGGACGACAAAATGCTTTGGCTTGATTATTTTCACTATCCAAAAATTTACCTCCTAAAACTCTAACCCCAAAGGTGGTGGCATCAGAAAGTGTGTTTTTGTGGGGTGATCATGAGCATTATAAAAGAGACTCCATGGAGCTAGAGCTCACCTTCTGCCCTATGCAGGAACAGCAAGAAGGCACCGCACATGGACCATAAATTGGCTGACACCTGGATTACAGACTTCTCAGTTTCTAAATCTGGAGAAACAAACCTCACCTGTTTTCAGGCTGCCAGGGCCATGGAAGCCTGAACAGACCAAGGTGGGATTGCTGAAAAGTGTGGGGGTGCTATACCAAATCCCAGAAGGGGCAGGTGGAAAGATGGTTTGACCCATAAAGGCTGGGCTCACAACCAAAGGACCCAGAAGATAGTCTGCAGGGGCCGGAAGCGCCCGAGGAACATGCTTAGGCAAGAAGCCATGTAGGGCCATGCCCTCCCAGCACCTTCATTCTAGACAGACAGACAGACAGACAGACGGACAGACGGACAGGCAGGTAGACAGACAGACCCACAGACAAACAGGCAGACAAAGCTCCTGGGGAAAGAGGTTGTATTAGTCTGCTTTCTTTTGCTATGATTAAACACTACGATCTAAAGCAACTTGGAGAGGAAACGGTTTGTTATCTGGCTTACAGATTAGACTCCATCATCAGAGGAAGTCAGAGCAGGAAGTCGAGCAAGAACAGAGGCAGGATCTAGGGAGAAGAGCTGATTACGGCTTGTTCTCCGTGGCTCACGGCTCGCTCAGCTTGCTTTTTATACAACCCAGGGCCACCGTCCTAGGGGACGCCACTGCCCCACCGTTGGATAGGCCCTCCTTCCCACATCAAATATTAATTAACAAAAATGCCCCCACAGGCTTGCCCACAGGTCAGTCTGATGGAGGACATTCCTCAGTTGACATACCTGGGGGCGGGACAAAACTCTGGCCCACAAGAGCACAATCCACACAAGAAACGAGTGGCTGTTTGAGAGAGAATGAGTTTCTAGCCAGAAGATCTCACAGGTTCATCAGAGAGGGCGAAGCCAGAAACGGAAACCACGTCCTGCCCTGCAGGACAGAAAGACTTCCATTTTGTTCTTCATACATTATTCCATGTACCCTTAATTTCACACTGATAGCTGCACCATTGGGTCACGTGGGCCAGAAAGGAGACAACAGCTCCTCACTGACTTCCTGGCCTCCTTACTAGGACTGTCACTTACTTCTTTGACCCTCAGACTCATCATCTGTGAAGTGGGGATCAAGGTGATCAGAGAATATTGGCCATAGGTTCAAAGGTTATTTAAAAACACCTATAACTGCACTCACGTATAGTCACCAGTGTCCTTTACAGGCAGTATCCGCTTAGTGCCTCTGCTCATGATAGTCCCCGTCAGAATAGTTCTTCCCTTCTTCGGCTGCTATTCACACTCCAAGGCCTCCCTCCTGTGTCAGGCCTTGCATCTAAGCCTCTCCCTCCCTGCTCAGGGGACCAGTCCTTTCTCCTCTGGCTGGCACTACCTCCAGGGCACCTCCCACCCCTTACCAGCTGGGTCAGAAGCTTAGCACTCTGTGGACTGGAGGGTGGGCAGGAGCTGTGTTGGTGGGATACTTTCTTGGCATTCTGCCTGCCTGTCCCCTAGCACCGAGCTGGCTGGATAAACATCTGTAAAAATGGTCACAGGACAGAGCACCTTCCTCATCCTCACAGTTCCCCAACCTCCTGGGGAAGGAGAGAGCTGAGGGCTCTGCATTTCTTTCTCCTCGGTCACGTGCATTCTTCTTTTTGGTTTGGTTGCAATGAGACTGGAAGGCCCCAGAAGCTCAAGTCAGACACATATGGGATGCTGAGGGTCCCCATAGGGAAAGAGCAGCTGAGGATACCAAAAGCACAGCTGGGAAGGAAGCAGGCTGTATGGGGGTGTATCACCTGATCTCACTTCACCAGTCATAAATGGCGAGCATCTCTCTTCTCCAGCTGTGCACAGCTGGCCTGTTTCCTTGGCCACCAGTACTGTTCTTCAATCTCAAAGACCCAGGGCTCTCACAGGACCTTAGGAGTGTGTCGAACAGGTTTGGGGCTAAGGAAATGTGAGTTAGAGCTGCCCTCTGCTGGCCACTGCTGGGAATCACCCTTTCCCTGGTGATGGAAAGTGACATTCTACAAGTTAACCCATCTGTCCTACAGGCTCTCATTTGATCTCTTGGATGGAGTTTAAACTCTCTAGCCTGGTCCAGTGTCCTTTCCCAAGCATCCCCTACTGCTCCTCATGCTGGTTCATGGAACCTGCCCCCAGCCTGGATGCCCTAGCTCTCTGCCAACACCGTGCTGGTCTTTATTCCACGTTCAAGACTGGTTCTGACATCACCTCTTCTCCAGCCTTGATTTCAACTAAACCAAAGGTAAGAGTATTGCATTGGAGTGTTGGCTGTGTTTCTTAACAGTTAAACTTTATTATACAACCCAACTAGCTTACACAAAAGGGGAAAAAAGGTTAAAGGGAAACAAGAGTGAACCTTCTGGTATCCATTCCATGGGACGGGTCCCTAGGTGTCTCTGGCCTGCGTGTTGGTCCGGCCTGTTGTTCACTGATCCTCTTCCCAATGTGTGCTCAAGCCCAGTCTGAACCTGCTGCTCCTCTCTCTTCTCTGCCTGCCTGTCTCTCACGTGCAAGGGGTGGTCTCCCTCTCCCATTGAGGGTCGATTAGAAACACTGTCCCCTTCCTGAATTCTAGGCCCAGGATGACTCCACCCAGTCTATCTCAAGGTTAATCTCAGGGAGTATCTGTGGTGTGTCCAAGGGCAAAGCCCGCCAAGACTGCTTTCACCTGTGACAAAGCTTACAATCCTTCCCATACTGGAGTGTGTTGGGGTTGGCCCGGTGCTATCGATTCGAATACTAAATGTCGGCCCCCAAGATCTGGTTTCAGTCCAGCCAGGCCCATTCTCAGCTACACCAAGTGGTGTTGTGTAAACTTTGCTCCTCACTTTAAGGTTGATTGGCTAATAAACATAGCTAGGCGCTTGTAACTGAGCAGAAGAGAAGTAGGCGGAGCTTAGGGTCCCAGCTTGGGTTCCATGGAGACTATGAGGTGGGGGGGGGGGAGTGTGTTTAACCATGGGGCAGTGTGGACCATGAACACCTGGCCATGAGGGATGTCCTCATGGAACAGAAGCAGGTCAGGTGGGAACAATTATGGTGAGTAACTTGGTGTGTGTAGTTGGAAAATAGCAAAATAGCTCAGAGGGTTGATGTCTGCCCAGTCATAGTGCTTTAAACCTATCATAAATCTAAAAGGTCTCTGTCTTGATTATTTGGGAGCTAGCTGGGGGTAGAGAAGCCCCCTAGAGTCTAATAAATATTCCACAACAGGGCTGTGTATAGATAGGCTCAGGGTCTGAGCACACTCAAGCAGAACCTGGCCGAGCTGTGAAAGAGAAGCATATTCCAGCCCCACCCCTAATGGCCCCCTGAGTGGCTTGGTATCAGGTGTAGCCTGATAGAGTCCTTCCCTCTGAGGGAGGTGGCATGATGGTAGGTGGGTTTCTGATCATACTTCGACCTCTTGACCTTACAAGAATAGTGACTGGCTGTCGGAGAGAAGCAGGGGAAATCCCCTGACATGCAGCCTCCCTTCTCACCTTCCTTATTTTCTCCCCCTCCCCCCCTACCTCCCTTCCTCCTTCCCTTCCTCCCTTCCTCCCTCCCTCCCTCCCTTCCCACAGTCACACATTCAGTAGACATCAAGTGCTGCCTTGGCTACAGGCGTTACCCAGAAAAGACATCCAACCCTGTCTTCACAGAAGTTCAGCACTTAAGATATTACCAATATCCCAGCAATAAGGTCTGGGCCAGAAGATGTAGACTGTCTCAAAGCTGAGGGGACAGGGCGGTCCCAGGAGCCTTCCCGAGGGTGTTCCAAATGAGATGTATTGAAAGGAGAAACAGGCATTAGTCAGGCAAAGAAAAGTGGGGAGGCAGGAGAAACAAGGAAATGAGGAGAGGAGCTTCAGGGTCTGCGTGGCTGGCTTGGGGATGATGTGGACTGGTGTGAGGGCAAAAACAGATCTCAGTGATGTGGGCAAAGGGAAAATGTTTGTTTTAAGCAATGGGAACATCTGAAGGATTTAAAAGCAGAGGAATGAGGGACTGGAGAGATGGCTCAGCAGGTAAGAGTACTTGCTGTTCTTGTAGAGAGCCCAAGTTTGATTTTCCTCTAGTTTCTGCATACAGTGTTATCTTCTGACATCTTCAATCACTGGGCACACATATATACACTCAGGCAAAACACTCACACACACAAAATATATACATCTTTTAAAAGTTCTTTTTTTTTTTTTTTTTTTGAGACATGGTTTCTTTGTGTAGCCCTGGCTGTACTGGAACTAGGTGTGTGTAGACCAGGCTGGCCTTGAACTCACAAAGATCCATCTGCCTCTGCCTCCTAAGTGCTGAGATTAAAAGCATGTGTATCGTTGACCAGCAGTGTTAGACTCAAAGTTGTTTCCCCCCCCGGCCCCCACCCTCCCCCCATGGAGACACTATGACCATGGCAACTCTTATACAAGAAAGCATTTAATTGGAGCTGGTTATAGTTCAAAGGTTTAGTTCATTGTCACTGTGTCGGGAAGCACGGTGGCAGCAGACAAGCATGTTGTTGGAGAGTAGCTGAGAGTTCTACATTCAGATCTGCAGGCATCAGGCCAGGGAAGTAGGAGGGGGCTGCTAGGCCTGGCTTGAGCATTTGAAACCCCAAAGCCCACCCTCAGTGACATACTTTCTCCAACAAGACCACACCTACCCCAACAAGGACACACCTCCTCACAGTGCCACTCCCTAATGACCAATCATTCAAATATATATGTGCTGATGAGGGCCATTTCCGGTCTCACCACTACGTTTCACTTCCTGCCCCGCCCCCCATTGGCTTGTAGCTATATCATAAGGCAAACCTGCATTTATTGGAACTTCAGAAGTCCCCATAACCCATAACAGTGTCAGTACTGTTTCAAAGTCCAAAGTCTCTTGAGTCTCATGGCAACCTCTTAACTATAATCCCCTATAAAAATCAAAATTGAGAAGCAGATTACACGCTTCCAACATGCAATAGCACAGAATATACATTATCATTCCAAAAGGGAGGACAGGGAGTAGAGTGAGGAAATACTGAACCAAAAACCAGCCGGGAAAACTGGTTCTGTTCCAGAGAACAGAGAACCATCCCAACTCTGCATCTCCATCTCTGATACCAAAGCACTCTTCACATCGCCAGCTCCTTTCAGCATTGCTGACTGCCACACACTTCTCTCCCTTAGCCTGGTCCTACACTGTTAGCAGCTCTTTCCTTTCCAGGTATCCCTTGACTCTGGCATCTCCAACAGCTTGGGGTCTCCAGCGAAATCCAGGCTTCACCATCACACAACTTCACGCAAAGGCTTCTCTGGGTCTCCATGCAGGCACACCCCCTGATACACACCCGGCCTCGGTGGCTTTCCTTGGGGTCAGAAAGAGATTCCATTACCCCCTTTCTTGTATCCATGACTCTAAAGCCAGAACCATGTGGCTGAAGCTGCCAAGTTCTGCTGCTTGCTGGAGCTGGAATGTGGCCCCCTTATTCAAATACGTTTTCACAGGTTTTTGTGGATGGGTTGGTGTTCTCCTTCCTCTGCCAGGAGTCTTGTCTAGTTAGAGGGTGTCCTCTTTAGTCTCCATGGCCCCTGCTGGTAGAAGTATCAACTACAGTCCCCCTCATATCATCCTGGAGGCCTATTCTGGCTTGTATCTCCAGCTTGTCACAGAGATGCCCCTACCCATGGTCTCTCTTTTTTCTGCAGGCTTTCTGTTCTCCTGCGCGCCTCCCCCTCCCCAGATCTGCTCTCCACCCTTATTTCTCTCTGCATTCCCTCTCCTACCTTAGTACCTCTCTTCAACCCGTGTCTATTCTGTTTCCCCTTCAGAGAAAGGTTTAAGCATCCTTCCTTGGATCTTCCTTGTTACTTATCTTCTTTGGGTCTGTGCATTGTAGTATGTTTATCATGGCTAAAAATCTGTTTGTAAGTAAGTACATACTATGTGTGTCTTTCTAAGTCTGGGTTACCTCACTAGCTTACCCTGCCTACAGGACATGCAGGGATAAAGATAGAACAGATAGAGAAGAGATTGAGGGAATATCCAACCAATACCTGGCCCAACCCAAGACCCACCCCATGGAAGAAAGCCAACTCCTGACACTATTGATTATACTCTGCTATGTTTGCAGACAGGAGCCTAGCAGAGTTGTCTTCAGAGCGACTCCCCTCAGCAGTGGTTCGAAACAGATGCTGAGACTCACAGCCAAACATTGGGCGAAGCGTAAGGAGTCTACTGGAAAAGTGGTGGGAAGGATAAAAGGACCTAGAGGTGACAAGAGCTCCACAAGAAGACCAAGAGAGCCAACTAACCAGGGCCCAGAGGGGCTTGTGGAGTCTGAAGCACCAGCCAAGGACCATGCACGGACTGGACCTAGGTCCTCTACATAGATGTAGCCGATGGGCAGCTCAGGCTTCATGTGGGTCCTCTAGTAAGGGGAGCAGGGCTGTCTCTGCCATGGACTCTGTTGCCTGCTTCTCGATCACTTTCCCCTGACAGAACTGCCTTGCCAGGCTACAGGGGAAGAGGATGAACTCAGTCCTGATGTGATTTGATGAGCTTGATGAGCTGGGGGTGGGTAGGTAGAGGGGCTCCCTTTTTCTGAGGAATAGGGGGGAGGGTGAAGGAGGGGGAGACTGGGAGGAGAGGAGGAAGGGAGCCATGACTGGAATGTAAAGTGAATAAATAAATAAATAAATAAATAAATAAAACAAACTTAAATGTCATATGACAGAACAGTAACAAATAATTTTTTAAAATTATTTTCACCCTCTCTCTGGTTTTGATGGTTTCCTTCACTGACTAAGCTTGGCTGTCCTGAAACTCTCTCTGTAGAACAGGCCGAGCCCTCAAACTCAGAGAGCTGCCTGCCCCTGCCTCCTAGAATCTGGAGTCAGAGGTGTGTGCCACAACACCTGGCCTTAAACTTTAATTTATTTTCACAAGTTGGAAGCTGAGCTGGGTCTGGTCTTGCCCTGAGGTCACCACTTCCTTTATTCCACTTTACACCAGGTGTTTCTTTAATCTATTTATCTCCTTGAATACTTAGCTTCCTTTCACTCCCTTGCCCTTCCTTTTCTCCTGAAAGGGTGCAGTTTGTATCTTTCATTGCTCAGCTTGCTCCTTTTTGTTATGGATCTGCATAAGACTGGCCACCAATAGCCACTCAACACGGTCCATATTAGACTGTTTTGAAATTTTCTCTGGCAGTGCTGTTGTAGCCTCAGGCAAGTTTGTTGTTGTTGTTTTTGTTGTTGTTGTTGTTTGTTAAGGGCAGAGAACAGTCATATTCATCAGCAAAATATCACAAGAATGATCTGCAGCCCACTCACTAATACTCTTCTCCTCCGAAACCTCTTGATCCGGGGCATCATAATCTGCCTTGCTCTCAGCACCACTGTCTTCCACATTCCTACCCCTGTGGCCCACTAAGTCCCACTTAAAGCATTCTACTGATTTCCTAATCCAGAGTCCAAGTCTATGCTCTGCCAAGGCACATGCCAGGTCTGTCACAGCAATACCTCAATCCCTGATATCAACTTCTGTCTTAGCCAAAGTTCTGTTGCTGTGGAGAGACATCATGGCCAGGGAAAGTCTCACAAAAGAAAGCATTTAACTGGAGCCGAGTTACAGTTCAGATGTTTAATTCATTGTCATCATGGCAGGTAGCATGGTGGCAGGTAGACAGACGTGGTGCTGGGGAGTAGCTGAGAGTTCTACATCCTGATCTACAGGAAGCAGAGGGAGACACCGGGCCTAGCTATGAGCATTTGAAACCCCAAAGCCCACACTCCCAGTGACACACTTCCTCCAATAAGGCCACACCCACCCCAGCAAGGACACACCTCCTACTGGTGCAACTCCCTAATGACCAACATCCAACTATATGAGCCTATGAGGGCCATGCCTATTCACAACAGGACAATGAGACATGCATATCTATATTCTAGAGAGTTCTGTTGGGCAAAGCTCTTTTGGGAAGCAGTGAGAATAGTCACATAAGAGAATCCCAGGAAGGGAAAAGGGCATGGGAGGCCAGAAGACTGTAGTGACATGAGGAATGAGAGGTGTTAAGGGAGCAAACATGAGGAGTAAAACTGTGGGCAAATTCTGTAGGTTTGGGTGAAGAAAATATGAGACTTGTGGCTGAGTGTGGAGTGCATCCAGGGTCTGATATGGGGAGATGGACATGGGAGCTGGGGTAGGGGTGTGTAGAGAGGACAGGCTCAGCCTACAGCATACTAGACTTACAAATATCTTGGGGAGACTGGCCAAAGGTGACGAAGACAGGGTCAGAGAAGTAGAGAGGGCAGCAAGGGGAGGGGCGAGGAAGGAGACCCAATCTTTTCAAGGGCTATGGGGCTAATTATTGAAGGGCAAGAAGCCTAAAACAAATGGCTGGTAGTGAGGTTGGGGAGGGAGGCACTCACTCATCGGATGACCGTGTTTCATACCCCGCCCCTTCCAGAGCCAGGGCCACTGTTTTAACCCAGTGGTTCTCAACCTTCCTGATGCTGGGACCCTTTCACACAGCTCCTCATGTTGTGGTGCCCCTCCCAAGGATAAAATCATTCTCATTGCTACTTCATAACTAAAATTTCTCTATAGTTATGGATCTTAATGTAAATATCCATTTCCCAGTGGTCTTGGGAAAGGGTCGTTCGACCTTCCAAAGGGGTTGAGAACGGCTGTTTTCATTCTTCAAGCCTCAGATTCACAATTTAGGGTATACACCTAATATACCCACTTATAGCAGACATTGAAAATAAAATATAATGTCTGTCAAACACACCACAGCTCCTGGCCAAGAGGCATTCAGGAAAGAACAACTACCATGAGTGACAAGCACAGGGAAAGCTACAAAGGTTCCAGAATCCTCTGAGCCTTCTAGCACTCACCCACTGAAGAAGTCACCTTGGGCCTATACACAACAACGTCATGGAAAATCCAAGCGGGCCCTAGACGCTGCTGCAGCTCCCACATGTACCTGAGCAGCCCATAGGCTGAGAGACACAGCTCTCTAGTGCTCTGCCCTCCCTAGAAGTGACGTACTCCAGGCAGACTCCACAGTCTAGCGTCCCTGACCCTGCCAAGCCTTCGGACATTTCCTTAAAGTCCATTTTGCTGAAGGGAGGGACAGCAGGGGTCTTAGCAGCCTCTTTGTGCCTGTTCCTGCAGTTCAAAAGGGCCCAGGCCAGAAGGAAGGGATGGGCTAGGCTGTGCGTGGGGCTTGGGAGGTGTCCATTAGAAATGAACTACGTGTCTCCCCTCTCTGCATATGGGAGCTCCTAAACCCTAGAGCGACACAGGCCGTCTTGAAAGAGGCCTTCCAATGAGTTGGCTGGCCTTGGTCTTAAGTTTCCACAAGCACCTCCAAAACCCTGCCCACCCTGACAACCTCCACTTCACCTTCCTTCGCTGCAATTCACCTACATTCCAGCAGAGGGAGCCCGCACATTTCGGCTAACAACCTTAAGCTACCAGAGCTGTGCAGAACCTAGCCAGGTCCCATAGTCAGTAAGTAACAGCTGCGCCCGTCAGTGTTTTGTGGATGCGGATACAGGCATTCGTTGGAACGTAGAGGTCTCCCCAAGGAGATCTCCCCTCCAGCCCAGATCTGCCTTGAGTCACAGAAGCCATGACCTTTCCAGCAGCTGGGCTCCATTCGGGGTGCCACGGCTGCCCATTCTCTGCTTGGGATGCTCAGCCTCAGAGCGACAAACTCGGGAGTATTCCCTGCAGACCCCTAGATCGAGTCACAGCCCAAAAGGCTGTTATCATCATCCATCAGGCCTTGTCTGGGAATCCTGCACAGGCTTTACAGAGTAGGGTTTTCATTTTTGTTTGTTTTGTTTTTCAATGACCCGGGTTCTGTGTTCTTTTTCGAGATTTGTAACACCAGACTTTGGAGGAACAGCCATAGGATAGATTGTCATACTTATTCTAAGACCCCTGCAAAATTGTCTGCAGGCCTCTCTATGGGAGAGTGTTAAGGGTGCAGAGAAGCCACTGAGGAGCAAGATGGGGCAGCCAGGGCTCCTGGATCCACCACAAAGTAGGCATCCCTGGAGCGACCACATGTCTGTGATACCAACAAAGCCCAGGAGACTCATCCAGGAGACAGAGCGGTCAGAGCGCCTCTCGGAGCTGAGCTAGTCAGGCCGTTCTCGGCTTTGGTTAATTCTGAGAAGTTGCTGGGGAGTGGGGGGCGGGTGTCATGTGACAGAGCACCCACTCTCACCAGAACCCTTGCGTGGGGGGGTGGGAATCGTGAAAATCTAGACTCTCAGATTCCTTCCTCATCCCGGAGGCAGAGTCTTCAAGAGCAGAGAGCTGAAGTTTGCTTTTTACCCAGGCCTCCCAGAGAGTTAGTTCAGTGATGAGAAACAGCTCCAAGGCATAGCAGCTTACAGGTCAGCCATGCAGCTGAGGGAGCTGGGGAAGATTGCCTGGAGGAAAAGGACAAAGAGTGGGTGGATCTGATCCACGTAGCTCCACAGGGAGAGCTGTGAGCAGCAGGTAGAACTTCTGAGGTCAGTTTTTGGGGAGGTATGTGTGGAGCCCCTTCTTCTGCTCCAGAGTGTTAGACTCAGGTTGTCAGAGTCTATTCCTGGAAGTTCAATGAGTGTCGGAGTCCAGAGTCGATGCAAAAGCAAAGGAATTTTATTGAGCCGACATGCCGGGGTCCATCAACCTCAGAAGCGTTGAGGACCCCGAGCAGCCAAAGCAGGGGCTTCAAATACCCTCTTACGGAAGCAGATTTCAGCAACAGTGGTTACTGCAGATCTTACTGGTTACTAAAGTTGCACTCTAAGGGGATTGGGTAGATTAAATGGAGCAAGGGAAGGAGTGACGGGGCAGCCCGGAGGCTGTTGGTCTTGGCTGGTGTTAGGGTGAGATAGGGGTGGGTATGAGGGTGCGGTTATTCTCAGAACTATCTCAGGCTAATGTATTCTGGGTAAGGTGGGGTAAGGCCTGTGGGGTGTAGCAGTGGAAATTTTTCTTAACTTGACCCAATTGGCTACTTTCAGTAACATGGCTGAGCTATAGGTAACCTAAGCTAACTTGGATTTATTAACATCAGCCCTTTCAACAACGGTGAACCTCAAACTCAAGAGTTTAAGTTCCAAGGTCAGATAGCTGCAGCCAGAGCTGGGGCTCCAACTGAGAGCTGCTGTGGGGTCCCACCAGGCCTCCTTGCTTGGGGGAGGAGGAGGAGGAGTTTCCACTAAGAGGGCTCCAGCAGCAGCACATACTGTTCTGCATGGAAATGAGATAGGAACTATGGAGGAACCAGGAAAACCTGCTAGGCTTCTCTGTGGGGACAATACACACATACACACACACACCATATACATGGAGCAGTGGGGGGGGGGCGCAGTTATTTTGCTACTTTAAATTTATTTGTTTTTGTGTGGAATGGGGTGAGAATAAAGAAGTATTAATTATTAACCACCCCCACCTCACCCCCCACAAAAAAAACCCTTGGTAAGCTAGGCGTGGCGGTGCACTCGGGAGGCGGAGGCAGGCAGGTCTCTGAATTTGAGGCCAGCTTGGTCTATGAAGCTAGTCCAGGACAGCCAGTGCTACACGAGTGAGAGAAGAGTGTGGTGCCCACCTGGGAAGTGCGGAACACGGAACCGCTAGGGAAGTGCATGAAGATGCCCGCCTGAAGCCACTATGGTAGTACGTGAAGAATGCCCAGGCACCCGCCTGGGAAACATGGAAATGCCATTTGCCATCTTAAAAACAACAACAACAACAACACATAGCCCTTTAAGCTAATACCAAATGATTTTTAGCAGTACGGATGGTAGCAGTACAAATGGCTCATCTGAAGTTCATAAAACTCTTTGAAACGGACTTAAGAGATAGCCCTATCTAATGGCAACTGACCTGCCCTCAGAGATGGGATTATACTCCCCTGAGCAAATGGCAAGAAAAAAAAAGAACAAAGAAAGTTAAATTGTAAGTGGTCCTGGCGCCTTTCTTTTCTATAGTCTTTGTAGCAGATTTTAGAATACCTCCCCCCCTTTCTCATATTGGCTATAAGAAGTCCCTCAGGCAGGCACCTGGGGTCGTTTTCTGAGACTTTGAATTGGGGATCAGATGTGATCCAGCGCCCAGGGCTGAATAAAAGATTCTCTTGTTTTTACATCGATCTTGGTTTTTTTTTCTTTGTTTGGTGGTTTTGTTTTTGTTTGTTTTGTTTTTGTGTTTGTTTGTTTGTTTGGTTGGTTGGTTCTTTTTTTGGATCTATCTGGGCATGTCATTTGGGGGCTTGTCTGGGATCCACAAAGGAGTCCCAGAAACTCCAGAGACCAGAGGATCTAATCCTGGGTAAGTGCAGCTGTCTTGGCCAAGTGTCCTGTGCTTGGGTGAGTGCTGGAAGCAGAGTGTGCCACAGCTGCTGCAGAATGAGTGCTGTGGTTGTGAGCGGTCGCTGATAGACCCTGGAAGACGTTTCAGGATAGCGCTGCTACCCCCTAGATTCTCGGGGGACGGAGAGTCCCAAGAGTGGGACACTGGGTCCCAATTAGGCATGATAGAGTGCCTCAAGAGTATAAGGCTGAGTCCCCAAGACAGTCTAGTTGACTGAGGAAAAAGGAAATAAGACGCTCCCACACTCACTTGGCAGAATTTGTTGTCTAGCCTTGTGTTTGTCTGTCTGCTTATCTGTGGTAGTTGTTTGTCTGGACGAGTCTTTCGACGAGACTACAACATACTTACGCTATGGGACAGGCTCCGTCTACACCCCTGGACTTAATTCTAGCGCGTTTTAAGGAAGCTAAGGCCAGGGGCCTTAACATTTCTTTTTCTCTCAAGAAAAGCGATCTCACCACTCTCTGCAGGTCCAAACGGCCCGCCTTTAATGTTGGCTGGCTGCCTGAAGGACCTTTTAGCTTGAAAATAATTAAAGAAGCCAAGCGAACAGTTTCCTGACCCAACTTG
Source organism: Acomys russatus (assembly GCF_903995435.1). Lineage (NCBI taxonomy): Eukaryota > Metazoa > Chordata > Mammalia > Rodentia > Muridae > Acomys > Acomys russatus. The sequence goes on from NC_067159.1 coordinate 10,673,009, forward strand.
GGTTACCCAGACCAGTTCCCTTAAGTCACGGTTTGGGAGGACCTCATACACAACCCCCCGACTCTGGTTAAAATCCTTTCTCCCCTTAACCCCTGAGACCTTACAGAGGTGGTGTTGGCAATGGAAGAAAAAAACCAAGGTGGAGCTGAGGAATCCGTAGGAGAGAGCTGTCTGAAGCGTCCCACAGCACCCCATCTCTACCTAGTGCTGCAAATGGGGCAGGGCAGAGGAAGAAGTGATCTTTCCACTTCCACCTTACCCTGGTCTTCCGCGAGCTGCGCTGCCTGAAGAAGTGGCTCCCGTAGCTCCGCACACTATACAGCCTGGGGAGGCGGATGCAGCAGTAGCTTTGGCCGAAGCCGGACCTGCACAGGGAACTAGAAGCAGATGAATGGTAACGCCCGAGAGACAGACTCTACCATAGCCCTCCCACTCCAAGTGGCTGGGCTGGTAGATGACCAAGGCAACCAACCTTACCATTATTGGCCCTTTGCTACTAGCGACCTCTATAACTGGAAAAAAAGGCATGCTAGGTTCTCTGAGGATCTGAAAGACCACATGGAATTGCTTGATACTGTCCTTTTCACCCACCAGCCAACATGGGACAACTGTCACAGACTGTTATAGACATTATTTACAAAAGAAGAAAGAGAATGTATCCAGACAGAAGCTAGAAAGCAGGGTCCAGGAAATAATGGAGAACCCTTGGACCAACCAGGCAATTATGGATAAAAGTTTTCCCCTCCAGAGACCCACCTGCAATTACAACACAGCTGCAGGTAAGGAGAGACTCCTAGCCTACCGCTGAGCTCTATTGGCAGGTCTCAAAGTGGGCCCGCAGAAGGCCCACCAACTTGACTAAAGTCTATGACATCAGGCAGAGACCTGATGAGAGTCCAGCTGCCGTCCTAGAGAGAATTATGGATGCCTTCTGGAGGTTCACTCCAAACGATCCAGAAGCTGCTGAGTACAAGGCCACAGTTGCGATGTCCTTTGTAGCTCAGGCGGCCCTGGACATGAGGCGAAAACTCCAGGGTTAGATGACTTACAGGAAAAAAAGCCTCAGAGATTTAGTAACTGTGCAGCTAAGGTATACAACAGCAGGGAGAGTGCAGAGGAAAAACATGGTGAAAATGCTCCTAGCGGCCATCTTGGGACCAGAAGATCGATGCAGGCAGTTGGAGCAGATGACACGCAACCCTAAAGGTAAGGAGCGAGGCAGGGGAAGACAAAAACTGGGCCGCGAACAATGTGCTTACTGCAAGGAAACAGGGCACTGGGCAAGAAATTGCCCCAAGACAAAGGAAAGCCAGAAGATACTCCTCCCTGGGGTCAGATGAAGAAGATTGAAAGGGACAGGGCTCAGAGCCCCTCCCTGAACCTAGGGTAACTCTTAAAGTGGAGGGGAAACCTGTGAATTTCCTGGTTGACATCAGAGCCCAACACTCGGTCTTACTACAACCAAAAGTCCCACTGTTCAGTAGAAAATCCTGGGTACAAGGGGACACTGGGATAAAACAATATCAATGGGCTACTCAAAGAATGGTGGATTTAGGGAGGTGCCGAGTAACACACTCATTTACGGTAATACCAGAATGCCCCTACCCTCTGCTGGGTGAGACCTCCTCACTAAACTAGGAGCCCAGATACATTTCTTCTCAGATGGTATCAAAGTTCTTGACCAACAGGGGACCCCAGTTCACATCCTCACTGCCCCCTTAGCAGATGAATACAGACTTTTCAGCCTAGCTGTAAAGCCAGATGGAGGCATAGGAGCCTGGCTAAAAGATTTCCCCCAGGCATGGGCAGAAACGGGAGGCATAGGACTGGCCAAACACAGGCCACTGATCTTCGTTGAATTAAAACCTGGTGCAGATACAGCCAGAGTCCGGCGGTACCTGATCCCCTTAGAAGCTAAAGGGGGGATCAGTCCTCATATAAGGCAGCTGCCATCCATCCATCCTGGAATAGGTCCTTACTGCCAGTCAAGAAGCCACACACAAATGACTACCGACCCGTACAGGACCTCAAGGAGGTCAACAGACATTTACACAACGGTGGCCGATCCGTACACCCTCCTGAGTGCCCTGTCCCCAGAATATCAATAGTATACTGTCTTAGATCTAAAAGATGCTTTTTAAAAGCCTGCCTCTTGCCCCAAAAAGTCAAGAATACTTCACGTTTGAGTGGCATGATCCAGAAATAGGAATAAATGGACAATTGAGCTGGACAAGGCTGCCACAAGGCTTCAAAAACTCCCCGACGGTCTTCAATGAGGCCCTGCATGAAGACTTGGGTGAGAACAGAGAACAGCACCCCCAAGTTACCCTCTCCCAGTACATAGATGACCTGCTGATAGCAGCTACAGACAAAAAAAATACCTGCCTACAAGGGACAAGAGACCTGCTCCAGACACTGGGAAAACTCAGGTACTGAGCTTCCGCAAAGAAAGGTCAGACATGCAAATCAGAGGTATAGTATCTGGGTTTCATCTTAAAAGGAGGTAAAAGGTGGGTGTCAGACGTCCGCAAAGAAACAGTCCTCAAGATCCCACCCCCTAAAAGTCCAAAGTCCCAGAAATTTCTGGGATTAGCTGCATTGTGTAGGCTCTGGATACCAAGTTTTGCAGAACTAGCTAAGTCCCTTTACACGGCCACAAAAGAAAATACTGGTGACTTCACCTGGCCAGCTGAACATCAGCAAGCCTTTGAAACCATAAAAAAGGGCGTTATTATCTGCCCCAGCCCTCCGTCTACCTGATGTTACTAAGCCATTTCAGCTGTTCATTGATGAAAGAAAGGGAACAGCCAAAGGTGTCCTCACCGAGATGCTTGGACCCCGGAGGAGGCCAGTAGCTTATCTATCCAAAAGATTAGACCTGGTAGCAATGGGCTGGCCACCTTGCCTTTGCATTATCACTGTGGTAGCACTGTTGGTCAAGGATGCTAGCAAAATAACACTTGGACAGGACTTGATTGTAACCATCCCCCATGCCATTGAGGAGTTCTGAGGCAACCTCTAAACTGATGGACAAGCAATGCACGTCTGATTTACTACCAAGCATTACATCTAAATCCACCCAGAGTCACCTTCCAGGTACCAACCTCTCTGAACCCAGCAACCCTACTGCCAGACCCAAACCTAGACGCACCCCTACGCAACAGTCCTGGGATCTTGGCACATGCATATGGGATCCGTGATGATCTCCAGGATATCCCCCTGGCCAATGCAGACAAGACCTGGTTCACAGATGAGAGCAGCTTCATTCGTGATGGTAAGAGATATGTGGGAACTGTAGTGTCTTTGACTGCAATTATATGGGCCAAACCCCTTTCTGCGGGAACTTTAGCTCAAAAAGCTGAGTTGATTACTTTAACAAAGGCGGGTCTTTGTTACTTGAACTTAGGGGAGGGTTTATAAACTAAGCCGGTATGCTTTCACCACCACCCACGTGCATAGCGCCATCTACAGGGAGAGAGGTTTATTAACAGCCGAAAGAAAAACTACGAAGAACAAGGAAGAAATATCGGCAATAATAAGAGCCCTCTGGCTCCCCAAGAAACTAGCTATCATCCATTGCCCAGGACATCAAAAAGGAAACTCACCCATAGCAGGTAGGAAACAACCGAGCTAACCAAGTAGCAAAGACAATCGCATTAGAGGCTGAACTTTCCTTGATCCTAGTTGACCCCAGAGATCCGGTCCTCCCTAAACAACCAGACTACTCTCCAGAAGACATTAAATGGACTGAAAGGTTGCCCATGTCTTAATTTCTACTCAGCAGAAGGAGACCTGGTATTACCTGAAGAGTTAGGGACAAAGATGCTAAGAAAAATACATCGCTCTTCCCACATGGTTACCCAAAAGATGCAGGAGTTAATCCGACAATCTAAAATAACCATTAGAAAATGCAAATTCAAAAATTATAGACATTGTCACTAACTGCACAGCCTGTTGATTGACCAACGCTGTGCCTAATGGTAACAAGTCAGGAACCCACCTGTGAGGTAAGAGACCAGGAGCCTACTGAAGGGAAGTAGATTTCACAGAAGTGAAACTAGCTTACAAATATTTGTTAGCTTTTGTAGACACCTCTTCGGGATGAATAGAAGCCAACCCAACGAAGCATAAAACAGCATGGATAGTAGCTAAGAAATTGTTAGAAGACATCCTGCAAAGTTGCCTCAGTTGATAGGGTCAGACAATGGACCAGCTTTTGTGTCCAAGGTAAGTCAGAGTTTGGTCATGGTTCTGGGGTTTGATTGGAAGGTGCACTGTACCTATAGACCCCAGAGTTCAGGACAGATAGAAAGGATGAATAGAACCCTAAAAGAGACCTTTACAAAACTGACCTTGGAGACTGGCGGGGACTGGGTGGCTCTCCTTCCTTTCACGCTGTATCGAGTGTGAAACTCTCCATATCAGGTGGGACATACCCCTTTTGAGATTATGTTTGGGGCCCCTCCCCCACCCCCCACCAGAATCCCCAACCTCCAGGCTGAGGTCATCACAGAATTCGAGGATCGGCACCTGCTAGGTGACCACAGAGGGATACAGTGGTCTCATAAAAATGTCTGGCCTACACTAAGAGCTCTTTATGAATCAGGTCCTCCACCAGAAGAACCCCACTGGTTCCAACCAGGAGATTGGGTCTACATTAGAAGGCATCACCAGGGGTCGCTAGAACCACATTGGAAGGGACCATACGCATTATTGCTGACAACTCCAACTACATTGAAGATAGACAGCATCGCTTCGTGGGTCCATCACATGCACGCTAAGCCGGCTAACCCACCATCAACTCAAGAAGACCACTTGACCCCCGCTGCAAGAAAATGAAAAGAAAAAAAGGGACCTTCACCACTCAAGCTAAAACTGTCACATTTATAATAGGGATGTGAATAGTACATACCACTGTTGGAATCCTCACAATCCTATAAACAACACTTGGGTCCCATGGGACGAATATGGCAATGTTTTAGCTACAGAATCTCAGGTAGTTCCTCCAAACACTTGGTTCCCCGAGTTAAGCTTTGACTTAGCTCTCACCATGCCATCAGAGAAGTGAGCGAGACACATAGCTGAAGGTTCCAAGGCAAACTTTTATATGCGTCCTGCCCCCTCTGACTCTCCTTGGCAGCGGAAATATTGTGGGATGATTGCTGACATGTACTGTGCAGAGTGGGGATGTGAGGAATACGCCACTAGTTGGAAACCTGTTTCCACTGGACTCATCCAGTTATCCAGAGACCCCCCCAAATATGACAAATGTATATGGGCAGTCACTGATAACATTCGAAGTAACCCCAAGCCCTGTAATCAACTCGTACTTTCATTTACTAACCAGGGTAGAAGACAAACTAATTGGCAGCAAGGCAAAAACTTTGGGTTACATCTCTGTAAGGTAGAAGGACTCAGGGGAATAATACGCCTTAAGCTACTTCTTTCAGAAGAGGCTCCCAAAGCTATAGGCCCTAACACCGTCCTACAAGGGGCGCTCACAGGCCCCAAAACCATTCTGCATGCCCCCTTATAGGCTCCACTACTTCCAAAGTACCCTGAGCAGCAGAGAGCCCTAACTCTCCATATACCCCCTCCTTTAAAGCCTTACCAAGATAAAACAACCCAATCTGATCCCCTCTGGGAATTAATGCTCAACACCTATAAAGCTTTAAATGGGACCCGCCCAGACCTCACCAAGTCTTGTTGACTATCTTATGATGCACAGCCCCCTTTTTATGAAGCCGTAGCAATTGTCAGTCACTATACTCTTGCTGCAGATATGACCAGCTGCAGATGGAATCAACTCCCACAGGCCAGACTTACTCTCCAACTGGTCTCTGGAAGTGGAACTTGCATAAGAATGATCCCGGACACCCATGGGAGCCTCTGTAAGCAGTCCTCTACTGCTGAGGTAGGAACAGACCAGTATCTAGTACCCTCTAACAATACATGGTGAGCCTGCTCCTCTGGCCTGACCCCCTGTGTGTAGGGTAAGCTAGGAGCTGTCGGGACAGGAACAGGCATCTTCTCACTGATCCTTCAGGACAAGCATTATAGTCAGTTACAAAATTCTATAGACTCAGACATTCAGCGGTTAGAGAGCTCCATTTCAGGTTTAGAATAAAATGTTGACTCTTGGGGAGAAGTAGCTCTTCAGAACAAAAGAGGGCTTGACTCGGTGTTCTTACAACAAGGAGGATTATGTGCGGAGCTCAGAGAAGAATGGTGTTTTTCATGTCAATAGGTCGGGCATCATTAAAGAGCCGCTAGCAATGATCAGAGAAGGTCTAGAAAAAGAGAAGCCAAGACAGGATGGTTTGAAACCTGCTTTAATACATCACCTTGGCTAACGACTTTAGTATCTGCCCTCCTGGGCCCGTCCATTATATTACTACTGCTAGTTACCGTCGGGCCATGCTTGCTCACCATTCAGTTAATGGTGCTATGGTCACAGTACCAGGAAGTAGCCACTAGTGAAACCGTTAATGACTTTTAAACATTAAACATTCCTAGTTTCTATACTCCCCAACAGAAATTTCTGAGGGCTGCTGCACCATAATCTCCAGTCCTTCCCCCAATGACAACGACCCTGTGCCAGCATCGAAGCATATAGAAGATGAGACCTCCGTCCATACTCCCGATTAAAGGACTAAAATTAAATACATCTCAAGGATTCGAGATGAGTTCCCTCTTAGACAGGGGGAAATGAGAGAAGAGTGCCCAAGCACCCCGCCTGGGAAGCGCTGAGTGTGGAGCGCAGAGTGTGCAGGCCTGGGAAGAGCGGTAATGCCAAAACCCAACCTTGGTGAAAGGGTAGAAAACCAAATAAGTGCTCCCTCCCACAGAGCTTGAGATAGCTTTGCTACTTCTTCCAGTGTCTCTTCCCCAAGCAAGCCCATTGCGTAGGGTCCAACTGTGCTCCAGCTATTCACTGGATGGGTCTGGGGGCCTCTCTATGCCTCAGTTTCCTAATTTGTAAATTGAAGACAAGATTCACTGAATCTGTTTCAAAGGGGCTGTTGTGGAGCATTTAGATGTTTTCATGTCTTAGAATAGACATGACTGAAACTCAGATCCATGTGACTATTTTGTTTTCTATTTAGATTTTCAAAACCAAGTCTTGACTTTTTTTTTTTCTATCTTTTTCCCACCTCGTGCTATCTCATAGATTTTTGTATGTTTAGGTTTGCATACTTGCAGTGTTTTAAATTTACTTTTATTTGATTATGAGGTTTTGTTTCATTTTTTTTTATGTTCAAATGTACATGATTCCAGTTCTTTCATTTGTGTATTTGTTTTTACAAAAGTTTGTTCTTGTGTTTATAGCCTGCCTTTCACATCTAATGGCATTAGGTGAACTTTTCCTCAAATCTTTGAGTGTTCTTTTACCACAGGGATATAAATGGCTGCATTGTATTGACTTGGCCAGTTTGAGGTGGGGGAGGGGATGAGCAGCAATGTAGCTCTGGGGTGTAGGCACAGCAGTGACTAAACCCAGTCCCCTCCATAGCCATGGCAACTGACTAGGCAGGCCCAGGGAGAGGTCACAAGGGAACCACTTCCCTGTTACTAGCTCTGTCTGACCAGGCAGCCAGGTCACTCTGTCCACATGATAATGGGATCATCCCTCCCTCTTCACCTGCCCCCACACAGGTGGGGATACAGTAGGCAGCACCCCGCCCAGGGATCACTGAGAACACTCTGTTTCCGGAAGTGGCTCTTTCCCAGCTGGACCTCCTCTCCTGCTGGGCCTCCTGAGAGATGTCTGCACTGAATCACAGTCCAAGGTCCAGGCCTCTGAGAACCTAAACTCCAAGGCTGTCAGGGTGAGGGCGTCTGGGGAATTCTGAACTCAGGCATTCCTTATGTAAATGAGAGTTGGGACACAGAGACTTGGGAAGCAAGAGAGAGGCACCCTTGGGAGTTACATGTTGGGACAAGGAGGGAGGGCCCAGACATGCCTCCCCTTGATTCCTATGGTAAGAGAACTAGTTCTCAGCAGCAGTTTCTGGCTTGGGGGTTTAGAGACATAAGGACCAGGAGTGGACTAGGAAATGGGGTGCTGCTGGAAGGACCCTGCTATTTGAGGTTACAATCCTCCTGATCTGGAAAGCCATTCTGAGCTCAGTGTTAGGTGTACTACTCCCTCTCCCCAGCAGGGCCTCCGGCTCACTGCCTGACTCCATTTGGAGAGTGTCTTTAGACATAGATGCCCCTAACCACATTTGATCTATGGCCCTTGACACTGCTCCCTGCTAGCTCTCCCCTCCCTACACCTATAGGATAATTAGGTACCATGTTCCTGTTCATACATTAGGAGTGTGCTGCCAAGTGCAAAACAAACATCCTTAAAGTGCCTGGTTTCAACCAATTATGTACACCTCACCTGGAAGTCCCCCCACCCACTCCCCAAGGGCTATATAGCCTTTGCTCTCCCTGAGGAAAGTTGAACCAGCACCTGATGTGGTTCCCAGAGTGTTTGATCTCGGTGCACCCTTACGGCCTTCCTGTGTCTCCGCTTCTGCTCCTCCTGCCTTGGTGGGCTGTTGGCCAACAGACCCCCAAGGAAGAGGAGAGCCACAGGGTGCCCCTGAGATCCTGACCCTATTCCCTTCCCCTAGACAGTGGCTTCCAAGAGCACCTGAAGGCCTGTTTCTGACTCTAACTCTATTTAACCATGGCCCAAAACGGGCAGAGTGCCAAGAGCAAGGGGAAAAGATGTATTCCTACCCCGGCTAAAGCAAGATGGAGGTCTACCCCGAGGCCTGTCTTCACTTAGCCTGCTGCAAGTTCCTTTTGCTTAGGTAACTGGGAGAGGGATTTGGGTTAGGAAAAGTCAGATGACCAGACCCTCGTGGGTGCTGGGTCAGGGATGGAAAGGGATGTGAATGTGGGCTGCTTGGTACCCTGGATCCTCAGCCTCAAGCCCTAGGGGAAGCAGTTTGGGAGCAGATGCAGAGTGCCACAGCCAAACATTTAGGTGGAGCTCAGGGAGCCCAGCCAAGGAGAGGGAGGAAGGATCGGAGGGACCAGAAGGGTTAGAGACATCACAAGAACACAATAGACAGACTCAACTGATGGGCACTCATGGGAGCTTGCAGAGATGAGGTGGCCTGCTGGGGTCTGACCTAGGTCCTTTGTATATATTTTATGGCTGAGTACCTTGGTGTTCTTATAGGATTCCTAACAGTGGGAGCAGAGTTGGGGGGCGAGGGGTTGCCTCTGACTCTTCCTGCTTGCGGGGCTCTTTTTTCTCCTACTGGGTTGCCTCATCCAGCCTTGATGTGATGGTATGTGCCTGGTCTTATCATAGCTTGTCACGCCACCCTGTTAGGTTGAAGTCCCTGGAAGGTCTGGTCTTTTCTGAGGGGAGGCAGAGAGGGGGGGGGTGAATCTGGGAGAGAGGGGAGGTTCCATAAAGACTGGGGGGAGGGGAGAGGCTGGGGGAGGGGAGAGAAGAGAAACTGCAGTTGGGATGTAATAGATGAGAGAAGAATAAAACAAACAAATAAGACAGGGGGAGGAAGGAAGGACATTTCAGAAGGACCCTGAGTTGTACAGTTCTGGACTACCATTCCCTAAGGATGAACATGACTTTGGGCAAAGTTGAGCAGAATCAATCTGACAAATGTGCTGGCAAGTTTTACTTCAATTTGACCCCACCAGAAAGGAGGAAATCTCAATTAAGAAGATACTTCTTTAACGCTTCCTTTAGATAGGGCTGTAGGCAAGCCTGTAGGGCATTTTCTTAATTAGTGATTGGCTGTGGGAGACACCAGCCCATTGTGGGCGGGGTCGCCCCTGGCTAGTGGTCCCGAATTTAATAAGAAGAGGCTGAGCAAGCCAAGAGGAGCAAGCCAGTAAGCAGCACTCTTCCATGGCCTCTGCATCAGCTCCTGCCTCCAGGTTCCTGCCCTGTTTGTGTTTCTGTCTTGGCTTCCTTTGATGATAAGTAGATAAGGAAGTGTAATCCAAATAAACCCTTTCCTCCCCAGCTTCCCTTTGGTCATGGTGTTTCATCGAAGCAATAGAAACGCTAACAAACACAGCAATGTTCAGGTAATAAATGACTCATATGACGTGATGCCTTTCACCCCACTCCATTATCCTGTCAACACTGGCTAGCCCAAGTGGATGGTCAGTGCTTTTAAAAGGTTTATTTATGTGAGTGGCTGTTTTCCTGCATGTATGTCTGTGCACTACACGCAAGCACGGTTCCCTCAGAAGGCATCAGATCTCCCTGAAACTGGAGTTACAGGTCATTGTGAGCTGCCAAGTGGGTACTAGGTATTTACCGGGTCCTCTGGAAGAGCATCCAGGTGCTCTTAACCACTGTGCCATCTCCAGCCCTAGTCAATGCTTTTGACAGAAGTTGCCTTCAAGTCCCTGAAATTAACCTAGACAAACGCCATCATCACAACCCTCGTGGCAGAGGCACTGTCTACAGCAATGCTAGTGTGAGACAGAATATACTTTTTTTTTTTTTTAGCAGCATGACCTCTAACACAAAGTAGTGACAATTTTTACCATGTGTGCTCTGGGTTTTTTGTTTGTTTGGTTGGTTGGTTGTTTGGTTGGGTTTTTTTGTTGTTGTTTTGTTTTTTGTTTTTTGTTTTTTGTTTTGTTTTTTTTGTTTTTTTTTTTTTTTGGTTTTTTGAGACAGGGTTTCTCTGTGTAGCCTTGGCCATCCTGGACTCACTTTGTAGACCAGGCTGGCCTCGAGCTCACAGCGATCCGCCTACCTCTACCTCCCGAGTGCTGGGATTAAAGGCATGCGCCACCACGCCCGGCTTGCTCTGGGTTTTGTTCTGCGCTCATTTGTTTGTTTGAAACAGTCTTTTAATTTTTTTTTACATATTTACACATTGTAGTTTCAGCTTGCGTGCATGTTTGTCCTGTGTGTGTGTGTGTGTGTGTGTGTGTGTGTGTGTGTGTGTGTGTGTATGCATGCAGGAGGCCAGAGAACAACTTATAGGAACCAACTCTCTCCTTTCACCATCTGGGCTCTGGGGATTGAACTCGGGTGATCAGCACCTACCGCTGCCTGATGGCTTGGGGTGTCTGTGTTGTGGACACCCCACAGCTGAATAGCCATCTTGCCCACCACCACCACCACCACCGCCATCCTTATGCTTCTGTTTGGAGATCCAAGAAAGCCATAAAAGGAAGTGAGTGCCACTGAGACGAGACTGAACCTCTCTGCTGGACCATCTTCCAAACTTCTGCTCCAAATGTGCCACAACCACCCAGCGTTCCGAGTCCAAACCCCGATTCCTCAGAGCTCCTTCTCCCTCCCCCAATCCTCCAGTCTACCATAGCACATTTGTCCCTAGTGCACCTGCAGCCAGTCTCCACCTTCATCTGCACTCCCCATCCAGGTCCCAGCTGCTCATGGTTTTCCTTGGCCCGCCCTCCCACCTCATTACAACCCATTGTCCCCAACCCAGCAAAGGCAAAGACTGTAGAAAACACAGGTCAGAACATGTCACTCCTCCACCTCAAACTTTAGTGTCCTCCAACAATCCCGAACTGAAGCCAGACTCCTGCAAGGCCCATGAGGCACAGGCTCTGGCCACTGCCTACCACCTCAGGCTGCCACTCCTGTAACCCAGGCTACAACAGCCCTGGCTTCTTCCTTCCTAGCCGCTCGACCTTCGCCCATCTGATCTGCTTTTCTGGCTCTTGCCTACTGCTCTGTCTCATGAAGCTCAACTCCCTCTTCCTAGGGTTCTCCAAGGTCACGCACCCCCCACTCCCCCCCACCTCCCACACCCTCAACCCCCCCCACCCCGCTACTTCCCAGCCTTCACCCCTCCCACTCTCACCCACAGCCCCTCCCTTATTGCTTTCCCTCACTTCTCAGGACCCTGGGTATTATCATGGTGTGAATTTGTCTCTTTTGCCCTGCGAATGCGAGGTCCTGGGGAGGAATGCCATTGCTCCTATCCTCTCCTTTGTGTGTTTGGAGAAGTGACTTGCCCTTCCCAGCCCCCCACCCCCCACCCACAGCCGCAGGTGCACACCATAGCAAAGAGCTCTTTCCTCCAGAGACCTTGGAGTTCCCCATTCCTGAGCAGAGCCTGCTCTGGCACTTCTAAGGGATCTAGGCTTCCTTCCTGGGTAAAGCTAAGATGGCTCAGAGGGGCTCCCTTGGTCCCTTCATTCTGAGAACCTATGTGCATGTCGAAGCTCCCATCAGCAGCCTCTTTGTATAATGAGCACCCACAAAGGGCAAAGCCTCCCAAGTCTACAGCAGTCACTTCATCATCCACTTTCATAAAATCTCCTCAAGCCTACGCACTACAAAGTGATGAAGAGATACACAAGTCCTGTCATCTGCCACTGCACATGCACACACGCACACACGGGTGGGGATGGGTGTGTGTTAAGGTTGGGATGTGGTTACGCCCAGTTTTTCACTGTGCATTTCACCTCTCCATCCAAAAAAATCCTTATAGCCTCTGCCGCACATTCCCTCCCACCCTCCCACTCCCTCTCTTAGCGGGGCTCCTATCTGGCCTCAAGGGTTGACCCCATTGGTCCTCCTTCGAGTGTGCTTCTGACAGACCCAAACAGAGCATGCCTATTTGTGCCTTCCACACCACCACCATGTGCCATTTATTCATGAGTCCTTCTCTTTTCATCTGGGTCTTCATAGAGGTTCAGAGATGGGGGTGTGGTCCTTGATGTGCTGCAGGCAGTCGTCAAATGACACATGCAGCAGGTATCTGGGAGCCAAAGGCCAGAATCATCTCAGCTCAGGGAAGGGAGAAGCAGGCTTCTCAGGAGGCAAGAGTCACCTGAAGACTCGAAGTTCATCAGATGTTTCCATTAGGTATCCCAGGCCAAGAAAGCACCTAGTCAGGTGCAAAGGCATGACTCAAATGGGATGACAAGATGTCCTCCAAGTGGAGGGTAAAGTGCAAGGGGCAGTGGCTGGTGGGAGATAAGGCGTATTTACAGCAGGAGCCCGGCCTTCAAGAAGGGCCTCACCTGCTCTGGTGGGAGTTGGGGTTTCATCAGAAAGCTGAAGTAGTTTGGGGGTTCGAAGATGAATAATCAAATTCCTACTCAGGGGACCCCTCCATCTTCAGCCAAGAGGGAAGATTGATTTAAAACAAGGGTGGGACAAGATGCCAAGCTATGGGACTGTTGTGGACAGAGGCAGAAAATCTGATAGACCCTGGAGGAGACGGCAACAGAGTGGGAGAGGAAGGCTGATCTCCCTTGCACTGAGGAGGTAGGACCCACACAAGAGGAAAAGGGACTTAGGTAGGGACTGAAGGGGTACTCAGGAATGACCCAAGCCCCACCCCCACCCCCAGACACACAGAAGTGGGACCACAGCCCAGGGGACCGAGATGTTTGGAGGGAGGTGATAAACTCAGGCTGCATTTTGAGGTGGCTGTGACTTTCCAGCTGTGTTCTAGCACCTAGCATGGTGTGTGGCAGGAAGCTGAGGGATAGATGAATTGATGGATAAATAAAGTGAATCCCTCATCCTACCCCCAAATCTTCGTAGCCTCATAATTCCAGGGAGATTCTGTCTGAGCTCTTCTTCCTTCCCACCCAAGCCCTAGCTCCTCATGCCACAGCCAGGATTGCTTGGGACCCAGAGCTGGCTTCCCAAAGCAGCCCCTTCCCCATCCCTCAGGGTGAGTAGCCTGGCCTCTCATGTTTCATAATGCCCTCCTCCCTCTGAGGCCCCTCTCTAGCCAATTTCCACAATGCCTGACACCAAAAAAGCCCTAGTCCCAGCCTCTAACTTTCCCAGGCTACAAGGCTGCTGTCTGATGAAATCTGCCATCTCCTGCCATCTCTAAGGACCCTCAAGGAGTTCACAATGCTGAGAGTGATTGGCGGCACTCATCCTAAGACGTCAGCTAGGTCCCTGTCTCCAGGTCTCCTATGAGAATCCCTGCTGTGCTCACACTGACTTGGGGGGAAGAGACCAAGGAAGGACGGGGTCTGGTCTGCCCTGCAAAGAATGAGGTCCTGGCTGGTCACCCAAGCCGGCCTGAGAATGGAATGTGACTGTGGCCTTGAGGGAGCTGGGCCTGGGAAGGCAAGGAAGAACAGGCTACTCAAACCTGAAAGAGGGCCATGTGGCTGAGACCTGGAGAAGAGTAGGTCTAGAAGGCTAGTTCATACAGGATAGTGGCTGGGTGCTGATCCAACCAGCGGTTTGACCTCTAGGACCCAGAAGTTGGCTGCCCAGTGGACTTTCCTGGGGGCTCATACCAGTTCAGGTGGGAGACATCCCTCCCTGGACTCTAGGCTGTCAAGACAGCGTTGGATGAACAGTGGAGAGCAGGTCATCATATCTTAGTAGGTCCTGAGGAAGTCAAGGACAGAGTCCTGGAGGTGGGCCACAGTTCCAGGCTTCACCAGAGTCTTCACCACAAGCCCTAACCCCAGCAGGGCCTGAGACTCTGGCCCAAGAGGCTCCGTTCCCACCTGAGCATCCCTGCCCATCACCCTTCTCCTCCTCCTGCTCCTCCTCCTCCTCCTCCTGCTCCTCCTGCCTCATTCCTTTGATGTCTATTTGTTTCTTACCTCCTATAAGAAGCTGTGAGTTTCCAGAAGGTACGGAGTCTGGCCTGCCCCAGGTACCACAGGAGGTTTTGAAATAAAGCAACTCGCAGGATCTAGGCAGGCTCTAAAATAGCGCCAAAGGGAGCCTGGTTACCCATTTTTACTGAAGGCATCTACTAGGGCCTGGGGGCATGGGGCGGGGTGAGGAAAGAAAGAGAAAAGAACAAGAACGGCCAAGGGGTGGACTCGTACTGAGTAGGAAGGGAGACGGACAGAAGATGGATGTGACTAGGATGAGCCATGAAAGAAGCCTCAGCCTTCACTGTCACAACCAAGTGGCCCTGGACTCCACCCCAACTTCTCTGACAGGCAATGTCCTATTCATCGGCATGACCTGGGCGCACGAGATCATGTGCCCATAGGTGCAGCACATAAGCATAAATCACACATACCAACCCAAAGCTTTTCTTGAGTCTCTGGCTCATCTTTGGCCTGCCCCTAACACAGAAACCAGACTCATGAGACCACGAGTGCCTTTTCTAATGTGTGGCCCCAGTGACTGATGCTAACCCAGGCCCCCAGAGGAGATAAGTAAAAGGTAAGGAGATGAGGTGGCCACACCCAAGGCCAGAGGCCAAAAAAGAGGAAGCTGGACAGCAGGGGTCTCTGGTCAAGCTCTGACACCTGTCAGCACAGACGCTATCCACTTCAGTGCTGGCGGTTGGTAGCCTGTGAGGCCTCCCCACCCTCCAGAGTCCAAAGACCATAGGTGTGGCTTCCTCAGAGCCTGTTTCCCCACCCGCAGGCTGCCTGGTCATCAGTAGGTCTCTGCCTGACGCAGCTGGCAGAGAAGCTAAACCGAATTCCCCTGGACTACTGGCTCAAACATCGGCTTCCTTGGGGGACCAGACGTCAGGCTGCAACAGCACTGAGGTAAGATCCTAGCTCCAGGGAATAGCAGGCATCAGAAATCTTGGGGCTAGCCCTGTGGCTACCCAGAGTTAGGGGGCCTCTCGCAGCAGCCTCTTCTTGGACTCTGGGAGAAGGAATAAGGCAGCTGGAGACCAGGAAGCAGATGGAAGCGTAGAGGCTCTAGAAGGTTCCCCCAAGGTCAGCCTTGTAAATACCTCTTCCTTGCTCTACACACCTACACAAGGGAGAGCAAAGGCCAATGCCTGATGTTGAAAGGGTCCAGGCAGCTCAAATAGTACCTCAGCCCTAGGGTGCAGGGTCTTTAGCAGTAGACATTGAACTATCTCTAGCAGGACACGGGAATCCTTGGTATCCTACAGGGACCATCCTGGTGTAAAGAGTAAGACAGGGCTGAGCAGAGCAGGTCTCTTTTTACTTCCACTTAGAATCAGGTGTTGAATGTCACCCCAGGGAAGTGAGGGAGGCAGAAGAACCGACCAGGCTCTCAGTACCCCCTTGCTTTCATCTCGGAAAGCGGTTCTCCCCAACACGGGAACAGAGATCCACCGCCTCCTCTGTGTTCCCATGATGTTGACTGGCGAATCATTTTTCCACCTGTGAGTCACCTTATCAGATCTCTGTCATTTTCATAACAGTCCCAATAAATGGGTGTGGGTGCTTCCTTACACTTTGGTCGGGATATGCCAGGGTTGCATGCAGCTGAAGGGCGCCATGCAAACAGATGCATGGAGCCACACAAAGCCACGATGAATGCGCACAAATAACACGTTCCCTTGACTCAGGTGCACCATTGCCTCCTCCGCACACCCAGCACATACAGTTGCATGGCATTTAGTTCCACGCCATTTCAAAAGATGTATGTTCTAGACCCCACCCCCCATGACCCATCACCTAGTGACAGGAACACATTTGGAAGCCAGACCGTTCATCAGAGTCCTTCTCTGAGCAGTGGGGACAAGGGCTGCAGCTCTGGGGTTGCTTTGAGTGTGAGCTGAGTCACTGAAGCTGATCCCTTAGAGTCCTGCTCACCATCTGGTGTTGAAGACTAAGTGAGCCAGGGTCAGCAGAGGCTTGGCAGCAGGCTCAGAGCACTCTCAGGGTTGCTATGACCATGGTTGTTGTTAGAGAGGAATGGGCGAGGCTGAAAATGGCATTTGGGGACGCTCTGGGCAGGTGGTGGCTAAAGAGGGTTTTGCCAGGTGTTTGGCTGGAGTTGGAGAGTTTGAGTGGGGAGGGGGCTCTGGGAGACAACCTGGGAGCCCCAGAGGGAAAAGTGTCGGAAGTGGTGGTCAGACATCGGGTGAATGTAAGTCCCCGGCAAGTTCCACAGAGTACCCCATACCATATGCATGTCTGTCTGTCTGTCTGTCTGTCTGTCTGTCTTCTACTGATCTTTGTATCTAACACACACACAACCTCACATAGTCATATGCACAAGTTACACAGTCTCTCTCTCTCTCTCTCTCTCTCTCTCTCTCACACATACACACACACACACACACACACACACACACACACACACAGCTTCACAAATAGTCATACACACAAGTTACACACAGTCCACACAGTCACATACATAGTCTCTCTCTCTCTCTCTTTCTCTCTCTCTCTCTCTCTCTCTCTCTCTCTCTCTCTTTCTCTCTCTCTCTCTCACACACACACACACACACACACAGAGAGAGAGAGAGAGAGAGAGAGAGAGAGAGAGAGTCATTCTTGCAGGCAGGGTGATTAGCTGGGAGCTCCCTCCCTGTTTGCAGAATTGAAACAGGGCTGGACTTGAGTCTTGCTATGTCAAGGAGAGCAACTGAGCCCTGTGCCCACCCAGACAAGCAACGCATCCATGGCACCTTTCACGTTTTGTCCCAGAGTAATATCTGAACCTGTTATTCAAATAATAGGAAGCCGTCCATACTGTCCCCATCTGCCACAGGCCGTCCTCCCCTGGCCCCTGGCCTCCAAACCTAACAAGATGAGGACTTCCTGGGCAGGACATTAGATGCACCTGGCTCTGGATAGTTACCCAGGAGCCAAGAGCTTCAGATATGGTCACAGAGTCCCCAGATCAAACAGTAGCCAGGCCTCGTATTTCTGCCCCTTAGTCTCATGACTGTTTCTGGTTCACTGTGATTGTAGGAAGCTGACCTCAGCAGTGTCAACATGTCCCGGCCAAGCAGCAGAGCTATCTACAGTAAGGTCCCCTGCCCTGATCAGCTCCCCTCTTGGCCAAGCTCCCCAAACCCCACCTTCTCCACTGCGCCTGCAGCTGTCCAAGCCTTACCTCTCTCCTGCTGCCCCCTGCCCTTGACTTTGTACCCACAGTGCACCGGAAGGAATATTCCCAGAGTGTGACCTCAGAACCTACCTTCCTACAGCACAGGGTAGAGGTGAGTACCCCCCGGGGCCCAGGCAGTTTCTGAGCAAAGCTAGGGTTCCTGCGTGCCCACTGCCTTACCAAAACATAGATATGCCTGACCCTGACACAACAGCTCAACCTGACCGAACTCTGTAGAGTCAGATTCATCCAGCCTGAGGCCTGAACGTCTGCCAAGATTAGGGGATTAGAGAACAGTCCCAGGGCGGGCACAGCAGGCCCAGCTGGAGGTTGTAGGGATGGATACCAGGTTTCTAGACAGGAGTGACAGAGTAAATAGTCAAGCCCCTCGGAAAGCCATTCTACCAACTGCCCCCCCCCCCTTGTTTTCCAAGCCACCTCCTTTACTTTGTTCAAGATTGCACATGGTTGTGGGGGAAAAGGTATGAGGGTGGCAGCTCCAAGGGCCACTGTCACAGAGAGGAGAGCTGTCCTGCACTCCCAGGCCAGGTTGAGCTCTGGAATGGAGTCTCTGGCCTCACCCAAATGGATAGCTAGCACTTGGAGATCTGGGCTTTTAAACTGCAAAGATGTGGTCAAAAGAACTTGTTCAACTAGGACATGGTAGGGACCACAGTGCATGGGGAGGGTGGAGGGGGAGAGGCATGGGGCAGACAGAACCCACCCCTACCTGGGTAGCCTCACATATTAAGAGACAAGTAGGAAATTCACAGTGCAGTGGCGAAGGGGCTCCCAGGATGCGAACCAGCTTCTCTGTAGCGTTGGGCTGGGAACTAGCTCCACTGAGGCCCAGCAGGCAAGAGCAAGAAGGCACGTTCACAGTGACAGGCCATTGGGCTCTGCTTTGTTGATGGCAGTGTGGACACACTGAGAGGACCCACACCTGGGCAGGAGTGAGGACTGAGGTCCAGGGGCAGGAAGTAGACTCAGTGTCCCTATCAGAAGCCTAAGGCTAGTGGAGGATGACCCGGGAAGGCAACATTTGGCTATGGAGAGAGACAGATCTCTGAAGGAGGGTGGCTGCCAAACAGTGGCATCAGCAGAAGGCAAAGACTTGAGGGGAGCCTGAGAGTGCTGCAGCTCTGTGCAAGAACCAGAAAGAAGATACTCCATCTTCCTGCGAGCCCTGTGGCACTATGTTGGCAGAGCTGGAAAGACAGCTGGGTGTGGGCAACAATATGGAAAAAGACAAGTGAGGTCAGTAATGGGGAAGAGTAGCCTTGGGACAATAGTTCCTAAATGCAGCACAGGGAACCAGGAAGCTCCTACAGCCCACACGGAAGAACATGGATTGTGTTGGATGATTAGAACACACACCCATGGCCACCCAATCTTCATCCGGTGGTTCCTTTGGGGGTCTTAGAATGCCCCTTAGCCCTAGGACCCGGAAGCCTCTTCAGGAACCCAACTTCTATAGGCTCTTGCTGTATTGAGAAACATGATCTCCCCACAGTCTCTTCCTCTCCCCCTTAGCATCTGATGACGTGTAAGCTGGGGACACAGAGAGTCCGGGAGCCCAAGGATGCCCTACAGAAGCTTCAGGAGATGGATGCCCAGGGTCGAGTGTGGAGCCAAGACCTCATCCTACAGGTCAAAGATGGCTGGCTCCAGCTGCTGGACATTGAGACAAAGGTCAGCCTTCTCAGCCATGGGCTCTAGCTAACCCAGGATGCCAAAGAGCAAGGATTAGGCTCTCCACCTGCCTCTCCATGCCTCTTCATATCCAACACACATCCCAAACCAGGGAGAAGCAGGACAGGAAGTGGGGGCAGAGGCCTAAGAATTGAGTAGAGACTCTACCAGCCCACTGAGGGCAGGTATGACCCACTTCAGAGTCTCAGTGGCTCTTTCTTCCTGGCTTAGGAGGACCTAGATTCTTACCGCCTGGACAACATCAAGGCCATAGATGTAGCACTCAACACCTGCTCCTACAACTCCATCCTATCGGTCACTGTGCAAGAGTCTAGCCTGCCAGGCACCAGCACTTTGCTCTTCCAATGCCAGGAAGTAGGGGTGAGTGACTGGATATGGTGGCCAGGGGTGGAGTTGGGTGGCTATCTCACACACACACACACACACACACACACACACACACACACACACACTAACTGCTACTTCCTCCAGGCAGAACAGCTGAAGACGAGCCTACAGAAGGCCCTAGAGGAAGAGCTAGAAGAAAGGTAGGCTGCCTTTGCCCAGGGATATACAGGGTCTCCTAGTTCATGCTTGAGGATTTTATCCTGGCTATATATTAGGAGAATTAATGACCCTGGGACCCAACAAACACATGCCTAGAACTAATAAAGGCTTGGACCAACAAAGGGGTGTGGGCAAGGTATTGAATACATTGGATACTATCTCCAGAGGCCGCTCTAGACCCTAAGAAGGCCCAGGGACTGGGCAAACAAAACATAGCGGAGTCAGGGAAGACTCAAGTAGAGGGTGAGGGGCAAGAGTGGAGTTTCTACAGAGATGGTGATGCTCGTGGGCCTGGGGAAGAAGTGTGGGCTTAGGTCTCTCTCTCTCTCTCTCTCTCTCTCTCTCTCTCTCTCTCTCTCTCTCTCTCTCTCTCTCTCAAGAACTTTATCAATGCTATATCTTTCACCATGCCTTCCATAGACCTCAATTTGGAGTCCTTCATCCAAACCAGGACAGGTGGAAAGGGCCTCCTCTGGAAAGGCCGCTCCCTATACAACAGGCACCCCCTCTGGAGCAGAGGTTCTCTCCAGAGCAGAGGTTTCCTCCTCCAGAGCAGAGGTTTCCTCCTCCAGAGCAGAGGCTTCCTCCAGAACAGCCACACAACTTGATCCCAGAACACAGTAAGTTTGTGTATGGAGGCAGGTGGAGGAAACGTTTTAGATCAAGCCAAAGATGTTCTAGGTTCATGTTCCCTCCCTCTGCATCCACTGCAGGCATCTTGCCACCGCCAAGGCCTCTAACACACTACCCAAGTGCCCGAGAACCCAGTGGCTTCACTCTGCCTCCTCCTCCAAGGCGTGCTCCATCTCCTGAGGACCCAGAGAGGGACGAGGTAACAGAAGGTGGTCTGAGGTTTTCTGGGCTGGGATTCCCAAGGTAGACAGTGCAGGGCTGGAGCTACTAAAGCTGTGGCTTATGGTGGGGGTGATGGCAGGGCCAAGGCTAAGTGTTTCAGGGCTTTCGTAACTGCACACACAAGGCCATGGGTTGTTGGGGGGTCCAGGAGGTGCTGAACCACGTCCTAAGAGACATTGAGCTGTTCACGGGAAAGCTGAAGGAGGCCAAGGCAAAGGGCAGTCATAAGAAGAGAAAACTTGGGAGAAAAAAGAACAAGACTCAAAAGGGTAAGTGCTTCGTGCCAAGGGAGAGGAGCGGGGGAACCATGGGAGGACCTGTAGACCCTACCTTTATTCCTCCCCTCCCCCCACTGCCCACAGGCGTAACACAAGCACAGTACATTGACTGCTTCCAGAAGATCAAGTTCAGCTTCAACCTCTTGGTTAGTGGTTCTGGCCAGTTCTGGGTCCTTCTTACCCTCTGATGTCACCCACCCAAGCCTTTCCCTTCTCCAGGTTCTCCTTCTCTTGGGACTTTTGAAGGGGTGTGCCAGGCTGTAAGCCAAGGCACAAAACACTGATGAGGTGCCGGGGTGCTGGTGAAGATGGTTAGGACGGTAACCAACATTGTGTTGTGTCTTCAGGCGAAGCTGGCCTTCCGGCTGCAGGAGACAACTGCCCCTGAGTTTGTGGACCTCGTCTTCCAAACCCTGAAATTTGTGAGTGGAGGGCAGACAAGGTGACAAAGGGGATCAGCTGAAGCCCAGGGGGAGCAGAGGAGGAACAGAGGCTGGGGGGGGGGCGTGGCAGGGCAGAGCGGAGCTGTGGGACCTGCCCTTTATTCAACAGGGTACCACTCAGATCAAACCTCCAACAGACCTACCTGATAGGCTAGCAACAGAGTCAAGGACACCAGGTGGAAGCAAGGAAACAGAGCAAGCGAGTGGGAGGTATGGGTGAGGCCCTCAACCATTCTATCCCCTTCTGACTGAGATGTACTGACGCCTTCTATTTCCATCTCTCCTCCAGGTCCTGTCTGAGTGCCCTGAGGCTGGCCTTGCAGAAAGAGTGATTTCACCCCTCCTCACCCCCAGAGCCATAGGCCTGCTGCAGTCCTGTCTAAACCCAGACGAGAACACTCTCTGGAAGTCACTAGGCACAGCCTGGACCACCAGCTGGTAAGTGAAGACACGGGGCATGAAGGACTCAAAGCAGAACACGATGTGTGGCTGGTGTTACACTACCACAAACCAGAAGCCTATCCAGAGAGTGTGGGGGAATCTCCAGAGAGTTCCCAACTTTTTACTAAACAATCCTTTTACTCAGTGAAGAAGCACACTTCCTTGGAGGAAAATGAGCAATGCCAACCTTATACTAAAGTGTATATTCATTTTTCACCAAGGCAGGGACAAAGTGAAAACTTAGCCCTAGTCCAGCTCAGAATTTAAGAAAGACTGATGTAAGAGACATCACAGATATAACGTCAGCAAGTGGATCTGGCATGCTTCAGGAGGGATGTTGAGAGAACCAGAGAAGCCATGCTGCTGTGTCTGGCTGGGTGGTGGTAGACATGGGGACAGTTAGGGACTCAATCCTCAAGCCTGAGGATTGAGGAGACTCACTTAGGCACCTGGGCTAAGACATTACTGGAAGTCTGTACAGAGACCACACATCTGGGCCTCCAGCTGAGAGGTCTCACCTACACGATAGAACAGTATCCGCGTGCCCAGGATGCCACAGCGAGAGAGGTCTGTGCGGCATCCAGCGGGAGCCCCTGACTTTGCTTCCTCTAATTCAGGAGAAAGCAAAAGGGAAAGCAGATAGAAAGCAGAAAGACATCACAGAGTTAAAAAGAGAGCCCTGTAGGGTGGGAGGGAGGGATGCAAACTAAGAGAGAAGAGCTCACCCAAACACCCAGTGACACCTAAGGGAGACTTCAGTTGAGCGCCTAGGGCTTGGAAAGGGAACCACTACAAGTCTGAGCAGTTCTTTTTTTTTTTTTTTTTTTTTTTTTTTTGGTTTTTCGAGACAGGGTTTCTCTGTGTAGCCTTGGCTGTCCTGGACTCGCTTTGTAGACCAGGCTGGCCTCGAACTCACAGCGATCCGCCTGCCTCTGCCTCCCGAGTGCTGGGATTAAAGGCGTGCACCACCACGCCCGGCTCCTGAGCAGTTCTTGCCTAATGGGGAGTTCTTTTTAATTCAGGCCATGTGATGGTTTTTTTGTTTTGTTTTGTTTTTTTGTTTGGTTGGTTTTTTTTTTTTTTTTTTTTTTTTTTTTTTTGGTCCAGTTTACTTAAAGATAGACGTTAGCTTCAACAAAACCTACTTATTTTGATTGTAAAGTATGCATAACGCAATGGGCCGGTCTCAGTCTCTAATTCAATAGCATCGAGCATATAGCGATACTGTGCACCAACTCCACTAGCTGCAGAGTTTGCTTGTCTCACACAGAAAGGCTGTCCCCATAAAAAGGAATTCCCCATCTCCTCGCCCCCAGCCTCTAGCCACCTTTGTTCTACATCCACGCGTGGTTGTCTACTCTAGGTATTTTATGTAAGTGAAATAAGACGGTGGTTCATCCTTTTGTACCCAGATTTTATCAATATGTCCTCAAAGTTCATCCATGTTGTAGCACGTGTCAGAACTTTCTTCCTTTTCATCATTGATACTCCATTCTCTGGGCATGCCACATTGTGTTTGTCTTTTATCCATCATTGGACATTTGGGTCATTTTTACCCAAATGATCTATTTTATGTGTTTTATTTGTTTAGCAATAAATGAAGGAATTTATACATCCTGGAGCTCTTGTAACAGCCCTAGACCCTGGGCCCTACAGCTACCCTGGGCTTACGTCACCTGTGGGGACAGCTCTGATATCTATCTAGTACTAGAATTGACAAGGAAACAGGCTCTGTGGGAGACTAAGACAAAGGGGCCTCTGGTGCTTTCATTCAGCCACTTGAACATTGAATATATATTTCAAAAGTCAGTGTTACAAGTTTGAGAAAGTGTCTCTAACATGCCTACTCTGCAAGCTTGAGGACCTTAGTGAGAATCTTCACGTAAAAGCCAAACATGGCAGCATGTAACCCCGGTGTCAGGGCCAGGGGGAGAGAAAGTGGGGTCCCTGGAGTGGTTCATCCAGCCTAGCTGAAGAGACACATACCAGGTTAAGTGAGAGATTGTGTCTCAAAAAGTAAGGTGGAGATGACATCAACCTCTGGCCACCATACTCACACACATAAGCACACACATTCACATGTGCACACCCCACACCAAGATACACACACAGACACACACACACACACACACACTGGAAAATTTGGTTGACAGATATAATTTTAACAGTATCTATAAAGAAGCAAAACAGTCCCAGTATTAATAAAATGGCACAATTTTGATAGATAATCCATTAAGTCAGATATGGCCAGCTGGGCGTGGTGGTGCACGCCTTTAATCCCAGCACTTGGGAGGCAGAGGCAGGCAGATCTCTGTGAGTTCCAGGCCAGCCTGGTTTATAAATTGAGTCCAAGACAGCCAAGGCCACACAGAGAAACCCTGTCTTGAAAAAAAAAAACCAAAACACAAAACAGATATGCCCTTACAGGGTCCCTAATTTTTAAAAATAACTAGAAGTGAATAGAACAATGTGAAAGAAATACAGAAGACATGTAAAAGTTCTTAGAAGAACTGAATTTCTGTCAAATCACATGTCAGAGCTTTGGTTTTAGATAAAATGACCCAAAGTTGTAAGTAACACTAAATGGTGTGATAATCCAGAAAGATCGGGAACACTCCAGCCATCAGACTTGGCAATCAGTAGATTACCAGGATCACCCCACCCTGGTGCTGGACAGACAGCAAGCTCAGGGCCTTGAGCATGTTAGGCAAGCTCTCCACCACTGAACTATAAAACATCTCCTGCAGCCAGGTGTGGTGGCCTACCCCTTTAATCCCAGCACTCAGGAGGCAGAGGCAGGTGGATCTCTGTGAGTTCAAGGTCAGCCTAGTCTACAAAGTGAGTCCAGGACAGCCAAGACTACAAGACTACACAGAGAAACCCTGTCTTGGAAAAAAAAATCTCCAGCCTGAATATCAGAAGTTTCTATGGGCCAGTTTCAGTACAGTAGTGGTAGAGGTCACAATCAGGGGTAAGAAGATCTGGGCACAGCATAAAACACGTTCCCAGAAGGCTTGGTAAAGAGACAGGACTATAGGTTAAAAGAAGTTGTCACCTGGTCAACAGAAGACCTGAGCAGGCTTCTAGGGCACAGAGACAGCACCAATGAGGAGGAGTTTACTCCTAGTGAATACACAGGTATTAGCCACTACCTACGACCCAGCCATAGTGATAGAAAGACAGCCTCCCCCTCCCCCGGACCCCTCCCGCCAGCCAGGTAGTGCAACATAGTAAGAAACAGACATGTATGAACCGTGAACCATGGAGTCAGAGGCTATACTAAACTTAGAGGGAGTCTTTTGCAGCTGCCCCAGTGAGGCAGGGAGAGGAGCTTCCAGATGTGGGTGCACATTCTCAGGCCAATAAGCCTGAAGTCCAAACATGGCACAGTCCTGAGCCGTGTGCAAGGGGGAGGTAAGAGCAAGTATCAGCCCCATCCCAGCATTAGTCAGAGCTGCCTCCACTGGGCTGTGTCTTCTACAGTGAAGTTCTTTGGGCTGTTTAGTGATAAGGAAAGTGAGCTGTTGCTGGGACACGGCTAACAGGTCAGAAAAATACTGAATGGAGCAGGCATGGTGGTACAGGCCTGTAATTTCAGCTATCCTGGAGGCTAAGGCCGGATGATTGCAGGTTCAAGAGCAACCAGGTCTACAGTGTGAGTTCAGGGACATTTTGGACAACTCAGTGGACCTTGTCTCAAAAATAAAAATGTTTTAAAAGGGGCGGCAGCATGCACAGAAGCTGCACAGGTCTGGGCCAGATACGGGGTCCCAGTGCTGAGAGAGGAAGTGGGTAGGAGCCTCTATCCATAACCTAGAAGATATTTCTGATTTATAACTACTCAAAAATGAAAAATTAGTTTTCTCCAATGGAGTCTTCCTGGATGTACAAGCTACTGTGAAGGCCAGGCCCCATGCCTGGCCAACACAAAACCAACACAACCAACAAAACCAACACAAAACCAAGAGAATGGCATTTTTGAAGATTCTTTGTTCTTTCTCATGTAATGCTTTGCAGGTGTTCTCTCCTCCTCCTCCTCCTCCTCCCCCCCCCCTCCTCCTTCTCCACCTTCCCCCTTATAGGTTCTTTGTGTATATACTATGATTTCCACTTTTGTGTTTCTATGGGATTTCTGTATGGGTGCACATGTGTATCACTGCATCTGTATGCATTCCCTGAGCCTTTTCTTTGGCTCTTTTTCTTCTTCTTCTTTTTTTTTTTTTTTTTTAATGTCCTATTCTGGTTTGCTTTTGTTTTATCTAATTTTATTTCATTTTAATTTTTTTTTTTTTTTTTTTTTTTTTTTTTTAGGTGTCTGTTCTACTAAGAGAGAGAAAGAAGGGTGTGGGTTTAGGTGGGTGGGGAACAGGGAAGGATCTGGGAGGAGTTGGGGGAGGAGAGAGCGTAGTCAGAATATATTGTATGAAAAAAAAATCTATTTTCAGTATAAATAAATAGATAAGGGGTGGGGTTGGTCTTTGAAATTCCCGAAAGGGGTCTTTCAGCCCCAATACTTCAGATTGCACCACTTTAATTCTAAAACTTAATGAGGGCGACCAAATGTCCACTGTGTTCCTAGGGACCAAGGTGAGGCTGCCCACAGACAGTAACACTGTTCGGCTGCTGAACCATTTGCTCCTTTGAGGGTTTTCTGAAGCCTTTGTCTGCATACAGGCGTTGTGTCCCCATCAGCCACAGATCCCCGAGGCTAGGCTTCTCATCTTCTTCTTCCCCACATCCCACAGCCAGGTACACAGTGGCTCTAGACTCAGCTTTGTTCTCCCCTCAGGGCTGACTGGACAGGCAGTGAACCGCCTCCCTACCATCCCACATTCTACGACGGCTGGCAGATCCCAGAGTCCCACGCCATGGTAAGGGTTGCTTAGCACTGAGGCCTAACAGACCTCTTCCAGGCCAGATCAAAATCCCGTGACAACTAAGGGGTGGGTTATATGGGTACCTGCTGGGGGGAGGTAGGCCATGGACAAGAGGTAGCTGTTGTAGGCCTGTGTTTTGGTCTGGTAGCCCCTCCCTGCTGCTGCGCTGGCTACTTCCTATTCCAACTCACTCTGGTTTTACTTCTTACAGGAACCCTTAAGAAGCCAGGATTCTATTTCCCTTCGGTATGTCACATGCTTACTGGATTCTCACAGTCGCAGGGAAGGTGGTAGAGAGCAGAGCCTCTTGCCTGTGGATTGCTAGATCCCAGAGGTCACCTGTGCTTTCGCTTAGCCAGACCCAGACATGTGCAAAGATGCATCTCTGCTCCCTTGGGTGAAAACGCAGTTCCTTACCTCCTAGGCCCCCAAATGCTTCTTCTTGTACCCTCTGAGTTCCCATAGACCGGGTATAAGTGGTGCTCAGAGCAGAACCAAGATCCAGAAAATTCCACTTCTGGAAATACTTTCAGAGATAAACAACATTTCAGAGTGTCTCCTATCTGTAAAACCTCTTCCCCCCAATCCCCACCTAACGCTATTGCCATCAAATCCTATGGAAACCCAAAAAAAAACGTCACCAGCAGACCATACTAAGAGCTCTCTGGGACACTGTGGCTGGGCCACAGGCACAAGTACTATTCTCCAGCCATCCTGACTCTGTCTCTCTCATGTCAGAGGTTCTAGGATGAGGGGCAGCCCACACTTCTCTCAGGACGAGCCATACAACCATAGCCCCGAGCATGAGGGCTCAAACCTCCCACCTGCCAACTCCAGCCCTGCCAAACCAGTCCTGAAAATGCAAGTCCTGTATGAGTTTGAAGCAAGGAATGCCCAGGAACTGACTGTGGCACAGGGAGAGGTTCTGGAGGTGAGGCCTATGCTGGAAGGCAGAAAAGGGCTGGTTGGTGGGAGGTACAGTTAGCCTGAGGTGGGTGGCTTAGAGAGAGGAGAGGAAAGTGGGAAAGATGGAGGAAGGGCAAAGTCTTGGGGACAGAGGGGATGGGAGGATAGAGGCTCTGGTAACTGATGTGGTGATTCTTGGTAGATTCTGGACCAGAGCAAGCGATGGTGGCTGGTCAAGAATGAAGCAGGACTGACTGGTTACATTCCCAGCAACATCCTGGAGCCCCTGCCAGCAGGAGCCCCTAGAGGCCACAGCCAATCATCCTTTCGGGTAATGCCCTACCCAGGATACCCAAGGGCCCTGAGTCCTGAGCCAGAGGTGGGAACAGGAAGGATTAGGTGACAGAGACTGTCTTAGCTCAATTTAATCAGTATCATTGCATGCTTCCTGGGTGCCATATTCACTGTAGAGTCCGAACAAAAATTAAGGCAGGGTCCCTGCCAAACTAGAAAATCAGAAGATAAGTGGCTTGATGGGATCTCAGTAGAAGGGACCCACTCAGGGAGGCTGTGCGTGTTTGTGAGATGGGATGACCTCTGACCTCTAGTATCCCTTGATTCTAGGCTCCAATGCTTCGCCTTAGCTCAAAGCCTGAGGAGGTCACAGCCTGGCTACAAGCAGAGAACTTCTCTACTGTGTGAGTGCCCATTCTCATGGGGGATGAGAGGGGAGCCCTGTAAATGGCTCAGGTGAGAACCACAGGCCCCTTCCCGCTCAGAGACCTAGAACATGCGACCTAGCTTCTGTTGTTGTCCATGGCGGTTCCGTCTTAGGCTCTCTCTGTTGAATGAAAGTTGCTTGTCTGAGCCTAGGGTAAGGCACCAAGTTAAGGAGGCCATATGTCGTGAAAGAGTCAAGGGCAGTGAATTCTAGAAGAACTTGGGCTGCCACCTTAGCCACCCTTCCCTTCCAGAACATTCTCTTCCAAAGCACTTCTACCATCAAACTTAGGAGTTCTGTAATGCACCAAACCAGTAGGTTTATTCCTGCATCTGCAGATTCCTAATTCCTGTAACCCCAATGTTCCTTCTCTACACAAATACTGAGGCCTAGAATCTACCCACTCTTTCTCTGGTGGATTCCACCATTGTTAATTACAGCACTGTAAGGACTCTCGGGTCCCTAGTGGGGAGCCAGCTGCTTCACATGAGACCTGGGGAGCTGCAGATGCTGTGTCCACAGGAGGCCCCACGAATCCAGGCCCGGCTGGATGCTGTCAGAAGAATGCTGGGGGTAAGGAAGCCCTGGGGTTCTGACTCCCATTTGGAGGTTTTAAATCCTCTTGGGGTGAGAAAGGGGGACACTAGGCTTGGCCTATCCCTTGAGGACTCAGCTTCATCCATTCAAGGGTATGTCTCAGAGCTTTGGGGATGGTCACTTAGGACCAGCTCCATCTGAGCTATTTTCTTCCTTTAGATGAGTCATTAGAGACCAGCTCAGATACCTCCAAGACAAAGGACCTGTCATATGTAAGATGGAGTACTTGGTACCCAGTTTGTGGCAAACCACACTTCACAGATCATACAGCAAAGAAGATGAACATGCCTAGACATTGAGGCAAATGCTACCCTCTTTGGGTTGGAGGCCCTCTCTGGTTACTATTTATTTTACCCACTATGCTAAGCTCAGCACATGTATTCCTAGTCTTAATTCCTAATCTCTATAGTCCTATTCCTTTCCAATAAAAAGCATCTTTAAGCCTATTATATGCCCTTCCTCTTGCCATTTATTCTTGACCTGATGGGAACCAAAGGGAGGGAGATGGAAGCCAGGATACTGGCTGGGCACAACCCTGCAACCATTTACTGGTCAGACTGACTGAACTAAAGAGAGAGCTCACTGCAATAAGAACCAGCCTTTGGGGATGATGGTCTTCTCGCTCTCTTTCTCCTCTCTAAGTTAACTCTCAAATGAGGCTACAAGTACCACTGCTATCCTTCAACGGGCATGGCTCCCAGTCTAATCCAGAGCTCCTAGTGCAGCTGTAGGCCCAGCATGTCACCAAAGCAAAGAGTACTCTGCTGATGGCTGCAGGCTTTGCCCACACCGGCTGCTGTCCCAGAGGAGCGGTAATCAGTAAGTGAGGTACCACATGCTCTCCTCGGGAACTTCCTAGATGAGTCAACCATGAGCTTCGTCCCACCTAACTCTTCAGTGGCAGCACCCAGGAACATTACCCTGGCAGGTGAAAGTCCTCAGGTCCGCTGTGTGAAGTCACGTAAATCGGTCCACTCCCCCGATCTCTTTTCTCAGGTTATGTGAACAGTTCGGGCCGCCTATCAGTGTAAATAGTTTACCTCATCTCGAAACTCATGGAATGAATTAATCTCTGTAGAAGAGAAGCTATGCTTTAGTTGATACACTCTACACATAAGGTTTGATAGTCTCATGGATTCAGGAACCCCTCATAGGTTCTTACAACAGGCCAGGAGCTCTTCCACAAGAGGCCTACATGCCGCCACATGTGCCACCACATGTGCCACCACATGTGCCACCACCATGTCTCTAGGGATCCCTGAGAAGTTCCAGCACATTTTGCGAGTACCCAACACCAACATCGATGGGCAGTGGAAAATAGCCTTTGCTATCACTGCCATTCAGGGTGTGAGGCAGAGATATGCTCATGTGGTTTTGAGGAAAGCAGACATTGACCTTACCGAGAGGGCTGGAGAACTCACGGAGGATGAGGTGGACTGTGTGATCCCCATCATGCGGAATCCATGACAGTACAAGATCCCAGATTGGTTCTTGAACGCACCGAGGGATGTGAAGGACAGAAAGTACGGGCAGGTTCCGGCCAATGTTGTTCCAGACAACAAGCTGCGTGAGGACCTGGAGGGACTAAAGATGATTAGAGCCCATAGTGGGCTGCGAAACTTTTGAGGCCTTCGTGTCTAAGGTCAGCATACCAAGACCACTAGCTGCAGGGACGTACTGTGTGTGTCCAAGAAGAAATGAGTCCCCGGGGCCTTTGTTGTTAATAGTTTGTGTACAAAAAAAAAAAAAAAAAAAAAGAGAGAGAGAAAGAAAGAAAGAAAGGAAGGAAGGAAGGAAGGAAGGAAGGAAGAAAGAAAAGGAAAAAGAGATGGTCTAGAAATTTCTTTTGGCTGAATTTATCCAGGACTGCAACATCATCCCAGGCTAAATACCTTATTTTCAGACGGCTTATATCATTCCCTCAACTTCATGGCCTCACAAAAGCACCTCTTGTAACTGGTAACACAAAGTATGAAAGAAAAACCTTTTCCCCAAAAAAGAGGAGGCAAGGGAAAGGCCTTCAGAGTCTGACTTGCTAAGGCAAGCTAGCTTTAACAGAAAAGTAAAGGTCTTAGAATGGGTCACCGGCCTTGGCTCCTCTCAGAGCTGAAAACCAGGGGAAACCTACAGGATTAGAAAAAACACGTTCTATCCCAGTGTTCCCCAAACTTCATAGAAAAGCCCATGGTAAGGTAAGAGGCTACAGCAAAACACAGTGGAGCCAGCAAAAATGAAGTATTAGGCCATCCTCCATCTGAATCCCGGACCACTCAGGGCACTTGAGTGGTCCACCCATCTTCTCCAGTCTTAGGGTTCCTTTTTCTACTAAGTGGGCAGAACACACCACTGTTTAGCCTGAACCGGACTATATTAACTAACAAGTGAAACACCTACATTCTTGCCTGATGTGCTAGAATGCTCTATATGGTTTAGACCTCAAGTTAATTTGTCACTGGCTTTTGCTGTCTTGGAAAGAATAAACGCAAGCAGTAGAGACTCGTGTGTCTATACTGATTTCTTCCTTTTTAGCAAAATGTCCTTTTAAAGAGTCTGAAGTTTGAGTCCGCTAAACTAAAGCATGGTATCCCACACCCAGACTCGGGGAGTAGGTGCTGGGGATCCTGAGGAGCTGTGCTGAGGGGGGTGAGCAGAGCAACTCTGGACACCCCCAACCCCATCCCTCCACAATAGCTCGCACACCCACTCCCCTGCCCAGCACCGACAACGGAGCCAGGAATGAACACAGAGGCTTGGCTCTTCCCCAAGCTGCAGGAGCATCCCCCAAATCTTACACTGTCTCACAGGAACTTTGATGCCTACATCGCTAAATCCAACTGTTAATCCTCAGACTTCGTTATATACAGCGACCTGTCAGCCACATTCGATGGGGCTGTTTACTTGGTCCTCCCAATGTCTTCCCTTGGTTTCCAGGACACCTGGTTTCCCTCTCACTGTTCCAGCCACTATTTCAGACTCCTTCTCTGATTCGTCCCTCCTTTTAAGTGCTGTGCCACAGCAGCTCAAGCCTGCACACCATGTGTCTTCTCTGTGGCTCTCACTCCCACGGTGATCATACAGTTTTACATGCGGTCTATAGAATGACACCCCTTGTATGTTGACATGTCTCTGCCTCCTGCACCAGCGCAGAAGATTGACTCTAGAAACCATTTGCTGGAGAGTGAACCTCTTACAAGGTCCCACATATATACCCACATTCTTTTTTTGTTTTGTTTTGTTTCGAGACAGGGTCTCTCTATGTAGCCTTAGCTGTCCTGGACTTGCTTTGTAGACCAGGCAGGCCTCAAACTCACAATGATCCACCTGCCTCTGCCACCCATTCTTTTATTTTAATTAATTAAAACATTTTTTAATTTGTTCAATTTACATCCTGATTGTAGCCCCCTCCCTCATCGCCTCCCAGTCCTGCCCTCAGCTCTCCTTTCCCCTGGTCCTCAGAAAGGAGGAGCTCTCCTCCCTCATCACCTGACTTCAGCCTATCAAGTCTCATCTGGACTGCCTGCATCCTCTTCCTGGGTGGCCTGGCAAGGCTGCCCTGCCATTGCTGGCGGGAGTGCAAACTTATACAGCCACTTTGCAAATCCATCTGGTGCTTTCTCAGAAAACTGGGAATAGTTCTACCTCAAGACCCAGCTATTCCACTCCTGGGCATATATCCGAAAGATGCTACACCAAACACCAAGGACATTTGCTCAACTATGTTCATAGCAGCTTTATTCATAATAGCCAGAATCTGGAAACAAGCTAGATGTCCCTCAGCCGGAGAATGGATAAAGAAACTGTGGTACATTTACACAATGAAATACTACTCAGTTATTAAAAACAAGGAAATCTTGAAACTTGCAGGCAAATGGATGGACCTAGAAGGGATCATCCTGAGTGAGGTAACCCAAGTCCAGAAAGACACTCGTGGTATATTCTCACTTATAAGCAGATATTAGCCACATAATGCAGGATAACCACACTACAGTACACAGACCTAAAGAACCTAAATAACGAGGAGAGCCCTAGGGAGGACGCTTAATTCTCATTCTTCAATACAGTAAGTCCCCTTCCTACTGGAGCCCCCCCCACCCACCCACTCATCCCCCTCCCTATATGGTAGTTCTTTATTGCTTCACTCCATAATATGTGTATCGTTCTCTGACTTCCTAGACACTGATATTTGTTTCTGAGTCTCCCATTAGTGGGTTCCTCCTCCAGGGTAGGGACTTTTGTCTGCTGACTCTAGTTCTAGGACCTCGGCATCTAAAACAGTACTTACCCATAATAGGTACTCAGAAACACTGGGGGGGGGGGGGCAGTAGCAAATGAAAAATGGTCGGGCTTCCTGTCTCCAGGCCACTGTACATAAGGAAGCCAGATCAGTGACCTGAAGGAAATTCTGGCAGTGTCATTCATTTAATCAAAACATCTAGGTCTGTATTGGTCACACAGTAGGAACATGTGGCTCATGCACATAAGAATGACCTTACCCTTGGTGGAGGTGTGTCTTAATTGTACGGCGCACACCTTTAATACCAGCACTCGGAAGGCAGAGACAGGTGGATTGCTGTGAGTTCAAGGCCAGCATGGTTTCCAAAGTGAGTCCAGGAGAGCCAAGGCTACACAGAGAAACCCTGTCTCAAAAAACCAAACAAAAAGTGTAAGGTGCTGAAACAAACAATAGAACATATCTCAGTAATTTTCATATTACATTCTGAGACAGAATTTACTGGGCTAAATAAAGTATATTATGAATTCACACACGCGCGCGCGCGCACACACACACGCACCTCTTTTTTTAACTAGAAGAAAAACATTTTTTTTTTTTTTTTGAAGAAGACATTTTCAAAACCACATCTGTGTTTTTGCATTGTACTTCTAGTGGACCTTATGGTCTAAATTCTATACACTTCCCACAGAAGAAAGAGAAAACAGTCAAATACTCTCTCTGGCAGTCAATACCTTTTACAACCTGCCCCCAAACTCTTAAGTCTCCTTCTCCCACAAGCTCATAAACCAGCCTAACTCAACAGCACCTCCTGTTTATCTTATCTATCTCCCACCTTTCAGTGTTTGCTCGACTCTCCTTCCTGAAGTGTCCTTTGGGGCATTTCCAATGTGCATAACCTATTCTTTTTCTCGCTGTCCACGGCCTCCCTCACAGTCTTCATAGAGCCACTTTGATTCTTGGTAGAAAATATTTCTACCCTCAGAGTACTTTAGGTTTTGCCTTATACCTGATTCATCTCCTACCTCACAGTATTACGTGTCTAAGTGATTTGTTAGTGTGTGTGTGTGTGTGTGTGTGTGTGTGTGTGTGTGTGTGTGTGTGTGTGTGTGTGATTGCTGTTTATCAAGCTTTCCTTTTCAGCCCTTCACATGCCCCACTACGGGAGCTAAAGACAGCGGTTCCCTTGTGGTCAGAATTCCTACTCTCGCTGACCCGATGCCAGCTCATTATGCGGCATAGCTCTCACGCTGTCCAGGTAACTAAGGTCTTGGTCCCTAGTTCCGGAGGAGTGTCGATGCATCAGCACTCCCGCGCGAAGCCTTCAGGAGCTGCCGCAGCTGCGCGTGCGCGTGGCCAAGTGACCGCGCGGAGGGCGGGTGGAACACCGAGCGAGGCAGGAGGAGCCAGTCCGGTCACGTTGCCACCGCCCAGAGCGTCCAGTATAAAGTTGGACGACCGCAGTCCTTCGACTATCTCTGAAGGGCCTCAAACCACTCAATATGTCGTCTAAGTCGTCTATGGTTCTGGGTTACTGGGATATCCGCGGGGTGAGTGGCCCCTCGCCAGCCTGGCCTCTGGGACAGAGAGGTGCAGGCGGGTCGGGCGGGGGTTGGGGGACCGGTGGGCTGCAGCTGGTGCGGTAGCCGCCTCTCTGCTGCGACTAGGATCAGCTAAGCTGCCTCCGAGGCCGACCTCCGGCCATCCTATAGGGTCCCCAGACCAGTGCGGAGAAGAAGGAACTGCATGTCCCTAGATCTGTTTCTGCTTAACGACAATTTCCCACTACGGGGTGCAGGGGCTTGGAAACTGTTGGGTTGGGGACGTTGACCGGAGGGGGTTAGGAGCAAGTGGGTACCGCGCAGGCGCGCTGACTGGGGTCTTTCTCCATCCCCTTAACCTTTAGCTGGCTCATGCCATCCGCATGCTCCTGGAGTTCACTGATACCAGCTATGAGGAGAAACGCTACACGTGTGGGGAAGGTAATGTCTGTGGGTGCCGGTGGCCCTCCGCATTGGGCCAGCGTGGTCCTATAGGTGTCTTTCACGTAGAGGAGAGCACCACACCGAGGTCATGTGGGACTCCTGTACCAGTTAGCTGGTAACGGTGCCAAGAGAAGCCCAGCCTTCCCTCCTGCTGTCCAAGCCCATGTTAATATATTGGCTGCAGAAACTCAAGGGTTGGCTTTTGGCCATTGAGAACTCAAGATATCAGGACTAAGTCGTTTCTCAGCTAGGTTGGTAAGGGGTTGGGTGCCACTTCTCTCTTACAGCTCCTGACTATGATAGAAGCCAATGGCTGGACGTGAAATTCAAGCTGGATCTGGATTTTCCTAATGTAGGTGGCTTTGGAGGAGTAGGCAGAAGGGAAGGCGGTCGAGTGTGTCTGTTCTTACTTCATCTCTGGTTTGAGAATCTAGTAACAGACTCTTCAGGTGGATAGAATGGATAGGATTCAAGGGTCATTGAAGAGGAAGGAGAATAACAAGTTTAATTCCCACAAAACTATCAAACACTAACATTTTCCTGTCTCGGAAAGACAGGCCATAAGAGACATTGGTTGCTAGCCAGGTCTGTGACTTTGTCACTGATAGATACCAAGTATTTTCACAGTAGCCTAAATGTGTCCCGGTTTCTTAAGTGTCATGGTTGCTAAAACCAATATTCTTTAACACATGCCATAAGCACACTACTCTTATAGTATTATATTTTAAAGTATAGAATATTTACACTTTGCCTTGTAAAAGTATTCAGAGAAAGTCTACATGCCAGGTGCAAACATCCATGCTGACACATAGAATTAAGCGCCCTTGTCTAGAGTCTGGTGGGGACCGAGTCCTAACTTCTAGTTTGTTCTTTCTCCAAACTTCTACTCTATCTCACGTTCACTGCCTTGCAAGTCTCCTCTTTCCCAGAGCGTGGGGGAGGCGAGACCGTACCAGGTTCACTGTTTTACTTTCCTCTCCCAGTTGCCCTATCTCATGGACGGGAAGAACAAGATCACCCAGAGTAACGCCATCTTGCGATACATCGCCCGCAAGCACAACATGTGTGAGTGGGCTAAAGCTGACTTAAGAGGCAAGGCAGTTTGCTCGCCTGGAGGTAAGTAATCCCAGGGGTGACTGACTGTCATCTGGCTACAGGTGGTGACACCGAAGAAGAAAAGATCCGAGTGGACATCATGGAGAACCAGATAATGGACTTCCGCATGCAGCTGGTTCGGCTCTGCTACCATTCTGACCACGTGAGCTTCCTTATCTGCAATCAGCAGAAGTGCTTAAGCCTATTCTGCTTCTGTCTGCCACCGCTGTCTTTCCATCAACCCAAACCATAAGGGTTGAAACAGACTGTGGTTTTTTTTGTTTGTTTGTTTGGTTGGTTTGGTTTGGTTTGGTTCGTCCTGAAATGCTGGTGTTAGCTCCTCCTACTTTCCAAAGCTCAACTCCCTATTCTGCCTCCTCCAAGTGAAGGCAGGAAGAAGCTGTCTAGAGAAGGGTCTGGTGTATCCATCACTGGTCCAGCCCTTGAGGGAAGAAGGGAGGGAGAAGGGGACGGAGGGAGGGAGGGAAGAAGGAGAGAGGGAGGGAGGGAGGGAGGGAAGAAGGGGAGAGAGAGGGAAGGAGGAAGGGAGAGAGGGAGGGAGGGAGGGTGGGTAATGTGCGTAGAAGTCCAAAGACAACATTAATATCAGACCTGGGAATCAAACACTGGTCACCCCAGTTTACCATCTTGTCAACCCATTGCTCTTTTCCCCTCCTAGGAAAGCCTGAAGCCTCAGTACTTGGAACAGCTACCCTCACAGCTGAAACAGTTCTCACTGTTCCTGGGGAAATGCTCATGGTTTGCAGGGGAGAAGGTAGGAAGAAGACACAGGGGATGTCTGTCTGTCTCAGCAGGTCTCAGTGAACTCCTCTGGCCTCACATCTCATTGTCCTTGTTCTAGCTTACCTTTGTGGACTTTCTCACCTACGATGTCTTAGACCAGAACCGCATGTTTGAGCCCAAGTGCCTGGATGAGTTCCCAAATCTGAAGGCTTTCATGTGCCGTTTTGAGGTGATGTTTCCCGTCCCTTTCTCAAAGATATGCACAGGCACCCCTCCACCCTGCAGGCACCATTGTACCCGCCCAACAGCAACTTCTGCCTGAGTGGCTCAATGGTTAGACACCTCTGGGCTTTTAAGTCTTGGGATGATCTTGGCTTTTACACCCTGAAAGCGCCAGCAGACAGAAATAGGTGAAGTGAAGACAGAGAGCCTGTGAGCGGCACTGTTTGGTTGCGGGTTCTAACAAGACCTGGTGTGCTTTTCCTTCAGGCTCTGGAGAAGATTGCGTCATTCCTGCAGTCTGACCGCTGCTTCAAGATGCCAATCAATAACAAGATGGCCAAGTGGGGGAACAAGTGCTTATGCTGAGCCAGCACTCGCTGCTCGCTTTGTCCCGTCTCCTCCTGAGGGACTGCCTTCTGTCTTTTCCACTCTTCTAAATAAACAGCAGCTCCATTAACTGGTGTCTAGATGGATTTCTTGTCAGCTTAAAGGCCAAAGGAGAGTGAGGAGCCGCTGAGGATGGAGATGCCATGAATCCATGCACAGCCACGTTGACAGGCTTTACTCCTCGGCTGAGCTCAAGGGCTAGAAGTTATCCCCAAGCTTGAGTGCGCACTGGGAAGTACAGGTTTTGCCCAGTTTGAGGTGGCAAGTGCTTTAGACAGACACAGAAACCCCATGAATCCATGGGGATAGGTAAAACTGTGTGGTGCTAACAGATGCAACAGAACTGGGCCTTGCAAACGACCCATGTCAGCCAGGGGAGGGAGTTTAATGTGAGAAAGGTGGCATTTCAAACCGGTGGGCTTGTTCGAATAATTGGTTACTAATTAAAAATGAGGGAGCCCTGTACCTCATACTAGGCAATGTGCAGTGATCCTGAAGACTAATACAGGTACCTGAGGAAATAATCTATCAGTTTCAAAATGCAAATCATATTCTGTGGCCCAACCACTCTCTTTGTGTGTTTGGAGTTTTTTTGTTTGTTTGTTTCAAGGCAGGGCTTCTCTGTGTAGCCTTGGCAGTCCCGGCCTCACTTTGTAGATTAGGCTGGCCTCGAACTCACAGACAACTCTGCCTCCCCGAGTGCTGAGATTATAGGCATGCGCCACTGTGCCCGGCTCAACCACTCTTTCTATGCAAGATCACTAAAAACATGTATACTCCAAAAGGTAAATTGTGCTGGTATCATGTAAGTAGATGCGCTATAAACGCCCAGGGGTGGTAGGGAATGTCACATGGCAGTGAAGGAGGGGAAGGAAATGAGTGAGAGGTGGTTGTGGTGGCATACACTCAGAAAGCCGGTGCCGGAGAGGCAGAGACAAGCAGCTTTCTGTGAGTGCACTGCCCAAAATCTAGCCAAATAATGAGTTCCTGGACAGTAAAAAGCGCTGTCCACAGTGAGGGGTCGCAGTGGACGGTATCCTGAGGAGTGGCACTTGAGGTTGTCCTCTGGCGTCCACATGTGTGTAAAAACAAACATGCACGTACAGCAGCTGTGTGCAGCTGAATTCACACACAGAATGAACTATATGAACCAACATGGATCCCCAACATACTTCTGAGTTCCGAAATTAGTTTGCAGATACGGAAGTAGAGCGTGTCAACTTTTTGTGGTATAAAAGTGCGAGCTCCCCCCCCCCCACACACACACACACATTCTTGTTAAGTCCAGGCCTGAGAAGCGGCGAATACAGACAGAGCTAACAAAGCCCTGGTTTTCAGAGTGAGCCTTAAAGGGCATTCAGAGACAAGCTAAAAAATTTCCTTTTTAGCTATGAGAACTAGGGGTTTTTTTTTCAAAAGACAAAATGATTTAATTTTAACGTTTTGTTTATAAATGTAGTGAGTATAGAAGGTCCAGCACACATGATGCCAGAAGCCTAGTATCTGTGTTTTGTGTCTGTTGGAAATGGAAACAACACAACTTCTTCTTTTTATATCTGGACCACAGTTTCCCCTCTTCCAAGTTTCCCCCCTCCCCCAGCTCCTCCTTTCTCTTCAGAAAAGGGCAGACCTCCCATGGATATCAACTAAACACGGCATATCAAGTAGCAGTAAAACTAGACCAGGCAACCAAGTAGGAGGAAAAGGATCCCAAAAGCCGGTGCAAGAGTCAGACAGCTCCTGCTCCCGCTCTTAGGAGTCCTATGAGAACACCAAGCTACACAGCTGCAACACACACATCTAACTAGTTTTAAGAAAACAAAGTTAAAATTGATTCCTGTGGAGATTGAACCAGACCACATCTTTTTAAAGGTTTTTTTTTTTTTTTTTTTGAGACAGGGTTTCTCTGTGTAGCCCCGGTTGTCCTAGAACTCTCTTTGTAGACCAGGCTGGCCTCAAACTCACAGAGATCCGCTTGCCTCTACCTCCCGAGTGCTGGGATTAAAGGTGTGCACCATCACACTCGGCCCAGAGCACAATTTTTAATGAAGCCTTCAGCCCCAGAGAGGAACCTGAGACCAGATTCCAAAGGTCTCACTAGTAAGGGACATAGGACCTGGATGGCCTGAAACCCAGTGCGGTCTGGAGAGCTTCCTCAGGAGGGACAATGTAGACGCCACCTTTCACAATTCCTGCCAGCATAGTTTTGTGTCTTGGTGGGACATCAATTTCAGGAGCATGAGAGAGTGGTCTGCCCTAGAGAAAGCCTCAGGGATTTAATCAAGGAGAGAAGTTGAGGGCACTGCTGGGACAACTAGAATCCAAATAGAAATGTACTGGGCATTGATGCGTATCAATATTACAGGCTTATCAGCCTAACACAGCACATGCGTATTAGGTTTCTAAAATGGGTGAGAGGTCTGGACCCAGCTTTACTGAGATGGAACTTGATCTCATACGAAACCTGTATGCAGTGTGCAGGAAGGGTCCTTCCTGATCCCCAGCCCGACTGGATGAGGCTCTGCTTCCAAGCTTGTGATTGTTGACAGAATTCAGTTCCTGCTCCCTGGCCTCAGTTTCTTGATGGGTACCAGCTAGCAGCCACCTCCTTCCTTGTGAACGAGGCCTTGCCAAAACACTTCTCCCAAAGTCAGGAAAAAAGCTTCCTGGGAAGAGAGATGTAATCATATGTAACATGTCACTGTCCTAGCTGTTTGGGCATTGAATGCCCTCCAAAGGCCAATATGTCACAGGCTTGTCATCCCGCTGCGGTGCT
Source organism: Acomys russatus (assembly GCF_903995435.1). Taxonomy (NCBI): domain Eukaryota; kingdom Metazoa; phylum Chordata; class Mammalia; order Rodentia; family Muridae; genus Acomys; species Acomys russatus. Next base: position 10,713,572 of record NC_067159.1, read on the forward strand.
TTTGGGAGAGGGTAGAGCCTTTAGGAGAAAGGGCCCTTGGGGGAACAGTGGGACTCTGGTTCCTTCCCCTATCTCCCCATCTCCCCACCGCCACCACCACTTATTTCTTAGATGCCACGGGGTTAAAGGTTAAAGGTACTGTGCCACTACAGGCCCAAAGCAACAGGGCCAAGGGAGCGGGGATTGCAATCTCTGCAATTTTGAGTAAAAACAAAGCCTTCTGCCTTTAAAGCTGATGTGTCGCAGGTATTTGTCACAGTGTCAGAAAGCTGACAGAAGACTAAAGGTAAATCAGCCATTTGATGGGAGGAGACTACACCATGGCCATCTCAGAATCTGCTCCCCACAGGACAGAAGGCAAGAAAATAGAAAAGTAGTCCTGCAGCTTCTAAGTCACTGCAGTACAGTGAGCAACTGTAAGACAAAAATGAGTGCACATCTATTGGTAAACATGAATTCCAGATCTTCAGGTTATAAACAAATTGCATTATTGTTTTTTTTCAAGACAGGGTTTTACTGTGTAGCCCTGGCTGTCCTGAAAGTCACTCTATAGACCAGGATGGCCTCCAATTTACAGAAATCCTCCTGCATCTGCCTCCTGAGTTCTGGGATTGCATCTTCTATTTTTTTTTTTTTTCTAGGCATTATGTTCCTGGCCAATTGTATGGCTCAAAAATGTGAAGAAGGCCACTGAAGGAAGAGAGGTGGCCCTCCAGTCCCCAGTCAGCCTTGAACTCTTAATTCTAACATGGCCCGAGACAGTAATGATGTCGCAATGGCCATCTTTTGGTTGGTTCTGGTGAACACAGCCTGTTGTCTCATAAGGACAGAGGGGCACAAATAATGATACTGAGTGATGGGTTACTTGAGTTGCCACATAGGTTAAAAAAAAGGGGGGGCCTTGTTATCAATGTATTCAGTTTGGTGGAGCAGTTCCCCGAAAGTATTAGGAAGCCAGCTGGTTTTCTTGTTGCAGCTTGAGTACCAGCTTAAAGCATTTCCCAGTCACACAGAAAATAGCTTACAGGATTAAAAAAACAGTTTGCATTTTGAGTTGTTTCCTGATGCAGTGGGCGGAGCAGGAACACTGATACCCTAGGCTTAGATCTGCCTGGAAAGCCAGCTTAAATGGGGGGGCTTTATGAGAACACCTGGCCTCTGCATAGAAATTGCACATTCCTGTTTCCTCCATTGCAGAACTGGTCCCTTAAATAAATGACCGTGCTGCTAACGAGCAACTGACCTGGATGGTGAAGGGGAGGAGGAAATTTAGCCGATGCTTTTTCGAATGTGCCAATCAGCTCAGGTCATTTTGTTGCTGTCTAGTGGCTTCTGAGGTCTCAGAAAAACTGTGGTCTCTGGCTCACCTTCATGATGGCTTCTGCTCCTTTCCCACCTGTATCCTTCCCTTCCCCCAACACCCCCCACCCCCCCCCCCCATGCCCTCACCACCTACCCTGGAGTGCTGGGTTCCATCTTGCTGAATTCCTTGTGGAACAAGCACAGGCAGGTGTTGGGGGATGCTCTCATGTATGTTGATGTTAATTACTATTTGCTGTCTCTGTGACCCACCTTTCAATTAATAAAAAGCCATCCCACCTGGGCAGGGCAGAGGAGATAGAGGTGTGGCCATGGGGGGGTCCCAAGAAGGAGAGAGAGGAATCCTGGGAGAAAGAAGAAAGGAAGGCCAGGAGGAGGAAGGAGAGAGACCTGAGGAGAGGAGAGGAAGGCTGCCATGGGTTAGCGGGAGGAGAAGCACATGGCCAGCGTGGATGGAGAATTCGGCCCAGATGAAAAACATTAACAAGTATTTGAGATTATGGATGGGAGGCAGCTTGATAGAAATTGGTAGAAACAGATGGCATAAACCACTATGGGAAGTAGTTTAGAGGGTTAATGTCTGCCCTGCCCCAGGTTAACTAGGGCTATTTTAAAATATAACAAGTTTCAGTGTCTTAATTGATCGCTAGCTGGGCCTACTGATCATACTAATAATACAGATAATTTAAGAACAATAGACTGGACTCCAGATATTCCAAGGCCGGCTTCCCACCAGCGGTAGCCTCCTGTGTATAGGTCTTCTCGAACAAGCAAACTGCTCCCTCGAGCTGCCCTGAGCACTAAGTTAGTATTTCTAGGACACTTTGGGGATCGATATTATAAATGCAGACTTATAAGTCTAAATCCCACGAAGCACCATATTTTCTTTTGCTTTTTCAGGCTTCTGACCTGTTCCATTGTCCTTTGCTTTCTCTGCAGCCCGTTTGTCCCACCCATTCGCCTTCTCCAAGCCTAGGACTGACATCTGCTAAACCCTGCGGAGCTGTCACTTCCCTGAGAGAAACTTCCACAAACCTCTCAGTTCCAACTGTGGACTTGTCAGCCACTTTGGCCCACTAAATACAGTAGAACTTCTACATGTTTCCCAAATAGATACTTAAAGAACCAGTGCTTAAAATCCCACCTCGGCCTCCTACCCATGGACCGTGAAGCTCTCTGTTCTGCTTGGAGGCAGAACACAGGTAGCCGAACACCCTGTTCCTAAAACAAAAGGAGGCGATTCAGACAGAAATGTTTAGCGTTGAGACAGAAGTTGAGCTTCAGAGGGGTCTGTGAGGACAGAGAGACCAGCTCTGTGGCCTGAAAGTAGGTTATTTGATATCACAGCCTGACTCACTCCCTGCTTGAGCCAAATGGAATGAAATACTTTTGAAAGTGAACAGGGATGGGCTTGTATTTATGGGGTTTTCAACGGAAATAATTATAGGTGGCTTGTATGTGGAGCTTAGAGCTGGAAGAAAAGATTAGGTAGGCGTGTGTGTGTGTGTGTGTGTGTGTGTGTGTGTGTGTGTGTGTGTGTGTGTGTTTACTCTTAATTAAATATATATAGTGCAGTGTTGTTAGAAGGAGGGGTCTTCAATGAAATAGTAGATCAAACAGAGTAATGTTATAGGTTTGAAGCATATTAGAATTATTAGGTATCTCCATATTTTATTAAGGTGTAATGCTTCCAATTATATTAACAGATATTCTTTTTTGTTGCTGCAGATAAGGTCTCATACACAGCCAAGGGAACCTCAAATTCATGACGATCCTGCTGCCTCATCCTCAGTGCTAGAATTACAGGTGTGTGCCACCACACCTGGCTGCCAGGTACCCTTCTTAAAAGTGAAATTAAAATCCTTTCTGCTTTCCTCCCAATTCATGTTTCACATGAGAGGAGAGCTATGGGGTATAGGTAATACAATAGACCCTAAGGCCTCTCAGGTGGGCCTGGGCTTCTCAGAAGACACTGGAGCTACCTCACAATGTGGCTTGGTTGACAAAAGCATGTTCTCTGTTTGAAGTGTAGTAATAGGAATCTTTGGTTCAGATGATGAAATAATTGTGTGCAAGTGTGAGGGCCTGGGTTCAAATCCCCAACACCCATGTAAAAAGCACCTCCCAGCAGGGCACTGTGGAACATAGAGACAAGAGGATCCATGGAGCTTGCTGGCCAGCCAACCAATCTACACAGTTAATATGTTTCAGGTTTGGAGAGAACCCCCATCTCAAAAACCAAGGTGGAGAAAGGTAGGGTGTCAGGCAGGCCCCAGGATGGCTTTTTTACTCTCAAGCTAGATTCTGTCCATCACCACCACCATGAAGAGAAAAGACAGGAACTGTTGAGAGTCATGCCAGGTTGGCTGGTGTGTGTAAAATGCTGTTTCCAGAAAGCTAATAAGAGGTATTTTAGAGCGTGGTGAGTTCTGAGTTTTCCAATTCTACCAATCATTGGTTGAAAAGCTGGCATAAACCATGAAAGAGAAGAACCTTTGTGTCTTGGACCCACCAGGGGCTGCCCCTGCCCCCAAGGAAATTCCTCTAGGATCCCCCATATCCAGAGCCATTCCATTTGCTGAGGGTGTGTAGAAGACAGTACACCCCTCCCCCCTCCCTCACCACCCCTCCCCCCACCCCAAGTGACCGTTTCTCTCTCCCTGGGCACAATCAGTTCCTGGAGCAGTCAGTGGAGAGAACAGAGCACATGGCAGGGGAATAAAAGAAGTGACAATGGGCTTCTTGGCCTCGTTCCAGCTCTTAGAATGAAAGCGCTTAGCTTCTCCCCTTCACTATGGCATTAGCTGTTGGTCTCTTATATGTGTCCCTTGTTATGTTGAGGTGCATTTTTTTCTATACCTAATTTGTTGAGAGTTTTCAACCTAAAAGGGATGTTGGAATTTACTGAATGCTTTCCTGCATATTTTGAGGTGATCACCTGGTTTTATTCATTCTCTTGATGTGCTCTAGCCTATGTACTCGCTTGCATACGTGGACTCATGGTTGCATCCCTCAGACAGATCCCAGAGAACAGTCTTTTAAATATGCTGTTGGGCTCAGCTTGTATTTGAGCTCTCTCAGCTTGTATTCTGCTGAGTATTTTTGGACCCCAGTTCATGAAATATATTGGTCTGTAGGTATCTTTTATGTCTGTGTGTCCTTGTCTAGTTTTAGGATCAAGATAATGATGGATCTGCAAAATGCACTTGGAACAATCCCATTCTCTTTAAACTTTTGGAATAATTTAAGAAGAATTTGTATTTGGTTTTTTGTTTGTTTGTTTGTTTGTTTGTTTTGTTTTTTTACACAAATGTTTGGTGAAGCTGAGCAGTGAAGTTATCTGGTCTTGGGCATTTCTTTAACCACTTTTTATTTTTATTTACATGTGTGTTTTGCCTGCATGGGCATCTGTGACTCTCCTGCACTACTGGTGCCTCTGAAGTGCAGAAGAGGCTGTAGGAGCCCTTGGAACCGGAGTTACAGGCACTTATGAACTGCCATGAGGGTGCTTGAGAATTGAACCTGAGACCTCTGGAAGCGCAGCCAGTGCTCTTAATCACCGAGCCATCTTTCTAGCCCTCATCAAGAGACCTTTTATTGCTGGTTTAATGTTATTGCTCATTACTGCTCGGCTAAGAGCTTCTATTTTTTGTGGTTTACTTTTGGTAAGATATATGTCAAAGAATTCATTGATTTATTCTATGTCATCAAAACCTTCCATTAAAATGTTGCTCATAAAAATATCAGATCATAGACAGGCATGGTAGTGCATGCCTGTAATCCCAGGCAGAAGCAGAGGCAGGCAGATCTCTATGAGTTCGTGGTCAGCCTGGTCTACAAAGTAAGTCCAGAACAGCCAAGGCTACACAGAGAAACCTTATCTCCCCCAAACAAAAACAAAAACAAAATGAAACAAAACCACCACCAACAACAACAGCAACAAAATGTCAGATCTGCCTGGGTATTTCTGTCAGGTACAAAGCAATTGTTTCCCATGTCATCTCTGGTGTCATTTGTGTGAGTCTTCCATCTTTTTCATTCCTGGGCCCTCTCTCCAGCCTCTTCTTCTCTTTTTTAGTTAATTCTAGCTAAGTTTGTCCACTTTATCTTTTGAATAGCTTGCTCTTTGTTTTTCACATGTTTTAGTCCCAAATTCATTCATTTCTGCTTTATCTTTTCTCTCCTTCTACTAACTTGGGCTGTCAATTGCTCTTCTAGCTTAGTGAGATGCAGTGATAGGTAAATTTGAATTTTTGCTTTTTTGTTGTTGCTGTTACTGGCATTGATTGCTACACCACCACTCCCTTCTTGCTACTACTTTAATGTATCCTGAAGATTCTGCTATATCGTATTTTCATTTCTTCAATAAACATTTTGATTTCTTCTTTGATATGTTTTTAATATATTTGTACTCTTTCCAAATTTTTTCCTGCTACCAATTTCTATTTTTGTTCTGTTTTAGCCCAAAAAGATCTTTCATAAAATTATGATTTTTAAAACTCTCTTGAGACTAGCTTTACAACCCGCCACCTGATGTGTCCTGGAAAAAGTTGCATGAACAACCAGGAAGAATATGGTCTGTAAAGACCTGGTAAGTTGCTCAGCATCCAGCAGTGGCCTGGCTTCCAAGACCAGTGGATTGGTCCAGGTGATGCTTCCTTCCAGACAAGGACAGACCTAGAGGTCAAAGGTCCTGCTTCTTTCTCAGGAACAGTTAGGGTGCTTTAGGGCAAGGCCCATGCCCTAGGCAAGGTTCCCAGTCTCATGAAGGGAGGTGGAAAGTGAGTTTTCTACCAAATATTACAGTTAGCTAGCTCTTTAGAATGAGATTGCTGGTATCAGATGGCAGTGGAGACTCGGGAGTGCCACAAGCCCGTGATAATACAAAAAAAAGTGTTACAGCCCTTTGTTTAGCTGCTGTGCTATTCACGGCAGGGGAGGCAAGTGAATGTCTGAAACCAGCCAGCAAGCAGACAGGCAGGTCGAGTGAGACAGAGGCTCGGCAGTGCTTCAGGGTGTCATCGCCGGGCTAGCGGTGATAGAGCAGGCCCCAGCAGCTGCCAAGGCAGCTCCACCATCGCTGCCTTAACCAGCAGTCAAGCCCCCAGTGTCCAGTGATGATTCTTCCCCAGAATAAACGGGGTCTCAGACAGCCATGGTGGAGGAATGGCAAGAACATGAGAGAGAAAGCCAGCCAAGCAACCTTTGTTTATAAATCTTGGGCAGTGGAGAGAGGTTTGAGGGTGAGTGTGTGATTCACCAGGGCTAGGGGATACCAGGATACTGAATCTACATGCAGTGGTGCAATACCTCATTTACATGCAGTATCATGGGGTCCTATCACAAGAAGAAAAACACAGTATTTAATTATCCTATGGGTGGGGGAAGAACTTCTAGGTATGGTTAAAGGTCATTTGCTGAAGGCTAGGATTTCCTTAGCATAGGGTGGGATATTTCCAGAAAATCAGAGGTTCTATCAGGAAAGGGTTGGGCCTATAATTTTCCCTGTGGGCTATTTGACACTCCTTATGAGATCTGGGGTTCCCAAGATGAGGCAAAGAGAGAACCCCATTGAGAAAGGGAGTCCATTATAATAGACTGAGCTCGGCTGGCTATCTGTATACACCAGATTTTTATCTTTGCAGCAGAGAACAGAGCCCCACAGTAAGTTCATTTGGTTTGGTGAATTTTAACTACACTGTTTTTCTGTTGATTTTGTTTGGATGTCTAGTCTGTTTCTAAAGGAAGATGTTAAAGTTCTCAAATTATAGTTTCTAGCTGTTACTTTATATATCAATATCTATCTTTAGGTCTATGATTGTTTTATATATTTGGGTACTCAGTGATGAGTATGTATAGATGGATGGATGGATGGATGGATGGATGGATAGATAGATGATAGATACTCAAGGGATTTATTACCTTCTGGTTAACTGACTCCTTTCTTATTCTATAATGACCATCCTTATCTTTTTGTATACATTTTGATGTGGTTCTGTGTCTCCCAGTAGGCTGGGACACCACCTGGCCCTCTCCCAGGAACCCCGGTGTCCAGGCTGATAAAGGTGGAACACAGAACCAAGATCCATGCCAGAAGATCTCCAGTTCAGCCAGAGGTGCAGGAGAAAAGATGTCTCTGCAGAAGTGTTATTGCTCTTTGAGCTGGGCTGCCAGCACCAGGCCAGGTGGCAGCAGGGAGCTCAGGGCTCCAAAACTCACTGAAGCCAGGCTGCAACAAGAGCCTGGCCTCGCCAAGGTGAGCTGGTGGCTGCATCAGGAACAGCCAGCAACCCACCACTGCAGATGAGCTGTGGTGGACTGTGCGGGGAAGGTGAAGGTGCTGGAAGCTCGGTGCCTTTCAGTGAGCTTCAGAGGCAGCTACCAGGTGACTGTAGGTCACGATCAAGGCATAAGCCTGTCCAGCAGCAGCTACAGCAGCAAGGTGGGAGCTTGCCTGGATAAGCAGGTGTATTCGAAGGTTCAGCAATGAAGCAATGAGTCTCATAGGGTCATGGTGGAGGGAGAGAGAGAGGGAGGGAGAGGGAGAGGGAGGGAGAGAGAGAGAGAGAGAGAGAGAGAGAGAGAGAGAGAGAGAGAGAGAGAGAGAGAGAGAGTTTATTTCATGAATGAGGGACATTATAAACCTTGGGCAGTGGGAGGGGTTTTGAGGGTAAATGCGTCTGATTTGCTGTGTCTTAGGAGTGCCAAGGATACTTCATTTACAAGCAGCAGCACAGTCCTATCATAAGGAGAAGGCAGTACTTATCCTATGTCAGCCAGGGTCGGGGAAGAACTTCAGCTACAGTTAGAGGTATGATAAGAGGTCATTGGTTGAAAGCTAACATACCAAGACATTCCATTAGCATAGGGGATATTTCCAGGAATCCCCAGGGTTTCTTACTGGGAAGGGTTGGGCCTATAATCTCCCTGAGGGCTATATGTTTTCTGATATTTGCCAGACTTCGGCCTTAACAGCAGAGTCCAACATTTTGATAGTCTTTTATCTGTTTTATCTGAAACAAGTCTGGCCACCCTTGCTTCCTTTTGGATTCCATTTACAGCAGATCTATGCATGTCCTTAGACTGTGTGTGTGTGTGTGTGTGTGTGTGTGTGTGTGTGTGTGTGTGTGTGTGTGTGTGTGTGTCGGTGGCAACAGCGATCTGGCCACTGCCACTCCAGCGGCAGAATCCCTACAGGCCCCAACAGGTCCTCTCTGCCCTTATCATACTGATAAGTGTCTTCTTCACATTCAGAAAATGTGATGCCGCTATCTCCTTGAATAAGCTTTCTAACCCTCTGCCATCGAGCCTCTCCTGAACCCTAATAGTTCAAATACTTGTTCTTGTAATGCTGCCCCAAAGGCCCATATCTTTTCTTTTTCTCTTCTTTGTTCTTTTAAGCTTACAAATACGTTATTTTCTTTGCCTTGTTCTGGTACTTATGCCTTTTATTGCATTTTTAAATTGTCTCCTTTTTAAGCTCAAAGTTTACTTTTTTCTTTTTCTTTCTTTCTTTTTTTTTTTTTTTTTTTTTTTTTTTTTTTTTTTTTTTTTACAACGTATTGCTTCTATTTTTGTTGAGTTATCTTTTAGAGTTAAGTTTCTCATTTCCCTTCTTTATCTTTAAGCTCATTTCATGTCCTTAAAGAGGCTGTTTTACATGTTCCATCCCAGAGCTCCCTTACCCTAGTTACTGTATGGTATCCTACCTTGAGTGTTTGATGGAGTCATGGCTTCCTAAGGCTCTCACCGCCTGCTGCTCTATGGCAGCCCCTGCACACTCAAGGCTTAGCTATTCTAGAGTCTGAAACCTGGCTTTGTTTGTGCCAATCTTTCTAGAGATTCTAAGTAAACTTCTTCTCCCCAGTCCCCTCTGAACCTGTAGACACTCTCACTGTTTCAGGAATAGATGGTGACCAAAGTTGAGGCATTTTTATAAGGTCACCATTGATGTGTTGCTGTTGGTAGTCCACTGGAGAAAGATCAAAATTCAGGATACCCCAAATCTGTAGTTTGGGTGTTCAGCATGGACTAGAGGAGTTACCTGGAATGAAGAGTCATTTCCCACAAGCCTCCTCCTGGGACCAGGGCACACCCAGATGCCTTATTCAGAGCTACCAGCCTATAGTCAGACACTAAGTTTCTGCATAGGGTAGAATCACCACAAATGCACTAGACTAGGGTTAATGTGCCTCACCTGCTACCACCAATGCCACAATGTTGTGTCAGATCTTTAGCTCACAGCCTGTTGAGACCCTGCTGAATACAACTCTGGCATAGGATAGAGACCCACAGCGCTATGGACTGGCTACTGCTGAGGTGAGCTGATGACTAAAGATCCCTACAGCATAGGGAATGCTGGCCGGGATAGAAGTCCGAAGACTGATGCCTGACACCAGGGCTGTTCCAGATGTTCCATCCTGAAATGGGAGAGCACTAGGTCCTATCCAGTGTTGGGTTTCACCAGCCTGGCACTGAATTCCAAAACAAAGTCCTGTACTTACTACCCCCCTCCCCGCCCCCTACCCCCCATTCTAGCCCTAGAGAATAGAGTCTTGTGCCACATCGCAAAGTAGGGGTAATGTTGGTGAAGGCAAGTCCCGTGACCTCCAAGGGTGACATTAAGCTGGTTCATACCATAGTTTCAAAGCATCAGTGATCTGTACACTCTTAGGAAGTGGGCTACCCTAGGGCCACTCAAACTAGCAATGATATCAGCCTATCCCACGAGCTCACAGATCTCTGCCTGGGGTCAGAGTGGATCGAACAGAGCTCTCTGGGGGCTACAGCCTGGGCCAGGGGTCTACAGCTTTTGCCTGCTGCTAGGTCTCATCAGGACAGGTCCCACCCTGAGCTCCAAGGCGGAGCCGTATGCTACTTCATCTGTTCTGCTCCCCAGAGAACGGAGCATCGCCTTCATCTCTGCTCTAGCTGAAGGAACACGGCAAATGCAGTCCCTTTGCATCCTAGCTAACACAGTTTCAGCGACTCAGTCTGCAGATCCCAGGCTTGGGAGGTTCTGCTGAGGACCAGTTACAAATCTAAATCCTGGATCTGTGCTTCTCTCTCCCACAAGTGAGGCATACTTCTACCCATGATGCCGGGGGTTGGAGAAAGGCTGTCAATGGCGATGGCAACCCTATCTATCCTTCCTGTCTTCTTCAATATGTTTTCTTTATCATATATTAAAAGCATCCACTATGACTTCCCTCCGGGCTCTGGGTTTTTGGCAGGGACTGGGGCTGAGGGGGTGGACAGTGTCTTGTTAATTCAGGCTGGCTTGGAACTTACGATATTCCTGCCTCAGCTTGCCAGCGATTGAGATTACAGCTATGTTCCATGGGTCACCTGGCCTTCTTAGCTCTCGTGAACGGTGTCATCCTGTCAATTGGTCTGTCTGTGGAGAGAAGACTACTGGGGATTCACGCTAACCAGGTACCTTGTTCTGCCCTTGTCTACTTATTATTTTTTGAGGAACCATCGTTACACATTCCCACCAATGGCAATCCCACCACACCCTTGCCAAGTATCTTATTTCCTGAATTTTCATAGTAGCCATGCTAATGTGTGTGAAGTGGAGCCTCACTACAGCTTTGCTGTCCCTGTCTCTAATGATGAACCATTCATGATTTTCTAAATGCTTCCGGCATTTGCAAAGCTTTTTTAAAGAGAGAAGCAGCTGTTTGAATGTTGTCAGTTTTTGAATGGTGATGTTTGCTTTTTTTTTGATCGTGGTTGCGACAATTCATGTTCGTAAAGAAAGTTCTTCTGGAATCTTCTATCCATTCATTATGCACAGCCCATGGCTGCTTCTACGGGAGCAAGACAGAGATAAGGAGTGTGAAGGAAATGATGCTGCTGGTCAGTCTACAATATTAGGCTGTTGTAGGGAGCGTTGGAGGTCTGTTCTAAATCCACGGGCACTTCAGTCTGGACTAATATTGCATTCTTTTTGCTTAACTTTAATTATACTGTTACTCCTAACTTCCATTGCTTGTTTTCCTGTTTTTAAATTATTTTTATTTTTTGAAGCTTTGGAGATTGAATCTATCTGTGCATGCTAGGTAGATGTTCTATTACTGCCATGTGCCTGAAGCCTCTTCCCTTTTAAAATTTCATTTATCTCTAAAGTTTAATAAGCCTATATAGTCCAACTAATTTTGATCTTACAAATTTCACAAATTTTGAGCATCTCTGTTTTAATCTTAACTAGTTATTTTTATTATTATCATTATTTATATTTTGATGCCAAGAAACCAATCACTCTATGCAGCCCAAGCTGTCTTAGAACTCACTATGTAGACCAAGCTGGCCTTAAACTCACACAGATTTCCCTGTCTCTGCCTTGTGAGTGCTAGGATTAAAGGCATGTACCACTATACTTGACTAATTCCATGTTTTGTTTGTTTTTTTCTGAGACAGGGTTTCTCTGTGTAGCCTTGGCTGTCCTAGACTTTGTCGACCAGGATGGTCTTGAACTCATAGTGATTTTCCTGCCTCTGCCTCCCTGAGTGCTGGAATTAAAGGTGTGTACCACCATGCCTAACTAGTTCCACAATTTTAATGACTCATTTATTTCATAATAACCCTCTCAAGTTGCCTATAGTTCTTGATTTCTTAATGGCAGCAGGTAACTTCTGGCAACTGGTATGTGGACAGTGCCCAGCAAGGATCTCCCCGCGATCTGCTCCCTATTACAGGCTGTGCTAACCAGGGTCTATCAATTGTTACAGGAACATATGCTTCTCCAATGAGTTCAGTACCTTCGTAGATGAGCTAATACAAAATACCTATTGCATGGCTAGTCACATACTGTGGTACTGGGGCCCAGCAAACTAGGCTTGCCCCATCTCAGAACATGCTCTTCCAAGGGCAGATGGAGCTTCTATGGAGACTGTGGCTCAGACTCGAATGACTGAATTAAAAAGCTCTTCTGCATGTTGTTGTTTTTAAATTATCTGTATTATCAATAGGCCCGGCTAGTGATCAATCAAGACACTGACACTTGTTATATTTTAAAATAGCCTTAGTTAATCTGGGGCAGGGCAGACATTAATCCCGTAAACTAGTTCCCATCTGCTTCTAATAACTTCCATTGTTAGACTCCAGGATGGAATCTCACTTTCTGGGAGACACCAAATGAGAGACAGAGACCAGATTGATGCAAAAGCAAGAGATTTATTGATCCAGCACACTGGGGTTGACCTACATTCTGGGGAGAGGTGACCCTGAACAGAAGAACCTTAGGGTTTTTATATTCTTAGGCTGGGCAGATTTTGGTAACAGCAGTCTAAAGCAACTCACTGGCGGGTTCAGATTGAGTGGAGGCTGGATCTCAAGGGAAAGCTGTGGGTCACAGGAACGTCGACCTTCAGGCAGGCTGGGTGGAGGCTGAGTCTGGAGGGGGGAGTTTTTTTTTTATCTCAGAGGAACATTGGGAGCTAATTGTATCTAACTGCTCTGGTGGAGTCTCTGGAAGGCAGGACTAGGAAGTCTCTGGAAAGAAGTCTCTGCTGGCAAGTCTAGTTTATGGCAGTGCGTGGTCTTTCCCAGAATGTAGGATGAAGTGAAGTCACCTGGAGGACAAGTTCTCATACAGAACATGGTATTAAATGCAGAATATAAATTACATAAAGGATATGGCATTAATTTTGCCCTTACACTATCAAGCTACGTCCCACCCATAATCCCAAATACTTTCTAATGTTCTTCATCTGGGCTGGATTCTCCATCCATGCTGGCCATGTGCTTCTCCTCCAGCTAACCCATGGTGGCCCTCTTCTCTTCCTTCCAGGTCTCTCTGGTCTTCTTCTTCTTCTTCTTCTTCTTCTTCTTCTTCTTCTTCTTCTTCTTCTTCTTCCCAGAATTTCTCTCTCTCTCTCTCTCTCTCTCTCTCTCTCTCTCTCTCTCTCTCTCTCTCTCTCTCTCCAATCTCACCTATCTCCTTTTCCCTGCCCAGGTGGGATGGCTTTTCATTACGTAGCATCAGAATACATCAGACCATCCCCCAACAGCATGTCATTCTATACCTCCCCGGGCTGAGAGAATAATTTCCAGAGTGCTAAATGTTGGTGCTAGCTGTATAGTTTTGGCACAAGCATTGCTGAGCACAGTGATTTACAATTTCTAAATTGCATGACAGTGGTCCAGGCTCTCTCATATATGTCAGAGATGCAAAGCACAATAAAACCTACATCTTCCCTTCAATCAACTTAGGATGGAGTCAGACAAAACACCCTAGGCACAAACTGAAAACAGTGGGGAACGTTTATGGGGGAACAGCTTGAGAATAAAAAGAGAGATGTCTAGTTTAGGGAAAGCTTCTGGAAGAAGGAAACACAAGGTGCTTAGTCTAATGGAGACCCCACCCATAAGCCCAGAACCTCTCTGCACATGTGTGACTGCTGACTGAATAAGAAACCCCAGCTGTTGGAATTAAAGGTTTGAAAGTAGTAAAAAGAGAAAAGGATAGAATTGTTTTGTGAATATGTGTAATTAAAGAAAGAAAAAAACATTTGATTCAACAACTAGGACAAGTGGTGTGGAATACATGCCAGCCAAGGAATAGGTCCCAAGGCACAAAAGCTGAGCTTTCTGTGATCAAACGGTGGAACCACCTATTCGATGTAAATGAAATAACAGGCGCAGGGCTAGCCATAGCACAGGATGCAAAGTCCAGACCCAAACCTCTGAATATGTACAATATGCTTAAACATGTGTCCAGATGCTAAAGAAAGAAAAGAAATTGGATATAAACAGGCATAGTTTGAAAACAATAATTAAAGTTTCCTAAGGAAGGAGAGAAGTAAAAAGATTTAAAAGGGAAATATTTTCCATGTTTAAAAAAAAAAAAAAAAAAAAAAAAAAGGAAAATGCTTAGAAGAATGCATTTGGACCCCATATGATTTTGTTTTGACTGTCAATCTAGAAATAATTATATGATTGGTAATAATTGTAGTCTTATACATCCTCTTTAAGAAAGATCAAAATAAAATAGTCCTAGGTAAGGAAAGGACTGCTAAATTAAATCAACCTACATATGTCTTAACTTCACAGTGGAAGACAGGAAATGTGTTGTGTTGGGGAAGAGGCTTTGTATTTGTATCAACAGGAGGAGAAGCAGTCTTTCTATCTTCCATCTAAACTAAGAAAAATTAACTATGACCAGGGGACACTTCCTGAAGACCTTGGTTACAGACAGCAAAAGTTAAGAAAACCAACAAAACAGGCAACATGTGTTGCTGATCCCTCTGCAATGGGAAAAGTTCTAAGACTGGCCTAGACAGGAGAAAAGTCTCTGCATAGCCAATAAATCTTGCTGTCCACAGAGTCCTCAGGACTTCTCATGTCATCCTTTCATATGGCATGGATGGAGATTTGTACCACAGTTTGGTTACACAGTCCACACTGGCCGATGAAGAAAAACAGATGTCTTTCACCTGCTCAGACAAAGAGCAGAGAATTATCTTTAGCTAAATTGTGCGCACTGCACATCCATACTTGTGTTCATGCAAAAATGTATATTACCTATGAAAGTTTATATGAAAACTGAACAAATGTGCCAGACACCAATGAAGTTAAAGTGGCCCTGACAGGATGCTGAGAAGGATGCTGAGATGCTGAGACACCAAGACATATTTATTCCAGCATCCTGCTAGATCTAGCCTCACAGGCTGCCTTAGTTGCTGTTTCACCAAAACTTGCTTCCAGGACAGCTTCAAAGGCTGTTGGTCCAGCCTTACAAGCTGCTTCAGCTAAGACTTCAGCTAAGCTCTGTACTTTCCTGTCACACAGAGCCTGGACAACAGGAGAAACAGCTAGCTCTCCCAGGACTTGGGCCTTTAACCCAATTTTCTTAGGGCTCCCAAAGTAGAACGACATCCTCTATTCCCAAAATGCAGGATGGATGGTTTTTGGTTGTTCAGTGGGTAGTGGATGTTTGTTGTCATTAAAAAGGGGGGTTGGTTGTGAGTTGTTAATGGTCATGGTTAGGGAGGAAACAAAATAAAGATTAGATTCAGGGATCTCTTTTTCTCTTTCCATTTCTTTTCTCTATCCTTTTTTTCCTCATATCTAGTGTTAAAGGGGAAAGAAGGGCACGGGATGGAAAGAAAAAGGGAGGAGATAAGAAAAATATAGGAACGATAGGGCAAAATAGTAGCTTATTAAATCTACTTTTAGACTACAGAGCATTAACAAGCCAAAAATACTTCACATATGGTATAGAATTTGTATATTGATACAGGTTTAGGATTATATATATTATGTTTCAACTCTTGTGTAAGATAGTATACCTATGCAATTCATTTAATAATTCAACATGAAGTTCAAGTCCTTTTGAAAGCTGCTATTACAAACTGTTTAGGGTAATTAAGTAATGCAAATTAGCAATCAGTCAATCAAACTCATGGCCATGCTAGTTTAGTTAATTATAGAAATGTTTCTTGGGTTGAACAAATAGTAATAGCTAGAAACAAACAACATTTACCTACCTATTCAGATATATTATAGATAGATGTTAAAGATGTTTCATTAATAAAGGAATTTTTTGACAGTGAGACATGTCAGCTTCTGGTAGCACCCCTATTCTACTTCAAAAAAGTTGATGGGCATCAAAGAAACCTCCATATGGAGTTTGCTTCAAATGTAGAAAAGCTAGCCACTGGGCAAGAAACTGCAGAGAGCATGCTGTGGACAGGTGTGACATGAAAGAAGTTGATTGCTGAGTTTTGCCAAGACAAAATAAGCAGTCCTTCATAATTCCTGCTTCACAGAAAAGTCTGTTATATACTGGGCCAGAAGACCAAAGATGATGTTACAATGTTGTGAGGAATATTGGGTGACTGTCCAGGCAGCCAGCTGTTTTGGCTATTTCTATAGTTTTGGAAGCTACTTGCTCTGCACTTCCTGTCTGCTCAGGTAATATTTATCTTTCTCAGGTTTCTGATGGGGTTAAAAACTAGATAGTTATAGTCTCACACAAAAGTTTAAGTTGCGAAGATTCTAAGAAAGTATTCTAGGGTCTAAGTAGATGTTTTAAGGATGGTCAATGCAAATTATGAAGGTTGGAAGATGTGAAAGTTTAAGTTGTAAGAAAGGTGTTTTAAGATTGATAAATGGAAGTTAGAGGGTCTAAAATGGTGTTTTATGAAGGTTGGAGGAAGTTGTAAACAGGTGTTTTAAGGTTGGTAATTGAAAATTGTGATAGCTAAAGTAGATACAGGCTTGGATGATAAGAAATGGATTTAGGTACAGCACTTTGGACTTACCAAGTAGATAATGGAGCACTTTCTCCAAGGTTGTATAATACAAATGGATCGGACATTGTGAGTGTAATCTTTTTTTTTTTTTTGAGTGTAATCTTACATGATAGTTTTCATAGTTGTTCTTTTTTAATATTTATTTATTTATTATGTATATAGCACTCTGCCTGCAGGTCTCATTATAGATGGTTGTGAGCCACCATGTGGTTGCTGGGAATTGAACTCAGGACCTTCGGAAGAGCACTCAGCAGAAGCTGCTTTTTTAACCTCTGAGCCATCTCTCCAGCCCCATAGTTGTTCTTATTGTATGTAGTTTATTGATGTTAGAGGAAAAAACAGTTTTTGGACAAAAAGGCTGTAGAGGTGACCTTCACTCACATTATATGAAGGTGTGTTTCTCTATATTCAGTTTAATTGCTGAACTGGCAGTGAGCTAAATGCTAACAGATCTTGGTATTGCCGTTGCTACTGAGGAATCTCCTGTCAGGATGTTGTGTAAAACTCACTCCCCAGTTATCTCTGGCTGGTTAATAAAGAAGCTGAAGAGCCTATGACTGGACAGAAGAGACAGTAGGCGGGACTTCCCTTCTCAGTTTGCGGGGGGGGGGGGGGGGGGGCCGGGGGCAAGGGGAGAGAGGGGAAGGGGGAGGATGAGAAGAAGGTCGCCATGCCACGAAGAGGAGGTCACCATGGAGGAGTTGCTATGGGAACAAAGAAGGAGCAGGAGTGACCAGGGAGGAACTAGAGGACAGGTACCAGGGCATGTGGCTAGGTTAGACGAGCATAGACTGTAGGGAATGTAAACAGTTTTGTTTTGATCCCAAGTGTAGGATGTGAAACAGGCTTGTGTGAGGACCTGTGATGTCTGTCTGATAGAAACAGGTTTGTGAGAGGGCACATGATATTTTTCTGCTGGAAGGGGGAACTATCCCAGCCAGGTGGGTCATGGTTTTGCCAACTGATGAACATCCTGATACAGACTCTGAAAGGAGATATGTATGAGCTCCAAACCAGAGGCGTGGCTTTGGGCTTTCATGCTGCTTCATATTGTTTGGCTGTTCATTGCCTCGTTTCGAGATGCTCCTAGAGGGAAAAGCTGCAGAGAACACTTTGAGGTTCCGGGTTCCAGCTGCTGCTCTGGGTGCTGGCTGCTGCGGTCACAGTCACGTTTTCTGAATTTCTGGTTAGCTGTTTAAAGGGTCTGCTGGAATACTGACCGTGGAGAGTGGAATCAGCCCAAGGAACTGAGGGTAAAAAGGTCTACTTCTGTTGACCCTGTTAACCTCTTTTCTCTCCTGTCTAAGGTAGGTGGGTTGGAAGGAAAGTAAACTCATTAAAGAACCCCAAATAAAATAGGTTTGAGGAAAAAAAACAAAAAACAAAAAACAAAAAGATCAAAGCCTACAGTGGACAGCTTAGAATAGAGCAATATCTGCCCAGTTATGGTGCTTGAAGCTTATTAATAAATCTAACTGGTCTCCGTTTCATTATTTGGGAGCTAGAGAAGGCACAGAAAAAAAAAAATTGTAATTCCAACACCCAGCACAGAAACAGCCTCCTCCTATTGGAATCCCAGGGTGGGCAATACAAAATTAATGGCTGTACCAATGTTATACTTTGTGTGGCCATCAAGATCCTCTCCCTCCTCTGCTCCCCCAACATCCCTGTCCCTTCTGTGCACTAAAGAAAAAAGACCACCCAACAAAGTCAATGCCATCTGTCCTGAGAGGCACAGACAGTAAGACACAGAGCAAATGTGGCTCAGACTTTATTAAGGATCAGACAGGGCTGGATGGTCCAATACTGGGGACCAGGGTCTGCAAACTAGGGGACTGGTCTTCCTGGCAGTGTGGGGCAGCCTCACGCAATGATAGCTTCCTGCACATAAGACAGCAGTGCTGGGGAGCCACAGAGTCAAGAGCATCCTGTCATCACCCCCACCTGAGCTGAGGATGACAAGGATCCAGGGCAAAGACAGGAAACGGGAGGAAGGGACTGGAAGAGTGAGGAGCTAGAGCGGACAGAGGCTTGACGTAAGGAGAGGCTGAGTGGAAAGGGGGAGCTGTAAAGGCCTATCAGAGGAGAATGGAAGTAGGAGAAGGAATGGGAAGACTGATGCAGGGGTCCAGGGACCCAGATGTGCCCCAGGCCAAGGGCCCACAGGGATACCCATAAACCTCCTACTTGTTTCCCCATTGGGCTATCTTCAAATAGATGGGCCCTGACAGGAAGCGGCTGGACTTCATGTAGGCAGAGATCTTCTTCAGAGCCTGTCAGTACAAAGGAGAAAGCAAAGCTCAGGCCTGCAGCCCCACTGGCCTGACCAGCTCAACCCCATGCAATCCATGTGGGCCTAAGGTCTGGAGCAGAGCAGTCAACCTCAGCTCTGGAAAAGAGTCACCTCAAATTCCTTGTCCTAGTGCTCCACCTTAAGAAGGACATCAGATGAAGAAACAGCACTACCATGGGGGTTCTGTGTCCTCTAGATAGCACACCATATGTTTGGGGGGTAAAAACACTCAATGGCTGGACAGTGCTGGCACACACCTTTAATCCCAGCACTGGGGAAGCAGAGGCAGGCAGATCCGTCTGTGAGTTCCAGGGCAGTCTGGACTACAAAATGAGTTGCAAGACAGCCAGGGCTGTTACATAGGGAAACCCTGTCTCAGAAAACCAAAAAAAAAAAAAAAAAAAAAAACCAAATCAACAACAACAACAAAACACTCAAAGCCAGGCCTGAATGGAGAGGCAGAGGCAGGCTGATCTCTGTGAGTTCGAGGCCAGCCTGGTCTACAAAGCAAGTCCAGAACAGCCAAGGCTACACAGAGAAACCCTGTCTTGAAAAACCAAAACAAAACAAAACAAAAAAAACACCACTCAATGAGCCTGCAAGATCAGTCCTAACTAACTGGTCATTTATCAGGAAGAGACCTGAAGTGCAGAGAGGTGAAGCAACTTCCTCCTATTCACGCAGCCCTGCCACTGTGTGCAGACACACTCAATTTTTCCACAGGGAAGCTCCTGCCTGTATTTGCACATAGAGGAAAGAGCCAGCAGGGAAAAAAGGAGTTTGAAGGGCATGCGTGAAAAGGAGCCCAGATCTCACCCAATGACTCAGCAAATCCTGAATAGAAGTATCTTAAGAGGGCATGAGGCCTGTCAGGAAAGGCAAGCCAGGGCTCTGATTGATTCCCTGAGAGTAGAAAGTCCAGATTTCTCTACCTGGTACCTGAGTCCAATATTACTATACCTCAACCAAACTTAGCTCTAGCTCTAACATAGGGGCCAGGCCAAATTCACTCAAGCCCGCCTGAATTCTTTCCAAGATTTAGTTCCCAGATAACTGCTGAGGAGGAACTCTAAAATCTAGGACTGCCAGCTTGCAACAAGCCAGAACACGAGGCCTCAGGCAGCAGATTTCAGACCCCCCTTCCCCTCCCCTCTCCAGACAGGGATGCCAGCTCTTGCATAATCCCCAGTACAACTTGGACCAGAGGCTGAGCTGATGAGAACTGGCTGAGAAAGCACATAGCTTCATAGGAAGTGGGAAATGAAAACAAATTCCAGGCGTAAAACAAAAACAAAAACAAAAAAAAAACAAAAAAAACCATCAAGTTAATGTTTCAAATTATGAAATTTCTAATAAAGTAGATTTTTAGGGGTGTCAAACACAGGGGCCTGGGTGTGCCATCAGAGCCGCTATGAGATGAGGTTCAGGCTTGGCTCTGTGACCCACGTGACACTACATACACTTCACTGTCTAGTGTGCCCAGCACTGTGTCCCAGGATGAGGGTCCAGAAAGGCCTGTCCTCTGTGACCCGGCAATGTCAGCAACAGGTGTTGAACTAAGTGTATGACCTCATCCCACAAATAGAACTGGAATATCAGAAGGTGGGGGGTGGGCAGGGCAGGGAGAAAGTCCCCTACCATAATAAGAGATAACGCTCCAACAAGGGCTCCGTTTGTCCTCTCAGTCCCAACACTTTACAGCCCTGAGCTCCCACAGCCGGGATGTGAGAAGCAAAGTGCTCTGTGGGTCAGCCATGAAGACCCCCTGTGTCATAATGCTGCACACGAACCCTGCTATCCCTTGCCTTCCCAATGTCCAAGCCAGCTGCTTACACACTTCCGTCACCTTCCACTTCTCAAAAGGGTCCCAGACAGGAAACTCTGGCTGAACAAAGGCTTGAAGTGGTTTTTGTTGTTGTTGTTTTGTTTTGTTTTGTTTTCAGCACAAAACACTAAGCCATTCGAGTGCTTCCCATAGAAATCAGAGGCCCACACAGAACAGGCCTCCTTGGGTGGGCATTGAGCCCTTGAGCAAGTGACTTACCCTCCAGTCTGTTTATGTTAGGGGTCTGATAATTCTATCCACCCAATAGGAATTGTGCAGTGATAAATTTGATGCTGGAGCACAGGTCCTCACGGAAAGCCAGTGCTCAAAAACTGCTAAGAATTCTCTTAAAAGATTAGACCATCATCCTGGAAAGGCGGAAGGGAAGAAGGGCATCCGAGAGGAACCAGGATCAGGGCATCACCTCAAAACGGGCCAGGAAGTCCTTCAGGTTTGGAAACGCATCCAGGCACTTGGGCTCAAATATTCGGTGCTGGTCAAGGACGTCATAAGCTAGAAAATCCACGTAGGTGATCTGCAGGAAGTCCAGGGTGAGCACGCTGAATTTTGATGCCTGGGAAGAATGGTGACTCCTCCTCCCCACCCCCTCCTTTACCTTGTCCCCTGCAAACCATGGCCGCTTGCCCAGGAACTCGGAGTAGAGCTTCATCTTCTCAGGGAGCCCCTCTAAGTACTCTGGCTTCTGTTTCTCCTGAAGCAGAAAACAACAGTCACCACCCTGAGACCCAGGCTCCCTGGCAGAGGCTGGCCTCACAAGACCATGGAGGAGAGTGTGCACCTTCTCAAGGCTGGGCCCTAATCAGTTTACAGATTTTAGGTTAATTTGTCGCTACTGATTAGGCTTCTACGGCATCGGGTCTCATTGGAGGGGATGAGAAGTCAGCCAGGAAGACATCACTGTCTTTGAAGTTCACTTATTGCCCCAATCAGCTCCTGTGGGCCGGACTCAGAGGTGCCTATGATCCTGCACACCCCAGACTCAGATGGCTGGCACAGTCAAAGAAGCAAAGTACTGAAAGAGCTCAGGAGGAAAGGCCAAGCTCTTTTAGTGGATGGCAGAACAGCGGATAGTGCGGTGGTTTTTGCTTTTTTGTTTTTTTGTTTTTTAATAAAGTGAGGGCGTGTTTAGCATTGAAAGGAAGGAAGGTCAGAGATGGCAACCTTCTGTTCAACCTCGAGCTGCCTATTGGGAGGTGGTCCTGATTCCTGCTCCTCCTACTAAAGGCAGGAGAACTACAGTTCTGGAGAAATAGCCTGGCAGATGTCTGAGGCCAGGGTATGTAACAGCCCGCCCCCCATTTCTTTATTTTAGCTCCATATTCTAGGAGCAGACAGATGACATGAACAGCTGAGACAGAGGGACCTATGGAAATTAAAGGTCAAAACTGAAAGGGACTTTGATTTATACCTAATGTTTAAAAACTGTATTTCTAGCCCGTAGACTCCAACTGTACCCTAAGAGTGGTGGAAACTGACCCACAGTGTCTATTTGGCAAGATTCTGGAGTCATTAAGGCTCCTTGGTCGCTGGGATAACTAAGTCCTTGGAGAATCAGTATTGCTTGAATCAAATGCTGAGCCTGACCAATAGAGAGGTGACCGTAAGACTTTAACTCTGAACCCTGCCTTCCCCATCTGCTGGGGTACTCACAAAGTCAGGGCTGTAGCAGAGCATGCCCAACTGCATGCGGGTGTCCATGACCTGGTTCTCCACAATGTCCACACGAATCCTCTCCTCCTCTGTCTCCCCACCTGCAGCACACACACAGACTCACCCTCAGCACCCCACCCCAGCCAAGCCCAGGGAGATGACCACCACCACCCCATCCTGCAGGCTGCTCCACTCACACAGGTAGTGCTTGCGGGCAAGGTAGCGCAGGATGGCGTTGCTCTGGGTGATCTTGTGTGACCCATCAATTAAGTAGGGCAGCTGGAAGGACAAGCAGGGACAGTGAGATGGGATATGAGGTCTCAGCATCTCTTCTCTGAAAAAGGACAGACATGGGGCCTGGCATTCTGTGTGGCTAGCAGGGGTAGCCCCCACCAAGAACACCCTGCACACCGAATGAAAGGGCTAGGACACGGCCCATCACAGAAACACTGTGCAACCAACAAAGATGGGAGCAGGAGAACAGAAGCCCTGATTCCATCCCTCAGCCAGGTGAGGAGATGAGGTGAGGGCACCATGCCTCCCCCAAACCTCCCCTTCGCTGCACCTACATTGGGAAAGTCCAGGCCCAGCTTGAATTTCTCACTCAGCCACTGGCTTTGGTCATAGTCAGGAGCTGTGATGGAGAAGAGGATGAGAAAAGAATCCATCCCTAGTCCCCAACTTCCTGCAGGGACCCGACCAAGGACTCAGGCAAGCCCACCCCCACCCCCACCCCAAAGAGCGAATCTGCAACCTCTCACACTGAGTCTCACATTCCAAAGTTGCAGGGATGAAGAGTGCTTGCTTGGTTGGGACTGGGGACCCTCCATCTCTAAGGCTTACACAAGGTTTGGTCAAATGCTAAATTACAAATGGAGGAAAAGCCAGAGAGCCCTGCATTGGAAAACCAAACTTCCTTCGCAGGGCTTTCGCGAAGGCGTAGACCTTCGCCAGTTCTAGCTCCAAGAGCTCCGCAGAGCTGGGCAACAAGGGGCCAGGCGCACCCCAATCAGAAAAAGTCAGGTAAGAGTCTGACCAAGATGGTGTCATTACCGTCCCCCATGGTGTATCTCTTCTCCTCATAGCTTGAGTCGGTGTACTCCAGGAGCAGGCGGATGGCGTGACACAACTAGAAGACAAGACTGATCAGAGAGGCACTGGCCCCTGATGACATGACCTCCTCTGTATTTGAACCTCTACACTTGATCTAACAGCAGAGGGGGGAGGGAAGGGGGTGGAGGGAGACAGAGACAGAGACAGAGATAGAGTCTCAAACACCCTGAGTGCTGACAGGTACAGGCAGAACAATCCAGCAAGGCCTGCCGTAACAAGGAAGATGCATTTCTCCCAAGTACTCAGCGTGTTCCCGGCCAATCCCCATCGCTCTCGGCTGTCAGACCTCTCTCTCACCCCGCGGATGTCCCAGTAACCCAGCGTCATAGGCATGTTGCTGGTGCTGTCTGTCTGCCTTAAGCGGAGCTGAGTAAACTGTGACTATGACCTGGTGCACGGAGAGAAGCAGCAGGGTTGGTAGTGAGTTGGCCCTCCAAAGGCTCCGCCCCGTCCCTGCTAGGGTAGGCTTCCGGGTCTTTCAGCTTGCAACCCTAAACCACTCAGTCCCAAAACAAGGCGGAGACAAATCTCAGTAGCCTTGGCTGTGTGACACCCCACCCCACCCCACCCCACCCCACCTCATCCCCGCCCAGGAATAAAGTTTGGATCCAATCCCTAAAGTTTGATGTGTGGCTCTACACGGTCTGCGGGGCATGCGTCGTGCAGCCGCTGCCTCCTCCTTTTCTCCCCATTCCCCCTAAACTGTTAGTGTCCTTGGAGAGAGGCCAGATGTTGGAAATGCAACGATTTCTCTCTCCCCTACCCCTCTCTCTTTTCGATTTCTCTTTCTTTCCCTTCCTCTTGTCACTCAACCTGTTGCTAGCCCAAAACAGGACACCCTGTTTAGTCCCGTTGCTGGAAGGGCACGACCCTGGCCAATTTGAAAAACAAATAAGGAACGATGTTTACAGGAACAATAAAACCGACCTATCCAAGGACAAAGGACAGGTAGAATACCAATTGGTTTCGTGTTTAGTATCTTGGCTGTGCTTGCGACTCTGAACACTGAGGCCACTGCGGCTTTGAGAGATACCCCGGACTCCTGCAGCCACGGGGGTTGGGGTGGGAGGGGGGCGGGGGCGGGGGCGGGGACGGGAGGCTGCCATTGCTCCACCTTGATCACTACAGTGACTGGCTGGAAGCGCAGACAGAGCTCATAGCTGGAGTGTGTAAGGGTGTGAAACTATGTGTTCCCAAGAGAGCAGACACCTCTCCTGCTTCAAGTGACATCAGGATGCTGTCCAGAGCTGATCGTTGGGGAACCGTGCACAGGACACAGGGACCCCAGAATGGGCTCTTCAGCTCTCAGGGTCTCTGACCCATATGTGTCTGAGGATGAGAGGAAAGCGCAAGTAGCTTTTCAAGTCACTCTTCAATCTGGGTCTTGTGGTACCACCTCAAAAAAGGACAATGTCTTATCCAGAACACTGTCTCGCCTACCAGCCTACTCCCGTGAAGGCAAGATTGTTTTAAAACCAAGAGGTGTGGGATAAGGTGAACTTTGGTTGACTTTGCCCCAATTAAAGGAAATGACAAGACAAAATGAAGAATGGAAAACAGATGCCAGACCCTGCAAATCCAAGGCTCTTCAGAAAGTGTACTTGGCGAATTACTACCAGTTAGGATTTCGGGGTAAGGGACAAGGGAAGCGTGCCTGAG
This sequence comes from Acomys russatus, assembly GCF_903995435.1. NCBI lineage: Eukaryota > Metazoa > Chordata > Mammalia > Rodentia > Muridae > Acomys > Acomys russatus. Next base: position 10,738,713 of record NC_067159.1, read on the forward strand.
ACAGGTTGAAGCTATCTCAGCACCACGGGCAGTGGAACCACCTACTCTGGGGCTGTTGTGAAGCCCAGAGCTCAGACACCACGTCATGAGGCTAGCGGAATTCACTAGCAGAATGTCATTAGCTGTGGCAAATGCCACTTGGACATAGCCAACCTTCCCAACTCAGGTTGCTAAACTGCCCCTGAGTTACAGGAGCCTAACGCCCAAGAGTAAATTCTCACGCAGCTTTCACCAGACCAGCATCTAGTGCATGTACACACACATATGCCTGAGTCTCTGCATCAGTGTTAAGGACATGTGCTGGATAATTTGACGCCAACTTGAGAAAAGCTAGAGTTGTCTGACAAGAGGGACCCACACCTGAGAAAATGCCTCCATAAGATTGGTATATAGGCAAGACTGTAGGGGAGTCTTCATTGATTGGGTGATGATTGAAGTGGGAGGAGCCTCGGCGGGTGGTCTTGGGTGCTACTAGGAATCAAGCATGGAGAGCAAGCCATAAGAAGCACCCCTCCATGGCCTCTGCATCAGCCCCTGCACCCCTCCATGGCCTTTGCATCAGTTCCTGCACCCCTCCATGGCCTCTGCATCAGCCCCTGCACCCCTCCTGGCCCCTGCATCAGCTCCTGCACCCCTTCCTGGCCTTTGCATCAGCTCCTGCACCCCTTCCTGGCCCCTGCATCAGCCCCTGCACCCCTACATGACCTCTGCATCAGCCCCTGCACCCCTCCATGGCTTCTGCATCAGCTCCTGCCTCCAGGCTCCTGGAGTTCCTGCCCCGGTTCACTCTATGATGGACTGTGATGTAGAATTGTAAGCTGAAATAAACTCTTCCTTCCTGGAATCACTCGTAGTCATGGTGTTTAATTACAGCAATAGAAACCCTAAGTATGTCAGAGCATGCCATTGTCTTCATACTTATGATTGGGGAGATATAAAATTTCTGGCTCTAACTGAGAAAATAATTTTTAAGAAAAACTCTTATGCAAATTAAAATAATAATCTTAAAAATATAGAACAAGAACCTGGAGAGATGACTCAGCGGTTAAGGGCGCTTGCTGCTCTCCCAGAGGACAGAGGTTCAGTTCTCAGCACCCGCATGGAGGCTCACAACCACCTGTAATTACAATTGCAGAAGATCAGCAACACTTCTTCTGACCTCCACAGGCAAAACACCCATACATCCAAAATAAACTTAAAATACATTGAACAAATCCCAGAACATTAGTATTTATCCATCTGACCCTTCCTTACTATATTAAAAAATAAATTAATTAAAATTAAATTGAAATAAAAATTAAAATAAAAAAAATAGCAGCGCTCAGGCATAAACAGCACAATCTGCTCTTCCAGAGGTCCTGAGTTCAATTCCCAGCAACTACATGGTGGCTCACAACCATCTATAATGTGATCTGATGCCCTCTTCTGGACTGCAGGTGTACATGCAGGCAGAGCACTGTATACATAATAAATAAATAAATAAATAAATATTTTTTTTTTTTAAAAAGCAGTTGTTGACATCTTCCCAGGGATTAAGCCCCATGCGTAACATTGCTCTTCTGTAGACTAGCTATTCAGGAAACGTGGGGCACAATGGCCTGTTTCCATACTCTCTGAAGAGTAGAGAGGAAGGCAGGAGCAGCAGGAGAGGAGGAGCCATGCTGACCAGGACAAGGTCTCTAAGGAGCTGAGAAAGGGACTTGGGCCCTTCTGGGGGAAAGAGAGCTCTGCAGAAGGAAGGGAAGGATTGAGCCACGGGCTCCCACAGCAGTGTTCCCAGGGACCACAGCCGACATTCCTCTGAATGACACTATACTTCGAAAAGTAATAGGTGGCAATGGGACCAGCAAGAAATCTCAAACAAGAGGTCATAGTCAGTAGTGACCTCACAGGAGTTCACCCCAGCGTTGCCAGACCCTCTGCATCTCCGTGTGCTTGGTCCCAACTGCACAGTGTGGGCAGTTCTTATTGTTCAAAGGGAATCTGCGGGCCCATCACATTTTTCTGGGTGAAATGTGGCCAGGACCTATAGAGTGACCTTGGGATTGGACGTCTTAGTTCCTTCCAGATCAGTAGCTAGCATTCTGACATCTCAAGGCAAGCTCCCAGAAATGTCAAGTAAAATTAGGTCAGAATTTAAGATTTTTTACATACAAGCTGTTAGATATTAATACTGACAAGCGGAAATATCTCCTCTGAAAATTCCTCTACTGTCTATGAAATATCATTCATCTAAACTTAGAGAATCAGGAACACAAAATGGAATTTTCTTAAACCTAAAAATAAGAAAACAAAATCTTATAAGATGCTGGCAAACTGGAATTCAGTAAAAGAAACTTCCCACATGCTTCAGATATTTAAAAAAGGCAAAATAAAGATTTTCAAAAAGAAGAAAAGCAATGAAACCTGAAGTTATAGAAAACAAGAAATATTTCTAAGAAGGAAAACAGGGAAACAAATATTTTTTTCTGTTGTTATCTATTCCTATTTTCCTTGTATGACGCATTTTGCTTGCATGAATGCCTGTGCATCGTGTGTATGCAGTGCCCTCAGAGGCCAGAAGAGGGGGTCAGATCCTCTGGAACGGATGTCACAGATGGCTGTGAGCCACAGTGTGGATGCTGGGAACTGAACCCAGATCCTTCTAGAATAGCAGCCAGTGCTCTTAATGGCTGAGCTACATCTCCAGGCACAGAACAAGAAGCTGTTACTAATATGCTTCTTGAAAGGGTACTGGGTTTCTAAAAACATATGCTAAATGAATAAAGCAGTAGTCCAACAACCTAAACACACAGTTTTAGAAAAGATCATCCGGCCTGCCCGTGCCCATATGCAGCAAGCCCTGGCCATCCTTTTCAGAGATGTCCTTCGCACACCCAGGGCATATGATAGCCAGAGACCGCTAACTGCAGCTAGTTAGGAGTCTAACTTGAATAAATACACTGTGAAATTACTCTCGAATTACACCCTGTCTGCGTATATCTCTTAAAAACACAGAGTGTAGTACCTTAGTCTAGAGATCCATTTGTCTTGCTGTTCTTTCACAGATTTATTATTCATTATCTAAAAGTACAAAAATACGGGCCTTTAGTCGTTTCTTTTAGACTTCAGTCTCTTGTGAAGCCCCCCCCGCCCCCCGCCCATGTCTATGTAGATTAAATGAAATGTTTGTGTTTTTCCCTTATATTATTTGGGCTCCTAGATCCAACCAATGACCCCAGATGAGAATTGTCCTCTGACCACTTGACACCCCAAGTATGGCTTGCCCTGGCTGACTAGAGCAGGCCTCAGGCTGCCCCTAACCCCGACTGCTGCAGGGGGGCTGCTACAGCTGAAATCTTCAGCCTCAGACAAAAGGCTGGCAAAGGTGAGGCTACTTCCAGGTCTCATGAGACCACCAGGAAAGATCAGGCACAGCAGTCTTTGCAAGTCCGCTGTGTGCACTGGCCTGCAGACGGGCAAGTTTATGGTCCCTCTTATATCAGCATACGTTTAGACAAAAGATCCCTGTGGCTCCCTGAAACAAAACACAGCAAAGAACAGCAACAAAAAGTCGAGGTTCCCCTCCTGTGTTACATCCGAAGAGTTTGGGTTTATGAGCAGAGAGAACAAACTCTGCGTTCTGAGAGCACAGTGTTCGTCTGGATCTTGGCAGCCGGCTTAGAGCCTGGGAGGCCGAGGGGTTACACAACACTCTGTGTCTTGCCATGCCAAACTTGAAGAGGTTATGTAAAAGAATGGCCTCCTCATCCTCTGTGGCCTGGTCAGTCTGGCAATCTCCCTTCCCTGTATCACGCCCCCTAGTGGCCCAGGTGAGCAGGTCTGTGACTGGAAGCTACTATATTCTCGTAGGGGACTGGCGGTATCATGCATACATGCCAACACCATCTTTGATTTCCTGTGGCAACAGGGCTCTTTAATTGTTTCAGTCGGTCCCCAAGACACTCTGTACCCTCTCTGGGACCAGCTCTGGCCTCTTGAGCAGTTCTGCCAATACAGCCTTGTTTACAACCCCGTTCTGTTAACTTTATCTTGGATTCTGTTACACATTGGCAGTTTCTCTTTGTATTTAATGCGTCTTTCCTGACCCACTGAAAATGTTTCAAGTGTACTGAAAATGTATCAGCAAAATATTGCACAGCACATGCGGAGACCATGTTTTGCTCCACCCCACAGCCCCCCCCAACTCCGCCCTTTGCACTGAGGTATCTCAGGTGGTTTTTCTCAGATAAATCTTGCCTTGGTTTATGTTTTTAAAAACATGTCATAAGACGCCTCCTTAGTACAAGATAGCATTTTTGTACCACAAAAGCACATCATAAACTCCTTTCTCAATGAATTCCCTCAGGCTCAAGAGAGAGAGAGAGAGAGAGAGAAAAAAAAAAAAAGGAAATTGTTTTGAGTATTTTAAATTGTTTGCATGGCTCTTGAATTTGGGGAATGGTCTTCTCTTCTTCCGTGGATATCTTTTGAATTCCTGCTTGTCTTGCTGTTTTTGACTTTGTTTTTCGGAGGGGATACACAGTGTGTCGGGGCTTTGTGTACAGAGGGTCAGTCAGTATGGGGCCTGAAAATATAGCTAGGCAAGAACTGTGGGTAACAACTCCTAGATATGATGAGGAAACCATTTTTTTCTTCACTTTGTTGGAAATCCTTTGAATTTTGACAGAGAACATTATTTACTCATTGGAGAACTTGAGTCTTTTGATGCTTTAAAATAATTCTTTTTTTTTTTTTTTTTAAGCCCGTGGCCTTGGACATGCTAGACAAGTGCTCCGCCAGACAGAGTCCCAACTTCTTCTTATTCTTACTTGTTTGGGCCTCAACATGTAAACACTGGTTATAGTCTAAGTTGCTGGCTTAAGCATGACTCTGCTTTAGAGTTTTGCTTCATTTGGAGAGCGAGACAATAAGTTTGCTTTATTCCCCTGCCTACCTCGGCCTGTCCTGTCCTCTCTCCCCACCCCGTCCCCGACACCCCCAGAGCTGAAATGAACTATAGGCTCAGGAGAGAAGCAATGTAGGGTCTGGGGTGTAGCTGACAGAGAACATGCCTACATGCATGTTCAACCTCCAGCACACGCGTGCACACACACACACACACACACACACACACACACACATTTGTCAAGACATTTAAAAGACAAACCCTTCGTACACTTGTGGTAGTCAGTTTTCCAGTAGTTTCCCAAAGCACCCGAAGCAATAAGCCCAAAAAGGTGAAAGGTTTATTTTGGTTCAGTTTGGGATGTCTGTCTGTCTGTCTGTCTGTCTGTCTGTTTAGATGCATCGGTGTTCTGCTTGTATTTTTATCTGTGTGAGGATGTTGAATCCCCCAGAACTGGAGCTACAGACAGTTGTGAGCTGCTGTGTAGGTGCTGGGAATTGAAGCCGGGTCCTCTGGAAGAACAGCTAATGAGTGCTCTTAACCACTGAGCCCTCTCTCCAGGAGTTTGGGATGTCTTAGTCCATGGTCCACAGTCCATTGCTCCTGGCTTTTATGTAGGTGATAAGCATCCAAACTCAGGTCTTCAGGTTTTCAGGCAGGCACTCTACAAACTGAGTCATCTTTCCAGCTCCCAAATGTGGGAAAAAAAATTTATTTATTTATTTATTTATTTTTATTTTATTTTATTTGGTTTTTCAAGACAGGGTTTCTCTGTGTAGCCTTGGCTGTCCTGGACTTGCTTTGTAGACCAGGCTGGCCTCGAACTCACAGCGATCCATCTCCTTCTGTCTCCTGCGTGCTGGGATTAAAGGCATATGCCATCACACTCGGCTCAAGCCTGGAAATTTAATACATAAGTAAATCTTGTAAAACTCAGTTTAAAAAAAAAAGGCACTTCTCTGTGTCTTTATATTCACCCCTTTGAGAAATGGTGTGGTATGTGATAGGTAGTCTTTGGCCGAGGAAGTAAGCCAGTTCAAGCCAAATTAGAATATATAAGATGTAGGTTTATTAGGGGACAGCTCTCGGGTGTCACCAGTCCCAAGGAACAGGCCAGGGAAGTCGCCTGAAGAGGGAGACAGAAAAGCAGTGAGGAGTCTCAGGTGGGCAGAGAGAGATTGTGCATGCACAGAGAGGGAAGAGAGAGGGAAAGCAGAGAGAGGGGATGAGCATATATATATGGTTTGGTTATATATATTTGGTTATAAAGGCACCTCAGCTGCTTGTCCCAGGTCTGAATCCCAACAGTACATGGTCGAAAAGGACAGGTACCCTGCTATGGATCCTGCAATGCATAGCATACTCCTACAGCGAAGGAATATGTGATCTAAAACCTCAGTAGTAGTTGGTGACTTAAGCTCTCATTTGGAGTTGTTCTTCTAGAGGTAATTTTTTTTTTTTTTTTAGGAGAATTTGGGTCTGGTGTCCAGGGAAATAAGCAGAATGACCTTGTTAACTTCCTGAGCAACTGATACCAAGAATCAACTCTCAGGCTGGAGAGATGGCTTAGCGGTTAAGGAACACTGGCTGCTCTTCCACAGGTTTCTGAGTTCAACTCACAGAAACCATATGGTGGCTCACAATCATCTATAATGAGATCTGGTGCCCTCTTCTGGCCCACAGGTGTACATGCAGGCAGAAAATTATATATATATACACAATAAATAAATCTTGGGGGTTTTTGGTTTTGTTTGTTTGTTTGTTTTGGTTTTTCAAGACAGAGTCTCTCTGTGTAGCCTTGGCTTCCTGGGCTTGCTTTGTAGACCAGGCTGGCCTCAAACTCACAGCGATCCACCTGCCTCTGCCTCCCGAGTGCTGGGATTAAAGGCGTGGGCCACCACACACGGCTAAATAAATCTTTAAAAAAGAAAACCCAACTCTCTTTGAGTCTACAAATGAAACTACTTGATTTTAATGATCACAAACCCTTATGAGTCAAATCCTATTGGATGGCCTCTGCCCATTTGAATTGGGTGAAACCCCCTTGAATACGACTATACACGAACACATGAGTGCCCGAGAGTAACAGTGAGGTGAAGCTCACCCTGGCCCTGGCTCACAAGCAAGGGTGAACAGGAGTGTAAGGACCTCTTCATTCTATGAATGAGCTGCTGGGGGGGTGTTGGGGATCACTTTTGTTAAAGAACACCTTTGGAAAGCAGTTGCTAACTGCCTAATGGCCCATAGCCCAGCTGTGCTAGGCCCCTGGGCAGGTTTCGGAGGCACCAAAGAGCATATCTAGAGGGGGGTAGAAAAATATAACGTTTACTGAATCTTACCAATAGAAAAGCAAACAGGTAAACTTAAAGATAAGGTAGGACGTTCAGTGGTGGCCCGGCTTACAGGGAGCATCCATAAGGAGCGTGTGTGCATTGCTTAGAAACACCGGAAGAACTCGTGGTACTGTCAGACTAAGAACGCACGGTCTCCCTACCATACCCTTTCTGTTACAAACTTGGGGGACACAGTCTGTACCCCCAGGTGAAGCCAGATTCAGCCGATCGAAAACAGCCAAATTAATAGTAAAAGGCAGGAAAAGCCCATTGATTCAATGTTACAACACTGGGAAAAAGGGCAGAGACCCAGCAGCTCCTTTCAATACATTTTGGGGGTTCCTGAAGTGAGATTAAAGCTTTACTAGAGAGCCAGAGATGTGATCATTTAAGCAGTATCTATCAAGGTGTATTATTATTATTATTATTATTATTATTATTATTATTATTATTATTATTATTATTCCTAAAGCTAACCCCCTAGGTCCATTCTCTTATTTGGACACTGACTCATTCCTGAGCCTGATCACCAAGGTCCAACTATCAAGACACCAAGGCCACCAATCGATAAAAATGCATTACTTGGCTAACCTGTCCGTTCAGGATTTACCAACTCACCCTACATACGCTCCCCTTTCTCCCCCTTTAAAAAACACTTCTTCCGAGACACCCGCTGCTTGCTGTCTGCCTTTGTCTGATCCAGAAGCAGCAACTCCCACCTTGTCCCTCTGGCCTAATAAATCTCCTTTGCTCTGAGAACTCGGTGTCTGTGTGTGTTCTGAACCAACTCGGAAGGCTTCCCAGACTCTACAGTCTGGATTCCAGCCTCATCCTGCAAGGTGGTCCGACGTGTTATTAGAACTATGAGAAACCTCTTTTCTGGAAATCAAGCTACCATCTGCTGGTCCAGGCTTCAGCCTTTTTCCTTTTCCCAGCAGGAGACTCCTGGAGAAAAATACAGTTTCTTGGAGTCCATTGTTTCAAGAATCTGAAAGCCGGATTGAGGGATATGAGTGTCTCTTTGGAACTTATTCATTTCTTCCAAGCCAATTACAACATTACCATGTAGACTGCCAAAGGGAGAGGAGTTGGTTTTTTTGTTTTTGTTTTTCTTATAATGGAGATTTTTTTTAAAAAACATATATATTTATTTCATTACACATGAATAAAACAAACTACATACATCAGAGAGAACCATGAGACAATCATGACTCATACAGACGTCACATTCATAGTGATTTGGCTATTTGTATTTGTCAAATTTGAAATAGACATCTTTCCTATCTTGTTGGGTCTAAATTTCTGGGGAGAAGAGTTTTAAAGGTGGCATTGTTAGCTTGCTGTGTCCTTATGTGACTAGCACTCCGAGGAACAGATGATTTCATATACTGCACAAGTGACAGGCTCTCAAGTAGATAACAGCAGTTTGCCCCAGTTCCCAGTGTGCCTGAGAGGGAGTCAGTGGCCTTCCAGACAGTCCTTGGTCTGAACATCCTGGTCTTGGCCCACTTTCAATAAAGGCCACTGTATTCAATGCCCTACTGCCCCCCCCCCCCCGCTACCCCCTGTGTCCCCCCGCCACCCCCTGTGCCCCCCCTGCCCCCCCGCCACCCTCTCTGCCCCCTGCCACCCCCTGTGCCCCCCCGCCACCCCCTCTGCCCCCCCCCGCCACCCCCTCTGCCCCCCTACCACCCCTGTGCCCCCCCGCCACCCCCTGTGCCCTCCCCCCGCCACCCCCTGTGCCCCCCCGCCACCCCCTGTGCCCCCCCCGCCACCCCCTCTGCCCCCCCACCACCCTCTGTGCCCCCCTCCCCACTCATCATACGTCATCAGCTAGGAAAGTTTTTTTTGTCTTGGATGAAGATTCCTCACGTGCCTGTGGTAATGAATTGTTAACTGAGGGTCTCCCATGCTTTTAGCCTCGAGCGTGGCCTGGGGCATCTGTTACAGATTGAAGTCAAGAACATTAAAACAGCCGGCACCATAGAGCTTTTGATCCAGTTTCAAATAAGAGGACCCTGTACAGACTGTGATGCCTAGAAAAGATTGTGGAAGAGACTATAGAAGCATCCAGGGCTTTGAGCCACTCAAGCTGTAGAATGTGGTGGCTGTTAAGTGCTTAAACCTGGCAACTCTTAATTCAATCCTTCAGTCCACACATTACTGCCCAGTGCCTTGACATTTTTCTTTTTTACAAAGTGCAAGAATTGTGCCAGAAATTAATACAATATGAGAAAAGTTTATTCCACCTGAGAAATTAGAGACATTCAGAGAGTAACAGGGGTTCCTTATAACCCTGCCTCAGGCTACTTGTTCTAAAGAAAACAAGATCTTAGCTAGCTCTCCACCATGCCAGGTGTGCCCCTTACCTAGCCCTCCCTCCATGCCACCAGGTATGCCTCTTAGCTAGCCTTCTTCCATGTATATGAGTGCTTTATCTGCAGAAGAGGGCGTCAGATCACATTATAGATGGTTGTGAGCCACCATGTGGTCGCTGGGAATTGAACTCAGGACCTCTGGAAGAGCAGGTGGTGCTCTTAACCACTGAGCCATCTCTCCAGCCCCTCAGCTGTGCATCTTAACTAGCCCTCCTCCATGCCAGGTGTGCCTCTTAGTTAGCCCCTGCCCCCTCCCGGCAGGTGTGCATGCAAAGCCAAAGAAGGAACCTGTCCTGAGAATGGCTTGAAAGTGTGATGTTTATAAACACACACACACACACAAAAAAAAACATCGTATTTATCTTTCAAGAAAAAAAAATCCTATAAAAAGGAAAACCATGAAACAGAAAGGCAGAAACTCTTGGATACCTTTACTTTCTCTGCTATCTATATTACACAGCTTATTTTATAGATAAAAAAACATTTTGTCAAGGTCTGATGTGATCTGTTAGGTTCAGTTACTTGTTCTTTGTTATGTTTACATTTCATTTCATCTTAAATTGCATATACATTTTTATCTGCTTGCTCAAATATAACACACAATGTATTGTGTATGAAATAGACAACTTAAAAAAATGTGCATCACCCATGTTCCTCTTCCTCAGATTTTAGATTTAGATTTAAAGGTGGCAGTACTAACTGATAATAACCTCTTATCTTTGGAAAGACAAATATTTTTTTTTTCTCCTGATAGAAAGCAAATGCTAAATACCTGATGGATTTAAACTCAGATATTGAAATCAAAATTATCAGTGTCTATTTACCTCCTGCAGTAAAATGAAATGGTGTGTGTGTATGTGTGTGCCTGTGTGTGTGCATGTGTATGTGTATGTGCGCCTGTGTGTGTGCCTGCGTGTGTCTGTGTGTGTGCCTGCGTGTGTCTGTGTGTGTGTCTGTGTGTGGGTATGTTTGTGTCTGTGTGTCTGTGTCTGTGTGTCTGTGTGTGTGCCTGTGTGTGTCTGTGTGTGTGCCTGTGTATGTATATGTGCGCCTGTGTGTGTGCCTGTGTGTGTCTGTGTGTGTGTCTGTGTGTGTGTCTGTGTGTGTGTATGTTTGTGTCTGTGTGTCTGTGTGTCTGTGTGTGTGCCTGCGTGTGTCTGTGTGTGTGTCTGTGTGTGTGTATGTTTGTGTCTGTGTGTCTGTGTCTGTGTGTCTGTGTGTGTGCCTGTGTGTGTCTGTGTGTGTGCCTGTGTATGTATGTGTGTGTCTGTGTGTGTGTGTGTATGTGTGTGCCTGTGTGTGTGCATGTGTATGTGTATGTGTGCCTGTGTGTGTGCCTGCGTGTGTCTGTGTGTGTGTATGTTTGTGTCTGTGTGTGTGTATGTTTGTGTCTGTGTGTCTGTCTGTGTGTCTGTGTGTGTGCCTGCGTGTGTCTGTGTGTGTGTCTGTGTGTGTGTATGTTTGTGTCTGTGTGTCTGTGTCTGTGTGTCTGTGTGTGTGCCTGTGTGTGTGCCTGTGTATGTATGTGTGTGTCTGTGTGTGTGTGTCTGTGTGTGTGTGTGTGTGTGTGTGTGTGTATGTTGTGTGTGTCTGTTTAATGTTTAAATTGGCTAAGCCCTGGGGAAATGTTGGATAAACAGTTTTGTTCAGAGAAAGTCATAGGCCTTGATCCATCAAGTGGAAAGAAGTATGAGCAGTAACAACTAGCCAAGCGTGGAAGGAGAAAACATCAAAGAATCATTATAAACTTCAAAGGCACCGTGAAGTGGAACGATGGACGCCAAGTGCCTTGGTGACAAATGAAAGGGCCACATGTCTTCCTGGTGACACTGTATTCATAGAACAGGCACTTCATCTCTTATAACACCACACAGCTGGGCTTTCCCTACGCCCCAGAATGTACCCTTTAGGGATCATCAAAAAATACTGGAACAAAAAAAAAAAAAAGGGTTTAAAAGCAACCAAACTGGTGTAACGAAAGCTAAAAGGTTAGAGGTGCCCAGCAGCATGAAAAGGATTAGGAAAATTGTACTTTATCTACAGGAGGAAATACTAGATAATATCTAAGTCTCATAAATGCACATATAAGCAGAATACTGATATGGCCCACTTTTTAAAAATACACACCACAGGGGACAAAGAATGTTTTGTTGGATAAAGTGCTTGGTATGCAAGCAAGCCAACCTGAGTTCAGATCCCTACTGTCCACTTTAATAAGTCAGGCTTGGTCTGGGCACCTGTAATCCCCGGCCTGGGAGTCAGAGAGAAGAAGATTCTAGAAGTCCATTCACCAGCCATTGTAGCCAACCAGAGCTTCAGATCCAGTTAATGACCCTATCTCAAATCTTTTTTGTTGTTTGTTTGTTTGTTGAGACAAGGTCTCTCTGTGTTAGCCTTGGCTGTCCTAGACTTGCTTTGTAGACCAGGCTGGCCTCGAAATTACAGCAATCCGCCTGCGTCTGCCTCCCGAGTGCTGGGATTAAAGGTGTGTGCCACCACGCCCGGCCCCCTATCTCAAATCTTAAGGGTCAACCTCAAGCCTCCACATGTTCACACATAGGCACTTGTACCTAAATACACATGTGTGCACACACATATCATATATATGCACAGAGAGACAGACAGACAGACAGACAGACAGACAGAGACAGAGACAGAGAGAGAGCTTATGGCCTTGTGTTTTCTTGTCTTGTCTCTTGTCTCTTTTCTTTCTTGTACAAGTGATCCAAGCCAGAGCTTGGATGTGTGTGCTAAACAAATTACCAACGAGCCACACAGACAGCGCTAATATGTGTAACATTAAATTAATAAAACAACAATTTTTCTTGGTTGTTTTGTTTTGTTTTTTGTTTATTTGTTTGTTTGTTTTTTGAGACAGGGTCTCTCTGTGTAGCCTTGGCTGTCCTGGCCTCGCTTTGTAGACCAGGCTGGCCTCAAAATCACAGCGATCCTCCTGCCTCTGCCTCCCGAGTTTTTCTTTAAACCTGATAATTCCCCAAATAATTGACACAGAGAGATTACAATTTATTTTATAAGCTTAAAGCACTAGAGCTGGGCAGATATCAGACCTCTAAGCTATTTTGCTACCTTCCAGCTACACACCCCAAGCTACTTGCCAGTATGTCCTATCTGGGCTGGATCTGCTCCATCAGGGCACGTTCCTTTTCTCCGTTTTCTTCCTTCCTTATGCAACATCTTCTTCCTCTCTCTTTTTTCTCGCCTCATAGTCTCTCTCAGATTCTAAGCCCAGGAACCTAAGCCCCACCTATCTCTTTTCTGCCAACCCAGGCTATCAGCAACTTTATTAGCTAATCAGGGATATTTGGGGGTGAAGTTACACACCATCACTTGATGTACATGAGAATATACCCATCTGGGGTGCAACCAGATCTTAGGGGTCAGTAATTAGCATTAGAATACATAGCACCAGACCAACCCCTAGCAAATACATTTTAAGTAAAACATTAAAGAAAGATAGAGCAGGACCTGTAGGGAACAGTGGAAACTCTGAGCAAGCAAAGTCCTGAGTGAATATGTATTTTGACACAGGCACAGCCATGTTGAGAACTGTAAGACCTTGGACCAATGGAACTATTGGAACAACTATTACTCACACGGCACAGTCTCAAGAGGAGTGGCAAGGCTTTTCTTGGGAGTATGAGTCTTTATGAACAATTGATCAGTGGGTGCAAAGACTAACAACTGCAGCTTTCCCCCTCCTGGATAGCCACAGCCTGAGACTGCTCCATTACAGAGACCCCCTACCTAGATTAGCTCACCCCAACCCCTGTGCTCTACTCAATAAACACCCTGATGACCCAGGTTATGGTGTGATCAGAACCCAACCCAATCCCAGCCTCACTGTATGTGTGTCTATCCTTTATTCATTCCCTCGCTGCCCCTAGTCAGGGTTCTGGGACCCAAGCCATAGGGATCCCGACAAGAACTTATGTGCACGTGAGACTTACCTGACTAAAGCGGGCATCATTAGAAGTCAAGGGAACCTGAAGTGACGTCACTAAATTGACATTCATCAAGTCTCTACTACGTCCAGGGCATTTTCGAGGTGGCAAACACTGAAAACACTAGTGAACAAGAAGAACCCAGACTACATGGCATTTTTGTCATTAGCATCAGTGATAATAGATTTATATTAATTTGCTACATTTGAGTATTTTCTCTTTCTGCTGATGGTATTGAAAACTAAGCTGCGTCACCACGTTTTTTTGCATAGCTCTTTCATGGCTTTTGGAAGACAAAAAGCATTCATTTTTTTTTTTTCCCAAGACAGGGTTTCCCTGTGCAGCCTTGCCTGTCTTGGACTCACTTTATAGACCAGGCTGGCCTCAAACTCACAGAGATCTGCCTACCTCTGCCTCCTGAGTGCTGGGATTAAAGGCGTGCGCCACCACACCTGGTACTCTTTCTTGTTGGGAGGCAGTCCAGGGTGGGAGGTCACTGCTTGCTCAACACTAGCTGATATTGTCGGCATTCCAAACTGGTTATACTCCCAGCAATACACAAGTTCCATTACTCCATGAGTTACCAGGTATTGTCAGCTGTTGTCTCTTAGCCACTCTAGTGGACCTGTGCTAGGAGATTCCAGTGTTTACGATGACTCTGATAGTTAATGGCATTTGTTGTGATTTTACAGGCTAATAGGCCACTTGGCTATTCACTTTCAGGAAAGGCCTGTTCAAGCCTTGATGGTCTTTGCAAGGTATCTTTCTGGGTATATTGTTTTTGGGTAAGAGATCTTCGTTGAGCACTCATATTCTCCAGCCTGGCCTGAATCCCTACCTATAAACCAGCTTACTCTGGAACCCTGCATGGGAACCGCTGAGACCCTGACTCCCCTATAGCTTGCTCTTTTGTGTGGTTTTAAATACTTCAGGAGTCTGTGATGCGAATGTAGGACCGATGAAGGAGAAATGTGAGTAAACGTTTTATGCTAACAATGTCTACAAAAGCATGTGAGGTGCCACATGGCAGGTCTCCCCACTGGCTTTTGACTTAGAGACTTCAGAAGGACCAAAGCAATGGCCTTCAGTGTTCAAGATCATCTGGGGGGGGGGGGGGTTGCGTTCACTGGAACCAGGCTTCTCATAAGTTGTTTGTTGGTGTGACAAAATACCAAACAGAAACGACCTAAGGGAAGAATGATTTATTCTGGTTCGTAGTAGGAGATACAGCGCAAAGTGGCAGGGAAGGCAAATGATAGGAGTGAGTTATAGATGTCATGGTAAGTGTTGGTGTCCATACACCTTGCTCATATCATGCCTCAGGAAACAGAACACGTTGAAGAGGGGCTTGGCTCCAGAAGCCAAAGTCTATGCTCCTGGCAATTACTGTCGCTAGACCCTACCTGCCGGAGAGCCCACAGTTGCCCAAGATAGCCATCAACTGGGAAACGAGCATCTAAACACATGAGCCTCTATCTAAGGGACACTTTAGTTTTAGAGGCGTCCCTGGGGCTTGTAAGAGCCTGTGTGCACCGGGGATAGGATGAGCAAAGGAGAGCGGCTGAGGCTTGGGATCTGGATCGGGATGGAAGGAAAGAAGAAGGAACAGGTAGCTTGGGGGCTGCAGAGCTCCTGGTTGCTCCCTGGGGCTCCTGACAAACCAAGGGAATCAGGCATCTTTATCCTGCATCCCACCGTGTCAAGGCCCTACTTGCTGCCCCAAATGGCCATCTTTGTGAACACAGGTCTTGGGAGGAAGCGACTGGTCTTCATGTAGTCAGAGATCTTCTTCAGGCCCTGTGAGTGAGGACAGAGCAGGAACTCAGGTCAGTCAGTGGCCCCACTGGGCTAAGCAGTCCCACTCCAGGAACATCTTTCCCTGTAGGCTCTAGAGTCTAGAAAGGGTCTCTTCAGTTTCCTAGAAAGACTCTGCATTAGGATTTGTACCCACCATAGATTATATGCTTAGAAAACCCATTCTGGGGAGGTCCCATAACTAGCTTTTCCTTGTGACACAAAATGTCAAACGGGAATGTCCAATGGGGCTCACACTTCAATCTGCCCTATATAATTGGTTGTAATGATAAATTTTACCCAAGAGGCAAGGGTACTGAGCACAGGTCTTGCCAGAACGCAAGTGTTCAATAAACACTACTGCTTTTGTGGTCAGTTCCAGGACCAAGACCTTTTCAAGCAAGGGCTGAAGTGGGGGTGGGGGGGGGACAGCGGATATGGGGAGAATAGCCAAAAAAGGGGGGGTGGATTTAGGGCATCACCTCAAAGCGAGATATGAAGTCCTTCAGGTTTGGGAATGCTTCCAGGCACTTGGGTTCAAAGATTTGGTTCCTCTCAAGCATATCATAAGCAATGAAGTCCACAAAGGTGATCTGCCGGAGGTGGAGGGTGAGTGCAATGGGATCTGGTAACCTGGGAAGGATGGCAACTCCTCCCCCCCTCCCCTCCCCCTCCACTTTACCTTGTTGCCTGCAAACCAGGGCTGCTTGCCCAGGAACTCGGAATAAAGCCTCAGCATTCCAGGCAATTGCTCCAGGTACCCTGGCTTCAGCTTCTCCTACGGGGGAAAAAAAAAAACAAAACACCGTGACCACCGTCAGCCACAAGATTCTGGGCACAGGCTGGCCTCACAGGGCCACAAAGACCCCATTCAGGCTTTAGTTTATTGTGTGACTGTTGATTAGAGTCCTGCAGGCAGGAGACCTGTATCAGAGGTGAGGAGAAGCCACACAGGAGCACACTGACCCCGAGACTCACCGCAGATGCTCAGAACAACTCTTGTGGGTCACACAGGCCTGGGTGAGCCAGCTCTGCACTCAGATGTTAATGTGAAGCAAGTAACTAGAGCATTCTGGGAAAGAGGTCAATTGTTCTATACAGTAAAGTGGCAGGAGAAAGGTAGGACTTTGGTGCAGTTTCAAAAAGAAAAGGGAATCTGAGAAGGTAGAAGGGAAGAAAGAGAGGATAGGGCTGATAGGCCATGAACTGCCTATTGGGAACACGTACTTATCACTATGGGCATCCTGGACACGGCTCTGGGGCTCTAGCTGAGAGGAGCCCCCAGGTGATGGCTCCCTTTCCTTTGCAGGTTGCACCACTTTTTCTCATTGCTTGAATGTGTACCATAAAGCAATGATGACTTAAGCCAAGTGGAAGATATAAGCCAGGCCAGAAAAGGGTAGGCAGAGCTGAGAGATTCCAGACACAGTCTTTACTACGGAGCTACTGATGCTTGACTGTGGAGCACTTTGCTCCAGTGGCTAAAGGCAGAGAAACTCATTAGAGTTTCATCTGACAAGACTCTGAGGTTTGGGAGTCACTCTGTTGGCGTGTGTGTGTGTGTGTGTGTGTGTGTAGGGGTTGGCTTTGTTTAGGTGTTTTTGATTTTGAGACGGTATCTTGCTGTGTAACCAGGAAAGCCTTAACTTTAGTCCTTCTGTCCCAGCCTCCAAACTGTGCCACCATGGCTCCACTGGCAGCTCAGAACACCGTTTATAGGTGAGCAGCACTAAGACGTTTACATGTTATACACACAGAGCAGAAGAGGAGGCAAAGTTGCGAGCCCAGAGTAGGACTCACAAAGTCAGCATTGTAGCAAAGCCTCGCCAGCACCAAGCGGTTATCCATAATCTGGTTCTCCAGAATGTCCACACGAATCCTCTCCTCTTCTGTCTCCCCACCTGCGAAAAACACAGCACAGACTCACTCTCAACGTGCCATCCCAACTGGGCCGGGGGTGGGGCGTGGGGCTAGGGGTGGGGGGGTGGCCGCCGTTCCCCACCCTGCAGGCAGCCCCACTCACACATGTTGTGCTTGCGGCCGAGGTAGCGCAGGATGGCGTTGCTCTGGGTGATCTTGTGTGACCCGTCAATTAAGTAGGGCAGCTGGAAGGATGAGCAGGGATGGTTATATGAGATGTGAGGCCCTGGAAGTCCTTCTTTGGGTGAGGATGGACATGGAGCCCGGCACTCAGTATGCGCCTGGCATGGGAAGCCTCCTATGAAGATGCTGCACTCTGGATGAAGAGCTGGGATCCAGTCCATCACAGAGCGATGGAGTGCACAACCAGGGATGGGCAGGTGAACGCACACGAACCGACTCCCAGACCTTCTCATCTGTCTTAAACAAGGACACTGTCACCATGTCCAAACCTCCCTTTCCCTGCACCTACGTTAGGAAAGTCCAGGCCCAGCTTGAACTTCTCGATCAACCATTGGCTTTGGTCATAGTCAGGAGCTGTGGTGGACAAAATAATGGTGAAAGCAAAGGACCCATGTGTTCGAACCCCCTTCCCAAGACCCCTCCCCCCAGGACTCAGAGATAAGACTTTGAGGCAGGAGACCTGGAAGCTGTCTCACGCAGTCACACTGCAAGCTCTCAAAGACCCAGTTATGTTTGTCGGCGCTGTGGGCTCCTTCATCCCTAGAGCTTACAAACGATCTAGCCAGTTGCTAAGGAAATGGAACCTGGTTACAAATGCAGTGGACTCTCAAATCTTTCCTTAGCATCTTCCGTTGGTCAATCAAACCACACCCAAGGGTTCTGGAAGGGGTATAGTCTAGGTCCAGCAAAACAGAGGCTGAGCTGAGAAATGGGGTGCCTAGGCATGGGCTGCTGGCCACCAATGGGCAGGAGCTGGCCAGGAATCTGACTAGAAAGGATTCAGTCACCGTCCCCCATGGTGTATCTCTTCTCCTCATAGCTTGAGTCTGTGTATTCCAGGAGTAGGCGGATGGCATGGCCCAGCTGTGAGAGACCACCAGAGATGATGAGATTCTGTCCCCACTCCAGAGGAGTCCCCTTTCCTGACCTAGTTCCACCATCTCCATGCATGGACGGACACACACACACACACACACACACACACACACACACACACACACACACACACACCAGCAAGAGCATGCTTCAAGAGAGACAGAAGGCTCCAATAGTCCTGGAAAACAATCCTCTTCGGTAAACCCATCTACTGCATGCGTTCTTGCCCCTCCTCCAAGTCCTACCCTGCCTTCGTACCGCTCACTCACCCCACGGATGTCCCAGTAACCCAGTATCATGGGCATGGTGCTGTGGTCTGAACAGTCGGGCTCAGTGTCAGTCTGGCCTCGACTTTCCGAGAGCTGCCAGGAACAGAGGGACTTGGCTTTATCAGGTCTTCACACCGCCCTTCCCCACCCCCAGTTCTGACCAATACCAGAGCCTAGGAGCAGGGCCCGCCCCCCCCAGCCCCGCCCCTCAGAAACTGTAAAAGGCAGCCTGAGCTCAGATCCTATGGTGATGACTTGGCTGGACTTGCCTGCTCCGTGTTAGGGGCTCCGCTTCCTTCTGCTGTAGCGCTACTATTCTCTACCCTGTAGTCTAAATGTCAGCCACACTGCCCAGTGACTACGATTCAGAAGGACTGGACACCTGAGAAATGTGTCCTGAGGGCAAATTATTTTTTATATTGTGAATACATAAAAAATAAAGAACTGGTAAACGTAATAATGTAAATATATTCATGCATGCAAGATAACTTCATTTTGGAGCTGGGGGGGGGGGGGGGGAGAGCACACACTTGTGCGTGCACCCGCCCACAAGTGTGTGTGTGTCCGTGTATCCTGGATCACATGGTAAATGTATCCATTTTTTCCCTCAGTTTTTTATTTTGATATAACATTAGACTTTGAGAAAATTCACAGAAGAAAAAGTACACACTTATCACCTATGTACTGTATGTATCTGCTCCCTATTCAGGTGCCCTCCCTCAGCCTCAGTCCTCCCTAGCCCGCCTTTCCCTCTCTCTTTTTCTCCCCTCCCCTGACCATGGACTCTTCCTCATCATGAGTACAAAAGCTTATAACCAAGATTCCGTTTTCCTTCTCTCCAACACCATCCTGAGGGTGAGTAAGACTGAAGGAAAGGCAATTTATAATCATCTCTGCTGTGCTGACTCCCAGCCAGGCCATACAGGTGGACCAGTAATTTACGACAATCGCAGGAACACAGCTCTCTTTACAAAGCCTTGAAAACCTTGCTCCAAATTCCTGAGTAACAAGTGTCTTATGTTTCTTCTTTTTCCTTTTTTTTTTTTTTTAAGATGGCTTCAGAGTCTGGCCTTGGAACTCTTTGTAACCAGGCTGGCCAGAAATTAGTTTCAGTTCCTCAGCCTCAGCTCCCGAGGGCATGAGGCTCCATGCCTGTCTCGCTTCTCAGATGCGCCATCAACTCACTCAGATCTTGATTGTTTAAAACATACTTTGTGTTGGTTTTATTTTGTTGTGTTAAAATGTAGCTGAGAGTGAGAAGCCTTCCCTCATTGTACTGATGGTTTTTAGGCCTGATTGTTAGTAACTTGAGAATCTCAGTAATACTGAAGAGTAGACAAGATTCCAGCCACAAAAGGTGCCCTTCCTGCTCCAGAGACCTTGTGCAGGCACCTGCTCTAGGGGTCTCCTTTTTGGTCTTCCAGAACGCCAGTGAACAAGTTGGCCTTAGAGGCAATGGTGAAAGCCCCTGAGTATGACAGTCAAAGCAAGGGTGACTCAGGCTTTGTGGGGACCAAACAGGGCCATACGGGGGACCTCGCTGGGGAATTCTGCAGGTAACAAATGTCTCTGGAGCCCACGTGTTGGGAGTGTAGAGCTGACCACTAGAGAGGAGAGGATGGGAGTGGGCCCACCAGGCGCCTTAACACAACTCAATCACTGCTACACAGGACAGTCAGGCCAGGCTCAGGGGCAGTCACCACAGGAGGCCACTTTGTTGAGTGAAAAGAAGAAGTGGGGGATCTGAAAGACAAAAAGTGGAACAGGGATAAGGGAGAAAAAAAAATGGCCAGGTGAGACCTTGGGGTCAGGAAGAGGAAAGAAAAAGGAGAGAGAAGATATTGCCAGGGCTGCTACAGAGGGCCCCACAACATCACAGAGAAAAACAGGCTTCTCACCCCCACCTCTTGTCCTGTTGAGGTCCTAATTGTTGCCCCAAGTGTTCATATTTAGTGGCCATCATTGTGAGCACAGGTCTGGGGGAAGTAGGGCAGGGGTCTGCTCCAGGCCCTGTGAGTGAGGAAAAAGCAGGAAGGTGCTCCAGCCCTCATCCTCACTGGGCCTCTTATCTCTACTCCAAGGACAGCCTTTCCCTGTGGGTTCTAGAGGAAGCTCTCTGGAAAGCGAATTCTTCAATTTCCTGTAAAGAATGGAAGACTGAATGGGGCCGGGGGCGGGGGTGGGGCAGAGAGGCAGGGGTTGGAGGGGTTGGGGGGAGGCGGGGGGGGGGGGGGGTCTAAAACTCTAGATAGTCAGAAAACTCACTCAATAATCCTGCAGGATCTATCTGACCGTGCCTAGCTATCAGCAAGGAGGCAGTCTAGAGCGGTTAGGTGGCTTCCTCCTACTTACACAGCTCCTGTTCTGTGCCCTCTCTGCCCAGTCCCCTCCTGTCTTCCTACAGGAGACCCTCTCACTCCTTGCCTTCAGAGACTGGATCCTTTCTCAGAGGAAACGTCCTCGTTGATGATTCACACAGAAACTACCTGTGACGGGACAAGGACTTCCAGAACAGGCCCCTGCCGCAGGACAGAGAGTCCAGACCTGAGCCAGTGATTCAGCAAACCCTGGAGGAAAAGCACAGGGGGAGGGAGGGGCACCTTGGAATGCTGAGCCGGCTCTAATTAGCTCTCCTGAAAGTAGAGGTCCAACCTGTTCTTATATGGAGCCTCAGGCCAATCGCCCTGAGCCCGCCTGCTGCCTCACATCCAGCTCTGCTAACAGAGGACCGCGCAAAGAGACACTGGGTGCATTTTGTTCCCTCTTACCAGGAGAGACTGCTCAGATCATTTCTACAGTGTTCAGAGACCTGGAGTGACTATTATCAAGGAGTGAGGTGCAGGCAGCATCGGGCTACAGCCCTCATCCCCCGCCACCCCCACCCCTCACCCCCGTCTATCCTTCCCATGGTCATAGCGCCGCCACGGTTCACAGGATCACCATGACTACTATTCCTGGGTCAGAACCAGAGCCAAAGAGAATCTAAGGAAGCAGAACAGCACCAGACGGGAGAGAAGACTCAAGGCTACAAGCCTGATGTGCTGATGCCTCCAGTCCCCGAATCGCTAATGGAGTCGATTTCTGTATATATCAAGTGGGCTCTGAAGAACCCATGGCTAGCTGGGACATGAAGGCTACTGCGCCCTCCAGGAGCCAGGTGGTACCAAGGCTTGTGTGCCTCTTGCTCTCTGCTGCACTTAGTCACTGGATGGAGGGTCATCTTTGCATGACAGTCACTGAGCATCAGTGAAAATAAGTATATAACCTCATATCACTGATATAAAGCAAGACACTCAGAAAGTGAAGGAAGAAAGGCTTGAGAGGGAAGGAAATTGCCCCCATTTAATTACAGGATTCCAATCTTCCAACTAGGGGCCCGGAGAGACAGTTCAATGGCTAAGAGTGATTGCTATGCAGCCACTGAAGACTTGAGCTCTGGTCCTAGTGTCCAGGTAACAAGCTAAACATAGGTTCATGCCTATCTGTAACCCCAGCATTGAGGACTGGAGACAGGAGCATGGCTGGAGCTTGCTGGCTAAAAGCCCATCTGAGCTGAGCTACTGGGTTCAGGTAGAGACCCTGCCTCAAAGGAATAATGTGGAAAGTGCTAGAGGACCCCTAATGTCTGCACATGTCTTTTTGCTAGTGAGCGCGCGCGCGCACACACACACACACACACACACACACACACTTCCAACTGGACCTCCTACATGTCTCCTCAAATCTAGCACCAACTATACCCCTTGGGTCTCAGGGTTTCTCCAGTGGGGGATATGTCCGTAAGGTGCTCTGCAGAGGGAGTGTGAACACTGTCTGTCTTGTGACACTTCACCTCTATCCTTTGTCTCCACTTCCTAATGTCAAGTCTGGCATGAGCACCCCCTCCCAAGGATCCTGGACTGGGAAACACAGCTTGTGCATGACCTGAGGCCTTTCCTTTAATTCAAAACAGGGTTAGACACTGCCTGCTGGCCTCAGAATTTAGAGACCAACAGGGAAGGGCCCACACAGCCATCACTAGTTCTAAGTCCTTAAGCAAGTAACTGAATCCTTACACATGGCGTCCATATATGTCCAATGGGACTGGTAACTCCACCTGCCTGTGGAAATGTTCCTATGATTCAATTGACCCAAAGACCTAGGACATCAGCCCAAGTCATGGAATAAAGTGCTCAATAAGTAGTAGTTATTTTTCATTTCAGCTCCAGGTTTAGTAACAAACTGTGGAAAGAGATTCAGAGAGAAAACATCCACTTAAGAAGATAAGCGGTCCTCTACTGACAGGAATATGCGGTTGACCACCAGCTCACCGAGGCAGGGGGAGCAGGAGAGGAGATGCAGGGCCTGGAAGGCCATAAGCGTAACGGAGATCGAACACTCTGGGAACCATTTCAGGAGAGAGTTCAACTTTAATCAGAGAGAACAAAGGTTATATACCTTTTGGGGAGTGGGTGGGTGGGTGGCTTCCAGGATAGGCATTCATAATTGGCTGAAACCAGGCATTTTAAGGATACTTGTTTTACATTGGGCGGCACACTTCTATCATATGAAGGGGGACACAGTACCTAGTTATCCTACAACAACAGGGAGGGGAGAGCTAGCAGGCAGCTGTGTCAAGGGCCATAGATCAAATGTGGTGAGGGGCATCTATGCCTAAAGACTCTCCAGATGGAGTCAGGCAGAGAGCTGGAGGCCCTGCTGGGGAGAGGGAGTCCTACACCTAATGCTGAGCTCAGAATGGCTATTTGGACTGAGAGGACTGCACCCTCAAACAGCGGGGGGTCCTTCCAGCAGGAATGTATACAGAGGTATAACACCAAGAAATATATGTAACAACGTCTATCATAAGGAAGAACAGTAGCATGGATATTCTGCAGACCGAAAGGAGGGCTAGCCAGCCACTGGATCCTCAAAAACAGTAACTCCATATTTCATTTCACCCTTTCCTCAGCTTCTGTCGACCATCGTGGCTCCTCAGGACCTGAAAGAAAAGTCTCATCATCTCAGTGAGGCACTCAGGCACACTGGCTTCCTTTTATCTAAAGCAGAAAATTATTGTCACCACCCTCAGACACAAGGTGCCCAGCAGAGGAGGACACACTTGACAGCTCTCTACTTGCCCCAGTCTGACCAGGGTGAGCAGCTGTCTTTCCCAAGACTAGAAATTAGCAAGTTTGCAAATCTCACTGTAAATAATGGCATGTGCTGGGCTCCTCTTGGGACCAGATCCCTGTGTCAAGAGTCCAAGCAAAGACAAATCCCCAGATGTGTCAGCACCTCACACATATCAACAACAAGCAACCTATGGGTGCATATTGCTAGTTGGCAAGTCTGGATGCCAACACTGGACGAAGTAAAACCTAAAAGTGCTTGTTTGGGTTCAAAGGTCAAAATCCAGTTTGATGCGGATGCAGAAGAATGAATAAACACTATAGAGTTGGGGAGAAATGAAGGCTCAAAGTGAGGAGAGAGAGAGTTCTAGACACCGGCTCTCCTCTCTGGGAACTGAAGATCCACTCTGGGAGAACCCACTCTAGCCTATCATTGGTGGCTCTGAATAATAGTGCGCCCTTGATACAGCTGGTTGTTCTGAGGGGCTCTGAGGCAGCATGTGTGGAGTGTGCTGGATTGTGAACCTGTGCAGATGCCAGAATCCCAACTCAGCGACCCAAATCCTACCTGGTCAGTCAAGGATGAGGAAGGAGATGACGCAGAACATCTGGGATGTAGCAGCCCTGAGATGTGGCCACCTGAGTTGATTGCTTTAAAAATGTCACCGGGCAGGGCGTGGTGGCGCACGCCTTTAATCCCAGCACTCGGGAGGCAGAGACAGGCGGATCGCTGTGAGTTCGAGGCCAGCCTGGTCTACAAAGTGAGTCCAGGATGGCCAAGGCTACACAGAGAAACCCTGTCTCGAAAAACCAAAAAAAAAAATAATAATAAAATAAATAAAATTAAAATTAAAATGTTACCAAGCTGCCGTCTAGAACCACCTGAGCAGGGAGCCCTAATTAAGGAATTGTCTTGATTTCTTTAAATCATGTAGACAGACTTACTCCAGTTTCAAGAAAGGGACCAGAGGAGAGGATGAAAGATGATTCCCCCCTTTGCTGGATTGGTCTTCTGTGGTGTTTTGAATAAGAATGGCCCTGGTTTGGGAAAGATTAGGAGGTGTGTGGCCTTGTTGAAGAAGTGTGTCACTAGGGACTGGCTTTGAGGTTTCCAAAGCCCACACCATTCCCAGTTAGCTTTCTCTCTGCCTCTTGCTTGCAAATAAGGAATTAAGCACTCAGCTACTGCTCCAGGGCCATGCCTGCCTGCTGCCGTGCTCCCAGCCTTGATGGTCATGGATCCACTCTCTGAAATTGTAAGTGAACTGCGTCTTCTATAAGTTGCCTTGGTCATGGAGTCAATAGCAGCCAAAGAAAAGTAGCAAAACACCTCTCCTCTCGCCACTGAGTTAATTTACCCTGTTGCTGCTGATGCTGATTTCTTTGTTGATGTCAGAACCAGTGTTTCTGGGCTTCCAACAGTGACTGAGGACCCTCAGCTCTGTAGGAACCTTCCAGCTCTTTGCTGGCACCAGATTGGAACTGCCGAGGCATTGCAGGACCCTGAACTGAACAACTGCTGGATTCTCAGGCTCTCAGGTGTGAGACACTGGTTTCACTAGTTCAACTTAATCTCACACATGTGCAGCCCACATAATAATAATAATAATGAATATTTAGTTCTTTACCTCAGATAAACCCAGGGCTTGGCCATAGTCCTCCACAACCTGCTGTCAGCCCCATTCACACATACTGTGCTTGGTACATGGTAGCACAAGATGATACAATTTTAGGTGATCTCATGACTGCCATACATAGCACACTGTACCTCAACAATGGGATGTGTCTGGCCTCTGTCTCACCTGCATAGGGGAATTTCTTGCCTCCATTTGGGCTTGTTTTTTCTCTCTCTCCTTCCCATACTTTGAGATATAACTTTATCTAAGGACAGCAGGGTCAGGGCACACAGGCAAGGAGCTTGTCTCTCCCTCCCTCAAGGGCCCTTGCAGATAACATAGCTCTAAACAGAGGACTACAAGTAATCACTGTCCTATCACAATTTAACTAGGCCCTTTGTTCTCCCAGAAGCCCTTCTCCGGAAATGTCCTTGGGGCTTTTCAACAAGAAACACAGAAACACACAATCTCTTAGCTTAGTTAGGTGGTATCAGCTGACCTTGAGCCCATTTTCTCTTGTCACACTAGTCTCCCTTTCCAGTTGTCCTCACAGGGACACGCCTTAAAAGACCCCACTCTGCTGTGTTTTCCCTTTTCTTTTGTGTGTTGATAAGGCTCTTGCCTGAAAGGCAGTTTGACTCAACACTTCTCTCTTGAGCCCCCTTCTCCTTTCAAACCCTAAAACCCAACAGAGAGGAAGCACCCAGGGGAATGGAGGACCCACAGATGGAAGGAGGTTGACACCTTGAGAGACTCCATGGTGCGAGCTGCCCAGTCCCCTGGACCCTTCCCCATAAGAGAAGACAAATTGGGCACAGGTCCTTGCAGATATATAGTCTCAGGCCCCTTCATGTCACAATCTCTGCCTCTCACCCACCAGGAAGTGAATCCAGTGCCTGCCTTACCCCTGACAATCATAATATTCTGCCTAAGTACTTTGGGCACATACACACACACAAACACACAGACACACACAGACACACACACACACACACACACATGTTTATGTGAGTGTTCATGAATTTCAAGTTACTCTGAGTATGTATACAGAAAAGAAATTTGGTATGTCCTATAGTAATTACCTTCCTCCTTTTTCCTTTAAGGAACTAATTTCTAACAGTCAAATGTCCACAGAAGCTTTAGTAGTTCATATTCCTAGGGGCCAGGCAAAAGTAGGTCACTCCACATAATCGCCAAGCCTGCCATCGTCTGCTGCTTGAGAGTGGGTAACGTGATGGGTGGGAAGCATGTCTTCAGTGTAGCTTCATTTTATGTTTATCCAATGATTATTACTTTTGAGCAACTTTTATGAGCTTATTGACAATCATATATCTCCTCTAGAAAAACGTCTATTCAAGTTTTTTTGCCCAGGTTTGGGATATTTGGTTTTCTCTTTGTTGCAATAACCTGTGCGTACTGGTATCTTCAATAGAACACAGCCAGACGGAGTCATTATGTCAAGTATGACGTCCAGCAGAGGTATTAAAAAGGACTAGGAAAGGATGGGAGATGGCCATGTCTATAAAGTACCTGTATGCCATGCAAGCACAAGGACGTGAGGTCAGTCATTTGCACAGGTCAAGCCAAGTGCTGTGATATGAATTTATGATTCCACAGCTGGGGAGAGGGAGACTGTCTGGACTTACTCTGTAGACAGCTTAGCCAAACCAGTGAGAGCCATGTTCAGTGAGGGATCTTGTCTCAAAAAGTAAGGAAAAGAGAACTTGAGGAAAAAAACTGATACCAACTGCTGACCTCTACATGCACACACACATGCACCCATGTATGCACACACACACACACACACACACACACACACACACACACACATACACATGAATATACACACGAACATACTCACAAGGCTAGGAACTATCAACCATTCATGGAAAGTATTTTCTAACCTCTGATATAAAATGATAATAATATTAGCTTGGCTTTAATATTTCTATTTAACTCTCATATAGTCCTATTAACTTATCTTTTTCCTGTTATTTCATCTGTGTTTAATAAAGGTTTGGCTTAAAAAATGATTTCGACCTTACCAGACTATAAATATTTCTCTTCAATGAACTCTTTTCTTACAAACTTTACCTTTTAATTGGTCACTTATTTCACAGTGGCCCTCACATCTACCTGTGAGTGCTTATTTCTTAACTACTGTGTTGGCGCTGTTTTTTAACAATTAAACTTTATTGTACAACCTAACTATCTTACACAAGAGGGAAAAAAGGTTAAAAGGAAACAAGAGTGAACCTTCTGGTATCTGTTTCATGGTATGGGTCCCTAGGTGTCTCTCGCCTGTGTGTTGGTCTGGCCTGTTCGTTGATTCTTTTTCCGATCCATGTGTGTTCGAGCTTAATCCGAACCTGTTGTCTCTTCTAGTCCTCTCTGTCTGTCTGTCTCTCACATGTAAGGGCCGGTCTTCTCCTCTCATCAAGGGTTGATTAGAAACACAATAATCCAGGTGGAGTCCCCAGTCTGCTTCCCGAATTTCAGGCCCAGGATGGCTCCACCCAATCGATCTCAAGGTTAATCTCAGGGAATATCTGTGGTGTGTCCAAGGGCAAAGCCCACCAAGGCTGTTTTTACCTGTGACAAAGCTTACAATCTTTCCCACACATCCCCCTTTAAAAAAAATAAGAACTACACACACACACACACACACATATAATCATTAGGTAGCAAATACATTACCAAATCTTTTTATTTTTGTTAACCTGGGAGAAAGTATTTCACTGTCTTACCAAAGAGAGTCCTTTCCATTTATGAGAAATTGTAATTATCAATCTATAAATGTGTTTTTAATTCTTAAACTAAAGTTTTTAGTAACACTGTGGCTATCTAGGTTTTAATCTCATCAGAGACCCAAGAAGGAAATTTTATCTAATAAAAAAAGTGCTGGTGGGCAATTCTTAAGTGTGGATAGGACAGAGAGAGCAGACTGCTTGGACAGTCACCGGATTTTTTTCTATCATTGGGGCAATCAGTCTTTAGCCTTGTCAGCCCAAAACATCCAACAAACTGTATTTTGAAGCAGGAATTCCAACAGTTTGGTCCACCTAGTCTCTTTAAAGCTGGACAGTCAACCTTTTAGCATCACTGTTGATTATATTGGACAGTCTGCCTGTCATTAGCAGTAGAGATAAGAGTAGTTTCTCAGTCCAGTGACCATTTTGTCACCCTCGTCTCTTGATGTCTTTATTTTTAATGATGTATATGGAGATGTGGCCAGGAGTGGATGCCTCTCTCTATCAGGAAAGCCCTCATCATTAAATATCATATTTTGTGGATCTTTGAAGAGTTTGAAGACCAAACTCTCTATTTTTACAGTTATCAATCTATTTTTTGAAGATATATACAAGAAATTAAATAAACCTGCTCTATGACAAAGTAAGTTAGTATCTAGTAAGACTTATAGGTAACTAAATACCAACTTTTATCTTTGGTCTTTTTGAACAGATTATTAATAGTTTTTGTAAGACATTACTTTTTTGAATGAGTACCACATGAATGATACATTAAATAAACATTGGACAAAATGATCGTAAGTTTTTAACATACAATATATAATATTTTGTCAACATATAACATACAATACATAAGGCAAAAAATGAATAGCAATATAAATTTAAGTTTTTATCAATGTGAAGCAAAAGTTGAATAAAATAGCCTTAAATTTTCATCAATCAAAAGTCTTAAATTTTTATCAATCTATAATACCAATGTAAGATTTTTTTAAGCTAGTAGTTTCAATAATCTATCTTTTTTTTTTTTATAAACCTATAAGACAAGAGCCCAGCAGGGCTATCCTCCAACTGTCCCAAGTTACAGGCAGGTCGCAGGAAGTGCTTGGTGAGAGCTAGAATCCACAGTCTGGCTGCCATCGAGGGTCGTGCTCATTAGATGCTTCTTCGATGACTCTGGCTCCTTTGTGGGTGACCTGATGGCACTTCTAATCACACCCTGATGCTCTAGAGCCTAGGAAAGTACCTGACCATGTCCCAGGTCAGTTGTAGCCTCGTAAGTGCTTAGGTTAGAGACAGCTTCTGGGTTAGACGAAAACTTCTCCACATGGACCTTTGTACCTCATGCTATGCTTTCTCAGGAGTTCTGACTCCAAAGCCCAGCATAAGCATATCTGAAAGCAAGTCTTGGCAATTTCCTGAACATTGACAGTATGCCAACACTGCCAGACACACCAGCAAGGCCAGGACCATCCCTCAACGAGCCAGTGGTTGAATTTGTTGAAGATTCCCGCAACACAATTACCAACAGTAAAGAACATTTACAGCAAAACATCTTGGAAAGAGAGATGACTTCTGTGTGAGGGTAGATGTTGAACCTAGAGCCTGCCCAGCCTCTGCACATCAGCCTGGCACCTCTCTGGAGCAAGATTCCCAGGTACACGCGGCCAGTAGAAGCACTGAACATGCAGGGTGACAAAGAGGAATGCTAGTATAAAAGGTACATCCTCCTGTAAGATCCCAAGTGAATACCATCAGGAGACAGCATGATCTCTCTCTCTTTTTAAAAAGATTTATGTACATATATATATATATGTACATATGTATGTATGTATGTATGTATGTATGTATGCATATGAGTCTGTTTGTCTATGTTCATGTACACCAACTAATTGTGAACCCAAGCACACAGCAGAGAGCATCTGATTCCTTGGAACTGGGGTTATGGGCCATTGTAAGCCATCATGTGGGTGGGAGCAGGTCCTATGCAAGAACAGGAAATACTCTTAACAGATTAGCCATATTTCCAGCCGCATGTGTATGACCATACTTCCTGCTTGCCTAAGAGTCTCCCACCACCGTGTTCCCATCACCTAGTCATCTTTGTAAACAACAGAACAAAGACCACCCAGCTATATCGAGGCAGCCGCCCCTGAGAATTACAGACAATAAGACAGGACACAGAGCAAGTGTGCCTCACACTTTATTAGATATCAAACAAGGCTGGACCATCCCGCTCTGGAGACTGAGCCTGCATACCAGGGAACAAGGCATCAGCTGAGACGCTCAAAGCACAGGGAAAGATTGTCTGGTTAGAAACATGACGTAAGGGATAAAGGAAGAAATTGATTTTGCTGAGGACAGGGAGCTGAAATTTGGAGGCTTGAGTGATGGAGGCTGTGTAAAAGGAGAGACAAAGAGTTCTTGCAGAGGGGTAGGTAATGAAAAGGGAGAGAAAGAAATGGGAAGGAAGGCTGTGATTGTAGCAAGACAGTTTCTGGAAGCCAGCAGTGGCTGAGTTAGTGTCCAGGGCAATGACTGGCAGTGCAGGGCCCTACTTATTGCCCCATTTGGCCTGCTTCAAGTACACAGGGCTTGGGAGAAGTGGTTGGTCTCATATAGGCAGAGATCTTCCTCCAGGGCCCCTCTGCAAGTGAGGAAGGAAGGAGGAAAGCAGGCCCTCAGGTCTACAAAACCAACTCTAGAAGCATCCAAGAGGCTCAAAATCCAGGCTTCTAGAAAAGCCACCCAACCACCCTGCACAAAATCACTTTCCCCCATCACCATCTTCAGCAGGGATGCTGAGGTACCCAAAGGTTAAGACACTACCTCATTCACCCATGGCTGAGAGGGTCAGCCTAGCTCTGTGGCTGCCTCTCTGCTCTCTGTGCACTCCCCTCCTGCCTCCCATAGGGGGCACTGTCACTCCTGGCTGCACTGACATGCCTATAATGAAAAGAAGCAAGGATCCAGAAAAACCAAAAGGGCTTGCATGTGTGGCCTGGAAGAGAGCCCAGGTCCCACCCAGGGATTCAGTGACTCCTGAGTGTAAGTGGAGAAGGCTGAGGGGAAAGCAAAGCAAGGAGTGGCAGCCAGCCCCACCTGGTCACCTGAAGCTAAAAACATCTCCACCTGAGCCCTGAGCACAAACTCCCTGAGCCCCACCAAGCTCCTCTCTAACTCTGATGCAGTAGAGTGTGTTACAGGACACCTCAGCTGAGAATACAGGGGTCACGTCTAAAGATCAGTAGAGAGCCACAGCTACCAGCCCCCGACAAGCCACAGCACATCTGTGCTGGAACACTGGCCTCTGCACTCCACACACACTCTCCTCCCCAGCCAGGCCAGCTCTTGCACGCTCCCAAGGCCACTCTATGTGGGCCAGAACCAGAGTGATGAGAACAAACTAAAAAGAAATACATCCCTTTATGGGGAGTGGGGAAGGAGAAATGCTTCCAGGCCGAGATCTGTTGTTACCCTAATGCCTCCAATATGCAAATCTGGAAAAAAGTACATTTGTTCATGCCAAACTGGAGAGTTCACTGTAGCCCATGATTAACTGTGATGTGAGGGCCAGGAAAACATTAATATCACAAGCATCTCACAGCCCATTGTGCCCTGTGGCTACCAGCTTCGCTCACTCCTAGGATGAAGGGACATTTTTTGCATGCCCTGCTTCTGGGCCTGCTTCTGGGCCTCACACTGAGGAAAATTCCAAAGAATCTGAATAAAAATCAAATTATGACTTCATTTCATGACAAAGAGAGGGAGGAAAGTGCACACCCACCAACAGAACTCAAGATAAAATCTTCCACGGGAACAGCCCAGGTCAGCAACACGACTGACTATACCCATCCAACATGACCTCTGAGTATGTCTTGGTCCTGCACACCAGTCAGCCTTTGTCTCAGCCTAATGCTTGCAAAACACACACATTCCTCACATGTTACACATACCAGAAATTCTGGGCAGGAAACCCAGGCCATACAAAGGCCTGATTTACTTTTTGGAACATATCAGGAAGAGACACTGAATGCTGCCTTTAGAAGCCAGAGGCAGCCAGGGACCTAGAACAGTCTCTACTAGTAGTAGCCTTGAGCAAGCAGCTTACCCCCATTCACCCCCCCCCCACACACACACACACAGTCAGTTTCCTTATATGTCCAGTGAGTCAGCTAATTTTATCCAGATTGCCTGCCCGTTACAATGACAAATTGAGTCCATGGGTCTAAGAGCCTGAGCACGGGGTCCTGGCAGGAAGCCAGCCCTCAGTAGAGCCTTGGTTTTTCTTCCTTTAACCCTCAGGATGAGGGAAGCACCCTGGGAAGGGAAAGGGAAGGACATCCCAGAGGAAGAGGATGGGGGTGGGTGGGGGGTGAGGAGGGCATCACCTCAAAGCGGGCCACGAAGTCCTTCAGGTTTGAGAATGCATCCAGGCACTTGGGCTCAAATTCACGGTGCTGGTCAAGGACGTCATAGACAAGGAAATCTGCGAAGGTGAGCTGCAGGCAGTGAGGGTCAGTGGGATGCCATCTGGTAACCTGGGAAGAATGGCCAGTCCTCTGCCTCACTGTCACTGTTGCCCTCTTTACCTTGTTGCCTGCAAACCATGGCTGCCTCCCCAGGAACTCGGAGTAGAGCATCAGCTGAGCTGGGAGGCCCTTCAAGAACTCCGGCTTCCGTTTCTCCTAAAGTAGAAAACAGTTGTCACAGCCCTTATACAGACCCTCAGGGAGAAAGTATGCCTTCTCCAGGCTGTGCAAAGGAGCAGGCACCTTCCTCTCACTAGGCCTGCACCACTTAATGTCTCACTGTTTTAATAAGTAAACTCCTGTTTGGTGGCAGGCTTCACCTCTCAGGGGTGACCGGAAGTTAGATGGGAAATCCACTCGGGCCCTGAATCTGTCATGAGTGGCCTCATCTAACCTAGGACTTCAGAGGTAGCTGGCAAGTTCTTGACTCAGAGGTTCATTAGAAAAGCAAAGTATTTAACAATTTCAAGAAAAGAGACAAAGGGATTTCTACAAGATGGCACAAGAAGAGAATTGGAGTACAGTGGACGCAGTTGAGCAGTGTCCGATGTTGAAAGGAACAGTGGTCTTCTGGCTGACCATGAGCTGCCTTGTAGCTAGAGGCCTGGATTTTTTTTTTTTTTTTTTTTTTTTTTTTTTTTTTTTTTTTTTTTTTCCCTGCTAAGGACTCAACTCTGGGAAAACTGTTGGGTGGGTTTCTACATATTCATGACCTCCCCCCACCACCCCCCCCCAGCTTTCATCCGTGAACTTCAGGAGTGGTAGTTGGTACATGGCAGTGTCAAGGCCAAAGTTGAAGAGAATTGAACATATGAATTTACTATGTAGGACATGAATTCCCAACCACTGGTGTCATGACAATACCTCGAGATTTCTTGAAATTGGTATGTGGCGTTCATTGACAAAATGAGAAGGCCAAAGTGTTGGCTGAATGAGGAAGCTTGACAAATCAGTAGGGCTGGGTTCAATTTCCAAAGAGGACAAGAGTGGGTATGGAGACAGGTCCTTAACTCCTCCTGCAAACCCCTTTCTATGGCATACGGCGGGGACTCACAAACTCGGGGCTGTAGCAGAGCGTGCCCATCTGAATGCGGGTGTCCATGACCTGCTTCTCCAAGATGTCCACACGAATCTTCTCCTCCTCTGTCTCCCCACCTGCAGCACACACACAGACTCACCCTCAGCATCCTGTTCCAGCCAAGCTCAGAGGGATGGCTTCTGTCCCCGACCCTGTAGGCAGCCCCACTCACACATGTTGTGCTTGCGGCCAAGGTAGCGCAGGATGGCGTTGCTCTGGGTGATCTTGTACGGCCCATCAATTAAGTAGGGTAGCTGGAAGGACAAGCAGGGACAGTGAGATGGGATATGGGGTCCCTCCATCCCTTTTGTGGGTCAGGACAGATGTGGGGCCTGCCGTTCAGTGTGCATGGAAGAGCTGGGACATGGCCCATCACAGAAACACTGTGCAACCAGCAGGAGTGGGAGGAGAAGAGCAGAAACACTGATGCCAAACCCTTCAGGCAGGCAAGATGAGGTGAGAGCACCACGCCTTCCCCCAAACCTCCCCTTCCCTGCACCTACGTTAGGAAAGTTCAAATCCAGCTTGTGTTTGTCATTCAGCCACTGGCTTCGGTCATAGTCAGGAGCTGTGGTGAACAAGATGGTGTGAAAAGAAAGCTCCGTATCTAAAGCCGCCTTCCCCAGAACCTTCCAAAGAAAACAAGGGCAGGACCCTTCGTACAGGGAATATGCAGTCTGACCCAGTAAGTCTTTCATCCCAAAGCTTTACACTTGAACAGCGCTTTCATGGCCATAGGTCTTTCATGACTAAGACTCACAGAAGCCCTAGGCCATTACAGGGAAAACTTCACCCGATTATACTCAGAAAAGGGCCAGCATCCCACTCCCAAGATCCTGTATTGAAAAACAAAGCTGCACCCTCAAGGAGGTTTCTAGGAGGGATCAACCCTGGGTTCATCTGGAGGAAAGCCACTGAGCTGAGAAGGCAGGAACCAGGGCAGAAGCTGCTGGGCACCAATGCACAGAAGCTGGGGAAGGGTCTGAACAGAAGAAGGTCATTACCATCCCCCATGGAGTATCTCTTCTCTTCATAGCTTGTTTCTGTGTACTCCAGCAGCAGGCGGATGGTGTGACCCAGCTGTGAGAGATGGCAGGTAAAAAAAAAAGTCATAGTCAGTGAGAGCCCCAATGTGTGATTTCACCTCCTCCGGGAAAGCCTTCCCAGTTTTTACTAAAAAAGAGTGGTGGAGGAGAGAGGGAGGGATGCAAGGAGAGAGGGCAGACTGGGCAGAGTCTGACAGAGACAGGTAGAGAGCCCAAGGAAAACCCATGAGAATCTTTTTCCTGGAACCAAGGCTGCAGCTTTGTGCCCGTCCCACCTAGCAGCCCAGCCTTCCACTCACTCCACGGATATCCCAGTAACCCAGAATCACGGGCATGGTTTCCATTCCAGCCTTGGAGACTGCAGTCAGGCCCGAGGAGACTCCACTCTGAGATAGCAGCTCTCAGGGTGAGGATGACTCTGAGGGCAACTAGGGAGCAGCTCTGGCCCGCCCCTAAAGGAGCCAACCCACTATAGGGGAGTAAAAGCCAATCCAAGGCCAGGGGATAAAATCAGAGGCTGGTCTGAGCTCTCAGGTACCCAAGGCAATGATTGGCAGGCCAGGTCCCATCTGCCCCCTGCTGGATCCTCAGGCAGCATCCCACATAGGACCTGTTCTGCCCACCTCCTTTCCTTGTGGATGGGTTTTCATACTTAGACTGTGGGCATCCCTCATTCAGGGAGGCTCAGATCTCAACACATGGATAAAAAGGCATTCCCTCAGCCTGAGAGTCTGTTCTTGTACCCATCACTGGAAGAAAGGGCTCAGCCAGTCTGACAAACTCCAGATTTTATTGTTCACACAACCTGGAGGTACAGGAGCAATGCAGTGGGAATGGCCCAGGACAGGGCCAATATAGAAGAGAAAACAGTCTCTGAGTTTCTTTTGGGGGGGACCTGGGGGCTGTTCACAGGTCCTACTGCTGTAACAAATGCCATGACCAAGGCAGCGGGCAGAAGAAAGTGTTTAAATGAGGGTTTACAGTTTCAGAGGGTGAGTCTACTACCATTGGTGGCAAGGAGCGTGGCAGCAGGCAGGCAGGCGTGGTGCTGGAGAGGTAGCCGAGAGCTTAAATGTGACCCACAAGCAGGAGCCAGAGAGAGAGAAAGAGAGAGAGAGTGCTAACTGGGAATGATATGTGTTTTTGAAATCTCAATTCACACACACACACATACACACACACACCCATTGACACACCTCCTCCAACAAGGCCACACCCCCTAATCCTTCCCAAACAGTTTCACCAACTGGGGTCCAAGCACTCAAACATGAGTTATAGTGAGTATTCTCATTCAGATTACTAAAAGGATCCAGCCCTTTGGTCATCAAGCTAGTGACTATATAACCTAATCAGTACTTTGGCCATGTTTGTGAGGCAAATCCAAGAATCGAACACAGAGGATTTGGGAAATTGAAAGGCTCCCACCACCATGGGCAGAACCCCAGACCCAACAGCACAGTGGCCAGGAGGGACCAGACACCTCTCCTGATTCTAAGGGACAACAGAATGCTGTCTAGAACAGACCTGGAAGGACTCTGCAGAAGACCCAAGTGCCTAAGAGTCAAACTCTCAGCTGTCCAGCTCACCGGTTTCAGCCAAGCTCCTGACTTACATGGGTCTGGGTTTGAGAGGGTGACTCACAAGTCCTTCAAGTCACTGCCGTACCTGCGGTTAAAACTCACAGGCAGGAGACTGGGTGTGGTGGCGCACGCCTTTAATCCCAGCACTCAGGAGGCAGAGGCTGGTGGATCACTGTGAGTTCGAGGCCAGCCTGGTCTACAAAGTGAGTCCAGGACAGCCAAGGCTAACACAGAGAAACCCTGTCTCGAAAAACCAAAAATAAATAAATAATAAACAAACTCACAGGCAAAATCCCACCAGAGCTGCTCAAGAGCCAAAGTCCTCTTTTTCAGGTTCTTGGCATCAGGGATGAATGAATTTAAAAAGCAGACTCAGGGGGGCAGGGGGATGGCTCAGGATCTCAATGCTAACCCATGCGGAAAAGTTTGTCATCATGGTGGGCACGTATAAAACCCAGAGCTACGGAGGTAGCGACATAAGACTCCAGCACGGTCCCTCCCCTCTCCCCTTCCCACTCCACCCCACACCACCCAAGCAAGTCTTGCTGACTCAGCAGACTCCAGTGAGAGAGCAGTCTCCAAAACTTCCTACAAAGTCATTGATGAATATATATATATATATATATCGGGATATCAGGGGCTCAGGGATGGGGAATCAATGTTTGACTACTTCTGTGAAGCTGGGGAGTAATTGAGGCTAAGAGGGAGAAGGGAGAGAGGTGCAGAGGGTTGGGGGCTGCCCACGGGTCTTCTATTTGAAAACTCGCTGATAGAGCTGAGCAGGCAGGACCAACGACAGGTGAGCAGAGGTGAAGTCAAGGCTCCCACGTCCCCCCTTCATCCTGAACTCTTCCTCATCCACGGAGCCTGTTTATTCCGGAGGCACAGAGGTGACCCAAAGCAGCTACAGCAAAGCCCATGGCACATGGCACAGATAGTAGAGAGTTCCAGACACAGACTCTGCTCTCTCAGAGCTGAAGACCCACTCTAGGAAGAATCCACTCCACCCCAACATTGATGGATCCTGAATAATAGTACTCGCTTAATGCAGTAGGGCGACACAGGTGCCACCTCACATGGAATGAGCTGGGTAGTAAGTTAAGTAGATTCAACAAACTTAAGAGCCTGTGTAGACCATCCAAACCCTGCCTGGCCCTGTCCAGCAGGGGGCGTGACAACACAGAAAGTCTGGGCTGAGCAGGTTCTTACCACCTGACTAGAGACAGTAGTCATAGCTTGCTTCTTCAAAATGTCTTTCAGGCCACATGTAGCCCACACAGTGACTGATGCTCAGTATTTTCCCTCTGATAAGTTCAAGTAATGACCTCCGACCAGCCATCTGCCCCTACCTCCAACTTGCCAGCCAGCCCCTGTCCCACAGGCTGAGCTAAGGGACAGTGTTGCAGAGGATGACACCATCCTAGGTGATCTTCTGCCTGGGTAGAGCACACTTCACCTCGCCAATGAATTGTGATCGGCCTTGACAGATGCCCATCTGCCCATCTGCTTGGTGGGAACTTCCTGCCTTGGCCTGGTTTCCTTCTCTCCTTCCCATAATTCTAAGCGCAGGGGAGTAGGCAGGAAGCTTATCATCCGCTCCTTCTGCGTAGCAAAGCCCTAAATTGAGGACTGCATAGGAGACAAGTGACCACGGTCCTATCATGTACTAACGAGGCCCTTTGTTCTTTCAGAAGCCCTTATCCAGAACTGTCCTTAGGCCTTTCTGAACACTTGCTTACACCAGAGATACAAGAAAACAGTGTTTCTTAGTCTAGGTGATATCAGCCAACCTTGGACCTGCTTCCTTGAGATACAGCCTTCCTCTCTTCTCCCCTCACGAGGGATCCTAAAGGAGCAGGCTCTGCCCTCGCTAGAGGGCCTGAAGCACCTTTCTTCAGACCCTACTGTGTTGTGTTTGTCTTTAGCAAAACTTGCCTACAGGCCAACTAGACTCCGTGCCTCCCTTCTCCTCCTGAACCAGAAAACCTAACAAAGAGAAAGCAGCCTAAAGAAAGAGGCTCCCAAAAGTCTCCACGGTCTGGAGATGCTCCCTGTGAGATTAACTGTTTTTCTAGGATGATGCCTCTTTGAATTGAATCCTTGCCCACTCACACTAGAAATGGGGCAGTTGGAGGCTAGGCAAGAAAGGGTAATGATGTAAGTGGTGACAGACTAACAGAGCCAATGCCGAGGCACAGAGGTTGGTGGTGGTGGTGGTGGTGCTGCTGCTGCTGCTGCTGCTGCTGTTGTTGTTGTTAAGAAAGCCTGTCCGCTCTCCCATTCTAGAGAGCAAGAGGACATTGAATGGAGGGTGCCCGCTGGAGTCTAGCTACGGGAAACCATGTTTTGTTGCCCACATCTGCAGTACACATCTTATTCTGAGCCCAGCTGGGCTCCTCAAGGGGATGCTTTTAATCCCTTCTGAGCACAATGTCCAGAGATCTTTTTTTTATTTGCAATTGCCTTCTTTATTTTATCTTCTCCAGGATATAAGGGTGAAGTTGCTTTTGATTCCCCCACCCCACCCCACCCCCCGCTGCCACTGTTTTTAATAGGCACACTTAAAATTTCAAATCTAAAGTTTGCCCTTGTAATGGGAATGTCTGAACTGAGGGTGGGACTGTACAACCACCTATTGTGCGTTGTTTTCTTCCTTATTTGCTATATTTACTGTAGCAAATTCGTTAACATCACATTTGACCTGGTATCAGTTCAGTATTGCCACATGCATTACTGTTGGCAGCTGTCACCACTGGACTCTGTGACTCTTTTTGTAAAACTGGAGGTTTTATCAGTTGCCCTTTCCCCCGCCCAGCCTCCAGCCTCCAGAAACCACCATCTCTGTGACTTTCTGCCCTCCTCCTATGTTATAGCTCAAATATGGAGCATCCCCGGCAGGGTCATATTCTGAACCCTTGAGTAGTAGGTGACATTACCTGGGGAGGTGGTAGCACATTTAGGAGAAGGAGACAAAGCCGCAAGAGGTGGGTGCCTGGGGAGAGTTCCTTGCAGATGTGCAGTCCGTGGGACCCTCCATGTCACACTCTGTCTCTTCTCTGCCAAGAAGTGAAAAACAGCAGCTGCCATATGTTCTGACCACTATGCTGTCCTGCCTAAGCACGTGTGGCCAAGGGACTGTTGGCTGAGCTTCGTGAAACATCGGCCTAAATAAATCTTTTCACCCTTAAGTTTGTCCTGCCCAGTATTTTGTCAGAATGATGGAAAAAGTAGTTAATATAATCAGAATTGTAAAATGTTTGTGGGATTTTGTTTTGTTGGTGGTGGTGGTGGTGATGGTGGGATGGTGGTGGTGGTTTTTGTTTTTTTGTTTTGGACCAGTTTTAATGGCTCAGGTTTGAACTAAGTTTTATCATGGGTCAAAATAGCCCTCCTCTTTAATCCTGAAGAACATTCCTCTGTGTTTCTACATAGCATTTTCTTTTTACATTCATTTGTAAATGAATTTATGGTTGCATCCATGTTTTATTCATCTGAATAATGCTTCTTTGAACATGGACATGCAAATACGTGTTTGAACTGGCCATGGTTGCACACACCTGTAACCCTAAGGGAGGCTTGGGCAATAAAGATTACAAGTCTTGGCCAGCCTGGGCTACCTAGGCAATTCCAGGCCAGCTTGGCAGCTAAATAGAGAAATTTTGTCTTTAAAAGACAATATAGTTATTTAAACCCACTATATATGGTACACATATATTATATGTGCATATGTGTTATATATGTGCCATACATATGTGAATTTTGAGTTATTTTGAGTATATGCATAGAAAAAAATTGGTACATCATAAGTAATTCTATTAATGATTTTATAAGGAACAGGCTAATTTCCACAGTAGATGTAACATTTCACATTCCCAGAGACAAAGCAAAAGCTTTCCAATTACTCCACAGAATCACTTTCTCATTATCTACTGACGGTGACTAGCCATATTTGTGTGAGGCTGATTTTGTTTTTACATTTCTCTAGTGACAAATGATTCTTAAACAACTTTTTGTCTGCTTGTGGACACTTGCACATCTTCTCAAGAAAGAAAAGTCCATTTAGCCCTTGGCTCAAGGTTGAGTTGTTTGGTCTTCTCTTTGTTGCAATCACCATATGTGCAATACGTTCAATGGTACATGGTCAAACCCACTCACTGTAGAAGACACAAGATGTTGTCAACCTCTGATTTCCATATGCACAAGCACTCATGTGTACACACACACACACACACACACACACACACATTGTTACTCTCATTTAATATTTGTGTCTACTTGCTTAACTTTATCATATTCCCCTCTTCCTGTTATTTCATCTGAGTTTAAGTTAATGTTTAATAAAGGTTTGGCTTTAAAATGATTTTGATCTTACCAGATTAATAAATATTTCTCTTTGGTGAACTCTTATCTTACAAGCTTTACCTTTTAATTAGTCATTTATTTCTCAGTGAGCCTCACATCTCCCTGTGAGTGCTTATTTCTTAACTGCTGTAACAGGCAGGAGCTGAAACTTGGCATGAGGACAGTACCCAACAGGGCTGTCCTCCAACCATCCCAAGTTACAGGTAGGCCGCAGGCGGTGCTTAGCAAAAGCCAGAATCTATGATCTGTCCCCCATCAAAGGATGCTTATCCAGGACATCCAGCTCTTTCACGGGTGAGCTGACACAAAACACCCACAGAACATCTGCTCACACGCTGCTGCACTTGGGCCCAGAGGGTATCCCCTGCCTATCTCCAGTGGCTCAGGGGCAGCTGCAGCCTCTTAATTGCTTAGATGATAGAGGATTCTGGAGATAACACTTCCACGTGCACAAAGCTTTGTAGCTCATTCTGTGCATTCTAGGGGAACCCTGGTTATTTCCAGAGTGTTAATTCCTAACACTGGCAAAAATATCCCTGAAAAAAAAAAAAGAATAAACAAACAAACAAAAGCAAATCTTAATTTCCTGAACATCGACAGTTTGCCAGGCACTGTCATTCATACCAGAGACCAAAAGTTCAACAATGTCTGGATCTTTAAAAGGAGCCTACAGTTGAGTTGGGTGAAAACCCACAAGATCGGTCACTAACAGTGGGGATATTTATAGGCAAACATCTTGAGAAGAAAGAAGAGTGTTCAGAAAACTGGACATTCCATTCAGGAAAGACGTCTGGGTAAGGACATGTGTGGAGCTTACGGGCCTGCTCATGTCTTCCTGTCAGCCCGGCATTTCTTCGAAGCCTAACTCACAACTACACATGGCCAGTGGAGGTATTGCATACTGCAGGACAAATGAGGAGCCCTGGCACAGAGGAAGCACCCTCCTGTAGGAATCCTAATGTCAGAATTATCAGAGGACATCAAGGACCATATGTGACTTTATACCCTGCTTAATTGAGAGTTTGCATCATAGTCTCAAGACCCAGCTCTTCCTGTGAACCAAAGAGCAAACACCACTCAGCCAAGTCAATGCAGAAGTCTTTAGAGGCACTGGCAACAAGACAGGACACAGAGTAAGTGTAGTTCAGACTTTACTGGGGAACGAACAAGGCTGATCTCTCAGGCAACTGTGTGTGTGTGTGTGTGTGTGTGTGTGTGTGTGTGTGTGTGTCTGTCTGTCTGTCTGTCTGTCTGTCTGTCTGTGTCTGTCTGTCTGTGTGTCTGTATATCTGTGTTAAGCCACTCAAAGTAAAGCACGGGACCAGCTGGTTGGAACTGGACAGAAACGAGTAAGAGAAGGAAAGAACCAAAGAAGTTAAGAGTCAAATTTCTAGAAGCTTCGCTATAAATAGTGGGTAGGGTAGAGGGGAGACAATGATCCAGGTAGAGAAGGAAACGGAAGGGGAAGACTGACTGACTCAGAGGGTTGCAGGAGCCAAGTATGGTTAGAGTCCTGGACCACAGGTGCCCTGACAGATAGATCTTCCCTACTAGTTCCAGCAGTGCAGGGCCCTACTTGTTGCCCCATTTGGCCTGCTTCAAGCACACAGGGCTTGGGAGGAAGCGGTTGGTCTTCATATAGGCAGAGATCTTCCCCAGGCCCTGCAAGTGAGAAGGAAGGAGAAAGCAGGCCCTCAGGTCTACAAACCCACTCTAGAAGCATCCAAGAGGCTTCAAAATCCAGGCTTAGAAAAGCCACCCAACCACCCTGCAAAATCACTTTCCCCCATCACCATCTTCAGCAGGGATGCTGAGGTACCCAAAGGTTAAGACACTACCTCATTCACCCATGGCTGAGAGGGTCAGCCTAGCTCTGTGGCTGCCTCTCTGCTCTCTGTGCACTCCCCTCCTGCCTCCCATAGGGGGCACTGTCACTCCTGGCTGCACTGACATGCCTATAATGAAAAGAAGCAAGGATCCAGAAAAACCAAAAGGGCTTGCATGTGTGGCCTGGAAGAGAGCCCAGGTCCCACCCAGGGATTCAGTGACTCCTGAGTGTAAGTGGAGAAGGCTGAGGGGAAAGCAAAGCAAGGAGTGGCAGCCAGCCCCACCTGGTCACCTGAAGCTAAAACATCTCCACCTGAGCCCTGAGCACAAACTCCCTGAGCCCCACCAAGCTCCTCTCTAACTCTGATGCAGTAGAGTGTGTTACAGGACACCTCAGCTGAGAATACAGGGGTCACGTCTAAAGATCAGTAGAGAGCCACAGCTACCAGCCCCCGACAAGCCACAGCCACACCCATCTGTGCCGGAACACTGGCCTCTGCACTCCACACACACTCTCCTCCCCAGCCAGGCCAGCTCTTGCACGCTCCCAAGGCCACTCTACGTGGGCCAGAACCAGAGTGATCAGAACTAATAGAGGGTGTATCCTTTTATGGGGAGTCGAGAAGGAGAAAAAATTCCAGGATGAGATTGTTGTTACACTAA
Organism: Acomys russatus; assembly: GCF_903995435.1. NCBI lineage: Eukaryota > Metazoa > Chordata > Mammalia > Rodentia > Muridae > Acomys > Acomys russatus. The sequence continues at coordinate 10,781,878 of NC_067159.1, forward strand.
TACTGCCTACACCTGAATGTAGAAAAAAGAAAAAAAAAAAAAGTCGTATTGATTTCAAACCAAATACACATAGCTCTGAATAGCCTGTGATTAACCATGAGGTGAGGGCCAGGCAACCAATAATATCACATGCTTCTCATAGTCTGTTGGGGCTACTGTTCTTAGCTTCACTCACTCCTAGGATCTCCTGCTGGGCCTGCTGAGCACACAGAGGAAATTTCCAGAGAATCTGAATAAAAGTTAAAGTATGACCCTCATTTCATCGAGGGGCACAGGAGATTCGAACGAAGACAGGAACACCCACCAACAGAATTCAAGATAAAAGTCTTCCACGGGATGGACCTGGGCAGTGATGGTTGGTACCTGCCTTTAATCCCAGCACACGGGAGGCAGAGGTGGGTGATTCCCTGAGTTCGAGGCCAGCCTGGTCTACAGAGCAAGTTTCAGGACAGCAAGGGCTTTCTTTAAAAACCTCATTTCCATAAACAAAACAATAAAACAAACCAAGCCAAAAGCCTCTCCCAGGAACTCCACATAGGAACTTAATTGAAAACCAGCTACAGCCCTGAGTCACACTGCTTCCCTAGTCAGGAATGAGACACCGTTCTGCAGATCAGGAGTAGCCACTGAGTATGTCTTGATCCTGCACACCAATGTGCCTTTGTCCCTGCCTAAAACTTGCAGGAACAGACAAGTTCTTGGCATGTTCCGCAGACCACAGGTCCTAGGCAAGAAACCTGGCCTCTACATAGGCCTGACTTTCCAAATCAGAAGGAGACACCAGATGCTATCTGTGGAGCTGTGCTGACCCAAGGCATTCCCCGAGGACCTTGTGTTCTGAGAAGGAACACGGCTCCTTTTCTGAGACCAGGGATGCGCTTGGCAGAGCCGCTAATGGTCTGGGGCCAGGACCTGGGGGGCTCTGTGGTTTCCGATCCTCAGAATCCAGCTCTACCCACTGTAAAAGCTACAGTTATCGGTCCCAAGGCCACTGTGGGCTCAGATTGCAATGGTCTTGAGATATTCTGTGTTCCCTTTTACGACATTGCTTGCTTAGCTCTCTGGTGATTTTATGCCATTTCTCCCCCGCCCCCCTAGAAATAGTATATACCACGCTATACATTGTAGCAAGTTTCCTTGGCATAAGACATAGCTTGTGCAAGACCTGCCAACCCTAGCCTTACCTTTACTGTCTTGGCCACTTCCCACTTAGGACCCTGAGACTAAAGAAAAACCTGCTGACTCGGGTCAGCTGCTGTTAGAAGTCAGAGGCAGTCAGGGGCCTAGAACAGCCTCTACTGGTGACCTTGAGCAAGCAGCTTAGCCCCCCACCACAGTCTCAGCTTCCTTATATGTCCAGTGGGTCAGCTAATTCTATCCAGGTTGCCTGCCTGTTGCAATGACAAATTGACTCCACAGGTCTAAGAGCCTGAGCACGGGGTCCTGGCAGGAAGCCAGCACTCAGTAGAGCCTTGGTTTTCTTCCTTTAACCCTCAGGATGAGGGAAGCACCCTGGGAAGGGAAAGGGAAGGACATCCCAGAGGAAGAGGATGGGGGTGGGTGGGGGGTGAGGAGGGCATCACCTCAAAGCGGGCCACGAAGTCCTTCAGGTTTGAGAATGCATCCAGGCACTTGGGCTCAAATACACGATGCTGGTCAAGGACATCATAGACAAGGAAATCTGCGAAGGTGAGCTGCAGGCAGTGAGGGTCAGTGGGATGCCATCTGGTAACCTGGGAAGAATGGCCAGTCCTCTGCCTCACTGTCACTGTTGCCCTCTTTACCTTGTTGCCTGCAAACCATGGCTGCCTCCCCAGGAACTCGGAGTAGAGCATCAGCTGAGCTGGGAGGCCCTTCAAGAACTCTGGCTTCCATTTCTCCTAAAGCAGAAAACTCAGGAGCTCAGGAGAAAGGATGACCTCCTAGGGCTGTGCAGAATAGTAGCCTCTTTCCTGATATTGTGCCTGCGCCTGTGTGCAAGTTTCTGTAGAGTGCATCACTGTGGTAGTTATTGGACTCCTGCTTGGTAGCAGAGTTCACTCAGATTGGAAGTAAGATGGGAATGCCACTCTGTCCCCAAATCTGTCCCCACCGACAATCCAAACCAGGCATGGTGCATTGCACCCAGGACTACTTTTGGGTAGCTCCCACGTTCTGCACCCGGAAGTCCAGTGGAGCCAGAGAAGCAAAGTAATTGCTGGTTCTCTAGAGAGGAGACAAAGTTATTCCTAAGGGTGACACAAGAGCTGGGTCAATATTTGAGCAGCGTGAGCAAAGCTGCCCTGTGTCTGATGTTGAAAGGGACAAAGGTCCTCAGGCGGACCATGAGCTGCCTATTTGAAGAGGTCCTGGTCATTGCTTTTTCTACCGGGGACACAGCTCTGGGAAAACTGTTGGGTAGGATCTGAATATATTAGACTTGTTTTCTTCCGGTTTGAATTTGTGTGTTCGAGGAGCGAACAGATGGTGTGTGACCAACTAGGCAAGATAGTACACGGCGGTGGTCAGGTTCAAAGTTGGGGAGAATTCTGAATATGTGAATTTATGATACAGAAACCAAAGGCCCAACCATGGGCAAATATTTCCAGGCATTGATGCACAGTGTTTATTAATAAGATTTGTGGGTTAGGAAGATAAACGTGTTGCTTGAATAAGAAAGCTTGGAGAATCAGAATGGATGAGTCCAAATACCAAATAGAACAAGTGTGGGTATGAACAGAAGCCTTTAGCTCCTCCTGTAAACCCCTGACCCACACAGTGAGGACTCACAAAAGTCAGGGCTGTAGCAGAGCATGGCCAACTGCATGTGGGTGTCCATAACCTGGTTCTCCACAATGTCCACATGAATCCTCTCCTCCTCTGTCTCCCCACCTGCAGCACGCACGCGCACACACAAACACACTTACCCTCAGCATCCTGTCCCACCCCAGCCAAGACCAGGGAGATGACCACCACCACCACCCATCATGCAGGCAGCCCAACTCACACAGGTTGTGCTTGCAGCCAAGGTAACACAGGATGGCGTTGCTCTGGGTGATTTTGTGTGACCCATCAATTAAATAAGGCAGCTGGAAGGACAAGAAGAGACAGTGAGATGGGATATGAGGCCCCTTCCATACCTTTCCTGGGTGAGGACAGACATGGGGCCTGGTACCCAGTGTGCCTGCCGTGGAAAGCCCTCCATGAGCACAGTGCACACTGAATGGAGAAGCTGGGACACAGCCCATCACAGAAACACTGCACCAGGAGTGGGAGAAGGAGAACAGAAACACCGATTCCATACTCCCTCGGCCAGGTAAGCAAATGAGGTGAGAGCATCATGCCTTCCCCAAAACCTCCCCTTCTGTGCACCTACATCGGGAAAGTCTGGGGCCAGCTTGAATTTATCACTCAGCCACTGGCTTCGGTCATAATCAGGAGCTGCAGTGAACAAAATTATGTAAAAAGATCTCTCCTTGTACAGTCTTCCCTCACCCCTAAGATCCTACTAAAACGTCAGAGCAAGTCCTCCTGAAGTAGGGGATCTGTGATCTGAGTCATCCAATCTCACACCCCAAGGTTGTACAAGTGAATATCCCTTCCAAAGCTGTAGGCCCTACACAACTAGGGTACATGCAAAAGGTATGGGCGAGTACTGAGCAAGCCCCACACAACTGCAGGTGGACAGGGAGCCAGTGCTTCACTGGTTATTTATTGAAAATAATAATAATAATAATAATAATAATAATAATAATAATAATAATAATAATAATTTTATTGTAAATAATAATAAACAAATAAAATAATAAACCTCAAGGAGGTTTCTAGGAGGGACCAGCCCTGGGTTCATCTGGAGGAGGGCCACCGAGCTGAGAAGCCAGGAACCAGGGCAGAAGTTGCTGGGCACCAACGCACAGAAGCTGGGGAAGGGTCTGAACAGAAGAAGGTCATTACCATCCCTCCATGGAGTATCTCTTCTCTTCATAGCTTGTTTCTGTGTACTCCAGGAACAGGCAGATGGCGTGACCCAGCTGTGAGAGATGGCAGGTAACAAAAGTCATAGTCAGTGAGAGCCCCAATGTGTGATTTCACCTCCTCCGGGAAAGCCTCTGTCTCTATACCTAACAGGAGAACAGGACCTCCTAACAGGGACTGGCAGAAGATGCTAGAACACACTGAAGAGAATCTATCTCCTGGAACCAGGCCTAACCCTTCACTGTGTCCCAACCAAGAGCCCTTTCCACGTAGCAGCCCAACCTTCCACTCACCCCACAGATATCCCAATAGCCCAGAGGCACGGGCATGTTTTCTGCTCTAGCCATGGAGATTGCGCAGATGCGGTTCAGTCAGGGTGGACTTCACTTTCAAGTGCCAACACACCGGGGGCAGTGTCTGTTTGCCTGCAGTTCCTGAGCCCTCTCTGCTCCACTCCCAAATGGCCCAACCCTCAAGGCCCGAAGCCCAGCTTCTTGTGACAGTGGTGAGAGCCAGTCCAAACTCTACAATCTCCTAGGGCGAGCAGGTCAGTGTATTCAGATACCCAAGGCAGAGACTGGCAGGCCTGCTCTAGTGGCTCCCTGCCTACAGCCTCTCCTCCTGCTGGGTCCTCGGGAAGTTGTCAGTGGCCCCTGGTGACTGGCCAGATAGGCAGAGAACAAAGCAGCTCTTTTGCCTTTCATTGTTGGACTCAATTTTCACACTTGGATTGTGAGAATCTGTCATCCAAGGAGGCTCACTCTTCCATGTAAGGGCCGAAAAGGCATGGCCCCAACTGAGAGTTTTAATCCAGCACACCACTGTTTGCAGGACTCTTCTACTCTGAAAGCTATCAAAACTTCACTGTCCACACAGCCTAGAGTTACAGGAATAAGAAATGACATCCTGGTTGGAGACACAACCCTTTAATCACCAAGCTAAGAAGTGAGTGGAAAAAAAGAAATAAAAAGAAAAGGTCATGGCTGCTCCTAGGTATGGTGAAGGAGACAGTTTATTATAGATATGAGGGAGAGCATAGCCAGAGGCAGATGAGTCTGGGAGAGTCCAGAATGGTCATGATGCTGAACCATGTGGGGAGGGGGGAGGGAGGGAGGGGGACCAAGCACAGCAGCCAGGAGGCCAAAGGTACAAAAGGAAGGTGTGTGACTAAAATGTCTGCATTACTAGGGAAGAGCCTCTGGGGAAAGGGCAGCCCAGTCCCTGGGATGAAGAGGTCAGGTGGGCAGGGGATGCCAGCCTTACCCTGGGACAAGTAGGGACTGAGGGATGCTGGGAGAACCTGGAGGCCAGGTCTGCTTTGATATGTTAAATAAGCACTTCAGCTGCTTGACCCTGATTGAAAATTTAACAGTGAGCATATAAAGTAATCAGTATTTTGGCTGTATTTGAGAGCTCAGTCCAAGGCATGAACCTCAGAGTTTACCACAGCCACCAATGGCACCTGCTGGCAGGACTTCATGCTCACCAGCACAGTGGAAGGGCGCACAGAGCTGGCAGCCAGAGTCGCTGAGGTGATAGCAGCATGCAAGGAAACAGACACCTCCCTGCTTCCAAGAGGCTACAGATTCCTGTGCAGAGGGGACCCTGCAGTGCCTGCATAGGATCTAGGGAGCTCATGGCCAGACTCTCAGCTGTCCAGCTCCCTGGCATCAGCTCTGGCCCCGGCTCTTGATTCATGAGTGTCTAAGAGCAAGACAGTGGTGGTTCAAATGCCCTTCAAGTCACTGTGGGTCCTAGGACTTGAGGTGGAAACTCAAATACAATATCCTATCAGGTTCCCTTGTTCAGGTTTTTTAGTATTTGTCTCACTTGGTGTTCTATTGCTGTGAAGAGACACAGTGACCATGGCAACTCTTTAAAAAAAAAAAAAAAAAGCACTCATTTGAAGCTTGCTTAGGGTTTCAGAGGTTTAGTCCCTTATCCTCATGGCGGGGAGCATGGCAGCATGCAGGCAGACATTGTAGCTGAGAGTTCTACATCTGGATCCAAAGGCGGCAGGAAGAGAGAGCCAGTGGGCCTGGCTTGGGCTCTTGAAACTTTAAGTTCTCACCCCACCCCCCCACCCCTGTAAGGCCACACCTTCTAATTCTTCCTGGGGAGCAAGCATTCAGTTCTGTGAGCCTATGGGAGCCATTCTTATTCAAGCCACCTCGGTAGCACTGATAAATGAATTTAAAAGCAAACTCAGGAGAATGGCTGGGAGAATGGCTCTGACGGTAAAGAATTGCCAGGTGTTTTAGCTAGGGTTGCTATGGTTGTGAGAAAGAGAAAGAAAGAAAGAAAGAAAGAAAGAAAGAAAGAAAGAAAGAAAGAAAAGAAAGAAAGAAAGACAAGCTACGATCTGACTGCAGTAATGAAGCAAGAAACAGAGCAGCAGTGAGACTAGAAGTTATCCATTCTCAAGAACTGGCTGGGTGAGCTTTTAAAGCCTCCCCAAACCTGGAGCTTTCCACCCATTCTCACCAACGATGCACAGGTTTGGCTGACACAGCCACCTGGGAGCCGCAGTGAGAATGATTATAATCATTGTCCTGCTCGCCCTGACCCCCCTACACATGTACTGTCACAAGAAAACTGTGATGCTTGTTGCTCGAGTACAGTATGTTAGAGACAGAGTCAAAGAACGAAGCATGGGGTGTGAGAAGGGAGAAGAACATGGGGGGAAAGAGAAGGTTGGCTGTACAGAAGAAGTTCTGTGTACTGTTTTGAAATTTTTCTCAAAGTCTGACATTGTGACAACAGCCAAAAAAAAAGATGTGAAAAACGGAATATATTTATCACATGGTCTAGGACACACCCACCAACTACTGAAATAAAAACTCTTCTTGCCTGGCATGGTATCTTATGCCTGACATCCTAGCATTCCCAAGACAACAGAGGCAGGAGGATTGAGATGAGTTCAAGTTCAGGCAGGTATAGATAGTGAATTATATCAAAGGCTATATAGTGAAAGCCTATATCAAAAAATAAAAACAGAAACAAACAAAAAAGGAAGAAAAGAAAAAGCATGACCGATTCATCTTTTATGATGTTAAAAATTGGATTTTAAAAGGTTCTTCACTTTTATTCAGAAGTGGAGTCTGCATTGGGATAATGGCTCCATCTATAACAAGAAGCAACTTGCAGTTCATGGCACACTTGGCAATGCTCAGGCACTTTCTGAATGGTCACCACTGGGAAGGGCTAAAGCATCACTGGGTGGAGGGTAGGGAAGCAGATGAATGTTCCACAGGGCACAGCACAGCTCCACAGCAAAGAACCACCCAGTCCAAATGCAGTCACGGCCAAGTGAGAGGACCTTACCTTGTCTGTGAACCTCGAATGAATCAAAAGCCACAGTTGGAGAAACTTCAACAGCCTTAGAAATGCTGGCCACTGAGGGACAGAGCAGCTGGTGCCCTGGAAACCAGCTGGGAGAGGGGAAATGTGTATGTGGGGGTGGGGACGCACCAAGCAGCAGTCTTGCCAGGGGGGTGGGGGGTGGGGGGGTGGGGGGGAGCCCCTATGGCATCAGTTGCACATCAGCAAAGAGAGTAGGAGGCTTGAAGAGAGACCTGGATCTACCAAGTGGAGAGGCTGGGCAGGCTGGTCCTCCAGGATTGAGGGTAGGACAGGTGTGACTCTGGTGGTCAGGAAACCAGCCCTACCAGCACCCCCCCCCCAGAGACACATACACACTGCAGTCCTCAGCAGGCTGTCACAGCGTGTGATATACATTATTTTGGTAAATTGTCATTTGTTGTTTGAGCTCACTAAGAAGGTGACTCTGAAAGTCTGAAAATGCTCAGTGGCTCCACTCTATTCAGACCCATGCATGTTTGTCTCTGTTTCCCCCAAAGTCTCTTTTCTAGGGAGGGGACCCCTATCTCTGCTACAGGAGGGAAGAAAATAACAAGCCAGCCCAAGAGTAGAGGCATACTGGCCTTGGCAGTAGCTAGAAGGTGAGCCATAGGCAACAGTGGAAAAGAGAAGATCAGCCATGGGAAGGAAGCTCATCCTGAGAAAGAAAGCTCAATCCAGAACTCCAGCTGGCTGCCTCAACTTCCCCAGGCAGATTTTGCTTGGAGCCGTGAGCACCTGATTTAATGACGTCATCTCTACTTGCTGCTATTTGTTCTTGTGTCAGGAAGCCTCACCTGAGGGACATTCCGCTCTGCTGGTGATTCTATTGGGAACCCCAACTGACCACCCCAATAGCTTCTGGTCAGGGGGTTTCTGCTAGATACTTTGCACAACCAATTTGAGGATGTTCTGTTATTTTTCTATATCTTGCTGTTTATTCTTTCAGTTTGGCTTATTATATAAGTGATGAATTCACTCATTCAAAACAGAAAGCATGAGCTGCAAACATACCTCAGTGCTTAAAAGCACACACTGTGCTTTCAGAGACATGAATTCAGTTCCCAAAATTCACATCAGCAAGCTCACAACTGCCTTTACCTGCAGATCCAGGAGGTCTTCTGACACCTTTGGCCTCCATGGGTACATGCATCTATGTACAAATATCCACATACACAACCCCCGACAGGCGTAGTTAAAAATAAAAACAGGGCTATGTGTGGTGGCACACACCGTGAATCTCAACAGTTGGGAGCAGAGGCCGCTGGATCTCTGTGAGTGCCCATGCTCCCACAGCTAGAACAAGGAGGAAATAAACATTTTCTGTACCTAAAGCTGCAGTCACAGGGTTAAAACCTAAGGTAGTTAGATTTCTCTGTATTCCCTCATCTGCTTTTTCTTCTTTACAGAGAATGTGCAGTGGTCAAGGTCATCAACATCTTGGCAGGCCCTCCATAGAACACAAAACTTTCTCTTGCTTCCAGAACCTGTGAGACCATAGAGGGAAAAGATCTAAAAATCCAAGTGATGAGAAGTTTTCCCAAGAGTATTAGTGGGAACGAAGCTTGGAAATGTAACTAAACATGTATAGATAATCTTAATTTACTATGCTGTGCCACACCCATACTTTGCATCAAATTCTTGTTACAAAAAATGGAGAGAGAAGTTGAAAAGGATATAAACATTAAAATAAATACATTTTTGGTAAGGAGGGTAAAATTAAAATATCTGTCATTAGGATGGATTTTGTATAATAAAATAAGATTTTTGTCCTAAAAATAAATGATAAAAATTGAAGATAGTTTTTTTAAACTTTAAGTCAAGTTATAGCTAGCCAGAATGAGGTATACAGGGCCTGTGAGTGGTGAGTCTTAAGATGTGTGTTATTAACAACGTTCAATATACTAATATCAATATCAAAATTATCTTTAAATCAATGGAGTTTCCTAGGATGTTGGTCTTTTTAAAAAAACAATGCAACTTTTCTGGAAGCATCACGATAGCCACACTGCATACAACATTCTACATGGTATCTGGGTAGCTCTCAGCACAGTCTGTCTGACACATAAAATATCAACTTTGGGGAGCAGATGGGGCCTGCGTGAATGTATAATGTTGATATGAGCATGTTTATGTCAAGAAACCCAATGTCTCAGACATTGCCTTGGCCAAGAACAGATGTGGACGGCATCTTCCTCCAGGATGACTGCATCCCGAGACTTCTCCCCTATAGACCTTTACCGAAACCAACTGGCATACCTCCTTGTCCACATGTATCTAATAAGCTCACCTTCCCGCTCAGCTGTACACACTGACTTTCTGGACGGCTCCTGCATCTCCATCAGAGTACATGATCTACCAATCCCTGCTCTTCTGTACTTGTTTCAGAGTGTTTTCATGTCCAGTTGCCCAAGTCAAGTTAATCCCAAGTCCATGCAGGTCTTGGCAATCAACTGTCCCATTGAATTCAAACCCTTAATGGAATAGCAGCTAATTACATTATGTCTGCAGAAAACTAAAGTTTGATTGTCACAGACACTTCATTGAACTGCTCTCGGAGAACTGTCTGAATCACACACTATTAAACTATGACACAGGGAACCTCACTGACAGGAAGATTTATTGACAGTAAGTTTTGAGGTGCAGGAGGCACAGATCATAAAAATTAAGAGAGAGTAAGGGTAAATTCAGTTCAGTTTTTCCCAAATAGAAAGGATTTATCAAGAGTGACGGTTCCCATACCAATAGAGCTTCAAGCCAAAAGAGTACATGACAGACCCAGTAAAGACACTGTCCTAGAGACCTAATGTTGACACAGCCATGGTATGTGGAAATAAAGAGACTATCCAGGGCCCCTCCTGTGCATTCCCACCAGCCTCATCATCATTCGTTGTGCTGTACCCAGAGCGTGAGAGCCCCCCCAAAAAAGATCACCAGGACTCAGTACTAATGCAATACACATGAGGACCTTTAATCAACTCGAGCCGGGCTCTAACCAATCACCAACACAATTGTATCCAGAAAGAGCCTCAGTCTCTGAGCTGAGAGTAAATTTATAGGTTCTCATCCCTCCCAACACCCTAAAGCAAGGAGTCCTAGCCTGGCAACCATCTATTGGTTGAGTAACAGGCTACAGAAAAGGGCACCAATATGACCCATGGCTTAGCTTTCTTTCTTCTCTTTGTTCACTACTTTGTCCAGGGAAGTGTCTGGTTTCTTATTAACCCTATCTCCAGTGGGCAGGAAGGAAAGTGGCCATAAAACTGGGTCTCTTATCAACTCTATCTCAGTGGAACCCTTCTGGTCAGTCACTAGGCAATACTATCTCAAGTGGGGCTCTTCTTTGCAGCTGCCCAGATTATCCCCTGTAGGCCTATTTCTTAACCTTTACCCTGGCAACCCTGAAATTCAATTTTAGTTCTTCTGGTATCTCAGTTGAGACCTACAGCTGTTCACAGTTCAAAGTCCCAGCATGTCTCAGTGAATGAGATTGCAGGTAAGCACACTTCATCCCCTAGTGATCTCTGCTTTGAGGGTCGCAGATTAGAACCAAGATATTTCAAACCTTTCCTGAGTCCTTTTGACTCTTCAGAGCCTGGCACCACAGGCGCAGAGCTCAGACTCTTGGAAGCAGCTGTGACACTGTGATGAAGCAAAAGGAATAAATGAGACACAGCACACAGCAAGTGTGTTTCAAGCTGTATTGGTGATGAGACAGGCTGGGGCAGCTCCTCCACCAGGAATGGGCTGGCACTGACACAGCATTGACCCTTAGGCTAATTGCAGGGAGCATGAGTTCAGGGCAGACCTCCAAACACAGAAAAGGACTGTAAGGTTGGGTTATAACATAAATGAAGAAGAGGGCGTGGTGAAAGGAAGAGGGGAGAATGAAGACCACGTGGGCTTGACTAGGGTGAGGGCTGAGGAGACTGGGCTGACAAAGCTGGAAACGGGAAGGGAAGGAGAGAGACGTGAGAGCATGGAGGCAGCAGTGCAGAAGGCCAGCTGTCCCCAGGGCCTGCAGGATCCCTGTATGAACAGCTCCTCCCTGTGAATGCCACAGCATGGCAGCAGCCTAATCAGTGCCCCACTGGGCTACCTTAGTAAACACAGGTCTTTGGAGGAAGCGGCTGCTCTTCATGTAGGCCGAGATCTTCTTCAGGCCCTGCAAAGTGGGAAGGACACCACAGGGGCTCAGGTCGGGGGGGGGGCCCACTAGACTGAGCAGCCCCACCCCAGGAATAGCATTTCTCAAAGGCTCTGGACCACAGCACAGCCAGCTTAGCTCCCAGCCCTGGCCAAAGACTGCTTCAGGTTCCTACAATAGGAGACTAGACACTGTGAAGGTGCTTTCTACTAACTAAAGGTTACAATACAGGCTCAGAAAATACCAGGACTGGTTATCAGAAATCAACCTTAGGTCCAGAGAAGTTAACCAACTTCCCCCTCTCACACAGGTAGAGGTCTGACAGAGCTGGAGTCAGCTTGGTTCTAGGGCTGCCAGTCTCCATCTCATCTCATCCTCTCCCTCCCCATCTTCCTCATCCTTGTCCTCTTCCTGTCTCCCTCTCCATGTCCTCTCCCTCTCTGTCTCCTTCTCTCTCCCTTATGAACAGGTGGTTCACTGGGAAGCACTTTCTAGCTTGTGCTTACACTGAGGAGGGATCTAACAAGGGAAAAGAATCAGGAAGGCAGGTGGAACCCAGTGGCTCACTCAGCAATCCTCAATGAAAGGGAACAAGAGAACTGGCCACAAGGAAAAGCTGAACAGGATTCTAACCAAGTTCCCGAGAGCAGAACTGACATCACTTGCTTCCCAAGTCCAATCTCACTGAGCCCCGGCTGCCCTCATCTCCCTGCCTACTACAGGGACCAATCCATACAGCTGTATGTTGTGCCATAAGCCACTCACAAGCCAGAGAACACACAGACAATTCCAGCGGGTGTGAAGACATCTGCCATCAACTAAACACAAGCTGGGCTAAGGTGCCGCTCTGTTTCTCTAGCCACGCACCCTAGAGCCATGCCAGCTACTGCACAGTCCCCAAGGGTACCCAGTGTGGGTCCGAGCCAGAGCTGATGAGAACTAGTGAGGAAAGAGCATCCTTGATGAGGAGTGATCAAGGTCAACAGGTTACAGATAGAAAGGTCTTTGGATCAATGCCTCTGATTCCCAAGACCCAAGACTGTTGTGCAGTGTGGTCCGGGCTGGGCTCAGCAGCCCTGGGGAATATCACACACACACACCTCACAGTCTGGGTTTTTACAGTTCTTTGCTGACTCAGTCCCAAGATGGCGGCGTTATGCCTGCCCAGCCTACATTTTGGGATTTTGAGGGAATAAATGTTGCCAGATACTATTTAGAGAAATCTCTTTTTTTTTTAAATCCCAAGAGGAAGCAGGGTCAGGACATCACCTCAAAGCGAGCCAAGAAGTCCTTCAGGTTTGGAAAGGCGTCCAGGCAAGTGGGCTCAAACATACGGTACTGGTCAAGGATGTCATAAGCAAGGAAATCCACATAGGTGATCTGCAGGAAGTCCAGGGTGAGCATGCTGGAATTTGACACCTGGGAAGAATGGCAACTACCCCTCCCCACCCCCTCCCTTTACCTTGTCCCCTGCAAACCATGGCCGCTTGCCCAGGAACTCAGAGTAGATTTTCATCTTCTCAGGGATGGTCTTCAAGAACCCTGGCTTCTGCTTCTCCTGAGGCAGAAAAGAGCTGTCACCAGCCTCAGTCACAGGCTCCCAGGCAGAGGGGCTGCTGGCCTAGAAAGGCTAGGCTCATGAGTGTCACCATCACTTTGTCAGTATCAGACCTCATCTGTCTGAGGTGATTGGAAGACAGACAGGAATGCTACACTGTCTCTAGATCTGTCACCACTGGTACCCAGGTGCTGGGCGTCACACCTAGGTCTGCCTAAGGATCATCATGCATGCTGTGGTCCCAGGATTCCAGTGGAAACCCAGAAACAAAGGACATAAAGACCCCAGGAGAAGACAAAGTGATGCTGGTTTGGAGGTGAGTCCATTAGAACAGATCTGAAGAGCATGCATGAGATTTGATCAATGATTAGTATTGAAAAGAAGGGTCAGAGGTCCTCTGACTGACCCTGAGTGACCTACTAGAAAGATGTCCTGACTTCTGCTGGTGCCAAAGACAAAACTCTCAGAAAGCACTTGGTATATGTCTGAGACTATTGTGCTCACTACTACCAAGCCTGTGCATCCTATCTTCATAACGTGTGTGTGTGTGTGCGCGCGCGCGCATCTGTGGAAGCTAAAGGCTGCTGCCCAGTGTCTTTCTCAATCACTTTCTACCTTATTCTTTTTTTGTGACAGTGTCTGTCACTGAGTCTGGTTGGACCCATTGGCCAGCAAGCACAGAAATCCTCCCCTTTCCTTTCCTGTGGTGCGACAAGACACTCTCGGGTTTGTTTGCTTGCAGTCTGGGTACCTGGAGGCCCGTAATCAAGTCCTCGTGTTTGCACATTGAGGACTTTTAGCCTCTGAGCCATCTCCCCAGCCTCTATTTCATCCTTTGAGTCTGTGTTTTAGGAAGATTCGGTAGTATGATCACCGTGTTTGATGACACATGGAGACGGTCAAAGGGCAGACGCGACAGGGCTTTGAACTATACATCAAGTGTCTAGGGTCAGACTGCTCACTCTATCGAGTCTCAGCCACATCTAGTATGGTTATAGAAGTAGCGATACTTTCACAGCGTTGATGTGCTAGATCGCTGAGGTAATGACAGGAGAGCATGGAGAATCAGTAAGTAACACAGTTCCTTCACTGAAGGAGGAAGCTACAGATCTGAATGCAAGCCCTTAAGTCCTGCTGCGAACCCCGCCTGCTCCACCCACCAGCAACTCACAAAGTCAGGGCTGCAGCAGACTATCATGAGTTGGATGCGGGTGTCCATGACCTGGTTCTCCAAAGTATCCACACGAATCCTCTCCTCCTCTGTCTCCCCACCTGCAGCACACACACAGCACACTCACCCTCAGCACCCCACCCCAGCCAAGCCAATGAGCCTGTCCACCACCACCACCCCACCCCGCAGGCAGCCCCACTCACACAGGTGGTGCTTGCGGCCAAGGTAGCGCATGATGGCGTTGCTCTGGGTGATCTTGTGGGACCCATCAATTAAGTAGGGCAGCTGGAAGGTCAAGCAGAGAAACGTCAGATGGGATGTGAGGCCTCTGACTCCCTTCCCTGGGTGAGGACAGACGTGGGGTGTGGCACACTCAGTATGCCTGCCATAGGAAGCCCTACACGAGCACGGTGCACACTGAATGGGAGAGCTGGGACACAGCCCATCTCAGAAACATTGTGCAAGCAGCAGGGGTAGGAGCGGGAGAGCAGAAATACCGATCCCAAACCCTTCAGGCAGGCAAGATGAGGTGAGAGCACCATGCCTTCCCCCAAACCTCCCCTTCCCTGCACCTACATTGGGAATGTCCAGGCCAAGATCGAATTTTTCACTCAGCCACTGGCTTCTGTCAAAGTCGGGGGCTGTTGTGAACAAGAGGATGTGAAAAGAAATCACTCCCATCCTCAGGGGCAAGAAACCCTGAAGCAGGAGATCTGCAGCATCTCACACTACGTCACTCCAAAGATGGAGGAGAGAGGTGAACAGCCAGCAATAAGAGGAGCCCAGATCCAATAGGACCACAATAGCGAAGCCAGCCCAGTTATAAATACTGTTGGACCAGAAACTCCATTGTTGATGTTCTTTCTGTTTTGTTGTTATTGTTTGAGATAAAAAAAAATCTTGCAATTTTGCAAACTCTGGCTGCCCTGAAATTAGATGTGACCTCAAACTCACAGAGGTCAGCCTGCCTCTCCCCTTCCTAGTGCTGGGACTAAAGGGAAGCTCTGCCACACCAGGTCCTTCCCAGTGTGCAGAAAACCAAAGTGCACCCTCAACAGGCTCGTGGAAGGAAGAAGCAGCAGCTCCACTATAGGAGGTCTGCAGGGCGTAGGGATAAGAGCATAGGCATCTAGCAATGGGCATCACTGGGCAAGAGGAAAGCAGGTGTCTGACAAGGAAGGCGTCATTACCATCCCCCATCACGTATCTCTTCTCCTCATAGCTTGAGTCTGTGTATTCCAGGAGCAGGCGGATGGGGTGAGTCAGCTGGGAGAGACAGACATGGAGGTTAGAGATGGTTAGATCCTTTCTGGATGGCTTCATCTTCTCACCTGACCCCTCCCACCCTCTACAAACACAGCCTCGCCGCGCTGTGTACGCACATGCTCCCAGGTGCAAACCCTCACGTGTGCAGCCTCCCAAGTTTGTGAGCTCCAGAGTGCTCAGAGGAGTATACCTCTGTTAGAAAAAAAAATCCCTGACCTCTCTGAACTTCCCTCCTAAGTCCTAGTCCCACCCTTCAGGGGGATCCTTTTCTCACTCTGCGGGTGTTCCAGTATCCCAGGGTCATAGGCATGGTGCTGGTGCTCTGGTCCTTCTCAGACTGGCTTCAGGAAGGTTGAGCAGGGGACTTTAAGGAGGCACTAAGGGGAAGGTGATAGGGGCCTTGAAAAACGGTCCCGCCCTCAATGCCCGAACCCCATTCAGGCACTGCCTTTCCCTCCAAGTGTCCTCAGGGACTCTGAACCAGAACCCAAAGGGCCACACCCCGCACCCTAGGAGAGGCAGGAGTAAGATTCCATGCAGCCCCAGCCCTTGGATTCTCCTTAGGGTTCCAGGAAGGATCCCCCTAGAAACATCAGGCTCTTGCGATCTTCTTTAGTTACCTTCCTGCCACCGCTCCCTACTGGGTGCCCCAAAACTGAAAAGTGCAGCTTTTCTTTCTTCCAGAACTTGGGTTTTCACCCCGTAGACTGTGGAAACCTGTCCATCAGAGAGGCTCAGCTCTCAACAGAAGATAAAACAGGGTGCCCCTAACTTGAAAATTTAGTTCAGCACCTATCACTGCTTTCAGAACAGCCCATTTGACAGGGGCCAGGCGTTATTACCCACCACAGCTTAATTATCCATCTAAAGTCACAGGACACTCCATGACACAGGAACAGCCCTGAACAGGGACAATCAGAAAACAAGCAGCCTCAGTGTTTCCCTTTAGGAAATTCCGGAGACTCAGTAAGATGTTCATCAAGAGAGTGACCATATAAATTAGTCAGTATTTCAGTCAGTATTTTTGGCCATCTTTGTGAGCTAAATCCAAGAACCAGACACCTATGGCACAAGAAATCTGAGATTCCCTCTCCTCCTTCCCCCCCCCCACCCCCACTCCCCGATTGCAGCACAGGGCAGTGGCTGGCAGAACTTTCCATGACTAGCACAGGGCAAGGAAGCAAAGAGCTCACAGCTGGGGTGTGCCATGGAGTGGGAGAGCATGTATTCCAAGAGGCTTGCTTTCAAGGGACAACAGGATCTGTCCACACAAGTCCTGTAACACTCTGCACAGAACACAGGATCCCAAAGTTAGACCCTCAGCTGTCCAGATCCCTGGATCCTGGACCTGGCCCAAGCTCCTGACATATGTGTGTCTGGATGACAGGGTGGCTCAAATGACCTTTCAAGTTACCCTGGGGTATAGGTCTCGTGGAAGAATCTCTATAGGACAGGCAATGTCCTACCAAGAACACTGTCCCACCTGGCTACTTCCTTGCTTGCAGGCAGGAGACTCTTTCAAAACCAAGAGGTCTGTGGTTAATTGACCTGAGGGTGACATCACCTTGTTTGCAGAAACTTATCAGAAATAATGACAAACAAATGACAGAAGTGGAGATTAAGCTGGGTTTGCAAGTCAAAGGGCAAGGCTATTGCTCTGCAGAAAGCACATTTTGGGATTAAGTCACCCGTTACAAGGACTACAGGTTATGAAGCCAACATATCAATGAAGGTTTGCTCTCAGGAGGGTGAGGTGTTGAGTGAGGGTGCAGAGGACAGGCAGAGGTATCTCTTCTTGTGACTTTAGTGAAATCACATAATCTGGAGGTCGCTGTGAGGATACAAGCAGACAGACCCTGCCACTGGGGCTCACTATGCCTGTGTCAAATGTTGCCTTAGCATTTGGACATGTCTGCCTGCTCACTTCAGGTCCAAGCTCAGAAAGTCACCCGAGGCCCTAAGGACAATGCCCAGTGTGACGCTTGCCCATAGAATGGCCACACTAGTCACATATGCTCCCCCAACTTCCTGGTTCCATGAGCTCTCATGTCTGAAATCTTTAATCATTTGCTATGCTAAGGGTTATTGTTCATGTGGAGCTGAGAAAAAATAAAATTTCTTGACTTTACTGAAAAGCTGAGCTTTAAGTGTTAAGATCAATTAGAACAATAAGTTTAAAAGACAGTGGGAGAACATTAAAACGGTTTTTTCAAAACATGGAAACAGAAATCGCACCATAATACCTACTCATCCAATTTGTTTTCTCCTGAGTCCCTAACCCAGAGTCCCCGCGGATAAGAAGCCCCTTCGTGCTGACTGCGAATTAGCAACTAAAGACCACACATTCTATGGGAATTAAAGGGACATGCTCTGCAAGTGCGCAACACATTAATGTATTTACATGCACTACGTGGAAGGGAAGATAAGGAATCCATGCTGTCCAACACAAGGACCCAGAGCAACTGGGAAGGGAGGCCAGAGGCCGGAGCCCTTTAGAGGACACAGCAGCTCTGCAGAAAGGGATAAGGGCTGAGACAGCAAGTCCTCAATGCAGGGTCCTCAGAGTCTAAGAGCATCATCCCTCTGAATGACAGAGGTCTTTGGGAGGTGACAGGGACTGTAGGGATGGGGACATGGAGATATATCTGATGCTAGGAGTTATAGCTGGTACTGCCCTGGAGTGTTGGTCACTGGTCCTCTGGGTGTCTCTATGTACTCTCAAAAGTGCACAGTGCAGCCAATCCTAGTGGCTTTAAAGGACACTGGGCAGGAACAAATCCAAGGATATTGGAGGAAAATTGGCTTATAACCCATAGAGTGACATCTGAGATGGATCCCTAAGTTCCTCCCAGATCAATGGGTGACAGTTTAATATGGTCAGTGCAAATTCTCATAATTCTACATATAGAATTCTTTAGAATTTTTAAATGCTACAGGAGAAATAAGTGCCAGCAAGTGAGCTAAGTGCTCTCCGCCTCGTGGAAACTCTCTGAAAGGCTCCTGCATGCTGGGAAAAGAAGGCTCATAGTTTCTCATTTCTGTAAGAAATAATGAAATGAATATGACCACGTCCCAGGCATGGCCAGCTGAGAACTGAGACAGAGCGTGCCCCACACCCCTATGACTGCAAGAACTGGGCTAAGGGCTGGGGAGGCTCAAGCAGAGTAAGGGGGCTTGTGCTCCTGTCACCAATGAGCAGAGGCGGAGTTGAATCTTCATGCTGTGCTTTCATCAGAGAAGCCGCAGCCTGAGACGATGGTGGGTTGATACCCTAGGAACCAAAACGGTCATCACATCTTGTCTCCCCCCAGTACATTTTAGATAGTAGCTTCAGGGAAGCCACTGTGTGGCATGCATGAGGCCCTGTGTATAAACCTCCTGACCTGTATTTTTCCTCATTCTCTGTACATTGGAATCCAAGCTCTACTTAAAATGGTTAGTCTAGTTAGTATCTGCTTGCATCAAGCCCTTGAGAGCAGAAAGTCCACGTTCCTCCACTTGGTGCCTGAGGTCAATCTCACTGAGCCAAGAGTGACCTCATCTCTAGGTCTGATAAAGGGTCAGGCTGGATAACACCCACGTGTCCTATTGACCTTCTACCAGGGCAGTAAGGATCAGACAGTTCAAAGATACCCATGACTTCCTGTCCTCCAAAATCCACCTCTGAGCACTACTACACTGGGACTGTGCCTCTATTCATTACATAAGCCTGTGAAGAGCAGTTCAAATCCACCTCCTAGCAGGGAAAGATGGGGTAAAAAGAAACTCCCACACCATTAAATGTTCAAGATATAGTCCTTGAGAAAGGACCCAGCACCAACCATAGCCTGGGAATTCAGTGCTTCCCGTGGGGCTCTGGTTGGAGAGGGTTCCCTGAAGATCATCTGTTCTGTGAGCATGTATTAGTCAATTTCCTCATCCTTGCGACAGAAACACCTGACATAGACAACACATGAGAAGATCGGGTATTAAAAATATTTTGCATGGCTTTACTTGTTTCTTTGTAGGAGGAAGAGAAGAACACCCATGTATCAGGACACAAACATGACAGTCAGTGAGTGACTTGCAAAAATCCTGGGGATTGGCCTCAGGTCATCAGGCTTGGCAGCAAGTGCCTTTATTCATGGAACCATATCACTGAAGTCATGAGGATTATTTTGGTTCATAAATTCAGAGGGGTTTTGTTCATTTTTTCAGGGATGGCATAGTAGCAAGAACTTTTACCTTTTACCTTGTGTCTGGGAAGCAATGGCCACTTCCCAGAATTTGTAACATCTTCAATTTTCACAAAGAGACTCCAGGAACTCTGGCTTCAGGTTCTCCTGTGGCCAAAAATAGCTGTCATCACTCTCATGCACAAGCTCCCTGGCAGAGAGGATGGCATGGCAGGGCTGAGCACAACTGAACTGGGCCCAATGAACAGCTGCCTTCTGAGCCTGGGCTTGGCTTACACATCAGCATCTATTCGATTTCAGGTGAAGCCACCATCTACAGCAGTGATGGGACACCAGATAGGAATGTGGCACTATCAGCCAGCCATGGCAGTGCACATCTGTAATGCCAGCACTCATTTATCTTTCAGAACGTAAAATATATACGCCCAGACCCCGCATGCCTTTCAAAGTTTCAGCTGAAGAATCTGCTGTTATTCCGATGTGACTTGGTGCTTTTCTCTGACCCCTTTCAACATGACTGTGGGGGACTCATAATGAGTCTCAACCACAAAGACATAGCTGAAAAGGTGGCTCAATGGTTTAGACACTTGCCTCTCTTGCAGAGGGCCAGCGTTTGTGCTCATTGCCCACATGGGATGGCTCATAATCGCCTGTAACTCCTGCTCCAGGGGATCTGGCCACTGAGAGCTCCCACAGGGATATGTGCATGCCATCACAGAGGAACACAGAAACATAAATTAAAGATACATTTAAGGATTACCATAAGCCAGGCATAGTGGTGCACGCCTTTAATCCCAGCACTTGGGAGGCAGAGGCAGGCAGATCGCTGTGAGTTCAGGGCTAGCTTCATCGACAAAGGGAGTCCAGGACAGCCAAGGCTACACAGTGAAACTGTCTCTAAACAAACAGAAGAATTACCATATTTTCTGACATATAAGATGACCCTCAACTTTTCCAGTTAAAATAGAGTTTGGAATATACTCACCGTATAAGACTACCACTTTGCAATGCACACCCCATGCAGCAGACTTGGGCATGTGTCTATTTACAGACAGGGCGCAGACAGCCAGATGCTGTATTAAATGCCAGCAGAGAGCCAGTGCCAGGCTACACTGCCCCTTGAAGGCATGTTCCACACTCAACCTGAAGACATTCAGCCCTCCAATGGGGCTGGTTCTGGTGGACGGCCAATCCACACTCCTAGAGGTACGGGAAGATGTGTGCAGCTTGCTCCTCCCTGCTTCATACTCCCCGAACAGAGATGGGAGTCACCCCCACTATATGCACCAGACATATGAAGCAAGGGGAAGCAACCTGCAGGCGTGGAAGTACCCAGTGTGTAAGACGACTCCTGACTTTGGTGCAGATTTTTCGGGTTGGGGGGGTTAAAAGGTCATCTTATAGGGCTGGAGAGATGGCTCAGTGGTTAAGGGCACTGTCTGCTCTTCTGGAAGTCCTGAGTTCAATTCACAGCACCCACATGGTGGTTCACAGCCATCTAGAATGAGATTGGTGCCTTCTTCCAGCACGCAGGTACACATGCAGGAAGAACATTGTATACTAAATCAGTAAATAAACTGCTTTTTAGAAAAACTCATCTTATACACACAAAAAATGTTATAATATAATTTAATGTTAAACTGTTTTCTTTTTTTTCTGTCTGTCTATCTGTCTTTTTCAAGACAGGGTCTCTTTGTGTTAGCCTTGGCTGTTCTGGACTCGCTTTGTAGACCACGTTGACCTCAAAATCACAAAGATCTGCCTGCCTCTGTCTCCAGAGTGCTGGGATTAAAGGCATGTGCCACCATGCCTAGCTAATATTAAACTCTGAAGAAATAAAAAGAGCAAGAACAACATCAACAACCCATTGTCCCTGAGTGGGTTGAAATTGATACAAACTCTGTTCTGAAGGTTGAACTCAGGAGGTTGCAAACACCTGACTGCATCCCACAACGGACAGACTGAGAAAGCAAGGAACTGAAATGGCTTCTAAAGATTAAGAACTTGGGGCTGGAGAGATGGCTCAGTGGTTAAGAGCACCACCTGCTCTTCCAGAGGTCCTGAGTTCAATTCCCAGCAACCGCATGGTGGCTCACAACCATCTGATGCCTTCTTCGGCAGATAAAGCACTGATATACAATAAATAAGATAAATAAATGAATCTTTAAAAAAAAGATTAAGAACTTTACTCAGTAATATTTCAGAAGAATTATATTGTTGGAAGACCCTGCTGATTAAGGTTGCGGTCCTCCATGTCCAGAAAGCCTCTTCGAGCTCCCCATTAGACAAGGAACTCCCTCCCTGAAGTAGGGCCTCCTACTCTCTTCCGTGCCTGATCTGGAGAGTGTCCTTAGGTGCAGATGCCTCTAACCACATCTAGGATATGACCTTTGACACAGCTCCTCTGCTGCCCATAGGATAGTTAGGTACTGTGTTCCCTTTCATATGATCGAACCATACTACCAATACTATTGGCTGTAGGTAGGCACAGGATCACCTAGATTAATGCCATTCTGTGTTATGTCACCCACAAACTTCATGTCTGTGAAAAAAAAATTAGCCTAGGATAAAAGCTGGGGCATAGTGGCCACCAGTGATAGTCTTATATGGTGAGTAAACTCCAAACTTTTTTAACAGGAAAAGTTGGGGGTCATCTTATAAGCCAGAAAATACAGTAATTTTGCCAATAGAACCAAATTCAAATGAAGTATTCTTGACACTCCTGCCCCAGCCAATGGTGTAGATCCACACTGGGAACCCTCCACCCACTCCCCAAGAACTATATGACCTTTGTTCACCCCGTTTAAAGTTGAGCTATTCCATAGAAGTGGCTCCCAGAGGTCATTCTGTCATACTTGTGACCTATCTGAATCCCAGATTGTCACTTCTGCTCCCTGTCTCTGGGGGACCAGTGGCCAACAGCTCTAGGAACTAAGGAAAGCCACATGATATAAGCATTTGGGACTATGACTATAAAATTGAGGTGTAACTGAAGCTTAAAAGGTGGAGGGAGGCCAGGCAGTGGTGGCACAAGCTTTAATGCCAGCACTTGGGAGGCAGAGGCAAATGGATCTCTGGGTTTGAGATCAGCCTGATCTAGAGAGAGAAGCTGTCTCAGAACAGCTGGGGCTGCACAGAGAAACACTGCTCAATAAACAGAAAGCAAAACAAAGCAAAGAGAAGGAAGGAGAGGAACAACAGCCCTCTTGACTTTGAGGTCAATATCACACATCACACATTGCAAGGCTGACAATGTTTCAGGGCTGCCTCTTAGGAAAACTTGCTGACTCCACTGAGCCAGAAAACACACAGAGTTCAGACACATGTGGAATGCATAATCCAGGGTTCCGTGACAATTCATCCTGGAGTTCTTGTTCTCACTGACTGAGCCTGTCTAACCCAGAAGTGCACACAGCATGAATCAGCTCAACTGAGCCCTTGGCATGGGCCAGGGCTAGAGGTAGAGAGAGTTCAGGACAGACTTTACTCTCTGGCACCTGGAGGGCCACTCTGGGAAGGATAGGCACTGACCTGAGATAGGTGGCCCTGATAACAGTGCTCACTCGATACAGGGGGTTGGAAGGTCACTGGCACAACATGGGGAGTGACCTGGATTGTAAGCAGCTATAAGGAGTTCAGAAGGGAAACAGGGCCTGGGTTCCTAGGAACACAAGAGTCCTGACCCTGATCCAGCCTGGTTCATTCCAGTTCAGGGATGAGTCATAATGGCTGGATAGCAGATTCTGGCCACTTGAGTGCAGGTGGCTATCATAGGTGGCTTCAGAATGAATGAATCTTCTCTTCAGACATGTATACCACACACGCTCAGTGCTTCACTGAACCAAGTTCATGAGGGTGGCCATTATACCCCAACTTTGATCCTAGGCTAGTTTCACACGCAGACATTATGTTTGTGGGTGACGCAACACAGAATGGCGTAATCTAGGTGATCCTGTGCCTAGCTATAGCCACGTTCTGAGTTTCTGCAAAGGTGTCTGGACATGATGGATGATCCCCTGCCTCAGCTGCATAAGAGGAACTTGCTTCCTTGGTTTGGGGCTCTGTGAGTGTGTGTGTGTGTGTGTGTGTGTGTGTGTGTGTGTGTGTGTGTGTGTGTGTCTGTGTGTGTCTGTGTGTGTGTCTGTGTGTGTCTGTCTGTCTTTCTGTCTGTTTGTCTCTCTGTCTCTCTCTGTCACTGTCTCTCTGTCTCTCTCTGTCTCTCTCTGTCACTGTCTCTCTGTCTCTCTCTATCTGTGTCTGTGTCTGTCTCTATCTCTCTCTCTCTCAGTCTGTCTCTTTCTGTCTGTCTGTCTCTCTTTCTGTCTTTTTGCCTGTCTGTCTGCCTGTCTCTCTCTCTCTCTCTCTCTCTCTCTCTCTCTCTCTCTCTCTCTCTCTCTCCAATTCACAATCCTCATGACACAGCATCCTATGAGGTGACAGGGCCACAGTCAGAAAGAGCTTATATACGCAAATGACACCATGGAGCAGGACCATTCAGCCTCCTGGATGCTCTCCATTGCACATATGTAGGGAAAGTGAATAGTTTTGCAAATTGGGGTCTGTTTCAGCTGAATCCTTCTCTGTTAACAAAATTTGAATGGGGATCATTAGCCACGCTGTTTAAGAATAGGAGGTGGTCAGAGCCAAATTCAGGTCACTGTTCTAGTTTCAGTCCTTTCTGGATGAACTGCAGACTTTCTGAACAAATTCTGTGTCCAGTCACAAAGCGTCCGGACTTCTGGTGAACCACAGGCTTCTTTGGGTAAGTTTAAAGGCCCTGACTTACAGTACTGTCACCTGAGGCCTTAATATCCTAATGTTTCCCTCAGTGGTCATTAATGAGTCTCTTTGTCTGCCACATGTTCCTCTTGACATAAGGAATGATTTCTGTTTGCATAGCGATCATAACTCAGAGTTCCATTTGCTAAAATGGAGAGAATGTGGCCTGGAAAGGCAAAATGGGGCCCCTCTTGGGGAATGTCAGCCAACCTCTCTCTGTTCTAGGTCCATATCTACTTTAGTGTAGTTTAATAATTTTATTTTCTCTACTTAACATCACCACAGTGCCACTCCCAACTTCATTACCTCCTTTCCAGCTTACCTTCTTCGCCTTTTAGTTAAAAGTTAACAAATGTTGGCTGATACAATGTGAACTTACCAGTTTCATGAACATTTCACATCTATGAATTTTTATCTCATGACCTTTATCTTCTAGTTCCTCATTTATTTCAGCAAGCCTGTGCTTGCTTCTTTCTTAACTGCAGCAGGCAGCAGCAGGCATGAGTACGAAGACAAAAGCCATCAGGACTCTCATCCAGATGTGCTACCTGGTACAGGTTAGATGCAGGCACTGCCTGACAAAGGCCAGAATCTGTGATCCAGCCACTGTCATGGGCGCATGCTCTGTGGTACTTGTGCTATGGGCCCAAGTCCTTCCTGGGCAACTTGATGCACAATGTCTCAGCATCTTTCACCACACACTGTGGCCCTGGGTCCAGGACACCAGGCCTGCCCATCCCAGCCATGCTCTTCCACAGACAGCTGCAGCCTCTTAATGAGCCCGCTTAGCTGAGAGAGCCTGTGGCTGAGACTCCAGCACCATCGCATGGACACGTTGCTGTGATGCCTCTGGATGAGATCATCCTTTCCAGAGCTCTAAGCCCTCCTGCTG
The DNA here is from genome assembly GCF_903995435.1 of Acomys russatus. Taxonomy (NCBI): domain Eukaryota; kingdom Metazoa; phylum Chordata; class Mammalia; order Rodentia; family Muridae; genus Acomys; species Acomys russatus. The sequence goes on from NC_067159.1 coordinate 10,807,180, forward strand.
CTTATATGAACAGGCTGAATCTTCTCTGGAGACAACTCATTCAGATTCTAAACTTTCCCATCGTCAAGCGCGTGCCAAGGTCTGCTGCGCAGATCGAAGATGAACAGTCCAAAGCTGGTGGTGTGGAATACACCTGGAATCCCAATGGTCAGGAAGGAGAAAGGGAAGATTACTAGACCGAGGGCCATCTCAGGCACGTAGTGGGTAAGGATACAGCATGAGCTCCTGGATCAGAAACACCAGCAGCCAGAGCCTGGAGACATGGGTCAGAGGGTAAGAGTTCAGGGCTCTTAGGATAGTTCTGTTCCCAGCACCCACGAGGCCACCTGTAATTCTAGCTCTGGAGTCTGGCGCCCTCTTCTGGCACCTGCAGGCACTAGTTACCCATGTAGTGCTTGTGTACAAATGCAAAAGCTGCAAAACAATCACACACATAAAATAATAATAAATAAATATTTTCTGAAGATCAAGGAAAAACAGATGAGGGAGAGGGAAAATGAGAGGGATTCCCCTCAATTGACTTCTGCCTGAGTCGAGTGGAAAAACCCCTATATCAACGGGGGACAGTGGGACCGACATGCTAAGACCACAGAAGAGGGGCCTTCTGCTCAGGAAGGCTATTGAAGAGGAAGATGGAAGATGGTCACCCAGGGCCCGCATGCTCTGTCCCTTCCCAATAGGGTCTCTCTGAAGGATGGCACACGGATGACTGAGGTACTGCACTCTGCAGAATGAAGTTCCCTTATATGGGAATCACAGATGGAGGAACCCAGGGACAAGGAACAGGGACATCAAGGGCTTTAAATAGCCTAGAGTCCCTGCATCTCTAGCTCTAGCCCTTCCTGCGGGCAACAAAACAGACACCACCCAACCAGGTCACACCACGGGTGTTGAGAGTCACAGCCAGTAAAACAAGACACAGAACAAATGTGGGTCAAACTTTATTGTGGATCACATGGGACTTATTTGCTCACTCTGGGCGCCATGGCAGCACATGGGGCAGGTCTGATCTCTCAGGCCATTGCTGGGGATTCTGAGTTCCTCTGAACAGCAGTGAGGGAAGGCTGGATGGAGGGCGGGGACAAAGAATCGGTGGAAATTGATAAAGAAAGAAGGACCCAGGAAACCAGAGACTAGACCGAGGGAAGGGCTGGGAAGAGGAAGAAATGGAAGCATCAGAAACAGAAAGGAGGAGAAAGCTGCACTTGGTGGGAGCACACAGCCATGTCCAGGGGCCGGAGGCAGCAGGGTGGTTGTGAGTGTTCCCCCAGGGCTGGTGTGTAGTCCTACTTTGGGTTCCAAAAGGCTACCTTTGCAAAGATTGGTTTGGAGAGAAAACGGCCACTCTTCATGTAGTCAGCTATTTTCTTCAGGCCCTGCAGGGAAGAGGAGAAAGAAGGAATTGAGGATCTGGGGCCTCGGGGGGGCACACAGGTTTCACTCTCAGAACCCCAACCCAGCACAGGCTGTTAAGGGGATGCTGTGAGGTCCTATGATGAAGGGCAAACCGAAAGCTGCTTTCAGCTACGAGCCCATCTGCAGTTGTGGGGCAGGTATAGAGGGAGCACTACACAAGATCCTGTAGGGTAGTGCTGTGCCCCTGTATCCATGAGGGAAGATCCTCACAGACACATAGGCGAAGGGCTCTCCTCCTACTCCCTCAACCACCAAGGCAACAGCCAGCACTCCTGTCTGTACAGGAAGGGGCCCAGCATCTTCCATTCTGGCCCTTTTGGTTCACTCCCCAGGCAAGAAATTCTGTTTACACAAATACTCTTACTTTTTTTCTCTCTCTCTCTTTCTTCTTTCTTTCTTTCTTTCTCTCCCATCCCTGCTCCCTCCCTCTATTCCTTCCTTCCTTCCTTTCTTTTTTAACCAGTAGTCTCCTTTTTGCCTGTATTTCAACAAGGAGAGGAGGGACAGGGGTGGGGAGCAGAGAGATGGGGCAGGGAGGGACCAAGCAGGGCAAAGAGACCAGTAACATGCCTGCATGCTTTGGAAGAGAGCAAAGCTCTCACCTCAGCACACTCTGAGTGAGGGAGGATAGGGATAGGTGAGCCAGCAAGGAGATAATGGAGTGGCCTTGCTCATTCTCCTGAAGCAGGAAAATCTAAACTTTGAGAGCTGGTAGCTGAATGCATCCTCAGCGTATTCATCCTCTGTTTTCCCAGCCCTGCTAGAGAAGACCCTACAGAAGGACACTGGGCTGTGTGCTGTCTTTCCAGTAGAGTGCCCAGATAAGCTGTGATGGCTTCCTGTATCCAAGAGGCCAGGCCTGGCTGGCTTGGACCGCAGCGTCCCACACCCTCCCACAATACGGTAGAGCAGTTCTCATGCAATCTGCAGAGCTGAGATGCGTGGACCCGAACGTAAGCTCATGGAAACTAAAAAAAAAAAAAAATGCATCACTTGCTGTGCTATGAGGACAGAAAACAAGATTCCATACTAAGATTCCCATTGGACTATAGGCTGGATCCCCCAAATCCCTAATTAAGTAGGGCCTGTGGCTATAATGTGTACCTCATAGTCAGACATGCCTGCCACTCTGCATCCCTGGATGGATGTCCTCCTGAGCTCAAAAGTGTCACAAAGAGAGAACGCTAGAGATGAGTTAAAATGGCAGCAAAATCCCACTTTCATGATTTTCCAATAAAACATCAAGCTATTGCCAAGAAGGAAGATGAAAGGAAAGAAATAGCATAACTAAACATTGAACAATTCAGGACAACATCTTCAACAGCAGTGACCTGTCTACTCAACACTGGCCGTAGCCTGGGTCTCTGCGCTTCCCCAGCCAGGGATCTGACTGAGCAAAGAATTGTACACGCCTCATATGGATGCTGCATCTCAGTACTGTACATCAGTCCTGCCATGTGTTCCCCTCTGAATAGTACTGTATACTCTTCACTATATACTCCTGGCATATCCTGAATTTCCATAGCTTCCATGGCAACCTATGGCTTTTCTCCCTTTGGCATCAGGGAGATCTACTGCCTTCTATTCTTGGAAGCTAGAAGCCCACAGGGAAAAGACCACAACCTCCCCCAGTAGTGCAGGATCCCTGAGAAACTGACAGTCTCTGCAATGGCCTCCTGAAACAGTCCAATGGAATGGAAAGCTCTACGTATCTTATAGGTTGCGATAATGAATTTCATGCAGGAGATGGAAGAATTGAACATGATAATGAGTCTTCCTTTCTATTCAAAGACCTAGAAAGGCACCCAGGAAAAAAAGGAAGGGAAGTAGGGCATCCAAGAGGAACCAGGATCAGAGCGTCACCTCAAAGCGGGCCAGGAAGTCCTTCAGGTTTGGGAATGCATCCAGGCACTTGGGCTCAAATTCACGGTGCTGGTCAAGGATGTCATAAGCGAGGAAATCCACGTAGGTGATCTGCAGGAAGTCCAGGGTGAGCACTCCAAAATTTGATGCCTGGGAAGAATGGCAAACCCTCCTCCCCACCCCCTCCTTTACCTTGTCCCCTGCAAACCATGGCCGCTTGCCCAGGAACTCAGAGTAGAGCTTCATCTTCTCAGGGAGCCCCTCTAAGTACTCTGGCTTCCGTTTCTCCTGAAGCAGGAAAAAAAACTGTCACCACCCTGAGACCCGGGCTCCCTGGCAGAGGCTGGCCTCACAGAGCTGGGCAGGCGCCAGCAGGCAGAACATTAGTCACCTTCATGAGATTCGGTCTGCACTCATGTCCAAGCATTAAGCTAGAGCATCACCACAATCAGATTGCTGTTAGCTAACAGCCCAACAGCAGACAGCCCTGTCCCCAGCTCTCTACCACCATTGTCAGAACCACGGTGCATCAGACCCATGACAGCTGTGGGCACCTGGCTCTGAACTCACATGAGGCGGAAGCAAGTGAGCAAACAACTGGAAATGCCCAGGGAACAGTCAGTGTTCTACCTACTTGTGTGGTGAGGACTTTGGTACAGTCTCCACAGAGATAAGATTAATTCGAGAGGACAAAAGGAAACAGTAGAGGGTCAAAGGCCCTTGGCTGATAGAATTGCTTATAAGGTATATCTGATATTTCTGTGGGTGTCAAGGACACAGCTCTGGGAAGCCATTTGGGAAGAGAGTGTCCCCCGAGGCCCAGTTTCTTCTCGTAGTGTAAGTGACATGTTGCAGAGGCAGAAAACCTTTAAGCCAAATGTAGAACATGGCTCAGAACAGAACCTGCACTTAGAACTGGAACAATCTGAACTCTGTCCATCCTATCAGGGACTGAAGTGTCGCTGTGGAGAGTCTGGACTGGATCTTAAGGCTTAGAGGCGATGACTGGGAGTTTTCATTTGGCAAACTGAGTGTTGGGGTTACTCTGTCGGCAGTTTCAAACACTACATCATGGGTAGCACTGAGAGACTCTGGTGGCAAACTGGACCAGAGCGAATGCAAGGGCAAGAGTACATGGAAAATTGCAACCAGGCATTGGTGGAACTCACAAAGTCAGGGCTGTAGCAGAGCATGCCCAACTGCATGCGGGTGTCCATGGCCTGGTTCTCCACAATGTCCACACGAATCCTCTCCTCCTCTGTCTCCCCACCTGCAGCACACACACAGACTCACCCTCAGCACCCCACCCCAGCCAAGCCCAGGGAGATGACCACCACTCCACCACCCTCCGGGCAGCCCCACTCACACAGGTGGTGCTTGCGGGCAAGGTAGCGCAGGATGGCATTGCTCTGGGTGATCTTGTGTGACCCATCAATTAAATAGGGCAGCTGGAAGGACAAGCAGGGACAGTGAGATGGGATATGAGGTCTCATCTCAGCATCTCTTCCCTGAAAAAGGACAGACATGGGACCTGGCATGCCTGCCATGGGAACCCCTTCATGAACACAGTGAACTCAGAATGGGAGAGCTGAGACACAGCCCATCCCAGAGACACTGTGAAACCATCAGGGATGGGAGCAGGAGAGCAGAGATACTGATCCCAAACCCCCTCAGCCAGGTGAGGAGATGAGGTGAGGACACCATGCCTTCCCCAAACCTCCCTTCCTTCTGCACCTACATTGGGAAAGTCCAGGCCCAGCTTGAACTTCTCATTCAGCCACTGGCTTCTGTCAAAGTCGGGACCTGTTGTGGACAAGATGATGTGATGAGAAAGCACCCCAATATTTCAACTGCCTTCTCTAGGAACCCTTTCAAGGAGTCAGGCATAAGGACCCCTCAAGGAGGAGTTATACAACCTGCCTGTCTTTCACACATCCCAAGGGCTTGTAAGGACTGTGGACCCTATATCACTAAGATTTTCAAAGGGTTTGGACAAGCCCTAGTGGAAAATCAAAACATCCAATTACTACCAAAGGCAGCCCAGCCTCCACTGGAAGACCAAATTCACAGAAGCTTCTAGAAAGGATAGTCTCTAAATCTACAGAGCTGAGTAAGAAGGGGTTAGACAACTGTTTCTGGGCACCAATGAGCAGGGGAACAGAGGTCTGAGCAACAGGGTGTAATCACCGTCCCCCGTGGCATATCTCTTCTCCTCATAGCTTGTGTCCGTGTACTCCAGGAGCAGACGAATGCAATGAGCCAGCTAGAAGGATGACATAGGACAGGTCGCAGATTGGGAAATTCTGACAGTCTGACTTTGCCACCCCTTGGTGGGCCTCCATCTTACACCTAGCTGTCTCCCCACAAGCTCACACATGGGACACATAAGCACAAACTCCCCTGTGTTTTCCCTGATAGGCAAAGTTTTTCAACAGCTTCTGAACTCAACCTATCTCCTGGAAAATAGCCCTAACTACTCCCCACCCCACGTCTCTGTCCCACCCAGCACAAGCTCTCTCACTTACCCCACGGAAGTCCCAGTAACCCACTGTCACAGGCATAGTGCTGGTAGGGTGTCCACAGCAAGAAAAACTGGGCATTGATTGTCTGAGCTTAATAGTGTAAGTCCAAGGCAGGGAGGAGGCAGGACCTGCTAATGGTTTTCTATTGGTCGATTGACCTACAGTGTCTCAAGTTTCAGGCACTCTAGTGGAGGGAGTGCTAGAGGAAGGAGCCAGGGATTCAGGGGCAGGGCAAAATAAATCTAGCCTCTTCTGAGAGTGACTCAGAAACCAGTCTAAGCACTATGTAGACAGGAATGGGCTAGTACCTGAGTCAACAGCTCCTTTTGCGCTCTCTCTCTCTCTCTCTCTCTCTCTCTCTCTCTCTCTCTCTCTCTCTCTCTCTCTCTCTCTCTTGCTCTCTCTCTCTCACTCTCTCTTGCTCTCTCTGTGGTGTGCTGAGTCCGTAGAGAACAGATGTGCCACCAGAGACACTCTCCATGGTCAAGGCGAATCACTATTCATTATCTTCCTGGCTTTGTTCTTACTTCCCCATTCATTAACTCCCTGCCTTGGCTCTGGGTGGCTCCTGGTGGCTGAGCCAGAACAAAACAGGTTTCAGGCATTAAACCTGAGAGATTAGTACTCCCTGTGTTCACAGAAAACAGAGGGCTCCTAGAACTCTGCTAAGCCAGGCCACTTAGTCACATATACATAGGACCAGTAGATACAGACAAAATATTTAGGTTCACTAAGCACGGGGAAGATGCAAAGCAAAACCACCATGAGATACACCTTCCCCATTGAGAATTGCCATCACCAAATAGAACAAAGGTGTCAGGAGCTAGAGAAAATGTGGGCAGAAGAGAAAACATGGACACTGTAGAGGAATTTCAGTCCAACAGCAAGGTTGCTCTGATCACACCCAAACACCTTCTAGGGTTTGTGTGATGTTACTGGAATGGAGACGGACCGTTAATCCCAAACCATGAAAGTAAAGTTGGTTTGTAGGAGGAAGCACCGATGTTAGAAAGTGATATCTAATTAAGAAGCAAAGTGATAAATCAGAGAAAGATTTGGCGGAATAGTGCATGCCCAACTCTCAGGAGAACAGAGAGGAAAAAGAGGTGACCTGGGGAGGAGGGGCAGTTTTACTGGGACAGTTTTACGGAGACAGGTTGTGGAGAGAACAAGTCAGACACAGGTGAACACAAAACAAGCCAGAGAATGAGAAGAAGCCAGAGATTAGAGGAGAGGCCTGGAGTTAGTTGAGGCCTTGAAGAGCTATTCGGAGGCTGAGAGAGAAGCCAGATTGAATCAGTCAGCTTGGAGAAGAGTTTGAGCCAGAACAGCTGAGTTGAACCAGTGACCCAGAGTTCAGAAAGAGCTAGAAAGGGTGAGCATATTCAGCAGTAAGTCTCTGAGGCTGAAAATATTCTAGGCCTAGATTATAGTATACAAAGGGTGAAAGCTCCTAGGACCAGACCTAGGTTAGCAGTTGGAGACAGTAAGCCTCAGAGATGACAATCACCTCAGGGGAATAAAAGTCACTTTTACTGGATACTCCTGACAAGATGTAGATTGTTACAACCATTATGGATAACAACCTAGTGTTCCTCTAAAAATCAAAACTAGAACAACCACGTAATCCATCAAAACTAATACTGGATATAGATATATATCCATAGGAAATAAAAGTGCATCCATAGGTGTATGCACTGTACCATAGTCAAGATGGTCATGTAAGAACTGATCCTCCAACAAATGTATAAAGAAAAGGTGGTACATGTGTACCATGGAATACTATTCACTATATAAAAAGGAGGAAAAGACAAAGAATAAACCTACATATCCACATGATATTCCTGTCTCTCGTCCTGGGGTCGGGGTGAGGTGGAGACTAAAAGATTAATCAGTGGCCTTGACATAAGACTTGAAATTTTAAAAGTGCTAGAAGGAAACACATGGAAAAGTTAGGAGACAGTTTCTGGGTCCAACCATCTCAGGAAATGACCTCCATCTTGCTGGCAGGGTCAAAAGTGAGTTCATATTCCCACGCCTCAGAACCAACTCCTGGCCTGCTGCTTCAGGTATTTCATGTTTGTCTGTTAAGAAGGAAAGAATCTAGAGAGAAGCCTGGCATGGTGGCACACCTTTAATACCAGCATTGGGGAGCCAAAAGCAGGAGGATCACTATGAGTTCGATGCCAGCCTGGTCTACAAATCAAGTCCAGGACAGCCAAGGCTACACAGAGAAACTCTGTATCAAAAAACAAAACAACAAAAGAATGTAAAGAGGGAAGCTGCCAATTATCTAAAGAAAGGCACACAAGCTCAAAGACACAGTCAATTCCCCAGTCTGTTCTGTTGTTCCTGACTGGTCAGTTTTTGCTGCCAAACTCAAATCAAGATCTTGCTTTGCTGGACTCTTGTAACTGCTTGGGTTGTTTTGGTTTTTCAGACACCAACAGAAAGATTTCTAAGATGGTGGCATCAGCCATGTTTTCTTTTTCCTGAATAACTGTTCAATAGTTCAGAAAATAAATACAAGATTTGACCACCAAGAATGCATCAAATGAAAAAGGGGCTCTCCTGCAGAATGGGAGGAAATCTCTGCCCGCTAGCCCTCTGACAGAGGATACTATACAAATATGTAAAGAACACAAAATCTTAGCCACAATGTAACGCCACTCGCCTATAATCCCTGCACTGGGAGCCTGAGTGAGCAGCATCCTTAGGACTTTGGGCAGCCTGGGCTACATAACAGGTTCCTGTCTCAAAGATAGAGGAGGGGAAGGAAGAGAGGGAGGAAGTGTTGTAGTTCAGTGGAAATGGTGAGTATTCAGATCTGAGAAATACAATACAGAAAGCACAGAGAGAGAGAGAGAGAGCGAGAGAGAGAGAGAGAGAGAGAGAGAGAGAGAGAGAGAGAGAGATTGCTCAGCAGGTCCTAAGTCTAGATAAGACTGGGAAACAGACCTGTAATGGATAAGTCTCAGAGAAGCTCAGGACCAGTCTCACTCAGTACCTGTGGCTCCTCCCTGCAGTTTTCACCCAGGCCCCCTAACCTAAACCATGCCCTCCCAGGGCCTGGGCTTCCCTCCGCAGCTTCTGATTCCTATATAACTCAGCCATTTTGGGCATGTGCTCTTTGGGCCCACCCACTGCTCTCTTGGCTCCTGGTTTTTCTCTTGGCCTCTTGCTTTGGCCTGTGGCTGCTTTCTTGGTCTCCTTGCCCTCTCTTCTCTTTTCTTTTTTTTTTTCTCTCTCTCTCGTTCTTCCTCCCTCTTCTCTCACCACCCAGTTCAGTCTGGACCTTTCCAGATGCCCTGGCTGTATTCGCCTTTTCAGTCACAACAAAACCCTTCTCCTCAACCAAAAATAGAAGTGGGTTATCTTCTCATTTTCTCTTTTTTTAATAGAAACTGGCATTTAGTATGAGTCGGAAGAAGAAAAGCTCACTCAGTCCAGCAGTGGCCACGGTGGAGAGCATGGTATACACCATACATGCACATAGCATGCTCTGCTCGGCCATTGTGTGACTGGAAGAACACTCCCTCCATGTGGTCACTCTTCTAACATGGGTGGTCCTCAGTCCACGGCAACGTAGGGTCGTGGGACACGTCTGTGATGATCTGGGTCAGCTCATCCACGTTGTGCATGATTTTGTTGACCTAGATGCTGCTGTTGTTTGCTTCCTGTTGGTAATCACAATTCCAGCACAGGTACAGCAGAATGCAGTTTTCCCTGTCCCCTATGGGGTACAGCATGTTATTGGGGGGGTGAGGGTGAGTGTATGTGTGTGTGTCAGAAGTCGGCCCTGGAGCTGAATTTCAACAACAGAAATAACAGAAAGCTTACAAACTCGTGGAAACTGAACAACTCTCTACTGAATGAAAAAATAGGTGGAGACAGAAATAAGAAAAGAAATTAAAGACTTTCTAGAATTCAATTAAAATGAGTACACAGCATACACAAACTCACGAGACACAATGAAAGTAGTGCTAAGTGGAAAGTTCAGAGCACTAAGTGCCTACTTAAAAAAGAAACTGGAGCATGCTCATACTAGCCACCTCACAGCACATCTAAAAGCTCTAAAAGAAAAAGAAGTAATCACACCCAAGAGGCAAGAAATAATCAAACTGAGGGCTGAAATCAATAAAATAGAAACAAAGAGAACAATACAAAGAGTCAATGAAACAAAAAGCTGGTTGTTGGAGAAGATCAACAGGATAGACAAACCTTCATCCAAAAATAATTAAAAGGAAGAAAGAACATATCCAAATTAGCAAAATCAATAATGAAAAGACATAGCAACAGATACTGAGGAAATACAGGGCTCTGAGTGGACCTCACCCCAACATCTTGTAAGGATAGTGTAGGCCTCCAACCAGACCCATGACTTGTAGCAATGAACATTTGAAAGAAAACATATGTGGACAAAAGGCTATACTGCGTGATACACTACAGCTTTTGTGACAAGATTTTTTGTTTGTTTGTTTTATTTTACTGGGGAGAGGAGAGGGATTTTAGTGTATGGCATCCAATAAAATCATAGACATTCAATAAAAGTAAGAAAATATTGAGAACCTCTTCAAAAAAATAAAAATAAAAGTCACATGGTATTAACATAAAAGCAGACATACTGGTCAATGGAATCAAAGTGAAGACCCAGACATAGACCCACACACAAATGGACATCAGATTTTTTTATGAAGAAACCAGAAATACACTCTGGAAAAAAACGACAGTATTTTTAACAAATGGTGCCTGTCAATATCAATGCCTCTAGATCCATGCTTATCACTCAAGTCTAAGTGGATCAAAGACCTCAACATAAAATCAAATGCACTAAACCTGATAGAAGAGAAAGTGGGGAATAGCCTTGAACTTGTTGACACAGGAGATGGCTTTTTGAACAGAGCACTGATAGCAACAAAGCACTAAGATCAACAATTAATAAATGAGGCATGGCATGGGATGGGGAAGACACCCAGAGGCCTACTAGCCACGTGGCCCTCCTACAGCAGGAGCTACTCCAATGTGCAAGTATGTGTGGGAAAGATGGGAGAGAAAGAGAAACAGAACAGTTTGAACACTATGAAGAGAGGCAGAACTGGAGATGTGAAGGTGGAGATAAACAGCTTGATATGAGTAGCCTGCCCTGCCGCCTGAGATGGTGAACTCCTAGCCAGTGTCACCACTGAGGTCCATGTCTGGGTTCATGGGCATGCAGCAACAGGGGTCTGTGTCAATGTCTGTGGCTCATATTACCATTAAAAACCATGCAGATGTCCTGGGCTGGGCTGCCCCCTGGGATCATGTTGCTTTCCAAGGCTGTGGAGGGCTGGCCCCACCCCTCACTGGCTAGGACACTCTGGAGAGCTGGCCCCACCCCTAACTGGGTAGGGCACTCTGCGAAATCTGGCCCCATCCCTCACTGGCTAGAACACTCTAGAGAGCTGGCCCCACCCCTCACTGGCTAGGACACTCTGGAGAGCTGGCCCCACTCCTTGCCAGCTGCAGCACTCAAGTGTATGATGTGAAATTCACAAAGAATCAATAAAAAGTTTTTAACAAATTTTTTTAATTGAAAAAATGGGACCTCATGAAATTGAAAAGCTTCTGTAAGGCAAAGGAAATGTCACTCAGACAAAGCATAAGCCTATAGATCTAATTTTTAAAACGGGGCATAGGCCAGGCATGGTGGTGCATGTCGTTAATTCCAGCACTCAGGAGGCAAAGGCAGGTGGATATCTGTGAGTTCAAGGCCAACCTGGCCTACAAAATGAGTCCAGGACATCCAGGGCTACACAGAGAAACCCTTTCTTGAAAAACAAAAGGAAACAGGGGCTGGAGAGTTGGCTCAGAGGTTAAGAGCACTGACTGATCCTCCAGAGGTCCTGAGTTCGATTCCCAGCAACCACATGGTGGCTCACAACCATCTATAATGTGATCTGATGCTTTCTTCTGGCCTGCAGGTGTACATGCAGCCAGAACACTGTATACATAATAAATAAATAAATCTTTAAAAAAAAAAAAAAAAAAAAAAAAGGAAACAAACAAACAAAATGGAACATAGATCTAAACAAAGAATTCTCAATAGAGGAAACTCAAATGGCTGAGGAACACTTAGAGAAATGTTCAACATCCTTACCCATCAGGGAAATGCAAATCACAACTATTTTGAAATTCTCTCTTACAGTCCTGTCAATATGGCCATTGTCAAAAGCACAAGTGATGGGATTGGAGAGATGGCTCAGTGGTTGAGAGCACTAGCTGCTCTTCCAGAGGTCATGAGTTCAATTCCCAGCACACAACCATCTCACAACCACAGGTAGCTCAGAGCCATCTACAATGTGATCTGATGCCCTCTTCTGGCATGCAGGTGTACATGCAGATAGAGCACTCATACATAAAATAATAAATAAAATCTTTAAAAGAAAAAGCAGGGGCTGGAGAGATGGCTCAGCGGTTAAGAGCACTGACTGCTCTTCCAGAGGTCCTGAGTTCAATTCCCGGCAACCACATGGTGGCTCACAACCATCTGTAATGTGATCTGAGGCATACTGTATACATAATAAATAAATCTTTAAAAAAAAAACCAAAAAAAAAAAAAGAAAAAGCAAAAACATGAGTGACGGCTCATGCTGGTGAAGATTTGGGATAAGGGGAACACTTAACCATTGCAGGTGGGAGTGCAAAGTTATACAACCACTGTAGAAATCAATATGATCATTCCTTAGAAAGCTAGAAATTGGGCAAAATGTCCTCCTTTCTACCACAGACAGAATTCTGCCTAAAAGGGGGCAAGCTTGGATGCAGGCAGAGTTGACAGCCAAACTCTGCCAAGACAGAGTAAGCAAGTGCTCAATAGTTCCTGCCTCACAAACATGTCTGCCAGATCTATTGGACCAGAAGGCTGAAGAAGATGCTCCAAAGTAATAGAGAGTTTTCAGTGACTATTCAGGTAGAAAACTGTGTCATATTCTCATTTGGAAAGCTACTAACCTGCACTCCTGGCATACTCAGGTAATCAAGTTTATTCCTCCTCAAGTCTCTGATGGAGTTGAAGACCAGGTAGCTTAGTTTTACAATGAAGTTTAGTTGTTTAGGGGTTAAGATATTTTTAGGTTTAGAAAGATGTTTTAAGTTGATAATAACAAGATGTAATGGAGATTGATTTACATTCACAGTTTTAGACACACCAAGATAGGAAAGATGTTTTCTTCAAGGCTGTCAAATACAAATAGCCAAAACATTAAGAATGTAACATTTCTATAATTCCTGATTGTATCATGGTTCTTCTTGCTATAGTAGTTTATTATCTATATGTGTGTAATAATATAAATATATATGTAAAAATAAAAATTGTTTTTAAAAAAGTTAGGAATTGATCTACTTCAAGACCCAGATATACCACTCATGGGCATATACCCAAGGAACACTTCATCCTACCACAAGGACACTTGCTGAACTATGTTCATAGCAGCTTTATTCATAATAGCCAGAAACTAGAAACAACCTAGATGTCCTTCAGCAGAAGACTGGATAAAGAAAATGTATTATTTTTATACAATGGAATATTACTCAAAAGATTTTTTTATGACATGAAATTTGCAGGCAAGTGGATGGTACTAGAAAAAAATAATCCTGAGTGAGCTAACCCAGACACAGAAAGATAAATATCATATGTATTCACTTATGCATAGATATGAACCATTAAATAAATGATAACCAACCTACAATCTGTAGACCCAGAGGGGTTAGCTATAGGGGAAGGAACTAAAGGAGACATATGGATCTCCCTTGGACTGAGTGGACTGGGGGAAGCTGGGGACAGAAACAAGAGGATCAGGGGGGACGGGGAGGGGAAGCTAGGGTGAAGCAGAGGAATAGAGGGAAATAAGCTGGAAGTGAGGGGTGATGGAAACCCAATGCAGTAGAAACTTCCTAAAACATGAAGGCAATCATAAGGAAGTCTCCCAATAGTGGGGAAACAGAGTCCCAACTGGCCATCTCTTCCAGTACCAGGACTGGCTTGCATTCAGTTGAGTTGTTGACCAAGGGAGTCCCATGGAATTCCCCAAACATCCTAGGCTGTTGCTAAGACAACAGGTTGCTCTCTGCAAACCAACAATGGGGTGGGGAGACAGGGGGCATTGCTGAGCACAGTACCCACACAAGTCGTTAAGGATGGAGAAGTGGAACTAGTGCCTACATAGAGCCTTCACCTTACAGGCTAGTGTCTTTGGCATGGGAAGATACTCTGAAGGCTACCAAAGGAAAAACATAAACAACAACCCTGCCACAAAATCTTTGACTTACAGCCTTTCCTTTCTGCAAAATATGCTTGAGCAACGATGGCATAGAACTTGTGGGAGTAGCCAACCAATGCCTTACTTGATTTAAGAGACTCATTCCATGAGACTGAACCAATACCCAATACTGCTTGGGTGACCAAGAACTAGAGACTAAATGGCCATGAGACCTAGGGTATAAGCAAACACTATTGGTATCACACACACACACACACACACACACACACACACACACACACACAATCATATATTCAATAAAGTGACTCCTAATGATATTCTTCTATTCCCATAGATTGATGCTTTATTCAGTCACCATCAGAGACTCTTCCTCTTGCAGCAGAGGGGAACAGATGCAGAGGCCTACAGCAAGGCATTATGGACAGAAAGAGTCCTTGGAACACACAGCTCTATATAAGATGTCTCCACCAAATCTTTCCCCTCGGAGCTCAGGGAACCATGCAGAAGGAAATGCAGGAAGAGCCTAAGAGCCAGAAAAGATGAAGGACACCAGGAGAACGAGGCCCTCTGAATCAATTAAGCAAGGCTCACATGAACTCACAGAGACTAAAGCAGCAAGCAGGGGGCCGACACCAGGTCCTCTGCCTACATACTACAGCTTTCAGTTTAGTATTTTTATGTGACCCTTGAGTGTGTGAATGCCTCTGATTTTTTAAAAGATGTATTATTTATTTATTATCATGCATACAGTGCTCTGCCTGCATACCAGAAGAGGGCATCAGATCATATTATAGATGGTTGTGAGCCACCATGTGGTTGCTGGGAATTGAACTCAGGACCTCTGGAGGAGAAGTCAGTGTCCTTAACCTCTGAGCCATCTCTCCAGCCCCGGGTCTGTGATCCTTGTGCCTGCTCTTGGGGCTCTTTTGCTTCTGTTGGGTTGCCTTGTCTAGCCTCAGTGTGGTGGGGTTTGTTTTTACATCATTCTATTTTATTGTGTGATGTTTGGTTGTTATCTCTTAGAAGCATATACCTTTCTAATGAGACAGAAAAGGAGCGGACTAGAATCAGAGGGTAGGTGAGAAAGAACCGGGAGGAGCAGAGGAAGAAGAAACTGTAGTCAGGATATATGAGAAAAGAATCTGTTTTCAATAAAAGAAAAAAATGACCCTAAAAATTTACTAATTGAACCCTCTTGTCCAAGATTAAACCTTACGTTCCACAAAGCAAAGGAAAAGCAAGAGAGCTGTCTTGAAATGTAACCAGTTGAGGACTTGCACTAGGTCTTCAAAAGAGACCCCAAAGGTCAACTACAGCTATGTAAATCTGTTGACCATGTCCCCCAGCGCTTACCACTGTCAACAGCATTCTCATGAGAGATGTTTGACAACGTTGTGTTCACGTATGTGTGCCTATCTGGGTAAAGCCTTCCTTGACCACTGCCTGGCTCCCCGATGATGTGTCTTTTCCAAAACTCAATGAATCCTTCCTGAGACACCATAGTCTACACCGTCAATAAGTCTGTGACACTTCGCAGTCACCAAAATGAACTGCTAGGCACATCCAAAAGCTCTGTAGCCCTTTTCCTACAGCTTTCACTTTGTGCATGTCTTTAGTCCTTGTTCATTTACAACTGATGTCTTCGCTTTTCCAGGCCCTAAAACTTCAAAAACTGCTTGACCACCATAACCACATAATTCCACCAAGGGCCACGGGAATCACCTGTGGTCAGGCCACATAGCATCTTTCCTTAATAAGAAGCCCAGAAAGTGTCAGTCCAAACCCTTTTTACCAATGCCCTTATTTGGATGCAACTCAGTCAAGAACCGCCATCACCTTATACTCCCCCAAGCTGAGTCCCAAAGTCCTAACGAGAAAAATGTTATGACAAAAACAAATGTAGAAAATAAATATATTAAAATGTAGCCAGGCGTGGAGGTGCATGCCTTTAATCCCAGTACTCAGGGACAGAGGCAGGCGGATTTCTGTAAATTCAAGGCCAGCCTGGTCTATAAATCAAATCCAGGACAGCCAAGGCGACACAGAGAAACCCTGTCTGGGAGGGCAGGGATTTAAAATATTAGCATTAAACCAGGTTTAAAAATGCTCTAGCCAGGCCTGGTGGCACACGCCTTTAATTCCAGCACTCGGGAGGCAGAGGCAGGTGGATTGCTGTGAGTTCGAGGCCAGCCTGGTCTACAAAGCAAGTCCAGGACAGCCAAGGTTACACAGAGAAACCCTGTCTCGAAACAAACAAACAAACAAACAAGCAAATACTCTAAACATACACACAAAGAAAGCAACATCTTTACAGTTAACCTTTTGTTTTCTTACATTTGGCCCAAACTGTAGTAATTCAACACATAAAGATACCCTATAACAATAACACATGACCAATTTTACAGGCTGACTTTCATGCACATTATGCTGACAAAGCCTTTGATGTTGTTTGAGTTCACTGAGCAGCTGAATCTAGATGAGGGCTGCATACTGCCTCGGCCGCCCCACCCCGCCACACCCCCACACCCCCCACTCCGCCCATTTCAAGCCCCAGCATGTTTGTCTCAACGTTTCCTCCAACGCCCTTTGTCTGGGGATGGGATAGCCCTCCCCCTCCAACTCTGTGACAGAGAGGACAGAGAACAACAAAACATCCTGAGAGTAAAAGTCATCAGCCTTGGAAACAATTAAAAAGTGAACTATTTCCAATGGGTGCTACTGTTGTCAAACCCATGTGATAGAAATGCCTACAGTGAGAAGAAACCAGAAAATCATTAGTGGGAAGCAAAGCCATGGGGTGAAAACTCAATCCAATCGTATTTCCCCAATCAGTTTGTCCTGAATATATTGAGCATCTAACTTGATGATGCTTTGCTCTCTATTTTCAGTCTGTCTGTCTGTCTATCTGTCTGTCTGTCTGTCTATCTGTCTGTCTGTCTCTTGCTATTAATTCTTTTACTTTGCCTTGCTATGTACTTTAGGAAAAAAACCTCACTCATTCAAAACCCAAAGTATAGCTTCATAGACCATTCTCCAGATGATACAAAACTCAACACCAGGCAGCTAGACCCACTCCTCCAGAGGCAAGTAGGGCCATGCAGGATCCACAGAGCTTTCTAAAGAAGGCCGCCATGATGACAAGAGGATTGTACCGTCACTTTCTACAAGTCAATGCCGGTAGCCTCACTGGACCCTGCCTCAGGAAGGCCAAAGGTGACTACATAATTACCTGGTGGTTTGAAGGGAGCCAAGACAGCAGTGACAGAGGTAACCATAGCAGCCATTGTTTTGTTTGCTTGGTTTTTGGTTTTTTTGGGGGGTTGTTGTTGTTTTGTTTGTTTGTTTGTTTGTTTGTTTGTTTTCTGAGACAGGGTTTCTATTGTAGCCCTGGCTGTCCTGGAGTTGCTTTGTACACCAAGTTGGCCTACCTGCCAACTTGTCTCCTGAGTGCTGGAATATAGCAGCAGTTTTTTGCAACAGTTCATACACTCTTTCAAACCTCCTCATGACCATAAATTGGATTAAGTGTGCAAGCAGACAGGTCATTTTCTCCTTTGAGACCCACACACTGAGAGATTTTTTAGTACAAAGGATGCTATCTCCCCTGTAAAAGACTTCTTTTCTGCACACTTCCTTGGAGCTATATTTTAAGGCAGTTCTTCCTCCTAATCCAATAGGAAAATGACCCTGAATTAGTGGAAATTCTTTGTTGTTGTTTTGTTTCGTTTTGTGGTTTTGAGACAGGGTTTCTCTGTGTGTCTCTGGTTGTCCTGGAACTCACTCTGTAGACCAGGCTGGCCTCAAACTCAGAGATCCACCTGCCTCTGCCTCCTGAGGGCTGGGATGAAAGGCGTGTGCCACCATTGCCCGGCTTAGTGGACATTCCCTAGAACTATGCGTTATGTGTCTGAACAAATTTACCCACTGATGCACTTGAATGTGCAGTGGTAAATTCTCCAAGAGACAGAACCAATAGCATATAGACTCTATTAAAGGGAGTCTGGCCAGATCAAGTGTGGCGAGCACAGAGCTAGCACGGCTCTGGCTGGCCTTGCCCTTCTCCCCCATCCCCTCTGCCTTGCTAAAAACAATTAGACTATGTTCTTAAAGCTGGCCACTTGGGCCACTTCCTCCTTCTGAGATCCAGCTATCAAAGTATTAAAGTCTTGCATCAAAAGCCCTCTTTGGCTCACCTAATTAACATGCCTAATTAAAATTAAACACCTCATCCTAACACGGAGGTTTCCTCCTTGAACCTTTATAAACTATTTTCCTATGGACCACATCTGTCTCCTCTCTATCTAGAGGAAGTGCTTTGTCCCCTCTGGGACAAATGTCCCTTCTCCCTCATCCTCTAGCTCCTGTCTTTGTCTCTTATTGCATGTCCTCTGTCCCTCTGGGAAAAACAAGTCTCCTCTGTGCTGAGAACATGGTCTCGGGGGTTCTGAGCCAATGTTTTTCCTTTCATCTATATTCTAGAGAGACAAATTATTTGGGGACTATGTGGGTATGTATGTGCTTGCATGTGCTATTTGTCCTGGGAAGATATTCCTGTGATTTGTCACCCCATGACCTTCACACTGCAAGAGGGAAAAAAGCCAGAAAGCCATTGATGTATTCAGTCCAGACCTGACTGGACAGGAGGCACTGGGAGAGTCCCAGATCATAACAGAAAAAGGAGATGGTGGTCATCTGGACGGGACAGAAGGAATTCATTCATCGTCTGGCTTTTGTGTGTGTGTGTGTGTGTGTGTGTGTGTGTGTGTGTGTGTGTGTGTGTGTGTGTGTGTGTATGGGTGAGTTTCTAAATTTTTTAAATTTATTTTTATTTTACACATACAGATATTTTGCCTTATGGGTATCTGTGCATTACCTGCATACAGTACACACAGAGGCCAGAGGAGAGCAGAAGGTCCCCTAATCGAACAGAGACCATTGTTAGCTACCATGTGGGTACTGGCAGCCAAACCCCCATCCTCTGGAAGAGCAGCCAGCGCTCCGAACCTCAGAGTCCTCTCTCCTTCCCCCAAACTAGAGTTTGATGGAAGCAGACTCATCCAGAATCAGTTCTCCAAGAGCCAAATGACTTACACAATATTGAACAGCTCCACTGAGGGGGAAGATTCACTGACATTAGAGCAGGCACAGATAGTAGTCACTGAGAGGAAAGGCATACTCAACTCCTTTTCCTTGGGTAGAAAAGGATTAGCCAAGAACAAAGGTCTCCATGCCAGTAGAGCTTCAAGCCAAAAGAGGGCGTCACAGACCCAGTGAAGACAATGTCCTAGAGACCGAATGTTGACACAGCCATGGCATTTGTGAGGTGGAGAGACCACCCACGGCCCCTCCTGAGCACTCCCACTAGCCTCGTCATCACTCGTTGAGACCCACAGCTGTTCACAGGTCAAAGCCCGAGCATGCTGCAGCGAATGAGATTGCAGGCAACCACACTTCATCCCCTAGAGCAGCGGGTCTCTACTTTCCTAATGTTGGGATCATTTAACACAGTTATGTTGTTGTGACATCTCCACCACTGCCACCATAAAGTTACTTCTTCACTGCTTCATAATTACAATTTTGCTACTGTTATAAATGGCAATGCAGACTGATATGTGACCTGCCCCCACCCCAAAGGGGTCATGACCCACAGGTTGAGAACTACTTGCTCTAGAGATCTTTGTCCTTGCTGTGAGGGTCTCAGATTAGAACCAAGATATTTCAAAGCTCTTCGGGCTTCATTAGACTCTTCAGAGCCTGACACCACAGGCTCAGAGCTCAAACTCATGGAAGCAGCTGTGACCCCTCGAGAGTCCAAAAAGAAAAAAAGAAAAAAAAAAAAAAGACACAGCCCACAGCAAGTGTGTTTCAGGCTTTATTGGCAATGAGACAGGCTGAGGCAGCTCCTCCACCAGGAATGGGCTGGCACTGACACAGCATAGACCCTTAGGCTAATTGCAGGGAGCATGAGATCAGGACAGACCTTCAAGCACAGAAAAGGACTGTGAGGTTGGGTTAGGGCAAAAATGAAGAAGGGGGCATGCTGAAAAAAAGCGGGGAGAATGAAGACCACATGGGCTTGACTAGGGTGAGGGCTGAGGAGACAGGGCTGACAAAGCTGGAGACCGGAAGGGGAAGGACAGAGATGTGAGGACATGAAGGCAGCAGTGCAGAAGGCCAGCTGTCCTCAGGGTCTGCAGGATCACCAGAGTAGACAGGTCCTCCTGGTGAGAGCCGGTGTGGTAGTGGCCTACTTGTTAGACCAGTGTGCCTTCTTTGAAAACACGGGTGCTGGGAGGAAGCGGCTGCTCTTCATGTAGGCGGAGATCTTCTTCAGGCCCTGCAAAGTGGGACGGACACAGCAGGAGCTCAGTTAGCAGGCGGCTGAGAGGGCCCGCCTTTGTCCTAGCCTCAAGCTGGAGTACAGTGCAGCCAGCTCAGCTCCAGGCCCAGGGAAGACCAGATCTTGCGTAAGTTGTTTTATACCCACTAAAATTTATTACACTATATGTTCAGAAAACCAACCCGTCAATCTTGGAAGATCAGTTATCAGGGAGGAACCTCGAGTCCAGAAAAAGCTGAGCAACTTCCTCTATTTCAGAAAGCTAGTGAAGCAAGGCTGGCTTCATCCTGCTCAGGCACAGCCATCTGTGTGCACTTGTCCCTTTGTCCTGCCCCGCCCCCCATGCCTTACCTGCACCAACCCACAACCACCACCACTACCACCACCTTCCACCCTCTCTCCCCACCCCTCACCTCACCACTAAGCTCTTTCAGGCTGTATTTACACACAGAGGCGAGATCTAGCAGGACAAAGGAGCCAAAACCTTGAGTGTGTGCGTTTTTGTTTAGGAAGGCAGCCAAGCACCCAGTGACTCAGCAAATCATGGGAGAAAGGGAACAGCGGAGGGACCAACCCACTAAGAAAAGCTGAACAGGATTCAAATCAACTTCCTGAGAGCAGGGTTAACAGTTCTCTACCTGGTGCTCAGTACAGTGTCACTGCATCCTGGTTGTCCCCATCTCTACCCCTTACACGGGGACCAGCATGGTGACTGCATGTTGTGCTGTAAGTCACACACCAAGCTGGCGTCTACGCAGACAACTCCAGAGGGTGCAACGTGACCCATCATGGACAACACACACAAGCTAGGCAAAAGTGTTGCTCTGTTTCTCCATCCACGTGCCCCAGAGCAGTGCCAACTCTTGTACAGTTCCCTAGGATACCCAACCTGAACCACAGCTGATTAGAACCAGCTGAGAAGAGCTGGGGACTTAGTTCAGTGGTAGAGCGCTTGCCTAGCAAGCACAAGGCCATCCTCAGCTCCGAATTGAGAGAGAGAGAGAGAGAGAGAGAGAGAGAGAGAGAGAGAGAGAGAGAGAGAGAAACAGAGAGAAAGACAGAGAGACAGAGACCAACAGACCGAGACAGAGACACAGACAGAGACAGAGACAGAGACACAGACAGACAGACAGACAGACAGACAGACAGACAGACAGACAGAGAACTAGCTGAGGAAAGTTCATCCCTTGATGGAGAATGTACCAAGGTCACCAGATCACAGGTTGAAAAGCCCTTGGATCAATGCCTCAAGTTCCCTGATGTCTGAACGACCCAAGTCTGATGTAGGTGTCAGGTGTGGGGTGTGGGGTGTGGGGTGCGGTCCAGCCTGGGCTCAGCAGCCCTGGGGAATCTCACACACATCTCACAGTCTGGCTTTCTACAGCTCTCTACTGACTCAGTTCCAAGATGGCAACATTTCGCATGCCCCCGGGGGCCCAACAGAACCTCGTATAGAGGAGAATGCCAGAGAACCCTAGTGAAGAAAAAGCATTTGGCCCCCATTTCACAGACAGGACCTGGGATGTGAAAGAGAAGGTTGAAAGGGGGTAAACAAAGAATGTGACAGCACACACTCACAACAAACGTCCCCAGCAGGGAAGGCGCTCACATGTCTCCTCAGTGAGGCAGCAGCTACAGCCCTAGCCTCTCAGCACTCTGCAGATAGATGGGGTCTGGACTTCCTCACCTCTGGGTCTGTCACACCACACTTCCTCACTCACTTTTCTAGTGTCAGGACCCACATACTACTAACATGCTTTGCTGGCCAACGGTCCTAAATGGGAAAATAAGGCTGCCCAAGGGCTTGATGCTTTTTTTTTTTTTTTTTTAAACACAAAGCAGGGACAGTCACTGAATACTACTCCAGAGACAAATACGGAGCCCAGGACAATGGAGAGCTTGAACAAGTGAATGAGTGCCCACCATAGTATCAGAGTCCTTAACTGTCCATGGGACTCAGAATCCCATCAACCTGTGGGGATTCTGAAGTGTTAAATGTTGCCCAATGAGCCAGGCGGTGGTGGCACACACCTTTAATCCCAGCACTGGAGAGGCAGAGGCAGGTGGATCGCTGTGAGTTCGAGGCCAGCCTGGTCTACAAAGTGAGTCCAGGACAGCCAAGGCTACACAGAGAAACCCTGTCTCAAAAAACCAAAAAAAAAAAAAAAAGTTGCCCAATGTGAGTCTTTATGGGAAGCTCAGAAAATCCTGGTTATTTTCCTAGTCTCAGGATCAGAAAAGCATTATGAGAGGAAGTGAGGAAGAAGACATCCCAAGAGGAAGCAGGATCGGGGCATCACCTCAAAGCGAGCCAGGAAGTCCTTCAGGTTTGGGAAGGCATCCAGGCACTTGGGCTCAAACATGCGGTACTGGTCAAGGATGTCATAAGCGAGGAAATCCACATAGGTGATCTGCAGGGAGTCCGGGGTGAGCGCACTGAAATTTGACACCTGGGAAGAATGGCAACTCCTCCTCCCTACCTCCTCCCTTTACCTTGTCCCCTGCAAACCATGGCCGCTTGCCCAGGAACTCGGAGTAGAGCTTCATCTTCTCAGGGATGGCCTTCAAGAACTCTGGCTTCTGCTTCTCCTGAGGCAGAAAAGAGCTGTCACCACCCTGAGACATGGCCTCCCCGGCAGAAGGCTGTGCCAGGGAGCAGCCACCTTCCCACAAAGAGCCAGGTCTGTGTCTCAGATTCCATTTGACACACCACTGTTTCCCTGGTGGTAGAATTTTTGTCAGAGGCGATGGAGAGCCTGACAGAAATGTCACACTATCCCTGGAATCTGTCACCACTGAAGTCCACACCCAGGACCTCCCGAGTACCTTGCATGTTCTGGCCTCAGAGATGCAGTGGCACCACAGAAATAAAAGGGAATAAAGACCCCAGGAGAAGATACAGTTATGCTGGGCGTGGGGTGGGGCCAGGGGGCATGAGAACCGATAGGATATTTGAAGAACGCCCTCCGGTTTTAATCAGTGACCAATATTGAAAGGAAAAGGGGTCAAAGGTCCTCTGGCTGACCCTGCGCTGCCTTCTAGAAAGATGTCCTGGTACCTATCGTGAGATCAGTGTGTATACATAACCTACTTTGTCATTTGCAGAGTATACTGGTGCCTGTTGGTACATGGGGGTCCAGTGCTGGTATCAAGTGTCTTTCTCAATCACTGTCCACCTTATTTTTGAGACAGGGCCTCTCAATAAATCTAGAACTGAAGGGTGGCAGGACTCATTGGCCAGCAAACCCCTGGAAATCTTCCTGTTCCCCCCACCCACCCACCCCAGAGCACTGTGAATATAAGAGCAGGCCGCCACACTCGGCTTAACTTTACAGGGTGCTAAGAAGCCAAACTAAATAAAGCCTTCATGCTACACAGCAAGCACTTTTAACCCCTAGGAGAGCCCCCACACCCTCTAATTTCATCCTGGAGACACTTGGTATAAGCACTGGGGAAGATGGCGGCATTGGGAGACGCCAAAGGACAGATACAGCAGAGACTTACAACTACAAGAACCAGCCTAGATCAACTGTCCGCTAGCAGAATCTCAGGGCCCTGCTAAGAATAGCAGGGCTAGTTTCACAGTGCCGATGTGCTAGACCGCCGGAGTAGCGAGGGGCGTTCTGCTGGTAAGACAAGAGAGCTTAGAGACTGAGTAACTCAGTTCATTCGCTGACTGAGGAGGAGGAGGACACTACAGATCCGAATGCATCCCAATGCGAGACTTGAACTCCTGCTGCAAACCCCGTCTGCTCCACCCACGAGCAACTCACAAAGTCAGGGCCGTAGCAAAGCATAATGAGCTGCATGCGGGTGTCCATGACCTGGTTCTCCACAATGTCTGTGTGAATCTGCTCCTCCTCTGTCTCCCCACCTGCAGCACACACACAGAACACTCACCCTCAGCACCCCACCCCAGCCAAGCCCAGGGAGGTGACTACCACTGCCCCCCCACACCCTGCAACCGGCCCCACTCACACAGGTGGTGCTTGCGGGCAAGGTAGCGCAGGATGGCGTTGCTCTGGGTGATCTTGTGTGACCCATCAATTAAATAAGGCAGCTGGAAGGACAAGCAGAGAAACGTCAGCTGGGATGTGGGGCCTCTGAGTTCCTTCTCTAGGGGAGGACAGACGTGGGGCCTGGCACTCAGTGTGTCTGCCATGGGAAGCCTTCTGTGAACATCCTGCCCACTGAATGGGAGATCTGGGACACAGACCATCACAAAAACGATGTGCTGCCCATCGGGAACGGGAGCAGGAGAGCAGAAGCATTGATCCCAAAGCCCCAGACCCAGGTAAGGAGATGAGGTGAGAGCACCATGCCTCCCCCCAAACCTCCCCTTCCTTCTGCACCTACATTGGGAAAGTCCAGGCCCAGCTTGAATTTCTCATTCAGCCACTGGCTTCTGTCAAAGTCGGGAGCTGTTGTGGACAAGACAGTGTGTAAAGAAAAGCGCCCCAGTGTCGCACCCTCCTCCAGAGATTTTGGCCAGGAGCAAGAAGCCCTGAGGCAAGGGATCTGCAACCTGTCACACTGAGTCACTTTCCGACTGCAACGGCCTTTAATCCCAGCACCCAGGAGGCAGAGGTAGGTGGATCTCTGTGAGTTCAAGGCCAGCCTGGTCTACAGATCGAATTCCAGAACAGCCAGGACTACACAGAGAAATTCTATCTCAAAAACAAAACAAAACAAAATCAACAGGTACTAAGAGGAGCTGGACCCAATAAGGCCCCAATAGCGAACCCTGCCTAATTAGCAATACAGATGGACCAAGAACTCGGTTCTCAGTGTTCTATACTGGAAAACCAAACTGCTCCCCCCAACCAAACTCCCCCCCCCACACACCCCCCTCAAAGAAGTTTTTGGAAGCAGCAGCCTGTAGCTTCGGCTGTGAGAGACCCCGCCCAGGGCTAATTAAGAGGGAGGCTAGGCATAGTTTGATAGACAAGAGGAAAGCAGGTGTCTGACCAGGGAGGTGTCCTTACCGTCCCCCATCACGTATCTCTTCTCCTCATAGCCTGAGTCTGTGTACTCCAGGAGCAGGCGGACCGGGTGTGTTAGCTTGGGAGGGAAGACCAGAGACGGGGCTCAGAAATACAGCCACCCCGCACGTTCATGTGCACGTGCACACACACACACACGCGCACACACACACACACACATATGCACGCACGCACACACGCACGCGCACACATACACGCAGCCTCCCAAGTGTGATCCCCAGCGATCGCCAAGAGCTACAGGCAGAAGATTCTAGCGAGGCCTGGGGAGTAGTAACCCGTCCGCTAGAAAGACCCTGCTGTTCTAACTTTTCTGATTCACATCCCGGACCCACGCTCCACGAGGACCCCTCTCTCACACCGCGGACGTTCCAGTATCCCAGTATCATAGGCATGGTGCTGGTGCTGGTGCTGGTGCTGTGGTCTTCTCAGACTGGCTTTAGCAGCGTAGACCTGCGTGTTTGGATTTGGACGAGCTGTGACTTTATACAGACTCCCAGAGAAACGTAGGCCGGACCAAGGCGCGGGTTCCTCCCAACCCTGCACCAATCCCAATTAGGCACTGCCCCTCTTCCTGTGTAACCAGAGCTGCTGACCCTGAAGCGGAAAGCAAGGGGCCACACCCTCCCCGGGAGAGACGGAATTCAGATTCTTAGCAGCTTCCACCCCAGGATTCTATTGTGAAGGCAAAATCTACCCGCCTGCTCCCAAAAACCTCTTAGCGACTGCTGCCATCGCCGCCTGCTGAATGCTCTCCGCTCGCTCTTTACCGGGAGACTAGCCAGACAGCGAAAGAACAAGGGAGTTGGTTCTCCCTTCTTCCTTTCCTTTGCAGAGCTCGGTTTACACACCCAGACTGTGGGAATCTGTCGTTGGGGAGGCTCAACTCTCAGCTTACGGACAAAAAGACAAGCTCTCGACCTGAGAGTTTAATGTAGCACCTATCATCAGAGAAAGGACTCTGCCAAGTGTGACAGCTACCAGACTATTATGCACACAGCCTCGGGTTACAGGAACACACGGTGACATGGAAACAACCCCAGGGTCCGGATAAACAGGTCTCCGTAATTTCTTTTAGGAGACTTGGGAACCCAGTCCTTCTATCATGAGTTATTAAAACCAATCAGTCTTTTGGCCCTGTTCATGAATCTAAATTCAAGAACCAAACACAGGGACAGGAAAGCCGCGGTCAGCTGACCCCAGCAGCACATGGCAAAGGAGCAAAGAGCTCACAGCTGGGGTGTGCCATGGAGTGGGAGAGCCTGTATTCCAAGAGGCTTGCTTTCAAGGGACAACAGGATCTGTCCACACAGGTCCTGTAATGCTCTGCCAAAGGACACAGGAGCCCAAAGCTGTCCAGATCCCTGGATCCTGGACCTGGCCCAAGCTCCTGACATATGTGTGTCTGGATGACAGTGTGGCCCAAATGACCTTTCAAGTTACCCTGGGGTATAGGTCCCGTGGAAGAATCTCTATAGGACAGGCAATGTCCTACCAAGAACACTGTCCCACCTGGCTACTTCCTTGCTTGCAGGCAGGAGACTCTTTCAAAACCAAGAGGTCTGTGGTTAATTGACCTGAGGGTGACATCACCTTGTTTACAGAAACTTATCAGAAATAATGACAAACCAATGACAGAAGTGGAGACTCCGCTGGGTTTGCAAGTCAAAGTGGCTTAAAGGGACACTGTGCAGGAACAATCTAAATGTATTGGAAGAAATTTGGCTTAGAACCCATAGAGTGACATCTGAGATGGATCCTATAATTCCTTCCAGACCAATGGGTGACAGTCTAACAAAGTCTCAGAATTCTACAAACAGTGGCTTCAGAAGTAAGTGCCAGCAAGTGAACTAAGTGCTCTTAGCCTCGTGGAAACTCTCTGAAAGTCTCCTGCATGCTGACTGTCTAGAGAAACTCAGGGAAAAGAAGGCTCATAGTTTCTCATTTCTGTAAGAAATAATGAAATGAATATGACCACGTCCCAGGCATGGCCAGCTGAGAACTGAGACAGAGCGTGCCCCACACCCCTATGACTGCAAGAACTGGGCTAAGGGCTGGGGAGGCTCAAGCAGAGTAAGGGGGCTTGTGCTCCTGTCACCAATGAGCAGAGGCGGAGTTGAATCTTCATGCTGTGCTTTCATCAGAGAAGCCGCAGCCTGAGACGATGGTGGGTTGATACCCTAGGAACCAAAACGGTCATCACATTTTGTCTCCACCCAGTATGTTTTTACACAGTTATACAGTAGCTTCAGGGAAGCCACTGTGTGGCATGGATGAGGCCCTGTGTGTAAGCCTAGATCCATCAGCAAAGGAAGGAAGAGAGAAAGGAAAGAGGGAAGGAAGGAAGGGAAGGAGGGAGGGAGGGAGAAAGGAAGGAAGGATTGTTGGGATAGAGGGCAAAGAGGGAGGGAAGAGAGGACAGATGAAGAGAAAAAAGAAAGAGACAAAACTTCAGTTTAAATGTATTAAGATTTCAAAGTGGCAGAAAAGCAGCCAAGTCTATTGTAAAATAAAATTGTTAAAAAAAAAAAAAACTATACAGAGAGAGATACTGGAATTTTCTTCATTGTGTATGAGAACCCAGTAAAAGTACCATAAAACATTAGCAAAATTGACAGAGCATAACTCCAACAACAACAACAAACACACACACACACACACACAAAAGGACAAAAGAAAATTCGAGGTCCTGAAGAAATGGCCCAGGTTGAGAGCTTGCCGAGCATGCTGAAAGCTTGGAGTCCATCCCAAGGCCATCATAATCTAAGCTCGCCCGTAATCTCAGCACTCAGGATGTGGAGGCTGGAACACAAAGACAGCCAAGGTCACTTTCAGCTATACAGGAACTTTGAGTCCAGCCTAGGACACATGACCTCGCCTCAAATGGGGACAGGGAAAATTCCATGTGAGAAAAAAATATCCGGAGACTGAAAAAACAGTTCGAAATCTGAACAAATTATTTCAAGACTGAGGATAAAAATCCTTCCATAGATGCATGTTAAAGCTATGATCAACTGCATCTAATCACACAGTGTGGATTTGGAAAAATTAAGACCTGGTTGAAGTAATAATGTCTACTGAATATTGATTTTTTTTTCCAGGCACCAGCTTTTAGAAACTGGCTGTGCAGAATTACAAAACCTGCCTAAAATGTGCTGCACCAGTTGTAATGAACTGCACACAGGTGTGGCAACTCAATAGGGATGACTATAAATCACGGTCTATTCTGAGCCCAAATCCCTACCTAGGCACCATAGAGTGTGCTGTATCTTGGTGAAGAAGAAGAAGAAGAAGAAGAAGAAGAAGAAGAAGAAGAAGAAGAAGAAGAAGAAGAAGAAGAAGAAGAAAAAGAAGAAGAAGAAGAAGAAAAAGAAGAAGAAGAAGAAAAAGAAGAAGAAGAAGAAAAAGAAGAAGAAGAAGAAGAAGAAGAAGAAGAAGAAGAAGAAGAAGAAGAAGAAGAAGAAGAAGAAGAAGAAGAAGTTCAGACAGAGCATGGCAGAGTCAGGAAGAGGGATGGGAAGGAGGACCATGGGGACAAACGGAACAGCTGGGGCCGAAGGGGGAACTAGACTCTCTACTAGAAGCTTTGTACATGCTAGATACTGCAGACATGGACACCCACTCAAGAATCCTGCAAGATCTGTCCAACCATATCCACTTATCAGGAGGGAACCTGGGCCCTAGAAGCCTTAAGCAACTTCCTTCTTTTCACATAGCTAGTCAGTAGAACAGGCTCAAGTCAGACCAGCTCTGTGGGTGCCATTCTGTGAGGTCTCTGGGCTCATGCCCCCTGCCTTCCTGTAGGGGAACCCCATCCCATTTCTCTTCGTTTACATAAGTATGTTCCTGGCTCAAGGCTAAGGTGTTTGCACACAAACTTCCAACAGGAAGAAGGAGTCTGGCAGATCGTTGCAGCATAGAAGAGATCTTACCCTGTGACTAAGCAAAAACTGGATGAAACGGAGAGCGCTAGCAGGTCCTGCAAGAAAGCCTCATCAGGCTTGTAATCAAGCCCCTGAGAGCAAAAAGTCCAAGTTTCCGCACTTGGAGCCTGAGGTCAATCTCACTGAGCCCAAATTGACCTCATCCACCGTAGGCCAGTAGGAATATTAGCTATGTGTATTCCAGGACTTCTGTATGTGGACAGCGATGGGCAAATAGCTTCTAAAGAGTTCAAAGAGCACCATGGCTTCCTGTACCCAACACCCTCAAGCACAGACCTCAGCTCCCCCTTTCTTCTTCCATCCTTCTCTCTCCACAGCCATGCTAGATCTTGCTCAATGAGAACTTGTAGGGAGGAGTTAGGTTTCTTTTAAAACCCATTTATGTTTTTCGGTTGTGAGCCTAGCCCCTGGGAGTCTATAGGGGTGACCCTAGCTGAGACTTGTAGCAGCAAGGGCCATGGAGCCTGAAGTCATCACCTCCTGTAGCCGGGTGGGACTTCCAGTGGAGGGAGGGGGACACCAATGCACCCATAAAACCTTCAGCCCAAAGTTTGTCTTGCCTACAAGGAGTGTAAGGATAAAGATGGAACAGAGATTGAGGGAATGGCAAACCAAGGACTAGCCCAACTTGAGACCCATCCCATGGGAGAGAGCCAACCCCTGACACTATTAATGACACTCTGCTGTGCTTGCAGACAGGAACCTGGCATAACCGTCTTCTGAGAGGCTTCATCCAGCGGCTGATGGAAATAGATGCAGAGACCCACAGCCAAACAATAGGCCAAGCTTGGGGAGTTTGTGGATGAATGGGAGGAAGGATTGAGGTAGACAGAGGGGTCAAGAACAGCACAAGAAGACCTACAGAGTAAACTAGCCTGGGCCCATGGGGCTCACAGAGACTGAACCACCAACCCCCTACACATATGTAGCCGATGTGCAGCTTGATCATCATGTGGCTCCCTAACAGTGGGAGTAGGGACTATCTCTGATTCTGTTGCCTGCCTTTGGTTCCCTTTACCCTGGGCTGCTTTGTCTGGGCTCAATGGGAGAGAGTTGCTTAGCTCTGGTGTGACCTGAGGTGCCAGTGTAGGTTGGTACCCCTTAGGGTCCTCCCCTTCTCTGAGAAGAAGGGGAGGGGGGAATTGGGGGGAGGAAGGTATGAGGGCAGGACTTTGAGGACAGGAAGGAGAGGGCGGGGTTCAGGCTGTAAAGTGATTAAATAAATAAAATTAGTGATGAGAAACCATTTATCTTATGTGAATATGTTTTTGTTTTAATCCCAGGTGTGGCATATGGGACTACTTCAGATTGTCCACAGCACCTAACTATAAGGTGTCTTGTGCTCTGGCAGGGGCACAATATTTGTTAGCTACAGATAGTTTAATTCTGGGAACCCTTGAGAGGGTATAAATCGGAGCAGCTGCTGCTTCCCTTGTTCCTGATCCCCCCAATACACACACACACACACACACTATCTTCATGTCCCCGTCCCTGTCTACTTCCCATACACCCACCCCTTTCCTTCTCACCACCCCCACCCCCTAACATCTCCAACTCCAAAATCAATAACAAACTAGGTTGTATGGGTAGGAAAAAAAAAGGTAGATTCTTACTGACCCATGGTTATCTGTGAGATGAGGCCTAGACTGGGCTTTAGCACACATGCACATCAGAGGCTGAGATCTCTCTCTCCCTCCCTCCCTCCCTCCCTTTATCTCTCTCTCTCTCTCTCTCTCTCTCTCTCTCTCTCTCTCTCTCTCTCTCTCTGTATTTGTGTGTCTGTCTGTCTGTCTCTCTCTATCTGTCTCTCTCTGTCTCCTCTGTCTCTGCCTATGTCTCTGTCTCTGTCTCTCTCTGTATTTGTGTGTCTGTCTGTCTGTCTGTCTGTCTGTCTGTCTCTCTCTCTCTCTCTCACACACACACACACACACACACCCTGCTACCCTCAGAACAAGGACATCTCTACCTCTCCCACTGTGCCTGTGCCTGACACCATGCCACATACAAAAGATAATAATGTGAAAATGAGACTCTGTCCCTGGAGAAAAGGGGCTCACCACATGGTGAAACAGAAGAGAACAGTGGTCATATGCCCCTCAGCCATACCCACCCCTAGTATCTACTCCCTTTTCCTAGGGCCCCCAAGGATTTCCACCACCTCTCAATAGCCTTTAATTAATTCCATAACTACAACATAGCACAAATGGGTTATGGCCTCAATGGTCTAGTCACCTCCCAAAGGCCCACCTCTAAATACTGTTACAGTGAGGACAATGGCTTCATTCAAAACATAGGGCTTTGAGGGATGTCTTAGTTAGTGTTTCTATTGCTGTGATAAAATACCAAGGCCAAAAGCAACTTAGGAAGAAAAGGGTTTATTTTATCTTACAACTCTCAGGTCCCACTCCATCTCTGGAGGAAGTCAGGACCAGAATTCAAACTGGGCAGGAAGCTGTAAGTAGAAGCTGATGCTGAGGCCATAGAGGGGTGTTGCTCCCCATGCCTTGCTCAGCCTGCTTACTTATAGAACACAGGACCACCAGCCCAGAGATGGCACCACCCACAATGGACTGGGCCCTCTCCCAAAAATCACTAATTAAGAAAATGTGTTACAGGGTTGTCTCCTCTGCCTGCACACAAGGGCCCACAGCTGTCCCTCTTTCTTTTCTTTCTTTTTTTTTTTTTTTTAAGAACAAAGGGGGAAAAAAGGTATCACCATTGTGTTTTTAGGTTGGGAGTTGTCTGGTATTGAACCAGGACACGGCTGGCAGTAACCTCAGTAATACTACTAAGAAGTTTGAGTACCAGGGCATGGGGGAGTAGGGAGCATAACATATCTGGAGGTCCCAATGGGAAATCTTTAAGCACTTGTGCATTTAGTCTAGCTTTGTTGATGTAAAAACAACAGTCATTACAGGGGTATAGAAGCCATGAAAGGGGCAGATAAGGCAGGAACTTGAGGGGTTACAGAGCCAACTGTTTAGAGGGCTTACATTTTAAATGTAAGTTTGTACAGAGATGTTTGGGGTATTAATAATAATTTTAAGAAACATCTACATAGAGCAAGTTTTAATACTGTGTACGTTTTAACGTGTGTCAGCAATCTAAGGCTGTTGGTTGTGGAAGTCTTCATCTGGTTAAGCCGCTTTCTGACGATCTGGAAGGAGGCAGTTTGTTTGTTTGGTTGGTTGGTTTTTGGTTTTTGTTTGTTTGTGGGTTTGTTTTGTTGTTGTTGTTGTTTTGTTTTGTTTTTTTTAGCAGATCTAGTCTCCTGGCGTGTGATTAGCTTTTTTAGGGAAGGATCTTTAGGCTTTATCTTGTGAGTAGAAAATATCTATGGAGTAATCACAAGAGGAGAGGGTCCCAGGCAGCTGGGCATCTTAATATAGGAGGCTATGAGAGAAGGAGGCAACGCATATGGCTGGTTTAGTAAGCATCTGATTAGCAGTGTATTATGTACACCTGGAAAAAAAGAGGGAGGCCTGGCAAAGCATTAAAGCATTTGTTTAGTTAAAGGAAAGGAAAAAAAAAAAATCTTGGTTTGGTGTCTTCTAAAAGGAAAGGTTAGGGACTGAACTCAGGACTTTTGGGAGAACAGACAATATTGTTAATCCTTGAACCATACCCCTCAGCTGAGGAATAAACATTGTCTATTGCTTATTTGAGATAAGCAGTAAGGCTGTTTTGAAAAAAAGTTTACCAGTTGTGATAGTAGCCAGTGTAGCTTTTCCCGATCCAAGGTGTTAACCTGTAAACAATTTTGTTAGAGCATTGTTTGTTTAGGCTGTTTGGGGGCAATAAGAGGGCCACTGGATGCAGGGGGCCACTGGGCACTGGAGGAAAACGTTTAGGCTGGTAGTCTGGCTGTTTAGAATCTTAAGGGAAAAAAGACATTTGATGAGGAGGGAATCGAACCCTGGACCTATTGTTTTACAGCATGAAACCTGGTCAGTTGAGCTATTGGATCACTCTGAGAAAAGGGAGAGCCCAAGGGAACTTTTGAGAGTTTAAAAATGTGGTTAGTTGAAGTTTATTAGCTGTTACATTGGAAGCGGGGAGGGCGCAGACAACTCCTGGGGCTCCAGGATTGGGCGCAGCTGCCCAGAGGCTGTAGTTCTCAGGCCTGGGAAATAGATCTGTTTGAGTGAAGTCAAAAGCCACGGAGTGGCAAGCACAAACAACCCTTTTTTTTTTTTTTAAAGTCATTTTAGAGAGTATATGAAGCTGCAGCCAGCCTGTGGCCAGCCGGAGGGTGGGCCCTTGTCAATTTTATTTTTATGTTTGTCTTTTTACCTCTGTCTTTTTTGTTTTGGGTGTTTGAGTGGCAGGAACCGGACACCTTCCAGGCTCTAGAGTTGTTGGTTTTTTTTTAGTGTTGGGCCATGGCCAGGGCAGACAGTCTAGGGGAAGGACTTAGTTTGGGTGGGCACAGCCCCAGAAAAAGCCTGTAGCACTTTAACAGACCTAACACCCTTGAGTTTAACTTTTGTAGCCTGAAGTCAGATTGGAAAAATTGTGGGTGGGGTCGCATCTTAGTTTGGCATCTGTGTTGAAAATGGCAGATACTCTTGTGGATTTTGTTTTTGAAAAACAGGATCTTTTTTGACCTGGGTAATTTGGTTGTAGAGGCCTTTAGCGGGGACACATTTGGAGCCCTGAAACTAAGGGGCATTAGAGCTTTTTTGGCCCTCCCCCCCCCCCCCAGGATAAGTCAGTAGCCACTTAGTTTTGTGACTGGGGACTGAGGTGGGTTTGTTTACACTAGGGTTAATTTGTTGATAAGGTTTTAGATAGTTGTTGTCAGGGGAAAGGATTGTTTTATCTTTATTTTGGATTTCACAGAGATAATCTGAACAATAAAATATCTCCTGTAACTCTGTAAAGAAGGGTTGTTGGTTAAGAAGCTTAAGGCGTCCCCATGGAGTGTAATTTGGGTCTTTTGTGGTGGTGACTACTATCCCTCTATCATAGTGTTTATTTTGGGGACCATGCCTTCCCCTATAATATATTTGAGAAGGTGAATTCTAGCTGCAGACTCAGGAATCTTTCTCTCTATACTTGTTTTGGTTCTGGGGATAAAATCAGATAAGGTCTCTCCTTGTTTTTGTCACAGAGAGAGAGTAAGGAGGAGGTGGGATCCTGTGAGTCAGGGGGTGGGATTATTTTATCCCAAGCTTGAAGCGCACAAAAGCACATTTGGTCAAAACAACCTGCTGGCAGTGTTGTCTGTTGTGCCCCAGAGGAGAAGGGCCCCTGGCCAAAAAGCACATCAAATCCCCGTGGGGTATCATTCCGGCCCTCATTTTTTTTTTTTTTTTTTTTTTTTTTTTTTTTTTTTTTTTTGGGAAGTCGTTAGGTACATTCATCCCTGAAATAGGCCTCCCATTGCAGAAGTAGTGGGCCAGGTAGGGAGAAACGACAAATGTCTCACCAATCATTGGGTGTATTTAAGGTAGCAATCAGGCTCTGTAAGAGTGATTTGGTCCATGGTGCATGGATGTCATCTTTTTTTATTGTCTGTCTGAGTTCCTTTTGATCCATAGCTTGATAGGGATACCAGTTAAGCGGCTTGGTTTTGGTGGGGTTTATGTTAACTGGGAATGCTTGGGATTCTTGATTCTTTGAAATAGAGGGAAGAAGCCCTGCTTCTCATGTTTTAGCGGGAAGTGGGATGGGGGAGGGGAATCTGTGTAGGGGAGCAAAGTATTTCTTACAGGACCTGTAATTTGTGGTACACAGTGGCAGATTATATTTAAGATAAACGGGAAATTGGGCAAAGTTATCACTCGCTGACTAAGAGATCTAATTTGGGCCTATGCTCAGGAATCACATATAGATATGGTGGACATGAAGGGTGT
This sequence comes from Acomys russatus, assembly GCF_903995435.1. Classification (NCBI taxonomy): domain Eukaryota; kingdom Metazoa; phylum Chordata; class Mammalia; order Rodentia; family Muridae; genus Acomys; species Acomys russatus. The sequence continues at coordinate 10,842,381 of NC_067159.1, forward strand.
TAACTGGCTTATTTTTTTTTTAATGAAGATTTTTTTTTTTTTTTTTTTTTTTTTTTGGTCAATTTTTATGCCTTGTGCCTTTAAGAGGTTGTGTGTGGTCTTAATCTGAGGGTCCTTTTTAGGTGATGAACTGTTTTTTATGGTGATAGAAAAAGATAGGAAGTGTCGCTAAGGATGGTTAATGTTCTCTAAACAATTTTTTGTTAGAGGGATTTACCGCCTCACCAAACACGAGCCTAACCTCAGTTTCAGAACCGGCAACCGCCCTAGATGGCTTTTACTTGGTAACTGTGTAACCAGTTTTTGTTTAGAGAGATTATAAGGTCATCACCCACACCTGGTTGGGCAGTCGGGGTCCAGAGGTCAGGTTAGGGGATCTTTGGCCAGTATCAGAGGGTTTCCCTGACCAAAAGGCTTCAGTTATTTTACAAACCCTATCTGGACCAGCGTGAGGGCTCTGACTAGAAGAGAAAAGCAGGAGAAAGAAATATAAAGATTTTTTTAAAAGTCTTTTTAGGTATGGGAAAACTCACCCTTCTTTGTTGTGACCAGTATTTTTATTTTTTAGCAGTAGATGATGGTGTTGCCCCACATTGGGCCCCAACTGTGGGTTCTTTTTTCTGAGAAGCTGGGCTGAGAATCTGGCCCCAAAGGTTTTTTTAGCCTTCTGGAGGCTAGTTGAAGAAGGCTCCATTTTGAGAACCAGTAGAAGAAGGCCTTCTGGGCAGGGAGGGAGCATGGGGCAGCTGCGCTCACTGGGTTGGGACAAGAGAAATCTGTGTCCCTTCCAGAGAGGGAAGGGGGCCTCTGGCTTGTGAAAGGCCAGACTACACTTTATTAAAAATAAAGACAAAGGAGTCAAATGACTAGATTTTAATTCACTAAGCTTAAAAAAAGGACAAGAAGGGTGCTATATGGGAGGGGTGGAGGGGGGGTGCACTGCTAAACCTTCCAGGCCCTGGGTTTTTACTCTAAGCGTATTTAAATAGCAGGAGACATTCCCAAGACACTTCCTGGGGCTTGTCTCCAGGTACCTTTGATATGTGTTTCTTCAAAGAGTCAGTTTTTGACACTTTTTGTGCAGGTTAGGATCTGTAAGGAACTATCTTTTTTAACACATTCAGGTCTGGTGGGTTGTTGTCGGCAGGGGGTCCGCTCATCTATGTCCCAGCACAAAGCTTACTGGAAGGGAGTGTCTCCTCCATCTGCAGACAAGGGCCCACACCTGATTGCATGCCACCAGGGACAGACTGAGAAAGCAGGGAACTGAAATTGCTCCTCAAAAGTCAAGAGCTTTTCTCAGTAAGATTTCAAAAGAATGACATAGCATTTGGGGAGATTTCTATACAGTCGAGAAGCAATTGAAGCTGAAAGGAGAGAAGAAGAGGAAATGAGGGCCCTTTGACCCTGAAAACAGTATTGCATACCAGTGCAGCAGACTGGAAGGCAAGCAGTGGTTTTCTGAGCTACCTGTTAGAAAAATTTGCTGACTCATGTGAGAGGTACTGCACTGAGAGCGGTTTGCAGAGTTCATAATCCAGGGTTCCGTGACAATCCATCCTGGAGTTCTTGTTCTCACTGACTGAGCCTGTTTAACCCAGAAATGCACAGAAAGCATGAATCAGATCAACCGGAGCCAGGGCTAGAGGTAAAGAGAGTTCAGGACAGACTTTATTCTCTGGCACCTGGAGGGCCACTCTGGGAAAGATAGGCACTGACCTGAAATAGGTGGCCCTGATAACAGTGCTCACTCAATACAGGGGTTTGGAAGGTCAGTGGCATCAACATGGGGAGTGACCTGGATTGTAAGCAGCTATAAGGAGTTCAGAAGGGAAACAGGGCCTGTGTTCCAAGGAACACAAGAGTCCTGACCCTGATTCAGCCTGGTTCATTCCAGTTCAGATATGGGCTGAGTCAGAAAGGTCTCAAAGAAAGAATATAGTCAGGCATTGATGATTCCCAACATTGGTCGCTGGCCTTTGTGTATACACACACACACACACACACACACACACACACACACACACACACACATACACATACACACACATACACACACACACACATACAAACACATACTCTCACACCCATATACATGCAGGCATGCACACACATAAAATGAAGTGTGTTTTAGTTAATATTTTGTCTATCTCACACAAACTAGAGTCATTTGAAAAAGGGACTCTCAACTCAGAAAATTCCTTCATAAGATTTGCCCATAGGCAGGTCTGAGTGCATGTTCTTAATTAGTGATTGACATTGGTGGGCCCGAGTCACTGGGAGTGGTGCCACCTCCTGGGCAAGTGGTCCTAGATGGTAAAAAAAAAACACAGGGTGAGCAAGCCAGTAAGCTGCACTCCTCCACACCTGTGAGGCAGTTCCTGTTTTCAGGTTCCTGCCCTGAGCCCTTACATGATCGGGTATAATGTGGCCGTGTACCCCAAATAAGCCCTTCCCCCAGCCACAAAGCTTTTGGTCATGGTAAAAACTAAGACCGTGAGTGAGCTGAAATCCTCCTGTACTTTGGTTCATGAGTCTCTAGCAATCGGTGATGTTAAGCAATTTTTATATGTTCATTGGCCACTCATACGTAGTATTTGTGAAAATGTCTACTCAAATCTGCTGCCCCCATATGAATGCAGTGATTTGCTAATACTCGTCTGTGAATAACATTCTCCTGGGACCTGTTCCATTTTCCTGTAAGCACAACTGTTTTCATTGTTGGTGGTGTTTTGTTTGTTTGTGTGGTTGGTTGGTTGGTTGGTTTTGTTCAGGACAGGGTCTCTTTACATACCAATGGCTGTCCTGGAACTCACTAAGTACACCAGGCGGCCTTGAACTCACAGAGATTCTCCTGCCTCTGCCTCTGGAATGCTAGGATTAAAGACGTGCACCACCACGTCTGTGCTTTATTGTTCCTTTTGCATTCTAACCACAGAGTTAAGGAGTTACAGTGGAAAGTGTAAGGCCTGCAAAGCCTAAATATTGTCCCCATGGGAAATGTTTGGCAGTCTCTGTTCTAGGACTGTGTCTACATTAATGCGGTATAATATTTATATTTTCTCTACTTAAAATCACCACAGTGCCACTCCCAACTTCATTACCTCCTTTCCAGCTTACCTTCTTTGCCTTTTAGTTAAAAGTTAACAAATGTTGGTTGATATAATGTGAACTTACCAGTTTCATGAACATTTCACATCTATGAATTTTTATCTCATGACCTTTATCTTCTAGTTCCTCATTTATTTCAGCAAGCCTGTGCTTGCTTCTTTCTTAACTGCAGCAGGCAGCAGCAGGCATGAGTACGAAGACAAAAGCCATCAGGACTCTCATCCAGATGTGCTACCTGGTACAGGTTAGATGCAGGCACTGCCTGACAAAGGCCAGAACCTGTGATCCAGCCACTGTCATGGGCGCATGCTCTGTGGTACTTGTGCTATGTGCCCAAGTCTTCCCTGGGCAACTTGATGCACAACATCCCAGCGTCTATCACCACACACTGTGGCCCTGAGCCCAGGACACTAAGCCTGCCCATCCCAGCCATGCTCTTCCACAGACAGCTGCAGCCTCTTAATGAGCCTGCTTAGCTGAGAGAGCCTGTGGCTGAGACTCCAGCACCATCGCATGGACACGTTGCTGTGATGCCTCTGGATGAGGTCATCCTTTCCAGAGCTCTGAGCTCTCCTGCTGGTTGCATGCACGGGCCAAAACTTCTCTGGAGATAATTTGTTCGGATTCCAAATTTTCCAGTCATCAAGCACGTGTCAAGTCCTGTCATGCAGATCAAAGATGGAACAGTTCAAAGAAAGAGACGTCTTCTGTAAGACTCCAAGGTTGAGGAACATAGGGATATGGACCAGGGATACCAAAGATCTTAAATGACTCTGAGTCCCTACAATTCCATACCCTGACTCTCCTGTGGAGAACAAAAAAACAAAACAAAACCACCCAACCAAGTCAACAAAGCTGGTCCTGGGAGTACCATCCAGTGAGACAAGACACAGAGCAAAAGTGATTCAGACTTTGCTGGGGATCACACAGGCCTTAGCTGATCACTCTGAGGACCAGGGCAGCACACAGGCAGGTCTGCCTTCTCAGACTATGCTGGGGATCATGGAGTCAGATCATTTCCTCAAAGCAGAGGTCTGTGTGGATGCAGGACATAGACAAGGAATAGGAGGAGGAGAATGATGGAGAAGCGGGGAGGCCAAGGGACCAGAGACATGACTGAGGGAAGGGCTGGGAAGAAGAAATGGAGAAAGGGGAAATGGAAAGGAGAGGGAAACTGGGCTGAGGGAAAGGATCCCGTTGTGCCCAAGGGCTAGAGCCAGTAGGATGGCCATGAAAAATGGCCCCAGGTCTTGGCTTTGTGGTCTTGTTTTGGTTCCCAAAGACCATCTTTGCAAAGATTGGTCTGAAAAGGAAGCAGCTGGTCTTTTTCAGTGTGAGCAACACACGGGGTGAAGTCCTTCCCCCACCCCGACCCTCTCAACTCAGTCACCTACAAGGGCAACAGTCTGCACCCCTGCCTTTACAGAGAGCTCTGCATCTTCCATAGTGCCTCTCTTGGTTCATTCCCCAAGCAAGAAATCCCTGGTCGCTCTCTGTTTACTCAAATGCTCTTGTTTTTTCCCCCCACCAGCAGGCTCTTTCTTGCCTGTATTTCCACACTGCGGAAGGACAAGCAGGGCAAAGGGACCAGCATACTTTGGAAGAGAGCAAAGGTCTCACCTCAGCACACTCTGAGTGAGGGAGGATAGGGATAGGTGAGCCAGCAAGGAGGTAATGGAGTGGCCTTGCTCATTCTCCTGAAGCAGGAAAATCTAAACTTTGAGAGCCGGTAGCTGAATGCATCCTCAGTGTGTCCATCCTATGTTTTCCCAGCCCTGCTAGAGAAGACCCTACAGAAGGACACTGTGCTGTGTGCTGTCTTTCCAGTAGAGTGCCCAGATAAGCTGTGAATAAGTCAAAGTTCCAGGGCTGCTTGTACGCAAGAGGTCAGGCCTGGCTGGCTTGGACTGCAGCCTCCCACACCCTCCCACGGTACGGTACAGTTCAGTACAGATTGCTCCGATTGCTCCCATGGTCTCCATGATAAGCAGCCTGGATTCGAAGCAGCATGATGAGAAAATATATCACGGTCTGGGTGGCCATCGCTTACACATTCCTGACCCGCAGTTTTTCCCTTTGGCATAAACCAAGGACTAAGAAGGAACAGAGGGTAGTGACTGTCATTTGCAGCAGGAACCAGCACCACTAGAGGACGTATTCATCCTCAGCATCTGTCCAATAGCATGTGATAACTCTCTCCACCACTTAGGTTGTGGTCATGACAAACATCATTGAGTGGATGTAAAACTTTATTGAACACAGGATCAGTCTTCAATAAGCGCCAACTGTTACTCATTTCTCATTCCAAGGAAAGGGGGAAGGGAAGAGGGTTATCCTAAAGGAAGGAGGAAGAGGGAGAGGTCACCTTAAAATAAGCCACGAAGTCCTTCATGTTTGGGCATGTGTTGGGCACTCAAATACACAGTGCTGGTCAAAGACATGACAAGTGAGGAAATCCACATGGGTCTTCTGCAAGAAGCTGAGGGTGAGGGCACTGAAAACTGGTCAGGCTGGTAAACCTGAAAGAAGGGCTTTTCCTCAGCCTCGCCTTCCTCCCCGTGCAAACCATAAGTGATCCCAAAGAACTCACAACACAGTTTCATCTTCTCAGGGATGCCCTCGGGGGTGCCTTCCAGGTCTCCTGAAACACCGTGTCACTATCCACAGACATGGTGTAGCTCAGAGTACTGTCCAAGCATTAAGCTAGAGCATCACCACGATTAGATTGCTGTTAGCTAACAGCCCAACAGCAGACAGCCCTGTCCCCAGGTCTCCACCACCATTGTCAGAACCACGGTGCATCAGACCCACAACAGCTGTGGGCACCTGGCTCTGAACTCACATGAGGCGGAAGCAAACAACTGGAAATGCCCAGGGAACAGTCAGTGTTCTACCTACTGGTGCAGTGAGGACTTCGGTACAGTCTCCACAGAGATAAGATGAATTTGAGAGGACAAAAAGAAACAGTAGAAGGATCAAAGGCCCTTGGCTGACTGAGTTGCCTGTTAGGTACATCTGATATCTCTGTGGGTGTCAAGGACACAGCTCTGGGAAGCTATCTGGGAGGAGAGTTGTAGTGAGAATTTCGGTTTCTTTAAAAACGCAGAAATGTTAAGTAAATATGTTTTTTTTTTTTTAATCCCAAATGTGGGATATGGAGCTGCTTCAGATTGTCCACAGCCGCTAACTATGATTTGTCTCTTGCTCTAGAAGGGATGTGATTCTTCCAGCTGAGGATAGTTTACATTTGGAATTCTGGGGGTATAAAAATGCCAGAGCCCCAAGAGAAGTGTTGGCTGTTGTTCCCCCTGCTGCTGGTGGTTCCTGCTGCTGCTTTTGACGTTACAGTTTGCTGGATTGCTGGATTGCTGGATTGCTGGATTGCTGGTTGCTGGTTGGAGTTATCCTAAAGATGAAGATTGGACTTGCCCCAAGAACCTCGATGTCCCTAATCCACAGGAAGTAGTCTAAAGAGATCTACACCCCTTTTCCCCTCTAATCTTCTTTCTCACCTACCTAGTATTGGGGGGAGCATTGGAAGGGATTGGGGTGATAGATATAAGAACCAAATGAAGTAAAGCCCAGCTACAAAAAGTGTCCCCAAAGCCCCAGTCTCATAGTGTGAGTGACATGTTGCAGATGTGGCAAAGCTTTAAGCCAACTGTAGAACATGGCTCAGGACAGAACCAGCACTTAGAATTGGAACAATCTGAACTCTGTCCATCCTATCAGGGACTGAAGTGCCACTGTGGAGTGTCTGGACTGGATCTTAAGGCTTAGAGGCGATGACTGGGAGTTTTCATTTGGCAAACTACATACTAGGCTTACTCTGTTGGCAATTTCAAACAATGTACCATGGGTAGCACTGAGAGACTCTGGTGGAAAACTGGACCAGAGCGAATGCAAGGGCAAGAGTACACGGACAGTTGCAACTCAGCATTGGTGGAACTCACAAAGTCAGGGCTGTAGCAGACCATGGCCAACTGCATGCGGGTGTCCATGACCTGGTTCTCCACAATGTCCACACGAATCCTCTCCTCCTCTGTCTCCCCACCTGCAGCACACACACAGACTCACCCTCAGCACCCCACCCCAGCCAAGCCCAGGGAGATGATCACTCCACTCCACCACCCTGCAGGCAGCCCCACTTACACAGGTGGTGCTTGCGGGCAAGGTAGCGCAGGATGGCGTTGCTCTGGGTGATCTTGTGTGACCCATCAATTAAGTAGGGCAGCTGGAAGGACAAGCAGGGACAGTAAGATGGGATATGAGGTCTCACCTCAGCATCTCTTCCCTGAAAAAGGGCAGACATGGGGCCTGGCATGCCTGCCATGGGAACCCCTTCATGAACACAGTGAACTCAGAATGGGAGAGCTGAGACACAGCCCATCACAGAGACACTGTGAAACCATCAGGGATGGGAGCAGGAGAGCAGAGATACTGATCCCAAACCCCCTCAGCCAGGTAAGGAGATGAGGTGAGGACACCATGCCTTCCCCAAACCTCCCTTCCTTCTGCACCTATCTTGAGAAAGTCCAGGACCAGCTTGAATTTTCAACACAGCCACTGGTTTTGTCAAAGTCAAGAGCAGCAACGGACAAAACAATGTAAAGATTCCTTTATGAGTGGAGCAGGGTGGCCCACGCCTTAATCCCAGCACTGTGGGAGGCAGAAGCAGGAGGATCGCTGTGCGTTCAAGGCCAGCCTGATCTACAAAGCAAGTCCAGGTTAGCCAAGGCTACACAGAGAGACTCTGTCCAGAGAGAAATGAGGGTAGAGAGCAGACCTGGGGAGAGAAGGGCCAGGAGGACAGAGGGCCTGCAGAGAGAAGAGAAACTGTGGCTGGGGGCATCTCTGTGACAAGCTGGAGACCTACAACAAGATAGGCTTCTGGGAGGATATGGGGGTGACTCTAGCTGAGACTCCTAGTAGCAGAGGTCATGGAGACTGAAAAGGCCATCCTCTAACTAGACAGGACTCCTAGTGGAGGAAGGAGAACACCAACACACCCACAAAAACTTCAACCCAAAATTTACCCTGACTACAAGATATACAGGGATAAAAATAGAGCAGAGATTGAGGGAATGTCCAAAACCAATGCCTGGCTCAACAGGAGACCCACCCCATGGGAGAGAGCCAAACCCTGATACCATTAAAGATACTCTGCTATGCTTACAGATGGGAACCTAGCATAGCTGTCTTCTGAGAGGCTCCAACCAAGGACCATTTATGGACTGGACCTAAGCCCCCTACACAGATGTAGTTGATGGTCAGCTCAGGCTTCATGTGGGTCCCCTAGTAAGGGGCGCAGGGACTATCTCTGACATGGAGTCTGTTGCTTGCTTTTCAATCACTTGGCAGGACTCTTTGCCAAGCCATAGGGGAAGAGGATGTGCTCAGTCCTGATGTGCTGGGGTGGGTTGGTATGGGGGTGGGGTGCTCTCCTTTTCTGAGGAGTAGGGTAGGGGAGATAGGAGGAAGAGGGAAGAAGGGTGGGACCAGGAGGAGAGGAGGGAGGGGGCTATGATTGGGATGTAAAGTAAATAAATAAATAAATAAATAAATAAATATGTTCCCCTGTGTCCACTCTCCCTTGTCCAGGCCCTCCCAAGAAATCAAGGACAAGAATCCCTAAAGCAATAAACCATCAGCCTCACACACTGTTTCACTATCCAAGGCCACAGGCATAAAGACTGTGGCCTCTGCCTTGCTAAAGCTTATACAGGTTTGTGTACCTCCTCACATGGGGTGTATCCCAACTCAGCCCTTCATTTCCACTGCCCTGTACTGGAAGACTAACCTCAAGGAGGTCACGTGCGCACATCACACCCAAGTTACACAGGCACAAGCACAAACGCTCTCATGTTTGAACTAAATCCATAGTTTACAATTCATCCCTAGGTATTCCCCAGTCCCCTGAAGCCCGCCTCCCTCATCCTACATCTGTCTCAGTAACCCAGGGTCATGGGTATGCGTCTCCATCAGGTGGACCACAGCCTTTGCTGGTTCCAGCCTTCTGATGGAGCCCTGGGCAGAAGGGAGGAAGGGCCTGGCTACAGTCTCCAACTCCAGACATTCCAGGAAGAGGAAGTACAGGAGCAAGATCCAGGAACCCACCATCGGGGAGAGAAGTAAGCTTCAATCCAGCCTCACTGTGGATTGTCCCAGAAACAAGTCAGGGCATTCAGAAACCAGTGCCAGGCTGGACTGGCAGCTGCCCACACCGGACTGTCAGTGGCTCTCTAGTCAGCTATGTCCACAGGGAGACGGCAGTGCAGTTGTAGACACTCTTGATGGCCAAAGAGCAGCACTGTTCATTATCTTCCCAGCTTTGTTCTTACTTTACCATTAACTCCCTGCCTTGGCTCTGGGTGGCTCCTGGTGCCTAAGCCAGAAAAAAATCTGAGAGATTAGTGCTCCCTATGGTCTGTAGCCTTCCCTAGATACCAGAGGGCACTTGCAGGACTCCGCTAAGCTGGGCAACTCAGAGCCACATACTCGTGTGACCAGTAGATACATAAAAAAACCTTCAGGGTCACTAAGCACTGGCAAAACCACGACGAGATATACCTCCTCCAGAAAGAATTGCCACTATCAAACAGAACAGAGGTGTCGGGTGTTGCAGGGTATTTGATCACGCTGTGAACCCCAAGATTGTGTTATTTACTGGAAAAATCTTTTTTTTTTTTTAGTTGTGGTGTGGCTCAGCCTCAGCACTCACCTTTAGCCCAAAGCTTTCTGCTTGAGTATTGTTTTTTAAAAAACATTTATTTATTTATTATGTATATAATGTTCTGCCTGCATGTGCATCTGCCCACCAGAAGAGGCAGCAGATCTCATTATAGATGGTTGTGAGCCACCATGTGGTTGTTGAGAATTGAACTCAGGACCTCTGGAAGAGCAATCAGTGCTCTTAACCTCTAGGCCATCTCTCCAGCCCTCTGCTTCAGTATTGTAAACAAGATTAAATAAGTTGACCCTAGGTCAAGAGGCAGAATATAGGGGGAAAAAAACAGAGAGAGTAAGAGGAAGTCAGGAGGACAGCTAGACAGATGAACAGGAAATAGGAGGAAGGAACATTCAGTTTGAAGGAGGTTGTTTGAGATGGCATGATAGAGGGGGCCTTCCTTCTGGAACATTGGCTGAGGAAGAAGGTCACCTGAGTGCTTTCTCTGCCACTCTGAGCTAGCGGGCTTTCACCCCAGCATCTGGCTGCTGAGTCTTTATTGGTAAAGATCAAATGATTGGGATTTTGTTCAACAACAGCAACAACGACCAGGGGCTGATGAGAATGTGGGCAGAAGAGTGCACTTCAGCACTGGTGATAAGAGTGCAAGTTATCACAACCATTATGGAAAACAACCCGGTGTTCCTATAAAATAAAATTTAGAGCTGTCATGTGATCCAGCAATACCAATACTGACTATATAGCCACAGGAAATGAAATTAGTATGCTAAAGAGTATGTACTTCACCATAGGCAAGAAATGGGCACAATCTAAGAGTTTGTCAGCTAATAAATAAAGATACGTGGTACATGTGGACCATGAAATACTATTTAGCCATAAAAAAGAAAAAATATCTAATCAAGGGTCCTAGGAAAACTGGAAAGTCACATGTAAAAGATAGAAATAAGATCCCCGTCTGTACAAAATAAATTCCAAATGAACCAAAGGCCTTCATGTAAGAGGTCAATAGCTCTGAAAATAAGAGCAAGAATTGGCAAGTGAGAGTGCATCAAAAAGAAAATTGTTACGTAGCTAGGGAAACTCTCTACAGAGGGAAAAGACACCTGTAGAATGGGAGGAAACAGCCCGCCAGCTGTTCATCTGACCAAGGTTTAATATTCAGAGTATGAAAAGAATGCAAAAGCTCAGCCAAGCATGACAGCGCATAGCTGCAATCCCAGTACCAGAAGGCAAAGGCATGAGGATGCCAAGTCTCACCCCAGCTTGGGCTATATAGTGCAATCCTAGTTTTTTTTTTTTTTTTTTTAAGATAAACACAAGCCGGGCATGGTGGCGCTGCCTTTAACCCCAGCACTTGGGAGGCAGAGGCAAGCAGATCGCTGTGAGTTTGAGGCCAGCCTGGTCTACAAAGCAAGTCCAGGACAGCCAAGGCTAACACAGAGAAACACTGTCTCAAAAAAAACAAAACAAAACAAGCAAAAAAAGATAAACACCACCACAACAAAATAACAAACAAGTGCTGAATGAGCAAGTGCTCTGAAAGATTTGCTGCGAATAAGCAGTAAATGTGTTTTTCAGATCTTTGATTTTTTTAGTCGTCAAGGTAAAGCACCAAGCAGCAGTCTTGCCCAGGGGAAGCCCACATGGCATCAGGCTGCTCTCTGTCTGTCTGTCTGTCTGTCTCTCTCTCTGTGTGTGTGTGTGTGTGTGTGTGTGTCCGTCTCCCTCCCCCCTCCCTCCTTCCCCCCTTTATGTGCATTGTTTTGCCTAAAAGTATGTCTATATGAAGGTGTCAGATCCCCTAGAACTTGAGTTACAGACAGTTGTGAGCTTCCATGTGGGTGCTAGGAATTGAACCCAGATCTTCTGGAAGAGCAGCCAGTGCTTATAACCGCTGAGCCATCTGTCCAGCTCCATGATAAACATTTCTTTTATAGCTCCTAAGAAATCCTGGGCTGGGGAGATGGTTCAGCAGTTAAGAGTACTTGCTGCTCTTTGCAAAGGACCTGGGTTTATGTCCCAGCTCCCAGAGAGCAGCTCATAACCAGCTGTAATTCCAGTTCCAGGGGATCTGATGCCCATTTCTGGCCTCTGCAGGTTTCTTCACTCATGTGGTGCACAGACTACATGCAGGCAAAACACTCATATATACAAAATAAAAATAAATAAACCTTGAAAAGAAAAAGAAAGAAAACAAAACACAGGAAAGGCCAAGAATTAAATATACAAGCACATAATGGCTACCACGGGCTGAGAACAGCAATGCTGGGGTCGCCATAGCAGCAACTACTTTCTAGTGCCCTCCTACGACACTTGCAAGCCTCCCAGATATTTTCTTACCAATGATATTTGTGCAGGAAGACAGTTGATTTTCCCTTTGGACTCCTCCCAAAAATACTGATAATGAACTGAGAGACTTACTAGGACAGAAAAAGGTATCTTACCTCTAAACCTTCACCTGCTCTATTCCAAATAGAAAAAAAAAGGCCCCCAAGAAATGCAAATGTTATAGTGTTTAATGTTTTCTTTATCAACTTGTTCTCTCATTATTGTAATTAAAATTTTGCATTGTTTGTTGTATACAATAACCAAGGTTCTCCACAGAAACAGAACAAATAGACATCAGTGCATTATACAGAAGTAACTTAGGATTGGAATTGGATGAAAAAATTGTAAAGGAGGGAAGTGTCATGATCTCTGCAGTTCGAAGAAGCGTGGGGGGGGGGGGCGGTCAGTGGCCTGACTCAGGTGAGGAGAAGGGGAGGGTGGGTGGAGGGCAATGCTGGAGGGAACCTGTAGTTAGATGTCCCCAGCCAGAAGATAGGATGTCCTGGTCAAAATGAGGGAGTAAGCTCACCCCGCCGCGTTAGAATTGTCCAGGCTCCAATGGTAGCGCACGCCTTTAATCCCAGCACTCGGGAGGCAGAGGCAGGCGGATCACTGGGAGTTCGAGGCCAGCCTGGTCTACAAAGCGAGTCCAGGACAGGCAAGGCTACACAGAGAAACCCTGTCTCGAAAAACAAAATTGTCCAGGCTCTAAGTGAGTGGCTGGTGCCACCTCCTAATGGTAAGTGCTGTTTCCTCGACTAAAATCCAACGCTAAGCTTTTCTGGAAACAACAGGCAGACATCACAGGACTGAGCACGTACCTGCCTATGACCCACTCTTGTTAGCAGGGTCAGAACGCTGCTGTCTTCCAAAAGACAGGTAAGACTTACACTAAGTGTTGAAATGAGCTTTGTTTTAATTTTTAAAATATTTCTTTTATTTTTTCAGGTTATGATTACATCAGTAATTTTAACCCTTTCTCCCCTCCTTTTCCTCCCTCTAGACCCTTCCATATACCTCTCCTTTTTCACTAATTGTTAAATATATATATTCTAAATACATAAATGCAGCCTATATGTTACGACATCCCCAAGGAAACAGAGGCATGGACTGCCCAGGGTACCTCTTTCAACTTTCTCCAGGAAATGACTAAGCAACGGGTTGGACATGAATAAGCAGTTTTATTCAGGGAGATTCATAGACTCTGATTCCTCAGGTGGAAACATGTATGAGCCGTAATTTACAGAGAGGCCAGGCAACTATTCCAGAACATTATGAAATGATGGTGTGGCCTGGATGTGGTGGTGCACACCTCTAATCCCAGCATTCATAAGGAAGACGTGGGTGGATCTGTGAGTTCAAGGCCAGCCTCGTCTACAAAGTGAGTTCCAGGCCAGCTAAGGCTACACAGAGAAACCCTGTCTGGTGGCGCACGCCTTTAATCCCAGCACCCGGGAGACAGAGGCAGGCGGATCACTGTGAGTTCGAGGCCAGCCTGGTCTACAAAGCGCGTTTAGGACAGCCAAGGCCACACAGAAAACCCTGTCTCGAAAAAAATGAATGAACCGATGAAAGTATGAGATGAAGCTGCTGGCCACCAGGTGCCTAGGTAGTTGAGAGAGAGGTGCATGTGATTTACCGTTGCCATCAAAGTTAAGTTATTACATCTGAAGAGAACAAGAAAATCTGAAGAATCTACTCAGTGGTTTATCCAAATAAAATGACTAAAGCCAGGCGAACAATTAGTTGAGAGATGGTCACTGTGCTGGTTGGAAGTTTTTAAGTTAGTTAAGTTCTCACATTTACTAAAGAAGATGGCAAGACAGAGTGTACTGTGTCTGTAATACTCACCTGCACAAAGACGTAGGCGTCAATAAAAATCAGGCGAGAGCCTGGAGTGAATAAAATGTGCGCCTGCAGGTTAAATGACCCAGTTGGGTGCATCGAGAGGGCTCAGGATCCTGCTGGAAACCTTGGCATCTCCTGACTCCCATTCTAGGTGTGATTTTAAGTCACTTCAGAATGTTGCACAGATGAAGGACGGGTAAGTACTGAACCCGACACAAGTCCCAATTAGTGCACAACTTCACCAGCCGTTGTCACCCATTGGATACGAGCCGTTCTGCGGGGAATACGCTAGGACCATGCAGCGTTTGGCCACTGTTCTGCTGACTAAGGCTGTTTGTCGGGAGTCCATGGACAACCGGACTGGTTAGGGAAACACCTATGTAAGTCTTAAGTAAATTTTGATTATGTGTTTCTGACTATAGTTTTTAAACAAAGTCCTTGCTGATTAGCAATACTGTCTTTCTGCTCTTTGCTGATGGGACAACCACTTAGGAATACTGCAGTATCCACCGGAACCGGGCACGTACCTGCCTATGACCCACTCTTGTTAGCAGGGTCAGAACACTGCTATCTTCCAAAAGACAGGTAAGACTTACACGGAAGTGTTGAAATGAGCTTTGTTTTAATTTTTTTAAATATTTCTTTTATTTTTTCAGGTTATGATTACATCAGTTCCCCCTTCCTTTTCCTCCCTCTATAACCTTCCAGACACCTCTCCTTTTTCATTAATTGTTATATATATATATGCGTGTGTGTGTGTGTGTGTGTATACATATACACACACATATACATGTATGTACGTATGTACATATATTCTAAATACATAAATGCAGCCTGCTCAGTGCTCATATATATATATATCTATTTTACATATATGTTTTTAGGGCCAACCATTAGGGTGTTCTTCCCTGGGGAAGGCTATTTCCCCACTCAGCGTTCCTTAGCTGCCTGTAATTCTTTGCCTATAGTTGGGGTCTCATTAGCTTCCTAACTGTCCATTTCAGCACGTCTGGTGGTGTTGTCCTTGGTTAACTCATGTTTAGGCAGCCATGGTGGTGAGACTTCGTGGGTGCAGTTTCTGACATTCCTAGGAGACACCCCCTCACAGCAAACCCCCTGTTCCTCTGGCTCTTACAGCCTTTCCAGTCCCTCCTCGGCAGTGATCCCTGGGCCTTAAGTGTGGGAGTTGAACTGCAGATGGATTGAGTTGCGAGTAGGCTCTGCAGCCATGCGTTTTTGATTAGTTATGGTTTTCTGTAAGGCTCTCTCTCCATCTGCTGCAAAGAGACGTTTCTTGAGGAGGAGCCAGGACTACACTTACCTGCAGTTATAAGAACAAGGGTTTAGAATGTCCTTAAGGATTATGCTGGTTGGGCAAAGTGGCAGCTGCAGGTTCACCTTTAAGACCCAGGACTTCACTAGCCCTGGGCAGCCGACTAGGTTCCCTATTCCAGGCATGAGCTTCCTCTGGTTGAGCAGGCCTTAAGTCCAATTAAGGAGCTGCTGGTTACCATCAAGGTATGTGTGCCACCATTGCAGCCTAAGGGTTATAGTGACACGCTGGTCATTATTGTGGCTCATAGGCCCTGTAGCTGAGAAGGACAATTGGTTGCCTCCCTCCTTGGGAAGCTTCCATAGTACCTTCTGGCACCTTCGGGGATGAAGGTTTCAAGTCAGATCCAACTCAGGGGTCTCTGGGTCCTGTGTCTGAAGTGTATAGTGTTTTCAGCAACAGGGGTTTAACTTCCACTTCTTGGGTGGGGAAACTGATGCCAACAGCGATAGCCTGCAATGTTCTGGGAGTGTCTTGGACATCCCTGACCAATTCAAAAGAGGACTGCTCATGCCGAGTGTGGTCTTGTTCAATGGCTTGTGGCCCTTGGAGGCAGTACTATCAGCCCAGAGCAACTTCCTTTTAAAGTTGTGTTAATGGGTGTGCAGAAGCATCAGGCCAGGTATAGATCCCTACAAAGGCTTTGACCTAGAAATCTCAAGACAAAGGTGGCCATCTGAGGTGTCAGAGTTGAAAACGTACAACAGGATCCTAGCCAGAGTGACTGGACTCTTAGTACCAGAAACACTGCATTTCTGAAAGAGGAGAGGCCACTTGAAACTAAAAGTTCACTCTACAATTCTATATCTATCCAAAGTGCTGTTGGTAGGAAAAGACATCTGAAATGATGAAAGCATGGAGGAATTTATTTCACAGGGGTTCACAGAGAGAAGGGATTAACCAAAACAGTCCCCACCCCTGGTCACCAAGAAAGGATACTCTGAAGGCATCAGAGACCCAACAGACAGGGTCCTGGAGACACAGAGATATAACGCAGCCAGACCACATGGTGAGGCAGAGAGGATCCTGGCTTACTGCTGGGGACTCCTGCCAGCCTGGGTCCTCAGCCCTGAGGCCTGCACAACACACGTCAGTAATGCTAACGTAGCATAAAGGAGATCCAAGTTCCCTTTAAGCTCCACAGAGCCTCCCGCAACTGCCTCCTATCAGGTGGGGCTAGAAAGTTTCAAACCCCTGCCTATCCAACCAGAATCTTCTAGAACTCAGCCTCTACAAGGGTCACACTAGACAGTCGTGGGAGGTAGCAGTAAAAGCTGGCAGCACAGCAGCCAGAGCCAGTGTGGTTCAGGCTTTACAGAAGGGACCCGACAGAGCTGGGCAGGGGCCTAATTATATCAGGTGTCTCTATTCTCCTAGCAAGATTGGGGAGTCCCGGGCTGAGCTCTGAGGGAGAGTCACAACCCTACACAACATCACAGCTGCTGACAGGCAAAGCCGTCAAGGGTGCTTGACACATTCATGCTAGAAAGGCACTTTGCTGAAGGAAAATTAGGGGCATGAAAGGCAGGGACTGGGTGAAAGAAAAAAGGACCCATAACACTCTGGGGTCAGAAAAGGGACAGAAAGAAGAAGGGAAACCGGGGATACAGGAAGTACAACTATTCCTGGAGCCCCAGATTCCTCATTCTCCCTCCTGCCCCATCTACTTACTGCCTCCCACCTCTACTTATTGCCCCACGTGGCCACCCTTGTATACAGAGGTGTTCGGAGGAAGCGGCTGGTCTTCATGTAGGCGGAGATCTTCTTCAGTCCCTGAGAGTTAGGAAGAAAAAAAAAAATCAGAAAACCCAAAACTCAGGTTTGCTCAGGACCAGAGAGGTTAATCAGTTTCCTCTTGTTCACACTGCTAGTTTGTGGCACGCATCTGGGATCAGCCTGGCTTCCGTCTCCCCAACTTTGTACTCTCTCTTGGCACTTCCTTCCGGCCCTCCTCAGGAGGCCCTGTCACCCCCCTGTCCATACAGACGTATTCCTCTTGCACACACAAACTCCACATGGCCTGGGTGTGCACACTGAATAGAAATCTGGCAGGACCAAGGGGCATGTTGGACAACAACCCCTATTTCATCCAATGGCTCAGCAACACACCAGGACCAAAGTTTACAGATACAGGTAGACCAGAAAAGAAAAGCCAGGCTCGCTCTAAGCACTCCCTAAGGAGAAAACCAACCTTCCGCACCTGGTACTGAGCCTCAAGCAGCCCTGCCTCCAGCCTTGACACAGACAGGGAACAGGCTCAACAGCAGTTACCTGTGCCATTGGCCTTCTAGCAGGAGTGTGAGCAGAGCTGCCTGTACCCAAGCGACCAAGCCTAAAGCTGCAGCCTTTAGCTCCCCACAGCCTCTCCCCTTCCAAAGCCACTCAGCCTGGGCCAAATGATGAGAAGCGGCTGAGAACGCACATCACCTCACAAAGAATGGGATAGGAAAATGAGTTCCAGACTGAAAAGCCCATTGTACTCAGGTCTCCAACCCCCCAAATTTCTAATCAATTAGGTAGTATAAGGTATCAAACAAGGGGTCTCTGGGGAATCTGGGTTCCCTGTGTGGTATATCTAATGTCATCTGATACACTTAGTCCCAAGATGGGTATAAAAGGACCGCCTTTTCCTTTCTTACTGGGCGTCACAGCGCCTCATATAGAGATCAGGGAATACAAGTAAAAATATATATATAATGCTGGTCTTACAGAACAACTGGACCCACAACATAAAAAAGGGAGGGAGGGATGGAGGGAGGGAGGGAGGGAGGGAGGGAGGAACGCCCACACACATTTCAGGATAACCGGCTCTAACAGGAGCCCCACACAAGCCTCAGCAAAGCAGCCAACAGATCAAGTACCCTGGTACTTGACACACCACCTTCCTTTGATTTGCTCTCCTAACCGAGGCCGCAGCCACTACCTGCTGCCCTGAGGAGCAGGGGCTCTGCAGGGACCCCAGCACAGATCTACTGGTGTGGAAACCTTGAGCGCAGTGACTAAGCCTCTGTAGTTTCACATCTCCTCATCTGAGCAACGGGTCTGAGGATTCCCCTACCCTCGAGGCATGCCGCGGTGACAAACTTGGTCCACAGAATGAAGGTGCAGAGCACAGGTGCTAGCAGAAAGGGGGTGCTCAGCTCCCACACTTCATCTCCAAGCCCAAGAAAACACCAAGGGAACATTGACCGCCACGGGGACGGAGAACGGGGCATCACCTCAAAGCGCACCACGAAGTCCTTCAGGTTTGGGAACGTGTCCAGGCACTTGGGTTCGAATATTAGGTGCAGGTCCAGGATGTCATAAGCAAGGAAATCTACAAAAGTAATCTGCAAAAGGCCCGAGAGTGAGGGGGCAGGCACGAAATTCTGCACACACACACACCCCTGACATCTCCTCTCTTACCTTTTCACCAACGAACCATGTCTGCTCCCCCAGGAACTGTGAGAAGAGCTTCATCATTCCGGGGAGCTGCTCCAAGTACTCTGCCTTCAGTTTCTCCTGAGGCAGAAAACAGCAGAAAACAGCTGTCACCATGAAAGTTCCCTGGAAGAATGGCCAGGTCCAACAGTATCGTGCACGGCCCTAAATGGCAGGGGATGGGGGGGGGTGGGGTGTGGGTGGGGGTCGGGGGAGTGTCGAGTGGGGGGGCAGCCATCTCCACTAAGATGGGGGCGGAATCACTGCCCAGCCTTTGACTGAACTTGTCAGCATTTACTTATTAGACTCCTTGCTAGCCCACTCCACCCAACCTTCAAGTGCAACGGAAAGCCAGGGACATCACCACTCCTGATGGCTAAACCTACGAGCGCCCTGCGCACCTTGCAGGCCCTGGGTCTGCTGCCAGGCAGCACCGAAGTCCTGAGAGGAGAAGATGGGAGGTCCGCATGATTGGTTGGTTCCAGAAGAATGAATTATACTTGAGGTTTTCCCCATAAATTGAGGGGTACTCTAGGCTGAAATGATGGGAGGAGAGAGAGTCCTCCAGGCTGAATCTGTGCTACCTGTAGGGAAATGGGCTGACCTCATGTGGGTGTGAAAAGACACGGAAAGGCTGGCAACGGTTCTGCTTGGCTTCTTTTCCTAATCCATTGAGGGGAGGGGGCGCAGGTAGAGTACACTACCCAGGGACTTAATGGCCGCTCTGGGAGGTCTGGACTGTGCCCTAAAATAGGTGGAGCCTAAGTGAGAGTATCTATTTGATAAGTTCAGTGTTATGGGGACAGCTGGTGACAACACAGAAAACATCCTGGAGGGTAGGTGACTAAGAAATCTAAGGGGAAATAAGACATGTGCAGACAGGACTCCTGATCCAAACACTGCCTGGTCCAGCCCAGGGCAGGAGTGGGGTGACACTCACAAAGTCTGGGCTGTAACAGACTCTAGCCAGCTGATTGGAGACATCCATGGCCTGATTCTCCAAAATGTCCACGCGAATCTTCTCTTCTTCTGTCTCCCCGCCTGCGGCGCACGCACACAGCACAGGCTCACCCTCAGCCTCCCTCCTCAGCCAAGCCAAGGAGATTAACCCCCAGGCCCCACCCTGCAGGCAGCCCCACTCACACATGTTGTGCTTGCGGGCAAGGTAGCGCAGGATGGCGTTGCTCTGGGTGATCTTGTGTGACCCATCAATTAAGTAGGGCAGCTGGAAACACAAGCAGGGATGGTCAGATGGGATATGAGGTCTCAGCTTTACTTCTCTGGCATTCCCAGTGGCTAGCAGGGGTAGCCTCCACCAAGAACACCCCACGCACTGAATGGAAGGACCAGGACACGGCCCATCACAGAAACACAGTGCAACCACCAGGAATTGGAGCAGGCGGGCAAGAAGAAAGCGTTGATCCCAAACCCCTCAGCCAGGCAAGAAGATGAGGAGGGACCACCATGCCTTCCCCAAACTTCCTCCTCCCCTCTACCTACATTGGGAAAGTCCAGGCCCAGTTTGAATTTCTCACTCAGCCACTGGCTTCTGTCATAGTCAGGAGCTGTGGTTGATAAGATTACAGAAGAGGAAATCAGCCTAGTGTCCAACACTCCTAAGCCAGCGACCCAACCCACTAAGCCAAGGGACCTGCAACCTTACACCCTCATTCTCACAGTCTGAGGCTCCAGGGATAAGAAGAGTGGTTGGGGCTGAGGGCCCTCATATCTCTAAGAGTTACAAAAGGTGTAGGCAAGTCTTCATGGGGAATGTGATCTATTTCAACAGAATTGGGGGGCCCACCCCCTCCATTTCCAGGGTGCTACACTCAAAGGCCAAGCCCAACCCTCTGGGGGTTTCTGAATGGGGCAGATTCTAAGACCATCTGTGGGAACTCTGTAATGCAGGAGGCCTGTAATGTAGTGTAGGTCAGAAATTGCCTGTGAGGTGCCAATGGACAGGGGTTAGGGAAGAAATCTAACCAGTCAAATGTCATTACCGTCGCCCATGGTATATCTCTTCTCCTCATAGCTTGAGTCTGTGTATTCCAGGAGCAGGCGAATAGCGTGAGCCAGCTGGAGAGACAGGTCAGGAATTGGCGGGGGAGGGGGGGGGTCTGTGTGACTTCACTTCCTCCAAATGAGTATACAGGGGCTCACACGCCAGCAAGCTTGTGTGCAAGACACACACCACCACCCCCCCAGATAGACAAGCAAAGGATTCCTCTTGGCCCCTCCCCCTTACTGTTCCCCTCGTCTTAGCCCTGCGATCCTTCCCACTCATCAGGTGGTCGCTCACCCCACGAATGTCCCAGTAACCCAGTGTCATAGGCATGGTGTTGGTGCCCGGGATTGAGTTCACTGTCCTCCTGGGTGAGCAGCTTTGACTTTATCCTGGTGCCCTAGGGTAGCTGGGCGGGGCTGGTGCCCGCTGTGACCCTGCCCCAACCGACTCTGTCCCGCAACACACCCTACTCTACCACTTCTCCGCTGTCACCCACATAAACCAAATTACTGAACTCCGCCCCCGAAACACCGGAAAGCGTACAATGCTATTCCGCCTGCAGTCCCGCCCCCATCCGCCCGCCCGTCCACCCAGTGCGCAGATGCAGACTCAAACCGTACTAGCGAGCCATCTTTTCCTGAGTTTCCCTGCCGCCTTCCGAGGCTAGTCCGTTTGGGTTGATTAGGCGCTTCATCCTCGTGAAACAAGGCAGACTTCTGCGGGGCTCTGCTGATGACAGCGGTACCCACGTGATGTTTTTTTGCTGGCAGAGAGCAGTCTCTGTTCATAAATTCCTCATCTGAACTCAAAGAGATTATTTCTGTCACAGATAAACCTCAGAAAAGTTTAGAAAAGTAGGGAAATGGAAAACGAGTCACGTGTCTCCTAACAGAGGTGTGACCATCCTAGTGTACTTACACAGACCTAAGACCTGAAATGTCCAAGGGGTACACAGGGCCAGCACATAATGTACTCAGAATTAGCTTATAGCAAATGAAACCAAGAGATGCCTGAGACGTCTATACCTGGTGTTCATAGCAGGGCACACTCTTGCACACACTGGTTTTTGTATGTGTCTGGAAGGTTGGAGAAGTTGGCTTTCCTTTTGTACAGCAGGCATCACACACTCACTGCATTTTGTTATTGCTTTAAGGATTATCAAGAGAGAAGAACTAAGCTCCATTATAATTCTATGGGACTTCCTGAGTAGATGGAGTCCATCTTTAACTAAAATGTGCCAGAGTGGCAGGTGCCTATGCTTAAAATGCTAATGTTAAGAACGTGCTGTGGCATTGCATTATGAGCAACATTATCTCTTACATTCTAAGATCCTGGGACTTTTGCTGGACCTCACAGCAAGAATTAGAAATACACCTTGAAGTCACTTAAGACTGCGAGCCTACTGTGTGCTCGGCCTGTTTGTTTAATCTGCCTTTAAGAGAATGGTGTAGGAGCAACTTTACTTGTCTTGGATTTCTCATGTACTAAACTTCTATGACCTGAGCTAACACACAGCTGTAATTGGGTTGAGGTTTTTATTTGGTTTGGTTGGTTTTGTTTTGTTGTTGTTGTTATTGTTGTTGTTTTGGTTTTTTTTTTTTTTTTTTTAAGATTTATTTAGTTAATTATATTGTATGCAGTGTTGTACCTGCATATACACATGCAGGCCAGAAGAGGGCACCAGATCTCATTATAGATGGTTGTGAGCCACCATGTGGTTGCTGGGAATTGAACTCAGCATCTGTGGAAGAGCAGTCAGTGCACTTAACCTCTGAGCTATCTCTCCAGCCCATTTTGATTTGGTTTTTGTTTTGGGTTTTTGGGTTTGGTTTGTTTGTTTGTTTGTTTTAGACAGGGTCAGGGTCTCTCTACATATCCTTGTCTGTCCTGGAACTCACTATATAGATCAGGCTGGCCTCAAACTCACAGAGATCCACCTCCCTCTGCCTCCTGAGTGCTAAAATTGAAGGTGCATGACACCATAATATTAAATTATGTCCTTTTCTACTGCCGTGACAAAGTACCATGACCAAGACAACTTTTAGAAGAAAGCATCCTGCACGTTGGTTTATTGCATTAAATTGTCACTTCCCTTGCTTCTGTCTTTCTTACCATTAGCAAAGGTAGAACTGTTTCTCCGCGTCTCCCAATATGTTGGTCTGTTTGACTTTTGTTTTTTGGGATGGGGCCTCACTGTCATTATGTAGACCAGGCTGCCCTGAAACACCCAGGGATCCACCTTCCGCCAATGCTCGCTCCGTGTATTTTATCCCAGTTCCACTATGGAAGTTGACCTCTGCGAAGAAGAATCCATTTTTCCTCCTGGGAATTCTCCCAACTTAGCTATGGTCGCCTAGTTTTGGAGGGGTTCTGGCTACCGTTACATAAGCAGGACTTCTTGGTAGATGATAGTTTTATATATCTGGGACACTCTAAGGACTGGTTGGAACCAGAGTAAGTAATGGGCAGAAGAAGGTATCTGCATTCTGTCCTATGGGGGAGAGTGGGATGCGGATGACTCTGCAGGACAGAGTAACCTGTGTTAGCCCAAGAGTGAGTTACTTCGTGTCTCAAGATGGACACAGTTCTGGGCGTTGGGTTCTTGTTTTTGCTTTGTCTTCTTGCTTTTTTTTTTTTTTTTTTTTTTTTTTTAATTTATGTTTTACTATGTAATACCTCTGTTCAAGACAGACATTACTGAGTGGGGGGGGGGGGGAACAGTTCCTTCAAAACAAGTTCAGGTAGCCCTGAGGAAAGCAAACAGCTGTGGCAGCCAGAGTAACCCCTACATAAATTATAATTGATTGGCCTTGCTGATGGCCTTATAATGACCTCAGGAGGAGCCTAAAGTTTTGCAAGACTGGAGATTGGAATTGATGATGTGAGAGAAACTAACTTCTAAAGGGGCCTGTTAAAGGGAATTTTCCATCTGAAGTTTAAAAAAACAAAAGCGGCTGTGAATTTTTTGTTGTCAGGGCCAGATGAGGGTCAAAAGTCTGCAATCTTCAGATCCGGAACTGCAGCAGTGATCTGAGAGGAACGCAGGCAAGGGTTACAGTCTCTTAAGTGACAGGTGGCCAGCACGCGGGATCAGACATAAAAGGATAACCATAGGAACTATGATTTTCCGGCTTTAGAGAGCTTCAGAGTGGAAAAGAAGATGCTTTATCAGTGTCTGGCACGGTCGTTGTCCTCCTGTGACTCAGCAGCTTCTGGAAGGTTCCTAGGCATTTCTTTTTAATATTTCCATGGGTGGCTGGAGAAATGACTCAGCAATCAAGACACTGAGGATTTCCAGCATCCACATCAGGTAGCTCACTACCTCCTAACCTACACCCACTTCTGGCTTCCACGGGCACTTACACACATGTAGTACATATACATACATGTAAAATAATAAATCTTTGTTTTTTAATTCCACTGGGCGGTGGTGATACACACCTTTAATCCCAGAACTCAGGAGGCAGAGGCAGGCGGATTTCTATGAGTTTGAGGCCAGCCTGGTCTACAGAGCGTGTTCCGAGTTCCAAGACAGCCAAAGCTACACAGAGAAACCTCGTCTCGAAAAAACAAAAGCAAACACAAAACATTTCCAATAGAATGGGTGCTCTGCGCTTTGGAGGGAATATGCATCCTTTGAGCTGATCAATTCTAACTTGCGGATAAATAACTTTGGAGCTTCATAAAATCCTTATGTTGGCTCAAGGAAAACTTTTCTCAGGCCTAAAACAGAGTCTGTTGTTGCATACAACAGGGAAGTGGTTTGACAGTGCAGCTAGCACCTCTTACTAACATTGGAGGTCCCTTCCGCTCCTTGGTCACATTTCATTGTCATCCCAGAGCATCTAAGACTGGGGGGTGAAACTTTCAAACAGGCGGCCAGCATCTTGTTAACTTCTCAGGAGGCCATTCCGAGGCCTAGGAGGGACCGATCTGGTATTCATTAAAGCTAATGGCTACGTGTTAAGCTGTGGGGATTAAGGGTGCTTTGTTCATGTAGTTTCACGGTTCTACTAGCTCTTTCTATTTTCCCCCAAGAATTAGGGATGATGAGAAGAAACTTTGCAGAGTGCATTAGCAACAACTTTAAATGACTGGGTTTTTTCTTAGAGAAAGAAATGAAATTCCACGTTGAAGAGAAAACACCAAGTCCTCCCCACCCCCTTTCAAAAACATTTTTTTTTTTTCCTCCTCGAAATTAAAACTGTACAAGGAAGGAAAAGCTTCACTTTGCTCTGTGGGGAAGGAGATGGGAAATAATCAGAGCTCATTGGCAGCGCCCTGCAGGAGGCAGTCACATAAATATATGTCTAGAGGCTAGAGGGTCCTCGGGGGACCTTGGCTCTTTTCCATGGTCCCTCGCTACACTGATTAGCAGCACACTGATGGCAGTAGGGCGGGTGCTTAAAACCTCTTTGGTAATTCCTGTGAAGTCACAGCTGCTCATTTTCTTCTCCTCATGAGACACTTTCTCAGCTACCTTTGAAGTTAACCTGGGAATCTGAGCAGACGTCCCGACTGGGCACCGAGCGCTCAAAGCTTTCCGTTTTTCCGCCTTTTTGAGTCACTTATTTGTGATAATTAGAAGCAATCTCTTCGAAACCCTCCAAAGCCAGTCTTTTCCGTATTTCTTTGTTACTGCCGCTGTGTTGAGCACAGGGCTCATCTGAAGCACTTCTCCGAGCTTCTAGGTCCTGTGCGCAACAAATATTCCTTTTAATTGTATTAAAGCTAAAAGTCCAGTTGTTGTTTTATAGCTTTTTTTGTTTGTTTGTTTATTTCTTTGTTTGTTTGTTTTAGGGTTTTTTGAAGGAGTGTTGAGGGGTGTTGTTTTGTTGTTGTCCTTGCTGTGGGTTATGTTTCGTTTTGTTTCAGTCTTAGGTGCTTGGTTTTGTTGAAACAGAGTTTCACGCTATGGCCCAGACTGTCCTGGAGCTCTATGAAGCACACTCTGACTGCAGCCTCCTGAGAGCTGGGACACAAGGCGTGAGCACAGCACAGCTGGCTTAAAAGTTTTTTCTTAATCTGTTAAGTTTTATAACTCTTGCCAAAACCAGAAAACCAACATTCAAAGCTGACAGATCCCCACCTCACCCCTAAATGAAAAATTACCTCCTATGACCAGGCATGCTTTTCCAGATGGAAAGCCAGATAAGGAAAATTATTTTAGATAGCAGAAGTGATTTCACTCCTGGAGTGGTCTATATTTTACTGGTGAATTTAGGTCTGTGGTAACATTTTTAAAGATTTTAAAAATTGTGTGTGTGTGTGCGTGTGTGTGTGTATCTGTGTGAGTGTGTGTGTGTGTGTGTGTGTGTGTGTGAGCACTAGTGCACATGGAGGCCAGAGGCGTCTGATCCCCTGTACCTGGAGTTACAGGAGGTGGTTATCCACGCAGTGTAGGTGCTGGGAACTGAACTCTGGTCTTTTGCAAGAGCAGTACATGCTCTCAGCCACTGAGCCATCTCTCCAGTCTCCATCATAACATTTTTGGGGTTTTTGTTTGTTTGTTTGTTTTTGTTTTTGAGAGAGTTTCCCTGTGTAGCCTTGGCTGTCCTGGACTCACTTTGTAGACCAGGCTGGCCTGGAACTCACAGAGATCTGCCTGCCTCTGCCTCCCAGAGGGCTGAGATTACAGGCATGAGCCACCACGCCCGGCTCCATCATAACATTTTACAATATGAGAAAATAAAATCAGGCCAGAACTCTCCAAGTGACTTTTTAACAAGAACATTTAAGAGTAAAAGAAAAGCACAGAGAGTTAACCGAATAATTTCATGAGAAAAAGTTCTAGGAACCCACATGTAAAATAACTAAGTCACTTGGACTGCAAACATCTAGACCCTAAATCCACCCCTTTAGTGCGCTATCTTTGTGACAGATTATAGTTGATTTTCACACATAGACAAAAACAAAAAAAGAAAACCAAACCCCCAAATTTATGATGTATATTTTTTTTTTGCATTTGAGGCATGATCTCTAGGTAGCCCAGGCTAGCCTCACAGTCTCTCTCTTTCAGCCTGTGCCTCTCAAGTGCTAGAATTACACAACGTACCATCACGTGCCCTGCTTAAAGCTTGGAATACGTTTTTCAGCACACAGTGTAGTTCTGTTAACTCTACACAGACACATAGA
The DNA here is from genome assembly GCF_903995435.1 of Acomys russatus. Classification (NCBI taxonomy): domain Eukaryota; kingdom Metazoa; phylum Chordata; class Mammalia; order Rodentia; family Muridae; genus Acomys; species Acomys russatus. The sequence continues at coordinate 10,869,249 of NC_067159.1, forward strand.
ACAATTACCTTGGGTGGCTGAGACGACGTGCCCATTCAGTAACGGTTGGCATGCTCGGCGCCATCAGCCCCAGGCAGACTCCATCCTTGTACTGCTGTGTGTTTGTACAAGTCTACTTCTGTTAGACGTCTCCTCTGAGCAGACTAGTGCAATATTCATTTCCCTATGAATGGGTACTTTCACTTCCCTGGTGTATCCATGTTGTTGCATGCTGCAGAATTCCTTTCTTCCTTAAGGCTAAATCCTAGAGCCCATTTTCTTTATCCATTAACCCACCGGGGAGCATCTAGGCTGTTTGCATGCATTGGCTGTGGTTAGCTGTGCTGCGACAAACAGAAGGGTGGCGGTATCTCCTTGAGATATTGATTTCAACTCGGGGAGGCTTATATCACTGGACATGGGGAGTCTGGGATATGTGGTGGTTGTGTGTGTGTGTGTGTGTTTTTAACTACCTCCATACTGTTTCCTTACCACCTTCACCGTTTTCTATTCCTGCCAGCAGTACACGAGTATTCTAGTTTCTGAGCTTGTTATGGGGAGGGGCGTTAGCTATTCTTGCTGCGTGTGGAATGATAGTTTGTTGTGGTTTTGATTGCCTTCCCCCTCAGGATGAGTGCTGTTGAGAGTCTTTTGACATATCTGTTAGGCATCTTCATGTCTCCTTGGAGAAATGTCTTTTCTTGTTGTTTGCAAAGATGCCTCAACAAATGGGAATCTATCGGCCTTGCCATGTTAACAGAATGAAAGATAAAAATCACGTGTCATTTAAGTAGACACAGAAGTAGTATCATGTGGAATTCAACCATTCTCGTGATTAAAACACTCAGAAACTAGATAGAGAAGTTTCTGATTTTTTTTTTTTTTTTTTTTAATTATGTATACAGTGTTCTGCCTGCTTGTGTTTCTGGACACCAGAAGAGGGCACCAGATCACATTATAGATGGTTGTGAGCCACCATGTGGTTGCTGGGAATTGAACTCAGGACCTTTGGAAGAGCAGCCAGTGCTCTTAACCTCTGAGCCATCTCTCCAGCCCAGTTTCTGAGTTTTTTAGACCCATATGTCAACAAGTATGTCAACATAACAAAAACACACATGTAAGAAGCCTACATCATAATTAGCTATTTTCCTCAAAGAGCATATATTATCTCTGCACATGTGCTTGGTGCCCAAGAAGGTGCCCGAGAGAGGGCACGGAGTCCCCTGGAACTTGAGTCACAGGAATGGTGTGCTGCCATGTGGGTGCTGGGAATTGAACCTGGCTTCCCTGCAAGAGCAGCCCCTGCTCTTGACCCCTGAGCCATCTCTGCAGCCCCTTCCTCCAAAATCATAAACAAGGTGAATGATGATAGCTCTCACAGTTCCTTTTCCATATAGCACTGGAAGTCATGGCACAGTGATCAGGCAAGCAAAAGGGATAAAAGTACCCACAGTGCAAAGAAAGAAGAAAACTCACCTTGGTTTGCTAATTGTGTAATCTTACACCTAGAAAACCCTTGGTGTGTGTTTCAGTGGTAGGACACTTTCCCAACATGCGCAAGGCCCTGAGTTCAATCCCCACACCAATAAAACTAAATAGATAAGGGCTGGAGAAATCACTCAGCAGTTAAGAGTACATCCTACTCTTGCACACGACCCAAGTTTGGTTCCCAGCACCCATGTCGACGTCTCACAAGTGTTTACGACTCCAGCCCCAAAAGATCCAATGCCCTCTCCTGGCTTCCTGCACTCACATACACAGGCCACACACAGGTATACCTAGTTTTAAAATTAGATAAAAACCTTTGAACCCATTAAAAAAAGCACCTACTGCTCTTCCCAAGGGCCTGGTTTCAATTCCCAGTACCCACATCAAGGGCTCACAATCTTCTTCCTTTTTGGTGTGGGTGGGTACCTCTGACACTCTAGCCCAGAGAGATTTGACACCCCTGGCCTCTTTAGATGCCTGCCCTCACGTGCAGACACCGCACACAGACACACAGAGACATGTGGTTAACTGTAGAGCTCCATTGGTGGAAGGCCTGACCTTCATCAGTCCTCACTCTACAGTCAAAAAGCTAAGCTGATAGTGAGCATGGTGGCACACGCCTTGAATCCAGCACTTGGGAGGCAGAGGCAGGTGGATCGCTGTGAGTTCGAGGCCAGTCTAATCCACAAAGTGAGTCCGGAACAGCCAAGGCTACACAGAGAAACCTTGTCTCAAAATAATAATAATAATAATAATGGTGATGATGATGATAATAATAACAACCTACGCCGGAACTTTCTACCATCCTCAAGTCAATTCACACTGGCAAGGTTGAAACCTGAGACCTGAGTCTATAGAATCCTTACAAGAAAACACCTTGGGACCCTGGTGTCACTAAGCAAGACTTCTTGGAGGTGACACCAGAAGCAGACACAGCAAAAATTAAAAACAGACAAGAGAGCCACACCAAGCTTCAAAGCTTCAGCAAAGTACAGAGAGCGACCAACAGAGGAGGAAAAAAACACTTGTGAATTGCATGCCTGATGAGTTTCTAACTAAACACACAAGGAACACCCACTGCTCAGCAGGAAAATATGCCTTAAAGCCTTGAACTATACACATTTAAAATACAATTGGTTTATTGGCCACGCTGCCTAAAGCAGCTGAGTGAACGGCTGTAAGTTCTATAAACAAGCAGAAAACCATTCCCTATTCTGGGCACATACCTGGGTCTCTCTGTAACTACTGGACTCGAAGCAATTAACTGTCCAGCCTAATTTCTTTAATTACAGTAACCAATCTTTTATTTTGTTTTGTTTTCTCTAGACACAAAATAGTCCAAGAGGGAAAAAAAGTTTTAAAACTTTTGAGCTATTTTTAAATGTATTAGTTTATTTTGAAAACAGGGTCTTACTTATCTCAAGCTGGGTTCAAATTCACCTTGTAGCCTGGATGACCTTGAACTCCTGACCCTGCCGACTGCTAGGATCACAATCCAATACTTGGAATAGTAGGACTCAAATCCTGGGCATGCTGGGCAAACCTGCTACCAACCAAACTACATCTCCAGCCCCTTTAATTTTATTTTTAACTGATATGTAAAAGAGTATACGTGCCAGGCGGTGGTGGCACACGCCTTTAATCTCGGCACTTGGGAGGCAGAGGCAGGTGGATCCCTGTGATTTCAAGGCCAGCCTGGTCTACAATGCAAATCCAGGATAGCGAAGGCTACACAGAGAAACCCTGTCTCAAAAAACCAAACAAACAAACAAACAAAAAAGATTATACGTATTAATAGGCACCACATTATTTTTGGTATGTTTATACATCACGTAATGTTTAAATCATGTTAAACATATGTCACACTTAATTATTTCTTTATAGTTTAAAAAAAAAAAAAAAAAAAAACAACAGACTCAGGCCAGGCGTGGTGGTGCTTTCCTTTAATCCCAGCACTCAGGAGGCAGAGGCAGGTGGCTTACTGTGAGTTCGAGGCCAGCCTGGTCTACAGAGAGAGTCCAGGACAGCCAAGGATACATAGAGAAACCCTGTCTCGAAAAACCAAAAAGCCCAGACTCTTTCCTTGCAGCTTTCTGAAGAACACATGGCATTGATGTTATCTGTGGTCTCCTGTGCCATAACACACCAGGGGTTCTCTTTCCACATCTCATTGCTCAGACCTTCTGATAAAGCTAAAACAAACACACATGTGCTATCATCTCTAAAAGTAATTAAAAGTATGCATCATAACCTATGTGTTTGGCTCTTTTTCCACAACTCTTTTTTTTGTTTTTTAACAGATTTATTTATTTCTTATGTATACAGTGCTCTGCCTGCATGTACACCTGCACAACAGAAGAGGGCATCAGATCACACTATAGATGCTGTGGGCCACCATGTGGTTGCTGGGAGTTGAACTCAGGACCTTTGGAAGAGCAGTCAGTGCTCTTAACCTCTGAGCCATCTCTCCAGCCCCTCTCCACAACTCTTAAAAAGTAATTTTGTTTGGAATCAGGAGCCTCTGTCCAGCCCGAAATGGTAGTGACTTCACCTTGGACTAAACCCCACCCAGACAAGTCCCACACAACCATTCATTCGAGTCGCTCTTCTAAGGTTTGCCATCTTACACCATGTCCCCTCCGGCTGACACTTGCTCCCTTCATGTGGCCCCAGTGAAAGCAGATTCATGTGTCCACCTAACCACTGTTTGATTTTTTTTGGTTTTTGGTTTCTGAGGGGTTTTTTTTGTTGTTGTTGTGTTTTTTTTGTTTGTTTTTGTTTTTGTTTTTTTTTTTTTGGTTGTTGTTGGTGGTGGTGGTGGCTTTTTGTTTGTTTGTTTGTTGGTTGTTTGGTTTGGTTTGGTTTGGTTTTGGTTTTGGTTTTGGTTTGGTTTTTCGAGACAGGGTTTCTCTGTGTAGCCCAATTTGGCCTCTGTCTCCCGAGTTCTGGGATTAAAGGCATATGCCACCACTGCCCCGCTAAAATTGTAGCCCTAAGAGACAGACTCTCAAGTGCTATAATCTTACCTGTTGAAAACCCAGAAGACTAAAAATTTTAACCTGAAAGGTCACGACCTCAAAAGATTAAAAATCCCAAATGTTCCCGGGCATGGTGGCACACACATATAATCCTAGCAGTTGGGGAGATAGAGGCAGCTGGACCTTTGTGAGTTCAAGGCCTGCACGGTCTACAAAGTGAGTCCAGGACAGTCAAAGCTACACAGAGAAACCCTGTCCCAAAAACAACAACAAAACAAAACAAATCCCAAGTATTGAAATCGTGAAGGGTAAAAACCACAACTCTTGTTTGGCGGGGAGGGAGGCCCAATAATGGCAAAAACAGCTTGCATAAGAGGGGCAGAAAGCCAGACTCTGAGGAGAGAATTAGCATGTTCTGTGATTTGCCTGCTGTTCACATTGCGTTGGGTGGACATTAGGAATGTGGTGGAGCATTTTCAGGGCTTGCCTACATGTTCCCAGAGCAGATTACTGTGGGAGTTTGAGTGGACTAGCCAGCTGGGAAGATCCGCCTCCGTGTGGTACTGTTACCGACCTTAGGGTCAGAGCCTGGGATCTGGCATCCCAACAAGGTAGGCTGAGCCATCTGTCCCCGATACACCAATTAAAGAGACAAGTGATATTGAAAAGCAGAGAAAGGAGATATATTCAACAGGGCCACCTTGGAAAGAAGAACAAATAACAAGATTGGGTGACACTCAGGTTGGTCTTTGGGGTACTGATGTGAGAGGCTGATCCCGCCCAGCACTCACGCAATGTCTTGGCTCCTGTCTGTCCTGCCTGGAGGTCTGACAAGTGTAAGGCTGTGTGAAATCTCTTCATGGGAAGCAAGTCCCTTCACTGCCAGCTGGCACTGAGACTTCAGCCTTTCCCTTCCTCCAGTGTGGGATTCCCTGCAAGCTTTATCCTTTTCTGCAAATTTCACTCTGTGGAAGATCAGTCCCATCACGCTGACTCGCCGACTTTCTGTGCGAGCACCACCCGTGCATGCAAAAATGTTGAAACTTTCTCGGTGTGAGACGGCATGCTCTCTTTGTACATCTGCCTTTGTGGAAGACAAAGTTTTTAAGGATTCCCCGTCTTTGATCATGTGCTTACTCTGTGGTGACTTGCAGAGACTTTTGTCTTGTTACAGACTTGTAGTGCTGGAGATGAACACAGGGCCTCACACACTTAAAGAAGCTATAGCCCTGCACTCCATGTTTTGGTTTTCTTTTGTTTTGTTTGTTTGTTGTTGTTGGATGGGTTTTTTACTGGGTGTTTTTTGTTGTTTGTTTTCTTTTCTTTAGTCCTGATTGTCCTGAAATTCACCATGTAGACCAGGCTCGCCTCAAACTCACAGAGATCCACCTGCCTCTGCCTCTGCCTCTGCCTCTTGAACTCTGGCATTAAAGGGGTACACTGCCACACCCAGCCTGTTTGTTTGTTTGTTTGTTTGTTTAATGATCCAGAGTTTTACTAGGCTTGCTTACAGGAGTATGGGCAATCTGCCAGCAGCTACATCACTGAAGAACTGTCTCCCCACTCCCCACGCCAGCAACCATTAACTACACAGAAAGCCTCAAGGTGGTTTACTCTCTTTTGTGTCTGGAGACAGGCTGCCCTCAAGTTCCAAATCAGCTAGCCTCTCTGCCTCCCTGGTGCTGGGATGCCAGGTATATGGCCCCATCACTGGGCAACAGGATCGCTGGGCAGCTCCATTGCTGTGTTGGTCCATCGCTGTGTAGCCCCACTGCTGGGTTAGCCCATTGCTGGGGGGTGCCATTGCTGTGTGGCCCCATCACTGGGCAGCCCCACCGCTGGCCAACCCCATTGCTGGGAGCACCATCGCTGTGTGGCCTCATCACTGTGTGGCCTCATTGCTGTTTTTGACCAATCCTGTCAACAGACTTAGGTTGGGGCTTCTGAGACAACTCAGCAGGTTAAACCTATAGGCATCAATAAGTGTGGGGAGTTGGTTGTTCTTTTATGTAAAGGGTTGGTAGAACTTCAAAGCCAAAATTATTATGAGTTACCGTAGACTTAGTCATACCCAGTCTATTGCTTACCTCTGTGTGTGATGTAATATTCCTGTGAAAGGAACTCCAAAACTGCTTAATGAAAGTCACTTTAAGGACAAACCAATTCTAGCAAAAAAAAAAAAAAAACCTCTCTGTTAGTGGACCCTCGATAGTCAGCTTGAGGAAGCCAGAGACTTGAACTCAGTGTCCCTGACCCCTTGGGTTACCTCTTCGCTTTCCTATAAGGCCAATCCCTCTATTTCTTTTACACACACACACACACACACACACACACACACACACACACACACGCACGCATGCTAGAAATGTTAGACCACAGACCCCACTAGCTGCCGCCTCTCTGGCGCAGAAAAGAGGCCATGCCTCCTCTGCCGCTCAGCTCTCGGCCTCCTGTGGGTGTAGAGTGAACTCACAGGCAAACATTCGGTGCCACCACTCTGAACAATATAAAAGTAAGGCATTTCCTGTGCTGCTCTCAAGTCCTCTCTCCGTCTCTCTCCCGTTCTCACCTCTTTAGGTCCCCATCATGTCGTACATGCCAGCTTGTCCTCTTACTCTTTTCTTTCTCTCTTTCTTGGCAGGTTTTTAAGGAGAGCCTCTTGCACTAGTTGCTCTTTGTTGCTAGGATAAGCTACCATGATCAAAAAGCAACCTGCGAGCCAGGCATGGTGGCGTCTTTAATCCCAGCACTTGGGAGGCAGAGGCAGGTGGATCGCTGTAGTTCGAGGCTAGCCTGGTCTACAAAAGCGAGTCCAGGACAGCCAGGACTGTTACACAGAGAAACCCTGTCTCGAAAAACCTTAAAAAAAAAAAAAAAAAAAAAAAAAAAGCAACCTGTGGATGTCGTGGATGAAAAAGTTTACTTCAGTGTTTGGCTCCAGGAGGGAGCTTGCCTTCATTAATGGCGGAGGAGCCACAGCAGCAAGTAGCAGGAAGCAGAACAAGCAAGCACGTTTTCAACTGCAAACATGGAGCTGAGAAAAGCAAACACAAAAACGGAACAGCCTGTAAATGCAAAACCTGCTCCTAGTGACGGACTGGCTCCGCCTCCTACAGCAGCAGCCTTCCCAAACAGTGCCGCACATAGAAGAGACTGGGAGTTCAAATACATGCGCCCATGGGGAATCAATCCAAACCTCCATACCTCCTCTCTTTTCCTTGAAGGCTCTGCCAGGCTTGATAGAGCTCCGAATTGATGTCTCACCACAAGGTCCAGTCACAGACACACACACCCGACTCTTGACCACAAGACACTCACCTAATTAAGATCATTTGGAAGAGTAATTTCACATCGGCTCCTTTCCCAAAAATGCCACTCTGACTTTTTAAAAGTATTATTATGTGTATCTGTGTGCGTGTGTGTACCATGCATGCCAGTGTCTGCAGAGGCTAGAGGTCTGTTGTTAAAGCCCCTGGAGCTGCAGTTCCATGCAGTTGTGAGCCATCATGTGGGTGCCGGGAAGTGAAATCAGGTCCTCTGGAAACAGTCCTGCTCTTAGCCTCTGAGCCATCACTCTGACTTTTAACACCACACAAGCCTAATGACCTAAATTTGATCCTCAGAACCCACATAAATATAAAAAGAGAAAACAGGCCCCACTAAGTTGTGTTTGGACTTCCACATGTGTGCTGTGCTGTGTGCATGTCCACATACACACAATATAATAAAAAATGATTTTTAAAAGACTTCATTAAAATATTTTAGATGGCTACAGTTCTAAAGCGGGGTGTGCACAGTTCCCCACCGCAGTGGTGTGTATTTATACATTTTTGCTTCTTCGCTTTACATTACGAGTGCTGTTGATCTGCTCAAAGTAGCTATACCCACAAGACCAGCATTAATAAATCACAGTATTTACAGTTACAAAGCTATTTGTGTTAGCACTGCTGACTTTTCTGTGATGCACCTTGGTACAGTGCTCTGTTGTAATCTTATGTTTCTCAGGCAGTTTCTAAGGCAGGAGATTAGTGAGTTTGAGGCCAACCCATGCTAGACAGTGAGTTCCAGGTAGCTTGGACTATATAGGGAAATATCACCACCAACACCAACACCCACCACCACCACCACCACCACCCACCACCACCCACCACCACCCACCACCACCACCACCCACCACCATCACCCACCACCACCCACCACCACCCCCACCACCACCACCAACCATCACCACCATCACCACCTACCACCACCACCCACCACCACCATCACCACCACCACCAAACCACCACCACCATCACCACACCACCACCACCACCACCACCATCACCACCACCACCACCACCCACCACCATCACCACACCACCACCACCTCCATCACCACCCACCACCACCACCACACCACCACCACCACCATCACCACCACCACCACCACCACCACCATCACCACCACCACCACCACCCACCACCACCACCACCACCCACCACCATCACCATCACCACCACCACACCATCACCACCACACCATCACCACCACCATCACCACCACCACCACCCCACCACCACCACCACCACCACACCATCACCCCACCATCACCACCACACCCCACACCACCACCACCACCATCCCACCACCACCATCACCACCACCATCACCCACCACCACCACACCACCACCACCACCACCACACCATCACCACCACCACCACCCCACCATCCCACCACCACCATCCCAATCACCACCCCCCACCACCACCCCCACCACCACCACATCACACCATCACCACCACACCCACCCACCACCACCATCCACCACCACCACACACCACCACCACCACCACCACCACCACCACCCACCACCACCACCACCACCACCCACCATACACCACCACCCACCACCACCACCCCACACCACCACCATCACCACCCACCACCCACACACCACCATCACCACCACCACCCCCACCACCATCACCACCACCCACCACCACCACCATCACCACCCATCACCACCATCACCACCACCACCATCACCACCACCACACACCACCACCATCACCACCACCACCACCACCACCACCAATCACCACCACACCACCACCACCACACCACATTCACCACCATCACCCCACCACCCACCACCACCACCACAACCATCACACCACCACCACCACCATCACCACCACCACCACCACCCACCACCACCACCACCACCACCACCCACCATCACCACCACCACCACCACCACCATCACCACCACCAGCACTATCATCATTATCATCATCATCATCATCATAGGGCTGGAGAGATGGCTCAGAGGTTAAAAGTACTGCTTGCTGCTGGGCATGGTGTCACATGCTTATAATCTCAGCACTTGGGAGGCAGAGGCAGGTGGATCTCTGTGAGTTAGTGGCCAGTCTGGTCTACAAAGCGAGTCCAGGACAGCCAAGGTACAGGGAGAAACCCTGTCTCTAAACAACAAAACAGAGTACTGCTTGCTGCTTAGGGGGAGCAGATGATGTCTTGATTGACTGTCTATGCCCCTCAGAGACATAGGAGCCAGCAAGCCTTCCTGTCCATGTGTGAATATTGATAGTGTGTACAGAAAGCATGCACTGCAACGTCCTCCTCCCCTACAGAGACCTGCCACGGGGACTAGCTAACCCCAGACCTGCTGGGTCAACAAGTAGAACTGGGAAACCCTGACACCCCAAAGTTACTAGATTACCAGTAGACCCAGCTGCAAACTGAAGCAACTAGTATGCTGCAGAGACTTAAATCCCTATAAGGTTTCCGGCATCAACAACTCCTACAGCGCCCCCTGGTGTTCGAATGTGCAACTACAAGGCAATGGCCCGAAGGATCCTTTAAGACCGTTTTATGGAAGAACGCGTCCTCAATCAGCAAACACCACACAGCCATACAGCCACCGCTACCTAAAAGGAAAGGTATTTTTTTCCTTAACAAATAATGCCATCATCTCCGTGATCTATTAGGCCTATATCTTCCAAGAGAGCCTACCTTTTCCCGATTCCCACAAAGATGGCAGGGGATGAAGAACACCATGGGTTTGCACATAAGGCAAAGGCACAAAGGTGCACAGGACAGAATGAGGCAGAGGAGAAACAGCAGAATTCCCCTGCAGTGGAGTCCTTGGGGATACGTTGGTGTGAGTATGCAAAGCATGGCTGTGCTGGACCATCCCAGCTACACAGGTACTGAGCTTCTGTTTGAACAGGACTAGGGTGGTGTGGGAGCAGGGGTGGCTGGACCATCACTTAGGCTCATGTGGGAGGCTATCTGCAGCTTCCATACCCAGCCAGGTGGCAACCTCAGGCACAAGAGCCAGTGGTGAAACAGGGGTGAGGGGTAGATATGGTCAAGATATGCTGCATATATACATCTATATATAATTACCAAGGGATATTTTTCTAATTAAGAAACAGGTAGAAGCCAGGCGTGGTGGTGCACACCTTTAATCCCAGCACTTGGGAGGCAGAGGCAGCTGGATCTCTGGGTTCGAGGCCAGCCTGGTCTACAAAGCAAGTCCAGGACAGCCAGGGCTCCACAGAGAAACCTTGTCTTGAAAAAACAAACAAACAAACAAACAAAGAAAGAAAATGAAGAAGAAGAAGAAAGAAAGAAAGAAAGAAAGAAAGCCACTGGAGGCCTATTTCTTCAAAATTATTCTAAGCCAGGCAGTGGCTTTAATCTTTAATTACACCTTTAATCTCAGTACTCAGAAGATCAAAGTCTCTAAATTCGAGGCCAGCCTGGTCTACAGCTGGAGTTCCAGGACAGCCAGGGCTACACGGAGAAACCTTGACTAGGAAAGGGGGGGGGGAGTTATTCTAGTGGCATCAACAAAAGAAGGAAATGTCAAACTGATGAATAAAAGAAACAGAATAGTATAAAAAGTTTCTCTTGTTGACCCCTGGCAGAATGAATAACACAGAAGAAAATGCAGCTTGCCAGGCAGGACAGGCTAGCCAGAATCTGGTGACAAACCAGTGGATTGTGAGTTCGTCTGCTCTAGATGTTTCCCCGGCCACTAGCAGTGGGCACCACAGGGGCTCAGCTTGGGACCTGAGGTCAGATGGAATTTGAAGTCTGGCTCTAGCATCACTACGCTTAGGGGATTTTCCAGAGTCTTGCAGGTGAAGTTATCTTTGAGCATCTGAATTTCCCATTAAGATGCAGTGACACACGGCTGCTGCAGAATGACATTTACAGGCTGTGACAGAATCTCCATCTGTTAAATTAAGTAGATACTGTCCAGCGGGCTGTGTGGATTTGAAAAGGAAAGCAACCCAGGGAAAGGAGCAAAATAGAATGTTGGTTAGCTGGTTGGGCCTGGGAGCTCAGGAGCCCCAGGAGGCAGCCGGGGAGTCTGAGCTTCTACCAACACCCCATACTCATGGGGGCTCCTCGGGGAGTGCTCAGGGCAAAGGCTGGGGTATGCAGTAGAAACAGGAAGTCCTGAGAGTTAAAAGAGACAGCGGGGTGCTTGCTCTGATGGCGTCTGTGGCCTGTGCAGGACCAAAGGTTATGTTGCTGTCTGTGTACCATAGACCATGCTGAGGTTCATTGTACATGGTGACACTGGAGATCAAGTGGACGTCCATGGTCCCTGCTGTCATCGGAAGCCATGTGGACATCCATGACCCATGCTCCCACTGACTATAAAAGGTAAGGAAGCCGCTACCTTTGCAGTGGTTATTGATGACTACAGACTCACAGTTGAGAAAGATGGACATAGAAGGCCTCTGTGATGATGCCTGCCCCAACCCACCCCCCTAAAAGTAATAGCCTAGACAAAAAGTCATCAAAGAGAACTCTTTAAAATGGTGATAACAGTCAGGCAGCTTCTGGCAGGGGTGCAGGTGGGAAGCACTCAGTTTTCTTTAAGGGACAGCCCACTGGGAGTATGACAATACTCCAATGAGAATATGGGAAACACAAATTGGGTTACTTCTTCTTCTCCTCCTCCTCTTCCTCCTTCTTCTTCTTCTTGTTTCTCTTTCTCTTCTCCTCCTCTCTTCCTCCTCCTCCTATTCGTTTTTTTAGGGGGTCACAAGTGTTGGGGGTACAGGCCTAGGAGGATTGGGATATGAGTGTGATTGAAACTCATGATATGAAATTCCCAGATAATCAATAAAAATCTATGTTGTTTTTAAAAAAAAAAAAGTGGCCTTAGTGAATGCCAAATCCATCCTTATTCTCCCCTCCCCGATCCCCCTGGACTCTACCACCTCTATTCCTCACTTTGTCTTTTATTTTTTTACAAAGCCTGACCAAAATCTCCAGGATATCCCGAAAGGACTCAGAGATTAAACCCTGGGCCAGGATTCTGATGTCGCGTCCTCATGGGGCTCACTTCCTAGTTCTGAGACAGGCAGGGCCACGTCATTATCCATTCTGAACAATACTGACCCCATCTTGTTCTGACAGCCTTTGAGGCTATGGGTAGAATAACCACACTCCTGTTTAACCCACAATACCTCCGTAAAAGCGAAATATGGAAAGTCAGGTGCCACAAAACAGTTATATCATAATTTTTTTTCCAAAAAGTAATTGATCTTCTCTAGATCCTCCAATAGCATTTCGGACACAAGTCCCAAATTGTCCAAAGTCCCCCATTGAAGCTCACCTCTAAATACACAGAATGCCATCTCTACACTAGACACCTATGGTAGAGCCTGCACTGTGGTTTGGGTGTGGAATATCATTCACGGGCCCATGTGTTGAAGGCTTCTCCCCAGCCCGTGGCACCAGTGGGAAGCAAACAGTGGAAAACAATTTTTTTAAGAGTTATTTATTATTTATACAGTATTCTGTGTGCATGTATGCTTGCATGCCAGAAGAGGGCACCAGATCTCATTATAGATGGCTGTGAGCCACCATGTGGTTGCTGGGAAATTGAACTCAGGACCTTTGGAAGAACAGCCAGTGCTCTTAACCTCTGAGCCATCCCTTCAGCCCCAAACGGTAAAATTTTTAAGAGGTAGAGCCTGGCTGGAAGAAGGTGGGTAACTGGTGCCATATCCTTAAAGAGGACATTGGGCTCCTCCTTATGTGTGATACTTCCTGGTCTCCATGAGGTAAAGCGACCTTCTCGGTCACGTGCTCCTTTGCTGAGTACTGTGGGGCCCGCAGCAAAAGGAACAGGTGCCAGGACTGCAGGCCTCTGCATGGGAACCAACATAAACGTTTCCTGTTTTTAAGTTATCATGGGCACTCTGCCCCGTGACAGTTACGTCTCATAGACAAGAGAATGAAAGCTCAGAGTCCATATTCTATTCCCAAAGGCTCGTGTTGATAAGTGACGGCGGTGCTGCGAAACTGAGTTTTTTGTTTGTTTGTTTGTTTGTTTTTGTTTTTTTAATTAATTTATTCTTGTTACATCTCAATGTTTATCCCATCCCCTGTATCCTCCCATTCTTCCCTCCCTCCCATTTTCCCATTATTCCCCTCCCCTATGACTGTTCCTGAGGGGGATTACCTCCCCCTGTATATGCTCATAGGGTATCAAGTCTTTAACCCAAAACTTGTACCTCCCTGAGGCCCAGTCTAAGGCACCAGCAAAGACTTGGACTTGTCAGCATGCATATTTTGTCAGAGCATACCAGCCAATCATCACACACACACAAAGACACAGACACACACACAGAGACAGACAGACAGACAGACAGACAGACAGACAGACAGACACACACACACACACACACACACACACACACTCTAAAGGTCAGAAGACAACCTCAGATAGAATCCTTCGCAATATTATCCGCGTAGTTCCATGTGCATCTCGGATGTCTCGGCAGCTAGCCGGGCCCTCCCACACGTGGGCAGCCCATGTCCAGTGGAGCCCAAAGCACGGAGGGTTCAGCTCACATGTGGAAAGCCCTCTCTGACTTTGTGGCACTGCCCCGGGTGGGAGTGAGTGGGTAGAACGAGCACGCTCAACATTTTCCTGAAGTGGCAATCCGGAGAGGCCGAGAGGCTGGAGTTCATTGCCCATGCCCATCTCCGCATCAGGACCAAGCCCTTCCCCTGGTGAGACGGTAACCATACCCTCTTCCACAACCCCCATGTGAACCCACTTCTGACTGGCTACGAAGATGAGTTAAAAAACAAACAAACAAAGACAAAACCTGGACCTCCCCACAGGCAACAAAGGGACCACAGCACCTGTTTGGACCTTTACTCTGCGTGTGGACCACGAAAGCGCATAGGATGCTAAGCTCACCTTTCCTTGTATCAAATGGTGACCATCACACCACGCTTCCATCCCTTTGCTTGTAAGAGGAGATGGTTTTAAATAAATAACTTAAACTTAAAAAAGAAAAACAAAACAAAACATTGTCCCTCACATTTGAGACAATTAGCCTAGACTAGCTGGCCAGTCTAGCCCCAAGGAACCTCCGGCCTCCACCTCCGTGTTATGGGTTCAAGAATAGCCACACACTGACCACTGGAACATCGGACTCAGACTGATGGAAGTTTATTTGAACGCTGAACAAAAATTGGCCCATCAGGGACCTAATCTGGGCTTGAGAGCTAGACTATGACATCGGTCTGTTTCTAAGGCAGGTTTTTAAAAGAAAAACTGTAACCAAGTAACAACCAGGTAACCAGGTGGGAAGCAAGGGGAGGGCAGCACTGCATCATTTTGACTAGCTAAACACAAGAAGAATTGAATTTGTCTGAGCACAATGGATCCAGGTGGCTAGACAAAGCATTCTAAGCCGATTGGCTGGGAGTTAGGGTAGGGGAGCTCTCTGGGGCTTTCCAGCTCTCTGGGAGTGAGGACCATAGCAGGATGTTGTGGCCTTAACTCTAAAAGAGCATCATGTATCTTTAACCCAAGCACAACATGCATTTATCATCTGTCATCTTTTCTAAGCAGCAAGCATTGAACCTTCCTGGTTTCAGGCACCTAGGGCCTGAGAACTTAAACTTAATTTCATCTTATCAAAAATGGACCTTTACTCAAAATGGAGATTTGGGAGTAAAATGGCTTCTGATCAGCTAAGACTGGTAGCTGGCGTTAACAGAGGGGCCACAGTCATGCTAGGAACTAAAGTAGGTTTCAACAGAGGGGCAACAGGGTTTAAGCAGGTTAATCAGGTGACAACAGTCCCCAGCACTGGGATTCCAAACATGCAGCCCCAAGCCCAGATTTTTCTTTGTTTTTGGGGGGTGGGGTAGGGTGGGGTGGGGGAGGTTGTTTTGTTTTGTTTAGACAGGGTTTCTCTGTGTGCTAGACCTGGCTGTCCTGGACTCACTTTGTAGACCAGGCTGGCTTCAAACTCAGAGATCTGCCTGCCCCTGCCTCCTGAGTGCTGGGATGAAAGGCATGTGCCACCACTCCCAGCTCCAATCCCAGCATTTGTATGTGGATTCTGAGATCTGAACTCACATCCTTGCACTTGAAAGGAAAGTGCTTTACCTACTGAGTTACCTAACCAGTTAACTACTGACTTTTATTTTTCAATTGCACTTTTTTTTTTTTAAGTTTTTCAAGAGACAGGGTTTCTCTATGTAGCCTTGGCTGTACTGGACTCGCTTTGTAGACCAGGCTGGCCTCGAACTCACAGAGATCCACGTGCCTTTGCCTCCCCGAGTGCTGGGATTACAGGCGTGCGCCACCATGCTCAGTCATATTCATTGTTTTTATTTTATGTGTTTGGGTGTTCTGCCTGCTTGGATGTCTGCACACCACATTCCCACAGAGGTCAAAGGGTGGATCTCCTAGAACTGCAGCTGCAGCTGAATGCAGGCTGACATGTTAGTGCTGGAGAATGTCTGTTATCACTCAGCAGCTGTTATGTATATGGTGCTCTGCCTGCATGTACACATGCAGGCCAGAAGAGGGCATCAGATCACACTATAGATGGCTGTGAGCCACCATGTGGTTGCCAGGAATTGAACTCAGGACCTCTGGCAGAGCAGTCAGTGCTCTTAACCTCTGAGCCATCTCTCCAGCCCCATACCTTGGTTTTTCAAGATAAGGCTTTTCTGTGTAGCCCTGGCTGTCCTAGACTCACTCTGTAGACCAGGCTGGCCTCGATCTCAGAGATCCGCCTGCCTCTGCCTCCTAAGCACTGGGATTAAAGACGTGCGCCACCACCACCCGACTCACCTACAGATCTTGCCTGCCTCTTAATGCTCTGCTCCATTCCCACAGCTACCAACACATGCAGATCACTCATGCCAGGATGGAGCAGAACACTGTCCCTCCGCAGAGACAACTTCTGCCCCCAGAGACACCTACCTTCAGGGCCACACTAGAGTGGCAGAAAGGTCAGCTTTGCACTTGCCTGTTGAGTCATCTCATTACTCAACCTCGGTTTTCTCTCTTTAGAAGAGGGAGGAAGCCAGACCTGATGGTTAACACCTGATCTCCCAGCACTTAGGAGGTTGAGTGGGGCAGAATGGCTGCTGCTAATTCAAAACCAGCTGGGGCTACACAGTGAGTTCAAGCCCAGGATACAGAGAGAACCTCTGTATCCAGAAGGAAAGAGTGGGAATACGATGCTGGTTGCCACGCAAAGCAGCCCCTTAGTGCATGACACACACTCACACGGAAAGGACACAGACCTGAGTGTACTGAGATGCTTTATCCTGCTAGAAACACACTGGTCCCTTCATTATCTTTCTTAGGGCCCCAGGCTGGGGTCAGCTGGTCTTCAGCCCTTTCCCTACTACATGTCTCAGGGCTCACTCACTGCCCAGCTAATAGGCTCACAACCAGGCCAGTCTTTCACAACAATGATGAGATGGACACTCTAACCATTCTTGTGGCTACTTTGCAGCTGGGAGCTGAGGCTGCCACAGAGACAGCAGTTCCACTCAGCCTTTTCCAGCCAATGAGAAGCACCAACCTGAAGGCTGGACCTGAGGCTGAGCTGCTCTTCGCGGAAAGAAGGCTGGAGGCAGGGCTCTCCTCGCCCTGCGCAGACCCCACATCTGCCTCTGAGGACCCTCCCTTCTGAGAGTACCGAGCATCTAAATGCAGCCGTTCCCACACACGTAACTCTTCTTTGGTTTAAACTAAAGGGGCCTCTGTCGATTTGCTTTTGAAGTCACCCAACTATGAGTAACTCACTTAGAATTGGCTATGACTACAATCTGGAGCAGTTGCCAAAAGTACAGTTTACACCCTGTTTTCAGACATAATGACGTTTGTATGGATACTAAAGTTAACAAACATTGAACTTGACGTGCTGGTTTCTGAAGGCATTTCTTTAGACATTTGTTAGCTTTGAGTTCTTTTTCTTATTTTAAAGCCTCCAAAGTTCTAGCCACCGCCCCCCCCCCCCACCAGCTTTCTCTGAGCCTTTGATAGCCCACTCCACAGGTTTGCACCCAAAGCCAGAGATCCTGAGTCCTAACAACACCAGACACTGCGGGAGGCCCTGTTGCTTCTCCCTGCACAGACTACCTACCCCACCCAGGTCATCGGCCAGGCAATGTCAGGCTGAGCGACTTTACTCCCATGTAGGACACAGAGTGAATTATGGAACATTAGACTAAATGAGAGTTAATGTTTAAAATCTGATTGGACTTTCCTTGAATAAATTCATCCATGAGGCAATAGTGTGACAGGATTTGGATGTGCATGAAAGCTGTTGTCCTTCTCCAGTTCTCCAGGAGGGGGTGCTCAGAGAGCAGCCCAGGTTTACTGTCCACTTGGTCTTGCGATCGCAGTGTCTAGGTGTAGACTTCACTCTGTGCCAGCCCCAGGGCCGCAAAAGGGAAGGTCCACCTGCGGCTTGCATGCCTTGTTTGGGGCATTTTATTTTATGTTCTATTTTTAATTTATTGGCTTTACATTCCAAGTGCAGCCCCCTCTCCCTCTCCTCCCCCTCTCTCCCCTCCTCCAAATCCCACCCTCCCTCCCTCATACCCTCTCTCCCCTTCACCTAGTCCTCAGAAAGGGGAAGCCCTCCTCCCCTACCATCTGACCCCAGACTATCAAGTCTCATTAAGACTGCCTGCACCCTGCTGCCCACAGAGGAAGATCTAGGGAACAGGAAGGGCTGGCAGGTGGACCGAGTGAGAGGCCTGGCAAGGCAGAGGGCAAGCAAGCAAGGGAAGGGCTCTGCTTCACTTTATCAAGTGAAATGGGCATCCAAACTGGCAATTCTCCCTTATGGGCATATAGCTAGGGTGAGAATCTCAAACCTCGTGCAAACCGAAGTTGAAACTTACCAGAATCTTACCTAAATCCAACGGCGGGAAGAAACCAGCATCAGGAAAGCTCCATGGATAAGAATTCCGAGGCATGGAGAGGGAAGTGCCTTGCCCATGGTCACACAGACCAGGAGCACACCTAAGGCCTGGGTGCTATGTACGGCTCCACAGTGCACAGCCAGTCACACACCCCAGGCCTATTTATTACTAGTATATGTGCACATACACACATGCCATGGTGTGTACATGCCAGTGTGCACATGCCAGTGTGCACATGCCACAGTGTGGACATGCCACAGTGTGCACATGCCATGGTGCATGTTGCTGGAACACAGTTTTCAAGGATCAGCTTTCACTCTCCATGATGTAAGACCCAAGGATGGAACCAGGGTTATCAGGCTTGGCAGCCATGCCCTTCACCCACTGAGCCATCTCACAAAGCCAGGGTTAGTTATTCTTTTGTTGTTGTTGTTGTTTTGGGGTGTTTTTTGGGGGGATTCTTATTTTGTTTTTTGTTTGTTTGTTTGTTTGTTTTTAGACAGGGTTTCTCTGCGTAGCCTTGGCTGTCCTGGACTCACTTTGTAGAACTCACAGCAATCCGCCTGCCTCTGCCTCCCGAGTGCTGGAATTAAAGGCATGCGCCACCGCCGCCCAGCTTACTTATTCTTAACAGAGAAAAGCTATGACGGTAGCTCATCATGGGGCACGGCACAGCAATGAAATTTATTTATAGATTATTTTAACAAAATGTGAAAATGTTAATAATTTTAAATGAAATTTATACATAACATAATCTAGATTTTTTTTTTTAAAATCACCCGAAGTTAGTGCGTGGTGACACACACCCTCAACCTCTGCAACTGGAAAGGCTGCATAGAGGGACCGTGAATGGAAGGCCAGCCCGAGCTGCACAGGACTCCTGCCCTAAGAAACAAACAAAACGCTCCTTGCAAAAAAAAGAAGCTGGAATAGCAAGATGACTCGGTAAATGATTGCTGCCTGACAGACTGAGCTCCAACTCCAGGACCCATGTGGTGGAAGGGGAGAACCAGGAGACCTCCACAAACGCTCCAACACACACACACACACACACACACACGCACACACGCACGCACGCACGCACGCGCACACACACACGCATGCACACAAGCCTGAGCTCCAACTCCAGGACCCATGTGGTGGAAGGGGAGAACCAAGCGACCTCCACAAATGCTCCAACACACACACACACACACACACACACACACACACACACACACACGCATGCACGCACGCGCACACACACACGCACGCACACAAGCCTGAGCTCCAACTTCAGGACCCATGTGGTGGAAGGGGAGAACCAAGCGACCTCCACAAATGCTCCATCACACACACACACACACACACACACACACACACACACACACAGAGAGAGAGAGAAATAAATATAAATATTTTTTGAAGAAAAAAAAGACTAGAAGGAAAACACAAATACATAAAATATATTCATGCATACATACAGCTCAGGTACACAGGCTATAAGCAAATACTTGGTAACCCTGGTAGGCAAGAAGAGGCTTTTTACTTCCTATTTTTCTGTATCTTCAAATTCCTCTTCAAAAGCGCTTTTCTACTAAGGCATTTTACTTATATATTTTTGTTTTATACCACTAGCCAGAACCTTACCTCCTGTGTGGTTTCATCTTAACTTTTCAGTCCATGTGGCCATCTGAGGCTGTCGGTACAGTGAGACCAAGCGGCCCAGGTGGGAGAAGATTATCCTACCCGCTTTTCCGAGCACTCTGAACTGCACATCAATCAACCTGGGGCTGCCCATGCGTGCTTGTTTAGCCTGGCTGTGAGGTTCATTTTCCCAGCTCTGTGATCAGTGATTCCTAAGGTAGCCCATGCCTTTTAAAGATCATTTGTTCCGGGGCTACATGTGTAGCTCACTAACCTAGTACATGAAAGGTCCTATGTTCAATTCCTAGCACCACAAAATCAAATTAAAAAAAAAAACTTTTTCCCCCCCAAAGATTCACTCTTGATACATGTTGGAAAGAGAAATGTCTGCAGAACTGAAAACCGGAGTCCAGTTGATACGACATTTTGTTGGCCAGTGACGTGCTGAGGGTTGGGCCAAAGTGCAAACTGTGAAAAGCTGGACAGGAAAATGACAGAAAGGATCTGACTCAATGCCAAATTCAGCGAATGACTATGGAGACTTGGTGCTAGTATGGACAGGCAGCGCTGGCCTTCAAGGAACGCTCTAGAAGGAAAACTCCTAATCCTGCTTGCTTGATTCCAAAAGCTAGCTCCCAGCACCCTTGACAAGCATTGTTTAGGGAAGAATGCAGACAAGACCCAGTGAGATCCAGAGGACCTTAGACCATGGCACTTGTCTCCATCCTGTTGCTGGCGATTTCTATCTCCTCGGTCCATTTCTTTAGGCAGAAACCAGTTTTGTTTCGGACAGCCTTCTGCTCATGCCCCTAATGCCAGCATTCAGTTTAGATAGGTGAAAGGCTAAAATGAACTGGCTAGGAGCCAGTGGGAGGCAGACGAGTAAGTTATAACTCTGCCTTGGGGACAGGGACACCCACTACAGTCCTAGGCCAGATCCAGATGGGTACTCCTACCTGCTCAAAGTCAGGTGCTAGGGGCGTGGGGGCTGCTGCGGCCTCCATGGGCTCCCAGCCAGGTTCTCTCTCACACAGGCTTACAATTCTGAGGCAGGCGGCCCCTGGTCCCTGTCTACCCAGCAGCAGCTATCGACGCAGTACGTACTGTGTGCTGTTCGGGACCCATTTCACTTCTCTTCTTCCCACAGGCAGCAGACTCCAGCCACCTTAGTGGCAAAGGGGCGTTCTGCAAATTGCACCACAGACTCTAGGTTGAAGGTGGATTGCTAGAGACGTGTGCAAACACAAGCAGCTCCAGCGCCTTGCAACACAGTCTGACAGGTGTATCTGTCACCACACTTGCCACCTTTTATGTCAGAATCCCTGAGGGAGGGACCTGGAAAAAAAGCATTTGCACAGGCTCCCTAAAAGCCTCAGGCAGGCGCGTGTAAGGACATATGTTCTCACCCACTATGCTGTCCTGAGAGGCCTCATGGGACACATGAGCTGGCAAGAGTGCCATCCTTCAAGCTGGGGTGTCAAGAATACACTCTGGTCCTGGAGCTTCGTGTCCCCTTCAGATGGGGGGCTCAGTGGCATCTCCTCAGTCCATGTGCAAATGCACCAATCCACTCCATCCATGCCATGCATCCCAGACTGCACTGTTGGTCACAGACGTAGCAGCATACATTGTAATCCAAGCACTCAGCAGTGTTGGAGGAGGAACGCCAGCCTGCTACACAGCGGCCCACGCTGTACCCTACCCAGAGTGCCTTACCACCCTCCCGCCCTTCCTCTCCCTCTCCCAACAGAGACCTTCACATGCCTCGTTAATTAAATAATCTTTTATTTCTCATGCACTAGGAAAAATGGGTCATATGAAACACTGTTCTTCATAGCAAAGGCCTCAGTCTAGAACATAACACATGAGGCTAGCTGGGATCTGGGTCGGGTCAAAGACCTGGAAACCCCCCAAGGAAGGTACCACTCCCCAAGGCTAATGAGAGACCCAGCATCCTCAACAACAGTAGCCTCCAAATGTAGACACAGATCAGGGCAGCTGTCCCCTCCCACAGGGGTACAAGGGAGCTGGTAACATAGGAACATGTAGACTGAAGGAATTGACGTGGCAGGAGCAGTGGTCCAGCCCCTCAAAGCTAGGCCTCCAGGGCCATGAGCAAGCCTACCGCTTGCTCTGCACAGCACAGACAGGCTGGGACTTCACTGAGGCTGAGCAACCAGTGCCGCAGCACAGGGATAATGAAGACTTCCAGACTGCTCCACGGCCGCCTAACGAGAAGGGAATTCAACCTGAACTCTAGCCAAAGCCTGGATTTGCCGAGGTAGGGCTCCCGGGGCTAAAGGGGCCAGCCCCATACAACCATCCCTAGCCCCTGTGGACACTGAAGACACCAGAAGATAGCCAGACTGCCGACAATCCTGGGATGGGTCACTAGCAGGGCCAACCTTTCAATCTTAGCCATCAGGTACCACCTGAGCCAAGAGAATACTGAAGCCGATTCCTAGACTTGGTTTCACTGAGGTGACCCAAAGGCAAGAGACGATCAAAGACATGCGGGACAGAAACAAAGAACAGAGACATGCAGAGACCACACCAGGTGGGAGGGGTCCAACCAGACACAATCAAGTTGCTGAGATGGGGCAAGCACTGCCTAGGCCAGGCTCACTAAGGCCCTGGGCTCATGACGATGCCCACTTCCTCCGGGATGGTCTCCAGCATCTCACTCTGGACGGCCTGTGTGATAAGCGCCAGCTCCTGGCACAGGGTCTCGTGGCGGTAGCCCACGCGGATGTCTGGCACATTGGTACGGCGGATGTCATTGCCCTCAGGGCCCTCCTTGGTATAGTTGGGTCCCAGCCAGTGGCTCTTTACCTGCAGGGGGTTGTAGGTAACAGGCAGAGCTGCAGGCAGATCCAACCACCTCCCCAAATGCAAAGAAGGGGGAGAGAGGTCAGGTGGAGTGTCATACCTTGTGGGAGAAGCCACTCATGAGCACACTGTTACGAGCCAGTTCACACATGTCGCAGGAGCTGAGCTTCCACACCTGGGTGGCGATGCTGTACTCTTCCATCAGGGGCTCCTACAGAGGCCAGGTTCCTTGAGAGAAGCATCAAGCCCCTGCAGTCTCTCCTTCCTTTAAGGGCTTGGCTAGCAGTTGCCACACCAGCAAGGGGCAACACCAGCCCGAAAACACGCCAGGCTCCCCTAGTCACACACCCACCACCCCCGCTTGCCTGCTGGGCTGGGTCTGACCTTGGTGAAGTGGAACTGCAGGGGATCATCTGTGGACAGCGAGACCATGAGGCCACGGGACAAGTACTCAGGAAGAGGGTTCCGGTGGTAGCTGAGAAACAGGCTGTTGTTGCTGAGCGGGGACATGGCAATGCCAATCTGAGCCAGGTAGTACAGGTACTGCAGGACAGGGGCCTGGGCAGGCAGGAGGAATGGAGTGCTGCTTGTCATGCAAGGACATGCTGGTTCTGGGGCACAGGGAAAGTGGGGGTGGGGGACGCAGGCGACCAGGGTAGGTCTCACCCAAGAATGAGAAACCCAAGCTGGGCTCCTCAGCAGAGCATTGGGTGGGAAGAGCTAATTATACTGGGAAGGAGGAATGTGATCTCATGGCGAGGTGAGGAGGAGGGGGGATCAGGAGGGCAAACAGCTGCATGTGGAGGCTTGGGGCGGGGGTGGGGGGGCAGGATGTAGATCCTGACCTTGCGTAGCAGCAGCCCGTGGGAGATGTTCTCGGCCAGCATGAAGGCTGACACCAGGTGGTGGATGGGTCCAGCCTCCCCGCAGTGTGGCCTCAGCACAAACGTATGGAACCCTCTCTGCCTGAGGGGTGTGAGGAGAGGACTCAGCACCAGAGCCTGGCAACGCCTAAGCTCACCCTGACCCAGACTCCGCCCCCCCCCACCCCCACCCCCGCTCCCCCTGACCCCATACCACCAGGACACGTGTGCCCTCCAGCTAGTGACTCTGGGAAAAGAGCCTAGTCAGTCTGGGCACCAGGGGCAATGAGTGTGTGAAGGCACCCACTGTGGCCTCAGAGCTCGGGGCGCTCAAGCAAGGCAAGCAGGGGGGTTCGGCACTCCTCCAGGAAGCACCTGCGCAGGTGGTTCAGCATGGCCATGTTGGCAAAGGTATAGTACAGGTAGTAGGCATAGGGTGGGTTGTCTTCCTCCATCCAAGCTTCAGGGAGGGGACTCTCCAGGTTGAAGACGTGGTTCTCCGGCTTGGATTCATCATCCACGCTGTCAAAACCATCCACCTGGCAAAGAGCTGGTGGGTCAGGCCTAGAGCCACAGCTGGGCCCTCACCCAGCCACTCTGCTCTCACCCAGCCTGTGCCACCCCGCTCACGTGCTCCAGAAAGAGGTGCAGCTCTGGGTGGCTGGCAGGGTGCACAGTAGCCTCAAACAGCGGCAGGAAGATGTTCTCCAGCATCTCCTGGAAGTTGGCCAGCTGGCCCTTGGTGCGGTACACATCACTGCAGAGAAGACAGGACCGCAAGCATTACGCAGGTCAGGGCCAACAGCAGGCCAGAGTCAGAGTCAGAGCTGTCACGAGAAGCATGGGAGTGCGTTTGAACCGCAGTGGGAAAGTAGGACACCCAGACAGACCAGCCTGGACAGACTGTGGGCCGGCTTGGGAGGCCCCCCTCCTGGCACCTAGAGTGCCTAGTTTGGCTACTGAAGGCTCAGCCATCCTGGTACAGCAGGAAGCAGGCCCTGGCCACTCCCTCCCACGCTAAGGGACACTCACAAGAGGCGGGGCACCTGCACCAGCCAGCGCACATTGGGAGAGTGTACTTTGTGCATCACCGCCCAGCGTGCCAGCTTGTCCCACTCGTCCCTCGAACGCCCGTAGATAGACAGTCGGAGCTCTGCGTTCTGGTATTTGCTCTCTTCCAGGTCTGACATCACCTCCTAGACGCCAGAAGTAACAGCATCTAGGTTCCTCCCTGCCCCGTGTACCCATCCCACACGCTCAGCAGGCTTCCCAACTCCCTCCTCCCGTCCCTTGAGCCCTCCCTACACAGGGGCTGCAGCTCAGCCCCGGGGGAGTCGCCTCCATACCTTGATGATATGAGCAAAGTACTTCCCGGAAATCTTGTTGTCGGTTTTAATGAAGATCTCTCGGAGGACGGACTCCCCGATAGGGTTGTATTTGGCGTTGAATTTGTCAAATCGATGAAAGGTATTCCTGTCCTGGAGGGGATGGGAAGGCCCAGGTCACCCCTGACCCCTGGTCCCAGTGCGGAGCCAACACCCCAGCCCACGGCACGTGACAGACCGCGTGCACGTCGAGGGTGTCCACGCTCAAGTCATAGGCAGTGAGGTTCATGCTCTCGAAGACCTCACGCAGCGTCTGCTCCCGGCCCTGCTCGACATGCACGATCTCCTCCAGGTGGCGCTTCATCGCCCGCTTGATGAAGCGCAGCAGATGCTTCTGGTTCATGCAGGAGGAGGCATGGATGTGCGTGTCCACCTGCAGTGGGAGAGGAGACTGCCATGTCCACCAAAGGCTGCGCCTTGGGACTGGGGAGACGGCGTGGCCAGTAGGTGTCTGTCTGCTAAACAAACATGAGGACTTGCAGTTGGGATCCCCTGAGCCCACATAAATGCCAAGGATATGAAGCGGCCTGTCTGTAGTCTTTTTCCTTTCAGATTTATTTATTTATTTAAGTATACAGTGGTTTGCCTGCATGTACACCTGCAGGCCACAAGAGAGCATCAGATTTCATTATAGATGGTTGTGAGCCACCATGTGGTTGCTGGGAATTGAACTCAGGACCTCTGGAAGAACAGTCAGTAGTCTTAACCTTTGAGCCATCTCTCCAGCCACCACCACCTCCCCCCCGCCCGTCTATAGTCTAGGTTCAAGCGAGAAACTCTGCTTCCATGTATATAAGGTAGAAGACAGGCAATGTCAACTTTGCCTCCCACCACACATGTGTACACACGCATACATGCTTGCATGTGCACGCACGCACGCGCATACACACACACACACAATGTGACCACACACTCACAAACATGCATGTACACAACATACACACCATAACATATACATACAAAGTTGGGGAGAGATGGCTCAGCAGGTAAAGGCGCTTGCTACCATACCTGACAACCTGAGACAAGCCCCAGAACCAACTCAGTGGGAGAAATGACTCCTGGGAAGCTTCTCTCTGTGTCCCCATGCCCGCCCCACATACATACACAAATTAATTAAAACGTAATAAACTTTTAAAGGAAAGGTCCATGACCAAAGCAGCGGGTATGAAAGGGTTCTCCATATTGGATGCTGCGGTTGGTAGCGAGGGATGGGGAGAGTAGGGAGGGTGGGGTGGGGGTTGGGGTGGGGGGGAGAGTGGGGGGGACAGTGGATCAGGACACAGAGGCCACGAGCTGAGGGCCCACCTTCCGGATGTTGTAGAAGTCCCGGTGTGGCACCTTCTTCTGTGCAGCAAGCTCCTTCATCTCATTAAGCAGAACGTGCATCTGGAATTTGGAGCTCAGGTACTGCAGCCGGCGGTAGCAGAATGACTTTCTGGACAAGAAAAGAAAGAGAAAGACTCAGATCCTGGTGGAGGTTCCTGGGGAGGGACGGAGGTTGAAAGGAAGAGGCAGGAGCATAGAGAATAAGGTCAGCCAAGGGGGCAGCAAGCAAACCAGGGTTAGATGACCAGGGAGTGGCAGGAGCAGGAGACAAGGTGACAATTGTCTGAGGCAGGGCAGGGCAGGGCACGGTTGAGGCTGGAGAATCTCGTTTATGAGATGAGCTGAATGGGACAGGTGCAAACTTACATGGGGCCATTGATGATCAGGGCCATCAGCACGTTGACGTCAGCTACAAACTCCTGTAGGTCGGGGTACGGCAGCTCCACCTCTGGACAGCTAGCACACAGGAAGCTCAGGTGAGGAGAGCAAGCCAAGTCCTCCTGCCCCTCCCAAGCCAATGCATTACTCCATGGGGTATACCCCAACACACCCCACACCCCACTTACTGCTCATCAGGGTCCCTGCGGGTGTAGACATGCACCACACCACGCACCATACGCAGACCCCAGCCCAGGTCCCCAGGCATGGTGCTTGGCTCACAGCGCTCATACGGGTGCTGCTCCAGCACTGGGGGGTGCACTGGGGCATCTGCAAAGAGGGGAGGGAAGAGTCAGGGCCAGGGAACTTCAAAGGCCAGCAGCTGCCCAGTCTATGGGCTCCATAAAGGGCAAAGCATGTCAGCAGCCCCCCCCCAAAAAATAATTCCCCAACCTCCACCCTCCTAGATATCAAGAAGCCAGGAAGAGGCTAGGGCGGGGGAGAGGCAGGCAGAGCAGAAGTGCCGAGGCCCCAAGCCTAGACAGCCAGGGCAGTTGTAGTTGGGGAGAGATGGGAGCTCCCACCAGCAGACACAGGGGTATCAGGACTCTGTTCATAGGTTCGAGTCTCCAGAGGCTTCTCAGCCAGCTGCTGCAGGTAACGGCGAGTGGTAGCACAGAAGCTCTGCTGTGATAGGGCCATATACTTCTCCCGGATGAAAAGCGCCCGCACCACACTTTTGGCTGCATCTAACAGGTCTGTGAATGGCACCTGAAGACAAGGACAGGCAGTCACTCTCTTTGGTCTCTATCCACACTCGGGCTCATACTCACCTTCTCAGCGGTGGTCATCCCCAGACCTCACACTGCACACCCCACCTCCACCGGTCTCAAACCCAGGAGCGCACAGCCCTCTCTGGTCCCAGCATATGAGTGAGCCCAGAACCTCGGCCACTCCAGGCACCAGAAAAAGAAACACCCTCTCCAGCATGCACCAGAACCCTCTAGAACATGAGTGCAAACCTAAGGCTTCACCCCACACTCACCCCACACTTCTCCTCCCCAGAGATGATGACCCGCTGAAATTCCCGTTCGAGGACCACATCACGCTCCCAAAGGCCCCTGTCACCCTGCCCCTCTCCTTGCTCCTTGTAGAGCCTATAGGACAGGAAAGGTAAACAAAGGTCGGGGACAGTCACAGGGCAGACCCCAGCCCCACATGATCTGTGCGTGCCCCTCTGCCCTCCTCACTGTAAGTCCGAGTCACTGTCTGTCTTCAGGAAGTCTTGCTTGGCCCGAAGCAGAATATCCGGCTCCAGCCTAGAGGTGAGCGGAAGAAGGTCTGGTTGAGCAAAAGCAGCGGCTGCAGCATCCAGGTCGCAGCACTGCGCCAGCTGCTTGCGCACATATTGTCACCTGCAGCCCACGGGCAGGCCTGCGGACCCTTGGCTGCTCTCACCCCACTTCAGAGATGAGAAAGCAGCTCCAGAAGTAAAGTTATCCAGTAGACTCCGAGCCTAACGGAAGATGGAACCAGCCGTAGCCCGTCCCTGTATGCAGCCTCCCTGGTGGACCTCAAAAACAGACAATGGGACAGGGACGGGGCAGTAAGCAGACTGACTCACTTGACATCCTGGCTGATCTGCCTCTCCAGCCGCTGCCTCCTTTCCTCTAGCTGCTCGATGGGGCTTTCCTCTGGGAACTCGTAAGGGGCGCTGCGGAGCTCACTCTCAGCCAGTGAGCGGCTGAACAACTCCTAATACCAAGGAGGGAAGGAGGAAAGGTGGGGGGGGGGGGTGCTCTTACCTTCAAGCCCTCTGCTCCTGCCCTCTCCCCCCCTCCCCCGCCCCACTTCAGAGCCTGGGCAAGGAGTGAGCACAGGAGCCAGGGTTCCTGGGAAAGGATCAGGGACTGCCAAGCATGAGATGAGGGGTGGTAGAGGTAGAGGGGGTATAGCAAAAGAGGCAGTGTTTGAGGTGAGGTGGTGCCAGGGTCCCAGGTGGTACCTCAGCAATCTCCTTGCATTTGCCATCCATAGACGTGCGAAGGTCGAGCGGGAAGTGCTTGAGGCAGGGGGCAGTACCCTGCAGGGAGCGGGCAGACTGCAGTGGTGAGGTCCCCAGACCACTCCGTGCCTCTGCAGAGACAGAGATGTCAAGGTCAAGGGGAGGAGAGACAGGGCCTGGATGCCTCTGAAAATCAAGAGCCTGGGGCCACCCTGGGGCCAGACCCTATTAAAAAGCCAGGACCTAGACACTGGGCAATACTTCCACTGAGACAGAAGAGCCAGCCATATGGGACTCCTAAGGGTATTCACCCACATCCACACAGAGGCCTGCTCAGGGATGAGGTCCTGTGCCTGCCTGTGGAGCAAAAGGTCCCCGTCAAGCCTGGCGTGGTGACGCACGCCTTTAATCCCAGCACTCGGGAGGCAGAGGCAGGCGGATCACTGTGAGTTCGAGGCCAGCCTGGTCTACAAAGTGAGTCCAGGATGGCCAAGGCTACACAGAGAAACCCTGTCTCGAAAAACCAAAAAAAAAAAAAAAAAAAAAAGGTCCCTGTCAACCCGCAAACAGAACTTGAGATGGCGGTGGCCCACTCCCTTAGATCAGGAGAAACTACCTGCACATGACTATTTTCCAGAAAGGGGTACATACATACACACATACACACACACACACACACACACACAGACACACAGAGCACTCATTTAGAACTAGTGGTTACACCACAAATCGTCAACTTCTACCAGGGTCAGATCTAGCCCGGGCCTAACAGATGTCTCACTGAAAAGTACAGAACCTGGACCTGCAAAGCACAAAGTACAGCAGCCACCCAGCTCCGACCTGAGAAGCAACCCTTAAGAAAGAGGACCTGGTTGGCAAGGAACCCTGTCTCCCTCTGGAGGCCTGTCCTCTCTCTCCCAGGACCCCAGAGCTGTCAAGATAAGGGGCTGATCCTAGGCTACCCCTCCCCACTGCTGGCTGCCCTTCCAAAGGGAGCTGCCACGGTCTGAGCCACTTAGGATCTAGGCTGGAGGCCTCATGGAGGGCCCTGGGAAAGGCAGACTTGGAAGCCAGAGGGTTTTGTACTCCAACATGGGCTCTACCTACTACAAGGCTAACCCTGGATGTCTGAAGCTGCTAGTCTCCTGGGCGGCCTAAGCTCCCACCAGCCCACCAGGAAGGAACCTCTCTGGCTCCTTCAACCGTCTGAGACTCCTCATGCAGGAAGCTGTGCACAGACCATTTGGTTCTCCCAGCCAGCTGTAGACAGTGCATCCCTCCAGAACCTTCTCCATCGCCTCCACTCTGACTTAGAAAAGGACTCAGGAGCCACCTCTAGGCATTATGCCTTAAGGTCTCTGTACCCACTTCCTAGGATTCCAGGTATGGTCCCAAAGCTGGACAAAGAGAGGGGTGCTTACCCTAGATCAGAACCCAGTTACCTACTTGCCTTGGTCCCTACTGGAACCCTACCTGCAGAGTTCAAAAGTGCTCTGGTCAGCAGCCCTGTGCCCCTTGCCTGCCTGTTTTGCCTTGTGAAGCTGCAGCCAGTCCCCCAGGACAGCTCAGGGGCTGGCATGGGCTGTACCAAGTGCAGCTATAAGCAGGGGAGACCCTGGGATGGCTGCAAGTAGGGAGCTGGGAGAGTTCAGGGGAGTTCAGAAGGGGGAAGGGGCAGGAATTGGGAGGTGAGAAGAACTCATTCTAAGTGGGCCTTAACCTCTTCAGTGCCAGGAGGCCCACCCAGATCCCGGCATCTCAACAGGGAGAAACAAGACAGGCTGACACAGCAAGGCAGCCTGGCAGGGGAGGAGCCAAGTCTCCTTAAAACCACAGCCCTAGGAGACAGAGAGTGGACACAGTCTGGCTGGTCAAAGGGTAGGAGGAGAGACCATGAGGGAGGCCAGCCATCCTCCCTTGAGGCCTGTAGTCTCTGACCAGCTTCATCTGCCCACCATTGTCTTTGGGCCCTGACTACAGACTCTTCGGGAAAGACAGGGCCTTTGCTACACACAGGAGCTAACTGATAGTTTGACAATTAGCCTAATATTCCTAGCGCACACACCAGTTCCAAGCCCACCATCAGAGTGGGAACCACTTGTTCAGGAAGAGTACTTTGGAGTATGGGAGGAGCATTTGGAAGTCATACGGGACTCTCCTTTTGTTTACTTGCTTGTCTTAACCTCTGGACACAGGCTATAAACGGGTGAGAAAGTAGCCTTGTCCTACCTGGCGGCAACCCCAGGAGACTCACAGGGGAATGCCATACAAGCTTCTGTAAAGCTTAGGTCCCTACTGGAACCCCATGGAACTGCAATTAGGGATTCCTGGGACCCTCAAAACACTTCCCGTTGGACGCCCTTCAGTGAGGAGGGTGAGAGCTTCTCTGAGCCCAGTGCAGGGCCAAGGCTGACAAACAGGGAAGAGCAAAGAGAAGAAAGAAACCTTGCAGGGGTGAAAGGTAATGCTGTTCCTCTCTTGCAGGAGAGCAGAATAGGGGGAGAAGCAAAGTCAACACCTACCCACCCAATCCAGGGTTTGAAGTCTTTGATCATCAAGATCCTACGCAGGGTGTTGGTGGCACAAACCTTTAATCCCAGCACTCGGGTGGCAGAGGCAGGTGGGATGTCTGTAAATTCGAAGTCAGCCTGATCTACAGAGTGAGTTCTAAGACAAATAAGGCTACACAGACAAACCCTATCTCAATAAAATAAAAATAAAAATAAAAAAGGAACCCAGAATCTTCTTAAATACAGATCCAGACCACTTGGGAGTTTTGTTTTCTATCTTTTGCTTTACTGGACCACACCTGAGGCCTGGATATGCCAGGGAAGTCCTCCACCACCTAGCTGTATCCTTATCCTTTTTTATTTTTACTTTCAGGCAGTATCTTACTAAGTGTCCAAGCATGCCTGGAACTCATGATCCTCCTGCCTCAGCCTCCTAAGTACCTCATCACAGGTGTACATCACTATACCAAGCCACCAACCACCACGTCTACGCCCCTGAAGGCAGACCGCAGACAGAGCTGCAGAAATGAAGCCAAACCCTCTCATCTGAAACCTTTTCCTATCAGACAGCCCCTGGCCTTCCACAGAAGTGCTGGGTGAACAGGAAAGGACCCAGCAGCCAGAGTCATCCTCCTAGTCCAGTCACACGACTGCAAAAGACTACTAGGGGACTCACCAGAGGTGACAAACAGGCACTAACTTCCACACTTTCTCAGACCAGGACCCGTCTCCCTGGCCCTGTGCCAAAAGGTGGCATCCTCAACACCACACCTACACACAGCCAGCCAAAGGGGGACCATCCTACCAGCTCCAGGATTCACTAGGCCCTGACCCCAAGTACAAGATGCTCTCATGGTCTGACCACCTAAGGGTCTCTGATTCAGCACAGAGCTAGCCCCAGGGCATACACCTACAAGACAGATCTGAGCACAGAGAATATATCTCAGCACAGTACAAAGCCTTAGTCCAACACCTTCAGCAGTGTAAGATCATGCTAGAGGAGGGCAGTCAGGGTGTGAATACAGGCAGCCATGAGGGGTTAATGAAACCCAATCAACCACCCAAAGGTCTTTCTCTAGCCCTTAGACTTGAGAGCTACAGACACCCTAGTAGCTAAGTCCTCACCAGGACGGACACAGCCGCCACCACATGACCAGCTGCAAATGGTGCAGAGATGCCCACAAAGTAGGAGCCAATCCGAAGGGTGCAGCGTACACAGCCCACCAGCCATCATCCCAAGGACTCCCCCACTCTGCTAAAGAGACTCACAACGCAGACCAGGAACAAGCAGACAGGAAGGATGATACTGGCACCGGAGCCCTAGCCCTGGTGTGTGTGCCAGCAATGCAGGACCCCCACATGTCACCAAGGAGGGAGTTCTAGATCTAGGGTCTTGGATGAAGTGAAGGCAGGACAGGCTGAGCCTGCCTGCTATAGGCACAGACACCAATCAGAGTAGCCAGTCCGCAGTCAGTCCCACACCCCCCCCCACTCCATTCACATAGGCGCCACACGCAGTCTTGGCATCTGCACAAGCAGACACGTGTGCATTATATACCTCTTCTGCACCCACATCCACACCCACTCCTTGTTACGGTGGGGAGCAACCCTGACATGGTAACCTCAGGCACCCCCTCCCACCTCCCTCCCTGTGCCACCCAAGCCACCTAGCCAGCCCTGGAACGGAGATCTAGGCACCACTGCAGAGAGGGTGCTTCAGAAAGAAGCCCCTCTCTGAGGCACTCAGTGGCTTGGACAGGCGATGGGAAAGCCCAAGCCTGAAGCCAAAAAACACTCACCTGGAGCGGCAGCGGAAGCTTGCAGGCTGGCCCGCTTCTTAAAGGGATATTTGGCCTTGGGTTTGCCTGGTCCAGGATAGGATGCCATGGCTAGGGCCAAGGCGACAGCGGAGGAACCTCACCAGCTGGGGCCAAGCTCTCTTACATCCAACCCCTTCCTCCGCCCCGCCCCCAGCGGGAGTGACTGATGCAGGAAGCAGCGCCCCGCAGGCGGAAGAGGCCCTGGCCACGATTTCTTATGTTGTCTAGGCAACCTCGGGGAGTGGGGCCTCCATCCTGCCCCTTATCCCTCCCTTCCCACTCTAGTCGCGAGAGTGACGTGACTGATGGTGGCTGGGACCGGGGTTGGGGGATGGCGTGCAGAGAAAACAGATGGAGCAACGCCAGCTCTCAGCCCTGCACCACCCTCACCCAACCTCGGGAAGCCTCATCCCTTGCCAAAGCTTCAAGGCAAAGAAGCCAAAGGCAAAGAAGCCAAAGTCCGGGCTAGGCTGGTCCGGCCAGCCAGAGAGAAAAATAATAAGCAAGAATACAGCCTGAGCTTCTCCAAGCTCAAACCCCATTTCCTAAAGGGACAGGGCAAGGGTTCTCATGAAAACCAGGCGCCTCTAAGGCAGAGCCCCCCTCTTTTCTTCTCCAAATGACCCCTGCTCTAGGGACAGCCCAGCTCCGGGAGAAGGAGGCAGAACTGAGAACTCGAGCCCAGGAGGGAGGGGCCTGTCTTGGGAAAATTCCACTGACCGGCAGAAGCTGCCGCCTAGGAAGACAGGAAGAGTAGGAGGCAGGGTTCTGTCTGAGATCTGTTGGAAAGACCCCAGGCTCCTCAGACTGGTCCCCTTGTCTGCACATTCAAGGTCTGCTTCCCTAAACCCTTCTAGGAGCTGTTCACATCCCCTAGGTCTTGGAGGCATTGCTAAGACCATCACCCTCTTGTCCACGGACCAAGGCACCTCTGTCCTGGGGTGCCTCTATCACCAACACAGGCGCCACACACTTACCTGAGGCCATACTGCCCTGAGTCCCGAGTGGCACCAGGGAGGCTGCCTACGAAAGTCTGCACAGCGAGGAAGCCCGGCTGAGGAGGGGAGAGGGCACCCCACCGGGACGAAGTCACGCCACTGGCCCCTACACCCTCACTGAAAAGCGGAAAGGAAGGCAGTTTTTCAAAATGGCTAGCTGACCGGGGGGCGGACTCCCCCGCCGACTTCAGAGGCCAGACTGACCTCAGGAGACCCCGGAGTCGCGACCCCAAGCCCACACTCAAGAGGAAGCAGGCCACGTGCTCCCCAGAAAACCGGACCCGGAATTCGCCTAGGGTTCTTTCACCACTTTGTGGGTATCAATTAGGGATCCAACTCCCGTGGCCCGACTACGGGGGAGTCACGCAACAGGTGCGACCCCGCCGAAACCTCCCCGGCAGCGCGCCAATCTCGCCTGCCCCAGGCCCCGCCAAGTCTGCGGCCACGCCCCGTTCGGCCACGCCTCCGGCCCCATAACCACGCCCCCACCATTTTTTCCTGTTCGCCAACGCCACGTGGGCAACCTCCTGGCCAGGGTTGGCCAGGTTTGGCCCTTTGGTCTTGGGCGATTTCTGTGCGTCAGCTTCCTCATCAATAAGATGAGATGAGATAATAACAGCACCTCATCCAAAGGAGTTACAGACGATTGGCTCTAAAGCCCCCTTTGCACAATGCCTGGCACAAAGTCAGGTAGCTATTATTAGGGTCCCAGAATCCGTTTTAAGCAGAAGCCCTGCCCTGACATTCTCTGCATTCCCACCTGAGTCTGTTTCCTTCTATCGAGCATTGCAAAGCAGGGTGTGCCCATCAAAGCTGGCTCCCCATCCCACATTAGTTTCTATGTTGAGGTTAGCCTAGCCAGAAGGTCTAGGTTCAAATTTAGGCGTCTCCACCTACTTCCTGACTGACGCTGAACTTCTCTGTGGGGTTTACAGGTTAACTTTAGCTCTTACACCTGCTCTCTATGATGCTGGTGAAGATAAATGAGTTAATTATAAGTGCTGGCCTGCAAGTTACTACTCAATCATGTACCCTCTGCTTTGGCCTGGGATCCCTGTTGCCAACTCATTAACTCTCTTTGTGGCTTAGGTGAAATTGGGCTGCTTGAGTGAGGGCCACAGTCACCCTCTCAAACCAGCATTCCCATGTCCAAGGGGGCGGTCCTACCTAAAGGAAACCTGCAAAGGAAAGTCCCCTCGGTGCAATTGATCCTGTCCCTATCCTCTCTTCTTGGAGGAGTCCTTTGCCCCCTCACCCAGCTGATTGAAAGTTGTCTGTGCAACTGCTTTCAGGTTTCCCCATTGTATCCCTTCCCTCCTCTCCCCACCCTGAACTCTGGGGTCCTGAGCCCCATTCTTAGTCCACAGAGACAGGGTTTTTCCTGTTTAGCCCTGGCTGTCCTGGACTTGCTTTGTTGACCAGGCTGGCCTCGAACTCACAGAGATCCCCAGCCTCTGCCTCCTCCCAGTGCATCTGATGAGGCCTGGAGGGAGCCTCCTATCCACTTTTTTTTTTTTGGAGACAGGGTTTCTTTGTGTAGCCTTGGCTGTCCTGGACTCAATTTGTAGACCAGGCTGGCCTCGAACTCACAGAGATCCACCTGCCTCTGCCTCCCAAGTGCTAAGATTAAAGGCATGCGCCACCACTGCCCAGCGTGTCCACTATTCTTAAAACAAATTAAAAACTATTGCCTTGGGCTGTGGGATGTGGGCTCAGTGATAGCTTGTGCCTTACAGGTGGGAGGCAATCCTGAGAACTGGGAGAAAAAAAAAGACAAAAAGACAAAAACATAAACAAAAAACCCCCTATGGTGACCTCCATAAATTTGGGAGAACAGTGGAGGGAATCCAGCTCACAGAGAATCCGTAGGACTAAAAATAGAACAAGGAGATACCTTGTTCTTACTTTATTATGTTTAAATATCAAAACAGGAGCTACTGAAAGCATCCAGATACAAGTGAGAATGAACTGAACTGTGACACACATTATGTGGCCATAAACACTAATATAATCTAAGAGCCATTTAGCAAAATATAGTCAAGTATCTCAATAAGTTTTACTGTTTTGACCCAGTAATCAACATCTAACAAGTCTCCCCCCTTTTTTTAAAAACACAAAAATAATTTTATTAGCAGTTAGAGGAAATGGTCCAGGGTATGCAAATTGTAACTCTCAGTTGCCTGGAAGAAAAGGGGGAAATGTGTTGTTTTTGAAAAAGAAAGAGAAAAAGCAACATTTACGCCTTTCTGAATCCTTTGGACTCAAGAAGGGAAACAGAGCCTACAAATCTAGGGATGTCCTGGGTGGGGCTGGGGGGTGGGCACAGACCTGTTCTGTTAAGAAAGGGCTGTCTGGAAAATAGTGGCAAAGTTGTTCCATATTGCACTGTTTACCACAGAAAATTTGGAAACATGGAGGCTCAACAACAGGGGAATGTTTAAATGAATGCAACAAAATAAAACCATTAGCTGGGCAGTGGAGGCACACGCCTGCAATCCCAGCACTTGGGAGGCAGAGGCAGGCGGATCTCTGTGAGTTCGAGGCCAGCCTGGTCTACAGAGTGAGCTCCAGGACAGCCAGGGCTACACAGAGAAATCCTGTCTCAAAAAGGACAAAAGAAAAAGAAAAAAAGAAACACAACCATTAACATTCTTGGAGAATTGTTTTAATTGTATAAAGACCTTTAGACCATGAAGTTAGATGGAAGAATGGATTTCTAGAACTACACAAATAGGATGGCCCTAATTATGTGACATCTATATGTGATATACACACAGAAAAGAAACACACAGAAAATTACAGTGGAAATCAACAAAAATCTTATAGAATTCTAGTCACCAACACACTCCCCAGACTTAGAAAGTGGGCTATTCTGAATATGGCCTTTAGGCATTGAGGGAATTGTTGAGACTTCCAAGAAAAACCAAAACAAATCCCCAGATTAACAAGCAAACACCATGTGACCATACAGATGCGTATTTCTATTCTGGTAAAATACGGGTTTTGGCTTAATTTTAAGGGTCACGGCCGTACACTGGACCAGGCCTATATGAATCCCCTAATCCAGATCTGCCTTCCCACCCAGCCAATAGGTGCCAATTCCGTTCTCCACCCATCCCAGGCAAACCAGTTCATGGGCGCCTTCATCTTAACCTCCCACCAGCAGCAACACACCCTTTACTGCCTTACCCTCCCCCACCCCCTCATTTCCAGGTCACGTGATCTGTAGCGGTTGTTAGCAAGTCTCCCCGGCTTCCGGGTAAGCATCAGTGTCCCACCTACTCAACACTGGCAAGAATTTCAGGGGGTTGTATTGTCTATGCAGAGCAGAGCTTGGGGAACGAAGGAGTGAGTCATCCTGTGGCCTTGGGCTTTCTGGTACTGAAGCCTTAATAATGCTGTTGCAGTCTCTGGAATCTTCTGTGCCTCTAGGCACAGCTTCCTCCTCCTAACCTCCTCCCACCATGGCATCCCACCTGGACCTTCTTGAGCCCAGCAGGCTCCTGTTTCCCTCAAGACCAGCTTCCCTGGTTTCCGGGACTGTCAGCCCTGGTGATGTCAGGCCGACAGGGACAGACCTCTACGAGCAGATACAAGACTTGGGAGAAAACATCCAAAGCTTGCAAGGGATACTTGCCCAAGGTGATTTCCTGAGCCCCATCTTATTTCCAGATCTTTCTAGAATCAAGCTTGACACGGTAGCCAGCTCCTCTTCCTCCCTCACCTCGGTGGCCGAACACTGCATTTGTATCTCATGCTTGTCCCCAGCGATTTTTCAGACAAATCCTTTAACCTGTCACCCAAGGCCCTTCACTAGCTAGCCTCAATTTTCCTTTCTTGTCCTCATCTCCCAGAACTCCCACACTCTCATGCCTTGTCACATCAAACTTTCTAGCCTATGTCCACATTTACCTCAAACCTTCTTTCATCCTCTGTCCCCAGACTCACTTCCTCCATTCTGCTGGCTCCCTGTGGGAAGTCTGTCCTCCTCACTACCACCCCTTTCTTGAGATATTGTTGTTATTTGAAAGGGTGTCCTTCTGTCACTCAGGCTGGTCAAGAACTCAGGATTCTGCTTCAACCTACTGCATGCTCTGTACACACACACACACACACACACACACACACACACACACACACTAGATGTGTATATAATTGCCTCTCCTACCAGGAGGTGGAAACAGGGTTTTCAACTGCTCTGAGTCCCCCAACATTAGCACCAACCCTTGTTACTCTGCTTTCCCAGCCTCCTCCTGAGGACTACAAGTCCCCAAAGGCAATTCTTCCTGTGTCCGTGTCCCACACTCCGTCTGGGGCACAGCTTCTCACTGAATGTGAGGCAGATCCTGAGATCGCCTTCACTTAGGAAACTTGCCCAAATTCCTCGGGGGAAATAGCGATTTGCTTTCACTCTAAATGATATGGCCATCTAGGGATGTCACTCAAACACCCTCATGCAGAGGGGGACCACTGCTCTAGGTTTCTCTTACCTCTAAAACAGGCACTGTACTTCCTAGCCCGCCCACCCCGCCCCCCTCTCCTCACTAGAACACTGTCCCTAAGTTTAATAATCAAATATGACAAGTAGCGAGAAGGCAGGAATTTCCCTGTACCCTCACCAGCCGGGGGAAGGCCACGAGTCTCTCAACTCGAATGTGAGGATAGGCAGCTACAGACAGAGCACAAGCAGCACCAGAGGCTGTGGCAACAGCAGATGGTAAAAGAAAAGGGGCGTGCCCGCCTCCCCCCAAGTGAGCCAAGCAATGGCTTCTCTCCTGCCACAGGCCCACTGGCTGGCCAGTTTCCTTATTTGTGCAACTGTTCTTTTTCTCACCCCGTGGCATGAGGGCTAGGAAAAGGAAGACTACCGACTTCTCTATTGACTAAGCTAGGTGACCTGAAATAAGCTGCAGAGCCACTTGCAGCCAAGGCAGCCATGGCCCAGCGCAGTCCTAGGCGGTCCCTTCTTTTGAACAGGGCAGCAGCGTTTCAGCACAGCTCTGGTCTTGGTGTAAGTTACCAATGCTGTGGGCTGTGGGCAGGGCAGGGCGGGGCTGATGGTGAGGTATAATTACTGGAGCCTCCTAGCCAAGATTCCAAACAGTCACAATTTCAAAGAGACTCTTGTTTTTCCCTTAAGACACTCCGCACTTGCCAATTCGGATGGGGAAAGCAGGATTACCAGGGCAGGCATCTCCACAGCTACTTCTCATTGGTCTGCAAAGTCTGGTCCCCCAGATACTAGCTGAAAGGAGGGCAGAGGAAGATGATAAGGCACGCTTCTGGGGTCCCAGTGTCTGATTAAGTGGGGCCCTAGCTTCTCTTCCTCTTCTCTCACCGCACTGTCACACAAATTTGGCTCCAAAAGGCACAAATTCAGTCTGTTTACCTTAAGGGCTCTTCCACCTTGGCTGTCCCTGGGGAAGAATTTAAATCTCATGCCTGCACTGCACTCTAGTCCAATTTAATCAGTCTTTAAAACAAACACCTGGGGGCTGGAGAGATGGTTCAGTGGTTAAGAGCACTGCCTGTTCTTCCAAAGGTCCTGAGTTCAATTCCCAGC
Organism: Acomys russatus; assembly: GCF_903995435.1. NCBI lineage: Eukaryota > Metazoa > Chordata > Mammalia > Rodentia > Muridae > Acomys > Acomys russatus. The sequence goes on from NC_067159.1 coordinate 10,909,232, forward strand.
AACCACATGGTGGCTCACAACCATCTATAATGTAACCTGATGCCCTCTTCTGGCCTGCAGGTGTCCAAGCAGACAACACTGTATACATAATAATAAATAAATCTTTAAAAAAACAAAACAAAACAAAACACCTGGGTGGTAGTAGCACCAGCACTTGTGGGGTAGAAGTAGGCAGATCTCTGAGCGTTCGAGGCCAGCCTGGTCTACAGAGAGAGTTGCAGGGCATCTGGACTACACAAAGAAACCCTGTCTCCAAAACCAAAACCAACCAACCAAACAAGCAAAACAGAAAACCTTTTAGGCTGGGGGTGTGGCTTACTTGGTAGAGGACCAGCCTGGAATGCCCACGGGCCTGGCATGCACAGGGGCCTGGGTTTGATCTCCAGGGTGTGGGGACACATAACTGAAATCACATTACTTGAAAGTGAAAGCAGGAGGATCAGAATTTCAGGGTCTACCCTTGGCTACATGAGACAGCTTTAAAAAACAAAAACAAAAACAATAAAAACCTTTCTAAGCCAGGCGCAGTAGCACATGCCTGTAATCCAGAACTCGGGGAGGCAGAGGCAGGTGATGACTGTGTGTTCGAGGCCAGCCTGGTCTATAAAGCGAGTCCAGGAAAGCCATGGCTACATAGAGAAGCCCTGTCTCAAAAGAAACAAAACAAACAAACAAAGAACCTTTCTAGCAAATACCAGTGTACATACCCCAACTGCACTTCTGTAAAGCAGTTTTCAAATGTGCCAGATGATAATAACCATTTATATTAGGTTCCAAAATTCACAGTTACTGAAATTTATAGATTCTAAAAACATACCCTTTTCAAATATTTTTAACTATTTTAACATGTTTGAAAGACCTTATTTCAGGAGACAGACATAAGGAATAGGCAATTTCTCAGGACACTTCTTCCCAACTTTTAATGACTGTGGGCCAGCTGAGGTATTGTTCAAATGCAGATAATTTATTGAATTTTCTGAGCTGAGGTCTGAGACTGTGTTTCTAACAAACTTCCAGGGCATCCGATGTGGCTATTCCCTGCAATACATATGGGTTAGCAGTATTCTAAGGCACTGGCTCTCAACCCATGGGTGGAGAGCTCTGCACAGGAGTCACATATCAGATATCCTGCATATCAGCCATTAAGATCCATAACAGTAGCAAAATTATAGTTATGAAGTAGCAATGAAAATAATTTTATGGTTGGAGGTGGGGGTCACCATCCATGAGGGACCGTGTTAAAGGGTTGCAGCATCGGGGCGGTTGAGAGCCACTGAGCTAAAGTAACTCTAGGTGAGGAGGCTGCACTCTGCGCTCTGTAGTCTCATCTTCAGTGAACCACTGACCAATGAGGTGTGTCCAGTGTCTCCAACCGCTAGGTCACACCCTTACACCCAGGGAAGGACAGCCTAGATGAGGGTGAGGGACAGAGCCAACCCAGCCTCTTAAACTACCAGCCTGGCGTCCAGCTGCCCAAGGAAGGGGTCTGTTGTGTGAGGTGATACTGACATATTACCCCCACACAGAACACCAGCGACGTGTAACCAGTGAAGCTGGTGTGGGGCGAAGGGAAGCAAACACAATCTCTACCACATATCCCCTTCCCTTCTTCACTTGCCAAGAATTTGCTGAGGACCCACTAGTAAGCCACAAAATCCAAGGTAAATCAGACTTAGTCCCTGAGTGGGAAATAAATTAGGAAAATGAAGCACTATATGAAATCACTATATGAAATGGTAAAGTGGCGGTGCACACTTTTAGTATCAGCACTCGCTTGGGTGGCAGAGGCAGGCAGAGCTCTGAGGTTTTTTTTTTTTAGCCTAGTGTGAATAAGATGGCTACATAGTAAGACCCTGTCTCAAGAAAATAAATAAATAAATAAATAAAATAAAAGAAAGAAAAGAGAAAAAAGAAAAAGAATACTCACACACACACACACACACACACACACACACACACACACACACACACACACGCTGCTAAGGACAGGACAGGCACCCTGAGAGATGAGCCAGCACAAAGGAACAATAATAGGCCCCTGGAGCAGCACAAGCCTTTGCCAGCCCTGGCCCTTTGATCCCTTAAAACCAAGACCTCATAATCTGAAGACTCAACATGGGGGTACCCATAACCTTCAGCTCTTCAAGGCAAATGAATCCACCGGGACCAGAGACTCTTAGGAGATGGGCTCTTCAGACGGGAGAAGGTGGCCCTCTCCTCCCAGAGCTCCAGTACCTTGTCTTTTACCCTGCTGTGTCAGAACCCAGACCATTCCCCTCACTAAAACAAAACAAACAAACAAGGCACGTTAGAGTCTTTGCCCTTCATCTGACTGGCAAAGCTTTTAATTGGCTTGATCTGTCATACCCCTAGACTTAAAGCGGACAATCCCTAGATTAAAAAGTGGTTCTCCAGCTAAGGGAAGGAGTCTCAAGCCAAGGTAGGAAGGGTGCAGGGGCCAGCAGTCTGCACTCTCACCCAGCAAGGGAGCATGATGCTATACCAACCTATTTTCCCTTTTTTCTCTATCTCAGACAGGAACCTTACAGGAAAAATTTTAAGAGCCAGAGAAAGCAGCTCTTCTCTGAGGAGACTGCAGAGATGGGCAGTGGAATCAGCGCCGAGGACAAAGAGCTTGCCAAGAGGTCCAGGGAGCTGGAGAAGAAGCTGCAGGAGGATGCTGACAAGGAAGCCAAGACTGTCAAGCTGCTGTTGCTTGGTGAGTGACGTGAGCAGATGACCTAGTGGAGGGGAGGGTTAACACCCCTCTTTGCTTCTCTGGAAGGTTGATGGGGTCTGGCCGGGTATGCTCTTCTCATCCTGGGCCAGCCTCAAGCCAAGAAAGCAAGCAAAGCCTAGAGCTAAGTTAATATGGAGCCCGCACAGTCACCACACGGAGACCCAAAATGTCAAAGTTACAGCAATTGTTTTACTTTCCCCTGAACTGTGAATAGTGCAAGGACAAGTCTAGGCTACCCAACCACAGTGATACCTTCTTTTGGTTCAACAATTACCAAAGCACCCTGGCCATGCAGCACACACCAAACCTGTAGTCAGAGAACTATGCCACAGAGTGAGTAAACAGGACTGTCTCCCACCAATGGATTCATAAAGCGCCACCACCCAATCCCAACACACAACCTCAAGGTAAGCCTACTGGGTCGCCAAGTAGCCGGGATCCTTCTCCTTGCTTTCAAAATAAGTGCTGGCAGCAGAGATACCTGGTAGGGAGCCGAAGGGCAGAGGGTAGGAGACTTTGACAACGGACACGCCTTCCTGGCTATTAAGTAACTGCTCTAAAGCACCGCCTCCCCCCGCTCTCCCCCACCCCTCCCAATACACACACATCTGAAAGGTTCATCAATTTGATACGCTCCAAACAGATCACTGGCTGGTGCAGAGATGATAAAAAAGTCTTAGTGGCTCAGTCAGGAAAACTGATCATGGCTTCAAAGTCAAAATAAGAAACTGAAACCTGGCTTAATGAAAAACAGCCATGGTACCACTGAAGTGGTATCTGGCTCTAAGCCTCAGCAGAAGGCTGGCTGCCTGGGATGGGGTTTCCACTGAGAACCTCGAGACAGGAGCAGGAAAGCCCAAGCTCACACTAAAGGGGCCTATCTGTAAGCTGGACCCAGACCCCAAAGAATCCCAGAGTTACACACAGGGAGCAGAGACTACAGAGAACAGACATCTTTTAAGCCTAAACAGATTGTCTAGGTTGAGGATAAGCAGCTTAGGGGACAAGCGCAGGCTAAGTGGGAGGTGACTGAGGGATCAGGCCAGTAGAAAGGCCTGAAAGAACAGGAGATCTCGGTGGGCAAGAGGTCAGCCTGAATAGACATTGGAGTGTTTTAGCCAATAACAGTTCCCATCAACATAGCAGGGAAAACAGTATTTCAATGAAGAGACCCAGCTTGTTCCAATCCTACCCAAGACTGCTTGCCTGCATCAAAAACAGGCACTGTGAATATTTTAAAGGAATTTCCATGAGTCTATCAGGGGTTCTCAATGGGGAGACTTTCAGTCCCAGGGCCACTAGATATGTCTGGAGACACCTGGATGTCACAAAGACTGGGATGCTAGTGGCCTCGAGTGGGGAGAGACCAGGACAGTGCTAAACATCTTACAGTGTACTGAGCAGCCACAACAAAAGAAAATCCCCACAGCTGGGGTGGTGGTGCACACCCTTAACCCCAGCACTCAGAAAACAGGCAGGTGGATCTCTGAGTTTGAGGCCAGCCTGGTCTACAGAATGAGTTCCAGGACAGCCAGGGCTATACAGAGAAACCTTGTCCCAACCCCCTCCCACCCCTCCAAAAACTCCAGCCCTCAGTGTAAATAGTGCTAACGGGAAGAAGCTGTTCTAAATCCGGATTGAATGGCCTGAGCTCAAGGTGTGTCTCCCAGAAAGCACTGTTTACAGAGCATCTTCTGTACCACTGGGGAGAACTGGTGGAAACCGGCAGTGTGAACGTTTCCCTTCCAGGTGCTGGAGAGTCAGGAAAGAGCACTATCGTCAAACAGATGAAGTGAGTGGAAACACAACTCCAAGGACTGAGGTGGGGGTGGGGGGTGGGGGGTCAGTGGAGCTGGCAATGGTGTCGAGCAGAAGGGTCTTAGGTTCAAGGAATCCTGAGCTAATGTCTCTCCCCTTACCCTGCACTTGGGGACAGCAGTAAGAATACCAGTGTTTTCCGATGGCCCTTATATCCTGCCCGCCGCACCCCCGCCCCCGCAGTCCTTCATCCCCACCCCGCCCCCACCTCCCCCTTCCCGCCCCCACCCCCGCGCCCCCCCCCACTCTGAGTCAGCCCCAATCCTTTAGCTCTAGTTCCTCAGGTCCAGATAAAAGTTTAGTGTCTGCTTCCTGAAGGATCATTCACCAGGACGGCTACTCGCCGGAAGAATGCCTAGAGTTCAAATCTGTCATCTATGGGAACGTGTTGCAGTCCATCCTGGCTATCATCAGAGCCATGCCCACGCTAGGCATTGACTACGCTGAGCCAAGTTGTGCGGTACGTGATTAATGTTATCTGGTTCAGGGTGGAAGCAGGAGAAGAAATAGACCAGACACCAACAAACCACACGGAGAGGCGGGTAAGGAAAAGTTCTGCGTAACTCAAATCGCATCTGCTAAGCTACAAATCATCTAAGTCCTACAAGAGGAAGCAACCCTTTCCTTGAGCGGGGCCGGGGGGTGGGGGTGGGGTGGGGAGGGAATGGGGGTGGGTAGCGCACTTGGGAGGCAGAGGCAGGAGGATCTGTGTAAGTTCGAGGCCAGCCTAGTCTACAAATCGAGTCCAGGACAGCCAAGGCTACACAGAGAAACCCTGTCTCGAAAAAAAAAAAAAAAGAAAGAAAGAAAAAAGAAAAAAGAAAAAGAAAAACCCTTTCTTATAACAAATGCTTACAAAACTGGCTCCCAGCATCTTTTTGGCTTTTCATCTTATTTTTATCACTTAAATTCCCTTCTTGAGCTTCTTGTCCTAGCCATGAGACTCTCATGAGCTAATATGCTAGCCTTTTCCTCGGTTGTGTATTGCAGGGCCAATGTAGCTTTTACATTTCCAGTCCCTGCAGCACAGGACCTGTATTTTCTAGCTGTGCACTTTCAGCCTCATCTCAAGTCTAAAACCTGAAGGAAGCACCTAGGACTCTCCTCCAGGCACCTCAGGGTTAGCCACAACTACAGAACATGCTCAAAAGTAAATTACTGTGTTTCCTTAAACTGCATCTTCATTCAGACTGTTCTACCTCAGGCTTTGGGAGCCATGCAAAATATTTTGCATTCAGTAAGTTCCCAGAAACCTCCTGGAAAGCTACTAAACTTCTCCTAGCTCATTCTCAGCCAGATTTCTGGATTACACAGGATGCCGGACGACAGCTCAACAACCTGGCTGACTCCACTGAGGAGGGGACCATGCCTCCTGAGCTGGTGGAGGTCATCAGAAGGTTGTGGAAGGACGGTGGAGTGCAAGCCTGCTTTGACAGAGCTGCAGAGTTCCAGCTCAACGACTCGGCATCTTAGTAAGACTCTGGGGAGGAGAGGGGACGGTGCTCAGGGGAGACTTCGCCCACCCTGACGCCCCAAGCCTGTGAGAGATCCTCAAGATTTATTTCTTACTACGTATACACTGCTCTGCCTGCATGTACACCTGCCGGCCACAAGAGGGCATCAGATCACATTATAGATGGTCGTGAGCCACAGTGTGGTTGCTGGGAATTGAACTCAGGACCTCTGGAAAAGCAGACAGTGCTCTTAACCACTGAGCCATTTCTCCAGCCCCCAGTTCCCACTCATTTGCATCCCTTTACAATGGCTCCTTGTGGCCTCTGAAGCTGAAGACATCTCATTCAAAATAGGGGCTCTGCTTAGCAGCCCTTTGCCCTATCTCAAGAGGCAAACCAAAGAAAGATGGTCAGGCACTAAGGGACAATCAACTTTGCAAAGCTGGTTCCAAAAAGATAAGGGACAGAGTTATCAGCCCACAACAGGACGGTATCAGAAGTGAGGGTGAGCTGTGTCAGGACCAAACAGCCCATGTTTACTCCCTCTCTCACCTCGCCTTGAAATAATGTTATCATTTAGTTTCTGGAATCTTCCCTTACTAAGTTTCTGTTCCTGCTGGGTGCACAACATACAGTGTATCTCGGGACCCTTTACTTATTTGTACACTTGCCTTCAAGGTGCATCAGCCCCATTTTCTAGTAGAAAACCTGCAGTCCAGTGACGTTGGTTAACTTGGTAAAGGTTGTGTGCGTAAACAGCAGAGGCTGCACCTAAGTCCAGGTTCACGTGACTGCTTTTATAGTATGCCATAGTGGTAAGGGTTGTGACATGGTGTCACCATGTGGCCACAGCTGGTCTGAAACTCAGCCCTTGTGTCTCAGTCTCCCAAGTCATTCCTCCAAAGTGTTCCTTTATCTGTAAAGTGGGAATGTGAACCTCAAGTCTTTTAAGATTTAGTGAGAATTTAAATGTGAAAATACATGGGACATGTTCAGTTTTCATTCCCTTTCTGTTTTGTCACTTTATCCCACACCTGTCCTCTTAAAAAAAACAAACAACTCTCATGTTCTTATGGAAACTTTGAAACATACGAAAGTGAAATACAGTGAACCATCAGTTTATAGATGACCCCTCAGATCTCCAAATATTGAAATGTGCTCACATGCCCGCCTGACTCAGGAGATACGGGCCACACACTGCCTTTGTGGCTGCTGTGTTCAGTCTCTTAATCTATTTCCTGTCTCTTGATGGGCCGTTGGCCATTTACTTAAGTCTCATTCAAGGGTCTAGAAAGACGTAGTCGGGAGGACAGAAGGCTTGCCTCATCAGGGTGTGGCCCTCAGCTCTGTCCTTTCCTGAGCACACAGCCTTCCCAGAATCTTGGACTCCAGTCCTGCTTCTGTCCCGTTTTAGCTGTGACTCAGCGGGAGACCCTTTGCCTCCTTTAGTCTAGGCTTTGGAGGCTGTTAACGTCACTGATGACACTTTTCTCACTAGCTACCTGAACCAGCTGGACCGGATCACACATCCTGACTACCTCCCTAATGAGCAAGATGTGCTTCGGTCCAGAGTCAAGACCACGGGCATCATCGAGACCAAGTTTTCTGTTAAAGATTTGAATTTCAGGTCAGCATTGGGTTCCCTGGGCATCTCAGGCCTCATAGCGTGTTTCTTGGCCTTTGCTGAAGCCCAGTCTGAATTACTTTCTGCCTGGCTTCCTGCCTCTACTGTATCTGATTTTGCTATTAAGTGGCCACTCAGGGCGAAGTGAGTGACATGCTGGCCACAGCCGTGAGACCAGCTGCTTCTTCCCTTAGGATGTTTGATGTTGGGGGACAGAGATCGGAGAGGAAGAAATGGATCCACTGCTTTGAGGGAGTCACCTGCATCATTTTCTGTGCTGCTCTCAGCGCCTATGACATGGTGCTGGTGGAAGATGATGAGGTGGTGAGTGGCCTTTACGCCAGTTTTGGTGGGACTGGTTTTCCTCATGATCCTCCTCCAAACCTTGTCATCCCACTGCCCCAGCTGGCTAATATTGACAGCCTGGATCTGTCCTGGCAGAGCAACCTGTTCCACGTTTATTAATAACTCCAGAAAACTGTTTTTCTGCTGCAGGGTCTAGGTTAGTACTGCAACGCTCCAAATTTACCGAGCTTGAGTTTGGTCTGAGATTAGAAATCTAAGCATTACAGACCATTATCACAAAACAGGAGGAAATGATGCTAAGTGTCATAGATGGAGGAAACAGGCAGTGCAAGAAGACTTTTGATGTTCATCTTTATGCCAGTTCCCTTTTCTTGAGTTTGAGATAAGAAAGTCCAAGATTTTGTAAAAACACTAATTTGACTTAAAAATCTATTCCATGTTGGCCAACTAGCTGCCAACAGAAAACACAGCCTCTCTCCTCCTGTCACTCCAGCTCTGGTCTATCCTCCTGTCACTCCAGCTCTGGTTCTCTTCCCTTCCCCTTAACCAGTGGGGTACACAGTAGACCACACTGTACCTTTTAGCCAAAATGTCTTATAGCATTATTCACATTCCAAGATCTCTTCCATTTCACCCTGAGTTTATGAGGTATTGAAGTGTCAACAGCAGGTGCATTAACAGTGAGGAAAGCTACGAGATCAGTTTTCCCCCGATTAGATGACAAGGATGAATTCAAGTTAGCTAGTAGTGGCACCCTACAGGTCCCTAAAGGCCTATTCCCAAAATGCTCACTTGAGCCCAGGTTAACTCCGGACTCTGCAGACATACAGCATGTCTCGCCTTCTCTCAAAGTAGCCATGAGAGAAGAGTAAGTGTTGGAGATACAGCACTGGGAAATCCTCCAGCCCTTACCTGTGACATCAGAGCCAAAGAATCCATGTCAGTCATGCCCCAGCCGAAATTTGGGATTCCCCTGACAGGAGCCCAGCAGAATCATCTTGGAGATGCCAGTGACAAAGTGCTCATTGGGGCCTGGTTTCAGCTTAACAGCAGCACTATGGGTGTTACTTTTGCACTCTGGCAGCTAATGACCTCCACACTTAGGTATTCCTGTAGTCGCCCCCAAATCAAAGCTAGGAACATGACAGGAAATTCAAAGGAAGCTGAATGTTTGGTTGTACCCACCACATTAAAAACAGACAGTCTGTTCCCTTGCCTTCCCGTTATATTTGGAACGCTGCTCTGTTCAGTCAGAACAGGAGTAAACAGACATCCATCTGACAAGCTCATCTCACCACCCTGTCTCCTCACCAGAATCGCATGCATGAGTCTCTGCATCTGTTCAACAGCATCTGTAACCACAAGTTCTTTGCGGCCACTTCCATCGTTCTCTTTCTCAACAAGAAGGACCTCTTCGAGGAGAAAATTAAGAAAGTCCACCTCAGCATTTGTTTTCCGGAGTATGACGGTAAGAGCGGACAGGAGTGATGCAGTGATGAGATTGTCTCATTCCATAGGCCAAACACACGAAGGAGCTTGCCTTACGGGGGGAATGGGCTACAAGGTTCAAGTTCAGACATGTCTGGAATAGAGCAGATGGATACACCAGAGCCACCGACGGTCCCCAGGATACCTACCAGAGGGCAGAAGTGGAGACACAGAGACCTCTTTCCTCCATTTCCTTGTTCCACTCAAGTGAGAAGCACCTACGTGCATGAAAGCCCCCACCCCCCAGACAGACCCTGACCGCACTGTCTAACACAGTGGTTTTCATCCTTCTGAATGCTGAGGTGACCCTAACCATAAAATTATTCCATTGCTACTTCGTAACTGTAATTTTGCTACTATTACGAATGACAATGTAAATACGCCACCCTCTATGGGTGTCATGACCCACCGATTGAAAACCACTGGCCTAACACAATACTCCAAGGAGCAAATTAGTCAACTAAAAATTGAGCACTTACAGGTTCACTTATTCCATCTTTCTTTCTTCCTTCCTTCTTTTTGAAAACCAGGAAGCAACTCCTATGAGGATGCCGGGAATTATATCAAGAGCCAGTTCCTTGATCTCAACATGAGAAAAGATGTCAAGGAAATCTACAGTCACATGACCTGTGCTACAGACACACAGAATGTCAAGTTTGTGTTCGATGCAGTCACAGACATTATCATCAAAGAAAACCTCAAGGACTGTGGGCTCTTTTAACGCTCAGCTTGACGGGTATGCATTCTAGAAGCAAGCACAGAATCTGAGACTCTGTGCAGAAAACTAGTCAATGCCCCCAGAACACGGCGAACAAGCCCATTCTGCTGGAGAAGGCATGGAAAATGCTGGAGAAGGCATGCTTCTGACTGTTGTCAAGTAGTACGGCTAGTGCACGTTAAAGAATGCATCCCCAGGGACCCCAAGGCCCAGGCTCCAGTTCTGCTTAGTACAAGAATAGCCACGCTTCATTTCTCTGAAGCCAAAGTCGCTCTTCTCTATAATGAAGGTAACTTCCCCGCCTACTTTATAGGGTCATTGTGAACAGCACAACCCTAACAGAGGGAAAGCACACGACAGATGCTGTGGTTGCCCACGGAAAGCCACCATGAAGGCTGCAATTGATCAGACTACCGCACTGGGTTATTAGAATAAACTCTCAAAGGCTGAGAGCAAACCTTGCTTACACTGGGTGATTAAGTATTAATAAACCCGTCCTGTGTTTTTACTGGCAGATGCATATGCCTCAGCGGACAGAAGATGTAAGCTTGTTTGTTTCTAAGAAACTCATTCAGAAACGATTACCTTTATTAAAAACAAAGCATCTTTCTCTCTCTCCTGCCCTGGATTTGCAGCTCCTTTTTTTCTCTATAAATGACTGCTTAGTTCTCAAGAGTGTCTGGCTGGACTTGAGGATGCCAACACACTCCTATTAGGCCTTTCCTGCTGACACTTCTTTATCACACAATTTCAACAAGTGAGCAATCTGAATTCTCATTCCAACTGCTCCGTGCTTCGCAGGAACACAAAGGATTGCCGAGCTTGCTTTAGGCACTGGAAATTTTTGCAGCTGGGTCCATGTAATACTGGCTGCAAACACTTCCCCCAAACAAACCAGTGGCAAATTATTCCTTTGAACTCTTCAGAGGGGAAATGAAGCTTGCATTTATCTTGACAGGAGGCAGTGAAGCCATGTATAGATTTAGCACTTACAACCACTAGTGAGGAAAGCACTTGGCATCCATGGTTTAGTATATAAAAGAAAGTGCCAATTAAAATGAAAATCTGCTCCTTGCCAGAAACACCCATTCACACGTAGCTGCTTCCAGCAATATTAATAGTATAGAGCCAGCCAGGCTCATGAGCTTGAAATGCACCCGAGAACCAAACTGTGACCACTGAAATGTTCACACACACACACACACACACCCTAACCTGCCACAACTATCACAGGAACTTCTCTAGGTATCGCTACTAACAATTAAAAAACTAAGACTAAAAACAGAAACAAACTCCACTTGGGCAAAGCATCTTGCAAACAAACAAACAACCCCCCCCCAAAAAAAACGCAGAGTGGTGCTGCCCCCCCCAGAATGCTTTAAAATGCATAAAATAAAATCCAGAATTGCAAAGGAAACAAGCAAATGAAACAATCTTATGTGTAGACTCTGGAGCTCAAGAAGCTGAGGTCTAGGCAGGAGTAGGTGTCACACAGCTCTAGTTCCAGCTGCACCCAGGAGGCAGAGGCAAGAGGATCTCTGTGAGTTCTAGGCCAGCCAGGGCAATATAATGAGACCCTATCTCAAAAAACAGAACAGAGATTGCTTACTCAGACCACAAACAATTTTACCTCATTTGCTGCACATAGGAGAGTACCCCTCCTGCTCTGTACTAGATGGTTAGCTTCTTATTCTTTAAAAAAAATAAAATAAAATAAAAATTTTAAATTTATTTATTTTATGTATCCAAGTACACCTGCACGCCAGAAGAGGGCATCAGATCACATTCCATATGATTGTGAGCCACCATGTGGTTGCTGGGAATTGAACTGAGGACTTCTGAAAGAGTAGCCAGTGGTGCTCTTAACTGCTTAGCCATCTCTCTAGCCCATTTCTTATTTCTTTGGCTACTAATATTCACACAAAACTTGCCTCTAGTGTAAGAGCCAATGCAGTAAGTCCTCTGGCAGAACCATCAAATTCTCAAGCCAAAAAGAGTTGCATTTTAGTCTCTTCCTGTTTTCTGGTAGACATTTTAACTGTTTTTAACTGGCTTGCAAATTCACAGAATCTACCTGTGTATGCCCATCTCATAAAATTATTTTCTCGGAAGTCAGAGGGGAAACAGCAGCTCCTTAAAGGGCCATATTCCCAGCTGGTTTTCAATTGCATTAGGGCATAGTTACACACACAGAAGAATGCTTTTGAAGTGCCCTGCTACACGGTCTAACGCCTTAGGCCCTACTCACCCACTCATCTGTACCTTAGAGCAAAGTCAGATGGCTTCTGAAACTCAGCCTGGGCTCCCCTCCAAGGAAGCGGGAACTCGCCTGCTGCTGCCACCTTTAGTCATTACTCTAGCTGAACTGGACAGGCTGAGGACATCCCTCACTCCACTTTTCAGAGCTACAAAGTCAACATGTACTTCTGCATCAACAGCCTGCTTTTGGCTTTTTTGCTTGTTTGTTTGCTTTTTTGAAACAGTGTCTCACTGTGTAGACCATGCTGGCCTCAAACTCACAGAAGCCCACCTGTATCTACCTCTCAACTCCTGGGATTAAAGGCCTGCACAACCACGCCAGGCTAACTGGACTTTTTTTTTTTTTATCTCAGACATTTTGATTATGTACATGAAAAGTTTTGTGTAGAAAACACTAAAACATCTAAAACCAAATCTACACCATACATTCTGCTGCCTTTCTCTTCTTTTGTCTTATTAAAAAAATGTACATTAGTCATTACTGTTAAACGTCATATTCTTCATAAGGCAGCACAAAATTCTTTTCACTAACAAGAACAAATGGCCAAGCTTATTTTCTTCTACTGTGATCTTGGTTCTTAGAATGCTGAATTCAAAAGGAACTCAGCTAAGATAAGTGTGTTCCCAAACAGAATTTAGCAGTCACAAAAAGTGTGAATAAATTGGTTTGGTTGACAGTGCAAGTTCCTGCTCGTAGCCTTAGGTGGCAGTGAGTGAGTGTTAGGCACGTCCCTACCACAGCATGACTAAAGCGTACTGCTGGCAGCCTGCATAATGACCACGAAATTTCACACAAATCTGATGGGTTGTTGTTTTTCTTTAACACTATGGTGATGTGATAGGACAAATATTGTATAGGTCAACTTATCCAAGAAATTTAAGACCATAAAAACAGAACAAATGATGGTTACCTGGGCATAGAAGGAAGTGGGAAGTGCAAGTTACTGTTTAGTAGGTAGAGCTTCCAATTGGGAGAAGAAATAATGGATGCGGTGATAGACGTACAATAGTGGGGATGCACTTAATACTACTTAACTATATACTTAATTATAAAACCTAGAGTTCGTGTTATATATCCTTTCCTGCAATAAAAATAATGGGAAAATAATTGTAAGTGTGCTGGCACACTTTCTTTTTTCTTTTCTTTCTTTCTTTCTTTTTTTTTTTTTTTTTTTGTTGTTGTTGTTTGTTTCGAGACAGTTTCTCTGTGTAGTCATGACTGTCCTGAACTCACTTTTGTAGACCAGGCTGGCCTCAAACTCAGTGATCCCCCTGCCTCTGCCTCCCTAGTGCTGGGAATAAAGGTGCACGCCACCACTGCCCGGCACACTTTCTGTAGTTAAGGGATGATGCATAAAAGGGGCTCCAGTCACTCGGTCTTAAGAGCAATATAAAAGACACATATACTTTAACAGTTCCTGCTCTGACCACAGTACTTAGATTATTCCCATCAGTATTCCCAGATGCTCTCAAGGCGCCACAACAGCATTCCAGCCCCGCTCTGTCCTTAGACATGCACAGACCGGGGTGTGCTGGCAGTGCTGGGAGAAGGTGGTCAAAGGTGAAATGTGCTCACCTCCCACTGCCCTCTGCACCTGGCACAGCCCTCAGCACAGATTCCGGCAGGACTTCCCAGTTGGCCAGAGATCAGGAGTACCACAGCCTCCTGTGGTGCGGCTTGGTGACCTGAAGTTTCTGTGAGGTCAGATAGGAATACCGAACTAGTGGAAGGGAATGTTAGCAGTGTGAGTGAAAAATGAAGATGGCTGAAATATAATACTAAGAACCAGAAATTCAGGATCGGCTCTAATTCAGGTCCTCAGAACGGAATATATGGGAAGCAATGCTGTGCACTAGCCACTATAAGTACATGTGTGGAGGACATGTTTTTGGTAGTGTAGTGTAATCCTGATTATAAAGCACATTACATCTCTAAATGTTCGTTCTATCTGGCTGAATTATAGAGTATCACACCTAGAGAGAACAGTTTAGTGCAGCCCATATTTGGATCATAACAGAGAAAATTTAAGACTGAAAATGACCTGTTCAAAAGTTCACTGCTTCCGGACACGCTGCTGCAGCACTCAGAGAGGCAGAGGCAGGCGACTCTCTGTGAATTCAAGGCCAGACTGGTCTACAAAGTGAGTCCAGGCAAGCCAAGGCTGAACAGAGAAACCCTGTCTCAAAACACCAAAAAAGGAAAGAAAAAAACCAAAGTTCCCAGCTAAGCCAGGTGGTACTAGTGCATGCTTTTAATCCGAGCATCTGGGAGGCAGATAGATCTCTGTAATTTGGAGGCCAGCCTGGTCTACAAAATGAGTTCTAGGATAGCCAGGGCTACACAGTGAAACCCAGTCTTAACATCCCGCTATCCGCACCCCAAAAAGGGTTACGGTTTAAGTAGAAGCTGGGAAAAGAGCAGAACCCAGCCCTGCAAATAATTCCCAGTCTCCTAAGATTTCCAAGAGGTCTTCTCATGATTTTGTTCTACATGCGCAGAGATAAGACGTAAGAAAAGGTGATTTTGGCTGGGTGTGGTGGTGCACGCCTTTAATCCCAGCACTTGGGAGGCAGAGGCAGGCAGATCACTGTGAGTTCGAGGCCAGCCTGGTCTACAAAGCAAGTCTAGGACTGCCAAGGCTACACGGAGAAACCCTGTCTCGAAAAACCATAAAGGTGGGGGGGGGGGGGAGAGAGAAGGTATTTTTTGTGTTCTATCTTTGGGAAATCTCACGAACTGACTTGTCAGTTAAAATACATGAGTAGCCCAACAAATAGATGTGGGCCTGGAGCTAGGCAGAAGGTAACTTGATAGTCTAGACCACACAGTCAATTTAGCCCATGCTAATGCCCTGCACTAGAGCATCACTGCTTACTTATTACTTCTGCCACCCTGTGATCCTGTACGTGCATATTCACCTGTTACTACATACGGTCATCTGCCACATGATTGTTAAATCTTTCATTTTATATATAAATTCTATAAACAAATACAGTAGAAATAAAGGTTTGGGTGCCCCAAGTCTCTTTAAGCACCTAAGATGCAGAAAATGTTTTGACCTAACAGTCCTCACATGAAAATTGTTTGTATGAAAGGCACTTTACAGACATGTGAAAAAAATAATTAAAGGACATTTTTATTTCCCGTGTAGGAGTGTTTTGCCCACGGGCATGGATGTGCACCACGTGTATCCGGTATTCACAAAAGAGGGCGTCAGAGTCCCAGGAACTGGAGTCTCAGATGGTTGAGTTGCCATGTGGGTGCTGGGAACTGAAACCAGGTCCCCTGGAAGAGCAGAGTACTCTTGACCGCTCAGCTGCCCCCTCCTCCCGGCACTCAGAAGTCCTTCTAAGTTACAGATAAAAATAAAAGCTCAGTCACTCACTGGTGACTCTGAGGCTGTGCATATTCTATAAGGGACACCTGTGTTCTCTTTCATACTAGTCTGTTTTGTTGCCCTCAACTATTGGCACAAGTTGCTTAAGGAATTTAGTAAAAAATACGTTTTCTCAGAATGTCTTTTTGAGTTTTAGTTCAGTTTAGCCAAGGCATCTGCATAAGTTAACCATGTATCCTGGGGGGGGGGGTGGGAGGGGCGGGAATCACCTTTTATTCCAGGGAAGATATGAACATCAGGTCCAGACATGGTGTCAGAGGGGGAAATGTACTATCCCGACTCATTCCAAAGTATGTTATCCTCCACAAAAGTCACTCAAAACAATAAAAAAGCAAGTGAGCGAGTGAGTGGGTGGGTGAGTGAGTGAGTGAGTGGGTGAGTGAGTGGGGGAGTGAGTGGGTGAGTGAGCGAGCGAGCGGGTGAGTGAGTGGGTGAGTGAGTGAGTGGGTGAGTGAGTGAGTGGATGTGTGAGTGAGTGGTTGAGTGAGTGGGTAAGTGAGTGAGTGAGCGAGTGAGCGAGCGAGCGGGCGAGTGAGTGAGTGGGTGAGTGAGTGGGTAAGTGAGTGAGTGAGTGGGTGAGTGAGTGAACACTGGGATGAAGGAACAAAGACCTTGATGGTTCTGGAAATCCATTTCCTAGCACGTAGGAAAACCTTTATTTTCATTTCCTAATAATTCATGTAAAAACCAAGTTTCTGTGGCAAGGTTCCAGATGTCCTATGTTTTCCCTTGTGTTTACTGGCAACAATATAATAACATGCTGGTGGTCACAGAGCCACAGGCAGAGTTGCATCGGATCCTGGTCAGGTCTCTGGTTTGTGCCACAGAGCCTGAGGAAGAACACCATAGTTACCTGACAACAGAGGCAAAGCAAGCCTCTGCGGGGCATTGTGGCGCACACCTTTAAGCCCAGCACTTGGGAGGTAGAGACAGGCGGGTCCTTGAGTTTGTCTACAGCGTGAATTCTGGGACAGCCAGGGCTACACAGAAAAACCCTGTTTCAGAAAAAAAACTTTTATAATTTTTTTAAAAAGTAAGATTCCCAAGCGCTAAGACTCAGCAGCCTGAGTGCTAGGTTAGCTTTGACTACAGGACTGTGACCCTTACCATCTGAAGAGGGAAAGGCAAAGGGAAGGCGTTTAACTGAATGAGAGACTGGCTTCACTTTCTATGTTGCTGCCATCCACCGAGGAGTCCTGCAACAAGCGCTAAGTGAAGGGACAGAGATGACTGACAAGTTAGGCCAAAGAAGCCCCGTCTAAAGGCACAGTTAAAGCAAAACCTGAGGTGGGAAAGGGGCATATGCTGAGTGAATGAATTAGAAAAGCCAGCAGTTAATTTTGGTCTAAAAATCTAAAATGCATGTTTAATAATTCATGTGAGAATTCTTTTTTAAAAAGCCTTTAAAAAAAACAAGTCCATTTATTGTATGATTTCATTTTCTTGCAAATAGTAGTCCATCAATTAAATGATACAGTGAGCTTGCACTGTACAGCTCAGAGTTTAAACTAGCCAAGATGACAATACCGCATCAGGACCCACTGATGAACAACTGCAGTAGGTTTTGGAATGTCACGACCGAAGGTAGAGTCTCTTACAAGCCTGAACTGGTAGGGAAGCGAGGAGTCCATAGGGGACCACCTATCTGCCCAAGCTCTCACTGAGGAGAAAATGTAGTTGTCAACAGCAACGAGTATTGCCGCCATCCTCCCAACTTCAATCATCTACTGCTTTTTATTAGTTAAAGGTTAATTTTCTTAGTTGACTTCTTAGATGGTCCAAAGGTCTGACCCATCTCAAAACACCAGCATTTTCCAGAGATAACACCTAACTTTTGGCCTCTTTAATTATAAGAATCAATCTTTTTTTCCTCCAGGCTAATAGGATGTTTAACTCCCACATTCTGATTCTGCCTAAGAAATCCTCTTCAAAATACAAATTAGCAATTTAAAAGCTTCACTGAACAGAAACACTTAAGAATGTATAGGTGAAAAACCTCTTCAGGCAGCTTTGGTGGTTTTATCCCCAGGCTACATCTGAAAAGTCAAACTGCCTCCCTTCTGTTCTAAAGGAAGGTACCTGGATAGAAAGGTAAGAACAATTTCATATACACAGAAAGCAAATAAAAGTGGTGCGTAGAGGCAAAGAAGTGGAGAACTTCTATTTTAATTAACAGAAAGGTTTAAAAAATAGACAGATTCAAAAGAAAATACAAAATGCATTCTGAAGTAAAATTAAATTGGGGTTATCTATTATTTTAGATTATCCACACCATTTCATTAAACCCAAAGTATAGAAAAACTATGAAAACAGCACTCTACTATTTCTCATTCCCAGATGCTGCTATATTACAGAATACAACAAAGGAAAGATAAACTCAGAGTGACATTTATCAGCCCTGTCCTGTGGGAGCCAGCCAATCGCTGGCTGAAGTCAATACTTTTCTTTTTCTCAGGTGACATTTTCCTAGCCCTAAAGAAATGTTTGTTGTCTGCATAATAATGATTTTACAAAACACATAAGGATTAAAAATGTTAAAAGCTGCCAGCAAAGGCACTAGTCACTGTGGCTTGCTTCCCAAGGCAGTTCTGACCACCAGCTTTAAGTGAGTAGGAGGTAACATCAAAAGATGAAACAGATCCAATCCACAAAGACTGGACCTCAAAGGCACTGCTCAAACTACTGATCTGAAATGCTCAAACGCAGTCTCTGCCGTCCCTCAGTGGTCCACTCAGTGTTTAGTGACATTTGTTAAAAATTGTACAAAAGGACTATAGCTCTCAGCACAAGCAAAACGTGAATCAGGAAGCTGGATTACGACTCTTATCATTTGTACACAGACTGGACATAAAGCCCTCAGCCCATATCTGATCATCTATTACATCAAGGAACTAGACTTTCAAAGACCCCTTCTACCTAAACCCACTCTCAGACAAAGGCCAAAGAACACTCAGCAGGGGCAAAAAGGAACAGAAGACAGGGTTTCCCGAGAGGACTAGTTACAAACAGGAGCAATCCTGGACTCTTTACTCACCATTTTAATACTGCTGCCAACTGTAACAGATTAAAATCTGTACACATGGCAAAGTGGAAAAAAGTCCCAAAATCCAAGTTTTAGAAAAAGAACATCCTGCCTAAGGATGACTACTCCAGTTAACACTGCTACAGTAAAGACGATGGCGACAGGGATTTGGCACCACATGTACGAAGGAAAAGCATGCACTGTTAATACACTTTTAGATGTCTCCCAACAAAAAAGGCCATGGGGATAGAAAACAAGGGCACCTTATACAGAACTCCCCATGACTGAGACAAACAGGCAAGAATCAAAGTGGTCAATTTAGTAGATCTGTAGCAGCAAGCCAGTAGTTCTCAACTTAGCAGTTTGCATCTCTAATTGACAGCTATCCTGGGTGTGTCTGTATCCAAGAAGCAGAGCTTATCATGTTCCATCAGTATCAGCCAGTAATTTGGTAATCAGCATAAACAAGGTTAACCTTCAACCATAAGCTTAAAGAAACAAGAGCGAGAGAGAGTCTTACTGCAGAACTCTCCAAAGCGGCTGCTGTTTTAGAAACCATCATGGTACTTTAAACGTGACAGTAACGTAAAGTTCATTCAAAAAAGCTGTATTAATGTAGTCCCAATAACCAGGAAGAATTTTCATTATGGAAATATTACTCCTGACCATTCCAAGAGTTAAAAATGAACAGTTCCTACTAAGAGGAATGTTTTCAAGACATCTGGTCGCATCGTGTGCATAGGTAAGACTGAGTTCTCAGAAGATTCTTTTGCAAACAAGTAAGACTTTTTAGTTAGTCTTCTCGATGAGAAAAACCTTAGAAATTAACTACTGGTGATTTATTATGAAGGAAGGGGGAAAAGTCAGCTACATATTTAAGTTCTGGAATGCAGCACCTCAACTTCAATATGCTCTAAACATGTGAGATTATAAAATCAAGTGATGCCCTGATGATCCAGTCATACTTTGCAGGTGCTCCAATTCCAATGTCTGACTTGAACAACATTCCCTAATACAGAAGATTGTGCTAAAGAGTGCTAAGATTCTGCATGCTGCTGCCGTTCCCCGGCTCCGTCATGCTGGTGGCTGACCCAAGAGACAGCAGGTGATGTCTGCTCTCAGCACGCCTCATTGTAGTAGCTAAAAAAGAAGGACACTGCTAATTAGAAAACATTTTCAAACCTATCAGCCCGTCACAGCAACCGTAACTAAACTGTGCAGAGGTTTACCTTTTAGTGATGCCGTCCTCTCAATAAAGTCCACATTCCTTTAAGTTGTTTTTAATGATGACATCTGTGACAGCATCAAAAACAAACTGCACATTTTTAGTGTCTGTGGCACAGGTGAAGTGAGTGTAGATCTCCTTGGTATCTTTTCTTCGGTTCAGATCTTCAAACTGGCACTGAATGTAAGCAGCTGCCTCTTCGTATGTATTGGAACCTGGGAAAGATAACCAGCACTGTCAGCTCGAGTCCTAACAGCTGTCTGCACTCAGCAGTTACTTAAGAAAAGCAACACAGCCCAACTGAACACAAACAGAACCCTTCCTCGATTTCTATTAGCAGTAGGATTCTCTATAGTCATGAGATTCTTCATGAGACAGACTCACAAAGAAACTAAAATAAAATCATCACACACAAGGAATGAGGAAAATAACAAGTTTCACTTCCTTATCATTTAGTTTTTCAGCTGGAAAAGAAATCTAGAATGTACAGAAAAGAACTAGAAAAGTAGGTTGGGTGCGTTTCTAGAGAACGCAACTGTTTAAAATGTCACAGCCTGCCCCCTGGAGTGATCCTGAAACAAGCTTCCAAAAAGGTAGAGCGTTTATATCAAAATCATTCCAATCCTCAAGCGGCAGTGGCACAGGGTACCAGATGGGAAACAAAGGGTGCTCTAGCTACAGACACGCGCTCCCCTCTACCCTGGCTGGCTTCAAACTCATGACTTCCTACCTCATCTTCCCAAGTGCAGGGATGTAGGCATGATCAGCAGGCACAGCTAGTACCACACTTTAGAGGGTGAGCTCTTGTCTCAATAGAGATGTTGCTTTTTTTTAGAGTTCGGGCAATGGAGAGCAACAGTAAGCCTTCTTTCTAATATATACAAGCAATAGCCATCCACCTTCTACGCCATCTTTTGGCCTGGGGAAGCCGTGGAAACTGCCTGCTACGTCAGGGAAACTATAAAGACAACATACAGCTCTTTCTATAAACCAAAGGCTATTTTCAGTGAGACCAAACATGACAAGAAATATGAACTAAGTGCATAAAGAAGACTGGGAAAGAGAAAGGAGCTCATGAAAGCAAGACTACCACATAAAGTAAAGAACTGCTTGATTTTAGTTAAAGAAAGAACTAAACTCCAAAATAAAGGAAGACTACTTTGTAGATGCCTAAAGCCCCACCCCCACACCCCTCCCTCCTTTGCATGTTTCAAGACAGGGCTTCTCTGTGTGGTCTTCACTGTCCTGAACTCACTCTGTAAACCAGGCTAACTCTGAACTCACGCTGGGATTAAGGGCAATGACCAGGTAAGCACATCCCTTAAAATCTAAAGAAAAGCCTTTAAATTCCAAAGGGCAGACAAGGGAAAGCAAATTTTATCCAGTGAGAACACAGGCTGACACCTAAAGTCAGAGCAAAGTCAGTGGGAAACAGCCTTGGAAGTCGCAACAAAATGGCGTGGCATTGAAGGGGCTTTCCTTTCGTGTAGGGAGCCATTCAACATCAACTTTTCTAGCCCAGATTTCTTCCCCCATCCTCAACTAGTTCACTTTCTTTAAACACATCTAATTCTCATGTCCTGTTCCTTACTCTGAACAGACATTTCTAACATTCCTCCAGCTAAAGGCCTTCAAGTCCCCTCCACAGGTCAGAACTCCAGCATCTCTTCTTTGGTCTATGGCATCTTCCACACGGCTAAGGGCAAGGGCTCTAGTGCTGAGGCCAAGGCTGGCACCCTCAGCCTTGGGGTGGCAGGATGGGGAAATCAAAGCCCTATCTCAACATTTTAAAAATTGTAAAGTTTTTGGTTTAAATTTTGAAGTGTTGGTACATGCACTGAATGTGTAGGTGCCCACGGAGGCCAGAGGAGGGTACTGGATTCCCGAACCCGGGGTTACAGGTGGTTGCAACCCACCACTTGGGTGCAGGAACCAAGTCTGAGCCCTCTATGCAAGCTGCCTGTGCTCTTTATCACTGAGCAATACTTCCAGCATCACTTGGTGATAAGGACATGTCACCCAATGTATAGCTAACCATTTTCAGTATGTTACTCTAGCGCACACACACACACACACACAGAGCCACTACCACCCTAGTTTCAAATTATCATTATCATTCAAGAAAAATATTGTTACCATTAAGTAACACATCCTATACTCCCAAACTATTCTTTTTTCTAAGAATTTGGCTATTTAGACCCATTACATAAAAAGACTCACATGATAAGTGACTTTTGTGTTTGCATTCCTTTACTTAATACAGTGTGGTTTTTGTTTGTTTGTTTGTTTGTTTTGTTTGTTTTAGGTTTATCCAAGATGGAGCACCTACTAGTATTTAGTTTTCTTAATGACTAAGTTAATATTCTACATATATGCCACAATAGGCTTCTTCCTTTATGCTAACTTGAACCTTTGTTGTTGTTGTTGTTTTGTTTTTGAGACAGGGTTTCTCTGTTTAGCCCTGGCTGTCCTGGACTTTCTTTGTAGACCAGGCTGGCCTCGAATTCTACCCTCCCTTGTGCTGAGATTACAGGCGTGCACCACCACGCCCAGCCCTAACTTGAATCTTAATCCTCTCTTTTCCCACCTGCTTGTAAATATTGTTCCATCAATTGGCTCTGCTTTTCTCTTTTGTTATAGGATTTTACCACTTGGCCTATGAACATTTTCTATCTCTCCTTCCCCTTTAACCCACACTGCTCACAGGTAACCTAGGCTTGCCTGGTTCTTCACTTTGTCACCTCTGTTCCTAGCTCTACTCTCACCACTCTACAAGAACAGCACTCCGGAGGCGGAGGCGGAGGCGGAGGCAGGCATCTCTCTGAGTTTGAGGCCAGTCTGGTCTACAAACTGGGTCCAGGACAGCCAGGGCTCTGTTACAGAGAGAAAGCCCTGTCTCAAAAACCAAAAAGAACAGTAAACTCAACAAGTCGTTTTCATCTGCACATGACTCTGCTGACTACTCCCTACTCTGCACTTAGTAAATGTGTTCCTTGCATTCTTAAAAAAAAAATATTATAGTTCTTTTTATACAAGCAGTTATGGGTGTGTAGGTATATGGGTCATGTATGCCACAGAGTACATGTGGAAGTCAGAGGGCATCTTTCAGGAATCGGTCCTCTCCTTCTATAATGCAAGTCCAAGGGATTAAACTCAGGTCATCAAGCTTGGCAGCAAGCACCTTTACCTGTGGAGTCACCTCACTGGCCCACTCCCCTTACTTTTAATATTACTGATTATTTTCTTTTATATCCTTTACACACCTTTATTTCTTTCCTGTTGATAGCTAGTATTTATCTCATTTTATCTTTTGCTCTCCTGACCTTCTAGTCATCTCTCTGGACACCTCATCTATCTCCAGTGTTAATTACTACTTTCTCAAATGTCTGCCTCTAGCCTCTCCCTCCATTCCCAGCATACAAATCACCCCCTAATGGACATCTCTATACGGTTATTCCACAGATGGTTCTGAACCAGCACTCCTAAGTAGTAATCAGATCATAGCAAAAGCATCCAAGTGAGAGAGAAGTGCAGACACTTTTGACTTCCCTTTCACTTTATTATAAAAAGAACATAGTGTCTCACATAAAGCTAACCCTGACCTTTCACAGCTTCCATGGTAGTCAGGCCTGCCATCAATGTGATCCCTGATTTCAAGTAACCATCTGGCCTACAGCTTTTCACCTGCTTTAGCCATAGCTAGAATCTTTTTCCTAGAAACTTAAATCTGAAGCTAAGCAATCCCAGTGTAGCCTCATTGTTTTCATGGAGGAGGCACAGAAATGGTGGCAATGCCAGCTTTCATCTTAAAACTGAGTAGCAAAGAAATTGGTAAATGGACAGAGAAGAGAGAATAAACATGGAGCTGAGGAAAGAGATGAGGTGAGTGACTTCCTTTAGAGGAGCCTAGCGTTGATTTCATAGTCTGAATTTCATCCTTAGACCCACCCGTATCCTTGACCTTGGCTTCTCGGATGCACCTCTGAGCTCTCATCCTAAGCAGCTCTCACAAACCACCTTACTATCTTCAGTACACCACAGCTGAAGTGCTGTTCTTACAGCAGGTACCCACAAAACTCTCCAGCAGCTCCTCCCTGCCACAGCGTGAGGCACAGGGCCAGCCTCTTCCTTGCTACCGCTCTAAACTCCACTCCAACATATGCCATTTCCACAGTTCAGAGTAAGTCAGGCCATTTTTTAGCCTCCATTTTTCTTTTGTTCTGCCTAATGACTTCCATGTCATCCTTCATAACTCACACAATGCCACTGTCCCTGGAGAACGAGTGCACTGGCCATACCAGGGCTGAACTATTATTATCTCTACTTCTGGTAAGACTATTTTTACATAGTATGACATATGTGAGTTTCTTTCTGGAAATGTTAGTTTCTTAAGGAATTTTGTTTTATCATCTCTTTGGACACATGCCTAACTTTAATTTTTTTTGTTTTGTTTTGTTTTGTTTTGTTTTTTGTTTTTTCGAGACAGGGTTTCTCTGTGTAGCCTTGGCTGTCCTGGACTCGCTTTGTAGACCAGGCTGGCCTCGAACTCACAGCGATCCGTCTGCCTCTGCCTCCCGAGTGCTGGGATCTAACTTTAATTTTTATATTTCATTTGCCTCAAAAAATTAGGATATTAGCTGGGCATGGTGGCACACGCCTGTAATCCTAGCACTCAGGGAGGTAGGCAGATCTCTGTGAGTTTGAGGCTAACTTGGTCTACAATGTGAGTCCAGGACAGCCAAAACTACACAGAGAAACCCTGTGTCAAAAAACAAACAAACAACAACAAAAAAATTAGGCCATTGATCTCTAACATTACACCCCAAATTTAAGGGATCTTATTCAGATGCTTAATTCTGGGAGCACTGCTAGCGAATGCATGCGTCGTCAGGCAGTTAGTTGATGGCTAGCTCTGCAGCGCTGGCCTAGGACACACACCTCCAACAGAACCCTGCCCTTTACCTGTGTACTCTGGATAACAGATTGTTAATGGACTCCTCTTTATTTTTTCCTCAAAAAGGTCTTTCTTATTAAGGAAGAGAATGATTGAAGTGTCTGTAAACCATTTGTTGTTACAAATGCTGTCAAACAGCTTCATGCTTTCATGCATTCGGTTCTGAAAAACAAACAGGGTTATGACAGGTTAGCAGCAAAAGTGAAAAGCAGATTAATTTATACACCATGAGGTTTTCAAACAGCAAAGTGAACTCATGGAACTAAGTCAGGCATTACTGTAGCTTGAAGCTGAGCCAATCCTGCTTGTGTAATTCTTGGGGCTAGGGGATGAGGAGGAGTGGCTGACATGGAAAACGGGGAATGGAGCAATTAATGTGGGGAATGTAACCTCACTGACAAGAAAGTAAAGGACATTACGTTTTGGTTCCATGATGGCAACCCATCTTCCTAGAAGTTATGTTCATTTCCGAGCTGTGTCAAATGAACTTTTTACCCCAAGCTTCAACATACCATTTCTTCATCCTCGGCCAGAACAAGGTCGTAATCACTGAGGGCCACACAAAAGATAATTGCTGTCACTCCCTCAAAACAGTGAATCCATTTTTTTCGCTCTGATCTTTGGCCACCTACATCAAACATTCTGAGTAAAGAAAGAAAAGCACAGATTCAGCAATGTCACATTTCTGTTTCTCTCTAGACTGTCACGGGTAAGAAGCACCCCATTATCACACATTCAAACCCTATCTGTGACAGAAAAGACAAGGAGCAAATCAAATGTGTCTAAGTAATTGTCAGTAGCTAAAAGTAGAGCCCGCCGCTGAGCCTCCTCCCTTTCAGAACAAATACTGGCCGTGCCAAAAGTAAGCAGAGTTAAGAACTAAAAATGGATTAAAGGAAGGAAGGATAAGTGAAGAGCCGAACAGTGCAGCTTAAGATAACTGCAGCCATAGCAGCTGGTGTGTGTTTGGTGTTTACCATGGTGCCAGGCGCTACCCTAGACCATCTGGCTCTCTAAGCCCAGTCTCTAGATACTTTCCATAGCCTCACTCTAACTCTCAAACTGGCTTGACTCTGAATAACCAAACTGTATTCTGAATTCCAAGTTTATCTGCCTTATGTTAATAAAAAGTATGAGGAAAATTATGAAAAAAATTAAATTTTGTATAGGATTCTAAGAATTTGATTAATAATTTTTTAAACTCTTGTTCAATGACTATAATTTTGGTATTTATTTAGGTGGCTGAGACAGAAGAATAGCAAGCTCAAGGCCAGCCTGCACTACACAGCAAGATTGCCTCTGAAGTCAGTAAGAACCAGTATTCCCCAACACCAAAGTTTGCTTGAGCCTTAAGTGCTCACACACTGTGCTCTGGTCTAGTCTGTTTAGTCCTGTAAGTGCTGAGTTTATAGCCACAGTGTCCACACTTCCTACAGTGACAGCAACAGCTGTCCTACTGTCTTAGTCAGTACCTGAGTCTGATGGAGTCAGAGCTCAAACGCTCACACACTCAAGATCTGTGTCTGATAGCAATGCTAACGTTTTAAAAGGCTGACGTCTGCTACACTGGTTTAGTGGTTAAAATCTCCAGTAACTTTAACCTAAACTTCCAGAAATTTTGTTTTTGTCTGTACAGAGTAAGAGAAGTAAAGTATCCGTGAGTACCCTAAGTACGTTTGACATAAACATTCATCTTATCTCTCCCTGACCCAACTCTTCCTTCCTTGCCGTTCTTCGCAACCTTTGGTTTTGCATGACAGCTAAATAATGTAATCACAAACTGGCCTTAATACAGGGTCAGCCTGTAGGTTTTAGGAAGACTAACATTTAACCTTACAAATCTTTCAAAGAAAGGCACATTAGTACACCAATAGTTCCAGTTTACACCCCAGTTTCTTTCTTCTTCTTCTTCTTTTTTTTTTTTTTCCGAGACAGGGTTTCTCTGTGTAGCCTTGGCTGTCCTAGACTTGCTTTGTAGACTAGGCTGGCCTTGAACTCACAAAGATCCACCTGCCTCTGCCTCCCAAGTACTGGGATTAAAGGCGTGAGCCACCACGCCCGGCTTTACACCCATTTTCTATAAAGTCCATAAAGCTAACAGAATGCTAAAGTCCCAAGGCTGACTTTTAGTACATAACAACACAGTATTATTCACTGACAGATCAAATTTTATAGACATTACCTCATAACTGAGAGGCAAGTTAGCAATTACACAATGCCTTGCATATGGTAGATGCTCAATAAATGTTTGAATAAATGGATAGTGGCTTTGCCTAGAGAGAAGAGGAAAAGGAAGAGTGATAGTACTTCATAACAAGATATCTACATGCCAATAATAAAGTGCACATGGCGCTTTAGTCTGACTTGGCTACTGATCCGAGCATAGAAAGACAGAGTTACCTAGCTAAAGATCAACCTATGACATCAACCAAGAATGTTTCCCACACTAAATCCTGGTTTTGGTATTTAATTAAAACTGAATTACTAATTTCAGAGTACACAAAGAGACATCTCTTTCCTGTGGCTTCACAGGGTAATCCACACAGTTTCTGTTGATTTTGTTAAGTCCATCAGTACTTAAAGTAAGCAGCCAGTTTACCCTAAAAACCATCCACCAGGTTTCAAGTCCAGCTTAGTGTGCTAAGACTCCAATACTTCAACTGGTAATAGTATTTAAGTCCTGTGTGAACTCACAAATCCCAACCCTCACCAAGGATCTGAGGTGGTAGTTCCCTTCATATGCAATAATGCTGACTTTCTCAAATCATACCTAATCATAACCAAGTAACTTCTTAAAAACATATCATACATTGAAGGAGAAAAGTTTCTGTCACAAACACAGAAAAAAGAAACCAAAACAGTTTTAGTATTTTTTAAAGACCATTAAAAAAAAGCAGAAGCAGAGGCTTTTCTCAGAATTACTGGTGCTATAAAAAAATCCTTTTAAAACACTAGAATGTCCTCTAAACAAGTCACTATCTACATAATCACACCATAAAACACCTCTACCCCAAGCCTGCTTTGCAATGCACTACAAGCTTAATTAAGCATGACACTATTATGCATGTATCAATCCAAAAGCCAAGCAAGTTTAGCTCCACCCCATTAAACTTAACAGGAAAGGGGAACCAGTAAGAGAGTTTTGCTGCTAAGAAAATATTCCTCAACAACAAGGAAAAAAAAAAAGAAAGAAAGAAAGAAAGAAAGAAAGAAAGAAAGAAAGAAAACATCCTATTTTAGTATCACATATGTCAGAACAAAGCCATCAATATAAGTCATTTTCTACTGATTTAGTATAGTTGTGATCCTTCTTTTTTGAGACACTTGGAACTCACTTTGTAGACTAACTAGACTGTCCTCAGACTCACAAAGATCTGCCTACCTCTGCCTCTCGAGTACTGGGGTTAAAGGTGTGCACCACTGTAGCCAGCTTGTTATGATCCTTCTAATAATAGTCTATACATATTTGGCAGCTAACAAAAAAGTGCTGAAAATAAATGTAAACTAACACAAACTGGTAATTCTATGATTAATTCTAATGGTAGGTAAATTATTTAATTTTACATTCAACATTCTCTAAATGGATATAAAAACTGATGCTATCTGGAGAAAAAAATAAATATGTGGGCGGCAATCAGATGAAACATTAAGCTAATGGCCAGTAAGTATTAAGTTTCTAAACCAAGGAACACTGACTGCTTACAAAAACCTTACCCTAGGCAGACAGACCAGGGGAGCGAGTAAGCCAGGTGTGTGGTGTCTGACTGCAACCCCAGCACTCAGCAGGCAGAGGTGAAGTGTGCAAGCTTGAGGCCAACCTGGTCTACACAGCAAGAATGAAGTCATCGAGGGCTACATTGTGAGACCTTGTCTCTCACACAAAAGCAAATAAATGTTGGCTATTGGTGCCAGGCACAGGGAGGAGAGGGCCTGTGACTTACTTGAAGTATAGCTCCTTGAAGGTGAAGTGCGTCTCCACAATGCCTGTAGTCTTCACTCTTGTCCGAAGAACGTCTTGTTGAGTTGGAATGTAGTTGGTCTGGGATATTCTATCCAAATCATTTAGATAACTAAACAAAACACATAGGTTTTACTTGGTAAAGCCAACCATCAACACCACAGGCCAACAGACTAAACTAGGCACTTGGCAAAAGTAGATTCTGGGACTAGCTGAATACTGGCTTGTGTAAGGCCCGAGGCTCATTCCTAAGTGTTAACAAACAACAGAAGAGGAGACCCTGAAACTCACTGAAGAGGAAGAAAAACAGTAAATCTTCAGTATCACAGAATGAGAAAAAATAGGGAAATTAATAGGTTCTATTCATAGTAACAAGAATGGTCTTAAATACACTATAAAGACAAAATTATAAAACACAGCAATTTTATTCTTGCTTAAGAACAATCCCTGAAATCTAATATGAAATGAACTATATACTATACAGTAGAAAAAACAAACCAAATTGGGACTGTGGCACAGACCTATAACCCTGGACTCAAGAGTTCCAGGAAAACCTGGGCTACATAGCAAGACCCTATGAAAATAAAACAAGAAAAAGCTAAAACAAGAATTCTTAGATATTTAAATGTATATCAGCTGCATTCGTAACTTAACTATTTGACAAATCCTTACAGAATGATATTTGAATTATGAAAATTAGAAGAACTACATTGGTGGACATGCTAGCACACGCCTATAAGCCCGGCACTTGAGGATGTACAGAGGCCACAAATCTGAGACCAATAAGGAAGATACAGCTGAAGTTCTAGGCCAGCCTGGGCTATGTAACAAGACCCTGTCTCAAAAGGGGAGGGAGGATGGGGGTGGGGGGATAGAGACAAAAAGCTACATCTTCACTGACAAACCCTGGAGAGCAGGTGGTAGTGCTCTGAGGATGCCAGTCATATCTTCTACAAACCAGACAACTCTGTTAACAACATAGTTGAACTGGGATGAACAATCACAGAGGGAGACAGTTCTAGAAACAACATGTAGTTTGGGGGCCAGAGTTTACTCAATACAGGACAGAGAAACAATTAAAAATCTACCTTAGATGACCACTGAACTGCCTAAACTCAGTATGTGCACATAAAGACAATCTTTTTAAAAAGGCAAAAATCTTTTTACTGTTTGCCAAATCATTTCCTCTAAAAGAGGAAATAAGCTTTATAAATACCATTTAATTTCTTGTAGCGATCAAAAGTCCTTTATCTAGTTCAGAGAGGGATACAGATGACAAGTACTCACCAGGTCCCCCAAAAAATACACTTAAAGATACACCATGAATGTAGGCCCTAAAAATTAAGTGTTAGGGAATCAAATCATGATCACGTGCAAAAGTAAATAAAAGTATGAATTACCAATTCCCTAAAACTTAACACTCACGAGAACTTCTTGACAAGGAAAGAATCTGCTCCACGCTATGACAACATTCTCATCCCACAGAAGCCCACCCCACTGTGGTCTGCCATGAGATGCATGTGGTGCTGGCTTCTGTGGTACAGGCTTGTGACTCCAGCATTCAGAAGTCTGAAGCAGAGGGATCACAAGCTCAGGCCTGCCAAAGCTTTATTATGAGTTCAATGCCAACATGAGTGAGAGACTGTGTCTCAACATAAAAACTAGGAAGAAGGCTGAGGATGTAACTCAGTGGTAAAGCATTTGCCCAACATGCACGAGACTGGTTCAATCCCTAGTACAACACACACATTCACAAGATTAAGTGGTAATTATTACTACCACAAAATTCATTGCACAGCCAATACAGAGAGGATAAAAAGGACTGTCACGCCAGATGTGCTGCTCCGCATCTTTTACCCTAACACGGTGGGCACAGGCAGGTGAATATCTGTGTTCAAAGCCAGTCAGTACTGCATAGTGAGATTCTGTCTCAAATACAGCAATAACAAACCAGGGGTGGTGCATGCGTTAGGGTGTGTGTATGTGTGTGCATCTCTCTCTCTCTCTCTCTCTCTCTCTCTCTCTCTCTCCCTCTGGAGACAGACAAACTTACCTTCCTCCTCTAGCTGGCTATCAGTGCCTCGTCCTATACAGGGGACACCTTCCTCTACTAGATGTCCCATCATCACTTGCTTACCTTCCTCTACTAGATGTCCCACTGTCACCTGTTACTATAAAACATAGCACGAAGATAGCTTTAAAGTGAGACAACTGTAATAAAGGATCCTATAGCCTTCTGGACATTTCTAGTCCTTACACATTTCCTTAAGGATAGGCACTGAACTGTTTCTACAGTCACCAATTTATTTTCTATTATACTTTCAAAGGAAAAGAAGTCACTTACTATGAAGCAGAATCATTGAGCTGATACTCCCTGGACCTGCTGAAGCATGCTTGCACCCCACCATCTCGCCATAACCGTTTAATCACGCCTGCTAGTTCTGAGGTCATGACTCCTTCTTCGGCACTGCCAGCTAAAACAAATAGCTGCCGGGCATCATCCTGAGGGAAACAGTTAAGCGAAACAGGTGAGTTTCTACTTTTTTGAGACAAGGTAAATCTCCTTTTACACACACTCATGCACTCACCAGGGACAGAATCATACTGTAGATGTTACGGAGACCTTTTCTGGCATGAGGAAACTTGCAACTAAGCCTCCATGTCACCCTTCCACTGGGAAATGATTTCCTTTCCTCCTATTTCTCATGTCACACCACCATCCTCAGAAAAGATGTCTTCTGATGAACTCACAAACCTCTATCTTGATGACTTATGATTAATGACGGGTGGGAGTGGGGGATTCTGGTCTGTGAGACAAGTATGTGCAGTAAAATTTCCATTCTGTTAAAGTAAGCCCTGGATGAAGACGGGGAGGATGGGTCAGTGGATAGAGAGCACGCTGTGCAAGCATGAGGACCTGAGTTCAGATCCATCTGAAAGATGCGATGGCACAAGCCGGTAACATCAGTGCCGGGGGAGCAGAGGCATAGGGGCCTGGAGGTCACTGGCCTGGCCAGTCTGGTCAAAACGGCACGCTCCAATCAAAGAACCTCCTTATGGAAATGGCTTCAAATGTGGCAGACAAGCCACTGAGCAAAATGTCCTTGTTTCTACCACAGACAGAATTCTGCCTAAAAATGGGCAAGCTTGGATGCAGGCAGAATCAATGGCCAAACTCTGCCAAGATAAGGTAAGTAAGAACTCAATAGTTCCTGCCTCACAAGTATGTCTGTCAGATCTGAAGACCATGCTCCAATGTTAAAGAGAATTTTGGGTGACTGTTCAGTTAGCAAACTGTCTCTGTCATCTTCTCATTTGGGAAGCTACTAACCTGCACTCCCCATATAGTCAGGTAATCAATTTTATTTCTTCTCAAGTCTCTGATGGGGTTGAAGACCAGATAGTTTAGTTTTGCAATTAAGCTTAGTTGTTTAGGGGTTAAGATGTTTTTAGGTCTAGATAGATGTTTTAAGTTGATAATAATGAGATATGATAGATGTTGATTTACATTCAGAATTTTAGACGCACCAAGATAGGAAAGATGTTTTCTTTACGGCTGCCAAATGCAAATAGCCAAAACACTATGAATGTAACATTTATATAACTCCTGATTGTTTCATGGTTCTTCTTGCTGTAGGTAGTTTATCGTATGTATGTGTAATAATATAAATGCATATGTAAAAAATATTTAATTTTTTTTTTAAATGGCATGCCCCAGATATGCAGAGACACTGTCTCCAAACATACGGTGGAAATGGTAGAGGGAAGCACCTGAAGTCGACCTGCAGCTTCCACATACTCATCTGCCCACACTCACACATGCCTGCAAGTATGTACCCTAGGACTACTGAAGTGTAGCTCAATGGTAGGGCACTTGCCTACTACATAGAAATGAAAAGATTTGCACATAAGAAGTAAAGTCTAAACATGGTGCAGGGAATAAAACATTAATCAAGTTTCCTTCCCCTTCATTGCAGACACCAGAACTGGAAAAGGAGGTAAAGACACATAAAGAGCAGAAAGCCTAGTAATAAGACTCAACCCCTCAGGAAAAAGGGAGCGAGCACCAACAATGTTCTAAGACAGGAGAAAGAGGCAGCAGGAGGGTGAAGCAGCAACAGAGCGATTAAGATCAGAATGCCATGACTTTCAGGCAGTAATTTCATTAGTTTGTAAGCCTTTAAGAAGTCAAATGACCATTTTGATGAGTTCACTTTACTTTGTCCATTCCTGTGCGCAAATTTAAAACTGAACACAACAGGGCAGTGGTGGCACACACCTTTAATCCCAGCACTCAAGGTAGCCGAGGCAGGCAGATCTCTGAATTCAAGGCCAGCCTGGTCTACAGAGTGAGTTCCAGGACAGCCAGGGCTACACAGAGAGAACCTGCCTCAAAACAACAAAATTGAACATCGATTTCAAAGATTTCTCTATATAAATCTATTATTTATAACCTTAAAAAAATCCAAGTAACCATAAAGTTTTTTGGATTTTTTGTTTTTGTTTTTTAAATCACGTAACACAGGCAGCAGAGGTGGTGCACGCCTGTAATCCCAGCACTCAGAGAGGTAGAGGCAGGCAGATCTCTGAGTTTGAGGCCAGCCTGGTCTACAAAGAGAATCCAGGACAATCAAGGCCCACAGAGAAACCCTGTCTTGAAAAAAACCAAAAAAGAAAAGAAAGAAGGAAGGAAAGAAGGATGGAAGAATGGATGGAGGAAATCACATAATACATAAATAAAAAGTAAAGGGAGAAGAGAAGCAATCATTCATATCTTAAGGAGCCATTAAGACAACAAAACTAGCAAGCAGAAGGCACTGCGGAACACAGACACAGTAACACCTACGACTTGTACGTTTACCTGATCACCCACAAAACCATCACACTACTTTCAAATTAACATTCCCAAACTCTGTTTGATACTCTTTCTAGTAATACTGTCGATCATCTTTATAACAAAGGTCATGCACGATCTGTATTTCCTCTCTCCCTCTCGACTCTCTTCTCGTGTGATGTGGAATGTTGAGTGTTATATGTAAGTGTATGTGCATACAGGAGACCAGAGAAAGCTATCGGACGTCTTCTATGGCTCTGCCTTATTCCCTTGAGACATGCCTCTCTCACTGACCCTCAAGCTTGCCACTGAGCTAGAGCGGCCAGCCAGCAAGCTCCCAGGACCTGTCTGTCTCCATCCCTAGTTCTGGGGCCACAGCTACATAGGTCCATATGTGAATCTCTTCTAATGAGAATAACTCAGTCCTTATGCTTCCACACTGAGCCATCTCCCGGCCTCTCTTTTCTCTTTCAAAGTAATGACAACAATAACAACAACAACAACAATTCTTAAATACAAGAGCAAAAGATTAAAAAATCCTTAAGCATTGTACAATTGCCAAAAACACCAAACTACAAATAAGACTTTTTCCGTACGTAGTATACTGCTTTATCTAACATTTAAAAACTACACAGGTCCTGAAATTTGACCTATGCTCAATCAAGTATACAAATAATTAAGCACCTGGTTTTTTTTTTTTTTTTAATACCATGCTACTCAAATTTTAGAAACTCCAAAATAGAGAGGGTCGTTACTACATAGTGGTGCTGCTGCTGCTGCTGCTGCTGCTGCTTAGGGAAACGCTCTCCCTTCCTACTTCCCTGCGCACCAGCCTGCTCTCCCTCCTCACATTAAACCCTTCTCCACGGCTCACAGTGCCCTCCTTACAACCAATGCTGTACCTTCTACTCTTAAGCAGCTACGAAAGAAAACTGTCCACTACTCAGCTATTTTCTTTACATTCTCTTAGCAACCATTAACAATTAAGAGGAACAGAAAGATAGACACAAATATAAACCCTTACCTAAGAGAGAGAAAAGAGAAACTGTCAAGGTTTAAACCTTAAAAAGGAGTGTCGGTTAGGCTAAGTGGATGCGGTAAAGCTAGACGACTCAGGAGCCCCGAGAGAAGCTAAGAATGTCAGCTCCGTCAAGTGACACAGGATTACTCATGGTAACAAGTTGTGTCTGTGCGTGCACAAGAGCATGTGTGTGGAGCAAAGGACAATCACAGGCACTGTTGCTAAGGAGCCATCTGCCTTGTTTGTTTGCTGTTCGGGGCAGGGTCTCTGTGGCCTGTGGCTCACTGATTCAGCCAGGCTGGCTGGCCAGAGAGCCCCAGTGAACCTCCTGTCTCTGTCTCCCCAGCACTAGTTACGGTGCACACCCTTAGCACCTGGCTTTTTTCTGAGTTCTGGATGTCAAACTTAGGCTGTCACACAGAGTAAGTACGTTACTAACTGAGCTCTCCCTGCAGCACCTGATGACATTTGATGATGGAAATAAATGAAACAGAGATGAAGGGTCAAGAGAAATGAAGGTGAACAGAGGGTGGGAAAGAAGGAAGAAAGGCAAAAGGAAGGTAGCTGAGAAACTAAGAGGAATAAGTAACAGGAGAAAAAAATCATCAGTAAAAAACTAATACAGTATTATTAACTAATTATAAAATATAACAAATATTATAGACAAGCAGTTAGATGACATGAAGGAAAGAGAAAAAGAACACAGGAGAATTCTAGTACAAAAAAGAAAAGTCAACAAGAGACAAAGAATGGAAAGGAGCTAAGATATGAATAGAAACTTGACTTTACTTGAACTATTAATTTTCTCTAAGAATAGAAAACTAGCCTGGGCAGCAAGACTACCGTGAGTTCAAATCC
Organism: Acomys russatus; assembly: GCF_903995435.1. Lineage (NCBI taxonomy): Eukaryota > Metazoa > Chordata > Mammalia > Rodentia > Muridae > Acomys > Acomys russatus. Next base: position 10,944,909 of record NC_067159.1, read on the forward strand.
AGCCTTGACTACAATTAAGACATTGTCTCTAAAATCCAAAAAACGGAGTCTAGAGAGATGGCTTAGTAGTCAAGAGCATGCTCCGCCTTGTGGAGGGCCAGAGTTTGGGTCTCAGCACGCACAGAGGGAAGCCTGCAAATGCCTAGAGCTCCAGCTCCAGGAAAGCCAGACACCTCTGGCCTCCACGGGGATCCACACACATATGCACACATCTACATGTGGATGCATACAGACACATAGTTAAAATTAAAGTTTTTTAAAAGGAAGAGAGAGAAAAGAAAAACAGGGAAGAAAACAGCCTCTGGGCTAAATGTTGCTCACTTACTCATCCAGCACTGCTGCAGCGCTGACTACAATCCCCAGAAGGGAGGAAAAGGCCCTAAACTATGTCATATGACAATGAAAGTCACTCACGTATTTCCCCTCCCTTTCTTTTAAGCTAGGTTCTGTTCCTTATTTCACCTCAAAGATATATCCTACTCAAGAACAACTCAAGCCACAACGGCTCTTTCAGTATTTTCCTCTTTGACTTCTTGGTAAACTGAGCAGCCAGTAAGAGTCCCTAGGCTGCTCACAAGCATACAGGCAAAGCCCCCAGGTACCTTCCATTTATTTTCCCACAGCACGTAAGTGTGGTGCCACGGAACATGGCTGACATCCTTTGATGTGCTCTCTACTTCTCTAGCATTTTCTTGAAATATGAAAAGTCTCCTGTCTTCTTTTTCCATTGGCATCAAACACACGGCCCTCCGAGTGCACTAAATATTATTATTAGCCAACTTTTAAATTCTGATGTGTGCAAAGCATTGAAGAGTTATATTAGAGTAAGAATAATTCAATTCTATAATCTAGAGCTCAGTGGAAGATGATGATGTAATGATCTTTTTGAACACCTGAAATCACTTCTAAAAATTGGAGAGTTTGTATTTATGTCCTTACAGAATTTACTCTGGGAAACTATTTTTTCCCTCTGACCCCTTGTTCTGATAGCAAGCCTAAACAGACAACACGTGCTTGAGAGTGTACATTTACTATCTGCAACTGCTCTAAGGTATCAGTCAACCGTGCTGAAAGGGAGCACCTGAATAGAGGCATCACAGGGCTCTACAGAGGCCCACTTGCAGGGCTCCCCTGCAGCACTGCCTTACTGTCTGCCGGGTCGCATAGCTAGCACTTTGAAAAAACATTCTCAGTATTCTGCACCATCTTCTCTCTTTGTTCCCTAAAATATGACACAAATGTGGCTTAACTGCGTCTACTGAGGAGCAGCAAGTGAGGAGGAAATGAGAAGCGCTTACTGCTCTGGCAGCTTCCCCAAAATCAATCTTTAGCCGTCCCATGGCTCTGATGATGGCAATGATGGACTGAATGGTGTTGCTGTAGACGACAACTTTATACTGCTTGCACTCGTCCTCCGAATAGCCATCCTCGTGAATGATCCTGCAAAGAGAAAGCCGCAAGTCAATACATCAGCAGAGAGGGAGCCATGAATGCTTTATGAGAGGATGCCCGGGCTGGGAAGGCCCCGGAACTTACTTCATCTGCTTCACGATGGTGCTTTTACCAGACTCCCCAGCACCTGTAGAGCAAACAGACAAGCACAGAGTTGGAATGGCTTCGGAATTAAACAAAGGTGTGGAATAATGGGATTTATGCTAAGTCCACACTAGTAGAAAACACAGATCCGATGGAAAATTTTGTGAGCTTTCATTTCTATCGGCAAAACTTGTGAGTTTCTCAATTACAGCATTTGGCTTTTTTCTTTTCTTTTTTTTTTTTTCTTTTTTAAATTCTGGTATCATTTGTACAAAATAGACATTACTCAAAGATAGCAACATTTTTTTTTTCTTTTCTGGTTTTTTGAGACAGGGTTTCTCTGTGTAGCCTTGGCTGTCTTGGACTCGCTTTGTAGACCAAGCTGGCCTCGAACTCACAGAGATCTGTCTGCCTCTGCCTCCCAAGTGCTGGCTACCACATCTGGCTAACACAGATAGTTTTAGTAACATCATAAGCCATGATATACTCAATGAACACAGGCAAAAATCCAATCATGAATTTGTGGCCTGTGGCGTATTCATAGTTATAATTGTGACCTCCCGTAGACCTGAGGACTCTCAGTCACAGGGCTAGGAAGGCTCCTAACATCAGCAGAACCCACACTGCCTCTACCTTTCAGGATACCGCTCCTGTTGGGGGATGGGGGGAGAACACGGCACTGCATGGCCTCTTGGACGACTGGAATCATTTAAGCTAAGGAGCAAAGGTCAAATAAACTTTCAGATTTGACAGTCTTCCTGCTAGGTCTTCCCTGGTCAATAATTCTTCCACCTCCCAAAATGCCTCTTTCAACGCTACCACCCCTCTCCAACATCAAGTGCTACTTGTGACTCATACATGACAATCCTGCTTCTTCTTTTTAGAAAAAGTAAGGCAGTCAGAGAGCATTACCTCACTGTCCCCCAACCAACTCTACTACTCTCCCTGTAGCTCCATGAAAGTTCTCTAACTTTGATGGGCGAGCTGTCTCTTCAATGTCCTGACACTCTGATTAATACTTATCTCCTGCATTTCACCTCGACTTGTGGCTTGCTTTCTTTTTTCCTTTCTTTCTTTCTTATTTTTAGATTTATTTATTTAGGTATACAGTGTTTTGCCTACATGTATACATGCATACCAGGAAAAGGCACCAGATCTCTTTATAAATGGTTGTGAGCCACCATGTGGTTGCTGGGAATTGAACTCAGGACCTCTAGAAGAACAACCCGTGTTATTAACTATGGAGCCACCTCTCCAGATCCTATACTTACTTTCTAACGTAAGCTAACTTGATGGTTTGAAGCACTGTTCATGAATAAAAGTTACCTTCCAGTGAGTAACATGTATCAGGATGTTCTGTGTCCCTTGATAATATGAACTCATCCAACGCTCCCAGCTCTGTAAGGTAGACACTACTGCCCTCCTTTCCTTTCATAGTGAGATAAACAAAGCAGAAAGGTCAAGTAAGCTGTCCACAGTTACACAGCAGGCGGCAAAACTGACATTTCCACCCTTTCACTTAAAAGTTGGCATGTGCTAGATTCCCAAACCTAGATCTCCAATCTCACTTTCCAATGTTGACTTCAAACTCATCTCCTGCCTTCTGTATCACAGCAGGTGTCCAGGAGGCACCTTACACTTAATGCTCAACACTGACAGAATTATTCATTCCCCATTTCCACCCCAAACAAACCTGCTCTCCCTTCAGTCTCTCATCCCAGAAAGTGGTACTAACATATAACTAACTTGCTATGGTCGGAACTGGCAAGTGATATAAAAGGAACACAGATGGAATGGGGCTCCGTGTTAATACATGTTAAATATTAGTATAATTTAGTTTTTAAAAAATACAGATATAATCTTAACAATTTGGTCCTTGTACACTGGAAACCACACCCTACCTAATTCAGCAAAGCTTCCATACTTCTTTTTTTCTTTTTTAATTTTTTAAGATAGGGTCTAGCTACATAGCCCTGGAAGTATGAAAATTCTATGTACACCATGCTGGGTTTGAACTTTTTAAAAAATCCTCTTCCTTCTGCCACCAATAGCACAATGGCTGGGACCACAGGTGGACAACACTCCTGTCTGGATCATGTGACAACATAGACTAGAGTTGCCCGTGGCCTCCATTTACACCCAAATTATAATGTGTGGGCAGTAAAGTCTAACATACTCTGGTCCCTGCCTACCTCCTCATTCTCATTTTTCTCTGTCTCTACTCTACCCTCAACGTTCTTGTCAGACCAGCTTTTTTGTGTTTCCTCTACATGCAAAACTGGTTCTCACTGGGCCAGCTTCTGACTCACAGTGTTCATATTTGCTGTTCCCTTTGACTGAAATAAATTCTTTGCAAAATCTTCTTCTTCACTCCCATTTCTGCTCCCGTCAGAACAATTCCTGATGAAATTACCTGAACACAAACCACTCCACACTGTGTCACATTTTTTCACAGCACGTACTTTTCTCGTCTTCCCCACTGAAACTAAAGCTCTGCCAAGCCATTTTCCCCTGTACTCCTGGGGGGCCTCAACTGGGCCCAACATCGATTAGTCAAATAAGTAATCAAATAAATATTGAACAAATGTGCATTTAATAAGCATGATAATGCACTAAATATTTTTCAACTTTATCAACACAAATTTTAAGTTAAAATAACATCTGAATTTAAAAATCCAAGATAACTGCATTCTTGCAGAATAAAGAAGTGTGTGTGTGTACATATGACTTTATTTCTGTTCTTACTACAGAGTTGACAACTGGGTAGCCAACTACTGTAGTGAAACTATTTATACACAGTTACTGTTCAAGTAACACATTGTCTTTCTCCTGACACTGTCAAAAATATTCATTCCACTATTCATATGTAGAAGAGCTTTTCAAGGTTGGGAGTGATGGCACACACCTTTAATCTCAGTACTCAGGAAGCAGAGGCAAGTGGCTCTTCATGAGTTCGAGGCCAGCCTGGACTAAATGTGAATCCAGGACAGCCAGGGCTACAGAGAAACCCTGTCTCAAAAAACAAAAACAAAACAAGCATGTTCTTTTTAAATTGTTAAATTCAGAATTCCCAGACTATCCCATATGAGCAATAGTGTAGTGAAGTACTGAGTGCTCTCTTTTCAATATTGAAAATGGTATTCCTACTGCTCATGTCAGATAAAATGGCATACTGCTCACGTCAGACTATTTTGAAATAAATTATAAATAAATCTCTTAATCTCACCACTAATATATCACCACTCATATCATTATGTTCTACTCTATGAACGTGTTCTATCTCTCTCCCTCACTCACCCACTCCTATATTTCTCAAAGGTTCTGGGGGTTGGGAATACAGTTCAGTGGTAGAACACCTGCCTAGCATGTGCAAGGCCTGGTTCCACCCCCTGGATTGCAAAAAGAAGAAAAGAAAATGTCTGCTTGCCCTTCCTTTTATTATTATATTACTCTGTATATATCTCCCCTAGGCACTAGGCATTCAGTCCATCTCATAAATGAAGGCATCTCTTATCACCTGCAGGGTGTTGTTTTCAGTGTGTGTTAGTAGGCATTTAATATTCATAAAGAGTGAATCACATTTCATAGCAGAAGGCCTTGGCCCATTCAACGTGCAGACTCTCATGAAAAGTGCCGCCATTTTGCCCATCTTCCAAGTACATTCTGAAATCTAAGAGGCATTTGGAATTTATTCACTATTCTAGATGTCTCAGTTGGGGGGTTTCTATTGCTGTGAAAAACATCACGACCAAAAAGCACCTTGGGAAGTAAAGGCTTTATTTTGTCTTCCATCTCTCAGGTCACACTCTGTCACTGAGAGAAGTCAGGACAGGAACTCAAACAGGGCAGCAACCTGGAGGCAGGAGCTGGTGCAGACCACCGGGGGTGCTGCTTACTGGCTTGCTCCTCTTGGCTTGCCCTGCCTGCATTCTTATAGAACCCAGGGCCACCAGCCCAGGGTGGCACCATACACAATGGGTTGGGCCCTCCTCATGATCGCTAATTAAGAAGATGCCCTACAGGCTTGCCTACAGCTGGATCTTATGGAGGCATTTTCTCAACAGAGAGTTCTTCCTCCCAGTGACTCTAGCTTGTGTCCAGCAGGCACAAAACTAGCCAACAAGATAAGGTTTACCAAGCTGGAACGTAATTTCCTCTCTCCTTGAATATGTCTCAAATCCCTTGCTTAGCCTCTTGGACTCTTCACATACCTGACTGGAGCTAACACTGGGCCTGCTTCTTCGCCATTTCCAAACAGCACGACTGTAGAAATCATCAGCTTAGTGACTTCCAACTTCTTCAAACACCTCGTCTGACTCTTTCCTCTTGAGGTCTGGGCTCCAGTTGTACCTCTGAGATACAGTGCTCAAGCAGCACCTCCTCCCACAACATCTGGCTCTTAGGCTTTGCCCGTCATGCTTTATACATTGTACTTCCCTCCCCAGCGACATGTGGACTTTGGACCTTCTAATTTACCTACATCTTTTTTCCTACATTACTTCAAAATGCAGTGTGTTAAAAGGAACCTTTATTTGCCTACCTTCTACTGTGAGTATATATATTATCACAATAGAAGGACTTGAATAGCTATAGACCACAGCAGAGAAAACCTACAGCTTGGAGTACTGGAGTATGAGGAACTGAAGATGACCCTGTAGATAATAAGAAGGCAACCCCGGGGGAGGGGAGGCCGTAAGGGAGCAAAGGTTGGGAAGGTCACCGCACGCTATCTCCTCTTTCATCTAAGTAAAGACAGTCCAGAGTATGTCTCAAGTGTATTGTGTTCTTTTCTACTTGTAGGCCATGAAGCAAGACAGATTCCAAGGTGTAAAATGGGCTCAACAGAAGGTGTTGGGACAGTGCCTGGTCTGCAGCGCTGCTTAGCGACTGCTAGCCAACTACTGTGTGTAACAACGTCCTCACTGGTGAGGCCATTGCCAAGTAATGTCAGGGCCTCAAAGGAGCTTACTTCCTAAAAGCTACTTTGATATTGATGTTGATGTTAAAAACTCCAACAGAAATAAATGGCAGTTGTATTCAGAAGTTGTTTCAAAGTAATAAAACTCTAGATGGATCTGGACTCATGCATGTTTAAAACAAAAGGAAACTGTAACCCTGAGAACTCCAGCAGACTGCGTCCTGGCATTAGTCACTCTCTCCAGCCCACCCTAGTGTGTCTGTGGCCCTTGTCTGCTATCTCTGCTCTCACACTTCATGCATCTTGGCCTCAGAGCTTTTCTTTCCCCCAAGTGTCCCCACAGGTCTACCCCATGTCAGTAGGCATGCCAGTGGCACCAGAGATACAGTTTCCTACACTTAGTTCTATAGAGAAATCTTGAAATTTCTAGAAACTCTGTGTTATAACTAGAGCAGAGTCTGGGCGCTGAGTCCCAAAATGACACGATTTGTGAATAACCTAGCAGTGCCAGGTGAGACTCTCTCTTTACAGACCTATTGCATACATATAAGCAAAGACAATCTGCAGCCCCAAACACCAAAATGAAAGCTTGACCAACAAATAAATTTGATTTTTTTTTTTTTTTTTTTTTTTTTTTTTTTTTTTTTTTTGCCTAATTTTCCAGCTGGTGACACCAGATCATAATAAACTCAATGGAACAGTAAACTTTGGTGCTACTAGGCTTTGTCTAGCTGTGTGACTGGGTAAGTCACCTGACTGCAACATCTGCCTCCTTCTCTATAAAACATGAAGAGCTTCAGCCTAGATGTGTTCTACAGTTACACTCTAGGCTAACTAATCTCTTATTGTAACACAGGACTCAAATCAAACCACAAATCCACATCATAACCACTCAACAATTCAAAACAGCCGCTGTAATGCAGGTACTAGACTATTTTCAAGACAGTGAGAAGCTTCATATAAGGAGGCAGTAAGAGCGGTCTGACACGTCAGCTCCTTCATTCATGCTTGAAGACGACCCTATCTAGCAGAGCAGTCAAGTTTCCATGGCTACAGTTAGGGTGGAATGGGGATGGGGTGGCAGCACACAGAAGGGAGGGACGAAGGGAGGTGAACTATGAATCCCTACAACTAAAGACCAAAACAGTACAGCCCACTGCTTCCAATAGGGATGGGTACCTATTGCTTCCACTGCTTCCTACTACGTGGTGGGAATCAAACTCAAGCTGGCAACAAGCACCATCCTGTTGGCCCCATGACTCATTTATTTCAAATGTATGTATGTGCATATATGTCTGTACAGGGTATGTTATATGTGTGTGCACACACTTAATTACTTAATGAATTAATATGCAATAAAAATTGGGCTGGAGAGATGGCTCAATGGTTAAGAGCACAGGCTGCTCTTCCAGAGAACCCGGGGTTCAATTAGCAGCACCCACATGATGGCTCACAGGTGTCCATACCCCAGTCCCAGAGGACCTCACACCCTCTTCTGGCCTTCAGGCTTCGTATGAACATGGTACACCTACACAGGCAAATCATCCTTATACTACCTAAAACAAAGCTACGTCTTTTTAATATGATAACCCTGAAAAACAAACAAAAGGTCAGGAGTTACAGAAGGAAAAATGTCTCTGCACAAACAAAAAGTGTTCTTCATTTCTGTTTAGTAAACACATCCCGCATGCCTGGAACTCCTGCACGCCGTAAACAAACACATCCCGCATGCCTGGAACTCCTGCACGCCGCGGCTTCACAGTCAGTTCAGTTCAGGGATTCTGGTCTGGTAGGAGACATTGGTTTCCATGTACAATTAAAACATTTCCTTGGCCTAAAGCACAAAAGCAGTGTTTCACCCCGTCTACCAGCCCTCTACGTGTGCCAAGTCTGTGTGTGTGTGAACATCCTGAAACACCTACTGCAGACAACCTTCAGTTCTCGCTGAGGCGGTCCTTCAGTTCCCAGGCACAGCGATGACTCCTATGGTGCTGGCAAAGGTTCCTCTTTAGTGTCTGAAATTAACTCAGGATTGCTCCTCCCACCACTCACGTCATTTACCTCTCTCTGGCCTGCCCTGCTGCTCTGAAGTATGTAGTTGACTATCATCCTCGCTCCTAACCTGGCTTGTCATAACCTGTTAATTGGTTTTCTTGGTTTTGATTAGCATAGTTACGAAACCCTTTTCAGCATGACCTGGGAACTCTTCCATGCTTGTATACTTCTCCCTTAAAATAGTCCTAACTAGGCTTGACCTGGCCCCATAGGACAGTGTTAAACCCTGTAACACTAGCACCCAGGCAAACTTGTCTAAGTATCTGAGTTTGTGACTGGTTAGAACTCTAACCGCCCTAACAGTGCCTTCTTTCTGTGGCCCACTCCTCCAACCCAGAGCACAATCTAGGGCCGAGGAGGGATTTAGCAATTAGCTGTGGGGTGACCGACTTATGGGACTATGATATTTGGTGGTTGCCCAATCACATTTTGTAAATGCTACTAGCAATGGACGGAATTTTCACTGTGGGCAGTTAACAGAGAAATTCCCACTCCTCTGCTCTCTGTACTCGGCCGCCCACACTACAGACTATGCTTTCAGCTTTCATCCTATGACCAAAATGACAATAAATTTGGACTCAGCGTTTGCCTCACTCCCCTCTATCCTCTCCTGGCCTCTTTTGCACACAACTACTGTGCTACCCTGGAAGAAGCGGCTATGAATCTGTCCATCCACCACAGTCCCAGCACGCGAGGGTGTGAAGCAGTGAACACTTAAAGGTAGTTGTCCTGGAGATGAATGGATATCCTGAGTGTAAAACAGGGCAGTCAATTGCAATGAAGGCAGAGATCATGGGCGTCTCTTTTTTGAAAGTTACCCATCACCAAACAGGCTTAAATGGTATTATGAGAAAAATGTTATAAAAGGTTGATTGGGCATCCAGTTTTCCACCAAAGTTTCAAAAACATGCATTGGAAAAGACAGCCTTTACAACAAATGGTGCCTGGGAAACTGGATATCCAAATGAAAAAACTGCAACTAGCCTGTATAAAAAAAACTCAGCCTGTATAAAACCGGTTAGAAACAAATCAAAGCTTTAACTTAAGACTTGAAACTCCAAAACTGCTATACAAAAGCACAAGGACAACACTTCAACACATAGGCTCCAATAGCCCAGGACTGTAAAAATGAAAAATTGGAGAATTTTAGCTCCCTGTATACTAACAGGATATTAACATACATAATCTAATATGTGTAATAATATACATGTATATGTAAAAAATTTGCTAAAAAAAAAGAAGAAAAAACATACAGTCTATAAAGAACTCACAAATTAAATGTCCTAAAGCCGATTTGTCTATGACTATGCAAATGAACTGAACAAACAGTTCTCAAAAAAGAAATACAAATAGCCAATAAATATATTAAAAAAAAGTCTCCCTAGCCATCAGGAACATGCAACTTGTGACACTGAGATTCACATCTCACTCCAGTCAGAATGCCTGTCATCAGGAAAACAAACAACATCAGCGAAAATATAAAATAAAAAATAAAAGAAAGAAACCAACTACAAAAAAGCTGGTATAGCCGTGGGAAAAGAAGAGCCCATATATAATGCTGTAAGGATGTAGACTGCTGTAATGACTATGGAATCAGGGTGGCAGCTTATCAAGCAACTAAAAATAGAACTACCGTGACCCAGCTATACCACTCCTGTGTATATAAGCAAAGGAATCTAACCCAGCATATCCCAGAGACGCTTGCATTTCAGTGTTTACTGCTGTACTATTCACAAGAACCAAGGTATGGAACCAGCCTAAATGGCCATCGGCAGATCAATCAGTGAAGAAAACTCTATAAATTGTGTATAAATACACAATGGAGTTTAACACAGCCATAAAGAATATGCAATTACATCATCAGCCACAAAATGAATGGAACCAGAGATCATCATGTTGAATACAATAAGTCAGATTTTAGAAGGACAAATATGTTTTCTCTCATAAGAAAGGTCTAGATCTACATATATATACATATGTATATTGACATGAAAGTATTAAGGGGACCCTGAGAAAAGGATCTAAAGAGGAAAGGGCAGACAAGATAGTAAGAGGGGAGAGAAAACATTTTCTCTCATACTTGAAATCTACCCTTAAATAGATATTCAGATATTTCACACTTGAGGCCTGCTTTCATACTATGTGTGTGTGTGCCTGCGCACAGGCATCCATACATGTAGGTACAGATGCTGGCCATTGTCCACTAAAAATATTGATTTTCCTAGAAGGGGATTTTGGGGTAGGCAGGTATTCTCAAATTCTCCCTCTTTCCTCTCCCCTTCCTCCCTTCCTCTCTCCCTCCTCTCTCCTCTCCTCTTCTCTGCTCTGTCTGTCTCTCTCTCCTCTCTCTTCTCTGTGTCTCTGTCTCTCTTCTCTCATCTCTCCCACCCTCTCTCCTTCTCTCTCTCTTCCCTCCCTCTCTCTCTGCCTCCCTCCCTCTCTCTCCTCTCTCTGTCTCTCTCTCCTCTCTGTCTCTTTCGCTCCTCTCTCCCTCTGTGTGTGTGTTTACACATCCATCCATCCCTAACAATATTTCACTAATTTACAAGGCAGCAGTATGTGGTTTATTCAGTTTCATATCTTTTACAAGTACATACAAAAACCATAAAACAGAACACTACTCAAGGCTCATCTGGGAAAGCACTTGCCTAGCCATGCAAGGTCTTAGGTTTGATCACCAGCACCGTAAAATAAAATAAAACAAGTAAATAAGTAAATAAAATAAAGGGGACTGGGGACGTAACGGAACTGGTATCATGCCTGCCTAGCAGGCAAAGCCCTGAGTTTAATCCCTGGCACTGTATAAACTGTGTACGGCAGCGCACATTTATAATCTCAGCACCGGGGAGGTCAAAGAGCAGCAATTCAAGGTCATCTTCAGCTACACAGCCAATTCAAGGAATTCAAGGCCAGCCTGGTCTACAGAGTGAGTTACAGCCAAGGACACACAGAGAAACCCTGTCTAAAAACCAAAACAAACAAACAAACAAAAAAAAAAAAAAAAAAAAAAAGAAAGAAAGAAAAAAAGAAAAAGAAAGGGCGTTCACTCAGGTCCCCAAATATGTTATTTCTTGAGACTGACATAAGCAGAGCGCTGGCAACGGGCTGGAGAGGCAGGCTTTGCTCCTCACCTTTGCAGAACATGAAACTGTCTGAGAAGCAGTCAGTTGTGAGCCAGGAGCCAGATTATGCTCTGCCTGCCTCGGAGTTCTAATTTTGGCCTATGGTGAGTAAGTTTCCTTTTTCTTTGAAAGCAAGGCAACAAAAACCATCTTGGTGCTAAATCATGTTATTTATGTATGCTATGACTTAAAACTATCTTTATTTGGAATAAAAGGAAATAGAAATGCCACAAATGACTGTAATTCATCAGCAGTCCAAAGATCTCATTTTAATTCATAAAAATAATTCTTTATTATAGTGGGAAGTGGTCTTCAAAGCTAGTAGCAATGCTACGTTCATTAAAACACACAGGTTTCTTGGGAGGCAGGCAGATCAGTCTGAGTTCGAGGCCAGCCTGATCTACAAACTGAGCTCAGGACAGCAAAGATAACAAACAAACTGTGTATTGAAAAACCAAAACAAAACAAAAACCCACATATATTTTAAATGCTAGAATCACATCCTAACTCAGACCCTCAAATGATGATGGCAGCACAGAGCACTTCTCCATGCTGGTGTAATGAAATGTGAACACCACCCTTTAGAGTCATTTACAGTAAGACAGACAAAATGAGCAAGGGCCCACAAAATGGAAGAGTCTTCTATTTTAATCTCCTTTACTATATAATCCCTCAGCAAAACTCAAAGCAGTCTGGGTTTCAAAATGCACTTACTACTCTTTTCAATCTTTTGTGACAGTATTAATTGTGATGGTATCTACAGGAAAAAGCTGGTGGTAAAAACAACGCAGACTCTAGATGCCCAGAATCATATACACTTGTGTGTGGAATAAAATATGCCTTAAGATAGCTATAAAATTTTCAATAAAGGACCAACAAAATGATGCAACAGGTAAAAAGTACTTCTGTGCAATCCTGAGGAACCAAATTTGATCTGTGGAACCCAGGTGGACAAGAACCAAGTCCTAGAAGCTGCCCTCTGGCTTCCCAAGTGCACAGTGCCACCTGCATTCAAACTCTCCCCGTCACTCACACCAACACTATAATATATTTGAAAGTTTTTAATGTTTCAAATATGGGCTACAGAGATGGTCCAGAGCTAAAGAGCACTTGCTGCTCTTGTAGGTCAGAGTATGGTTCTCATCACCCATGCTGGGCAACTCACAACTGCCTTTCACACCTGCATGTGGGCACAATACCTACACACATATACACATGCATGCTCTCAGTTTAAACATTAATCTTAAAATGTTTCAAATAAGCTAGGCAGGTGGTACATAGCTGTGATCCCAGCACCTGGAAGGTAGGAAGATGGCCTCCTGCATCCTGTTCTACACCAATCATCCAGTCAGATCTACCTGCTCACTCATGTTCTGAGCCTTTGTGCACACTCAGAGCTGCAGGCAGTTCAATGTAGAACACTTCCCTAGTGTGGGCTCCATCTCCAGCACCACAAACCACATCAAAAGGAGCGCCTATACCCTTTAAGGAGCATCTCAAACCCCGTGTCTTCCAGGACTTCCTTTTAAAACCAATTCCTATGTCAATCACATTTGACTTGAATGTGCACAAGTTCAAGGCCATCCTGCTAGATAAATTGTCTTAAAAAAATTTTTAAGGGGACTGAGGGAAAGAGAGAACCTTTGTCTATGAAATACAATTAGAAATGCGTAAACATAAATAATGCATGAGCCTTGTGCTGGAGAGTACAATGCTGGAAAGCAGGAAGGTCGATAAAACCTTAATTAAATACAATGTAGCATCCTAGATTGACCCTGGACCAGAAAAAGAACATAGTGAAAAAAACTGATGAAATTGAAATACTGTATTAAAGTTAATGTTTATATAACAGCATTAATTTCTTGGTGATGATAAATGTACCATGGTTATTATTTAGAAAGGCAGCACTAAGGAAAATTAGCCAAAAACTACACAGGAACTCTCTATATCATCCTCGCAGTTTTCCTTAAAATCAACCCAAAATAAAAAGCTTATTTAAATATTTTATTCTAAATTTTTCTTTTCACTTACTTATCTTATGTACATGAATGCTTTGTCTGCATGCACATCTGTACCCAGAGAGTTCAGAAGAAGGCATCAGATCCCCTGAAGTGGAGTTACAAATGTTATTAACTGCCATGTGGGAACTGGAAATCAAACCTAGGTCCTCTGGAAGAGCAGCTTTTAGCCTCTAAGCCATCTCTCCAACCCCACACTACAAATACACTTTAAACAAAGAAGGATTCTGCTGCTTCTCTATTATTGTTGTTGTTGTTATTATTATTATTATTATTATTTTCTGAGACAGATCTCTATTATGCGGCTCTGGCTATTCTGGAACTTACCATGCATAGACCAAGCCTAGGTCTGGAACTCCCAGAGATCTGCCTGCCTTTGCCTCCAGAGGGCTGGGGTTAAAGGTATATGCCACCATGCCCTGCTTTTCCCCAATGAGCTTAAAATACCTTTAATCTAATGATTCTAAAGCCACATTGATAAGCCTTGGTCATATCATAATATACTTACTTGGCTTTTAAACTAAATACACTAGGGGCGCTGAGGACATGGTTTAGTGGCTGAAAGTGTTTGCCATACAATTCTGATGACCTTAATTCAGATCTCAAGAGTCAGCACAAGGAGCTGGATGGACCACAAATGTGTCTTCCCACCAGCACTGCTATGGGAGCGTCATGGAAGCCTGCAGGCCACCTTCCTGCTGTATGTAGCGCAACAGCACAAACAAGAGATCTTGTCTCAAACATGACAGAAAGCAAAACCTGGTTCCTGAAGCAATCCTCCACATGTGTGCCTTAGACCATGTAAGAGCCCCACACAGCCCCTGACATCCGTACGTGACTAAAACAAAGCAAAATGCAGTACACTGTAGCACCGCCCTGGTTCTTGGGATTTAGTAGAATACTATTTAAATTTTAAAATCAAACTTGAAAGGGGAATTTTTTTTGTTATTTAGCCCCCTACAAGCAGGCTATGTAATCGCTAGAGGATGATTAGTCACACGATGACAGAAATCAAGCAACTTTGCTAAGTGTAAATAGTCCAGATTAAAATGGTCATGTTAACAACAAACTAGACAAATAAAGTACAGTTTCAACATGCAAACAGACTTCTGACAAGATATTTGGGATTCAACAGGAAGAAATTTATATGATCAAGTAGAAAACCCTCTCAAGGGCTAGGGAGATGGCTCAGTGGGTAAAGGCACTTGCTGCCAAGTCTGATGACCCAAGTTCCATCTCTGGCTCCCACAGTGTAAGAGAAAACCCACTCCCACAAGTTATCTTCATACTTTCACATGTGTGCTGTGGTGTGCACACCCATCCATACCCACACTCATACCCCCCCACCACAAAAATACATCAGTCAAAAAGAAAGGGAGTGATCAGAAAGCTACTCCCTCCCATTTGAGATAAGGTTTCTCCTTGTAAACTTCGCTGGCCAGGAATTCACTATGAAGACCAAGCTGGCCTTGAACTCACAGATCTGCCTGCCTCTGCCTCCCAAGTGTTGGGATGCAACAGAAGCGTGCACCATCACACCTGGCAGACAACTACTTTAAGTTAACAAGAATTTTCTGAGCAGGGATCAGGCAGTAAAGTGATTTTTAAAAGAAAAGAAGAAAGAAAAAGAAGAAGAAAAAGAAGAAACAACACTGGAGCTGGAGAGATGGCTCCCACGTTTAAGAGCAATTGCTCTCTTGCAGAAGTCTTGAGCTTGGTTCCCAGCACTCACACAGCTTCTCACAACTGTTTATAACTCTAGTTCCCTGGGTCCAGTACCGTCTTCTTACCCTTGCGGGCACTGTGCACACAGGTGGTACACCCATACACACGTAGCAAAACACTCATACACAAAAATATAAATAAACAAACCTATTTTTAAGACAAAAAGGAATTTTTGAGATGTAAAATACTACTTTCCTTCAAAAATCTTTGTATATGAATATTAAAATTGTCACCAGGCGTGGTGGCACACACCTGTAATCCTAGCACTCAGGGAGATAGAGGCAGGAGGAGTTCGAGGTCAGCCTGGTCTACAAAGTGAGTCCAGGACAGCCAGGGCTACACAGAGAAACCATGTCTTGAAAACAAACAAACAAAAATTGTCCACTTGAAAAAAGGACTCAGTAATAAAATGCCCATGGTGTGCAGGAATGGTGTATCAATAGCACAGACATGAAACTATCTCAGCTCACTGTTAGCGTGCTTTCTTAACCTAAGTTCAAGGTGACATCAAAAGAGGTTCATGTCTAAAGACTATCTCCTAACATTTACTTCTAAGCCCGAAGCCATTATTCAGGTACAGTCAAAAGTGGACTTGCAAGCATCTTCCTCTTTTGCTGAGTTCACACCAAACGTATTAGTTCTGTTACAGCCAAAGACCAAAAGGAAATCCATTTACATGGAGTACTATAGCCAGACTAGAACAACTGCCCCCTGTTCCTAACAGTGTTATTGAGTTCACACAGGCTGAATTACAGCAATCATGCAGCTGATCACTAATCAGGCAACAGGATAGCCTGGGCAGATAAGAACTTAAAGATAATGCCAACTCGCTCTAGCCCACACAAGAGCCACACTACAGTGAAGACAACACAGAGAAGTGCATTCTGGAAGAACGGATTTCCTCAGCGCTCTGCAGAGCATTTGTACCGTGGGCAGTTCGTGACGCATGTCTTTAGTTTTCAGCTGTCTTCCTAAGCGGCTCTGTGATGTTAAACTAATTTCGACCACACAGAACAAGAAAAATAACACAAAACCAGCCCTCTTTATAACTTGTTAAATTACATGAATTTCAATCAAGGAACTCCCAAGGCCCGATTCAAATGCCTCACTGGTTCAGAGAAGGGAAAATGAAGCTTAAGAGATTAGAACCAACCTCATAAGGTTTCTCTGTGCCCTGTTTTACACAGCGTCTCCATGTCCGAACTGAGTTATTACCTCTAAGAGATTTATAAACACCAGTGTGTTAAATTCTGCTGGCTAGAAAACACGTCTTAAAATTAATAATCAGAGAGCTGGGCGTGGTGGCGCACGCCTTTAATCCCAGCACTCAGGAGGCAGAGGCAGGTGGATTGCTGTGAGTTCGAGGCCAGCCTGGTTTACAGGGTGAGTCCAGGACAGCCAAGGCTACACAGAGAGACCCTGTCTCGAAAAACAACAACAACAACAATGACAACAAATTTAGCACCCGTGGCTCCAGATGCTTCATAGTCCGAGACCCCATCTTAAATTGGCCTTTACTATTTATACGCTAACTCCTGGAGCGCCTCTTTCTCCTCACTTCCCTTAAGCTTCACCTGAGGAAAAAAAAAATCGGCCAAACCAGATGCCACAAGAAAAGGACAACACAGAAAGCATCTAAATACCTAAATGTGTATTGCTGAATGTTTTCACCTACCCTTTAAGAAAACCTGTAAGCAAAGGTTTTAGGAACAAACTAGTCTGTTTTACCTCTTTCCTTAGTTTTGTTCACCCCACCCCCATTACTCTTAAAAACAGCAGACAGAAACACTAGCTTGAGAGAAACTATTTCTATTTTTTAACTGTTTACTTTAAATTAAAGGTAACTAAATCCAGGTGACACTGACTATTGTGAGTTAGAGCTTTTGAGGACAGGACATCCTGCCTGCAGGGAATTTAAACCTACCTGCCAACTACACAGAATGGCATCTTAACGCTGAGAAGGATCAGACTGGAACGAGGGAGAAGCTGAGGCAGTGATGCGCTTGGTTCTTCGATATGCTCACCTCACTCCCCTCTGTCTATTAGGCATAGACACTGCCGTTTACTAACCACTAGTTCTATAGCCGTGCCCTTTTACTAGAGAGCCTGGCCTGCCGTGACACTGAAAAGGGTCAGCCTTATAGAGCTCTGGTACTCCATCAACTCTGTCACACACGCACCACAAACAACTGGATCATGGTGGGTACCTGGCAAGGTTAGACCAGGCTGATGCTTTTCCTGGAATCTGGATGAGGGACCTAATAAAATCTAAGAGTCTATACGGAAAAGGAAATGGTCGCATTAGTACAAGCAAATGAGGGGTTTATAGAAAAGACAGACTAACTAGGCAGCTTCACAGGCAGCTGGCATCCAAGCATAGGTAAGTGATGAAACAGGACAGGCTGCGTGCTCAGCAACTGTAGTGCCCTCCTGACTCCTGGAGCAGGACGTCTGCTTAACTGCTTCTTCATAGCATTTCTCCACTTCCTTATACCTCTTGGTCTCCCACCACACCCCAGTCTTCAACTCTGGCTGTTCTGGAACTTGCCCTGTAGGCCAGGCTGGCCTTGAACTTACAGAGATCCACCTGCCTCTCTCTGTCTCCGCCCCCTGAATGCTGGGATTAAAGGTTTGCACCATCACCATTTGGCTTCTAAAAAAATTTTAAGGCTTATTTCTACTTTTTATTCCAGTTTCTCTCTTTTTTCTCCAGGTGGGATAGATCCTCACTCGAAGCTGAGCTTCTACAAACCTTATCCTAGAGATGTGGCAAAAAACTACAATGACAAGAGAATCAAAGGAGAATCCTCAATAATCACATTCCATCAGTAGTTTGCAAATTAAATATAAATAACTAATTGTGTAATACAAAATTTAAATACAGTATTCCAATTCTTTGCATACAACCTAGTTTTGCCATACAATATAAATTACTATCAGCACAACATTGAGAATTGAAGATCCTTGCACATTAACATGAAGAATGTCAAGTGTCTGTCTGAAACATCCCTCAAAAATAGAAGCTAAAATGATAGGCCTCGCAAGCAGCCAACAAAGGTTGCCATTTACTGATTGGTATCTTCAAGACCAGGCATTCTACACGCATTATGTCATTTCTTATTATGAAACAGGAAGAATCATTCCTACTTACATATGGTTAAGTGACTTGTTCTGGTTTCACAACCAGTAGACGGAGGTGGGAACTTAATTTGCTCTTGCCTGAATCCAAAAGCTGTGTCTTTGTAGATTACACTAGCACCTCCCAACTTTTGTGACACCATGGCATATACTGGAGAGGACTTTAGTGGAAGAGATTTTTTTTTTCCTTACAAGAGTATGCCATGAAAATGAAATGTAAAGTATTACAGGTTACTAAATACTGACTGGTATAAACCTTGTAAATAATCTCAAGTCATCAAACTGAAGAAGTTTACCCAAACTGTCCAAATACTATTTCACTTGCTGTAAATTCTGAAGCTATCTCAGAGGGAGGTGGTGTTACATCTTCATGATCCTATACACTGGAAGGCTGAGGCAGGTTGAGAGTTGCAGGTTATATACACAATAAGCCCATATCAAATAAGCAAGACTTAAAATTGAACATTCAATCCCAAGTAGCACAGCTACACCACCCTACACACACCAGCTGGGAATATGTATATAATACAGTAGCAAACTGTGGTTAAATGCAATTTGACATAACAAGAACTTCCCAATAACATCTAAAGGAAATCCAAAGGCGGGAAAACAGTACTGAGGTCTTCCTTAGTACTGAAGCCTATGCAAACTTACTCATTTGAACATCCGTAGTGCTCTTACTCTTTAACACTGACTTTTAACAATAATGAAGTTAACGGTGCTCGGTATGTTTTGCTTTGTATTCCTACCATATTTAATCCTCTCAAAGATTCTGAAGGACGTCTATTTTCTATATCTTTAAAGAACTGAGGCCAATGCAAATGACCTTCTAAGGTTACAGTTGGTAAACACGTATCAGAATTTGAAGCATTCTGACTTCAAAGCCCATGCTGCTCATCCCTACATGAGAGTACAGCTGCGTAAGAAAGAAAATAGATGAACCAGGAGAGATGAGAGCAGTGGATTTCACTTTAAACTAAACTGAATAGTCTCATAGTGCTAAAGTAAAACGGCTCACACGACCAAAGGAAACTTTCTGCTACCAAAAAAAGGGGGCGATGGGGATAACTGCAGTACCACTTAGGGTGCTTTTAATATATCATATAGGTAAATTTTACTTTAATAAATACCATGAAAGATCTTTTTTAAAGCTTTAGAAATACTAACTTTCTGTGCCTGAATGTTTAATCTGCACATATGCACATGCGCCATGTGTGTGCCCACAGGTGGTGGTGAGCGCTGTGCGCGATGAGGACCTAAGCCAGGTCGTGTTAGGACGGCATGTGCTCTTAGCTGCTGAACCACGTCTCCAGCCCAATGGAGGACTGTCTCAACTCCACATCCGCCATTATGACACAGCTCAGGTAAGACCAGCTGTTTCCGTAACCTACTCCAACTTACTGGTTTACTTTGCTCAAAATCTGTCCTTAAAAAAAAAAAAAAAAAAACCTGAGAGAGGGGGAAAAAGTTTCATGAATTTGGAGGCCAAGATTCTGTCTCAAAACAAAAAGCTTGGAGGGTGGGGGGAAGAAGCTGGTAAAAATTAAAAACAAATGTTTCTGTACTTTGACCTTTACTTAAACTTTTCAAATTCTGTATGCTATCACGTGTTCTTAGTTAAAGGAACTAAAGGTCTTGAATAAAGATTTTTCCAGATACTTGGATAGTTCTGCTCGCCCAAGTTTTTTCAATGGTCAATATTAATCAAATCACAGAACATGAGACTACACTTTTAATTTCACAACTGACTGATCAATATAGAAAATGCTAAAGTCACTGGTGTGGTAATACGCACTGGAATCCCAGCCCTGGGGAAGCTCACTGCAGGAGGATGAAGACTTGGAGGCCAGCTGAGGATGCAGGCTGTCTTGTCTCAAAACACAAAAACTAACGCAGGGGAGAAAACTAATACTCTTGTGTTTTATTATCAGACTGAGAGGCCCCGTGAACCAGCACAAGCTTCAGCAAACCTATAGGTAATAGTAAAAGCTCAAGTGCCTGCTAAGTCCCAGAAGCCATGTCCAGCCACAGAAGACACCTCTTATACAGACAATGGTAGCCCAGAACCATGATTTGAATTTGTTTCTTCTGGAAGCTCAAACTCCGCTGTGTATCTTTTCCTTTATTTTCAAGCTGCCACTTAGAGCTTCTGCAATACACAAACAAGCACCTGGCACATCTTAAAGCACAAAGTGTCAGAGATGATGGTGGTGGTATCTGTCCTTTGAGGTGTCACAAAGTGAAACTGGAACTTTCCAGTGACTTCTTGGAACATGCTTATAAGACCCTGCGACTCATACTTAGTCTCATCTAACAGATTCCTCAGAAATACGAATAATGAATATGCCTGGATGTATTGGTAAGCTAATACCAGAGAATTTTATATGGCTTACTGGGCCTATCAAAGTTTAAAATGAAATTATCCTGACTAAAACATGTCTGACTATACATAAAAGCCACTTGAGTATAAGGCAACATGCTGTAGTCTGGAAGCCAATTTTTTTATTTCGAAAAACCCAATAAAAAAACAACTCCCTCCCCCGCCCTGAACGTATCACAATCGTTAGGGCTAATATGCCCCACTCCGTATGTTACCCTCTACCAACTCTATTCCTACAGCACCTCATTCCTAGATCGTCCCCACTGTAATCTCCTGCCCTCTATCACAAGCCTCAGCTTACACCATCCCATCCCTTTAATAAAAACAGGAGTTATAGAACCTCAAGAGAAAAACAAAAGTTAGGAAAAGTTTAAAAAGTATAGCTGCCCTCTGCACCCAATTATTATTATTATTATTATTTTATTTATTTATTTTTTTTTTTTACCCAAGAACTTGCCATTTATTTCACCCACCTCCCTCTTTTACGTTCCTGGACAAGCCACCTTATTAGCAGTACAAAAATACGTGCGCTCTTTTTTTACAAGCAGCACGTTCTTTATGTGACCTCTCTGTCCCAGTTTCTCTGTTTAATCATTCAATCCTCCCGGCTTTAGCCTGCCACCAAGTATCAAACTCACACAAACGCCGGACAGGCCCACCAAACACCATTCCCTATCGTCCTCAACACGTTCCAATCCAACGTGAAACCTCCCCTAAATCTCGCTCCCTCCCTTTCCGAGCCTTTCCCGGATTTCCAACACAGTCTCCGAGCTCCAAACTCCCCAACTCTGCTAAGCACCGAGCCAAGCCGGTTACACCCTCTACAACCTGAAATCCCCACGCCTTCCGGGGCCTCAATCATCAAGCCCAGCACCCGCCCCATGCCGGGCATTCCCTCCCGGGTCCCCTTGGGGGTCCTTTCTGCCTGCCTGGCTAGACCCCTACGGGCTCGGGCTGCTCCCGGGACCGGCGCAGGGGATCTAACACTCCAGCTCCGCCCCCAACCCCTCACCGAGCAGCAGCAGCTTCACTTCTTTGGCCGCCTTCTCTCCGTCCTCCCGCAAGTTGCGATCGATCATCTTGCTCCGCTCCACCGCCGCCTTATCCTCGGCGCTCAACGTGCAGCCCATGGCGGCGGCGGGAGAGGGGAACCTGGCCCGGGCTCACTCACACACCGCGGGAACCGCGACTCCTCCGGCTGAGACTCCGTCTTCTGCTGGGCGGTGGCCTCCTCCGTCAGCTCCCCTAGCGCCCGGAAGAACCGGATGTCTGCTGTCGACGACACTTCCGGCGACGCCCAGCGGCCGTTACCACTTAGAGCTCTGTGGTGGTGGGAGGCGGAGGAGGTGCGGGCAGAAGGCGGAACTCCCCGAGAGACTGGCTGTGCCCGTGGAGTGATGGAGATCGGTCGCTCCGCATCTCCCAGCCATAATACCCTTTTACTTATTGGGCTCTTGGACTTGGATCCCAAGTGTAGAAAAAGCGGGACTTCCAGCTCGCGATGCCTTCTTGAGGACGCACAGGTTTGGCGGTGAGGACCGGATTCCTAAATAAGAGCTCACAGCCCTCTGGGAATTTTACCTGGGAAGTCTCCGTCTCCAGAAAAGCCCTTTTGATCTGAGATTGTAGAGTCCGGGTCTTTGCCTAAAGTCGAGTGTTGAACACTTCAGCCAAAGTTCTCTCAGTCTGATCTTTGCGATAGGAACAAATTTCCCAGCCTGGGTTTTCATCCTTTCCTCACGCTGCACCCATTTTGCCAAGACTAGGCGTAGCCTCCTGCTCTTAAAAGTGTATCTTAGTCCTCCTGCCACTACGTACGAATATCAGTGAGCTGTACATTTGCCTGACACTCCTACGTTAGCAAAGGATCGCTCGGCTGCTAGCAAGTAATAGAACATAAAAAATAAGTGTAGTTCATTTATAATATCTCTGTGCTTCCCTTTCTCCAACGTAAACCAATGGGCCTTAGTCCCATACCCAGAAGCAAACCAGCGCCAGCATCATTCCTTAATCTAACAAGAGTTCCTTTGTGATAACCACAAACTTGTCTCTCTAGTGTCACCTGAACATCTGTAAGTCATAACCCTGTGAAGGTAATCCTGAAATACCTTTATTGACAAATGGCCCCACGCTGATTCTCACCACCTGTTTTAGGAACGGGCACTTTTTGCAGCCGTTGAAACCTTTCCCTGGAATTTCGAACATGCTTCTCTTGTAGAAGCTAAGCTTAAAAATACAAATCCCCAAGGGAAAGGTCTATACAGTGAAAATGAATCAATTAGAACATTTAATTAGGCGATGAACCTCAACCACTTCATAACACCAGTTCCAAGGCTGAAAAGTCCCCCACTCATTTCTGAATGACCATTAAAAAGAAAGAGGCTGCTTCTCCTTTATGGTCGCTTCTGGGGGGGGGGGGAGGGTTCAGAAGGCAAAAGGAAAGTGCAGCATTTATTGAGTACCTATTTGCCAGCTATGGCTAGGTGCTTCCATGTCTCAGGTCTACAACCCTGTGAGGTAGGTAATATTGAGCCGCATTGTCACCGAGGAGGAAATAGGCTCAGAGAAATTGAGCAGCTTTCCCATGTCCACACAATAATTACATCTCCCTTCTTTGAACTGTCGGGCCTCTAGAAGGTATTGCATGGGGACAACTGATAACAGAAAGCCTAAAGTTTTTACTTAGGGTGGCAGTCACCTCAATACCAAGATATAGGCAAAAATAACAGGATGATTGTCTCATCCTGTTGCTTCCTCAGCACATAAGGGAGGTTTTGTCCAGGAGCGGCTTTCAAGAGCTAAGGATTGTATATTGAACTTTACCAATCTGTCTCGGGGACTAGAAAATTCCTGGAAGGTTGTCATAGAAAAAGCTGTAGGGAAAATTCTTTCTGTGATAAAAAGGAAAGTTTTACTTTATGATCTGTTCCTATGGGGGTGGGGGAGGGGCATGGGGAACCAATATCTTAGTGTCAGGTTATTTCAGTATGAGTTAGAAATCTCCTTGCATTTAAAACATCCTTTTATGTGAAGCAAGGATTGGAGGGCAAAATTAAAAAAATTAACAAAATGGCTGCCAAGCAATGTTTTACACACACACACACACACACACACACACACACACACACACACACACACCCCTCTTCCTAAGTACCTTTCCTGTTTTTACTGGGCACACAGTGCCATCTACTGGCAGTTTCCATGTCTACCAGCTGATTGGTGGATTGATAGTATATCAAAGTTTTTCCCTGCTATAGGAGGAGGGAGATTTTTCAGCATGAGTTTTATCTCAAAAGAAAGAGAAAAAGTCTTGACGTTGAGAGGACTCTCATTGTCTGTGTATATTTTGTGAGGGGTTTCCTCGGTGGAATAGGCAGTAGACTAGAACACACAACTGACAGGAAGATAGAAACCTGGAAATTTACCTAATCCAAAAGGGGGAAAAGCAGTTTGGCCAGTTTTATTTAGTTGGTTATTTTCTTCACTGAAGAGTTGTGTTTACACACCTCACACTTTCCACAGCCTGCTGAGCGTCTCTGTGCGTCACTTCAATGGCCCCTCAGAAGGCGGAAGCATGGATATCTTCTCCAGGCTGTACAACCTCATCACACCTAAATGCTCTGCAAAAATGCAGGTATCTGATCAAGTTAGACCTTGAACTCCTTGAAGGCGGAGACCGCACATCATCTGTGTGTGTCTCGGGGGATGTTGGTGTTCAACTATTTATGAATTGAATAGAACTGGAGGAGTCGGTATTGATATAATGTAACTTTTATCATAAAATTTATTAGTTGCTCAAAGGGGAAACTACTCCGCTCCAACCCACTTTCCCCCACTGATGGGCGATTCACCAGAAATGTGTTCAGCTATAGACCACATCGACCTCTGCTTCTACCTTGACCCTTCAGTATTCAATCGAGGGAAGTAGAATGGACAGGATCAGGTAGGTGGCCTGTCCGGCTTTCAGTTACTCCCTATCCATTGAAAATTGCTGTTACTAACCAACATGGTCCCTATAGTCTTAATAAACAGCAAAGCCCAACTCTCTGCCCTCTCTCCAGCCTAGGGCTGAGGCAGGAGACAGAGTGAAGTCTTTATCACAGAAGCTAATTTTGAGAGCAATGAATTGGGAGAGCGGGGAGGCATCTCATGGACTGTGGAAACCCCGCCCTTCCTGTGCCCGACCTTAGTCTCTTGTACCCGAGTGTCCAGGGGGGGGCTGGAAGTGGGTCACTGCCATGAGGAGAGAGATCAAGGAGGCCAGTCCTGGAAAGAAAAGATTGGCAGTATTATTGATCAGAGTAATTTACCTGGCCTTTCTGTATCCAGCCACATTACCAATTCAAAGACTAACGTCCACCCTCATCTCTTTGATGCCCAGTCACTCTAGTTACTCAAAAGACAGGGAGGAAAGAGGCATCCTTTTCCACACTTGTCTCTGCTGAGATCAGGACCCACACTTGATCTCCTACATGCAGGAGAGAGCTGCAGAGCATTCTTCTGTCTTCTCCTACACTACCCTAATTACAGTTTTCCTTGCTGCTGGCCAAATTCAGGAAAGAGTTCACCCTACAGGCCTTCTCACTTTAAGAGAAATCTTAGACATTAAAAAAATAAATAAAATAAAAACGCTCTATGAACTTGTGGAGACACTTGGCTAGTTGTTGTTCTCTTTTGTTTTGTTCTGTTTTGATTTTCAACCTAGTAAGCAAATGAGAAGATGCGGGCCATTTTCTTACCTTGTTTCAGTGTATTACTCTGGACTATTACACTGGAAGGAAGTAAACCTCAATGGTCCCCAGAATAAGAGCGCCTAGCCTGCTGCTCCAGTGCCTACCCTTCAGAAGCTCCCCTGTTTCCTGAGGCATGAAAAGTTCACTGGTAGAAAGGCTTTACCTCACCTTTGTGACCCTTTTCTCTCATCACTGTACCCAGATCCCCTCCCCCAATAGTCAAAGATCACAGCCAAGTCCAAGGCTTTTTGCCACACGTCCATCCTGTTGACTCTGGTCCCTGACCCAGGAAACGCCAAGCAAAAGCTAAGTCCAGAGACCCCCAGCCCAAACCCCAGGCAACTGGAAAAGCGGTCCATGAGATCAGAAACCGGCCCCAAGCCTTAATTCTCTCCCAACTGTCCATCATGACTCCAGCCTTGGTGAGGGGGCAGGACGGAGGTAGCTGTCCGACATGATGATGTCGCTTGTGAGTTGCTGTTCCAGGAACTCCGAGGTCTCCTCAGCAATCTGGCCTGGGATTCGAAAGTCAACAGCAGGTGGTGGCTCCTGCTTAGGACTGGGTAGGGGCCGGGAAACCCAGTTCTCAGAGGTCCCCTGGAGGAACTGCAGGAAATTCTCTTCAATGGAGCCCTCCCGACTAGGCAACCTTAACTCCTCCTCCGGAGCTGCCTTAAAGAAGCAGACAAACTGTTTGCTAAGCTCGCCCCGGATCTGACGGTTGAGACATCCGTAGAAAAAAGGGTTGGAGGTAAAGCAAAAGTAGCCGATCCAGGTCACCACGTTCTCCACCTGTCCTGTGGAAATGGGCTGAGCGCTCAGGGCAACGTAGAGATGGAAAGAGAAGTAGGGCAACCAACAGAGCAAGAACTGTCCCCCAACAGCCAGGAGAACCACTGCTGCCTTCCCACCCCCAAACGTCCGGTGTGGAGTGGTCTGGTGAGCCCCGGAGCTGGTGACCATAGTAGAGCGGCTACTGAGAGACTCGGAGCGTTGCCGGGGCGTCTCCATCCACGTGGGCAGCGGCCCGTGTTGCATGGCAGCCACGCGAGCCACTCGGAACATGCTGCAGTAGACCACAAAGATCAGGATCAAGGGGAGCAAGAAGTAAAGGACAGCAAAGACTACCACAAAAAGCTGGCAGTAGGCACTGTGGCTCCATTGGAGAGAACAGCCTGGGTTAACACTGGGAGCTCCTTCCTCCCAGGCGACCCTTCCCAACACTGGCACGGAAGCCATGGCCAAGGCCTTGACCCACACGCCCACCAGCACGGAGGCCACCAGGCCCAGTGTCATGCGCACCTCGTAGCGCATGGGGTGGACCACGTAATAGTAGCGCTCCACGTTAATGGCGGACACGGAAAGGATGGCCAGGCTGACAAAGCAAATGCTCAGGAACAGGTAGAGGCGGCAGGCCACCTCCCCAAAAAGGGCATGGTCAAAGAGGGCGGAGCTGGAGAGCATGGCCAGCGGCATGAGGGTGAGGGCGGCCAGCAGGTCCACCAGACAGAGATGGAAGACAAAAACGAACTTGCGGAGGGCAGGCGTCTTGGCGATAACAGCCATCACAGCAGCGTTGCCAGCCACAGCCGTGAGGTCCAACAGGAGCATGAAGAAGAGGGCCACTGATTCTGAAGCCACGTCCCGCAGCCCCAACTCTGGGACCCCGCTGGCAGTAGAGGGACCTGGGGTTTGAAGGGACCTTCCCAAAGTGGACGAATTTCCTGATGACTGGGGGATGGGTGAGGACTCCATGGGGCCGAAAGAGGACACCCAGGGCACTTCCTGTCACAGGCCCATCCCCCATCCTACTCCACAACCCTGGGATGTCAGCCCAGGCCCAGGCTTCCCAATTTCGTTGGGGGCCTTCTGCTGGAGCCTGTAGGGCAGGCTCTTGTCACCAGCCAGGTGACAAGCTGGGCTCCTGTGTGAACAGAGCGCCAGGACAGGCAGCTCTGAGCTCAGGAGCTCATAACCAGTTTCTGTCAGGAGGTAGCCCGCAGGGCCAGCCCCGGCGCAGGGAAGTAGCAATCACACGAAGGGTGGATCCTCACATGCTCTAAGCCACCTTCCCAGTGGCCTCTGGCTCCTCTTTTCCCATTTCCTTTCCTAGTTCTCCGTGTTTTTCTTCCCCTTTGAGGGCACTCCTAAAGCTGTTTCCCTCCTCCGGGGGTCCGCGCTTTACTCTAGGACGGTGATCCGGCTTTAGGGTCGCTTGTGTAAATTTCCTGAGATGTCATCAGCTTCTCGTTCCAGGTCTCGGCATTACTCACTCTGCAACTCTTGTGGACTCCAGTTTCCTCATGAAGGCATCTGCAAAAGGAAGGCAGGACACCTGTTTCATAACTGTTCGCTGAGTCCGCTCTGGGTGCACAAGCGGTCATGGTTAAACAGCGCCCTCCACATGCCGGGCTCTGCCCTACGCATGCCGTGTCCATCAGCTCTTCTTCTTCCTCACATGATCCTATGAGACAGATGACACCATCTCCATCTCTCCACAGGTAGACTGGCCTGCAGCCTAGAAAAGTTAGGGAGCACACCTAAGATCACACAGCTCAGGTGAGACCAGCTCAAAGGAGTGTGGCTCCAAGGATGGTTCTTTTGCCATCTGTGCCATTCCATGCAGAGGAGTTGCCTCATATCAACCAGAATCTAGCAGGCTTTCAGTAAATCCTTGTTGGACTTGAACAGACCCTACTGATGTCTCCCACTGTCACCTAGACAGGACAGCTGTACTTTAGTCCCTACTGACATCATCACTCCCCAAATACAGGGCTGCCAGCTTGAGGGTGTTGAGGCTGCAGTGGAGACCGAATGCCCAGCTGCTAGGAATGCCGCCTCATCTGCCCCTGAATTCCCGTGGCCAGGGACACACAGCATTTGAAATCTGTCCCTCTTCTCCTTCTCTGTAGCTTCTCAGGGCCGCAGTGTTCTGATGGGTGGAAGCGGCTAACCTCCCACGCCCAGCTCCCCGTGTGGATGGACACTGCAGCTAACGAAGGATTGCTCGCCCCAGAGCTCTCTCGGTCATGACCTCTTCCCACAGTCACAGGACCAAGGGTGAGAGTCAATGTCCAATGTGAAAAGGATGAAGGTGTAGGGGCCAAGGTGGGGGACTGCAGTTACAGAATTAAGTACACAGAAAGCAGAGAAAACCAGACTAAATCAGCAACCCCATATCTCCCAATCAAGTGACAGGTCACATCTGTTTTGTGTGTCGTTACCCACATTAAGTTTGCATATAATTGAAACAGATTGTCCCCAGTGTAATTAACACACACACACACACACACACACACACACACACACACATCCCTCAACACAGTATGCTGAGTTACACAGCTTAGAGACAAGCCACAGACATGCCAAGTCTGATGGCCATTCTGTAGGCAAGTAAATGTTTTCTGGGCCACACTTTCTACAATGTGACATGGAAGGCTTGGACTACAGGACCCTCAAGCTACTTCACTGCTCTGCAAGTTCCTGGGATGGGGACCACTTGGTGGTTGCTCCACTTAAAACAACTCATCCTTTTTATAGCCACAGTGAAGAGAACCCCATAACTGCCAGAGCCCTGTTCCTCTCAAAGTTATTTCACAATCACCATAGGTTTGGGGTGTTACCATAACCCTTGCACTAACCCACTTCTAAGTACCATGCATGCATTAGGTGTTCAGTGTAATTCTTTTTGCTTTGTTTTGTTTTGTTTTGTTTTTTGAGACAGGGTTTCTCTGTGTAGCCTTGGATGTCCTAGACTCACTTTGTAGACCTGGCTGGCCTCAAACTCACAGCGATCCACCTGCCTCTGCCTCCAGAGTGCTGGGATTAAAGGTGTGCACCACCACGCCCGGCTGAGTGCAATTCTTGTGAGTTGAATCAGACTCAAACTGACTAATTGATTCCTGGCCCCAGAGTACAAACTCCTGAAATATTCAGTTATCTGTGTGCCAGCCAGAGGAGTCTCTCCTGAGGAGGATAGCCCAGGCTCCTGAATTTGTGGCTTCCCTAACTTTGGACAACTGCCTAGAGATGTGCTTCTCTCCAGGGAGATGTCAGATTCTCATAAAGCGGTCTACCAGGAAAAGAAAGAAAACCTAGAGGATACCTCTTTAACCTTTACTCTCTACCTCCATTCTCTCCAGGAGTGGGGCCTCAAAGATGTGGTACCCAAAAGAGGGAGAGTCCCACTGTGTGTGGATGGACAGCAGGAGTCCAACCCAATAAGGTACAGCTACAGTCCCTGACTGAGAAAAACACACATGGCTTTCATGTGGACACATGGACACGGAGGGCTGCTGTGCAGCTGTGATGGAACCTTAGGCAAGAAAAGCACTGGGTACTTTTCTTTCTTATAGTTCCACCCACCCCCAAGTCTTGTCAAATTCCAGGATTCCAGTTTACCTTGTCATCGACAGACCAAAATAGTTAGCTACTCTCCCATTGACGGAGGGCGGTGGAGGGGAGGGCCGTGGTGTGACGGCTTCATAGGGGGAAACCCAAGGAGTCTGACTCCACTCCTAGCTCATGTCATCACACCTTCTACCTCAATAGACACTTGCACCTTCCCACTGTGTTCTTCATCTCCTCCTCATCTTCAAGACCTTTTAGTACCTGGAAGGCTTTACCACTCTAGGGTCTGAGGTCTGGCCTCTGACAGGGTCAGGGGACGGATATTCTCATTTCAGGATGTAGGATGTGCACACGTGCCTAGCCCAAGGCCACACATAGGTGCTTCTGGGATTCACACGTACCTGTGTCTCACATGCAGAGCTTCTATGCCAAGGATCAAGCCTGGCCTACCTTCAGGCAAGAACAAGGCCCTCTCAGTCCAGGGGAGATTTTTCTCCCTAGCAGAGCTGCCCACGCCCAGGACTCAGATGCCCATCCTCCTGGAATGCCGAAGGGCCTATTCCTAGGATGTGGGGACCTATCTCTATGACACACAGCAAGGCAGACAGAGGATGCTGTCTGTTGCAGGATGTAGTTACTCGGGCCATGAGGAGATGACCAACCTCCCATTTCTTGGCTCTAGAGATGCTCACAGGCCAACACTACCTTTGGGACACCTGGGAGCCCATCCTCTGACAGAACTGCCCACCATAGGACAGGGTGGGCTGCCCCCTTGGAATGCCACCCTTCTGTAAGGTGAGGCGGCACTGACCACCAGGCCCTGGGTCTGCCTCTCCCCCCACGCCCCCATTCCTGGCCTAGTCGGCAACTCCTACCTTTGCTGAGCAGCTCCCAGCTCCTATGTGATAGCTGCTCTCAGCTGATGCTTCTCCAAGGCTGCTGAAGCCTGAACCACTGCAGTAAGCGGAGAGAGGCAGCCAGCAGAGCAGGATGCTCAGAGAGCTTCTGGGTCCTAGTGGCCTCCTGCTTTCTCCCAGCCCCTTAAAGCCACTTCTGGAGCAAACAGCTGGGCCTCAGGGGCTCCCAGGCAGAGTGCCCAGGAAGCTCTGTTCCTCACATTTCTTTCAGGAATCTGGACTGTATCTCAAGAGCTTCGGGGAGCCAGCTGATGGCAAGCAGGCAGGGGAAACCCTCCCCAGTCAGTCTGGTAAAGAAGAAGCGCTAGGCAGTTAATCGCTGAGTTACCTTGGGCGAGTCATTTCCATTTGGCCTTTGCTTCTTATCTGCTCAATAGGATTCAGGGGTAGATGATCCCCAAGGTTTCAGACAGCCTTATTGTTTATTGCATGGTTCTGTATGATACCAGAACCAAGGTGCTTCTGTAGTAGCCAGAACTCCAGGATTAGACGTGGGAAAAGCCAAGGCTCCAGAGGCTGATGTATCTATCCACGGTCCGACCCCTTTAGAAAGGGACACATTTGTATAGCAGACAGATTAATGAGAATCCCTATCTTGACCCTATACTTGTCCCCCACTCAAACCACATTGCTATTATTTGCTTAAACTGTATGTTTATTTGGAATAAAGCTTGACAGGCTTACAGAGACAGAGGAATCTGATCCCTCCTGAACTATCTTCCGCATGTCCATGCCCGCACCTCTGCTCCCTGACGGCAGAGGAGAAGATTCTCAGGAAGGCTCAGGTTGGTCTGCATGTGTAGGGATGGACAGAGCTGGGAACATCACTCACAGAGTGGCAGCACTGTGTGACAATCTTTTAGAAGGGAGAGCAGGGGTCTGGCCTCCTGCTAGCTATGACGGATATTGCTAGTGACCGATACCAAGGATAGGTTCCCATCATGGCAGCTTAAAATTTCCACAGAGCACAACCCGGGCTCAATCTTTTCTCTCTTTTAAGTTCGTCTTATGTGCACGGGTATTTTGCCTGCATGTATGTACGTGTGCTGCCTGTGGTGTGCAGGGAGGTCAGAAGAGGGTAGGTATTGGATTCCTTGAAATTAGAGTTATGGAAGGAAGTGAGCTATCATGTGGGTGCTAGCACCAAACCTGCGTCTTCTACAAGAATCACAAATGCTGAGCCAACTCTCCAGCCCCAAGATATCCACATTCATTCATTTAAAAAAAAAAAAAAAAAAAAGCAGGGTTTTTCAAGACAGAGTTTCTCTGTGTAACCACGGCTGTCCTGGTACTTGCTCGTAGACCAGGCTGGCCTTGAACTCAGAGATCCATCTCTGCCTCCCCGAGTGCTGTGGTTAAAAGCACCACCGTCTCCCGGCCAGTAGCCATATTCTTGGGGTGAAGACATTGCTTCACATTGTTTCACATTGCTTCACAGCCCCACCAGCAGAGCCAGGAGCCTGGACAGGGAATTCCGATCGGATCCGAGGCTGACACCAGAGCCTTGTGGGGAGTCTCCTGCACATCCAACAACTCCTTCTGGCTCCAAAAGGGAACTCTAGGATTGTTTACTAGATCCAGACAAACGGCTATGAAACTAGTGACTTACCCAGGGGACTCAGACGGGGGGAGGACAGGCTGGCTGCTTTAGGCCCCAAACCAACAACCAAGAAAACCAACTAGCCTAAAGAGGATGAGGAGTGACCTCTGTTTCCACCAGCCGCACTCCCTGACTTCTCAGTGACTAGCAGACTCTTGACAGACGGCATGTTCGGCCCTCACACCAGTGTTTAAGGCAGCAGTTACTCACCTCTGAGGATAAGAGGGCATGAGGTGAAGTGACCATCTCCAGACCAAATACAAGCCAGAGCCAATAGTCTGAGCCTAGGCAGCGCTGTGAACAGCAAAGGCGCTGCTGCTTGCTCCTGACGTCTGCTCAGTGAACATTCAGAGTAGCTACTGGCATCACGCCTCAGCTCGAATCCATTCATTTATTTGGGATTTTTTTTTTTTTTTTTTTTTTTTGAGAGTATCTGGCAGTGTAGCCCAGGCTGACCCTGTATGTGTGATCTTCCTGCCTCAGCCGTCTAGATGTCGGAATCACAGGTCCGAGCCACCATACCCTCCAGCACAAGGGAGGAGGTAAGAAAACCAAGGGGGGAGGAAACTGGATCCGACCCCTCAAATCCTGCCTGCAACCTTTGGTCCAGTGTGCACACCTGGGGGTTCTGTCCCCACAGGGTTAGGGAGACCCCCTCCCCATAGTGCCATGCTCCCCTTGGTCTGGTGTGCACAGTTGGGAGCTAAGCTACAAGATGAGGGAAAAGCCCCCTCCCCACATTGCCTGCCTCTTTTTGGGGGGTCAGGGGGAGTCCTGAGAACTGATTGCTCTTTCCTAAGCTCCTCATGAGCTCCACGGGTTTCCATCCCACCCACCGTTTTCTGTCCAGGATGAAAGCTAAGCAGATTTATCCTTCATCTGTGTGTCCTTTACTCAGCAAATGATGCCGCGTGGCTTTCTGGATGTCCCTCCCCGCCTCCCCGAGGGCCTTCTCTGGTTAGTGGTACCCGCGTCTGCCTTCCCTGACCCTCTGTTTTCTGTCAAAACCCGATCTCAGGAAAAAGTTTATCAATCCGCTCACACCGGAGAGCTGCTGCACGTGACCTCTCTCTGAGGAATACTAACAGGAAACAAAGGGAAGGCGCAAATATTAGGGCTACAGCCAGGAGCAGGAGTGTCTCTGAGATCTCATCATTTTATACCAAGTGCCTGTTAAGCCTCCAGTTCTCCTGTCTGGCCTCCCCCCAGGGTACCAGCATTGTATCCTTTCTGTACCCATCTCCATCCACTGGTCACCCCAACACAGACACCCAAAGAGCGAGCTCCCAGCTGGGGCCTCTCCACTGTGCCTCAGGTCTCAGCTCTCCAGAGACCTGGAGCATCAGTACCAGAGATACCTGCTCCCCAAGGCATCCATCCGCCTCCTCCCCTGCCCCCATCTGAGAGGGCTGGGCTGAGGGGCTGGAAGAAAGGCAAGGAAGGCAGAGGTGAGAGCCTTTCCATTCTTTTTGTTTCCCCCACAGTCTGGCCCACACCCCCTGCCAGGAGCCGAGATCCAACAGTATATTCAGCCTGCAGATGCCACTGGTCATGTGAGCCCATTGCTAGGTTACAGGGACCCAAAAATAAATCCTTCCCAACCAGATTAGAAACTGGGGGCCTCGGATGAACCAGGCTCCAAAGAGTGGCAGGAACATCCACAGTGAATGAACAGGCCTAGCCATGCTGGCTGCTTCCTTTCCAGCAGCCAGTCTCAAGCCTGAATCCTGCCCCCCTCCTTCCCCCTACCCCCCCCCACCGCCGCTGCCGCCCCCCCAAAGGAAAACCGCAGACAGCTTCTGGTTCCATAAAACACAACGAACAGGTTTATGGACGGAGTGGCCATCTCAGTGGCAATCAGGATCGGCTCAAGCCACATTTCTCTATCGGGGGCTCCCATCCAACACCCTCACCAGCCTGTCCCTCCAATGGGCCTCACCCCACACCAGAGCCCCATGCAAAGCTCCACTGACCCTTCGCCTGGGACCCTAGGGGACAATGGGTACCAGTTGCTCTTTTCCAGCCAAAAAGCAGGCACATACAGGCTGTCTTCTGGGTCCGGTTCAGTATCTCCAAATGCAGAAATGGAGGAGGCTCGGAGAGGCTCAGTGACTTCCTGCGCAGCCACAGTTGCTAGGGTTCAGTGTCACTTTGTTAAGGAACCGGGTGTGGAAGAGGACAGGAAGCACAGTAGAGGAAAAGGGGAGAGGGTCACTCAAAACTCTTCCCTGGGGCTGGGCACGGTGGCGTATGCCTGTATTCCCAGTACTCGGGGAAGCAGAGGCAAGTGGATCTCCGTGAGTTCGAGGCCAGCCTAGTACAAAGCAAGTCCATGACAGCCAAGGCCACACAGAGAAACCCTGTCTTGAAAAACCAAAAACCTCAAATCCAAAAAAACAAAACTCTTCCCCAGGGCCTGTCCAGGTGCCCCTACTTGCACTGAGTTGGGGAGTTGTCTCCACCTGCACCCTGTGTGCCTCCTCCAAGTGAGGTCACAACTTCCCTAGGACACACGTCACATGCAGAGCCCCGCCTGCCCCTGCCCCCTGTCTCTGCCCCTTCCCCTGCCCCTGCCCCTGCCTCTGTCCCTGCCCCTGCCCCTGCCCCTGTCTCTGCCCCTTCCCCTGCCCCTGCCTCTGTCCCTGTCCCTGCCCCTACCCCTGCCCCTACCCCTGTGGCCATAGGCTATGGTCCTTTGTGGGATACTAGCTCTACCATTGAGGCCTGGGGAGCAAAATGGCAGAGCAAGAGTACCAGAGCTGAAAGTCCCTGAAGGCTGGGAGTCAAGCTCCAGTGTTATAGCCGAACAGGTCCAGAGGGGAACATATTTGCCCCAGGCTGTACAGCTGGAAAGTGAAGGAAGGTCAAGCAGACCCCAAGCTTCTAGGTTCTAAACCCACCCACCCACCCACCCTTTTATTTTTCTTTCTCTATCACTAAGGATGTGTAGATTTGGCTCAGGGCAACTTGGAATCCTTCCCAACACCCTGGCACCCTTCCTCACTGTACAGGCCCCGCCTCCCCATTCTGCACACCCCTACCATCTCCTGCAGTCACAGAGCACCCCCTCCCCAAGAGCCCAAACTGCAGGCTCCAATTTTCTCAATAACTATATGTTGCACCCCTATCTCTACAGGTACAAAGGCAAACCGACCTTACCCTTTGCTGCACAGAGGGTGGGCCATAAACCACAGGGTGTGTCAAACTGCTGTGCAGAGCCAAAGGAAAAAAGGAACAAACACAGACAGATAGACAGACAGACAGACAGACAGACAAAGCCACTCCTTCATGAGGGACCAAGGAGGGCTTCATGGGGTGGCAAGAGCTCAAAAGGAAGGATAGGGTTGTATTCAATTTTTTTCTAGAAACTGGAAATTTACCATTATTAGCCTGGAAATGAGGCTCAGTTGGAGCGAAGAGCACCTACCTGCCTCACATTGCTCAAAGGCCTGCGTTCGATCCCTGCTACAGAGACGGCATAAACTGAGAATAGCAACGTGCCTGGAATCCCAGCCCTGGGGAGGTGGAGGCAGGGGACTCAGAAGTTCAAGGTCCTCCTTAACTAGAGAACAAGTTCTAGGCCAGTCTGTATGCCATGAGAGGCTGTCTCCCAATTTTGTGTGTGTTTGTTTGTTTGTTTGTTTGTTTGTTTGTTTGTTTGTTTTGAGACACAGTCTGTCACTGGGGCTGGCTGCTGGCTGGCCTGGCCAGTAAACCAGCAGGCATCTACCTGTCTTTACCCCCCCAGGTGCTGAGATGACAAGTACACAGGCCAAGCCTGGATGCTTCTGTTTGACTTGCTTTCATTTTCTGAGACAGTGTCTCACTGCGTAGCTCTACATATGCTGGAATTCACTGTGTAGACCAGGCTGGCCTCTGGACACACAGAGAGCCACCTGACTCTGCCTACCAAGCGTTGTGATTAAAGGTGTGCACGATCACATTAAAACAAAAACAAAAACAAAAACAAAGATTCTGGGACTCAAACTCAGCCCCTTAATGCACTGCAAGGTTTTACCCACCTGAGCTATCCCCTTGACCTCAAGTCAGTCACATATAGTAACTATATGTTTCACAAGGCACAGTGTCAGATTTTGACAATTGTATACAATCTGTTAATAGTTATATCAGAGTAATTAACAACACTGCAGGCATTTATAATTTCTTTCTTTTAAATATCTACTTATTTTTATTTTATGTATATGAATGGGGGTTGGGGATTGGGTTTTGTTTTTTGTTTTTCTTTGAGGCAGGTTTTCTCTGTGTAGCCCTGGCTGTCCTGGAAGTCAGGACCAGCCTGGCCTCGAACTCATAGATCTGCCTGCCTCTGCCTCCCAAGTGCTGGGATCACAAGTGTGCGCCACCACTGTCCTGCTGTATGTGAGTGTTTTGCCTGTGGTTATATGTGTGCACAGTTAAGTGCTCTTAACCAATGAGCCATCACTCCAGACTCCTTTTTAACTTCATGTGTATGGGTGCGTTGCCTGAATGTTCATGCAGTACCATCAGAGGCCAGAAGAGGGCGTGGGATCCACTGGGACCGGAGTTACAGACTGATACGAGCTGCCATGTGGGTGCTGGGAATTGAACCTAGGTCCTTTGAGAGAGCAGCCTGTGCTCTTTAACCTCTGAGCTATCTCTCCAAACCAACACCCATTTATCATTTGTTTGTGCTGAAACATTTAAGGCCCTCTCTAGGAGCTATTTTGTGTATGCTTTGTTTTGTGTTTGAGACAAGTCCTTATGTAGCTTTGGCTGACTCTGAACTCCCAATCTTTGTACCTCAGCTTCCCAAGCGGTAGCATTGCCGTCATATGCCTCCATGCCCAATCCTAGAAGCTATTTTGAAAGAGTCCGTTGGTTGCTGACCGCAGGTACCTTGCTGTGCTATAGGAGACTAGAAGCTACTTCTGGGAGGGATGTTAGCTGTGAGTAACGGATGAAGTTGAGAGTTGAGGAGGAGTGGTTCAGGAGAAAGGCTTAGCAGATCCTGGAGAACGGTGACTCAAAAAAAAAATATATATATATATATATATATATATATATATATATATATATATATATAGTATATATATTATATATATAATCAGGGCTGGGCAGTGGTGGCGCATGACTTTAAGCCCAGCATTCTGGAGGCAGAGGCAGGTGAATCTCTTTGAGTTCAAGGCCAGCCTGATCTACAGAGCAAGTTCCACAACAGCCAGGGCTACAAAAAGAAACTGTCTCAGAAGAAGAAGAAGAAGAAGAAGAAGAAGAAGAAGAAGAAGAAGGAGAAGTAGTCAGGCCCTGTGCACGCTGCCTCACTCTCTGGAGTTCATGTGCTTCGATTCTGTTGTGTCTATGGCTCCTTGGTGTCCTCTGGCTCTTACAACCCTTTCTGCCTCCTCTTCCCCGGGGCACCCTGAGCCCTGAGAAGAGGGGTTTGATGAAGACATCCTGTTTAGGGCTGAGTATGTCAAAGGCCCCTGCTGTCTGCGTGTTGTCTATGCAAATGAAACTTAGTATTCTCCAGGGAGTCCCACTAGGGAAACAAACTACTCTTTTTTTTTTTTTTTTTTTTTTTTTTTTTTTTTTTTTTTTTTTTTTTTTTGCTTTTTCGAGACAGGGTTTCTCTGTGTAGCCTTGGCCATCCTGGACTCACTTTGTAGACCAGGCTGGCCTCGAACTCACAGCGATCCACCTGCCTCTGCCTCCCGAGTGCTGGGATTAAAGGCATGCGCCACCACACCCGGCGAAACAAACTACTCAAAGGTAGGTAGGCTATATGGCCAGCACAAAACAAGGTCATTGGCAGCAGCTTTGGAGGTTCCTTGCCTATAATGTCTTAGAGATTTTTTTTTTTTTTTACTTCTTTAAATCCCCCCACCAACCCCTCTCTCTCTCTCTCTCTCTCTCTCTCTCTCTCTCTCTCTCTCTGTGTGTGTGTGTGTGTGTGTGTGTGTTTGTATCTGTGTGTCCATCTGTCTCCTCTCTTTCCCTCCTCTTCTCCTCTTTCTCCTGCTCCTCCTCCTCCTTCTTCTCTACCCCCCCCCCCAGGTCCTTTGCGTTTACTGTGGCTTTTTTTTTGTTTTGTTTTTATGGGATTCCTGAGTGCATGAACAAGTGGTTCTCTGCATGTATATCTGTTTCTTATGAGTTTTCTTGAGATCTTTTCCTTTAGTTTGCTTGTTTTGTCCTATTCTCATTATTTTGTTTGTGCTATATTATTTTTGTTTTGTTTTCTAATGAGAGACAGAATGAGACTGGTACCAGATGAGGGGAGATGGGGATGAACCGTGAGGAGTGGAGCGAGGGGAAGTGGTAATCAGAACATATTGTAAGGGGGAAAATCCTATTTCAATAAAAGAAAAATATATCAGGAGCTCAGAATGGAGGAATACTCTTGTAATCACCGCACTCAGGGGGCAGAGGCAGGAGGGTCACGCATTCAAGGTTAGCCTAAGCTGCGAACCCACACTGCTGGTTCACTCAGGAGTTTAAGTTTTATTCCTTCTCAAGTCTCTGAGGGGCATTGAAGACAAGATAGTATAGTTTTACAGCCAAGCTTAGTTCATTAGGGGACAAGATCGTCTTAGATTAAGTTAAAGAAGTTAAGCTATTAGAGTTGAGATAGGATAGATATTGAATCTCATTTGGAAATTTAAACCCAACAAGACAGGAAAGGCAAACTGGATGAATGCAGAGGGTCAAGTCACTAGGAATGTAACATGTATAGAACTCATTAGTCTCATGATTGTCACATGGTTCTCCCTGCTGTATGTAGTTTGTTTTATACATGTGTAATAAAAGTATATATATATTATATATACATACAAACATACATACATAAAAGAGACTGTCTCAAAAGAAGAGATCTGAGAAGATGGCTCCAGTGTTAAAGTGCTCATGGTGCAAGCATGAGGCTCTCATCCCCAGAATTCATGTAAAAACAGCAAGGGTGGTAGCAGGTGCATGCAACCTCAGCACTGTGGAGGCAGAGGCAGGGGGATCCCCAGAGCAGCCAGTCTCGCTTAAAGGGTGGTGAGCTCCAACTCCAACTCTGTCTCAAAAGAGGTGTAAGGCATTTCTGAGGATGACACTCAAGATTGTTCTTTGGCCTCCACATGCTTGCACATACATGTGCACACACACTCATATATGACCACTCACACATACAGAGACATGCACACACACACACACACACACACACACACACACACACACACAAGCATACACATGTACACAAAGAAAAAGAGAGGCCTGGCAAGGGAGAAGGCAGGAAGGCAGGTGAAAAAGGAAAAAAAAAAAAAAAATCAGTCTTGAGTTGTCCATTTGATGGGGAAAATAATTTGCACCTAGGAGAGAAGTGAGAATAGCGAGGTAGCTCTGCAGGTCGCAGGGGGTCTTGTGAGCCTGGCTGCGAGGCCAGACGTGGAAATCAACACAGCTAAATAAATGCTGTGAGCAGGGAGATGTGGGCCCATTGCCAGCAACTTTCGTGAGTCAATGGTTAAGTATTGCTGAACCTACACGATCCAGAGAAAAGGGGGCTAAGCTAGACACTGGGCGTTTTCCTTGTGTTCTGGGACCAGAGAGGGGAGCGTTAAAGTGTCTGTGTCATGAAGGAGCTAGGACACGGGAACTGACAGAAAGGGAAGATCAGAGTGAACACAGAGAGAGAAGGGCGGGTCAGAGGGAGGAGACGCGGAGTTAAGGAGCCTAGGTTTCCAGTGGGGCTTTCCGAACTTTGGCCCAGGCAACTGCGTGCAAGCTGCCTGTGCGTTCTTTGGGGAGGAGGTGAAAAAGGGGTGGAGCTGCAACTGTATACCTGGAAACCACCGGTATAGGGTCCCTGATCTCACAGGAAGCTGCCCAGCCTGATCTGCAGGGATGTGCCACCCACGGCCCATCCACTGGTCATTCCAGCTTGGGAAACCCAACTCAAGACTAACTTTAGCTTTGGCCCAAGAACAAAAAGCCTGGCTGGGCTTCCCACGGGGTCACCCCTATGCTCTGTCTCTGGGGCAACTGTCCAGGTGTCTCATGTTTAGCCAAAGCCAGCCAGGCCCTAATGAGCCCCAGGGAAGCCTAATTCTTCCCTCTCCAGGCTGGCCACGGCTTCCTAGCTCTCTTCCCAAACGTCTGAACTGCCTAACAACAGAACTGCGCCTCACTCGCCTCTCCAGCCCATCTCACCACACTGAGTCCTAGAGACGCTCAAAGGCTCCTTAAGGATAGAGACGGCTTGTGAACGCCCCCTCAGAGGTGGGTGATAATAAGTGGAAGGTGGCATGTGCAATCTCTTACATACTGACCCGCAGAAATAGCCCTGAGAGAGTCTATATCTGTGTCACACCAGGCTGGGTCGCTGGATGAGACTTTCAAGACAGGAACAGAGGACCCAGCGGCGATCGGTCAGGGTCCTTACCCTGCACTGGTAGATTTTAGCCACAAGAGGGCAGTGTTGGCCACAGAACTATGAAGAGTTACTGCAGCGTCTCTCCATATGCAGGTTTGCCAAACCCACACCCACTTTCTTTATCCTGGGGACTTGTGGTCCTGTGGGCACCTTTTCACGCTGCTGCAGTCTCTCAGCTGTGAGGGCTGGACAGGAGGGACAGAGCTCCCAAGAGAAAAGGCTGTGAGGTGTATCTGATGAACTGAGGTCTCCGCAGCAGCCCTGTGTGGACAAGGTAGGGGATCCGCTACACTTGCGGACCCTCTCCTAACTTCTCTAAGCCTCAGCTTTTTAAAAAAATTTTATTAATTTATTCATATTACATCTCAATGGTTATCCCATCCCTTGTATCCTCCCATTCCTCCCTCCCTCCCATTTTCCCCTTACTCCCCTCCCCTATGACTGTGACTGAGGGGTACCTCCTCCCCCTGTATATGCTCATAGGGTATCAAGTCTCTTCTTGGTAGCCTGCTATTCTTCCTCTGAGTGCCACCAGGTCTCCCCATTTAGGGGACGTGGTCAAATATGAAGCACCAGAGTACGTGAGAAAGTCATATCCCACTCTCCACTCAAATGTGGAGAATGTCCTGTTCATTGGCTGGATCTGGGTAGGGGTTTAAAGTTTACGGCCTGTATTGTCCTTGGCTGGTGCCATAGTTTGAGCGGGACCCCTGGGCCCAAATCTGCCTATCATAATTGAAAGCAATGCTAAGAGGAAAATTCATAGCACTATACCTCAGCTTTTAATGAATGCTGACTTAGGCCTGCTGACCGCGAAGGCCCTTTCCAGTATGTATTTTGAGTCTTGAGTCAGCAGCTCCGGCCCTTGGGTAGCTCCTATTTCTATGGCCCTGAGTGCTTCAGCTGCCCACTGCCTCCTCAGATGGGATAGAAAAGGAATGAGTGAGCACTTTAAAAAATTATTTATTTATTTTCATGTATGCAGTGCTCTATCTGCATGTCAGAAGAGGGCATCAGATAACATTACAGATGGTTGTGAGCCACCATGTGGTTGCTGGGAATTGAACTCAGGATCTCTGGAAAAGCAGACAGTGCTCTTAACCTCTGAGCCATCTCTCCAGGCCCAAGTAAGCACTTTTGATCCCTCCAAATGGGTCGTTCTTCTTGGAATCACAGCCAGGTAGAAATCATGCCCAAGAGCCAGGAATGCGCCAAGAATTGCATGGCCATACTCAATTGTGTCTGGTTGGTTTGTGTTTGACAGTGCAAATAGTATAAGGGCTGTGAATACATGCTCTTCAACACAGGCTACCCCTAAAAACTGCAGGGTCATATTGAGCTGTGTTGGTATATTTTTTATTATCTATTTTATTTTGTTTTCTTATACCTCTACCTCCCTTCCACCCCCCATCCCTAGGTAGGAGAGATAGAAGGCTAGTGGGGAGAGGGGGCGTAGTTTTCCTTAGCTACTTCCTGGTGGTTAGGGTCATCGGTTCTTTGGGGCAATACCAATCTCAGTCATCAGGTTATCCAACAGTACAGCTAATCAGCAAACAGCAAACGCACCAGCAGCCTTCTTCCTCCTCCGACAGTCTCCTTGAAGCAATCCCCGAAGCCCTCTTCCCCCCCCCCCCCTCTGGGCTCTGATATTTATATCTTCTTGAAGTCCTCAAAATTAAACTATCTGCACCTGGCAAAGACCACGGCCCTCTTCGAGCTTGGTGAAACACTTATCAGCTGTGGACAAACTAAAGCAGCCCTATATCCTACACTCGGGATTAAAACAAAAGCATATTTACATAACATAACTGAGGTTTGTTTGTTTTTACTTGTTTTTTTTTTTTGTTTGTTTGGTTTGGTTTGGTTTTTGGTTTTTTGAGACAGGGTTTCTCTGTGTAGCCTTGGCTGTCCTGGACTTACTCTGTAGACCAGGCTGACCTTGAAATCACAGTGATCTGCCTCCCCAAGTGCTGGGATTTCAGGTGTGCTCCACTGAGGCTGGCCACAAAACTGAGTTTTTTTTTTTTTTAAGGAAACCAAAACCTGCGGTACAGAGCTGCTCTGAATTAGAGGCTATAGAAACCGTGGCCACTCCCTCCAACCTCCAGCCTTCTCGAAGACCTCTATAACTACTCCTCTGCGTTTCTGAATCCTCATCCTACAGAGCATAGCTCACTGGCCTGCCCATCCCTCAAGCCAGCCCCTCCCACGTGCCCCCCCCCCCCCCTTCTTGCCTTGTGCCCTTCTGACCCCAACCATTCTTTCCCTGG
Source organism: Acomys russatus (assembly GCF_903995435.1). Lineage (NCBI taxonomy): Eukaryota > Metazoa > Chordata > Mammalia > Rodentia > Muridae > Acomys > Acomys russatus. The sequence goes on from NC_067159.1 coordinate 10,988,069, forward strand.
TCCTGAAATTACACACCAGGCCCCTGGATAGTCTCTGCGGCACCTCAGCTTCCCTGGTGGGGCCATCTGATCTGACACTTGGGGCTTGACCCTCCAAGGACAAGCTGTGGCCTGGGTCTACTCTATCAGTTCGTATTTCTTCTGAAGTGTCCCATTTTCTCACCTTTTCGGCCTCTCTTGTTTGGCTTTGTTTGTTTGTTTGTTTCGCTACTTTGACATTCTGTGTGTGTGTGTGTGTGTGTGTGTGTGTGTGTATCTCCCCACCCACCCCACCCTGCTGCCCCCATTTGCTCTCCGTATCCTGTTTGCAGCCTCTCCAAGTTTTAGGCCATGGGCCCCAGCACCCAATTTTACCCCTGTCTTTGCCTGAATGTACACCTTTCACTTCCTCCTCTGCAGGGACATACACCAAGGCGCTGATCCACGCCACCTCCCTGGATGAGGGTATAAACAGCAGAGGGAAGCTGGGCCAGCAGCCAGACTTGCCTTTAGCCCCTGACTTGGGCATCTGGGACCCATGTCAGGGAGAGTACTGGGCAGGACCTCAGAGCTATGAGACTGGAGGGGATCAAGGTTGAAGACCATTGCACGGAGTGACTTCGGCAAGCAGAGAATAGGATATGACAGCAAGCAGGGGTGGACACACACACACACAACAGAGAGAGAGAGAGAGAGAGAGAGAGAGAGAGAGAGAGAGAGAGAGAGAGAGAGAGAGAGAGAGAGAGAGAGAGAGAGCTTGATTCTGTAGCCTCTGGGGAAGGAACTCTGGGCCAGAAACCCTCCCAACGGCCACTGGGGGGCCTTGCCTACTTATTCCTCCGGGGCGCAGATGCAGGGGCCCAGGTGGCTGCCGGCAGAATGCAGCTGGGGACTGGAGTGGAAGCTGCGCCCTCAGGAAACAGGCCACACTTTCACCCCAGCCAGTTCCCGGCCTAATTAGAGACCGGAACGGCATTGATCGTCCCTGAGCTCATTATGTCACAGCTGGGGAACAGCTGGCCAGTCTTTTCCAGGCCATTAGCTGCGCCATGAAGTGGAGAAAAAGGCGGGGGTGCGGGGGGAGGCGGGGGGGGGGGGGAAGCAAGCAGGATCAATAATACCCTGTCTGTATGTAGGAGAAGCAGCTTGGTGGCTGCCTCCCCTGGCACTCTGGGCTGTGTTTCTCTCAAAGGCTGCCTCCAGCTCGCAAGCTTTAGGTTCGTGTGTGGCAACTCTGACAATCCGGGAGCCTGGAGAAAACAGATTCGCTTTGGGGCCCAGTCCTGGCCCAGTTCTGGGGAACCGCTCCAATCTTCTCGCCCAGGGCAGTGGGAGGGGAAAGGCTCATATTACCCACCCTGTCTCAAAGGGGACTTTAAAAGTTCAGGTCCCCTCCTGTCCTGCAGCAAGATGACACCCAAGGCAGCTGTTTCTCTTGGCCCCTGGCCACTTCAGTGTGCCCCTGGGCTTGGTTGGGTTTGGTTTCCTGTGGGATGGGGAAATGGCAGCTCTTCTGGTCCTCAGGGAGTAGGGGTGCTAGAAGCGGGGAGGGGGGAGGTGATGGTTCTCTCTAGTTCCTATCCCTGGCCTGAGGCTCAGCTGGGTGGCACCGGAGCCAAGTGTGTATGTCTCTAGACCCCAGAAGTCTGAGGGAGCCCAGCGCGGCTTAGTACACTGGCTTTTTCCCTTCAGAGCTTTAAAGTGTCAAACCTGCAAGCAACCTCTGAAATATCATGGGCTTCTCGCCCACTTGGTTGAATGAAAGAGATAAACTATCATAGACTTGAGCTTTGAGCTCGGCGGCAGCACCTGACTGATTCTTCTTCCGGGTGCTCCTTTTTGGCCCCACCCACCTCTTACAAGCATCCCACAAAGAGCTTTCCTATAGCCCCCAAGGTCTCCCCAGCAGAGGGTGGGAGAGGAGGAGTGCATCTGTTAGCTCTTGTCCTCTTACTCGGCACCAGTCACCAGACCTCTCTCCCGGCCCCAGCAGCTGCACTGCCAGACAGTGATCCCGGCCCGCCCCTGCTGCACAGAGGCCAGGCAACGGCACAGCATCCTCTGCGCTCTGGACTCCCGTGCTGGCCCCTACCGAACCAGCAGAGAATGAGGCATAGACAGTGGTCTGAATTCTAGACTTGCACTCCATCTGGGTCCAGCCCCAGCCCTTAGAAACCAGCACTTGGCTCTAAGTAGAAGCACATGAAAGCAGAAGGGCACTCGGAATTTGTGTTACAGATGAGGAGGCTGGGACTCCCAGCGAAGAGGCTTCGCTCAAGGACATCCACAGGTTGACTGGGAATCGGATTTCCCCCACTCCACCAGTGTTGGTAGGATTCACCGCATGGCCTATCTCTGAGATCTCCAACAAACCAGAAAACATCCTCTACTCCTCATCCCCACCCTCAACTCCTGACTCCCCCCCACCCCACCCTGATTCCCTCACCCCCCCCCCACTCCCAACTACCCCCTCAATACTGCCCCCCCCCACACACACTCAGGGCTCTTAGAACAGTGAGGAGACCTTGGGCTGTCACTGGCAGTCACACCACCGCCGCCAGAGTCGTCTATCAGATGAGCAGCAATAAAGGAAGGAGAAGTGACTGCCCAAGAGGCTTAACACAGACCACTGGGCTCCGCTCTGTCTGCTGGGAAGCCATCTGGCTGGCTGCAGCCAAGCAGCGCTCAGGGCCGACAGAGCTTGGTGATAACTTGGCCTCAGCTGAACTCCCTCCAGCCAGATGCAGAGGAATGGGCTAGAAACCAGAGTTGCTCTTCCTTCTGACACTGGGAGGGAAGGGGGTGTGGGCAGGAGGTAGAAGATGACATAGCAACAGGACCAGGAAGCAGAGAGGGCACGGAAGGGAGTTCTGGGTCAGCTTCCTGGAGCCATTGGCAAGGGCCTTTTCTTCTCTTGGCTCAAGAACAGGGAGGGAGGGAAGGAGGGAGTGACAGCCTCAGCCTCAGGGACAAAGATGCCCTAGCTGGAGGGTGGGGCTGGAGAAAGGAATGGCTGGACCAGCTACAGTAGGAACCCCAGAGCAAGGTCTTTCAGGGTCCAAGATCTAGCAGGGGAGGTCTTGTGGTTGGAAAGAAGAGCGCTGATAAGCAAGAAAGAGAATCCACTTTTCAGGTGGGGAGGGAGCCCAGGAAAGGGAACCAAGGGAGATGAAAATGTCTTTTCTGAGGAATACAGCCAAAGTCTCAACTTCAGACCCTTGGGTGTCATTTATTAGCTCTGTGGCCTCTGACAAATCCCAGGCCTGATCAGGGCAAGTTCTGATCTGTAAGGAATACAACCAGCAGTTCTTGCCACCCCGGTTGCTGTGGCTTTGCCGCTTACATGAAGGAATGCGGTTGAAAAGCCTTGGGACACGCTCAGACCTCAGCAATGACTTTCATTAGCCCCTGCCGCAGTCTACCTGGGGGGCATTAGGACCCTGCTTCCTAAGCGGTCAGAGCAGCTGACATCTGTAACACTGTGTGTGCACAAGTATTCCTGTCACTCGTGACAAAAGCAGAGGGCTTTCCTTCTAGAAGGGACTGCTCAGGCCACTTGAGCAGCAGATGTTTAGGAATCTGTAACAACGTGCATCAGTCCCCACAGAGCGCTCCGGAAACCAAGGCTTCCAAGACTTGTGCACTCAGACAGCTGCACACATGAACACACACACACACACACACACACACACACACACACACACACACACACACCATTGCTAAGCCCTGGTGGCTGTGCCAAGGACATCTTTCTGGGAGCAGGGTGTCCTTAGTTCCAGTCCATAAGAGAGGTCATGGCTTTGAGAGTGACCAACACTGAAATGATACTTAAATGAAAAGTGAGAGACCTGGGGGCTGAGGGATCACCTGGGCATTCATGGGCTGTAGTTTCCTGAGAGAGACAGAGACAGAGACACAGAGAGAGACAGAGACACAGAGACAGAGACACAGAGAGAGAGACAGAAACAGAGAGACAGAGACAGACAGAGAGAGACAGAGAGAGAGAGACATTCTTACTGCCATAAATCATGACTTACTAAGTTCTGTAGCATATATTATGTTAATATTTAAAGCCACCTATTACTCATGCTGGGCGGGGCTCAGGCCTGTCAGCTGAGGCTCACCAAGGTGAACTGGCTTCTTCCAGCTCCCCTGACTGGAAGAAGACAAGACCAGAATCTAGATCACTGATCTCAAATCCATTCGCTCCCTGACACGACTACCTCCTTCTCACTCCTGTGAAGCACGCTGTTCACTGTGTGTGGGTTTTGTTATAAATAAAAATATTTACTAACAAACAAAAACACTTATTACTCTGCAATTTTATTTATTTTTGTTTTCTGTGTGTGAGTGCTTTGCCTGCATATATGTCTCTGCTCACTATGTGCAGGCAGTGCCCAGGAGGCCAGAAGGTGGCATCGAAGTCTGTGGAACTGGGCTTCTAGAGGTTGTTAGCCACCGCAGTGGGGGGAGGGGGCTCTAGAAACTGAGCCTGGGTCCTCTGGGAGAGCAGCAATGCTCTTAACCACTGAGCTGCCTCTCCAGCTCCAGTTCTTTTTTTTATTTTGGGATCATTTTGAACTTACAGGAAGGTTCAAAGAGCTCTTGCACACCTTTCGTTCAGTTTTCTCGTTTTGTTTCACATTTCAGTTTTTCTATTTTCTCTGTGCCTCTGTCTCTGTCTTCCTCTTGTGTGTGTATATGTGTGTGTGTGCATACATACATATATATATATAATATGTGTATAATTTCTGATATATTGGACAGTAAATCACAGACATAATGTCCTTTTATCACTTAATATCTCAGTATATACCTAATTTAAAAAAATCCCAAAGGCGTAATGCATAATCCTAGTGCTACATTGCAGTTGGGCAGCTAGCCTTGATCCAGAACACTGCTCAATTCATTGATTGTCTAGTGACTTCGCTTACAGATCTGGGTTTTAATCCACATCTAGAGTCATGTGTGCTGCATTTAGAATTGTCTTTTAGTCTCTTCTGATCCAGAACGGTATATACCTCATACACACATCCTTTTTAAAGAGCGCCTTTCTTGGTTACCTTGTGGACCGCCTCTGATTTTGCAGTTGACTGACGCGAACTTAGTGAGTGGATGCAGGTTACACGGGCTCTGTGTACAGGAGTAACGGTGTTCACTATTGTTTTCAGCTCATTCCACCCAGAGGCGCACCATGCCGAGCTGTCCCACGCTGCCTTGTCACTTGGTTGGGTTGAGGCCAGCCAAGTTTTTCCACTAGAACGTCAATAAGGATTGTGTACTTATCAATCAGCGAGTATTTGTGGGGAGACATTTTGAGGTTGTGTAAACATCTAACTCCTCATCAAAATTTTACCCAGTGGTTCTTGACATCCACAGATGAGTCTTGCCTAAATTATTTATTACTATGATAGTTGTTGCCAAGTGGTGATTTTTCTAACTTTATCCTTTTTTATATTTATTGGTTGGCATTCTATTGTGAGAGAAACACTTCACTTTGCCCTTTATTTATTAATGCATGTGCCAATCCATTCATGTTGTATTCAATGGGTTATAACCTAATACTACATTGGTTTGTCTTGATGCATAACTATTGTTTTAAAATTACATGTATTATCTGTAGGCCCAGCTAGCAATCAATTAAGACACAGACATTTGTTATATTTTTAAATAGCCTTAGTTAACCTGGGGCAGGACAGATATCAATCTTCTAAACTACCTCCCATAGTGGGGCAGCCATGGGATCCCTGCCTCAATCCCATGCCATCTGTTTCCAATAACTTCTATCACGCTACCTCCCATCCATAATCCCAAATACTTGCTAATGTTCTTCATCTGGGCCGGATTCTCCATCCACGCCGGCCACGTGCTTCTCCTCCAGCTAACCCATGGCAGCCTTCCTCTCTTCCCTTCAGGTCTCTCTCCTTTCTCCTCTTGGAGATCTTTCTTCCCAGAACTCCTCTCTCTCCTAGCCCTATCTATCTCCTTTGCCCTGCCCAAGTGAGATGGCGTTTTAATTAAGCAAAAGGTTGGGTCACACAGACAGCAAGCCGTAATAGCATCAAAATACATCAGACCATCCCCCAACACATAACTGGTCTCAGATTTGACCCGTGAGCACCCCAGTTAAGCTGGATTTTCTATCTTTTGAGAAGTTTACATCATTGTTTGACATTCCTTTCTTTCTAGTGTAAGATATTCCAGGTTTACTAGTAATTTATAGGCTGAGCAGCTGTGTGTGTGTGTGTGTGTGTGTGTGTGTGCACGCATGCATGAGTATGTGTGTGTAAAATGATAGAAGCCAAGATTTGGATGGCTGTGGTACTTGCTACACACACACACACACACACACACACACACACACACACACACACACACACATATCTTTCAGGACACACAAATGAGTTCTTAGATCACAATAGAAAAATAATTGTATAAGTGCTGAGGAGGCGGCTTAGCCTCATGTTGGCCACACAAGCTCGAGGGCCTCAGTTTGGACCCCAGCACCCACATAAAAGCCAGGCTTGGTGACACACATCTGTGATCCCTAAACTGAGGAGGCAGAGACCGGAGAATCTGTGAGCCTCACTGCCCAGCCAGTCTCACCGAATTGGTGAGCCCCAGGTCCAACGAGGACCCTGTCTCAATTGCTCAGCTGGTGAGCAATTGAAGAAGACACATGATGTTTGCCTCTGCCAACCACAAGCGCACGACCAGATGGAAACACACTCACTCCATCTAGACCGTAGACAAAAAGAGATATGAGTGTACATACACACACACACACACACACACAGCTACCCCTATTTATATTGCAAACATGAAGGTGGAATTAATTGCCTACTTCCTGCCAAAGCCCCTATGCACGCGCCCTTCCACATGGCTAACTCCAAGATTACTAACCAGGAGAAACGCTGCTCTCATCCTCCACACACCATTTGTTTGTTCAATCTCTTTGATCAAAATCAGTCTACTGATCACACACAGGCTGCATCTCATCCAGTAGGCAGGCTGGGGCAGCCAAATCTTAATCACAGCCACACTGGCCACTCTGAGTCTTCCATTCAGAACACGGGTAGGTAAGGAGGAGAGAGGAAGAGCAAGTACTGCGATTTTAAGGGTCAACTTAGAGAGTTCATTTGCACCACCCCATGAAATCAGTTCCTCCATCATTCCAACACTTGTCATATAGCTCCAATATATTTATTTCCGACTGCCGAGAGCGCTAATGGTTCTAATAAAGCCAGAAAATTTAAAGTTAAAGGGAAAAACAAAAAACAAAACAAAAAAAAAACCCAGGAGACAAAGCCTCACTCTGCAGCCTTGGCTGGCCTGGCATTTGTTATGTAGACCAGGGTTTAGACATGTTAATTATATGCTAATCTAAAAAGCACATGCTTATATCCACTCTGCGTTTGTGAAGCTGTGCACCCTGTCCTACTTTATCCCTTGCCCACTCAGATGACAAAACACAGGCTCTCCGCCATGCAGAAACAGAACTTCAAACAATGTGTGTCAGGGACTGACTAGCTGTTTCCCAACCTGTTTGCTTTTTACCTCCTGTGCACAATAGCTGGACTACATTTCCCAAGGTCCCCTGCAAGTCAGCTGTGCTCCTCTGACCAAATCTTGGTCAGGGGAATGTGACAGAACCGATAAATGCCAGTTGCAGACTTGCCCTGTAAAACCTTCTATACAACTGGGCATCATGCTCCCTGTCCCTTCCTGCAGCTGCCAACTGAATGCAAAGGGTCCAGCAGGCACAGTGAGCAGAACCTTTAGTGGACCTGGCTGCTTCCCACTGCCACCAGGTGGGCCGTGCACTGCAAGCCTACATGAAACCCCGCTGTTGCACCTTCTACTGAGATAAGCCAGCGATGTTGGGGGGCCCAGAGTAGCCCGCCCTACCCAATGCAGAAATAAACAAAGTATCCAGTTACAACATTAAGAGTGCTTAAGTCTAATATTCCCATCAGGTCAGGAAGTACAGACTCGGTACCTGGGGCAGCATATCCTTCACTATCTCCAAACAGCATTTTTTTCTCTTTGGTCCAAGTATAACATCAGTCCCTCACCCCACCCCCCACTCCTACCCACCCCCATTTCCTTCCCCCTTTGAAAGGAGTCTGTGACCCAGATGTTGTTCTCCGTCCTTTTCCTCAGGTTTTCTTTTTCCAGATTTGTCTTCAGCCGATAAAAACATCTGGCTTGTGTAGCATCTGCCCTCCAGTAGAGGAGGTAGGCTTAACATCCCCCACCCACCGACCCCACCCCTTCAGTTTCTTACAAATGGATCTTGGCAATTGGTGTGAAGGCGCTAACAGGTCCTGTGGCCAGGGATGGTCCAAGCCACCTGTAGGCAAGCTGATTTCTTCCTCTGTCCACAGCAGGCCAAGAGCAGTTCTGTTTGGGTGGAAGGCACGTCCACCGCCGGCTCTGCAGAGCTAGCACAGTATAGGCTGCTGGACTCTTCTGGCGCTGGAGGGACGGCTCAGCAGTGTCCAGCGTGTCCTGCTTTTGCAGAGGAGCCCAGCTCTGTTCTCAGCATCCACATCTGGAGGCTCACAGCTGCAGAGTATCCCACACTTTCTTCTGGACTCTTCCGGGACCTGCACTCAAGTGCACATACTCTGGACACACACATAGATACATATAATTACAAAATAATAATTAGAAAAAAAAAAACACCTTTAAAAAGAAAGAAAGAAAGAAAAACTCTTCCTAAGGCAGATGTTACTCACCCTTTGTTTTCAAGACCCAGTGAGAGGAGGAATGAGGTAGCGTTTCTTAGACAGAAACAAAATTCCAAAGTCATCAAGCCTCATTTCATAAAGAGGAAAGAGGAGAGATGGCTCAGAGGTTATGAGCACTGGCTGTTATTCCAAAGGTCCTGAGTTCAATTTTCAGCATCCACATGGTGGCTCATAACCGCCTATAATGAGATCTCGTGCCCTCTCCTGGTCTGCCGACATTCATGCAGACAGAATACTGTATGTATAAATAAATAAATAAATCTTAAAGAAAAAAAAAAAGAGGACCGAGGGATCACAGTGATTATGGAGCACTACTAAGGTCACAGAGTCATGGTCTGACCAGAATCCAGGCCAACACTTTTCCTTGCACTTTTCCTCCTTTATCTTCTAGCCCAAATGGAAACCGTTCAGTTTGAGGAGTCAGAGTAACAGATGTAATTAGGCTCCTAAGTACTGGAGTGTGCAGTCCCTAAGGACCCATCTTTCCATGCCCTTGGCCAACCTCTAGCCTCCCTCTGAAAGCCTTCGACTGCTTCTTTGAGAAGCCGGCTCCAGCACCCACTAGGGAACGCCGTAAACAGTCTGGCCGGGGGTGAGTCTCTCAATTCCAAGGTGAAGCAGCAGAAGAGTGAACGGTTCCACTTAGAGCTCCGGGGCATCTGGGAAGGGAGAGCACCAGCAGACTGGAAAGGCATGGAAATTTCCCTGAGCCCAGAAGCACGCTTGGAATAGTATCAACTGCCGCATCGCCACTCCAGCCCGGCCTTGTTAGTGAGGCAAGCCACAATCAGGGAGATAATTAGCTTGCTGTTATTTATTCACTGCTTGCACAGTGGAGAGGGCTCCCGCCCCCAGAGCTATGGGGGGTTCTCGGGGACCTCTAGTTACCAGCCAGCAAACAAACAGCAGAAGACAAAGGGCTAGGGAGAAGGACAGAGGAAGGAAGAGACCTTGGACCCCAGGCCCAGGCTCCTCTGCAAGGCTTTCTGCTCAGTGTACAGGTCCCTGGGGGAGAGCCAGGCCAAGCCGCTGCTCCAGGAGCTCAGGGCCACGCCACACTCTTCTTCGTTTTGTTCTTGGGCTGGGCTCTGGTCGATAAAGGGCGGCTGGTGTTCAGTTCCCTGTTCTGCCTCACTGAAGTCAAATTGCCTTTTTTTTTTTTTTTTCCAAGGCGACTTTCAAAAAAAGATGACATTTATCAAAGCCTGCTGAGCGGTGACCTTGGTGGGAGGGAGAAAGGGCGGGCGTACTGTCTGTGGAAGCAGACACAGAAAATGAAGAAAACCTGCAGGGAAGGAAATGCTTTCAAACCTCAGAGTGGTTGGAACAATTATGGAACGATATGGCCCTGGGTTTGGGCGTAGGCAATCTGGGCTCGGTACATGCCTCTCTGTCCATTTCAACGTCCTCACCAGCCCATTCTCACAGGCACTCCCTGGCTTCCACCCAAATTGAAGATGTTCCATCCCACTGCTAATACTGGGATGGCCTCAGGATGTAGGGTCAGTTGGCAGTCCTAGCATTTCCACACAGGCCAGGCTAAGGGGGGGCCAACTGGTTGAAAGGCTAGAGGTGAGTGTTGAGGGTTAGAAGCTTTGCCCTGATGTTTATGTGTATGTGTAGACCTTGCACCGTTGCTGTTTTACTTAACAATACATCTGTCTGGAAGGACCTGGCTGAAGCCCTCTCCTACCCCAGTTAACCGTTGGTCCTGTTGCTGCACTGGACATCAGAGCTGGAAGGAACCTCAAGGTCATCCAGTCTGTGCAGGACCCATCTGTGGATTCATTTCTTTCTCTTCTCTGGCTTTTTGAGCCTTTTACACATGAGATCTTGCTGTCATTATGCCCCATGACCACCTGTGTCTTGGTTTCCTTTTACTTAACGGTGACATTGAGGACAGACAGAGTTTCTCCTGTCTATCTTTGCACTCCGCTCTTGTATTCCTGAACACTCACAAGAGTTCTCACCATGTATGAATGGGGGTGTGTATGAAAGAGTAAATGGGGGGAAAAAATGAATGGACATCTGTGCAAAGTGGCCATGCTCCTGATCGCCTCCTATGATGCGAAGCTCACTACCTCAACTTGGAGACGATACATCACTGGGATGTCACAGGATATTCCTGAATGTGCAGTGAAAACCTGTTCCTCTCTCTTTTACTACCCAGTAGTACAGTTATGTCATTTAGAGATCCAGAGGAATAGATGCTCTCAATCTAGTAATGCATGAAGTCTATGCCTCTCAAAAATTAATGTGAAATTGCATGTATGTCTGCCCATGTACTCAAAAGGAAGGAACCTACTAGTTTCACAAAGAGAACCGTCTTGCCAAATTTCTGGACCATGCTTCATTTCTTTCTTCCCTCTTTTCCATAAACATCTATACTAGATGAACAAAGGGCTTGCTTTTTGCTTTTTCTTCTTCTTCTTCTTTTAGATTTTTCAGATTTTTAATTAATTGTATGTGGGTAGGGAGGAGGTGTGCACATGAGTGCAGTGTCCACGGAGGCCAGAAGAGGGCATCAGATCTCCTGGAGCTGGAGTTATGAGTGGTTGTGAGCCACCTGGTGTGGGTGCTGGGAAGTGAAGGAGGCTCTTGGGAAAGAGCAGAACTTGCTCTTAATGGCTGAGTCAACTTGTCAGCCCTATACTTACCGTTAAAGATTTTCCATGCTAACTTTCCTGAAAGGAAAGCAGACTCCAGGTATTATGTACCCAAGGTATTATGAGCAAAACTAACTCTGTTCCACTAATCACAGTAATTAGATGGAGAGTGGTCAAAGTACTAAAATTAAACATGAGTGGTTGGGGAGCACCTAGACCAAAGGAAAGCACTTGATAAAAATTCTATTCAAAGGAGTTCTGCACATTGGATGGTAGCAATATGACTTATTCAAGACCTTCATTTGGAGGTGAAGTATGGCCTGTGGAAACCAAAAACAAGTAAGTGACTCTTGAATTACAAGCTTTTTTTAGTATTTAAAATTTTTTATTCATATGAGTGCTTTGCCTTCACGGATGTCTGCACACCACATGCATGCCTGGTGCCTGTGGACGTGGTGAGCCTCCACATGGGTGGCAGTAATCAAACCTGGTTCTTCACAAGAACGAGTGCACTTAACCACCGAGCCCGCTCTCCAGCCCCTGCCATTCCAGAACACCATTTCGGTTCTCTAACTCACGGAGGCTCCGGGCCATGGTTCCTACAGCTAGAACCCTGGCTGTCTCTTGGGGTCCTACAGTAAATCTTCCTTCCCAACACCTGATGTGTAAAATTATCGTAATGTTATCATTTTAGGAAGACGGAGGAGGAGGAGGAGACAGGGTTTCACTATGTGTCCTTGGCTGGCCTGGAGCTCACTGTGTGAACCAGACTGGCCTCCAGATTCACATAGATCAGCCTCTGTGTCCCAAGTGCTGGGCTTAAAGGCGCTCACCACTCTACCCAGACTGCATAAAACTCTTCCTTGCAGCTGTGAAAATTCAAAACAAAACAAAACAAAACAAAAACCAAAAAACCAAACTCTTCTACATTGTTCAAAAGTGCTTAAGATGACTTCTTCCCATGCCCTGTCACCCTTTGTGTGTGTGCTGCCAGCGCCTCCCTGGGTGTCTTCATTTAATCCTGCCCAAATACTACAATGATGGCTCTTAAATCTAAGATTCACTTAGAAACACATTATATAAGATTTATAGGGCCCCAAACACAGAGTCCTAAGAAAGCCTGGGGATGGCTTTGGATTCTTCTTTCCAAGTTCCTTCGGCTTCTGATGTGGCTGGGTGAAGCCCACATCTGGAGAACATTGTTGTGAAGAGGAAGTGTCTCGCTCAGTGAAGGTTTTATTGCTGAGAAGAGACACCATGACCACGGCAACTCTCACAAAGGAAAACATCTAACTGGGGCTGGCTTACAGGTCTAGAAGCATGGCAGCCTCCAGGCAGACATGGTCCTGCACAAGAAGCTGAGAGTTCTACATCTTGACCTGCAGACAGCTGAAGGAGACCGTGTGCCACACGAGGTGTAGCATGAGCATAGGAGAGCTCAAAGCCCTCCCCCACAGCGATGCACTTCCTCCAACAAGGCCACACATCCTGATAGTGTCACTCCCTAAGGGCCAAGGACTCAAAACATATGAGTAGATGAGGGCCATTCCTATTCAAACCACCATAGGTAGTGTTGCCCAATCTCCCCGGTCAAGTTCCTCCCAGGATATTAATCATGAAGATTCTGATTCAGTAGGTCTGAAGCTCTGCAGTTTGAACTTTTTAAAGATTTATTTTTACTTTACGTATCCAGGTGTTTTGCCTGAACGTGCGCTATTTGCACATGTGTACTTGCACCATGTGCATGCAGTTCCCACAGAGGCCAGCAGAGGGCACTGGAGCTGGTGCTAGGCATACCCTCTGCAAGGGCGGCCAGTGCTCTTAACCCCTGAGCCATCCCTCCAGCCCCAGGATGAAGTGTTAATAAAGGAGCTCTTATAACTCCTACTTTCTATGTGAGAAAACTGAGGCTCAGGGTAATGTCTCCACAGTCTCACGGCTAGTTGACAGGGGGGAAACCCAAATCTAGCTGCCTTGGAGTCAACCCAGTGATTGTCCTACAAGACCCCAGAAGCCACGCCACCTACAGGGAACCCTGAACATCCCAGGCAGTTGATAGGTACTTGCTAAATTGAATACAAGCCATTTATCTTGCTTTCTAGGCCCCAGACAGGGGAAGAACTCTTTCCAAAGCATATTTACATCCCACTTTACCCAGCCTCACCCTGAGGCCTGTAACAGAGTGCTCTGCCCTAGGGACGCAACAGATGTTTGTGAGCATATGATATGGTTACTGGACTGTGCACAGCTTCATCAGCGACCTCTGGCTGTGCTCCAGGCTGCAAATGAGCTTCCCAGAACTGATCTGGATGCTGCAGCTATGGTCTGACCCAACCTGAGTACAGCAGAGATCCTGCACTCTTAAAGGAACTCCTGTCTGTGCTGGTGGCTGGACCTGTTGGAATGACATGAGCCCTCTCAGGAACTGGCACAACTGACTGACCGACCCTTGGCCCTTCTTGCTGGTTCAGCCTCCATTATGGCTTCCTTTTGACTTCCCAACCCTTTAAAAATGTTTCCTTTATTTTATGTATATGAGTGTTTTCCTTGTATGTAAGTCTGCGCACTACATGTGTACAGTGTGGAAGCCAGAAAAGGGCATCAGATCCCCTGGAATTGGAGTTACAGAGGGTTATGAACATTCACGTAGGTTATGGGAATCTGACCTGGGTCATCTGGGAGAGCAGTCAGTCCTCTTAACCCCTGAGCCATTTCTCCAGCCCCCAGCTTCCCATTCTTTAAGACACAGAGCTCTGTTCTGTCCATAAGCTCCATGGGCCCCTAGAACATAGGACTCTGCAGAGCACAGACCGCAGATCGCAGCATTCCCCCTGTTCTGTGTGTCTGGATTGTCCCTAGCAGTCTCATGGCACATTGAGACTCGGTGGAGCTGTAATTACCTGTTTGACATTAGGCCCATCAACATTCCATCACAGACAGGGAAAGAGCTCATGAGGTCCTGCCCTTCTCAGAGGGACTATTGACAGTTAATTGTGGCTGGAGTAAGAGGTACGGCTTTCTTTAGTGATGTGGCCATTCATAAGCTGCCCATACTCCTTAATAATAAATAATCTCCCAGCTATGCTTGAACAAGAAAGCTTGATTAAACTCAATTACATACCCAAATGCACATGCATGTGCACACGTGTACACAGGCATGCCCACACACACACACACACACACACACTGAGAACATGAAAGAAGGAGGCACAGTGATGAAAGAGAGTAACAGGTGTGTGAAAATGACTACAATTCATTATGTACATGTATGTACATGTATGAGACTGTGCAAGTACAAAAATAAATTTAAGAGAAAGACCCCAACCAAAGATGCAAAGACAGCCCACTCCTACTTCCTGCTATATGTAGTACCTGTTCCAGAGACTGTGTTGGGATGTATAGGCTTGTTAAAGTCTTACTATCCCATGGGGCAGGTCTTCTTATTTTCTTCATAGTGTAGGCCGAGTAACTCCTTCCTGTCACACAGCAAGGGCCAGAGCAAAGCCTGGCTGCAGAGACTGCACTCTAAACTACAAAAGGACACTTGTCTCTCCTAGCTCTTGCTGCTCTGCCCGTCAGCTTGAGAACTTGACGGTTAATATCTCTTATAACATGGGCCGTTTCTTGCTCTTATATATATGTAAGGGCCGGACCAGCCAAGGTTTTAGTTAACATGATAGCCAGTTAAGAACAGTAGAAATGGGTGAAATTCCTCAAACATAATTGAACTGGATTCAAGAGGTCTGAGTAGAGCTGGGCATGTTTGTTACAGTATTTTGTATCTGTTCAGCCTACAAAGCAAATAACTGACACAGGGAGACTGAAACGTACGTTAAAGCTGCCAGCACTTCGCCGGGCAGAGTCTGAACTGATTCTAATCTACTCGTAAACTAAACAAACTACTCTAAACTTTATAACACACGTATATTCAAAGCCCTTGCCACTAGGACCCCTGGGCAGGTCTGGGTCAAGTTCCCACCTCCAACTCCACCCCCCTCCCGCCCCCCAACCGTCCAACTTTTCTCCTCCCCTCCAGGAAGTCCCGCCTTCCACTGTCCTTCTGCCCATCTGATCGGCTAAACAGCGCTTTATTGACGGTTGATGCATTTACTCAGCCTTCTTCCACACAGGGTGACACATTTTTTTTATTCCTGTATGCCGGAGGCAGAGGCAGGTGGATCTCTGTGCGTTTGAGGCCAGCCTGGTCTACACAGTGAGTTCCAGCATAGCCAGGGCTGTAGAGATAGCCTGACTCAAGAAACAAAACAAACGAGAACAGGGCGGGGGGAGGAACGCAGATTAGATTCACACAAAGAGTTAATCAAATGGCTGTAGGCCAGGGAGGGAAATTCTTAGCTGTTTGTTTAACAATTTTTCTTCCCTAAGTCAAAAAGCCCTGATTTCCTAAACAGGAATATTAAACTCTCCCCACACAATACAAACTAGCCAAGAATTTGTATGATATGAAAATTAGCTGAGAAGTCTCAATGTTAGCTAGAATTTAATTTTTGAGTTACGAGCCTTTAAAAATCAAAAGAGATGGGTGAGTGAAGAGGGAAAGAAAATATTTTCAGGTCCATGACAAAAATCCTTAATTTAAAAAAAAAAAAAAAAAGCCAAATCCCTTTTATACGACTGTTGTCGGGAGCTCTAGGGGATTCTTGTTTGTAACCATGCCTGGGACCAGTCCTCTACCTCTGGGATGCCTGGTCAGGTGCAGCAAGCTTTCCGTAGTAAAATCTTGCCCCTCAGGGATGAAACAAGATTTTGAACCATGAAGTTGTCAGATATATTTCCAAGAAACGTCTACCTGATGACTCAGTTCAGAACTATTTTGAGATATGTCCATACGTGAGTATGAAAAGTCAAGAAAAATGTTCATAACTTAGCTATCTGAAACAATCCTTTCCATAACGGCAGGACAGCCCTGACTGTACGCTATAGATTAAATGAAATACCATTAGCGGGGGGTCCAGAGCATTGGAAACTGTCTATGGTACCCCTGCTGGCCCACACCGTTGATCCATTTTCTGCCTCCAGTTAACACGCTCGTCCTTGTGGTTTCTGGGGACCACCCAGGGCCTTCAGGAAGTGTGCATGGTTGACGGCAAAAGTGGCAACGGGGAGTGTGGAGCTGATTGTCTAAAAAGAAGGATTTATTTCCCTCCAGGATGGGAAAGCCATCAATGTATGAGCATGCTCAGAACCGAGTCAGTAAAGGAGCTAAGGAAACAGGGCTAATTTATAAAGTGGGAACTGGCCATAGAAATTCCCTTAGAAAATGCACCATCAGAAATGAAACAAAAAGGGAAATGCAGGTGAACTTCTTTTTGTTGTTGTTGTTTTGTTTTTCGAGACAGGGTTTCTCTGTGTAGCCTTGACTGTCCTGGACTCACTTTGTAGACCAGGCTGGCCTCGAACTCACAGCAATTCGCCTACCCCTGCTGGGATTAAAGGCGTGCTCCCCCACGCGTGGCCCGCAGGTGAACTTCTTGCTATGTGAAGACTGCAAGCCAATGGTGAGTGGCAAACTTTATCCCTTGAAGCAGTTCTCAACATGACCCATGTCTTTGCTAATTGCCCCAAGGTAGTCTTAAATGTATAGGCCTCACTTTCTGGAGACATGGTAAGAACAAATGTTACAGCTTTTACTAACACCTCAAAGTTCTCCACAAAATACAAGAACACTTAAAATATTCCAGTTTGGGGCCTGGAGAGGTGCTCAGCAGTTCGGAACATCTCCCGTTCTTGCAGAGAAGCTAAGTTCCCAGCATGCACAGCGGGCACTCACCAACACCTGTTAACTCCAGCTCCACAGGATCCAGCACTCTCTCCCAGTCTCTGCAAGGGCACCCACACATGTACAACACACACACACACACACACACACACACACACACACACACACACGTACTTTTCTTTCCCAAAAAAGCTTGGATCTTTGCTTAACTTTAAATTTTAAGATGGAATCTTATAAGCCAGGCGAGGTGGCACACTCTTGTAATCCCAATACTCAGGGAGGCAGAGGCAGGTGGATCTCTGTGAGTTTGAGGCCAGCCTGGTCTACAAAGTGAGTCCAGGACAGCCAGGGCCACACGTGCTGGGTCTTTATCAAACCTGGGGTTTCTTGAAAGCTAGACAGGCACTCTACCAACTAAGTTCATTCTTAAACCCAAATTTTTGTGTTTTCTAGCCCCCAAAGTTAGGTTCTTAATTCTCTACTTTGATTTTAATGGTCAATATCAGTCAATCCAACAGAAAGAAAAAAAAAAAAAAAACCCACTTCTATCGTGGAAGAAAGCAATTCATTCTTGCAGCCTCTTTTGTTCAAGTTCTGAGCTAGACAAATCAGCTTTGAAATTGCCTTGAGGAACACTGGGTTGATCTAGTCTAGCCCACTATAAATAACCTGTTGCCATTTATCTTGCACAGGTTGTCTTTTGTTGTGAATTAATAGATAGTTGTTTAGTTTAAAATGCAGCCGTGGGAGAGTTATTATGAGTCAATTCTCTATACAGTGCCACCCAAAGGACTCTCTGGGACAATGCCTTGTTCCATTGGGTAGCTAGCCACATGTCACCACTATTTTCAGTGTGGCTAGGAAAACTGAAGAAATAGTTTCTTAGTTTTTACTTTTGTTTTTGTTTTTCCAGGAGAGGGTTTCTCTGTGTAGCCTTGGCTGTCCTGGAACTCACTTTGTAGAGGCTGGCTGGCCTTGAACTCACAGCCATCTGTCTGCCTCTGCCTCCCTGAGCACTGGCGTTATAGGTTTCGTTTGTTTGTTTGTTTGTTTGTTTGTTTTTTGAGACTGAGTTCTCTGTGTGGCCTTGGCTGTCCTGAACTCACTTTGTAGACCAGGCTGGCCTCAAACTCACAGCGATCTACCTGCCTCTGCCTCCCAAGTGCTGGGATTAAAGGTGTGCGCCACCACCACCCGGCTGGGTTATAGGTTTCTAATGCTATTTGTTTGTAATTAACTCAAATACCTAGATGCACTGAGCAATGGCTACCTGTCTGAATGGTGCATGCCTAGCCTCTTGTGACTCAATACACGGCCTGTGGATGGAAGCATTAATATCTAGCCTGTTAGAAACATAGCTTCTTGGGGCCGCTCCCTGGACTAGTGATTCAGAATGTCACTATTAACAAGATTCCTCAGTGGTTTGTATGCATTTTATTTTTATTTTTTTTTTTTGGTTTTTCGAGACAGGGTTTCTCTGTGTAGCCTTGGCCATCCTGGACTCACTTTGTAGACCAGGCTGGCCTCGAACTCACAGCGATCTGCCTGCCTCTGCCTCCCGAGTGCTGGGATTAAAGGCGTGCGCCAGCACGCCAGGCTTTGTATGCATATTTTTAAAAAAATTTTAAGTGTAATCAAGATTAAGAGAAACAGAGGAGCTACCCAAATTATAGATACCAATTTTATTTTTTTATTTTATTTTTGTTTGTTTTCTTTTTCAAGATGGAGTTTCCTTCTGTAGTCCTGGTTGTCTTGGAGTTCAATCTGTAGACCAGGCTGGCTTTGAACTCAGAGACCCGCCTACCTCTGCTTCCCAAATGTTGGGATTAAAGGTGTGTGTCACCACCACCTGCCTTAGATTACAACTCTTAAATCCGACGTCTGGTACAAAGGGCCTTTTTCTTTCTTGCAACCTGTGTTTTCCCTACCTTTGAAACACAGTAGAAAGAGGGTGGGATAAGAGAAGAGAGCCTGGAATGCTGGCGCCGGGAAGGGAAGAATAGAGGGCAAAGCAGGGCAGGAGGAGCATGCATTTTTCCAGAGACACTAGCATAAAATACGACAATATTTCCTTGTCACTTATTGAATAAGGACTGTGGATCTATGGGCGTTTGTTGCATACTTTTAGTGTGTTTGAAATTTTCAAAATCAAAAATTGATGTGACCTCAGAGACTGCTCCCAACAATCCTCTTTGACTGGAACTCATGCCCTTGTGCGGTCTCTTTCTATCCGGCTCTGACTACGCAGTCAAAGTGATGATGACAGCAACACTTTAAAGAGTTAGGTCTTAGATCTCTTGCCCTGAGAGAAACTGTCCCGTCAGGGCACAGGTCTCTTGGCAACAGCCAATCATCTGAGGCATCCATATGACCCTCTGTGAGTTTTCTGGTGACCAGCTCCCATGTGAGGACATGTACCTAGCAAGTTTCTCCCGAATCTCTGGCCAACAGAAACTGTTTCACAGCAACTGGTTTCCTGATTCCTTCTTCCTTCTCCTCCAAAAAGGACCACCCACCCTCTCTGACTTCTCCCCATGCCTGGATTAAACAGGGGCGGAAGAAATATTTTTAGATTGTGCATAAGGTTAATGTGCCAACATCCCTTGAAGAGATAATACAGTCACTTAAATTCATGGTAAAACTTATGGGACAGATAGTCCTTTGTTTTTAAAACTCTTAGCAAGCTAATTTGTTGAGACATTAATTTCAGGCTTGGTCTTGCTACTGTAAGACACTAAAAAAGAAAAACTTGGTAATTTCTGCTTCCTTGTCCACTGTCTCAAGAATGAAGTCACGGATGGTACCCTCTTGGTTCGCCCTGTGCCCCGCCCCCAATCATCAATATCATACCCTGATTAACGGTTTCTTTGTGTTTGGAGGGGCATCCTACAGAAAGCACGTCAACCCCCTACCACTAGCCTTCATCTTGAGAATTACGTTAATAAAGAAACTACAGGAATCATCTCACAATCAGAAACTGATTCAAGAGAGGCGTAAGATGGGAAGTGGGGAGACCACTAAAGGGCAGTCTATAGGACACACCTCCCAACTCCACTGGGGTGCCTAGCAGGCTTGCAGGCTACGGAGCTGTTTTCTTCGACAGTATTCCAAAGTGTATGGACTAGTGGCATCAAGACGGAATGCCACAAAAACAAAAACAAAAAATAAAAACAAAATAAAGCTCTTTCCCCCAAATTTTTGGGACGTCACAGCTCCACAGAGAAAGCAGGAGGAACGTCAAAAATATGACTAATGAATTTCCCGCCAACACTGACAAGCGGGAGTCGAGCCAGAGTTCTTTAATTTGGAAAATTAAAAGACGTGTGACGCTTCTTGCCCCGAGCTTGTTCACTGGTTCCAGCGAACTTACTCCTGTTTAGACTCAACTTTTTCTGACGGTGGGTTTGGGTAGGAGGAGAGGTACTGGGGCATGAAGAGAATGGACAGAGGGAGGCGAGGCAGGAGAGGCGCTTAAGGGGCCACGGTTGCTAGCTTTGGGTCCAGCACCGGTTCGCAGAAGAAATGAACCCTGACTCCAGGCAGCCGGCGGCGTGTCCGCCGGGAGCCCGAGACAAACACACGCACGTGCGCCCCGCCCCCGCCGCGCGCACGCGCCCGGAGGCTCCGGCGGCGGCGACGGGCGCGCGCGCGGTGCTCGCTGCCCCCACGCTGCTCCCTCGGCTGGGATCGCGGCGTCTCCCGCTCGCCGCACTGCTCCACGCCTGGCCCGTGGGTCCGGAGGCGGCAGTCGTGCCAGGTGGGCTCGGGTGGACGGGTGCGGCGGTCGAGGCGAGGCGGCGGCGCGGGTGGACAGCGCGGAACCCAGCAAGTTCCTCGCAGGCGATGTCGCCGGGCGCGGGCCCCTGCGTACGCCGGGCGCCGTGACAGGCCGACCGGGGAGGTGCGGACGGGGGAGGCCGCGACGGAGCTCCCGGACTGGCCATGGGCTGAGACGCATCCTCGAGGAGCAGGTGCAGTGACCGGAGGTTCTGGGGAGGGAACGCGCGCCACAGACCCCGGGAACCTCCGGCCCTTCCCAGCCTGGTACCCTGTTGACCTTCCCTTGGTTCCTGGGGAAAGGCCCTGATGACCCCGCCTCCAAAGCTCGAGCGTACAGTCCCTGTGACACTCCACCAGTACCACCACAGGTGACACTTTGTACATACCCTCACGCTACACCAGCGACCCCAGCCCAGTGGGCCTTTGCGCCACTGCCTCTAATGCCCTAGTATTCTGAGCCCACTGTCTGCCTGCAGTGAGCCTGGGAACTACCTGGGATTCCGTCCTTTTTCAACTCGACCAAGGGGTGGGGGCAGGGGTGAGAGGGGGGAAAGTGGGAGTAGTGGTCCTTCCCTCCTGGGTCCTTGGTGACTACAAACCCATCCTCTTTCTCCCAAGCCTGTAGTGAAAGTGACTTTTCCACCCGTCACCAGAACATGCCGGGGTGACTCTGTCCCAGATCTTCCTGTGGCCTTCCTTGCTCTCCCCGGTGACACTATGCAACCCCAGCGTGACCTGCGAGGCCTCTGGCTCCTGCTTCTTTCCTTGTTCCTGCTCCTCTTGGAGGTAGCCAGGGCTGGCCGAGCTGTGGTTAGCTGTCCCGCCAGCTGCCTGTGCGCCAGCAACATCCTCAGCTGCTCCAAGCAGCAGCTGCTCAATGTGCCCCAATCTTTGCCCAGCTACACAGCGCTACTGGACCTCAGCCACAACAATTTGAGCCGGCTGCGGGCTGAGTGGACCCCCAGCCCTCTGAAAAGCCTGCACTCTCTGCTGCTGAGCCACAACCACCTGAACTTCATCTCCTCCGAGGCCTTTGTCCCAGTACCCAACCTGCGGTACCTGGACCTCTCCTCCAACCATCTTCACACCCTGGATGAGTTCCTGTTCAGCAGCCTGCACACACTGGAAGTGCTGTTGCTCTACAATAACCGCATTGTGGTGGTGGACCGGTATGCCTTCGATGACATGGCCCAGCTGCAGAAACTCTACCTGAGCCAGAATCTCATCTCTCGCTTCCCTCTGGAACTGCTCAAGGATGGGAACAAATTACCCAAACTGATGCTCTTGGATCTGTCCTCCAACAAGCTGAAGAAGTTGCCGCTGGAGGAACTGAAGAAATTGCCGGCGTGGGTCAAGAATGGGCTATACCTGCATAACAACCCTCTGGAGTGTGACTGCGATCTCTACCACCTCTTCTCGCACTGGCAGTACCGGCAGCTGAGCTCCGTGATGGACTTCCAGGAGGATTTGTATTGCATGCATTCCAAGAAGCTGCACAGTGTCTTCAGCCTAGATTTCTTCAACTGCAGCGAGTACAAGGAAAGTGCCTTGGAGGCTCACCTGGGAGAGAAATTCAACATCAGCTGTGATACCAAACAGCAAGGGATGACCAAAGTGTGGGTGACACCAAGCAATGAACAGGTGCTAAACCAGGGGGCCAATGGCACAGTGACCATGCTCAAGGATGGCAGTCTCCATTTTAAAAGCGTGCAGGTGGAGGATGGGGGTGTGTATACCTGCTATGCCATGGGGGAGACTTTCAACGAGACCCTCTCTGTGGAGTTGAAAGTGTACAACTTCACCTTGCACGGACACCATGACACGCTCAACACAGCCTATACCACCCTGGTGGGCTGTATCCTCAGTGTGGTTCTGGTCCTTATATACTTGTACCTCACGCCTTGCCGCTGCTGGTGCCGGGGTGTAGAGAAGCCCTCCAGCCATCAAGGAGATAGCCTCAGCTCTTCTATGCTTAGTACCACACCCAACCACGATCCCATGGCTGGCGGGGACAAAGATGATGGTTTTGACCGGCGGGTGGCTTTCCTGGAACCTGCTGGACCAGGGCAGGGTCAAAATGGCAAACTCAAGCCAGGCAACACCCTGCCGGTACCCGAGGCAACAGGCAAGGGCCAACGGAGGATGTCAGACCCAGAGTCGGTCAGCTCGGTCTTCTCGGATACACCCATTGTGGTGTGAGCATAGGCTGGTGGGGAGGTTCTGCCCCAGGAGAGGAAGTATACCCCTGAGGGATATGAGGGGGGATGGAAGAGAGGGCTGGATGCCCAAGGGAGTGGGTTTCTCCTGACCGCCAGGGAAATTGGTCATGGGCACAAGAGCAGGCAAGTCCCAGTGAGGGTGTGGATGCTGCAAGTTTCACCTACAGATATATTCACCCTCAAGCAGATACCGCACCCCTGCCCAAAGCCTTGGCTATTCTCTGTGGTAGAGGAAGAGGGATGCATCTGAGTTGGACAGGAATGAGGAGATGGGGGATGGGAGGAGCAGATTCCCTAAACTTTTTTTGAGGTCATCCTTAGCTCCTTAAGAGAAAACCATTTGAAAAACAAAAAAAAAAAAAAAAAAAATTTTTTTTTTCTGTGTCTCTGCCCACCCACACCTGTGAAGTTGTGTGTGTTGGGGGAGCCTCCACAGGAGCCGTGCTGGGAAACTGCAGTATCCTGTCTGGTCAGGAAGTCATAGGCGCAAGCTAGGGAATTAGAAACCTTTGGGAAATGAGTCAGGAAAAGATTGAGGCCTGGATCGATAACACTCCCTAAAGCTGATGATGTGCGGCTTCTCACTAGAGCTGCCTTCTTTCCCCCTGAGTCCTGAGTAGGTGGATCCTTGCAGGAGCCTGGCCTCTTGCCTGTCAGTTATGGCAGCAGTATAGGACGCGGTGTCTGTGCCTTGTCCTGGGGCAGGTGGCACAATGGGCAACAGAATGAATTAAGAGGTCCCTGGCAGAGGATAGCATCCTCTGTAGATAGGACGTGCATCCCAGGGATGCTAATTCCCTTGCTGAGGGCAAGCTTTCATTGGCATTTGACTCCCAATGTCTGTCTATCTGTCGGGACCAGAGTAGGGGCTACTGAAGGCGGAGGAACATTAATGGATGCCTGTCACCAATGTGGCACAGGGGCGGGGCGGGGGGTGCTCCTGCAGAGAAGATGAGGAAAACCAGCCTCTTCGATGTAGCAGCCAGCCAGCCCTACCTGATTTTCTCTGTGAATGCCATCTCTTCAGCCAGCCTTCTAAGCAACTCAGGTGGGGTTCTAAGCCTTCCAAAGGATGCTGCTCTGCGAAGGGAGGAGTCCAGTAAGGTCTGGTCCTGCCCAGTTAGGCTAGGTCTGAAGATAGACAGGGCCCAGCATTTATTTATTTATTTTTTCTCCCTTGCTGCCAAGGCTGCCTCGCTCCTGCTGCAAAGCCAAAGTGAGGGATCTTGTCGCCTGCAGGGTTGGAACCTAGAGGTCTCTGTACCAGAATGGTGGCACAGGGTGTGGCTTAGAGCTCTGGTCTCCCCCACCAGCCTCTAAGGCAGGCGGTCTTGTGACAGAGGTGTAAGGGGCACTAAACTTTGAAAACTTCTGCCATAGTCTTCCTCTCAGTCGGAGGTCAGTGCACTTGTCAGAGCAGAGGAACTTAAAAACAAACTCAGCCTTAGCTTCCATCCAGGCTTACAAAAATACTTTGGGTACAGAGGTGTCTGTGACCTGCGTCCTTTGACCATACTGTGGGCCCCCCCCCCCCCCCCCGCCGGGAGGCAGGTGTTCTGAGATTTGGAAGAGGGCCGAGCAGGGCGAAGATGTTCTCCAGCATTGGTCTTTCCCAGTGTCTTTTCTTTCCCTTGTTTCCTGTGGTTGGAAGTTGTCCAGGTCCTCCGGTTTCCTGACCTGCTTTTGAGGTTCTCAGGGGTGTTGTTTACCTGTGGGTGAGGGCTGCTTAGTGCTTAGGAGGGCCTTGTCAGGACTGGGGAAGAAAAACTGAACTAAACACCGTCCCTTGTGTGCTCCTGGGGTCTCAAGGCTGCGGTCCATCCTATATTAGTAACCTAGTTTTGTCAAGAGAGAGGCGCAGCGATTCCTCTTAAGTAGTTGCATGCTCTTAGGTACGCATGCTCATAGGCACGCATGCTCACCAGCACCTTGACCTCCACCAGGACAGTGACTCTGTGGCCCCCTCTAACACCACCATTTCTAGAACAGCCTCCACCCATGTGCACAACTTCTCACACACAATTTTCTTGTACTGTAGGAGAGACAGTGACCATGCCGGGGCTCCTCAAATGCACAGTCTTCCTGTACGTTAGTTTCCAGACACCCTGAACCCTTTACCCATACCTCCATGGCTCTGAATCACTCTTTGCAGAGGCTGGAATTAGGGGGACCACACATTGAAGCATTTGGGAGAAGGGGTAGTGAGGCACTAGCTGGTTCGTCCGACTCTTCACGAACCCTCCTGAAAGACTACACATCTATAAGACGGGAGGCTGGAACCAGAGCAATGAAGGACCCCCCCCAAAGAATGCTGGTGAAGGCTAAGCTGCTCTGGGGTCACCTGTCCTAACAGACAAGGGTAGGAAAGGAATGCTGCCTGGTCGAATTCTAAAGACTTCTGAGGACTTTGTCACTGGAGATCCAAGAGCCAGACCTCTGTCCTCAGACTCGTCAGGGAATGGGACAACCTCTTATATGGCGGTACCCTCTCCTGACACCATCTTGGTCTGGGAAACTCTTTAAAATGGGGGGGGGGTCAAGTGAATTTCACCTTCTGGGGCATTCTAGCTAGATTCCCGAGGACCAGGGGGGCCTTTTTTTTTTTTTTTTTTTTTTTTTTTGGTAAATCTTACTCTAACAGTCCTAACTCTCCCTTCTGTATCCACTTGGGCGCTAGTTCGAGACCCCTGCAGGACATGTCTGGATGTTTCCACCAGGACATTTCTGCTGGTTTAGTCTCTTCTTGCGGTTTCAGTTCTCACCCAGTGGTAGCTCTCTCCTTGTAAGAGGGAGTATGTGTATGTGTCCGTAGCCTGCGTGGATATTCCCATTAGACCTTGGGAAGAAAACTGCTGGGTGCAGATATAAGAAAGGCTGACCTTCACCCCCCACCTGTACCCAGAAACTGTATATCCAAGGAAGCAGGTGTCTCTGGAGACAGGATGTGACAGGGCTCTGCAGTCTGTGTAATTATCTGTGACCTTTTTCTTTGCTGTATCTGTGGGGTCCCTGGAAGAGGCCTGGAGAGGGTAGACCCATCTGGGGAAGAACCAAGCCAGCTTCCCGGTTTTGTGTCTGTTCTTGCCTCTGTAACTCCTTCTCTCTGTGTCTAGAACAATCCTCCCACTGTGTACACCAGGCTGGCAAACCTCGGAGCCCATGGCCTCTATAGCTAGACAATGAACATTAAACCTGGCTTGAGTCTCTGCTCTGGCAGAGTTTGTGGTTGGTTTATTTATCTTAGCCTGTGGGTGGGTTCAGTGTACTTCAAAAGGGTGTGACGTATGGAAAGAGAGTCTCTTTTAAGTGCTGTTGTCTGCATCGTCTAGGATTTTAAGTATGAACTCTGCATCACCCAGGCATTAAGATTAGGGAAGACAAAGGCAAACTTTCCCCCTCAAGCCAGACAGCAAATACATGGGGTTTTCATAGGCTTCACCGTCTGTTGAACCTCAGCTGCACTGCTGCAGCAGACAAATGTCCCCAAACAGCACACAGATGGATGACTGGTTTGGTCCCAATGAGGTAATCTGTTTGCTAGAATTAAATGCCCGAGGCAGAGTATTTTATGAGGAAGAAAGGGTTACTTAGTTCATAGTTTTGGAGGATGAGAGTCTAAGGTCTAGGGGTCCTATTTGCTGTGTACGTGGTGAGGGCCCTGTGGTGTGTATCATCACAGTAATGGGACCACATGCAGAATAGGAGACATAGGGAAACAGGGAGCAAGCTAGACTCAGGGGTCTGCTTTGCCCTTTTTATAACAACTTCTTCTTGTAAGAACTAACCAGGGACCTGTGAGAGCTAGATTAATGTCTTCTAGGATGACTTAATTGTCTCTCACTGGGTTGCACCAGCTTTCATCTCTATAACACCGAGGTCCAGGGTTCTAGGATGTGAATCTTTAAGGCACATAATTCAAATGCTGCCGAAACAGCATCCGGTGAGAATTTACCTACAGGCATTAAAATGTTAGTGTCTTTTGAGGTTTGTTGTTGTTGTTGTTGTGTTTTTTTCTCAATCAGTTAAAAATGTAAAAGCTACTATTCTTACAGACCACACAGAATCAGGCAGGGGGCTGGTCTGCCCAACAGACCATAGTTTTCTAACCTCTGAGACAACCTCAAAAGCGGCATCCCAGAGCCTTTAGCAAGCAAGAGTTTAGATACCCTGGGCGAGGGCTTGTACATAATGACAACTTCCTAGATCCCTAAGGAAGGGGATTGCCTCCCGACAGAGTTCTCTTAAAAGGCTAGATTGAGCTTTCTACTGGTACAGTGGGAAAACGCTTGGGTTGGAAGGTTGCTTTTTTCCCCTCCCTTAACGGCATGAAACAGCTCACTTTCATAAAATTTTGATTATTACCAGGATATTTTCATCTTGAGCTAAAAGCATATTCATCTAATGGGTATGTTAATACTCAGTGACCGTTTCATGTGCACTGAGTATTCTGTGTAACAGGGAAAAAATGCCCCAGAATCTTTACTTTTTCTTATAGACATACCCTACCAGAAACAGGCCTGTAAACTGTGGGCTGGACTCTGACTAGGCTCGTGGGGTTTCTGGAAGGGACTGTCCCAGTAGGTAGCAAGATGGTAAGGTTCAGGCCCACACCACCCTATATGTGCCAGATCTCAACTGATCTCAGACGCTAAGTATGGTCCGCCCTAGGACATACTTGGGTGACTGAGCCACTGTAGCCCTCTTCTGCCTGGGGAACTGTCTTTCTTCAGGAACAGTGGAGCCATTTCCCCACCAAATGCAGATGCTGAGTGAGGTCACAGCTCTCCCATAGTCCACACTCTGTATGTTTTCGCATCTTTCCCTTTGCTATTGCTGACCACCTGGTTGAGAGGAATGGCGCTGATAGAGAATAGGCTGGGAGGACTACTTGGAGTTCTTCCCCATCGTGCTATCTGAGCTCTCTCGTCTTCCCGAAGCCTTATCTCTTCCACTGTTTTTGCCCATCCCACTCCTAAGCCACAGCTCCCTGGATCATAGACAAGATAGGCAGTTTTGCCTGCTGGGTCTTGCAAGACTTTCCGTCATTCCTCACAGGCAGGGGGTGGTGGTGGTGCGGGGACAGAGAAGGCTAATGTGACAGGGTACAAGTCCAGTGCATAGGCAAACCCGGTCTTTCTTCCACCTGGCCTCTAAACTCCTCCCCTTTCTTTATTTGTACCACTTATCTTGTCTCCTAGGCAACCAGTGGTGATGCTGTACTTTCCCCACCCACATGGCAAAAAAAAGCTCAGGCCCTGCAGTAAGGACAGTTGGCTTTTTTGGTCAGGCCTCAGGGAATCTATGCTGGGAGCTTCCTCTCCCAGGGCTTTGAAAGAGAAGGCTAAAGCTGCCGCTCAAGCACTTTTATCGGCCTCAGACACTGACAGGTAGAAGATATCAAATGGCCAGGATCCTTAGAACTGCCCTGAGGCCCCCCCTGCCAGTGTGGGCCAGCCTGATTACAGTCTGACGCACAGAGGGTATAGGATGGGGCTAGGTGGTGCTTCGCATGTCTTCCCCCTCCTCTCCCGCTGCTCCCTCACTTGGTTCGGTTTACTTTAGGTGCGGCTCTGATCATCACTGCTAGGACACGCTGGAAGATAGCTGAGAACTTTTTCTTTTTAAAAAGAGAGCGCGAGCGCCGGGCGTGGTGGCGCAAGCCTTTAATCCCAGCACTCGGGAGGCAGAGGCAGGCGGATCGCTGTGAGTTTGAGGCCAGCCTGGTCTACAAAGTGAGTCCAGGATGGCCAAGGCTACACAGAGAAACCCTGTCTCAAAAAACCAAAAAAAAAAAAAAAAAAAGAGAGAGAGAGAGAGAGAGAGAGAGAGAGAGAGGGCGAGCCACTTGTGCCACCAGTAACACAATCAACCCCCCAGATTCCACAGACTAGCCTGCTCTGAAGACAGGTTAAAAACCTCTTTGGGAAATTCTGACAATAGTTGGCCAGTTAATAATGGTCTTCTGTTCTCTGACCATATCTGTGGCTAGTCAGGCCTTCTGGGATAAGGTTGTCCCACAAGAGGTCATTTGTTTGTGTTTAGCCCAGGGATGACCGTCTACTACTCTAACCACCCACCCACCCAGGGCAGTTCTGGGGCACTGCCCTCCTCCTGCCTGCAGCTTCTGTTTTCTTTATGCCACTCTGGCAAGAATGGCTAAGGCTAGACTAGCATTTCATTCCTGGACCTCAGGACAGAAAAAGACAATTTAAGATTTTTTTTTTTTAAAGACAAATGTTTGAGGCTGCATGCTGCTGTTAGTTCTGCTTGCCTTCATCCACTCTGGGCCAAATGCTGCCTGCCCTTAGACAAACGAAATGGGAAGTATCCTTCCTCTTAAGTAAAAGCTTACACAGAACTGCCTTCATCCGTGTGTGTGTGTGTGTGTGTGTGTGTGTGTGTGTGTGTGTGTGTGTGTGTTGTGTGTGTGTGTTCCACTAAAGCCTTTTGCCAAAAGCCATGCCTTTCACAGTATCACATCCCTAGTAGTAAGGATATAGGCCTGAGGCCACAGAGGGGAAACACGGGGTCAGGGTGGTAGTGCAGTGGTCACTAATAATGACCCTCCCTTTCTGTGTGTGCCCCATTCTTCCTTTAGAAGGGCAGAGTTAGGGAGGAGAGATTTAGATAAGTTATGACCCAAACTCCTGGCTGAGACCCGACCCTCCAAAATGGACCTGGAGGAAGCCATACAGCCTCAGATCTGCAGTCAGCCCACATGAGGTAAGCAATATGTAAGACAGACCTCAATAACCATGACCTTACTGGCATCTCCTGCAGGGAGAGGTAAGAGACAATCTTGCATCCAAAAGTAAGAAATGTGGCTGTTAGATGGCTCCCAAAGCCCCTCTGAGACTTGGGTCCTCTGAGCATCATCTCCTGCCATCTACTGCCTCCCTAGGAAGCGTAAAGTCCAGAGCCAGACAGAACATAACCATCTGCTTTCCACTTGTTTAATGCTTTGAACCTTGTTCTCTGGTCGAACCCTCACAACATTCCTGTGAGGTAGGACGAGAAGCAAAGGGTTTGCCTATGCCACCCAGTGTTAGGAGCTGAGACACACATAGAGCAGCTTTCCCAGCATGGGCCGACACACCTTCCAGTTCACCACACACACAGGTTCTTAGTGCCAGTCACAGGCAAGGACATTGTGAGGGTACTGACCCAGAAACTTCCTTGCTCTGTAAACTTGCTTAAGGGCACTGAGGTGGAATGCCCAGCAGGGGCCAAGGCAAGTACGCAGGAGCGCTAGAGCTGTGGAGCTACCTCAGCCATGGTGGTCTCAGCGGAGCATACTGTATTCTGTGTCTCTTGGCCTCACTCTTCACTCTCTCGGAGAAGAGCCTCTGGCGTGGCCATGCAGCCAGAATCCTGGTTCCCTCTTCTCCCACAGTGCCTTTCCATGCTGCTGCACTCCACAGCCCAGGCAGAGGGGGAAGGTGAAGGCTGGCTGACTCAGCCTGCAAGTGCTTACAGATCTGGAGCTGAAAGGCCCCAGCACCATTCAACTAATGATTATTATTAACTCTGAACAGGCCTTGGCACCACAGCCAGCTGGCTCAGGGAGGGTGCCCGGGTCTCCCACAGTGAGCTTTGAAAAAACAAGACCCACAGCAGCTATGCATGGAGGTGGAAAGGTGGGGACCGTGAGAGATGAATCGAGGGCAGGCCAGTATCATGGAGGAAGGGTGGCCTGCCTTGACATGGGGAGAGCAAGGGCAGGCTGGCAGGTAATGGCAGCCTATCTTGCATGGGGATGACAGCCAGAGCCGGAAGCGAGAGTTCTCATATGCCTGTCATTCATTCCCTGCCGCCCCCAACCCCAATGGGAGGCAAAGGGAGGCTACAGGAACAAAGGGCTCCTGAGAAACTTCAAACCCTATGCCCATTACCATTTGGGTGTGATACAAAACTATCTTTCTAATGCAGTCAAGGTTGAGTCTGAGTATAATCAAGCTTGGAGCACAATCAAATATAGAATCAGGTCTTAGCATGATATGGAAATTTGTGCAAATAATGGGTGATTTTTTTTCTTTTTTAAATATTAAGCATTTTAAGTGTTCCCATCCCCTTTAAAAAGCAAAACAGGCGACTAGCTTTCCCTAATCAAAGAACACGGACAAAGGATAGATATTTCTGTCCCCTCCTAAGGTTCCTGCCTTGCTGCTGAGAAGCCCAGGTAGTATCCAGACATTGGAAGATACAAAAAGGAAGGGAAGACGGTGTGGGGAAAGAGGGAACACACAGCCAGGAGGCATATGCAGCCGGCAGCCACAGATCCCAGCTGGAGGAAGAATACCCTGGCACTGAGGTCTTAATGGCTGTCCAGCTGCTGCCCCAGGATGTGAAGGCAGGTGGTGACGGAAAAGTGAAAAGACAGGAGGGGAGGAAAGCTTCCCTACCCCCCAAGGCGGTCTTACAGAAAGAAGGGCTCTTCCCAGTGCTCTGTCAGCTATACACGGGTCAGATCCCTAAGCAGGAGACCACCACTACCTCTGCCCTCCTCTCCACTCTGCACCGATGCCCTCCAGGCCCGCTGGTCAGAGGAAGCGACAGCTGGGTCCCTTCTTCCTGCAGAATATAAATGACTCCCCTTTCTCCCGGGGCTGGGAATAGACATCAGATGGCACAGCCCACGCAAACTGCCGGCTGTCAGCACGCCCGCCCGCCCGCCCACCAGCCCCCGCACCACCTGGGAGGAGGCAACACCTCAGGCAGGCTCAGGCTTTCCGGCATTGCCTCTGTGCTCTGAGAACAAGCTGCTGAACCTTACCTGGCCCACCCTGGGGAGCCCCCAGCACTGGCCTTGATGAGGGAAGGAAATGGGAGCCCTATATCAAAGCGACCCTACTGAGACTCTCTTTCATGTGGCGGGTTAGCCATTCC
The DNA here is from genome assembly GCF_903995435.1 of Acomys russatus. Lineage (NCBI taxonomy): Eukaryota > Metazoa > Chordata > Mammalia > Rodentia > Muridae > Acomys > Acomys russatus. Next base: position 11,020,032 of record NC_067159.1, read on the forward strand.
TTCCAAGTTCATGGCACACTGGATAGCCTGAGAGGGAGAGAGGGCACTGGAAACGACAAGAACAGCTCCCCTCAGCACTGCAGGGGCCTCTGCTCAGTGAGCTGTATTTAGAGCTTAGGAGTGATGCTAGCTAGCTCCCTGAGGCAAAGCATGGTGAGGTCCACTGAGAGGACTTCTGCCCCAGAGTCCACGTTTCTGTACTTTTGAATCCCACCTGCCTTGTTTCTGAGCCACCTGGAGAAGAGGCCTTCGATTTTCATAGGATCTGAGGCACCTTTCTCTTGTCTCTGGAACGGGAGCTCCGCCCTTCTCCTGCCCGCCTCCCAGGGTTTCATATGGGCTCTGTCTCCCGGGTAGAAAGCTGCACAGGGGCCTTTCCTTGTCCAGCAGTGTCTAGCCCGTACTAGGATCTATAAAGGGCCCATTTCCTAGACCAACCCACACCACAGCTAACTAGTTTGACACCCTGCCCTTACAACCAAGGATGCTCTGGGGAGTGCAGATGACCCAGGGAAGCATCTCAGCAGGGCAGACAGGCCAGTTGGTACCAAAAGCATCCCACTCTTAAGCCAAGGGGCTGCCAGGAAACAAGAACTAAGGAGAACTTAAGTGACAAGGCAAGAAGGGCAACCAGGAAGACGCTGTTTTCCTTGGATCAAGAGGGTCCTACCCCTTGGTTTTTATTTTGTTCTAGAAGCTTCAGAATAGTTCTGTGGAGCAGTGTGCTGAGTAAACACTCAAGCCGCGAGGGTGAAGCATAAGAGACCCAGGAATACTCTGCCCTGAGAATGAATGTCAGGAGCACACCCAGAGTCTACAGTCTGCACCCAGAGGTAGCCTGGAGGAGGTTCTCAGCTGAGCTAAGGGGCCCAAGAGTCAAGGGCTTGGTAAGACCAACACCCTTCTGTTCCTCCAAAGAACTTTAAAGTGACTTTAGTGCCTTTACTATCTTACTGTCCAGGAGACCCTCACAGGGTCCCTTCCCTCCACAGATTGTGGCCCTTGTTTCTTGGCTCAGGAGCCAGGTAAGCATGATTTCTGAAGGGTACAAGTGTAGATGCATCCTTCCAGGGGAGAGGAGGAAGAATGGACCAAAGGATAATATCCTGAGCTGTCCCCACGGTCCACAGCTAAGAGGATGTTCAGTGACATCAGTCTGCCAGACATTGGATGTTAAAGATAAGGGACTTTCGGATGAGAGAGCTCGGGTCCTGAGATGTGGGACTTGTCAACACAGCCTAAGAGATGATTGCAGGCTCTCCACGGTGCTGCCTTCTCAAAAGGGACCCCGATGTCTGTGGCTGTCATCCATAACGTGCAAGAGCTCCTCATCAGCCACATAAGAAACCACCACCACCACCACCACCACCACCACCACCACCACCACCACCACCACCACCACCCACCGCCCAATACTATCAACAGCGAGGCTTCAGGTTTTCCATAACCCTCCACCTGCACCCACTAGTACATTTCCCCACTTGAGCCCACTGGATCCTGCCCCAGCAGGAGCAGCTATGGTTTCTGCACCCTGTGGTTTGGCCATGAAGTACAAAATGTGTCCACTTCTGAACTGGGTCCCGTGAAGATCACCAAGGAACTGCTGAAAATCCAAGGCAAGAATCCCACTTCGAGCCAGAGTTTGGAGGCATTTCATATTTCCACTTTCTTCCTTGGCAAGTAGGAGCTGGAGATCTGGTGCATGATCACCAGGGCTGGGTACAGAGGTAGTACCAGGCACAGGTACCAGGCTGCACCTCTGATCTGGGCCTGGAACCACACTGAGTACATACCCAAGAGCACCGTTACTGTAGCCATCAGGTAGACAACCAGGCCACACGTCAGATGGTAGAGCTTGAGACGAGCCACCCTTGAGACACGGGCTGCCCGGGGACAGAGGAGGCCGAGCCCACACAGTGCCTGTGCCCCTGTGGCCAACAGTGTCAGAACTCCTATCCAGCTGTGCCAGGACACCAGATGGGACAGCTCACTGCGGATCTTGCTAGAAATGATGAAGCCCAGGCCTAGGAAGGCACAGAGGATGGCCATGGTCTGCCCTGCCCAGTGAAGTCGAATCCGGGTCTTTGGAGAGCAGAAGAAAAACAGGGAGTGCTCAGGGGAGAAGAGCAGGATAGCTTCAGCCATGCAGAGACAGAACTGTAAACACAGGAGAAGGCCAGTGAGCCTCGAGTCTGTGTGGAGCCTGGGAAAAAGGAGGTGTTGTCACACACCTAGAAAGACAGAGGAAGCCAAAGGGCTTCCAGCCTCACACACGTCTTTTCTGGACAACAGAACAGCAACAATGGACTTTCTCCTTAATTCTGATGGCAAGGCTTTGATAACATCCTTTTTCCTTCTCCCTCTTGAGGAGAAATATCTTCCATGGCCCCCTCCCCGACCTTCTCAGCCACCTGACACTGTGCACCAATCTCCCCAATCCTATAGGTTTTAGGGAAAGATGAAGCTTTCCCCCAACCCCCACCCCCTCTGTGATCCTTAGAAAGGCTGAAAAACTGAATGCTTCCCCAATGGTTAAGCTAAATATATCCAAACTCACCGCCAAGGCCATGAACACAGGGTGCCAGGAGAAAAGACCTAAGAAAGAATCACAGACAACAGGCTAAGGTCTGGGCACCACTGATAGCGCCCGGTGGTTTGTGAACCGCAAAGACCTGGCCACAAGGAAAAGGTCAGCATACCATCTCAAGCCTAAGCAAGAGTCAGGAACTTACCACAATGGGGTAAACGCCAAGGGGCCCTTACACCACCTTGGCGTAGGGTCCACATATACTGCCAGCTCAGTCCCTCTTACAGTAGACCGCAGTCTGCCCCGACCCCCCCCCACCCCCCCCACCCCCTCATCCCCCCCAACCCCCCTACCCCCACCGTCAGGCTTTTCCCTAAGGGGCCTCCTTCCAAGGAAGTATCAATTCTGTCTTTTTCAAGCTCCCAGGACTTCCGGGGCTCCGCCCACTAGGCCTTTACAACCACTCCACGACCCGCCCCTCCTCGGCTGAGGGTCGGGGTTTGGCGTGTCTCAGCCCGCCCAAAGCAGCCCCTCCAGCACTGAGGCTCCGCCCCCTTCCACGGCCCCGCCCCACCTTGCACACTCACTGGTTCCTGGCCGGGACAGCACAGTCAGAAAGATGGTGAAGCCCAAAGCTATCAGGTGCGCCAAGATCCCACTGCCTCTCCGCAGCCAGCGGGTCAGTCTCGGCTCCCTCGCTGGAGCGGGAACCAGACCTACCTCCATGAGATGCATGGCAACGCCAGGCCGGCCGGCACAGTACAGTCACCAGAGGCTTCTTCCGGGTTTGCGATTGCGGAGGTGGCGGCAGCTACAGGAGAGGCTCCTCCCCGGGGATGCTGCGGGGCGGTGTCGTGGAGGCGCCCACAGCGCCCTCTGGAGGGTGGGGGGGAAGCGCCTCGGCCCCAAAGGGCGGCTCCCGGAAACCTCCATTGACCTAAGCGAGCTCCCAACCCACCTTCATTTCTACACCTTTGTGCCTACCAGGGTATATCAAGCGGCCTGTGAAAATTACATCCGTAGCAATTGACATCAACGAAACTCCAACTCGCACGCTCCCCCAGGAGTGTGAAACCAGTGTTTTCAGCAGCTCTCCAGAGGCACTGGATTCCCCTGGCTGCTCACTGGACATTTCTGGCCTCTTCAGGAAACAAGATTCCTCCCTGCCTTAACATAAACGAAAAGCCAAAGCCAAAGCCAAAACAGAGTGACCCAAACGAAGTAATCTCATGCCTATCTTCTTTGCGGGTGTAGCTGTCCTCCTCCTGAGATACTCCGGAGGCTTAAGGCACTTTCAGCCTTTGCCACCTTCACGGCTGCACAGCAAGGTGATCCAGAGGAACCAGGGCCTCCCACAACCCCAAGTTCTTCCACACTACTATCCCAAAAAAGCTACGGTCTGGCCTAAAGAGGACTGACTGTGAGCAGCTTTACCCAGGTCTTCAAGGCAAATTTACAGAAGAGCCTGAAACGAGCTGTCCAAGGGCTGGGGAGATGGCTCCGTGATTCAGGGTGCATACTTCTCTTGCACAGGGCCTTAACACCCACCTCATGGGGTTCACAATAGACTGTAACTACCTCCAGGGGGATTGCACACTTCTGGCCTCCGCACACACAGACACACTGTAATAATAATAATAATAATAATAATAATAATAATAATAATAATAATAATAATAATAAAATAAATAAATAAAACAATAATGCTGTCCAGCACCTCTAAAGCAGTGGTGGTCAAGCTCAACCTTTGTGTGGTTGAGAAACTAAGGCTGCTTTTAGGAAGTGGGGGAAAAAACCACCCAAAAAAGACTGACGAAATAATTTGTATAGGGATGGAAGCCCAGAGTTGCTAGAAAACCAGAAAAGGGCCATAAGCCACCTCCCAAAGACCCTCAGGACAAAATCCCAAGAGTGGAGCCAAAAGTGTGACTTCCCTTCCTTTTTCCTTTCTTTTCCCAGTGGAACCACAGCTGTCTCTCTTAAGCCTCTAGGGGGGTCTTGCTCACTCAGAGCCATGCGGCTTATCATCCTCTCTGGAAGAGCCCCAGTGATACCAGCCCCAGGGTTTTGTGCACCGTGTCTATGTGCCCCAGCGTGTAGTGCCTATCACCAGCTCAGCCTCTCAGGGTAGGGCTGCGGAGAGTAAGGACACTCATTCGGCCACACCATTGTTCATCCTTTTCTATGTTTCTGTTTTTATATTTTTTTAGCAGCAACAGAACAGGGAGACAGTCTTGAGGTATTTTAAAGAGTTTTTTTTTTTTTCTTAAAAAAAATAATATAAAGTTATAAAAAGCGGCAGCAGCCTGGGGCCCAGATCTGGAGGGGAGGAGGTGCTGACGGCTCCGTTGCAGTGGGCAGGCACTTTCTCGTTAATGGGCTTTTGACTGCAGGAAGACAAGAGGTGAGAGACAGGGTCAAGGTAGGGGCCTACCTGTTATCCTTCCTAGTGAACATCTGGGTAACCCTTGAATTCCTTCAGCTGGCCTAAAAATACAACTGAGCACGGGGAAGAGGAACGCCAGCCTAACAGCGGGGAGGTGACACTGGAGAACACACATTCACACACCTGTACACACACAGGGAGGCCCTGCAGCAACTACCAGATTTTCCCTGATAGGTGCCAGCAGAGTCGGCACACACCTAATCCATACCTTAATCAGGAGAATACTACCCGGTATCACCTCCCGGAAGTCCCTCCTTACAGAGATCACAGGGACAGGACAAAGCAGGCTTCAACAGAAATGGTAAATAAGCCTAACTGCAAGCTCTCTAGAGATCTGAAAGGACGGTGTGGACCTCAAGCTGTGTACTTGCTTTTCAATGTCCCAGTGCCAGAAGAGGAGGCCCAGAGAAGCCCACCCACCCAGCTCTCCTGTGTGCTAGGACCCAAAGTCCCTTTCCTTTAGGGAAAAGCAGCTCCAAGTCCTAGAGGGAGGGTCACCGCCAGTTCAAAAACCAGTGGCCCGTTGGTTAAAGCAAAGGCAATGGCAGGATGGAGCAGCATGTTTTAAGGCCAAAGAAGACGGGGCACAGGGAAGGTCCCTCCGGCAAACGATGGGGTCACCCTGGAAAGAGCTGACCGACCTCTCCCTAGAGTTGAGAGCCCAAGAGCTCTTGTTTCCCCCTTTATTCCCTTTTCTGGAATCGTCATTAGCACCTTCTCCGTGTCATGAACCTGCTGTGTTCCCCAGCCTCAGCCCTCCCAACCCCTTCCTGCCCATGGTCTTCAGGAGGCTGGACTGGTACCTTCAGTGTAGAGCACTTCTCCTCAAAGGGCAGGGCTGGACCTGGCTTCTTGCGACGCACAGAGCAGGCCCCATCAGGAGGGGCGGCAGCCTGACAGTGCTTGGCCTTGACTGGCCGGCAGTAAGTGGCCAGGTTTCTCCGCTTCTTGGCTACCTCCTCCTCAGAGAGGCAGTTGGTTGGCAGGACCTTAGCTGGGTGTCCAGCCACTCCCCGGTTTTCTAGCTGAGAAGCCTTGACTGGTATGGGAGGTGCATGAGGGGAACCCCGACAGTCCAGGGGACCTGCTCTTTTTACTCTTGGCCCCACTGTCCCATTGAGCCCCATGCTCAGGGCTGTTTTAGTCTTGGCTGAGAGACCCCGACAGCCAGAGGGTTTGCCTTTTCCAGCAGGCTCCAGGATGCAGGTCCGTTTGAACGTGGTAGGGCCAGGGGATAACTTCCGCTTTCGAGACGGGGCCTCCATCTCCAGCCCTTCCTTGCCTTTGGATAATTTGCTGGCCTTGGAAGGGGGCAGCTTGCTGAAGGACGGCGATGGCGTGTTGGCAGGCAGTGGTGAGGTAATAGCCTGGCTACCGCCCATGCACTCTGCCTGGCTGCAGGCAGCTGCTACACTGGGGGAGCCTGCAGGGTAGCTAGGGACAAGGCTGTCCTTGATGGGGGGTATGGAGGCTGGGCAGGCAGGTCGAGGGGGTGGGCCTGGAAGTCGGGGGCAGTTGCCCATAGAAGACGGACTCAGGGGATCAGATAAAGACGGACTGACAAGATGGGATGGAGGTTCAGCCGCTGGTGGTATCTTCCTGCAGCAAAGAGAGAGCTCCACTGTGATACTGAGCAGACACCAGGGCTCCCCTAATAACTGCCAGTCTCTGCACCTTCAAATGGCCAGCAAAGCCCCAGAGCTGCTGCCCCCTGCTGGGAGACATGGGAACTAAGAGTTCAGGAAAGTGCAAGACATATGAACAAGCATGTAGACCCATAACAACCTGATTTTGGGTCTCAGTTTGGGCATCCCCGCCCCCCCCCATACTACTTTACCTAAAAGGAACTAGAAGTGATGAGTAAGCATCTAGATTTACCCCAACTACCCATCCATGCCCTCCTCCAGGCTGCCAAGTCTCACCCCTTTCATGCCATACCCTATTTGGGTTCTTAGCAACCAGCCAAAGCACACCAGACTGGGGCTTCTGAAGCCCAAGTCTGCTCAGGCCTGAGGAAGGAAGTTCTGAGTCCACAAAACTCACTTCCACATGTGTGAGCTGAGGTGCCGTTCTAGCATGGAGCTGAGTGCTGAGCAAAACCGGTCCAGCCGGCGGCTAAACACATAGCATCCTGGGCTCACCAGCCGGCTTCCGAAGGTGCAAAACTGGAGGCGGAAAGGAGGAACATGGTTGGGAGGGCCTGAGAGACAGGAGGGCATCTGCAAACAAGACTTGGCCACCCTCTACCCCAGCTCCCCAGCCTGGGCCTCCTTACCGCCTGTGGCCTAGGGGGCCGGGTTGCATAATGACAGTCAGGGGGAAGGTGGAGGTCATCAGATGTCCCTTCTTCTTCACTCTCCTCACTAGAGGCCTGGGCCCCACCCCGGGGCAGAGGGAAAGGGAATAGGCCTGGATCCCCATCACCACCACAGAGACCTTCATCATCTACTTCACTCTCAGAGGAGGCCTGGGACCTGGAAGGACCAAAGGGGACGCAGGCTTGTGTGAATGATATGGGGACAGGGTGAGGGTTTCCAGGCTCAAACAGCGTGGCCTCTCCCATAGACCAGGGCACACAAAGGGGCCAGTGGATGGTAACACAGCAGCGTTGCTTCACCCAGGACCCTGGCCCTTCCCGTTTAGCTCCCCAACGACAAGTGCTAACCCATGGGGTAGCTGAGAAAAAATGTTCACATCCTGGGTACCGAATCCGGCACACCTCACAGAGGCTGCAGTACTGCAGTGCTGCTTGGGCAGGAACAGGGTAATTAGTGGTCTGCCTGGCCCCACTGGCAGGGTTCTAGCTATTCTGCCATGCTTAGGGGAAGTGAATGCAACTGTAGGGCAGTCCCTGGGTCTATCTCCAGGGCTTCCTGGTACCTTAGGGGCTAAGTAACCCCACGGTAGGTAGGATTAAGGTTCTGTACGTACCTGGGAAGTGCACAGTATGGGTAGGTCTGCTTAGACCGGGGAGAGAAGGTGGTGTTGGGGGTAGCTACCGCTGCCACGCCTTGGACGGCAGCAGGAGACTCCTGGGAGGGGCGCTCAAGAGCAGGCTCTTTGCGTCCTGGGCTCTTTTCCTTGGGAGACTCTCCTTTGCGGGAGTTGGCCTTCAGTTCAGCCACTAGCACGTCAAAGTCCTTGGCCCTGCCTGGGACCTCCCTGCGCTGGTGCACTGAGTGGATCTAGAACATAGCAGAGGAGAGGAGTAAGGTGGTGCGATCTGAGCAGGAGTGAGGGGATCAGTCTTCTCTGACACAGAGAAAATGTGCGTTGTGGGTGAGGGGTTTTGTGCATCCGTCCGTTTTACTCTCTCACAGGGCCAAAATTCTCCTCTGGGTAAGGCGATCTCTACGGCACTCCCTGGCTAGTGCTCCCACCCTGTGCCCACCACAATTGTCCACTTCTCTCCTTCCCTGGTGTATGCCTAGCCCCATCCCTTGAGCTGAGTTTACAGTAACTTCTGACTTCTTCTTTCCAAGGTTCCGTGTCTCTGCTGGGCCCCTATCACCATGCAGAGGGATGGGGTTACCTTGCACGTCAACAGGCGTGTACAGATCTTCTTGGTCTCTGGATTTATGACCCCACACTGCCTATTGAGGTCGCACTCTTTTCCTGGGGGGAAAGAGGTGCTGATGAATCTCAAGTGCATTTCTGAGGAGACCAAGAAGAGTCTGGCCTCTTCCTGCCAAGGGCCCAAGAAACAGCAAGACTAAGGCACTGGGCGTAAACCACCCCAGCCCCAGCCCTGGCCCAGGCACTCTTCGGAGACTGGAAGCCCAAAGCAGAGCAACCCAGAACAAGAACAAAAGAAGCTACAGGCATCCGTGGATGCCAGGACAACCAACTGTGGGATGTGAGGAAGGAGATGATGGTCAATAGCCCAAGGCAAGGATGAGTGACTCTGCTGGCTTGGACACAGGGTCTCTTAACACTAGCTCAGAGACCTGGACCAGCGAAGCTTCCTGGGAACAAGCAGGACAGGAGGTGATGGGGCTTCTGTACCCTGCATGCTGTAAATGCCAGGCCTGGCCAGGACCACTCCTTCCTGACCCAAGAACAGAGGAGCCCAGGGAGGTCTCCACTCTGCCTTTCTGAGCCCCATGTCTATAACTACTCACGAGCCATCTTTCGGTGGGTTTTAGGAGGCAGCCTGGCTCCACTGGGCTCCTTCTCCGGAGGGCTGCCTTCAGCCCGGTGACTGGAGCCCTCACCAGGAATTAACTCCATGTTCTCTCGGCCAGGAGGTTCTTTAGGAGAGGGGGCCGTGGGGACTTTTCCAGGGGAGTCCTTAGGGAGGCCTCCTGGCTGACTGAGGAAAGCAGAGGGTGGAGCCACCCTGATTCCATGTCCATCGGGCTTCGGGAGACTGGACATCTTCTCCAGGTTCACCACAGGCACGAAAAGGCTACACGTGGAGAGAGGGTGTGGGCTGGGAGGTGGGGAGGCTGGGACCGGGGTCTGGACTCTAGCCCAGAGCCATCTCCTCCCTAGCTCTGGAACTTGGGTGGGCTCCAAGAAAGGCGTGGAAAAAAAAGGGGGGGAGCCCATGCTCCCTGGAATATATGGAAAGGAGCTGCAGATGGGGTTAGCTGGTTCTTGCGGTGAGCAGTCCCCTGCAGTCCAGGGCTAAGCATCAACCCTGTCATGGGTCAGAGTCAGGGCTAGTCTTTGGGGGTTGCCAGCCTCTTCTTACCAGAGGTTGTCCTTCTGGGTCTTCTCAGGAGGCGGATGGCCACGGCTCCGGGACCCCTGGCCCTTCTCCCTGGAGGAGGTTTTGGTGGAACCTGGGGCTCTACAAGCTGGGCCCTGGCCATTCACTACATGGCATTTCTGAGAGCTGGCGGGGGCTGGAGGTGGGGGTGGGGCCCGGGCATAAAGCTTGCTGAGGGGCCCATGTCTTCTTTCTGTCACCAGGAGGTGGAGAGAGTAACTGAGGTGAGTGGTATTGACTGCCTCCTTCCCCAACCTCCTACCCAGCCCACCAATTCTTTTTCACAGAACCTGAATTGCTAGAGCTTGGGTTGTGAGTCTGTCTCCTCCCCATTTAAAGTCGAGCCTTTCGAGAGTCAGAATTCTAGACCTAACTTCTTGAAGCTCTTCACTCTACGTGGTGCGAGAAGCTTATTCGAACAGTCATCCCGCCACCCACAAGACTCAGGCTGCCCCCAGCACCATCTTCCTTTACCCATGACCTCCCAACGGACACTGTCCGAAGAGTTCCACGGGCCACCTCCCTGCCCCCTTGTCACCTCCCTAGGGCGCCCCCTCACCGCAGTGCTTCTGGAAGGCTTGAGGCTTCACCACCTGGCTGCAGTGGTTACATACAACCAGATAGAAGTCATCATGGGCAGGGCAGTGCCCGAAGATGGACATGTCTGCAATGACAGGGGGCTTTGTCACTGGGGTTGGGGACTTGGGATTTCCCTAGATCGGGGAGCACTCCCACCCCACCGCTGAGAAGGCACTCTGCCTTCCAACTGACATACGACAGGTTTTCTTCGGCTGGATGTTTCCAGCTTCCACAGGTCCAATCTAACCGGACCCAGGGAGGATGGGCTTTCACGGGAGTGGGTACCAACTACATGTGGTCAAGGTCTCCAACAACAGGTCACGGGAGCCAGGGCAACTGGCTGGCTCCAACCTATCAAAATGAGGCTTCCCCAGCAGCTTTGTTGCTTCAGGCTACCTCTTCCAGTGGAAGAAGGGACAGTGGTCCAAGTTCCCCTGAGGCCCAGCCCCATGTGTACTGACTCTCACCTTCTTTAATGAGGGTCATGGTGTCCAGCTTCTTCATGGTTTTGCTGCTGTCCTCTAGCTCAGCCCCTGGAGGAGAAGCACAGCTCAGAAGGCCCATCCTCCTTCCCAGAACCCAGCAGGACCTTGCGGCCCAGTGGTATGAAGCCCACACTCCCTGATGAGAACTCAGGGTTCCTGGAGAAACTTTCAAGGGGTCATTCACAAGCACCCGTTTTTTTTCCTTTATGTGCCCCTCTGAGATGAGATGACCCCCATTAAGAAGGGTCCTAATGACCCTTCACTGCCAGGTACACAGGACAGAGTTCCAGTGCTGACTAGGTGGGTGACTATGGGTAAATGTCTTTTGAGGCTGCTTACATGGGTCCTTTCTGCTACTCTGTGGCATCCCAGACAAACGCCCTCCCAGATTCCCGCCCCCATAAGCTCATTTTGCTCTACCCAAGTTACCATAGTATCATCAAAGTTACACTCAGCTTCTCAGGTCCTGTACTGATAGGGTGGCCATAGAGTAGAGAAACTGCTGTCTTTGGACCCTTTGGCATCTTCAAAGTCTCCTTGATCAGCTACGCAAGCCCCTCCCCTTCTTAGGGGGGCTTTGTCCAGGGGTTGCCCTTGTACCTCAGTTTCTGGGTTAATGACAAAAACATCTTAGCTGTGCAAAGCAGCTCTTTCCCCATCCCCCTACCTCACTCCTTGCCCCCCTCCTCTAAGCCCCCTCCCTGTCCCATGGGTGTGTGTGCTGGGGTGGGGGGTGGGGGTGGGGGTGGGAATCAATTCTGAGTCACCAAATCTGTCTGAGTCCATTTCTGGTTCTCAGTGCACCTAGACCCTGAGTGGCCCCATCTTAGCCCACTAAGCATCGGGCAGTTTCAAGGATGGCCTGTGCTCCCATCTAGGGTGGCTCTCTAAGGCTCAGTAACAGAGTTGCCCCTTTCTACAATGAGAAGATTACTGCCAATCATAACCCCCAGACATGAGTGGCAGTGGGTCAGGCATGCAAAAGACGAGGGGGCAGCTCCTACTCTTTTACATCCCTTAAACGCAAGTGTGGGGGACTGACAGAACAGAACAGAGCTGGAAGTCAGATGTCTCAAAAGAGACCAACTGTCATTAGAGACTGCTCCTGAGAGATCTCCTCCTCCACCTCTTCTCACTCGCAAACTTCTTCAGGGGTGTGATGCTTGTTGTCACCCCCAAAAGGCCACGAGGCCAGGTGCTCCCTGGGGGCCCAGGAGACAAAGATCAGAAGGGGCTGCAGGCCTGCTCACCAAAGGCACTCAAGGGCCTACAGAAAATAGGGGTCAAGGTAGAGAGGCAAGGGGGCAGGGCAAGAGGCCCAGGAAAGGATGGAGGCTTGGAGGCATGGATGGATGATGGACGGATGGACAGAGGTTGGGAGGGTGGATGGATGCATGGAGGATGGAGGCACTAAAGCAGAGGGGGCGGGGGCTCAGGAACACTGCAGCGGGCAGGGAAACCTTGAAAGAAGCTAAGGTGCGGGGCAAAAAGCAAAGGATCAAGGGTGTGGAGAGGGGGCACAGAAGTGGGGTGCGTGGGAAACACGTGGAGTGGACTGTTGCAGATGGGTTAGAGCCGGAGCAGGTGCAGAACGGATAAAAGCTGGGGGCCAGCGCACAAGAAGACAAATAACGGCAAGTGAAGTGGGGAGCAGGTACTCTGCACCCGCAGAGGTGGGCAGGGTGGGCTGCAAGCGATGCGCCGGCGCTAGGACCCGGAGGCGCGAAGGTGCCTGAGAAGGCGGGCACTAGGACCCGGCGGGTCCTTTGTTTGGGGGGCCGGGGAGCCGGACGGCGGCTCTAGTCGGCGGCTCCCCTCAGCTGGAGGGGGCCCTAAAGGGGGGGAGGGGAGATAGTGATGGGGTCCTCGGACTCTAGTGTGGCTGTACTCACCGTCTGCCGCAGGCAGGTCGGCCCGCTCCACCCACGAGCTCCAGCTCTGTCCCGCGAAGTCATCGAGACTCGGCACTCGCCGCTCCAGAGCGGCCATTGCTGCCACCGCGCGTTCACGCACCGCCATCACCACCGCGGACGCGCGCCCGCCCCGGCGCCGCCGCCGCGCGGCCCCCTCCCCCCACCCTCCGACCCGGGGCACGCCTCCCTCTCCCCCTACCTTGCCAGTTCACTCTTTGCGCAAGCGCAGCTGGGTCTCCTACCACCACCTCCTCTCACTCCCCGCACAGCTTTCTGGGAAGTGTAGTTGCGGAGAGGTGGTGATGCCTACGGAGCTAGCCGAGGGATCCCTTCCGAAACGCAAAAATCGCGTGCGGGGAAGGAGAGATCAAAGCCTCGGGATATCCTCTTCCCACCCCTCTGCACACATCCTTTGTGCCACTAGTCCACTCTTCCAAGCTTACTGCTCACACCCGAGCCCCACACCTCTCTCTGTCCAAGATACCCCTCTAAAAGCCGTGCGTCCGCCAGCTGGCTGGCGCCCCTTCCTGGGCTGGCGGCCACGAAGCGACTCTGCTCCCCTGTAGATCAAATAGGGTAGGTGCAGGGAGGTGGGCGCAGTGAATCAGAAGGGCAAAGGGAGGGAGTGTGCAGGACGTGCTGAAGGACACAAGGCTGGGAGGGGGGTGGGAGGGCTTCAGCTCCTGTGCTCTTCCTCTGTGGGAAACCCTCGCTGCCTGGATGCAGAACGGTTTGGAGTGCTGTTGTCTGGGTTTGGGAGGACCTGGCTGAGCTTGCCAAGATCACCTGTCATTATGACAGAAGACTATCTCTGAGCCAGAACCAGCCCCGGAACTAGGGTGGCCCTAGGCTGCAGTGTCTCTGCTGATCCGTTTCTCTGCTCCTGGAAACTAAGATCGATAGCCTGCATCGCCTCTTCCCAAATCCTGGCTGGACCCTGCCTCCATCCATCATTTCGGCTTCTTTTTCTAATGAATATTTTCGCCACTGGAAGAGCTGCCGCTGAAGCCTTGGCATAGGGAGGTTTCGCATCATATCTATCGTTTCTTCCTTTTTGTGCTAAGGCCCAGAAAGTACCTTAATCACCCACCTTTCTTCTCAGCCGATAATATTTCTTCTCACCCTCACACAAGAGACAGAAGTCTGCCTTCACCCCCACCCCCCCCCCCCTTTCTCGTTGGAAATAAAATACCAATCCTCTTTTTCTTTGAACACCTCACACCTCACGCCATATTGCCATCTCTTTGCCTGAAATGAAACCAAGTTTGGGAGCAAATAAGTCAAGGTCTGTGACTTTAAGGCCGCCGACTTTCTGCTTTCCCTAGAAGAATAGTTTAACTACATAAAGAATAATATCTGAGGGCAGAAGTTCTAAACCCGAGGCCCACCCATACGTAGGCAGTCCCTATGAGGCCCAAGAACCTGATGGAATTAAATGTAAAACTGTGCCCAAGAACATTTTTCTAGGGAACGTACACGTGACTGTCTGAAGGCGGTGGACGTGCAAGTGTGTGCGGCATGAACCTTATAGTGAGCGGAGGGAAGCATATGGCCCTCAATTCCTGCTTTGGGTCACAGATGGTAGGAGGGCAAACGGAGACAGCACTGTGGAAGCCACTATCTTTTGCCTTTTGAATTTGATCCAAATTTGCTAATGAGCCTCAGTTTCTTTAGACTAATTGGGTGCCACCAAAAGAGTCGATGTCACCAGATTGGGGCTTGCCAGGAACAAGTGCTCAGCCAGCGTTCCCTATGGTCTTGGGTGCAGAGTAGCGAAGAGTCCATTGATGTCTTGGTAGGAAATGCTGATTTTTGTCCAAGAATAAAGGAAGCAGAGAGGAAAGAAATCCTCAGAAGTCCTCTGGCCTTGGCTTCTTCGTGGCAAATGTCCGCAGCACTGTTTATTCAAATGTGTAACAACAAGCACCAGAAAACGACATGCAACATTCTCCCTCCCCGACTGATCTGCAATCCCAGAACCAGGAGACCCATGATCAAGATGTGAAGGGAACTCATGTCTAAGAAACATCCTTCATGGGCATCTCCACATGGTCAGAGTCTACCAGGGCAAAGGGCAAGCTCCCTGCCTGTTGGCCTCCTGCAACAGCTAGGGAAACCAGATACCTTCTCCTACTTCAGGCAAAGTGACTGACCAGGCAAAGTGGTGGTGCTAGGCCTGGTTGGAGAGGACTTGAGTCTTATGAGGACAGCCCTGTCCTTGGCACTTACCCATGCGTGCCCAGCCCCCCTGGAGGTAATGAGGTGAACTGGTCTTTCCCCTTAGGGTGGCCATGGAGAGAGAGAGAGAAAGGCCATAGCCTAATGGCTCTTCTGACCATAGCCCGACTCTTGATAAGAAAGAGCCTTCTCAGCCCCAGAGAGAGCCTTGTCTGGAGTGAGCATGCTCAGTGGGTGTGGACAGTTCCCTTTTTAAAGTAGTTGATGGGCCAGTTGCTAACTTAGGCTCCAAATGAGAACACTTTATCCATCACATTTCAGATAAATTATAAATATAGACGCAGAATCCAAACACAGTTCAAGTAGAAGCTGCTCACAGATTCCCCACAGGGGCTTGCTTGAAGAAAAATGAAGGTCACCCCTTTGCTCTTTGTATCTCTAGAGCTGTAGGTGAAACTGTCCCCCTTGTCCTTAAGTAACCATGGGGACAACTTAGGATAGAGAGTTTCAGATTTAGGACCGTTCTTACCCTCATCAACTTTCTCCCTCCCTAAGTCTTTCCCCTAAAATCTAAAACAGAAAACAAAAATTCCATTTTTTTTTTAACTTAAGGACTTGGGAGCATCTGGAAGTGTTTAAATATCATACTTCCCCTATTGGGTGGGGGAACTGTAACCCAAAGAAGAAATGAATGGCCCAAAAGTTAAGGGTTCTAAGCCCCCAGGCACCCAAGTAATACATGTCTCCATGTGGGTAGCATTGAGGGGGGCAGGGAGGCTGGAGGCGGTGGACCGTGTCTTAAGGACAGGTTGGCACAGGAAACATTCATCTTTGGGGTGCTAAGTGGGCCAATTGACACTAAATTGGGAAATGGATGGTTTCCTTCTTCATCTTTCCCTGAGCAATCCAACTGCCAGGGTAGATGAAAGGATTTTGATCTGGGTAGGAGGCAGATGGCATTTACCCAGTTGGTACCCTCAGACCTTGGGGCCCAAGGAGGGAAGGAAGGAGGTGCCAGGAAGAGGAGACACATCAAAGACAAATATGGAACTGGGTCCCGAAGTGAAGAAGCACCAATAGCATCGGGCTGCCCAGGACTGGGGAAGGGATCAAACCTGGCTACCGTATGGAAACAAGAGGACAGGGCGAGATGAGGAGAGAGAACATCTCTTTGTAAAGATGGGAAAGGAAAAGTATGAAAGAACTAGAAAGGGTGCTGGCTTGATGAAATGAGCAGATAGCGAGGGACACGTGGGCCCGTGTTTCCATGTCCTGGGACTCCTGGGCACCTCAGCCTCATGATGGTCCTTCAGGCCCTCCAAAAGCCCACAGGAATGAAAGGAAGGCCTGGACAGACTTTTGAAAAGATCTTAAATGTCTCATCTCCAAAGGGCTGGGGGAAGGGGGAGGGGCTGACAGGTGTGGTGGGGGCGGGGCATGAAGGGGAACCATTTCCTAGCTGTCTCATCTTGTTTCCTAAATGTGAGACAAAAACCAAGGCCCAGGAGAAGGGAGTAAGGGGTTTCAAGAATAACTAGAGTTTAGGGTGCTACTGAAAGTGTTCCAGCTGAGGGAAAGGGAGGACTAAGGGGACATAAAATGTATTCTGCCAGCAGTTTTCCTGACTTCCTTCCTCGAAGCTGCAACACAATTGCAAACTCTATCTGCTCCCACTGAGTCCAGGTCTCATGTGGACCCTTGGAGTGCCCTTCCATAGAGTAACGGGTCTCTCTTGTTTCACGAGTGGTGAAAGCTATGGACAAACAGTGGCCAGAGAGGAGATTGGGGAGCGTACTGGGCTTGGGGTGGGTGGCTAAAGATAAGATACAGACTAGATGACAGCCATTGAAGGGTGTCTCAAAACCACTGCTGGGCCCTCCACAAAGGAATCAGGGCAAAGTTGCCAGCTGACCTCCCCTTGCCCGAGCCCAGGCAAGAGGCATTGAGATCCTGCCATCTGCTGCTCCGGTAGGAGAAGGGATAGGAAGCCAGTGGAGGCCTGCCCAGGTTACCAACAGGTGATGCCTAACCCATCCATTGTCTCAAATCTCAAAGTCCAGAATGAGGGGCGAAGGGAGTTGGAGGAGGAGACGAAGAGGTGCTGTCCAGTTCGGGAGTAGCCAGGTGAGGGCTTCTTACTGCTTCTCCACGGCTCCCTGCTCCGCTGCACTTTCCTGGCTGGGGCCCTGGCCCTGGTCCTGGCCCTGTCCGTGCCACGGGGTCTCTTTGAACACAAACCAACAGTTTCCAGCCCACAGGAAGAAGTTGATAAAGCCGAAGAGCTACAAAAGAAATCAGGAGAGTTTGTGAGAATCGTCAAGCAAGTGCCACAAGGAGAAGTGGGAGGAGGAAGAGACAGGGTTCAAGGCTGTTGTCCATTAAGGGTTTCTCTGGAGAAAGTGTGTAAATTCCATCCAGAGTACTCTGCCACTGTACAGCCTGGTCGCTAGCTGAATCCTGCCCCAGGCATGTGAAGTAAATCAAGGAATTCATGCTTGCCTGCTTGAGGTGAGTGTGGCTGGAGCTGTCCAAGGTACTCCTCTAAAGACTAAGCAAAGGCTTTATTCAAACAGCTATTGTTTTGTGTTATTGTTCCTTTGTTTTCTCTGTGTGCCTCTCCTGTTCTAGAACCTGTAACCCTCTCACCTCTGTCAGACAGGCTGTTGCTATTACAGGTGTGTGCCACACTAACTCTACTAAAATATTTGTTTAAAATATTTTGGGAAACTGATTATATGGCCGGGTGCAGTGGTATATGCCATTAATCCCAGTAGAGACAGAAGCAGGTTGGCGCTCTGAGTTTGATGCCAGCCTGATCTTTATAGAAAATTCCATGATAGTCAGGGATACATAGAGAGACCTTGTCCCAAAACACAAAAGAACAGGCTGGAGAAATGGCTTAGAGGTTAAAAGCACTGCCTGCTTTTCTAAAGGTCCTGAGTTCAATTCCCAGCAACCATATGATGGCTCACAAACATCTACAATGAAATCTGGTGCCCTCTTCTGGCCTGCTGGTGTTACATGCAGGCAGAAAACTGTATACATAATAAATAAATAAATCTTAAACACACACACACACACACACACACACACACACAAAGAACAACAAAAACTTAACAAGAGAGCAGTGAGGAAGAAAGATACTGATGTCTGAAGTGCACTTTGAAAAGTGTGTTTAAAAATGGGTTGGGAGCCGAGCGTGGTGGTGCATGCCTATAATCCCAGCACTGGGGAGGCAAAGGCAGGCGGACCTCTGTGAGTTCGAGGCCAGCCTGATCTACAAAGCAAGTCCAGAACAGCCAAGGCTATACAGAGAAACCTTGACTTGAAAAAAAAAACAAAACAAACAACAACAACAACAAATAAAATAAAAATAGATTGGGCTAGCCATGGTGGAGCACACCTTTAATCCTAATACTTTTGAGGCAGAAGCAGGCAGAGCCCCATCACTTGGACGCCGGCCTGTTGTAGACAGCGAGTTTCAGGCCAGGCAGGGCTGTATAGTAAGATTCTGTCTCAAAATAATAATAGAATTAGGATTGATAAGCTGGCCTGGTGGGTTACACCTGTGTAATTCTAGCACTTAAAAGATTAAGGAATGGGCTGGAGAGATGGCTTGGTGGTTAAGAGCACCGACTGCTCTTCCAGAGGTCCTGAGTTCAATTCCCAGCAACCACATGGTGGCTCACAGCCATCTGTAATGTGATCTGATGTGTACGGTATACATAATAAACAAAAAATATTTTTTAAAAAAAGATTAAGGAATGAAGACTGTGAATTCGAGACTAGTCTGGGTCTCAAAGCACAAATGAAATGAAAAGTTGGCTGTAGTGGCACAAACCAACAAATCCAGGTACAGGCTGAGGCAAAAGGATCATGAATTCAAAGGTAGCTTGGGCTATATATACAGTGAGTCCAAGCACAACTTGGGTACTACAGAAAGACCCTGTCTCAAAAAAAAAATCAAAACAAAAACCAATAGATGTGAGAAAACAGATAAACACCTATAAAGCAGATACATTGAAATGTCACAGTTCAGGTGGTGACCGTGTGGGCCTTCTCTGTAATTTTTTTTCAATTTTTCTGGATATGAATTTTTTCACAATTAAAAAAGAGAAACCTCTGTACAGGGTTCCAGAAGGCTTCTTGGTCCACTAGCCATTAAACATTCTAATTGCAGGGTTTGGGGAGATGTGGGACATTTTCTGGGTGGATCTGGGGTGGCTGAGACAACAGGGGGGGGTGCATTCGAGAAGTTTAATGCTGTGGGTATTTGATAGCTTGTGCAGATGCATCTCAACACTGCAACAACTGGATGGCTAAAACTTGGATTGCCTGCCAGCTGAAGCCACCACTCCCGCTCCAGTAGGGAAGGCTAAGTGACAAGAAGTATTTTCCTTCACACACCGGTCCCCTCACAGCTTGGAGCCCAGCCACAGACCTAAGCACCTTTTTCTGCGCATGCTCCCATGTGACACGTGGTCAAGCAGACATGAAAGGGGTAACCTCCAGGGCAGCTAAAAGTTGTAAAGGGAGATGGGAAAGAAGTGACTCAGATCGTTCTCACTCAAAAATATCTTCTCAGGTCAATATCAGATGCAGGGTGCATCTAGTCTGGGTGCAGAGCATAACGGCTCCGGGGACACCTTCTCAGAACCAGCTCTCTGGGATGCACGGGCTAGCCTGCCTTCCCCAGACCCCTTGGTGATCACAAGTCTCACCACAGAGATGTTAGCCAGCCCCATTGAGGGCGTGGCCCCGGCACTGCACACTGCGTCCTCTCCGTGGCACACAGACATGGCTGCAGTCAGGCTGGATGGCCGAGTGGCCCCTTTGACATCAGTCAAGCCCTTGCCCCAGGCAGCTGCAGCAACCAGCCAAAAGAAGGTAAAGGAGACAGTCACACAGAAATCCTAGGGAGAGCAGAGGAAGGAAGACATTCAGAACGGCCCCGTCATCAATTACTTTGTCTTCCCTCCTGCCACAGAGGTCCTCGGGTCCCAAGACAGATGTCTCTTCTCATCCTCCTGGATACCTAGACTCCCATGCTACCTGAGGTCTTTGTTCAGTGCCACTAAAGGAATGCTGCTACCCAAGTGACCTAAACTCCCTACTCTTCCCTGTCAGCTTCCCCCCAGTGGTCACCACTGTTCAAATTCTACGTAATGAAGAAGGCAGGTTCAGAAGACAATTTAGATCTCTAAAGTGCATTTTCCATCTTGAATGCCCGAAATACCGAAGCAGTAAAGGAAATGATACTCCTGATAGGTAGCTCTCGGAGAATAACTACACACATACTCATTTTATCCTCCTAAAGCATGGACACAAGTAGTCTTTACTTCATCATTATTTTATATCCAAGGAAATTAAAGTGTAGAGAGGCTGAGCCTAATGTCACACAGCCACTAAGAGCGAGCGCTGGGATTTGAACCCAGTTAGGTCGGCTCTACAGCCTGCTTTATATAGATACTGTTCTGTGTCCTCTGACTGCAAACCAACCATGAGAGGTAGGTAGCACAGAGAGTCCATTCCACATAGAAGCATCAAGGACTCAGAGAAGCCTTTGCCTTTGACCTCCCCTTTATCCCTGACTCCAGCCTTCTAACAAATGTCTCTTCCATTTCTTGGTCCCATCCCTTTGGGAGAGAAAGTGGGCAGTGCTCACTCACCACCAGTGGGAAGCGTTTGTTCTCTGTGTAGAGTTTGTGGAAGCGCAGGTAGAGGACTAGGGCAGCCATGGTATAGAAGAAGGAAAAGATGCCGAGGGTCACAAAGAACTCAGCGGGGGCAGAGAAGTCTCCCATGAGGTGCATTGTTTTGGAGGTGGAGTCCTCATCACAGAGAGGCATCTCATACTGGACCCGGTGCAACCTACAGGTGGCAAGGGAAGCTGTGCTGAGAAAGGGCCCCACCTCTCTCACACGCAGCCCAAGAAGGGCTCCTATGTCTGTTCTCATCCTGGGAAGGGAGTCATGCAGGTAGGAGCTTCTGAGGAAATCTTAAAGTCAAGATAGGAGCTACCCCAAAATTTTACTTTTTGTTTGTTTGGTTTTGTTTGCTTGTTTGTTTGTTTATTTGTTTTTGGTACTGGGGATTGAACCTGGGCTCTCACACATGCTGGGCAAGTCCTTTAACCATTGAGCTACAGTCCTACCTACTGCAAGGTTCCATGCAAACCCCATGACCCCCTCAGCAGCCACTCAGTGCCCATCTATCTGGCCAGAATCTAATATTTCTAGGGACCTTTAATTCATCACATTTATACAGTCTAACTATTTCTGGGAGCTAAACAACAAATCAGATTCCTTCTGCCCTTGGAAACACACAGATCCATATTAGACAGTGGCCAAATTAAGCTTTGAATCACTTGTTCCATGTGATTTGGCCACATTGGACAAAAATAAGTGGAAAATACAACTTGTTGTGTACAAGAGATACTTAACCTAAGTTGGATGCTGATGTGGTTTCAGACATCCTGAAAAGATGCCCTCTGCCTCCACCCTCTTCTGAACAGTCACCCCACTCCCTAGGCTCCCAGATACTCAGGAATAGCCTCTTCTACTTCCTGGTCAAGGCATACCTCCTTGTATTTGGGGGACATCAGGTTAGCACCTCACATCTAGTATTTAATAACTGAACTCTAACAAGCTTCCTTCCTTTAAGACACAGAGGACTCTGCAGAGGGTCAGAGAGCGCTGCCAAACTGTCCCAGAGCCCCACCACCCTTGCCCCCAGCAGCTGGGTTCCCTCTGTCTGAGCTGTGGCGAGCTGCCACGGGTTGAGTTTGGACTGGGCTACCAGAACAAATGATAAATCCACGTTTCACTGGGGTCAGAGTGCCTGAAATGGCTAAAGGACAGAAGGGCACAAGCCTTGTCTAGTTTGATCTAGAACCGCACACAATAAAGGGTCTTTGAAAGTGTGTGTCCTGTGAGCAGAAACAAATGGTAAGAGGTTGGGAGGAGCAGAGGAGGAAGACAGACCTGCTAACGTAGGAAAAGGAGGGCACTGGGCCGGAACCAATCCTTACTCACCTGAAGGGATAGCCGAACAAAACAATGATGGAGCTCACGTCCTTGGCTTCGTTGTTGCAGCGAACCATGGCTCCCGTCTCCCCGCTGTAAGAGCCGCAGGACCCGAAGGCGAAAATAGCAAAGAGCTGAGAGAAAGTGAAGTCACTTTGAGAGAGTCAGAGGGTCTCTCAGAGAACCACCCTTTGACGCCAGAGGATTCAGGTGCTTAGTGGGCAGAGAGTGACAGTTCCTTTTATTGAGTTCCTCCTGAGACTTAGATCCTCCTGCTTCTGCCTTCCCAAGTGCTGAGACTAAAGGCATTCACCACCACTGCCCGCTCTCGCTTGGTTTTTCCAGACAGGGTTTCCTCTGAGTAGTCTAGGCTGGCCCCATACTCAGAGGTTCTGCCTCTCAGAGTTCTGGGATTAAAGGCAAGTGCCACCACACCTGACCAATAGATTCCCTTTTATCAAAGCAGATCAGGTGTGCCTGGGAGTTTTTTAAAATTTCATTTTTATCCCTCGGTGACCAATCATGGACTCTTGCCCTTATCTTATTGGTAGCTTCCAGTAGTTCCCTCCCTGTTGGAGGTATGGTGGAGGGGAAGCTTCTACCAAGCCACCTCGCGGTACTGCCCGCCTTTCTTCCCTTCCAGCAGCACCACCGGCTGGGTGGATACTGACAGGCCTGGCTGAAGGCCAGGGATAAGTACCCTCCACTTGCCTTATCAGCCTCCACTGCTTCCCACTGCTGTTCCTCTTTGCTATCTGTTGATGCTGCCATTTCCCAGCATCAGGGTTGTTTCAGACCACTTGAACTGTTTTCTTTTCCACCTTTCACCACAGCTGTCTACACCTTCCATCTTGATGTTACGAAATGTCCCCATCCTATGATTCTCACGTTTCTTTCTGGGGGGGAATCCATGTTAATTAGAACAGAAAGTAAGAGGCTGTAATCTCTTGTTCTCCCACATTGTCTGTCCAGCCCATTTCCTGTGTGCTTCCCTTTGGCGTGCTGCAAGTATTCTCATTAAATGCTGAATATACTCTGTTAATTGTTTGCTTCTATCTGCTTCTCTGTGACTCAGTCAGTGTTTTGGACATTTGAGGAAGAAGAAGAAGAAGAAGAAGAAGAAGAAGAAGAAGAAGAAGAAGAAGAAGAAGAAGAAGAAGAAAGTATCTATACTCCAGGCCTGCATTCAGTCGAGAATCCAATTGTACCATCTTTTTCTACTGCTGAATGGAGTGAAAAGAGGTCTAGATTAGGAATCAGAATACCCGGGTTCTAGTCTTGGCCCTGTGACACATTTGCTAGGTGGCTTGGCTCTCTGAGTCCTAGTTTCTTCATTTAAACTGAAGAACTTGGGGATAAATTAAAGGCTGATTCCAGCTCTGGAATTCTTCCACCCTCTGAAGTTAACGCTATCAGCAGAGCATGCTCTTGGCTGGGTTGACCAACAGCTGCGCTCCACCCCCGGGTGGTGTCCAGTGCTATGGGCCTGCCTTGCCTGGCCTGGCCTGGCAGAGCTCCTTGCAGGAGCCATTGACTGCTCTCTAAAGGTCATGTGTGCCCCCTGCTTTTAGTAGACTTGTTTTAAAGGCATGAGAACTATCTCTATAGGTAAAGATGCCTGGGAAAGAAGACAGCATAACCTGCCTGCAGTGCCTATGTAACCTCTGCATCCAAACTCAGCTCTGAAAGCTGCCGTGGAGCACGGCTGGCTTAGCTTCCTGACAGAGCCAGAGAGTTGTCGCTAGAAGCCTCTGTATCATTACCCTTTGCGTACTCAAAGCTGGCCTCGCGAGCAAAACCATGGACCTTCACTAGCTCTTTCTCAGAGGGATTCCGCCTAGAAGTCTTTATGCCTCTTGGTTCCTTGTGCCCAGAACAAGGCACAACCAGGGTGTCACACTCGGGGAGGGTCTCACAGTTGGGTGTATTTTTATTCATCAGCTCTTAGTCAATGAATATCAAGGAAGCACGTAAAGACCCCTAACTTGGGGCAGTGTTGGGCATCTGCCAAAAGATGGCGTTTCACATGTATGTACCTGTACCAGGCACTTTAGCAGTGAGAGAGAGAGAGAGAGACAGAGAGAGAGAGAGAGAGAGAGAGAGAGAGAGAGAGAGAGAGAGAGAAAGAGAGAGTCAGAGAGCCAGAGGGGGTGCTGTCCTCATGGAGTTAATGCCTTGGAGCTAAACTCTCCAACGGGTAGTGTCCAGCCAACTGTGGCTATTTAAATGACTTCAAAGAAAATGAAACAAAAGCCAAGATTCAGTTGTTCAGTCATACCAGCCACATAAGCAAGAGTTCAGTGGTCACATACAGCAAACCTCTACCCTGATGACCAGCATGGATTACAGAACTTTTCCATCATCAGTGAACATTCTGAGTGAAAATGATGAACCTTACACCGATTCTTCCAAAAGCAAAACGTACTCATAACCACATTGATGCTAACTTTATTCTTTTCTATTTTAGTTCTCTGAAAGCCAGGAATATCCACACAGTATCTATAGTAGATAATTTTTACTTGTCAGAATGTATGTTTGTTTATTTATTCATTTTGTGGTGCCGGGTGTTGAACACAGGGTCTTAAGTACTTTAGACAGGCACCCTACCATAAACTCAAATCTCCAAACCCAGCACGCCACAGTCTGGGTGGCCGTATAGGAGATGTAGTGGATAACAGGAAAATCAGAGAATCTCAAGGCTCTCAAAAAGACCTCAGACATTATCGGGACCAATAGACTCATTCCACTTCGGGAAACAGAAGCCTCCTCCCTCTGATACAGTGATGGTCTCAGAGTCACGTCCAGCTAATGTGAGAGCTAGGCTTCACGGCCACCTGTCCAGAGTCCCTGCTCTGAGCTCTCCTCTACTTCATCCATTCTTTCTGAGAACAGAGGGATTTCTGGAGCGCTGATACTGGGAGCCCTTTGCTCTCTACCTCCCCCTCCTCCCCACCTGCCTTTGCACCTCCTCAAAAAGACAGCATAACCTCCCCAGTTTAAGGTTGGGGCTCCACTCTGATGCTGCCTGGCTTGCTGAGTATAATCCTGTCTCAACCCAAAGGACACTAGCCACCCGGGGAGCTCAAGGCACAGGAACACAGGCTCTTTCTCCTCGTCCTGCTTCACCATCTTTCTTGGTGTGGTGGACTCTGACAACATCCATTCAAATTACCCCGCAAAACAGGAAACAAACAAACAAGCAAAACCAGCAAACAAATAAAAACAAATCCTACCAATGAAATAGCTTCTTTGCTTATAGATTCCTAACACCCCCACCCCCAAGATAATAAGAGCCATCATCAGAAGGGCATATTTGGACAAAGTTAGTATGATCTCTTATTTGTAAGGAAATGGAATTCCATATGAAGGAGTCACCTGAATTCTTTTGTGCCTCACATTCAAATTGAAGGCTCGGCAGTGGCATTTGAGTAATCTCACCAAAAGGTAAGTCTACATAAAGAATAAAGTTAGGGAAGGTTTGGAAGTAGGCCGGAAGGGAAAACACATTTGTGGAATCTGCTCACTGTGGCCTTCAGGAATGGTCCATGCATCCTAAAAATTACTTTTGTTAATCCTCCCAAGAGCCCTAGAGGACATGGCTTAGCCTCAGATGAGAAATATGAGGCCCATAAAGATTACCTCACTAACCCAAGCTTTGAGAAATAAAAAGCAGAGGAGACCGAACTTAAGTCAAAGTCTATCTAACTTTGGTTCCTTGTGCCCAGAATAAGGCACAAGCAGGGTACCTAGTCTCTCTTTTCTTTTAAAGCTAGTTTTTAAGGCTATTGGAATGACTTAGTAGTGGGCAACGGCACTTGCCATGTAACCCTGGTGACCTGGCGTTCCACCCTCAAATCTATGTAAAAGTGAAAAGAGAAAACAAATATAGCTACATGTGCACTTAAACTTGTGCACATACCCATTCACAAACATACACCCTTACTGTCTCCATCTCTATATATCACCCTGTCCTGCCTTTATCTCTGTCTGCCTGCCTGTCTGCCTGCCTGTCTGTCTGTCTGTCTGTCTCTGTCTCTCTCTGTCTCTCTCTGACACACACACACACACACACACACACACACACACACACACGATAATATAAAAGTAAAAAAAAAAAAAGACCTACTTAAATTACTGGTCT
This sequence comes from Acomys russatus, assembly GCF_903995435.1. NCBI lineage: Eukaryota > Metazoa > Chordata > Mammalia > Rodentia > Muridae > Acomys > Acomys russatus. The sequence continues at coordinate 11,046,040 of NC_067159.1, forward strand.
AGATAGTTATTTGGCTGCACTTGGGAGACAGAGGCAGGCAGATCTCTATGAGCTGGAGGACAGCTTAGTCCTGTGAGTTCCAGGACAACCAGGGCTATATAGAAAGACCCTGTTTCAATAAAACCAAGATAGATAGATAGATAGATAGATAGATAGATAGATAGATAGATAGATAGAGTGAGGGAGTTATCTTGCTGGCTTGATATAAACCTAGTAAGATTCTTAAATTGGAATTGAGGTGAGATTAATTGCCAAGCCTTTTGTTTGGTCAGTTGGTTTGGTAGACTAGGCTGAGATCTGGCTGCCTCTTCCTCCCAACTGCTGGGATTAAAGGTGTGCAACACTATGACCCGCTTAAATTCTAAATCTGAAAGATGCTCTAAATCCTGACTCATAAAAGAATTATATCACCTTTTTCTCACAAGGATTCCAGTAAAAACCCATGTCTCTGAGTAGTAGTAGTAGTAGTAGTAGTAATAAAATAATAATAATAATAATAATAATAATAATAATAATAATAATAGTTTTCAGGTACCATTATAATAACTACAAAGCCTGTGCTTTTTGTTTCTCCTCTGGTGAGGACTGTTTCTCACACTGGTTCCTGTATGCTTTTCTGTTCATCACACTCTGAGTTTAGGTTACCTGGCATAGCACTGAAAGCAAATCATAACTCTTTACGATGCTACCTTGTGGATCAGTGGTTCTCAGCCTGCCTAGCGCTGTTGACCCTTTGATACAGTTCCTCATGTTGTGGTGACTCCCAACCATAAAAGTATTTTCATTACTACTTCATAACTGTAATCTTGCTACTGTTATGACTTGCAATGTTTTCTGATCGTCATAGGGACCCCTGTGAAAAGGCCGCTCGACCCCCAAAGGGATCTTGACCCGCAGGTTGAGCACCACTGCTGTAAATGAAGGCTAGTTCCAAGAAGCCTGACTTATCAGCATGGAGGAAGGAGGGTCCCTGTTTCGTACAATTCCTTTTTTTTTTTTTTTTTTTAAATAAAGATGAAGATCATAAAAGTCAGAGAGCTCTTGATTCTTAGAGGATCAGTGCTGACCTCGGAAGAAGACTGGACCACTGAGCTAGGAGACACTGTGTGCAGGAAGGTTGTAGGAAGTGGGAAAGACGGAAGGGAGACGTTTTATTAGATCCACTTGGCTAGTTTAAACATCACATGTCCTGTGCCTCAGGGTTGCTCACAATGCCTTCTTATTTCTGAAGGCGAGTTCCTTGGAAGCCTTACCTTTCCTACTCAGTGCCCCCTGGGTACTCAAGTCAGAACAACAAAGGGCAAGAGATGAAAGAGTGCAGCCATCACTCGTACCACTCTTAAAACAGCCGAAAAAGTGGAAAGTCCCAGAGTTTATTTATACTTGGGACTCCCAGGCTGGCCTGCAGCCCATCAGGGTCTCAGATACCCAGAGATAGTCCCAGATGCATTCCAGCTTTGATGAGTCCTATCCAAACCACAAATATTTAGGATTTGGTGACATCGCGCTAAGTCCTGTCTCGGGTGATTTCAAAGCTCTTTAAAACTCTGTCCTCCCATGTAGTAATGGTAAGTTACTCCCTTGTTGAATCTAGTACTGAGAGCACATTAATAGCTCCATATAGCACTTGGTATATGGATTGTCTAACAAAATCCTTTCTGCAAGAATGCACAAAACGTTCCCCCAGTAATTATGGTTTGAAAAACTGATTATGGAGAACTTGGTGGGTGTTAGGTCTAAGAAGAGAGGGCTTACCAGTGTCTTAAAGTACCAGGGAAACAAGACAGTATTCCGACTAGACCAAAGCAGTGACACTGAGGACTTGGGCCGGGCAATGTTTCAAGGTCACAGGGTAAATTAATGTAGAGCTATATTCTAGCATGCTGACAGGTTTGATCCATATTTGACTAACGTTGGAAACCGACGTCCAGAGAAGTGACTTGCCCAAGGTCACGGAGTTGAGAAAGGTAGCTCTAGGCCTGCAACCTACCATCTCACCTTCCCAGCTTAGGGGTCCGTTGTGCTAGCTGCCACATTTTAGTCACACTGTGATTTTTTTTTTCTTCTGTCTTAATTGTTTTTATTTAATCGTTGGACTGTTCATTCATTCATTCGTCATTCACTCTTTTACTCAGTTACAGGTACGCAAATCACTCCAGTAACCTCAGCTGAGTGTGACTCCAGGATCATCCGGGTCATGAGGGTTCTGGGCAGGATGGTTTCTGTAACCCTCTTCCTTCCCTCTGGTGCCCTCCATGGCTTTGCTCCCAAGGCAAAACGGACCTTACCCTCCTTGCCCTCCTCACCCCTCCCGCCACTGATGAGTGGTATGTGCAGGATCAGAGTTCTGGAAAGGTTACTCCCGGGTCCTCTCGCCCGAGTGAAATGTGAGCGCCCTGGGCAAAGGCGCCTTGCACATAGAAGGTCCGAATCCGGGACTCTGCATGTTTGGCTCCTCTCCCTCCTTCCACCGAGAGCTGTAAAAGCAGCCCTGGTCCTCCCCTCCCCCCGCCCACCTGTCGCCACCCCCCACCCCCCCCAACCCTTCCGCGGTGGCTGGGCCCGCTGCATCTCCCCAGCCTCCTCCGGGGCCACATTGCTTCGGGTCGGCGTCACAATCCAGGCTCCCGAAATAGCCCGGAGTTAGGGCCGACTCACCCACTGGAGAACTTTGATGAAGCCCAGCGGCTCCTCCAGGCGCCGCCAGCGCAGCCCCACGAGCAGGCGATCCACCTGCCGAGACAGAACCAGCAGACGGTCAAGGCAGCGGGCCGGGAGGGAAAGCGTGGGGTCCCCCTCTACTCACACTCGGGGAGCGGGGAAGACGGAATTGGACTCAAGCCGAACATCTGGGTGGAGAGGGGCTAGAAAGAGTCCACGGACCGGGCGCTCGGGGCGTACCTGCGGGCGCGGAGACTTGTCCGAGGTGCGGCCGGGGCTCTCCGACGAGGACATGTTGGAGCGGCGGAGCGCAGTATGGGGGTTCGGCTCCCTGGCCCGGAGGCTGCGGGGCGCGCGGGGGCGCTGGGGACAGCGGACTTGAGGCCGTGGGCAGGCCGGGCTCCAGGCTGGCGGGCTGGGTCGTGGGGGCGCTGCTGCTTGCGCTCTCGGAGGCTTGTGTCCGCCGCTCTGCCCCGCCGGCTGCAGAAAACCCCCGAGTCCGATTCAAACTTCTGTCAAACTCACTGGCAGACTTGGCAGCCGGAGTCACGTGGCGTGCGATCGCGAACCCTGCTCCCGCCCCCTGCGCTCCCCTTTTTTTCCGCGCCTAAGGGCGCCTTAAAGGGACCTGTGGAGCCTCTTAGCCGTCGGGCTGCCAGAAGGCTCCAGGTCTTTGACAGAAGTTTTTAGGGCGGGTCCTCACTGAAACAGCCCAGGTGCTCCAACACCACCCGGCCGAGGTCTGGAACCCACCGGGGATGCCTGGGCTCCTAGTGCACCTCTCCCGCTTTTCCTGGCTTCTGTCGAAGGGTGCCTCTCCTTTCCATGCCGTAATAACTAGAGCACCCAAGATTTTCCTAAGGCATCCTTAGCACTTGTGCTGTTGTAACAGTGCTCCACCAGCCAGAACCAAGAACTGGAATATAGACTTTTACTCCACAGTAGGCATGGGTTTATTTTTTAATAACAAAAGGCATTGGAATGTTAATGAGTTTTTAAAGTCATCAAACTTTAAAAGTAACGACTCGAACTCCTTTTAATAGACAACACCTTCTAAATGAAAATAAAGTCTTAGAGGAACTGCGGGCGGGGACATTGGAGTTCGTATTGAAAACGAGGCAAAGTTGCATTTTGGTTGGCTTTGAATGGGCCTCATTTCGGAAAGTGTTCTGTGGGATCCGGAAGCGAGCAGTCGTGAGTAACTGCGTGTTAGGTTTACAAGGAGTGACAGCTAAGTAGTAAAAGGTGACTTCATTTAACCAAAGACGCTGAGTGAGCCGATGGGCGGAGCTCGGAGGGACCCAGCCCCCTCCTTTGCTCTCCACTCTCAGCCCTCAAAGTCGTTCTTGGATGACCTACCTCTATTCCTACTCCCAGCATTCCAGGGTTTCAAAACCAGGGCTTTTTGATCAAACATTTCTGTTGTTATTTATACAGTTCAGTCATTGAATAAGAGCCTTCCCAAACCTGGGCAGAAGTGGGTGAGGCAAACAGCTAAGGCTGGGATCGAAGGAAACTTCTGTTATGGAGTTACACACAAATTTGGGGCTAAATAAGGGATTGCTGAGCCCACAAATATGACCTTAAAACATGGGGACCAGAGAAATGGTTCAGCAGTTAGCAACTTGCTTTCTTAGAGAACCAGGGTTTGGTTCCCGGAAATCACAAGGTGGCTCACAACCACCTGCAATTCCAGTTCTAGGCTATCCGTGGCCCCATCTGTCCTCTGGGCACCAGGCTTGCACATCAAATGCACAAACATACCAGCAGGTAAACACTCGTATACGTACAATAAGGATAAATACAGCTTTAAGAAAGTTATTCTGCTGTCTTAGGTTCCTGTTCTATAGTCTCATTTCTGTTTCATTTATTTTTCTTTTCATAGTATAAGATTTATTGTAGAGGGGCTGGAGAGATGACTCAGAGGTTAAGAGCACTGTCTGTTCTTTCAGAGGTCCTGAGTTCAATTCCCAGCAACTACATGGTGGCTCTAAACCATCTATAATAGGATCCAATGCCCTCTTCTGTCTGATGCTCTTTTCTGTCATGTGGTCATACATACAAATAGAGTGCTTATGTATACCAATACACAATTTTTTTTAAAGATTTATTGTAGAAGCATGGGGACAGAAGGAGGGAGAGCACCCCAGGGGGTCAGAGAGAAAGAGAGTAAGAGAGACAAAGGAAGAGACTATTTCATTTATTTTTATAAAGCCACCATAAAGACTGATGTGTAAGGCTAGGCATGCCTTTAATGCCAGCACTCTGGAGGCAGAGGCAGGCAGATTTCTGTGAGTTCAAGACCAGTTTGGTCTACAAAGAGAGTTTCAGAATAGCCAGGGCTATACAGAGAAACCTTTTCTCAAAAAACCAAAAACTAAAACCAAAATCAAACAGACTATGTAAATACCCAAACCACACAGATATGAAATAATATATATTACTGCCAAGCTGTGGTTGCACATGCTTTTAATCCCAGCACTTGGAAGGCAGAGGCACGTGGATCTCTGAGTTCCAGGCCAGCCTGGTCTACATAGTGAGTTCCAAGACAGTCAGGGCTACACAGAGAAGCCCTGTCTTGAAAAAAGAGACAAACAAAAATAATAATATTGAATAATACATATTACCGACACCCACTAACCAGCCTTGTTGGCCTCAAGTCCATTGCTTTTCTATCCAGCTCATCAGCGTCACCCCCCTCCCCACAATTATACTGTATGTAGGAACAGTACATGGACATTACATCATACTTTTTTTTTCACATTATTTTAAACTTTATCCTATTACTATCATGGATCTTTGACTTGCTTTCATTTTGTGACAATTATCTGACCCAATACATGTAGCTTTTTTTTTTCATTTTAGCTATAGAGAATTCCATCACAAATACAATACAGACTATGTTCTACTTTCATATTCATGAGCATTTAGGTTTGTTCCAAAAGTCCACTCTTCGAACACTCTGCTGTTATATATGTATCTCTCTTTTTGTATATGTTTCTTACACACCACTGAGTTTTCAGTGTGTGTGCACACTCATGTGTACATGTGTATGTATGCCCAAACACAAACTCTGGTTGTAAGTAAATGTATTTACAACCCATTTTATAAACTGAAGCAGGCCCAACAAGATGGCTCAAGGGGGTAAAAGCTTGCCAGGCAAGCATGACGACCTGAGTTCGATCCTCGGAACCCACAGAAAAGGAGACGAGAGACTCTCACAGCAGATACACAGGTCAGTCATAAATACAATTTTAAAAGTAGCCTGATAAAACAAAGATTTTTTTGCAAAACTCATATTTTTCTATTCCCTTTCATTAAGAAATTCTGGTCACCTAAAGGCAGATTCAAGTTTGATGGAACCTAAAGTCATTGCCAAACTTTTAATTTTTTCCTAAATTGTACTGTTGTAAGGTTATTTTTAAAAAGTTTTTGCGTTCATTCATGTGAGGGTGTGTTTGTGCCATATCCACTGTATGGCAGTCAGAGGACAGCCTGCAGCAGCTTAGTTCTCTCCTTTTACAATGTGGGTCCTAGGAATAAAACTTGGCCATCGGGCTTAGTAGCAAGTGCCTTTTTCCATGGAACCATCTGGCTGGCCCACGAAATTCTAAATACAAAATTAAGCCTTTGAGTACAAAGCCTAGGTCTCATTACTTTCAAGATAGTGATTTATTGCCCTTTGATGACGCATTCATAGTGGGTCTCTAGCCGCAATTTGATAAACATTGTGATCTGCTAAAGAGCAGTCTGGCAAAGTAATAAGATGTGGACATTTTGGGGGCTGGAGAGATGGCTCAGCGGCTAAGAGCACTGGTTGCTCTTCTAGAGGTTCTGAGTTCAATTCCCAGCAACCACATGGTGGCTCACAACCATCTATAGTGAGATCTTGTGCCCCCTTCTGGTGTGCAGGTGTACATGCAGGATACTGTATACATAATAAATAAATCATTAAAAAAAAAAAAAAAAAGATGTGGGCACTTCAACCCCAACTTTTGACAAATGCATGCATCCATGTCCACCACCATAACCGTGACCTGCAACATGGATTGCAGTCAGTCTCCAGGTAGCCCCCATGCTGACTTTTTTTTTTTTTCATTGAAAATGAAATTTGTACCTTTCTCTTTCCTAGTGTTCAAGATGTTGAAGGGAGGACATGGTTGGTCCTCTGGAGCAAAATCCTCCATATCCCTGGGTCTTGGTGTGATATCTGCGCTAACAATGCAGGAAACAAAACTTTGCCTATCATCTCTGTGAAGGGAATCAAGGGACAGCTGGGCAGACTTCTTGCTGTCTGTGGGTGACATGGTGACGGCCACAGTTCAGAAAGGCAAACCAGAGCTAAGGAAAAAGGTCCATCCAGCAGTGGTAATTAGACAAGTCATATAGAAGGCAAGATGCATGCTTGCTTTGAGGATAATTCAGGGGTCACAGTAAACAATAAAGGTGAAGATGAAAGGTTCTGCGGTTACTGGTCCAGCTGCAAAGCAGTGTGCAGACCCGTGGTCATCCAATGCAGGCAGCGTCACAGGATTCTTCAGTGCGTCTGTAAAATATAGTCATTAAAAAGGCTTTGCTCCAAAAAATGAAATGTGCTTTTCCTAGAATTTGAAATTATTCGGTATTAGTCTTCCTGAAATGAACTATCAAAATAAACTTCAAATAGAACTATATAGTATGACCCTTTTGTATCTGGCCTCGTTCATTTCAGCTTAGTGTTTTTGTTATTTTACCCACATTGTCAAATGTGTCAGTAGTTTGATCCTTTTCGGTGCTGAACAGTATTCCCTGACATTTATTTAGTATGGTGCGCCATAGTTTATCTATTCACCTGCAGAGAGTGCGTTTAGTTGCTTCCATTTTCTTTGTTATTTGTAGAACCTCTATAGACATTCATGTATTCTTGTGTGAGTACAAATGTCTAGGTCTAAGACAAATGCTCAGAAACGGGCTTTCTAGGTCATATGCAGACGTGAGTTTAACCTTATGTTAAACAACCAAACCCTTTGCAGGGTGGGCGGCTGTGGTAGCCCTGGCAATGCCCCCCTGTTACCTCATCTGCTCCAGCACTCGGTACAATTCATTCCTGTAGGCTTTCATCATGCTGAGAGACACGTGGCTATCTAGTTGTGGTTTTCTTTTGCATTTTCCTAGTAGCTAATAACGTTAGTATCTTTTCTTATTTTTCCATTTGAATATCTTCTTTGGTGAATTCGTTTGCTCAGGGCTTTTGCCTTTCTAAAAAAAAAACCAGGCTGTGCTTCCTTACTACAGAGTTATGAAAGATCTTCATAAACTCTGGGTGGGCATTCTTTGAGATATGTTTAGATAGACGGGTATATCTGTATCTCTTATGAATATCACACACACACACACACACACACACACACACACAACTTATACATGTTTTCTCTCAATCTTTAGTTTGTCTTTTTTCATTTTCTTTTTGTTGTTGTTGTTGTTTTGTTTTGTTTTTTGTTTTTGGTTTTTTGGTTTTTCGAGACAGGGTCTCTCTGTGTAGCCTTGGCTGTCCTAGACTCACTTTGTAGACCAGGCTGGCCTCGAACTCACAGCGATCTGCCTGCCTCTGCCTCCCAAGTGCTGGGATTAAAGGCGTGCGCCACCACCGCCCGGCTTTTTTTTTTTTTTTCCATTTTCTTAATAGTATGCATAAAGAAAAAGGTTTTAAATTTTGTTATGGCGGGCTGGAGAGATGGCTCAGTGGTTAAGAGCACCACCTGCTCTTCCAGAGGTCCTGAGCTCAATTCCCAGCAACCACATGGTGGCTTACAGCCATCTATAATGTGACAGTAAATAAATCTTTAAAAAAATTTTTTTTCGTTTTGGCAACATGTAAAGTAACTATCACACACCCTGTGGCCAAGCCAGCTACACATTCAAGCAAATGTTCCTCTCTCAGTGGTTTTGTCTGCTCAGTGAGACAGCCTGTTTATGCTGCCGAGGCTGCTCTTAAGCATCTAGGCCAAAGTGATCTCTGTACCTCAGCCTCACCCGTAGCTGATACAGGCACACACATCACCAAGCTGGTTTTCTTTTCATTAAACCTGCAGGATTACCCCATAACAGATATCCCAACAGATAGTTTGTGTCTACCTGTTAGGAGAACAAAAAATAATAGTTTAAGAGCAATATCTATATGAGAATCTGAATTAGTGGCATTTAATGTAATAAATACCTTTAAGGGTTTTACTTATTATTTGGGCTGATATCGGGAAGAGGAGGTGGGAGAGTGCATGGGTGCCACTCTCCAGGGTTGGACAAGTGCCTTTCTCCCCACGGAGCCATCTCCCTGGGCCCTGAAGCAATGGCTTAAATACTTCCATTGTTTTCTGAGGTAAGACAGAGGAAACATTCTTATGTAAACAAAGGCACGAATATGAGCACCCGGTATGCCGAGGACAAGTGAGTACTTCCGTTTGCTCTGGGAATGGGATGTATGAAAGTCAAATGCTAGAAAATATGGTTTGAATGGTACTAAAGGGCAACGGCCCTGAGTGAGAAACTCCTGGATTTTACTGATAACTCATGGCTGGGGTTGGTTGATTTGTTTTGAGACAGGAGACCTCAAATTTGCGATCCTCGGTCTCCTACTAAGTTTTGAACAGAACATGTAGAGCTTGGCTCCTAAAATCTAGCATGTAACAGCCAAGAGTGACTTCTTGGGTCTGTAAGGTTAATCTGGCTGCAGTGTGCAAAGCAAGGTAAGTGAATAGCTTTCCTTCCTAACACAGAGCCGGGGCCTGCCAAGGTTAAGGCCAAGACTGTAGAAAGTAGAATCTCTTGGTGAGAAGATGTGTCTCTGAGGGGACATTAGCAAGATTCCGAGGCCACTCTGCCTGCAGGTCAGGGATGCAGTCGTGCTTGCATGTCAGCATTTCTGCATGTCAGTGCTCTGATACACTGGGCTATTTTTAAGCAGTGAGGTTTGGGTGTTCTGCGGTGTGCTGCCATATCACTTCCCACATCTGCCAGAAGATTCCTTCACTCATGCTGTCTCCCCTCTATCCCTTAGTTTTCACATAAACCCTTACCAGATGCCCTATCGCCCTCTGCCCTCTCATTATTTCCAGGTCCTACTAACTCCCAACCTCCCCCCCAACTCCCCCTCTTCCACTACACTCTCGTGGCAAAAAGGCCACCAAGGTCCAGGCTGAAGGAGGCTTCAAAGTTAGAGATCTCCCCGTGAGAATGGGGAAGAATCAGACCGTAGCTGTGGCCCTCTAAGACTCAGGAGAGCATTTCAGCCAGAGACAATACTTCTGAAATCCCATAGGGGCTCCGCTTGGAAGTAAGGTCTGGAAGCTCTTCCAAACAGCTACGTCAGAGACGAACGTGGTGGGGAGTTCAAGGAAGGGGGCTAGCTATTCAGAAAGCGGCAGAGCTAGCAGTGGCCAGAGGACACTTTGTACTGTGTTTGTAAACTTTGGTTTTGCTAACGTTTTGGAAGTGTGTGTGTGTGTGTGTGTGTGTGTGTGTGTGTGTGTGTGTGTGTGTTGGGGGACTGGGCCTCACGCAACTGAGTGTCATCTTGCATTCCTAACGCCACGTCCTATCTTCACTCTCAAAGGCAAGGATTATAGGCATAGGCCACCATGCCGGGATCACAGTGTTTGCTTTCAGATGTGTTAAGTGCTGTTTAGTTTTCAATTTAAAAAGCATAAATGCTGGACATACACGATATATTGGAGTAGAGCCTGGTGCTTTAGTTTTGCTGGAGATGAAAACAGAAGCATCAGTAAAGCATTCCAACTACTCAGTGCGGGGAGGAAATCAAAGACGGCTTTAAGTGTGAGAGAGCGTTGAGGTCAGTTATAAAAACAGGAGATGCTATTAGGCCTCGAAACATTATCCTGAAGGCCAGAAAGCACTTGCCGAGCAAGCCTAATGACCCGAGTTCAATCCCTGGGTCCCACATGAATGTGGAAGGAGAGGACTGATTCCACATACGTGCTGTGGGATGTGCACGCTTCTACACCACAGACATAAAAAAATGATGGTGAACAATAAATACAAATAGAAAAGAAACATCATCCTGTCCTGTAAGATATTATGCTATAAGATGTGCATGACCAATAAAGCAAAGTTGTCCTTTTCTTTTCTTCCTTGTTTTGAAAGAGAGATCTTGTGGGTTTCTTTAGCCTGCATTTGGTGTAGGCTCCAAATAGCAAAGTACTTAGTTAAATGTTCAGAAGTTATAATATTTCTTTAAAAATCAGTGAAATTACTGCTGACCCACAATCCTCCACGCAAAGCCTTTCTCCTACTGTTGCTGCAAATCTGCTTGAACCAGAAAAGCGAGTGCATTCACCAAAGTTCTGCCAGTGCAGACTCTCAAATGAGCTTCAGCAAGGAAAGCAATTCATTGCGTCCTCTAACTAATGAATCCAAGAGTTTTCATCATGGCCGTCTCTCAGGGCTCAAATCACCATCAGATCCTGATTTTCCCTCTTTCTGTGTGGCTCTCAGTCTGTTTCTCTGACTTTGTTTTTATCTCTCTTTCTCCTTGGCTTTTCTCTGGGCTGGCCCTGTCTCCCAGGATACCCTCCCTATGGTGGCCCGTCCTACACGGGGCTTACATCTTTACATGCCGTTCCCCACCCCAGTGTTAAGGGATAAGCCTAGGACTAGTTATCATCACCTAGCTACATCCACAAATCGCTCCCTCCGCCCTCCCCGACCCCCCTCCCTCCCCTCCCACCCCGGCCCCTAGCCCCTACCTGGAGTACTACCAAGGGCCTTGCACAAGCCAGCCAAACCATCTACCCCTGTTTAGCTCTGATCCTAGCATGTCCGTGGACTCTCTTCAGAACGGGCTTCTCTGGATCTTGGTTCTGTCTCCATTCCCTGGGCTTGTGGATAACGTCCGCCTCTTAAACTCTAGCAAACAGGATGTGCAAGAGCTAGTTTACTGAACCCAGAGGTTCCCATGAGTGACTCCGGTTCAGTAAGATGCAGGGAGGACATACAGAACAGAGGAACGCGGACACTTGTGATTACAGACTGTAAAGGCTATCTATCACCCATGGCCCGCAAAAGAGATTCAGACAGTGAGCTCTGGGACGATCAGGAAGGCGGCATCCATGCCCTCCCTGTGGTGCTGGATCGCACTGCTCCTTTAAGCCTCAGTGCTCAGGGTTTTTACTGGGATCGTTTTTTTGTTTTTTTGTTTTGTTTTGTTTTGTTTTGTTTTTTTAATGTAGGACTAATCAATGCACTCATTAGCCAAGTGATCAGACTCGTTCTTTATGCTTCCTCTGCTGCCTCTGTATTGGTTTAACCTCTAGTCACATGTCACTCAAACACTTTTTCTTTCTTTCTTCTTTTTCAGTTTTTCTGACAAGGTTTTTCTGCGCACCTTTGATTGTCCTGGAACTCACTCTGTAAGTCAGGTTGGCCTCGAACTTAGAGATCCACCTACTGTTGCCTTCCAAGTACTAAGGTTAAAGGTGTGTGCCACATGCCCAGCTCAGACGCCTACACTTAATTCTCTCTTACCCATGCACACTTTGATGTCACTCTGCCAGCTTTCCAGCCTTGTTAAATCCCCTTGAGGGGAGTTTATTTGAAAAAGTAAGGGCTGAGTTGTTTGGTTTTGTTTGTTTGTTTTGCATATTTAATCTGCAAATCCTAAAGATCTTTGAAGCCTCATTCTCTGAAACTGAGAATATAGTTAAGGGAGACATCTGGGCTGTTCCTTCTCACTTCTTCCTCTGTCTCTGTAGAAATCTCTGCTTTTTGTCATTTGTCTTCTTAGCTCATCTTCCTTCCCAGTGTTATTATCTTCCGAACTATTGGCCTCTTTCCCCAATTCTTTGACAAGCTTCAAGCACCTAGTGTCTACCTTTCCTTTTTTTTCTCATCTTCTGTCATTATCCGGGGCCACTTCAAAGTCTGATGACCTCTCAGATTCATGTTCTTATTAACTCCAAGCCAAATCTCCACATCAGACATGTTTCTGCCTTTATCTCTTTTTTTTTTGGGGGGGGGGGCAGTTTCGAGACAGGGTTTCTCTGTGTAGCCTTGGCCATCCTGGAGTCACTTTGTAGACCAGGCTGTAGACCAAACTCACAGCGATCCGCCTGCCTCTGCCTCCCAAGTGCTGGGATTAAAGGCGCGCACCACTACACCCGGCCTGCCTTTATCTCTTTATCATGTCTTTAACTCTTAGAGTTGTACAGGTCATTGTTTTCCCAGGACAGGCATCTCTTCTGAAGCCAGCACTCCTCTGTTCAGTGTCCTCTTTACATGGCATGCTCAGGCATCTCAGGCCTCAACTTCCAGCTGTCACTTTTTTTTTTTTTTAAAGACAGGGTCTCTCTGTGTAGCCCTAGCTGTCCCAGAACTTGCTTTGTAGACCAGACCGGCATCGAACTCACAGAGATCTACCTGCCTCTGCCTCCCGGGAGTGTTGGGATCAAAGGCGTGCGCCACCACCCTCCAGCTTAGCTGTCACTCTTTTGAGCTTTACTCTGAAAAATCCATTTCAGAAAGTGAGTCCACTGGTCATTCAGTTGTGCAGACACCCTCACCCCTCCTTTACTCAGTCTTGTCCTTTTACCTGTAAGATAGTCTTGAATCCGCTGACTTCTTACTGTCCCCAACTAAGCTTAGCCCACCATTACCTCTTTTTTTTTTTTTTTCCCACCATTACCTCTAATTGGACTATTGCAGTAGTGCTCAATCGTATGGCCCTTTAACCCACTTTTACATGGTAGCCACTGTGATTTGGTGTGGATTTAATTTCACATTTTTTCTTTTAAATTTGTGGGGATATGTATTATAATATGTGAGGGTGGGGTGGGGTGTGTACCCACGTGCACGCAGGTCAGAAAAGAACTTTGTGGAATTGGTTCTTTCCTTCCACCATATGAGTTCCAGGCACCCGAACCCGGTGATCAAGTTTCTTGGCAAGTGCCTTCACCTGCTGAGCCACCTTGCAGGCCCTGTGTACTGTGTGTTTTTGAGACAGGGCCTTGTCGTCCTGGCCTAGAACTTGCTATACAAAACGGGCCTCAAACTCACAGCATTCTCAGGCTCCCACCTGCCGAGATCTACACACATGAGTCACCAAGCCTATTATGACCATCATTTTTTTTTTGTTGGTGTGAGACAGGCTCGGGTGGCTCAGTCAGATGGGCAGCTGATAAATGATCTTGAATACCTGATCCTCTTGCTTTTATCTACTGAGTGTGGGGATCACAGATGCACACCACTGTACCAAAACCATGACATTAAAAAAACATATGGATGGATGCTTTGTCTGCATCTATGTCTGTGCACGTGTGCACTGTGTATGCCTAGTGACCATGCACGCCAGAAGAGGGCGTCAGATTCCCTGGAACTGGGGCTACAGATGGTTGTGAGTCACCACTGTGTCCTGAAACCCATGGCCATCTGGGAGAGAAGCCAGCGGTCTTAACTCCGGAGCCATCACTCTCCCCCTGCTCATGAGCTGGTGCTGGTGTTGTTATCCTGTAAGGACATTTGAGAGAAGTTTTTATCTTGACATTACCTTACCTAAAATCTTTCAGCAAGACTCCTGTGATTTCATCCAAGTCTTTTTTTTTTTTTTTTTTTTTTAAAGATTTATTTATTTGTTATGAATACAGTGTTCTTCCTGCGTGTACACCTGCAGGTCAGAAGATCTTATTATAGATGGTTGTGAGCCACCATGTGGTTGCTGGGAATTGAACTCAGAACCTTTGGAAGAACAGCCAGTGCTCTTAACCTCTGAGCCATCTCTCCAACCCCTCATCCAAGTCTTTCCAGGTCATCCTGCTGTTTCCCCTCATGCGGACCAGGCTGTGGATGCAACTGACTCCTCTATTTCCCCAGCGTGTCAGGCTCCTTTGTGCCTCAGAGTGCCCGTATGTCAGGCTCCTTGTGTTTTGAACACGCTGTACCGTCTCCCTATCTCCACCTACACTGTGGCAGGAGCTGCTCTGCGAAGTCACGGAAGCTTCTCCTCTTCGGGAGTTCATATATCCGAAGCTTCTCCCCTGAAAAAGAACCAGCTAAGTACAGTATGAGAATGCAATAGAAGCATCACCAGAGTGGGGGAATGCTCATCTCTCTGTGAGCCACGAAGTGCACCAAAGTAGAAGCAGGAACATGTCCCAGGAGAGAGGCAAGAAGCACAAAAGACGCACGCCCTGGGCACTCTTGGGAGAGTAGAGGCAGGAAATAATGAGTGTGGCTGGTGGAAAGAAAATGGCCCCCATAGGCTCGTAGAGAATGGCTCTTCTAGGAGATGTGGCCTTGTTGGAGGAAGTTTGTCACCGGGGGTGGGCTTTGAGGTTTCAAGCCAGGACCAGTGTGGCATTCTCTCTTCCTGCTGCCTGCCCATCCAGATGTAGAGCTCTCAGTTCCTTCTCCAGCACCGTGTCTGCCTGCGTGCCACCCACCATGCTTTCTAAAATGCTGATAATGGACTAAACCTCTGAAAGTAGAAGGCAGCCTCAAATAAATAGTTTCCTTTTTAAGAGTTGCTGTGATTGGAGGCCGGTGAGATGACTCAGAGGTTAAGAGCACTGGCTGCTCTTCCAAAGATCCTGAGTTCAAGTCCCAGCAACCACACGGTGGCTCACAACCATCCGTAGTGAGATCTGGTGCCCTCTTCTGGTGTGAAGGTGTACATGCAGGCAGAACATTGTATACTTAATAAATAAATCTTAAAAAAAAAAAAAAAAAGTTGCCATGGTCATGGTGTCTCTTCGCAGCAAAAGAAACCTTGACTATGACAGTGGGAGATGTAGTGGGAAATGGCTCACCTCCTCTGGAAAGAGGCTTATTTTGTCTAATATGCAAAACAGGATCCCTCACAAAACAGTTTTATATAAAGAGAACAGATATGAACAGACATCACCCAGAATGCTATTATATTGTAGTAGCATGGGGGAAAGGTAGAATACCAAAGCAGTCCAAGCAAGGGATCACAAGTGACTGGGGGCAGAGAGCGTGGGAATGGAGCGGAGGTGGATACAGACATGTCTGAGAGGCAGAATGAATAGGCAGAACTCGGTTACTATGTAGCTCAACTCTAGTAGAGTGGTCACACCATACATCCAATAAGAAAGTGCAAGCCAGGTGGTGGCGCACGCCTTTAATCCCAACACTCGGGAGGCAGAGGCAGGCGGATCACTGTGAGTTCGAGGCCAGCCTGGTCTACAAAGTGAGTCCAGGACAGCCAAAGCTACAGAGAGAAACCCTGTCTCGGAAAACTAAAAAAAAAAAAAAAAAAGTGCATATGTGAGAGAATGCCTGTATTGTTATAAACTTGGAAAAATAAAGCGGAACATGCTGGGATGCGAGGAAGGGGGATCACGAGTTCAAAGCCAGACTGAGCTACTTGGCAAGTTCTAGGCCAGCCTGGGCTACATAGCAACCTTGTCTCGAGAACAAACCAAAATGTACAGAGCAAAGTAAAAGTGTAGCAAGTGGAACAGTGATTTTAGATAGGATGGTTTCCCAAGAGAAGGTGACAACGCTTCAGCAGGGACCTGAATGAGGTGAGGAAATGAGCCATGCGGATATTAGGAGAAAGGGTCCTTCCGGCAGAATGAAGAGTCAGCACAGAGATCCAGCAATGAGCCTGTCATGTGGTTGAGAAACAATGAAATCATGGTAAGAGAGGGGAGGCGAGGAGGAGAGAAAGTCATAACACAGCAAGAGGCTGGGTCATGAGGGTCTGGGGGTCACGGAAAGAAGTGAGTGCTGGCTAGTTTTTTTTGTTTGTCAATTTGACATAGTCTGGGTTTATCTGAGAAGAGCGAACTTCAACTGGGAAAATAATATTGACTGACGTAGGAGAGGCCAGACCACCAAGTGCTGTGATATGTCTGTGCAGGTCGTCCTGGGTGGCATAAGAAAACAGCCTGAGCAAACCTTGAACAGCAAGCCAGGAAACAGCATTCCTGCACGGTTTCTGCTTTAGTTCTTGCCTCGACTTCCCTACGTGATAGACTACAACTCTAATTAAAAATATAACCCTTTCCTCTTAAAGTTGCTTGTGGTCATGATGTTTATCAGCAATAGGAACCTGAGACAAAGTCTGATGCAAATCATTAGAACAGTTTGAACAGAGTCATGTACTGTAGAGTATACTGGATGAGGGTAAAAACAGTTTTCCGATTAGAAAGAAAAGATATAGAAGTTGGCTCAATGGGTGAAGAGCCTGCTAGAAAAGCACAAAGACTTTAGTTTAGAATCCTAGAACTCACATATAAGGTAGGTGCAGTGGTTCATGCCTGAACCCCAGACTTGAGGGCTTAGGGTAGACAGGAGAATTCTGACCAACCAGTCCGGAAGAAACGGCAAGCGTCTCAGTGGGAGATGCTCTCAAAAAATTTAAGTGGAGGGTGATTAAAAAAGATATTCGGGCTTTGCACAGGTGAGTGCACCCAAGAAAAGGTGACACTTCAGCAGAGACCTGACAGGTACACACACACACACACACACACACACACACACACACACACACACACATTTTTTCAAAATAAGGAACCTACCTGAAAGATGATGGTGGCCCAGGCGACACTCACGATGAAGGTCTTGTGAAATAATCAGGTTTGAAGTAGAAGGCAGGGTTGATAAAATGTATTAAATGATTTAGTGAAGATATTATGAAAATGAACGAATTGATAGTTCCCTAATATGCCTAGTCTGAGTAACAAGATCGTTGGGAAAACCATTACTGTATTAGATTTCTCACCGCTGTGACAGAGTGTCCAATAAAAGCATCGTAAGAGAGGAGGGATTTTATCTGTTTGCAATTTGAGGGTACCGTCCATCATAGCAGGAACTATATGGTGGCAAGAGTGGCTGGAGGTTGGTGGCAGTAACATGAAGTGGCTGGTCATACTGTGTCATAGTCGGGAAGTGAAGGCAGATGAATGTTGGTGCTCAGCTGGCTTCCTCCTTCTGCTCCCCCCCCCCCCCACCCCCCGGCCGACAGCTAAGGATAGCAGTCCATGAGTCTTACCTCCTCCGTAAACAGTTGTGGAGATGCCCTCATAGACATACCCACAGGGTATCTCCTAGGTCATTCTAAATCCAGTCAAGTTGACAATGAGTAGTGATCACTACCATTACTGAGATTAAAAAAAAAAAAAAAAAAAAAAAAACAGAGCAAGAGAATAAGGTTTGAGCAGCAGAAAATTGAAGCTCATAGTTTAAAAATATGTTGTTTGTATTTTTGGGGTGGGTTATGTGCGGTGTGCACCTAAGGGAAGCCAGCACTCGCATCCATCTGTTCTGCTTCCTGGGAGAGAAAAGAGCACTGAATCCCCTGGAGCTGGAGTTACAGGAAGTTATGAGCTACCCATTGTGGGTGCTGGGTACCTTTCCTCTGCAAAAGCAACAAAAGCTATTAACATGCTCAGTCACCCCCTTTAGCCATCCCCACCCCCCAATTCAGTCTTGGATGTCTTTAGTTTGACATACTCAGGACATCCACGCACAGTGGCCAGTGAAGATAAGTGGCTTTTCAAGGGAAAGGCTGAGGTTGGAGATACACACTTTTAGAACCAACAACATGGCCTGGCATGGTGGTGCACACCTTCGATCCTACAACTCAGAAGGCGAGGCAGACAGATCTCTGTGAGTTGAAGGCCAGAGGGCTGGAGAGATGGCTTAGTGGTTAAGAGCACTGGCTGCTCTTCCAAACGATCCAGGTTCAATTCCCAGCACCTACATGGTAGCTCACAACTGTCTGTAACGCCAGTTTTGGGGGATCTGGCAACCTGACACATACATACAAGCAGGCAGAACACCAATGTACATAAGTGAAAAACAAAACAAAGAGAATTCCAGGACAGCCAGGGTTACATAGAAAAACCCTGTCTCAAAATACAAACAAACAAACAAATCAATGATATACAAATGATTCCCTTTTAGGCAGTGTCTCATTGTGCAGTCCTGGATAATCTAAATATCACTATGTAGACTGTTGTGGTTCAGGAATAACCACACACTGACCACTTGGACACCAGACTCAGAAGGAAGTTTATTGAACACTAAGCAAATTTGACCTGTCAGAGACACAGTCTGGATTAGGCAACCAAGACTGTGACCCTGAGATGTTCTCAGAGTGAGGTGTTTTGTTTTTTTTTTTAAAGATTTATTTACTTATTACATATACAGTGTTCTGCTTGCATGTACACCACACCAGAAGAAGGCACCAGATCTCATTATAGATGGTTGTGAGCCACCATGTGGTTGCTGGGAATTAAACTCAGGATCTCTGGAAGAGCAGACAGTGCTCTTAACGGCTGAGCCAGCTCTCCAGCCCCCAGAGTGAGTTTTTAAAGGAAAAAATCATAGCCAGGCAAGGAAGAATCAATTCTATTCCAGGTACATTGTGCCTAGGTAGCTAGACAAAGTATTGTAAGAGGACTGGCTGGGATTTAGGGTAGGGAAATTTCCAGTTCCCTATCATTCCAAGAGAAAGGAACATAGCAGGATATTATGGTTTTGCTTAAGTTGAACATACATTTATCAGCAATCCAAGCAGAACATTTAACAAGTATAGACTTGAAAGTAAAAGGCTATTCTTATGTCTGACAGAACTTGAACTCAGTTTCACCTTGTTATCAAAATGGAGACTAAACACATAATGGCTTCAGTTACACTAAAGATGAAAGCAGGTGTTAACAGAGGAACTACAGTTACACTAAACCCACCTGTCTCAGCCTTCTAAGTACTGGGGTTAAAAACCATGTGCCATCACACCTACCTTATTTTTATTCATTTGCTTTTGAGACGGGGAGCCCTGGACTCTCTGTGGAACTTTCTCTGTATATCAGGCTGGCCTTTAACTCACAGAGATCTACCTGTCTCTGCCTCCCATGTGCTGGAACTAAAGGCATGTACCGCCACTCCTGGTTTTTGTTGCTATTTTTAATTAGTGTATTTGCACGTACGTGTGTGGTTATGGACAGACGTGAGTGCAGGTGACCCAGGAGTTAAGAAGGCACTGAGTCTCCTGGAGCTGGAGTTGCAGGACATTGTAAGTTTCTGAACATGGGTGCTGGAACCAGACTCATGTCCTCTTGCAGGAGCGATGTGATGTGTTTGTGCTCCTAACTACTACACCATCTCTCAATCACCTAGAAATGATTTTTTTCCCTGAGAAATGAGTATAAAACCTAAGTATTGGGCTGGAGAGATGGATGGTTCCGTGGTTTAAAAGCACTGGCTGCTTTTGCAGAGAACCCAGGTTCAGGTCCCATTGTCTAACTGGAGGTTCACAATCATCTGCACCTTCAATTCCAGGGGATCTGATGCTCTCTCCTGACCTCCACGGGCACCAAGCGTGTGTGTGTGTGTGTGTGTGTGTGTGTGTGTGTGTGTGTGTGTGTGTGTGTTGCGCATGCGCATATTGTAGGCAAATCACCACACATATAAATACAAATAAATAAATCTTAAAAAAATAAGTATTAGTTCAAGAGTAGAGGACTAGACTACTCCAAATTCTTAAAGGTTAAGAAAAAAAGGGGGGGGGGGGAATCTATCTAATGAAGAGTTTGGGAAGAAGTGTCTATAGACAATGGAAGCAAAGGACGTCATTCAAGAAACAAGTGGTCTTCACACCAGCCGCTGCTCGCGTCAAGTACGTAAGAGCTGGGGTGGCTAGCATGACCTGGATGAGAACAATGTCAGAAGAGAAATGGGGCGAAAGCTTCATTGGAGCAGAGCAGAAAACAGCAGAAAGTAAGGAAGTGAGGCATTTCGCTGTGTGACGGGAAGCAGAGAGGTAGCATACAAACTGGAGGTCACGCCACCACTGGAAGGCTTTGTCAAGAGGGAAGGAAATACTGCTGATTTGACAAGAGGGTCAGTGTGGAGGCAAAGTCCTCAAGTAGACGAGAGAGAGAGGTAGAGGTTGGAGGCATAGGTTTTGCATGTGACGGGCACCAGAGTGAGAATGGATGAGATCATTTAGAAAGAATGCATAAAACATGGAAACCAAGGACGGAATTCTAAGGAAAGAGTTTTATTTGTTTGTTTTTTAAAGGGTTGGGGAATAAAGGGCAAAGATTGAAGACAAAAAAACCTAGAAGAAACATCTATATTTCAGATTTTTAACGGCCATATCACAGGACATATTGTCGTCTGTTCTGTCTCTCCTCCAGCCTGTAAAGCTGTCCCGTCCCTGGATTTCATCTCCATCTGTCACAGTGTTTTATACACGTCTTTCTCAGCACCTACTTCATTGCATCTTCTGTATGTACCCGCTCCTTCAGACAACACTGACGTCCCTCTTCCTAGTCCCCCACCAAGAAAGAACTTTTATTCACCATCGTATGCAAACTATTTAACAGTGTGCCCTGAACATAGACGTGCACAATAAATACTGCACGGGGTGGGGGATGTGAAGCCAGAGAGAGAGAGTAATATATAAACATTAGAAAGTGTGAATGTCGTTTATGCTTTTCTAAAAGCAGTGTATATGCTGGAAAGAACTCACCAGTGAAGCCATCTGGAGTTTTCTCTGTAGCATGATTTCAATTATGAGTTCAATTCCTTTAGAATACGCAATTTTCTGTTTATTCTGGTGTCAGTCCTGATAAGTTTTGTTTTGTAATACATTTCCCATTTCGTGTGACTTGTCAAATTGGTGCAAAGTTATATATAGTATCCTCTTACATTTTTAGTGTCTATAGGACCTATAGTGATGTCACTTTGTTTAGTACGAATATTAGTATTTTTTTTTTACATTTTTCTCTTGGCTAATCTTCATAGTTTATTCTTTGCTTTGTTTTGTTTTCTGTTCAGATTTTATTTGAACTCTAATTAAAGTTATCAAAGCTACAAAAGGGGAGGGGGGAGTGTCTAAGTCACAACATCTCAAAACAGAATACTGCTACTGCCAGCAGATCCATTGTACATGTTTCTGATGAAATTCTTTTTCTCCTTCCGCTGTAGGTTCTGAGGATCAAATTCCAGTTGTGAGGCTTGTCTGGTTGTGAGCAATTGCTTTTACTCACTAAGCCATCTAGATGGCTTTATTTCTTTTATTTTATCTGCATTAAATTTGCTAGGAAAGAGGAGGAGGTCCATGAGCTTTGGACCCCCAGCTTTGGCTGAGAAACTACTGACTGTTGATGCTTCTGGGGTAAGGAGTGTCAGTTTTCTCTAAGGGTGTGGCCTCTGGTAGGTTGACCATGTTCCAGTTGACATCCTTACACTCGTGAGTATATAGGCACAAGTTTGACTAGGTGGGTTATTAAAAAAAAAAAAAAAAAAAAGGCATTAGGTTGAGACAGTAGAGAAAGGGGTGTGGACCTGGAAGGAGTTGTAGGGGTGAATGTGTTCAAAATACATTTTAGAAAATTCTCAAAGAAATAAAATATTATATTAAAATATAAAAATTGCTACTACATTCTTCAAACACCCCTCTGAAATTGAATCTTTCTGTTTGTTTGGTTTGTTTTGTTTTGTTTTTTGAGACAGGGTTTCTCTGTGTAGCCTTGGCTGTCCTAAACTCACTTTGTAGGCCAGGCTGGCCTCGAACTCACAGTGATCCGCCTGCCTCTGCCTCCCGAGTGCTGGGATTAAAGGCGTGTGCCACCATGCCCAGCTTTATGTGTAGTTCTTAACCAAAATAGAACACTAGTTGGGGGTTGGAGGAGAGATGGCTTAGAGGTTAAGAGTACTGGCTGTTCTCCCAAAGGTCCTGAGTTCAATTCCCAGCAACCACATGGTAGCTCACAGCCATCTACAATGAGATCTGGTGCCCTCTTCTGGCCTGCGCAGGCAGAACACTGTGTACCTAATAAATAAATCTTAAAAAAAAAAAAAAAAAAAAAGCATTAGTTGGGTCGTAGATAGTGCTAGTAATAGCTCATAGGAAGCATGGTCTCCATTGCCAACACATTGGTGTATCCTGAAAGTGAGCATCTGAGTTAATCAATTACCCGTGACGCCGCAATAGGCAAGCTGAAAGGCCTATTTTCATAAGCACCAGTCACTGCCCACAGATCTACTCCTTCACGCCAGGTTTGAGAATCTTTTCCATGGTTCCCATATGTTTTTCTTCTAAAAGGGAAACTTCTAGAGCAAAGTTAGCAGTATTAACTATAACAGTTGACCACAGAGGACACAAGTGATAGTTTTCTCTCCTCTACAACCCACTCTAAAAATCTCTTCACCCTAAGTATTACCTTAGCAGGTCTTGGTGAGGTATGTAGTGATATGATCCAAATATTTTTTTGTAAAGATTTCTGTATTCATCTATTATGTATATAGTATTCTGCCCTCTCGCCAGAAGAGGGCACCAGATCTCACCATAGATGGCTATGAGGCACCGTGTGGTTGCTGGGAATTGAACTCAGGAACTCGAAGAGTAGCCAGCAGAAGTGCACTTAACCTCTGAGCCATCTCTCCAGCCTCATGATCCAAATCTTTTTTTTTTTTAAAGATTTATTTATTTTATTTATTGCATATGAGTGTCTTATCTGCAGAAGAGGGTATCAGATTACATTATAGATGGTTGTGAGCCACCATGTGGTTGCTGGGAATTGAACTCAGGACCTCTGGAAGAGCAGGTGGTGCTCTTAACCACTGAGCCATCTCTCCAGCCCCATGATCCAAATCTTAACTTGTGGCAATTCCTATCTTCTCCAGTCATATTGGCTCCATGTGTTCACTCAGTTACAATGGGCCATGGGGATAATAGGAGACATCTAAATGTAGCACCTGGGCTTTGACAGGCCTGTGTCTTCCCATTGCTCATAATCAATTACTTCTGTCATGATACTGACACCTCTTTTTACTAACTGGTCTCTGGACTTAATGTAAAAGTATGGATTTTTTGTTTATGCCTTCCCTTGCTCTGAATAATGACAGCAAGACCTTTACATTTCTTAAAAGCTTCAGGTACAGTAGCTGGGCAGATACTCAGGTATTGTAACCTGATAATACTGGCCAGGCCTACTTCCCAGGCACACAGCCTGTTACCTGCCATCTTCATCTTGCCCTGGCTGCTCTTTCTGCTTCTGTGTCCCAATGGAGAGTCCTTGTATGCCCCTTCTTTCCCAGATTTCCCCCTCTCTCCGCCAAGAAGTCCTGCCTCCTAATCATGCCTCAGCTTATTGGCCATCAGATTTTTATTAAAACCAGCCAGAAGGTGATGGAGAACAATTTTTTTAATAAAGTATTGAGACAAGAGATGCTTCATAAAAATGACACTACCAAAGTTGGGCCTATACTCAACTCTCTGGGTACAGAAATCAGCATTTGACTACACAGTGCACAAAAACATCACTCCAACAGCTTAAGGAGTCTAGAAAGCCCTAGCAGCAGTCACTACTTGTAGCTCAACTAGATAGATACTTCCTGTGTTTCCTAATTAGGAGGAGGACCAGTTCTGCCAATCCCAGATTTGGGATACTAGAAACGTGGGTCACTGTTGGGAAAGGTAAGTGGGCCTGTGCCAGGATCCAGTCTTTGGCCAGTAGGCAGGTCTCATTTAATCATTGGGGTCACATTCTGAATTCTTTCAGAGTTGCCTCTGAACAACCCTTCACTTTCACCAGAATAAAAATCATAGCTCTCTCTGAGGCCAGACTCTGGGCCCACTCTTGCATCTCACTCTTTTATCCTAAAACAAAAACCCTCCTTCACAGCATCCTACGCGTGTGGCTTGGGTATACCATAAGCTCCCTGACAGTGAGTGATAGTAACACTTCTACCTGAAGATCTGTGAGGAGGAAAAGAAAACCAATGCTTAGAACAGGTGATCACTACTGTGAGAAGGGACCACTGTCTCCTCCAAACTGTCACTGATATATGGCCAGGTGATCTTGAGCAATGGAGCCATATTAGGGCCCAGAGTTTGTCTCTAATTTCACTAAGTTTCCATTACTGTGACAAATGCCTTAGAAAGAGAAGTTAGGCCAGAAGGCAGTCATCTTCAATGTTAAGCAAAGCATATGTTAATCTGCTTAGAGCCTCTTTTCCTTGTCTTTGTGCCTACCAAAGCTCTATCTGACTCCTAGACTCTAAAGAGGGAAAGGGAGAAGGAGAGGTTAAGAAAATAATTGTCTAACATAATTATGGAGGCTGACAAATCCTAAGATCTGTGGTCAATAAGATGGAAACCCAGGGGAAGCAGTGTATAGTTGGTTCCAGTACAAATGTATGAGACTTGGGAAGTCCAGTGGTTTAGGTAGGAGTCTGAAGGCTGGAACCCTGAGAACTAGTTCACGCCTAAAGGTCAAAAAAGACAACATCTCCCCTTAAGCAGCCAGGCAGGGGCTTCCTCTTATCCATATTTTTGTTCTATTCAGGTTTTCCACTGAATAGTGGGGGGAGGCTCATCACAGAGGGAAGGCAAAATGCTTTACTGAGTTTATCAATTCAAATGTTAATCTTATTCAGAAACACCCTCACATACCCAGAATAGATTTTGATCAAATATCTGGGAACTCAATGGCCCAGTCAAATTAACACAAGAGCAGGCACCACAAGCTCCAAAGTGCGCCTTTTCATACCTCAGACAACTTCAATAGAAAACTGCTGGGAAATATGGTCAAAGTGGGGGTGATGGTCTCTAACGAAGATGAGGATAACTTGGACATTTCCACCTTGATTCTCTTGCCAGCTCTTGCTGGTCTTTATGGTAACTGGACCTCAGAATCTGGCGACTAGACAGCACCATCTGACCTCCATCACATGGACAGTGGAGTGGCACCGTTCCCATCACGGCGCATGAGTTCCAGCGCTGTCAGGGGTTCTCCAGTTGTCAGCTCAGTATAGCAGAGAATTTAGGGATACCAATACCCCTACTACCAGGGCATTTTTAGTAGCCTCAGTAAACGGTGTTTCTTTTGTGCTCTTCTATGAAACGATATGGTCTCACATGCACTATGTTTCCATACAGCCAATTTTCCTACATTTCTGTTGATTCTTCTGGAGGTATTGGAGCAACTCAAAGCCTTTCTATTTCGTTCAGCATTGACCATAATTCCTCTAGGTGACTATGACAACTCCAGCAGTGACTTTCATGCCTTGGTCCTTATTCGGATGTTAAATCCTATGACTGAAGAAGTGCTCCCAAATAGATGAATCTTGATTGTCTAATTCCTAGCCCTTTGATCAAAGGACCTCAGAATTGAATTCCGGAACATTCCCTTGTTTTCTGCTCACCTAGCTCCTTGATAGAAAAATCTTATCAGGTCCCAGCTGGGTTTTGCTTCTATTTGGTTATTGGTCTAGCAGTCAGGAGAGGAAGTAGGAACAAGTCCTGTGGTTTTATTTGTGGGAGAGTGACTATGTACTCACCCTTACCACCACTGTGTTAGAGAGGCAGACAGCCCCTCCATCTTTGAAAGTACACAGAGACCTGCAGAGCAAGTATCCCTAAGGATGCCCACCTAGACATCCTATCCATTGTTTCAGGGTCCCTGGCTTTTTTAAATAGGGGTTGACCTGCTCTGGCTGTACATCGTAAGTCTCTGGAGCTCTGTGACTCTCATGCCCTGAGTCTGTGGCTCATCTGTGTCAGCTCTTCAATTACAAGGAGTTCCTCCATCTTCCAAACTTGGTCATTCACCAAGCTTTCCCATTATTCCTCTTCAGAGTCTGGGTAGCAGTAACCAGACAATGCCATTGTCCTTATACGTATTACCTTCCAATGTATTTCAAGTTCCTGAAATGATACTTCCGAGGGCTTTCCCTCTACTGGGATGTTTTCCCAGGCCAACACTGATAGAGCCTTTAGCAAGTGGCTCATCCACCACCTTGTGCTAGGAGCTACTCATCTATACTACTTAGCACAGCATGCTCTCTACCTAGCAGGAGTAAAACAGCCAGGAAACTTTTTTTTTAATCTTTGGTTTTTCAAGACAGGGTTTCTCTGTGTAGCATTGGCTGTCCTGGATTCACTTTTTGGACCAGGCTGGCCTTGAACTCAGAGAGATCTGCCTGCCTCTGCCTTCCCTAGTGCTGGGATTATAGGTGTGGGCCACAGTGCCTGGCCAGTCATTAAATGTTTAACTTGTGTTTTCCGGATCTCTCCTAACACTTGTGTTAGTCTAGCTGCACCAAGAAGCAAATATCAAGTTGGAATCTGACATGTGAGCTAGTTTCTGTCTGTCTGTCTTTCTTTCTTTTGTTTGTTTGTTTTGTTTTGTTTTTGAGACAGGGTTTCTCTGTGCAGCCTGTCCTGAACTCACTTTGTAGACCAGGCTGGCCTCGAACTCACAGCAATCCACCTGCCTCTGCCTCTCAAGTGCTAGGATTAAAGGTGTATGCCACCACTGCCCGGCTAGTTTTGAAAAGCTGCCAAAACAGAATAGTACAGGGTGGGTGGCTTGGATGACAGAAGTTTGTTTCTCATAGTGTGGAGGCTAGAAATCAAAGGTCAAGTACTGATGGGTTTGGTTTCTCCTGAGGCTTCTTGTGGCTAGCAGACAGCCATCCTCTCATCGTAGTAATTCCTCTGTGAGCATCTATCCCTGGGGTCTCTATGTGTGTCCAAATTTCCTCTTTTTATAAGGACGTCAGTCAGAGTGCATAGGGGCTACCCTAACTGGCTCCTTTGAAGGCGGTTTTAAAAGCCTTCTATCGCTGGGCATGGTGGCGCACGCCATTAATCCCAGCACTCGGGAGGCAGAGGCAGGCGGATCGCTGTGAGTTACAGGTTAGCCTGGCCTACAAAGCAAGTCCAGGACAATCAAGGCTACACAGAGAAACCCTGTCTCGAAAAACCCATAGATAAGTAAAATAAAATAAAATAAAAGCCCTCTATCCAAATACAGTCACATTCTGAGGCACTGAGGGCTAGGGTTAAATTTTGAAGACTCAGTTCAGCTTATAAAAATTTCTAAGACATATATTGTAGGAAATAGCTGTACAAGATAAAAGGGGAGAGAACAGAAAATTCTAGAGCCTGCAGACTGATCTAAGTTTGGCTTGTATGAAGGACAGAGCAAAGGACTGGTCATTGGTGGCTTGTCCTCAAGCAAGGGCCTCAAAAGCACAGAGCCCCCAGTTTGTATGAGTTCTCCTGCTATGCTCAGTCATCAGCCAGGAGTGTCAATTACTATTTCAGGAGACATTTGCAAGAATCAAAGCAGATAAAACTCCCAATATCCTTGCATTAAAAACAGTTATTTTTAAATAGTCCTACAAAACGATGGAGGTTAAAAAAATCTCATATAGGGAAGCAGCCAAATCTAAAATGTCTTTTTATGTAAATAACAAATTGTAGCTGCTAGAGATAAATGTGGACAGATGGATTTGCAGAACATAATATTTAAGAAGAGCAAAGAGACTTCAATTGATTTAAAATTACTTTTAAAAATTCCCTGCATATTTCCTGTATTTTGCCCAGGAATGTCTGACACCAAGTGATCCTAGGTTAACAAATAGCTCTATTTCCTTTATATTTATTGAGCAATTAACTTGGAAAACTATCATGCTGCCACAGTTTATATCTTACACTGTATCTCTAAAATAATTATGACAACCATCAATCAAGGAGCCCTTTTCCTTTCCTTGCAAAACTATCAAAAAGGCACCAAAATCTCTCTCTCTCATATTAATATTAATCTGCATGTCCACCTGAACTCCAGAAGAGGGCACCTGATCTCATTATAGATGGTTGGGAGCTGCTGGGAATTGAACTCAGAACCTCTGGAAGAGCGGCCAGTGCTCTTAACCACTGAGTCTTCTCTCCAGACTGGCACCAAAATGTAAGAGCTCCCATTCTGTGATTGAATGTGGAATTTTTATTAGTGCCTACATGACATTTCTCCATGAAGCAACAGCACTCTCCTCTCGCAGTATTTCATTTAGACAGGCTGTACCTAACTGTCCTAGTTAGGTTTCTAGTGCTGTGTTAAAACACTGTGACCAAAAGCAAGTTGGAGAGAAAAAGGTTGATGTTATGAAGGGAAGCCAGGGTGGCAACTCAAGGCAGGAGCCGGAGACAAAAACTGAAGCCGAGAACGTGAAGTGCTGCTTTCGGCTTGCTCAGTTTGCTGTTTTATAAGCCAGGACCACTGGCCCAGGGACAGCACTGCTCACAGTGACTGGGCCCTCCGTACCAGTCATTAATCCAGAAGATGCCCCATAGACTTGCCAACAGGCCAGACTGATGGAGGCATCTGCTCAGTTGAGGTTCCCTCTTCCCAGATAATCCCAGCTAGTGATAAGTTGACCAAAAAAACCAAAAAACAAACAAACAAAAAACAAAAACAAAACAAAACAAACAAAAAAAAAAACTTTAAAAATTAAGTGTCAATAAGAAACACTGAACTTTCTCAGTTTCCTTCAAGTCAGGGCTGGGGGTAGCCTGGTGGCAGAGGACATGTGTAACATGCACAAGGCTGATACCACCATCACCAACCCAGTACAACAAAAGCTTCCAATTTCCCAAACACACATTAATCTCTATGTAGTTAGAATGTTAAGTTCTTGGGTTTTTTTTTTTTTTTTTTTGTTTGTTTGTTCTTCTCAATGAATCTATCTAGAGTCCCTGTGATGGACTGGGTGGTACATGGAGTACTGAGCTGCAAAAGCTTCACATTTCAATCACTTTCCTTTTTTCTTAATTTATTCCTGTAACATTTTTAAAAACGTGTCAGTGGCATTCGGCACATTCCCGTTACTGGATCATCATCACCACTGTCCATCTCCAGAACTTTTCTTTTAGAAAAAAAAAAAAAAAACAAACCTCTGTGCCATTACATCATGACTCATTCCATCCTCTCTCCCCTTAGTGACTGCTCTTCTTCCCAGGACCTTGATGTTCTAGGTACCTCATACCGGTAGAATCATAGAACTGGCTTTTTGGGTCTCACTTACCACACTTAGCACTTCTTTTCTCTAACCTCCCTCCACACACCCTTGCAACTCTTCTGTGCAGTGCTGAGGACCAAACTCACACTAGGCAAGTGCTCAACCAATGAACTGTAGCCCAGCCTTAGCATAAACATCCGAGTTGTAGCAAATATCAGGTTAATTTCTTTTAAAGGCTATGTATATATGAGGTTGGGGAGAGCCCGAGTTGGCCTTTTCCGCCCGCTTCGCCCCCAGCACCACTCGACGCTGTCAGGCTAGCGCCGCTGTCCCCAGCCGCCACCATGATCATCTGCTGGGACCTCATCAGCCCTGATGTGCTGTTCTCCGACATCTACAAGATCCGGGAGATGGCAGACAGGCTGTGCCTGGAGGTGGAGGGCAAGATGGTCAGTAGAACAGAGGGTAACATCGATGACCCGCTCACTGGTGGAAACGCTTCCGCTGCAGGCCTGGAGGGCGAAGGTACCGAAAGCACAGTAGTCACTGGGTTGATATTGTCATGAACCATGACAAGAAACCAGCTTCACAAAAGAGGCCTAGAAAAAGTGCATCAAAGATTACATGAAATCACTCAAAGGCAAACTTGAAGAACAGAAAACACAAAGAGTAATGCCTTTTATGACTGGGGCTGCAGAGCAAGTTAAGCACATCCTTGCTAATTTCAATAACTACCAGTTTTTTTTTAATTGGTGAGACCATGAACCCAGATGGTAGTATGGTTGCTCTCCTGGACTACCGTGAAGATGGTGTGACTCCCTTCATGATTTTCTTTAAGGATGGCTTAGAGGTGGAAAAATGTTAACAAACTGGACCCGTCACCATGACTGGCTGCTGCTTGCCATCCATACAATACCAGGACTGGGACAAATGGGACTGATGTCATCTTGAGCTTTTATTTTGACTGTGATTTATTCGGAGCGGAGGCACTGTTTTTGTAAGAAAAAAAAAAAAACATGTCTTGTAGGTTGTTTAAAAATAAAGTGCATTTAAATTGAAAAAAAAAAGGTTATGTACATATGTACATATTATCTTTTTAAGATAATTTTTGTTTGATTTCTTTTTTTTTTTTTTTTTTTTTTTGGTTTTTCGAGACAGGGTTTCTCTGTGTAGCCTTGGCCATCCTGGACTCACTTTGTAGACCAGGCTGGCCTCGAACTCACAGCGATCCGCCTGCCTCTGCCTCCCAAGTGCTGGGATTAAAGGCGTGCGCCACCACGCCCGGCTTTGTTTGATTTCTTGATAGCTGCTCTTGTTACTCAGTTCTCACTTGCCTAGAATTCATGATGTAGAACAGGCTGGCCTTGAACTTGTAGTGGTCTTCCTTCCTCTGCCTTTCTAGTGATGGGATTACAGGTGAGTGCCCACACCAGGCTTTTTAAAAACAGACACCACAAAGTTTTAAAATTACCTTTAAAAGGCAGTCTCGCTCCATCCTCTCATTATGTGTCCAGGTGCCCGTTCTCTGTTTTTGTTAATGTCATGGGAAGTTGGAGGTGTTCTCTGCTGTTAAATTCAGAAATACCCCCCACGCCCTGTTTACTGTGTGCCTTATAAAAATTATCAGAACAGACCCCCGGCATGGTGGTGCACACCTTTAGTCCCAGCACTTGGGAGGCAGAGGCCACCCTGGTCTACAGAGTGGGTTCCAGGACAGCCAGGACTATATAGAGAAACCCTGTCTTAAAACAATAAACACACACACACAACACACACACACACACACACACACACACACACACACACACACAGAATAATTTCCATATAGTAAGAAAGATTTGCAAGTTGGGCAATTATAGTTTTGTTTTTTGTTTTTAAAGAATTCAAACTAGGGATTCCTGTCCCCCCTGCCACCCATGCACCGAGACAGGGTTTCTCTGTGTAGCCTTGGCTGTCCTGGACTCACTTTGTAGACCAGGCTGGCCTCAAACTCAAGAGATCCACCTACCACTGTCTTCCAAATGCTGGGCTTAAAGGTGTGTGCCACCATTGCCCAGCCCAGTAGGATTCATAATAGCTTCTTTGGGGGCAGAGATGTGTACAGTACAGTCGGTGTGAACCACCGTGTTGGGGGCTTCAGCCAACCTGGCTTATTGTTGAGAAAAGTTGGTAGGTTTGTTTGTTTTAATTTAAATTACATTTTTATTCATTTTGCAGGTATATGGACACACTCAAACGCCATGGAAAGTGTTCTAGTTTGCTTTCTGATATAGTGATACAACACTCAGACCAAAGGCAACTTGAGGAGGAAAAGGTTGTTTGGTTTATACTTCCAGGCTGCAATCCATTACAGAGAGAAGAGGACAGAAACGTAAACAGGAACTAGAAGCAGGCCACGGAGGGATGCTGCTTGCTGGCTTGCTCCCTCTCAAGCTCAGGCTTAGCTACGTCTCTTACAGTCAAGGGCCACGTGGTTGAGGATGGTACTCCACACAGAGAGTTGGGCTAAATGAATTAGCAACCAAGACAATGTTCTGCAGATGTAGTTACCGACCAGTCTGATCTGGGCGATTCCTCAGGGAGGTTCCTCTTCCCTGGAGGCTATGGATTGGGTCAAGGAGACAATAAAGAGCAACCGGGCAGTGTGTGTGCAAGTCAGAGGAAAATTTGCTGGAGTTGGTTCTCTCCTTCAACCATGTGGGTCCTGGGGTTCAAACTCAGGGAGTCAGGATTGGTGGCAGGTGCCTTTTACCACTAGGCCACACTCCTGGTCTCTAAGCTTATAGGATTTAGCTTATAAGAAAGTTAAGAACGCAGAACACACTTCTGCACGGTTAAGGTTATTTTGCCAGGCCTTCTTGGATTCACACACATGCCATCACCCCATGCAAGATTCAGACCTGGAGAGCCAAGGCTCAGGACCAGGATTCAGACTTGATCCTTGCTTTCTCTGCTACTTATGAAGAATAAGAACCTTTCGATCTGTCTTCTTCTGGCTCCTCTATTATTTTCCGGGGTAGGATGGGGTGGTACCTGGCTTAACTGTCCATGAGAGCTATTTATTAAATAGTTATAGGCAAGACATTCTGTGAAGTGCTATAGTAAAAAAAAAAAAAAAAAAAAAAAGTGATATGTGGGAACGAGCACAGGCCACTTAACAGCCAGGAGCATCTGGTATCTGTGTCTTCCTCCATCACTCCACTTTATATTTTGAGACAAGGTCTCTCACTCAACTCAGGGGTTGCAAGAACATAAGCGTTCCTTTCTTACCCACAAGCAGCTGCCTGTGAACCTCCTGCATGTCTGGTATATACGCGCAGGCATATTCATTGGTAGAGGTACATTTGTGAGACAGACACTTATCACTGCATTGGAAATCAGGAGAGTTCGTAAGGACTTTTCACCTCCACGTGTTCTCTACAGTAAGAGTATTTCTGAACAGCAGCTATGGGGGATTTAGAACCAGAACTTTTCAATAGAAAGCCACTGGCAAGTTGAAAGAAGATCTTGTCAGAAAG
Source organism: Acomys russatus (assembly GCF_903995435.1). NCBI lineage: Eukaryota > Metazoa > Chordata > Mammalia > Rodentia > Muridae > Acomys > Acomys russatus. The sequence goes on from NC_067159.1 coordinate 11,078,985, forward strand.
TTAACAAGAAAACGAAAAGGTCAGCAGTCTCTTTTCAATGGTCTACATGGATTGTTTATTAGACTTTCTCCTCTGTGTTTTTTTTTTTTTTTAAGATTTATTTATTTATTTATTATGTATACAGTGTTCTGCCTACATGTCCACCTGCACTCCAGAAGAGGGCATTAGATCACATTACAGATGGCTGTGAGCCACCAAGTGGTTGTGGGAACTGAACTCAGGACCTCTGGAAGAATAGGCAGTGCCCTTCACCTCTGAGCCATCTCCCCAGCCCTCTCCTCTGTTTTTGTTTTTGTTTTTGTTTTTAAAATGACAAACAGCAGATTGGCTAGAATTATAGCAAATAAATGGTGGGGAAACAGATACTAACAACCAAACCAGACGTTTCTACAAGCCTCTTACTACTGGAATGCCTTGGTGACTTTTAATCCTAATCCAGGGCCACATAGGAACTGTAAGTACGGCCAGAAGAACTTCATTTGGTGTTGCACACCTGTATTCCCAGAATTTGGGAGGTTGGGCAGGAAGATTGCCTTGAGTTCTAGGACAACTGGGGCTGCATAGTTAGTTCCAGGCTAGTGTAGGCTAGAAGCGAGCATTTATACAAAAGACAAAACAAAAACAAAACCCAAAGAACTAGAGATTTCCCTTTCAGACAAATATGGCCCATAACACAACTTCTTTCTTCTGCCTATGCATTCCCACTTATTAACGTAGAACTGACAAACAGCAGTTACTAACATTTACACTATAAAAACTGATGTTTTAAAAAAAATCTTTTTTGAGACAGGGCCTCTCTACATAGCCCTGGCTGGTATTGAACTCACAGAGATTGCCCCTACCTCTGCCTCCTGAGTGCTGGGATTAAAGGCACCACCATGACTGACCAAAAATGGTATTTTTTAAATGTTAATTTATTTATGTGTGTGTGTGTATGTGGTGTGACACGTAGGTAGGTGCCAGCAGAGGCCAGAAAAAGGCAGTGGATTCCCCTGGAGCTGGAATAAAAGGTGATTATGAGCAGCCTGACAAGATTGCTGAGAACTGAACTTGGGTGTTCTGGAAAAGCACTAGCTGCGCTTAACTGCTAAGCTGTCTTTCCAGCCGCCAGAATGATGTTTTGATATATCAAGAACACATATGCATACATGATGTACGTACATTATCATGATTAAGTGAAACCAACATTCACTACCTCTTACTTTTTTTGGATGGTGATTAAGATCTGCCTTCTTAGAAAAATTTCAAGTATATTAACCATAGTCACCCTGAAACTTTGTACTCTGACCATCCCCTCCCCGACCGCCGCCAGGACTGGGCAGAGGTTTATGCATTCCAGACAAGTACTCAGCCACCGAGCTACATTCCTAGAGTAACGACTTCCTAAGCTCTTAACTCTCTTTGACACACGATTCATTTACAATGTTTCTAAAAAGCTAAGTTGTTTTTCTACCCTTAGGAAAAGAAACGCACAAAACCACGGTACTTCTTCATGAAAATGCAGTGATTAATCTAAATCTCGGGTCCTGAGCTCTGGGTCTATGGGTCTGAAACTTGGGAGAGAGCTAAGGTGGTTGGTAGTATGCTTATGAATCCAGGGAAGACCTGGTAAAATAACCTTACCTATGCAGGAATTTGAAAAACTTTCTTGCAGACTAGAACCTATTAACTTTTAAAACTTTTTCAACAAGCCCGGCTGGCAGAAGCGCCGGACGCGCTGGTACAGACTCTGCACTGAGGTGCACACATCTCTGCTCAAGTCAAAGCTCTCAACAAAGCCGGTTCTGGTAGCCGCAGAGCTGGGAAGACAGCGAAGGGGGGACGGGGCAGGTGAGCATGAAGAAAGAGACCCATGCATGTCCCCCGGCTGCAGTCACGCGAGCTGGCGACACTTAGGTCACGATCGCGACCACCCAACTATCAGTCCAAGTCTTCCAGCTGTCCAACTCCTGGCGTACTCACGCCTTCTTTGCTAGGTTCACTCTCACCACTCGCCTCGAGTCCCAGCGCCCTTAGCAACCGCCGGTGATGGAAAGCGGAAGTGCGCTCTGATCCCGCCCTTCCCAATTTAACCCAGGTCCGGCGAGGAAACGTGTCGGTCCAATCATAGCGGCGAGAATCTTTATCAGCCAATAGAAGGGAGGCACCGGAGGGCGGGCTAAAAAAAAAGGTCACATGCGCAGGCGCAGACGGGAGCAGGGTCCTTGGTGCTGTGGCGGTGTGGTTGATTCGGGTGCTAGTTGGAGTCTTGTGCCCCTTGGAAACCCCGCGTAGCCACTGCCGCCTCCTGTCTTCGCCATGTTCCTCACTCGGTCCGAGTACGACAGGTTCGTACGACGGGAAGCAGGAGGGTCGAGATTTGGGTGGGCGAGTCCGGAGCCCAGGGCCGGGCCGCGGCCTGGGTTCTGCAGTGTCATGGGGCACCGGGGGGGATCCCATGTCTGGCGGGACCCGGGGAATCTGGTGCCCGAGGCGCCCGGTGGGATTCCCCAAGCAGGACTGGAGCGGATCCGGCTCCTTTGTGCTACCGCTGAGTCACCGCTAGTCCTGACTCCCTGCGGAAGCGGGAAGCTGGGGTTTGTGCTTGGGACCGGTGTCGGGGGGGGGGGGGGGGGTAGGGGGTCGGAACTCCGACCTTTAAACCTGGAGGTTAGGGGGTCACCAGCCCTGCGTTCATCTTTTCAACCTAGTATGACTGCTTTAAAAAACAAAAAAACAAAAAACAGTGAGATGAGCTGCCTTGGATAGACAGTTACCGGAGACTATTGAATGGCATGCTGTGCTGTACTTGGCAGTTTCAGCTACATTGCCTGCAATCTGGCTTTGTAGGAATTAGAGTATACAGTGGTTCTCAGAAGAGTTTTAATAACGCTGATGCCATTTGACCAGGGTCGGGGAGTTGAAAGCAAGTTAATTTTAGTGTTGTGTTGAAGGCCAGATGCTTTGTAAAGTCAAAGCTGTGTGCTTGTGTTTATTTTTTTAAAAAAAGAAAAAACTTTCAGGTCTTGGAAATGCTAACCAATACTGTCATAAAGCTGTAGACACTTTAACTTTCAGTTTCTGTTTAGAGCAGTTTTGCCAGCTACTGAGGTCCTTTAAAAGTTAGGGAAGGCAGACATTTTCTTTGTTCCAGGTAGTATGAGAAATTGCTTTTCTTGTCAAGTTATATTGAGCCTGTCAAAATAGTAGCACCTGGGATGGCTTTTTTTTTTTTTTTAACCCTTTTGCTGACTCATAGCAGATATATGTGAAGTTTAAAACTATTTCCTGCAGTCAAGTAACATGGTCGTTAACACTTGTCTTCCAGAGTTTTATAGAGTCATCTTTAGGAGATAAAATTTTGAGAAAATTCTAATCCTCACCTGGAAGGCTTTATTAAGTTTGCTCATTTCTTTATATATATTAGTTGCATTTTGGATTTTTTTTTTCCTTTTGTATCTGCTGAGACTAAGTAAAGCACGGGCCTCTGTAAATCTCTGTAGTGTGAGACAGAAGCATATTGACATCACTAGAGAAATGGAAGTCAGCGCTGGAAGTTCTGACGAGAAGTTGCCTTCTTTGTTAGGGCATGGGGGAACTTCACAAAGAAGCTGGTAGTTCAGATGGATTTTAATACACCAAGAGCACGAGAGCCAACACTTCTGTCAGATAGTAAAGGACAAACAAAGGGAGGCCAGTGGAAAGGCATAATGCATATTTGAGAAAAGTCCAGTCTTGCTGACTTACCACTTATGTGTGGTGCATATTGTGACACTAGTAGGTGACATGGAAAAGCCAAGATGGTGCTAGGTGCTGATGGCTTTGATAGACTGCTAAGGGTTTGGATCTCACTCTGGAAGCAGCTGTGTGCTATCAATTTTCTTTTTGGTCTTTTTAAAAAATTAATTACGTTTTTTGAAGGGAGGTGCTGTGTACACTGTACCTGCCTGGTGTCCTTAGAGGCCAGAAGAGGCTGCTGGATCTCTTGGAGCTGGAGTGACATGGTTTTTAGCCACTGTGTGAGTGCTGGGAATCACATCAGCCTCTTGCCCTGGAAGAGCCGCCAGTGCTCTTCATTGCTGAGCCATCTCTCCAGCTCCCCCCCCCCCTTTTTTTAAATTACTTTTTTAAAGACAAGGTATTTGTAGCCTAGGTTTGCCTAGAGCTAACCGGCTGGCCCAGGCTGGTCTAGAATTTGTGGTGATCCCTTCTGCCTTAGTGTTCTGAGATCTGGGGTTATACAAATGAGCCACTATGTCAGGCTTTAATGTTTTCCTTAAGCAGTTGCCTCATCACACTTGTTTTTATAAAGATTAATTGGCTGGATTAGAAGAACAAATCAGCACCAGCCAGTCAGGAAGCTGTTACAATAGTTAGGTAAAAGGTGACAGGGACATCGAGATGGCAGAGACGTTAGCACGGAGGAGGAGCTGCTATGATTTGGTATGACTTAGTATGTGGTCGGATAAAGGAGAAGGGAGAGAATGGTGAGTCAACTCACTCAGCACTCTGTCTTGGAGGAACTGAGAAACTGGGGGTGTTTAAAATACTAGGAATGGTATAGGTGAGTTGAATTTTTTTTTACAGGATGACTAGATTTAAAAGGTACTATTTCAGATTAGAAAATGTTGAATGTTGAGTGTAATTGGGCTATTTAAGAGGGTTGTTCCAATTTTAGATTAAATAGGTAAAAGGCACACTGGAAATAGAAATTTGCAATGATTGGTTTTTTAGTTTGTATGAAACAACAGAAGCAAGGGATGAAATTTGGGAGGAGGAGCCATATGCAGTGGCACACACCTTTAGTCCTAGCACTCTGGAGGCAGAGGCAGGCAGGTTGCTGTGAGTCAGAGTCCAGGACAGCCAGGGATACACAGAGAATCCCTGTCTTGAAAAACCAACCAACCAAACAAGACCAAAAACAAAAACCAAAGGAAATTTGGAGGAGGTGCAAGCCCAGTTTTGGAAGGATGAAATAAGAGCTCACGAGGATGAAGCTTCTAAATTAGGGTAAGAAAATAATTAGGTGCATAAATTTACAGAGTTCTTTTATTTCTCTGCACCGCCATGACGGCTCTGTCAGTGATTAAACAACAACAAACCTGTTCTTGAACCTTGAACTCCCTTCTCAATGGCTTTCGTGATATTTCCTGAGGAGAACTGGATGGTGATGTGCTCTCCATTCCTCATTTAGTGAGAATGTCCTCAGAGACAGTAGTAGACCAGGGGAGAGCTGTGACTCAGTGTGATTTCTTGAAGTCAGATTCTTCTCTTTCTCCCTCCCTCCCTTCCTCCCTCCCTTCCTCCCTCTCTCCCTCTCTCTTTCCTACCCCCCTTTCCTTCTCCCTGTCTCCTTCTCTCTTTCTCCCCCCACCCTCCCCCACGCACACTTTTCTTTTGAAAAACTCTTTGGTTAAACAAATTTTGAAAAATTAAGTGCTATATGCATACTGTTATGAAGTTTAGAATTCATGAACTAAGGATTGTAGTCACTCAAAAACATTTTTAAATTGTAGTTGTGTACTGAAAGAAAGCTTCTATAGCTAACAGTATGTTTGGTGCCTCTTCTCCACAGCGATTACCAATACACTGGTACAAACAAAAGGGGATCGTATTTTAGAGAGTAAAGTAGTCTGGCATAACTACATAGGTTTTAGTAACTATATGGATCTCAGTCTGTTGTAAATGCAATAATACTCTCTTATTCAATAGGTAGAGAAATGTACATTTAACTGACTCTCACCAAAAGAAAAAAATAAAATGCTCATAATGCGAAGAAAGAAAGAAAAAGAAGGCCATTTTGGCCGGATAGCTTTGGGGCATAAATTTATCAAAGGAATTGGTAGGTTGGTTCAGAATTCATCCAGATTGATTCAGGTCACCTGCTTTCATTTGTTCAGTTTGGTAAGACTGGTCAGGCTTGGGAGTTAAGCAGAGGTGTTTTCTGTATAGACCTGAGGGCGGTGGAAACACCTGGTACACCAGGCGACTGCGAGGTGTGCTGTGAGCAGGGAGTGATGGCACTTGTGCATCCTCCAGTCCCTGAGCCAGTTGTCAAGGAACTTGATTCCAGCGTTTGTACTTCTGATGGTTTCTAATACTGCTGTGTTGTTGTTTTTAATTACAGAGGTGTGAATACTTTTTCTCCTGAAGGAAGATTATTTCAAGTGGAATATGCTATTGAGGCTATCAAGGTATAGTAACAGTAGTATAGCTTTGGAAACCTCGTAGCAGCCTCACGCCTTGCGAGGAGGGCGTTCGGAGAGTCTGCTCTCGCCATTCTTTTACACATTCCTCTAACCAACTTCTATTTTATAATAAGTGGTTTAATAATATTTCTGAGGTTCATGTTGAGAATTTTTTAACAGATAACTGCTTCATAATTATGTGAGTAGTTTTTTTCTCCCATAAAAACGGAGGGACATGCTTTTGATTCAAGCCCTCTTGACTTTAAAGAGAAGTTTAGAAGTCCAGAGTTAGCTCCTGTGTTTGTGGGGGTGTTCAAGCAGGCATATGGTGGCTGCAGGTTGATACTGGGTGTCCTCAGTTGTTCTCTACCTTGCTTTTGATACAGGATCTCTCACTGAGCCTGGAGCTCTCTTACTTGGCTAGACTAGCTGGACAGACAAGCTCAGATGTTGTCTGCCTCCCCGGTGCTCGCACTGCATGTGTATGTGCACCTGCCGCAGTTCTAGGAGTCAAACTCAGGCCTTGATGCTTGAGTGGCAGACATTTACACTCACACACACACCAAATATGTACTTCATGCTGGCTGGGCGTGGTGGCGTACACCTCTAATCCCAGCATTTAGGAGGCAGAGACAGGCGGATCTCTGTGAGTTCGAGGCCAGCCTGGTCTACAAGTGACTCCAGGACAGCCAAGGCTACACAGAGAAATCCTGTCTTGAAAAAACAAAAGCAAAACAAACAAAGTTAGAACTGTATTTGTTGATTTAGGAGTAACTTAAGTAGCTTTTCCTTTGGTAGATAGTTAAGAAATCTGACAGGAAACACATCTGCAGTCTTGAATGGTATATTGAGAAGGAATGCTTAGAAGAAGGAAAGAAAAGGATGCCAGGCCCCAAAATAGAAGCTTTGGTTGTGGTTTCTGGGGTCAAGTCCACATAGTAGGTCCAATTTTTTAACAAGGACAAGGAATTACTTAACTAGTTGATCTCTTTACTGCTTGCTTGTGTCACCTCTCTGTCTCCAGTGTCTGTCTAGTCACTTCTGTGTACATAGTTCTAGTGACAAAACGCGTTCATTCAAAGCTGTTTATTACTGGTAAAAGTACTTGTCACCAAGCCTTATGGCCTGATTTTAATCCCCAAGTCCCACATGGTGTAAGGAGGGAACCAAGTCCCTCAGTTGGCCTTTGACTTCTACAGTACCCTAGCACACACCTGTATACACACACAAACATAGACAAATAAATATGATTAAGAACACTTTTTTTTTATTAATTTATTCTTGTTACATCTCAATGGTTATCCCATCCCTTGTATCCTCCCATTCTTCCCTCCCTGCCATTTTCCCCTTATTCCCCTCCCCTATGACTTCCTGTGGGGGATTACCTCCCCCTGTATAGGCTCATAGGGTATCAAGTCTCTTCTTGGTAAAAGAGCACTTTTTAAATGATAGCTCATTTTATTAGAAACCATTCATGATGGGAAATGATTAAAACGGAAGTCTTGCCTACTGAAGTTTCCTTCCATTTTGCTTAGTTTGCTCTGAACCATGTAGGTCATTCATAGCTGTTCTATAGAATAATACCTCATATGATTTAAGAAAACTTTATATCTCTAAGTTACTTCTTATAGGAGTATGCTGTAGGAAAGCAGTTCTGTAAGAATCCGGAAAAGGCAAGAAAGAATCTGACAAGTTGAAGTCATAGAATTGAAAGTGGAGGGCTAGAGAGATGGCTCAGAGGTTAAGAGTAATGGCTTGTGTTCAAATGTCCTGAGTTCAAATCTCAGCAACCACATGGTAGCTCACAACCATCTATAATGAGGTCTGGTGCCCTCTTCTGATGTGCAGGCATACATGCAGGTAGAGCACTGTATACATAATAAATAAATGCCTGCAAGCAGAACACTCTATACATAATAAATAAATAAAACTTAAAAGAGAGCCGAGCGTGGTGGCGCACGCCTTTAATCCCAGCACTCAGGAGGCAGAGGCAGGCGGATCGCTGTGAGTTCGAGGCCAGCCTGGTCTACAAAGTGAGTCCAGGATGGCCAAGGCTACACAGAGAAACCCTGTCTCGAAAAAACCAAAAAAAAAAAAAAAAAAAAAACTTAAAAGATATGGAAACATTGTAGTATTGTTTAAAAAAACAAAATACCAATAAAGATTCAGGAGTCAGATGCTGGGGTGAAAACTTGCTAGCTCAGAGAGGCAGAGAAAGCACCCAGCTGACCTTCCTGTTCAGCTCACATCCCGAAGGAAAAAGCCAAAAGCTTGCTGGCTCAGCTGACAGCCCAGGAGGAAAAAAATGCTAAAAGCCAAAAAGCTTCATTTTCTCCATGTTGTCTTAAATACCCTTCTCTTGAAGTCTCTCTCTCCTTTCTACTTAATCCCTGTCAGCTGATTTCTTGCTCTGCCTCTTGACCTAGGGTTAAATCCTAGGACTTATTAAATCCTGAGTACATTAAGCTCTTGGAATAAAAGTGTGTGCTAGGGCTGAACCACGCCATAATCACCTGTTTACAATAAACAGAAAGTTCATGGATTAAAGGTGTGTGTTAGGGCTGAGCCATTCCACAACTAGAAACAGGTTTTTATAGTTCACAATAGGATTGAATATCCTGCAGCATTGTAGATCAAGAAATAGAAAACACTGGGCCACCTGCTAGTCCTTGTCTTTCTGATAACCTTTGCTCTGTATTGAACAGTCAGTAAAATGAAGCCAGAATTCAAGATGTTAGTATTAATTTGAGCTTCAACTGAGACAGCAGTTCTGTTTAAAGCCAAGAGCTGCCCTGCTTTAAAGGATCTTTAGGGCTAGCAAATTTTAGAATATACTTGCCGTACAAGACTACCCCTCTTCCAACATACATCCTGTGCAGCAGACTTGGGCATGTGTCTATTTGCAGGCAGGGCACGGATAGCCAGGTGCTTTATTAAATGCCAGCAGATAGCCAGTGCCAGCCTACACTACCCCCTTGAAGATGCACAGCTATCCAAGTCAAATGGGCAGGTTCTGGTGGAGAGCCAATCTATGCTCGTGTTCTCCGTGAGGTACAGGGAGATGTGTGCAGCCTGCTCCTCCCTGCCTCATACTCCCCACATAGAGTCGGGAATCAGCCATGGCACCCCCAGCTATATGCGCTGGACATATGAAGAAAGAGGAAGCAAGCTGCAGGTAAGAACCTGATGAAAAAGACGACCCCTACCTTTGGCATGGATTTTTCAGGCTTAAAAAGTTGTCTTATACACTGGAAATACTTTATAAGTAATGTGGGTGAGATATAACCTACGGTAGTAGAGAATGCCTTTCAAATAGGTTTCTCAAACCTGTGATAACGTCAGTTATTAACCCGAAGCATCTGACATGGTTGCATTGCTGAGTAATACTCAAGGAATGTCATACAGACTCAGTTCAGATGTGCCCTGGTCTTTCCTGCCTCTCCTCACTCTACAAAGGTGACTTGGAAAAGAAATTTAGGCAAAATTAGAGTATAAAGATATGTTGGAGAATATAAGTGAAAAACAAAATATTGAATTTTGATGTTGTGTACGTTTGTATATACTGTCTGACATGTATGAAGTCAGAAGACAGTTTCCTTTCACCCTTAGATTCAAGAATTGAACCCAGGTTGTCAGGCTTATGTGGTAGGGTGTTTTACCCGCCGAGTCATCTTGCTGGCACTTGATGTATTTTATAAATAGCATGTCTCAGAAACATTGGCCTCTTGTAAAATAACAACAACAACAACAACTACTACTACTACTATTATTATTATTAAAATGGAATTCAGCCGGTGGTGGTGGCTCATGCACCAGCACTCTTTAATCCCAGCACTCATGAGGCAGAAGCAGGCAGATCTCTGAGTTTGAGGCTAGCCTGGCTTACAGAATGAGTTCCAGGACAGCTAGGGCTACACAGAGAAACCCTGTCTTAAAAAAACAAAAAATAAAATAAAACTGGGATCCAAGTTGCGTAGGCTGACAGTATATTTTTGTGTTGTGAAAGCAGGTTTTCTACATATTTGAACTGAGTATCTTTTCTATGTGGGGCCTTCTGGTGTGGGCCACTACTAGTAGCCCTTACCTTTCCAGCTATGACAAGCAGAATGTCTGCAGACTTTGTTGAATCTTGCTAGGGGGCAAGAAAGCCTCCATTTGAGAGTTGCTTTACTAGAAAATATTACAAGTAGCTGTGAATTGCTTCTGTCTTGTTCAGTTGGGGATTCAAGATCCTCCATAAACACCTTGAAGTGGGTAGGTGTGGATGTGATGCAGTAGAGTGCTTACCTAACAGCTGAGGGCCCTAGGTTAAATGCTTGCCCAAATTTTAAAATATGGCAATTAGAGGACACATAGTCTTGAATTTAATTTTTGAATAATGTTTTTTTAATTTTTAGGGCATACACATAGTTTTAGAGTCAAAGATAAAATGTCTATAAACTGTGTAATACAAACAGAGTCCCTTAGGCTTGTACCATCTATTTTCAGCTTCCTAGAAGCAGCACTCTTTTTTTTTTTTTTTTTTTAAGATTATCTTTATTTATTTTTATTTGTATGGGTGTTTTTACTTGCATGTAATTGCACCATGAGTGCAGTGCCATCGGAGGCCAGAGAAGACACTGGAACCCTTGGAGCGGTAGTTACATATGGTTAGGAACCATCCAACATGCAGGTGCTCTTAACTGCTGAGCCATCTCTCCAGCCCTGAAATTCTTTTCTTAAGTGGAATAGGGCAGTAGCTATCAGGATGCTTTGCATAGTACTGACGTACAGTGCTGCTTTTTCATGAAGCTTTTTTTTTTTTAAAGCTTTTTTTCTTGTTTGATGAAATTATGGTAGTTTTGTGTGGGAGTCATGGTTCTGCTATATTTATTAGTGTGAATTTTTGCCAGGTTATAAGAACTACTACTCTAGAGAAAAGTTCCTCATTTCAAGTGAGTAGTGGTGCTTCTGGCTCTTGGCCTTAGATCTGGGTAGGGAACTTGTGGGTGTCTATTTTAATCTATTTTATTGAGGTTCCTTATGCTTCTACCTCACTTCTAACCCTCCAACACTAGGTAGGTGAGAAGGATGGTTAGAAGGGACAAGGGAAGTAAACCTCTTTATACTTAGTTCCTGCTGAGTAGGGTCATTGGGTTCTTTGGAGCTATCCCAGTCTCGGCTGTCAGGATAGTCAGCAGTCCAGCAAACAGCAAACCACACTGCAAATGAGCAGCAGGACGAACCAGCAGCTGCTTTCTTCCTCTTTAAAGCATTTTCTTGAAGGTCTCTCTGTGTCTGGGCTCATGAGTCCTCAGAGTTCAACTCTCTCAGCTGGCAAAGACCACGCCCCTCTCCCCCTCTCCAAACCCTGACACTTACTAGCTGTGGATGAACTAAAAGCAGCCCCATATTCCCACACTTGGGATTAAAACAAAAACATAACACATAACTGGGTTTTCAAAGAAACAAAAATTTCCACTACAGGAACTAGTCTTGAGATTCTTAAAATTGAGCTCATATATTTTTACTTAACTTGGTTTTCAATGTAATACTTCCACTGTGCTTGGAATCTCTTAATCCAAAGACTGTTTTGGCATTTCTAGAGTAAACCTGGTAGAGTCTTGTACATGGCCAGTGGGTGGAGCAGCCATTAGCCTTCGAAACAGAGAAGGCAGCCTGGGCGGCAGCTTCTTTTCTCATTTGGCAGCGCTAGGAGTGGACTCAGGTCTAGGGTGTGTATTCTACCTTGGATCTACAGCCTCGCTTCCCTTTCAGTTTTAGTTTAGAGTTTAAGGCATAGTCTAGCTTGGTGTGGTGGCGCCTGTAGTTCTAGGCCTGGGGATCTGCTGCCTTTTCCTGGCCTCTGCAGGCATCCTCACACAGGTGCGCAAGACACAGAGAAACGCATAAATAAAAATGAATTAACATTTTTTAAAGATTCATGGAGTTCTGTGGGTCTTTCTTACAAAACAGGTTTAGTCAATGCGCACAGTGGGTCATTGTTGTATGGAAATTACATACAGTGGGAATCCAGGGGATAAAGCATGGTTGTAGGAGACTTTATGGATAGTGGGTAAATTTGGAGAAGCAGAAGGGGAGTGTATTTCACAGCAGACAGCTGGAAGAAGGGTGCTGCTGATAGGACGCCTTCTGGAGCAGTTGTGTTGCCTTGTACCTAAGGGATTGGTCGATTAATAGGGAGTGATAAAGTTGAGGGTGAAAGATAGCATTAGATGAGACAAGCTCACTTGGCTTTTAATTACAGGAAGTCCAGAGGCTGTCAGTTCTTGAGAGAAGTACAGTTAAAATAGCATTTTTTTTTCCTTATTGGTGTATCAGTAAAAGATATGTTCAGAGCAAGAGACTAGAGATGAGACAAAGATGGCAAGTGACTGGAATGGTGACGTGGAGGTGAAGAGGTGAATTTACTACACTGTGGACTGCTAGTGACTTTGGATTACATTAGTGTTTTACTGTGGTCAGTGGGGATGGTGGTCTTTTCTGTTCCCACTCTTTTTCCTCTCTTTTCTAGGGATGACATAGGTTTGGGGAGCATAACCTATTGGATAGACTAATATAGGTAGCAGGGATAAAGGCCATCGATTCCAGAAATACAGTGATTAGAACATTAGAACTCCTCCTCCCAGTATTAGAGTCAGCTCAGATCATTTTTCAGATGTGTTCAGACCTTATTGGATATTCCACCCTATTTTTGGTACTGGAGACTAAGCCCAGAGCCTTGCTCACTCAAGACAAGCACTCTGCTATGGCGTGTCCCCTGTTCCCCCAAGTCCCAGACTTCCTCTTCATAAGTACAGGATTCTGGGAATGCCCTTGCTATTCACGGGAACAGTGTAGAGTTTATTAGGCTCTCTGTTCTTCCTGCGTCCTAGGGATGGCTCTGCATATGAATGTGTGCAGAGCTTTCTTTGAGCTGTATGTGATAACCGCACCGTGGTTTTTGTTTTGGTTTAGCTTGGTTCTACGGCCATCGGCATCCAGACATCAGAGGGTGTGTGTCTAGCTGTGGAGAAGAGAATTACCTCCCCACTAATGGAGCCTAGCAGCATCGAGAAAATTGTAGAGATTGATGCTCATATAGGTAAGTAATAAGTGGAAGCTATTAAGCTATTATAGGATCTGCTGTGGGTTAATTAATCTTCTGTGATCCAAGGGGGTTCACACAGTAAACGGCTTATCTTCTGATTCGCTATTATTTTCAAGGCAGGAGGTCAGTATACATGAATGCAGACAGTGGAGATAGTTGTAGACCTCAGTTACACTTAACCTACTACCAGAAATTCTTCTCATCTTTCAAATTTGTTTTATTTTACTTTTTATAGTGTTTAGAATTGAACCCAGATCCTCTCACTGCTAGGCAAACATTCTTCCGCTGAACTATAACCCAAGCTTTGGCAAACGTGATGCTATTTAAATATATAATGACTGGGTCTTAGGCTAGTTCCCGTGATGGCTGTGTTTTCATTGACGCATGTTATGCTGGACAGAAGTTGGCTGGACCCAGTAAAGTGTGCAAAGTTGTGTTGTCTACTGAAAAAAGAGTGATTCTCAGTTTTTTTGGAGTGTGTGAGGTTCAAAGTGTTGGAGGAGTCACACAAACCTTGACCAGATGAATCCCATTCCTATGTGTTAGACTTGACTGTTTCCTTCCTGGCCCTCCCGACCCTCCTTTCTCTGGTCTTTGGTGTAACTTTCTTGCTTTGGCTCTTGACATGGTAGCATTAAAGATGTGTACTTTTACATTTACAGCTTTGTGCTGTAGTTGACTATCTTACCTTCTCAACCCAATTAATACAATGTTTGCAAAGTGATTAATTGCTGAAAGGCCATAAGAACTAAATGCCATGGTAACTGTTAGCTTAGTATTCTCTTTCATAGCTAGAGAAACAGATCTCATAGTTGGAATGTTAGGTCTGCTGTATCTCAGGTTAGCTGTCTTTTGGAGGTGGGTTGATAGGGGCTAAGGATGGAGGCAGGAGAATCAACAGGAATTTTTTTAAAGCTCACTTTGGCAACATGCATACTAAAATGTAAACGATACAGAAGATTAACATGGCCCCTGTGTAATGATGACACGCAAATTCATGAAGTGTTCTACTTTAAAAAAAAAAAAAAGAGTTTTCAAATAGTTCAATAATCTTTGGCCATCAGTCAAATGATGAAATTCTTCAACCAAGGCAGTGGCTGAAAAAGAACTTGGGATCTGATCAGTTGGGAAGGCTAAGGAAAAAGAGGGGTTCCAAAGGGAAGTGGCTTGAGACAGTGGTATCCAAGGAGATGGATTAAGAGTTATTAGACTTTGTAGTTCTGAAATTTTGGAGAGAAACCCAGGCTGAGACTGAGATTTGAGTCACAGCATTAAAGTAGCAATTATAGCAGTAAGTAGCCATAACCTTGGCACACTGAGCCATCAGGCAAACTCTCTCTCTAACTAATTGATGCGGTTGCTGAGAAGACGTTTGGTGTGATTCTGAGGTCTTCTGCTGCCGTCCATGGTGAGATAGTTTGTCTTTTCAGGTTTGGCTGTGTTTGCTTAGCTCAGAAGTGCATCATGGGGCCAGCAACGTGGCCCAGAGGATAAAGGCACTTGCTACCTGGTGACCTCAGTTCCATCCCTGGAACTCATGTAAAGATAAAAAAGAAAACTGACTCAACAGGAGTTGTCCTGCCCACCACATGTGTACTGGAATGCGTGCGCCCTCTCACACACACGCACACTGCACAGACACACAGACAAGCTGATAACGATGAAAGTAGATGCCAAGTGCATCATGGTCTATAACACTCCCTGGAGGGGTTCTTGGGCTGTAATGTGGAAATTCATGCTTGCTTGACTCCAGGGTCACCATAGATGGGTTTCTGTTTGTGTCATTATACCTATATTCAGTGGTCCTCATTTCCCACTTACTCTGTTGGGTTTATTGCTGAGATTGTTGCCATGGTTCCGGGCCAGATTTTCAGTGTTTACTCAGTGGATGAAAGTTCCCGATGGTTTTGGCCAGTTGGTCACTGTTGCTTTTACATTGCAGGTTGTGCCATGAGTGGGCTAATTGCTGATGCTAAAACTTTAATTGATAAAGCCAGAGTGGAGACACAGGTAAAAATCAGCATCTTCTCTGCTTTTTACTGTGATGCATGTGCTCCTTCTTCGGTGATGCCAGGGCTACCCAGGTTACACTGCATGGTCTGTGCTGGTAGTAGACATGGCTCTTGAGAGTGTTGTGTGTCCATTCCCCTGCTAAAACTCTCAGGACTTAGGATTTAGCTCTTAAGCCATTGCAGCTTACAGCAAGTTCTGGTCAGTAGACTCCACAGTCTCTTGCTTCTTCCAGGTTTACCTTACATAAAGCATGCATTGTATCCCCGGTTGACTTTCTGTGGGAGCATCATAGTGGGTGTGCTCGTAGTAAATGGATATCCTGGCAGCTGCCTTCTCTGCCAGGGTTATAAAATTGTTCTCATCTGGCTAGCTATGATTTGTACCAGGTGACAAGTACTGGCTAGGAATGGTGATTTTCTTTTGTAAAATTGTTATTTGTAAAACAACAAAACTCCACAAACAAATCCTTGTGTATCTGGTTTGACTGTAGTAAGCTAGTAAGAGGAAAACAAGGTTGAAGACTTTACACTTATTTTCAAGTTTGTCCTCCATACTTATGTAAGAATAATTTAACATAAACCCTAACAGGGTAAGATGAGCATTTAAAGAAAACTGACAATTGGTTACTAACACTTGCTTTGTGAAAAGACTAAACTTGCTGCCTTACTTTTAGGTGTTAATCCTATTTTGCAAGGGTAGCAGCCTTTAGGTCTTCCTCATTTCCAGAGCTTATCTGTGCACATGTGCGTACTCTCCCTCTGTCCTCTTCTCCTTTCATTTTCCCTGCTTCCTGTTGAGAATGGTCTTTTTATGACAGTCCAGACTGGCCTTGAACTCACCATCCTCCTGAATATAGGGACCGTGGGCATATGCCATAGCATCTGGCAGTCTGAGCTAATCCTCTTCTGATACAGTCAAGCACTCGGCTAGTGTTAATCAAGAGAAACATGTTGGTCTGGGCAGGTTCTAGGTCTGCTGTATAGTGCGACCCTGTCTCAGAAACAAGAGGCAGGTGAGCCTTTGGTTTCCCTTGGTAGAGAGGTGGTAGTTGTGTGAAGGAGTACCTTTCTTTGCCCTTTTTCTAGAACCACTGGTTCACCTATAATGAGACAATGACGGTGGAGAGTGTGACCCAGGCTGTGTCCAATCTGGCTTTGCAGTTTGGAGAGGAAGATGCAGATCCAGGTGCCATGGTGAGTTCGGCTTGTGTTGAGCCTGCTTGCTGTTCTGAGGACTGAGGACATTTGTCCTCTGCACATGTTTTCACAGACTCTCATTATTTGTAGCTTCTTCTGAATTAATTCTTTTTGGTTCCAGTCTCGTCCTTTTGGAGTAGCATTGTTATTCGGAGGAGTTGATGAGAAAGGACCCCAGCTGTAAGTACTGTTTCCCTCTGCTTTGGGGGTGCTGTAGTGGTGACTGATGTAACTTGTGAGGTGTAATAGTGTGAATCAGCTCAGAGGTTTACTGAAGCTAGAAAGGACTGGAGATGTAGCTCATTTGGTAGGTGCTTGCCTAGTGTACAGGAAGCCCTGGGCGTCACCCTGCTACAGTGTAAAAACCAGTGTGGTGGACTGTGCCTTAGACTGGTAGTGCTCTGCAGGGCTAGGTAGGATGGTAAGTTTAGTCTCATCCTTAGCTACACAGTGAATTCCAGATCAGTCTAACCGCTCTGCTTAGTTTGTTTTAAAAGGAAAGAAACAGCCAGGTGATGGCCCCTCACACCTTTAGTCCCAGCACTTGGGAGGCAAGGGAGTTTCAGGTTAATCTGGTCTATAGAGCAAGTTCCAGGACAGGGCTACACAGATACCTTGTCTCAAAAACAAACAAACAAACAAACAAAAAACCCTCCAAAACCCAAATAAACCAACAAGCAAGCAGACAAATAAATAGATGAAATTAAAAAATAGAAAGAAGCAATAATTAGGAAAAGGTGTGGCTTTGGAGCCAGTGTTTCTGTGCCATTTGTACCAGATTTGAGGACCCATGAAGACACCTCTGTAGAACCAGTGCTAATTCTCAGAAGAATTAAAAGTTGACTTATTACTGTTACCATCTGATCCTCATTCTCACATTAGTATCAAAAAAATTGACATAGGTGTCCATAAACACCGAGGTCACTCTCCTGTTAATGTCTTAGACATGCATAAGTGCCATGTTTCTGTTTATTCACTCTGTCATTCTTCTCACCCAGGACCCTAAAGAAGTTAGCAATTTTCTTAACATTTTCTTCTTGTTTAAAATACTGTTGTAATGCTTAAATTTGAATGTTAAATTTTAATTTTTTGGTTAGCACACAAAATTGTTTTTATTGTAACATTCCCATGTATACACAGATGTATATATCATTAGTAAGGCGTGTGTGTGTGTGTGTGTGTGTTATTTTGAGATTTTTTTTTTAGACAGAATTTCTGTGTGTAACCTTGGCTGTTTTGGACTTACCTTGTAGAACAGGCTGGCCTTGAACTCAGCAATCTGCCTGCCTAGGCCTCCCTGATTGCTGGGACTAAAGGCCTGCACCACCATGTCTGCCTAGTAAGGACCTTTTTAAAGAACTGTTTTCAAAACAAAAAGTCTTTAGGGGCTGTGCATCAGTATTTCATTGGCATGTCCTGGCTGCGGGGTAAAATGCTTAGACTTATTTTAGTGAGGCGTTTTGGCATAAGATCCCCTCTGAAGCTTTGTTGTCCTTTTCAGGTTTCACATGGACCCATCTGGGACCTTTGTACAGTGTGATGCTCGAGCAATTGGCTCTGCTTCAGAGGGTGCCCAGAGCTCCTTGCAAGAAGTGTACCACAAGGTAATTCTTAACTTCTGTGTCTAAAACTAGACTTGAAGAGTTTTGTTCTAAGTTTTGACAGTTGTTTGTCAACGTGGAATTGCAACCTAAAACAAGACATGGATCACTATTTCTCTGCCAAGTGATTTACTTACTAACCCTTTTCCTCATTTGCAACTGTATTTACCAGTATAGAGTTGTCTGGTCTTGTATTTCTATACGTGAGATTAACAGTTTGTCATTTTAGTTGTTGTGGGTTTGGGCTGGAATTGAAGCCAGGCCTCTGCACAGAACATGCTCTATTTTAGTTTTGAGACAGGGTCTCTCTGTGTAGTGTTAGATGTCCTGGTACTTGCTGTGTAGACCAGGCTGACTCAGTGGGCTCCTCTTAGCTTTGCCTCCCTAGCACTGAGGTCCAAGGCATATGCCACAGGCCCAGCTTTCATGTTGAGCAATGTCCTCACAGCTTCACTTAGCAGCTCATAATGCCTAGTGTGGATATTGCGGCAAGTGAACAGTTGGTACTGTCTTCCTAGACTGGAAAGAGTTAGGTTTTTTTAATTCATGGCAATGGTTGAAGGCTGCCATGCCCTGGTGGTTCACATAAAGGTGTCTGCTCACATTAACACCTAACATAGGCATGCTTTGGGGCTATTTTGGATTTGGCACATAAATGTCTATACAAAAGTTAGTTTTACATTTTCCTGCAATCTACTAATATGACTGTACTAGTTACTTTTCTGTTGCTGTGATGAAACATCATGACCAAGTCAATTTATAGAAGGAAGAATTTATCTGGGCTTATGGTTCCAGAGGGGTAAGAGTCCAGCATGATGAGGGCATAGCAGCAAGGGGCAGGCACAACTGCAGGAGCAGGAAGTGGAGAGTCACACCCTCAATGCAAGCACAAAGCAGAGAGAGTCCCCTGGAAATGGATGAGGCTTTAAGCCTGCAGAGCCTGCCCCAATGAATACTGCAAGGCTCACCTCCTAAACCTCCCCAAATAGTGCCGCCAACTAGGGGCCAGGTGCTCAGACATCAGAGCCTGTGATGTGGGGACATTGCTCGTTCACACCACCGCAGTGTGTAATGGTGTGATGGCTCTGAAAGACTCCATAGTTACATCACAATTTCTTACAGTACTAGAAATGATAGTAATTACCTGAGCCTTTAGTAATTCTTTTGCTATGGAGCTTCTTGCCCTTGGGTCGATGGCTGTTGAGGTTGGGGTGGCTGTGACAACTTCTTAAAGGGATACAGGGAGTTTATGGCATCAACTAACTTGCTTTCATGAAAGACTGACTAGGCTGTGGCATATTACAGTGTTTGATAGCATCTACCCACAGAGTTCTTTCCAAAATGGAAGGATGCTCAGGCTGTTCTTGTGCTTTATTAGCCAACCTTAGGTACTGTCTATGAAAAGGAAAAAGAGGCAGGACCAGTGCTTCCTGGGAACGCTTGCACAACATGTGTGAGGCTATCTGCTCTGTCCCTGTCTTTTCTTAAGCCACGTGAGCCAACCTCTGCTGTCTTCAGCTTTTCTTCTGCAGCTTCCTTCCTTTCAGCTTTTGTTGAATTGGAGAGTTTAGGGCTTTGCAATGGATTATGCTTGGTTTAAAGGAATGTTGTAACTGGTTTGATCTGTTCAGAATCACTAAAACTTTGTCATGTCAGCATTTAGAAAGCTCTTTAGGGGCTGGAGAGATGGCTCAGAGGTTAAGAACACTGCCTGTTCTTCCAAAGGTCCTAAATTCAATTCCCAGCAACCATATGGTGGCTCACAACCATCTTTAATGTGATATGATGCCCTTTTCTGGTGTGCAGGTGTATATGCAGGCAAAACACTGTATACTTAATAAGCAAATCTTTAAAAAATAAAAATAAAAAAAGAAGAAAAGAAAGCTGTTTAGCTCCTTTTTAAAAAAGACTTATTTTGCATGTATGTCTGTGTACCATGTATATGCAGTGCCCATGGAGACCAGAAGACGGTGTCACATCCCATAGAACTAGAGTTGTACATGGTTGTAAGCCACCATGTGGGTGCTGGGGAAAAGCTATCTCTCTCTAACCCTCTTTAATTTTCTCCCTCCCTCCCTTTAAAAGGGAGGGGCATCCAGGCATTGTAGTTGAGGCTTATAATCCCAGTGCTCTGGAGGCAGAGACAGGTGGGTCACTGGGGCTCATGTGCTAGGAAGCCTAGCACACTTGGTGAGTTACAGGTCAGTGAAAGGTATTTGAGGAATAATATCCAAGGTTGTCCTCCACATGCATGCAAACAGGATAATAATGAAATTCAAACTACTGTAAGAATTAATCAGAAATAACACACAAAATAATTTTATGCTTTAAAAAAAAATGTTTCCAGTAAACTTGTTCAACACAGAGTTGCCATGGGCCTGCAGTGCTAAGTATAGCAAAACAAAGCACAGTGCAATGTAATTTGCCTGTAATGTAGATGTTGCTTATGGAGGAAATTAGGTGTTAGTGTCCTGGCACTGGGTGTGTGTGTGTGTGTGTGTGTGTGTGTGTGAGAGAGAGAGAGAGAGAGAGAGAGCGTGCTTGACACAAGATAGATCCTATGGGAGGCAGAATTTGAATTGAAAGAATACCTCATCAAATTGGCTTGTAGGCAAGTCTCTACAATGTATTCTTGATTAATGATTGGTGTGGGGAGGATCCAGCTCACAATGGTTGGTGCCATCTCTGTTCAGGTGGTTCTGGGGTATATACGAGAGCAATCTGAGGGCTGGAGAGATGATTCAACCATTAAGAGCACTGACTGCTCTTCCAGAGATCCTGAGTTCAATTCCCACCAACCACATGGTAATCATAACTGTCTGTAATTGTAGTGCCATGAATTCTCATGCCCTCTTCTGGTGTACAAATGTACATGAAGACAAAACACACATATACATAAATAAATATATCTTTAAAAAAAAGAAAGAAAGCAATCTGAGAAAGCCAGGAGGAACAAGCCAGTAAGCATTACTCCTTCATAGCCTTGACATCCCTCAGTGATGAAGTGTGACCTGAGAGTTCAAAGATGAATAAACCCTTTCCTTCCAAAATTGCTTTGGTCATGGTGTTTATGGGGAGACCAGAGGAGAAGAGAGAAAAAAGAAAAAGGCCGTGCCATAGGTTAGGTGGGGGACGGAGATTTGGCCCAGATGATGATAATTAACAAGTATTTGGGATTATGGATGAGAAATAGCTTGATAGAAATTATTAGAAGCAGTTGGCATGGGGAGTAGTTTAGGAGATACTTTTTAAAAAAGATTTATTATTTATACAGTGTTCTGCCCACATGTGTGCCTGCCTGCACAAGAAGGAACCAGATCTCATAGATGGTCATGAGCCGCCATGTGGTTGCTGGGAATTGAACTCGGGACCTTTGGAAGAGCAGATGGTGCACTCAACCTCTGAGCCATCTCTCCAGCCCAGTTTAGGGAATTATCTGCCCTGCCCCAGATTAACTAAGGCTATTTTAAAATATAACAGGTATCAGTGTCCTGATTGCTAAATTATAGGCCTGATAATAAACATTATTAGGCCATACTGACTGATACATTAACCACAACACAGAGCAATAGGAACCCTAAGACAGGTAAATAAAATGAAAAGTGTGTTTCCTGAATCATTGGATTGCCTTTTTAGGTCACTTGGCATTATTAGAATGTTACCCAGGTTGTATTATCCTCTAAATCAAGGAAGTCAATTATACAGAGATATTTATTATATGAACGTTAGTAGCCCAAGATAAGACATTTTTCTTCTGACTAAGTATATTCTGTTTGCTATATACTTGAATATTTAGATTATTATATAATATACTATATTGTATAAATTAAGATGTAAGGTTTATTGATATTGGCTAAGTTGTCTGTAGATACGGGGGAGAGGGTTGGAGGAAGGGTTCAACTAACAGCTCGTCTCACTGTGTTTCAAGTCTATGACACTGAAAGAAGCTATTAAGTCTTCACTCATCATCCTCAAGCAAGTCATGGAGGAGAAGCTGAATGCAACTAACATAGAGGTATTGTTTCCTGCTTTACTCTGATTTTACAGACATCATGACTTCCATTGCTAAAGACTGACTGGATCAAAAAAACCACCTGTAATCCCAGTACTCGGGGAGGCAGAGGCAGGCAGATCTCTGTGAGTTTGAGGTCATCCTGGTCTACAGAGTGAGTTCCAGGACAGCCAAGGCTGTTACAGAGGGACCCTGTCTTGAAAAACAAACAAACAAACAAACAAACAAAACCCAAAACATTTTTTTGCCTGCTCTGTTTTTAGGTCATTGATAGCATTTGAATAATAATGTTAGAAAACTGGTGATGGTGGGAGTCAGTTAATTTAAGAATGAAGGGGCTGGAGAGATGGCTCAGCAGATAAGAGCACTGATTGTTCTTCCAGAGGTCCTGAGTTCAACTCCCAGCAACCATGGTGGCTCACAGCCATCTATGATGTGACCTAATGCACACTACGTGCAAAATAAATAAATAAATAAATAAAATCTTAAAAGATAAGAATGAAAGGAAAAACAGGGTTTGCTTGTTTGTTTGTTTGTTTTTGCATTTGCAAAGGAATTGGGGGCATGCATACCAATCAACAGTACAGTGCCTACCTAGCAGGAGGCCCTGGGTGCCCCCCCCCCCGGCATTGTAAAAATCAAACAGGATTTTTTAAAAAGATGTATTTATTCATGTATGCCTTCATGACAGAAGAGAGCATCATACAGAAGAGGGCACCAGATCTCATTATAGATGGTTGTGAGCCACCGTGTGGGTGCTGGGAATTGAACTCAGGACCTTTGGATGAGCAGTCAGTGCTGTTAACGGCTCAGCCACCTCTCCAGCCCCACATGCAGATTTTGAAATAAACAGGGAGAGATGTTCTGTATTTGCCTAGGAGTTCTTAGGTTACTTGATAAGTGTGCAAATGCAACTATGAAATTAAGGAGAATAGGGAATATTGAGGTGCAAGGCGTTACAGAGAGGAAAGGGGAGGATAAGGGTGAGGAAAGCGATTACTGACTACACTCCAACACTAGCTCAGGCTAGAATATAGGCTACCCTGAGAGACATAATATATATGTATATTTCTGTATATAAAATAAGTTTAAAGCCAGGCATGATGGCGCACACCTTTAATCCCAGCACTCAGGAGGCAGAGGCAGGTGGAACTCTGTGAGTTCGAGGCCAGCCTGGTCTACAAAGTGAGTCCAGGACACCCAAGGCTACACAGAAAAACCGTTCTCGAAAAAACATCAGCTTAAAAAGCATTGGCTACTATAATTGATGCTGTAATCACAAATCAGTAATTAAACTAAATCAGCACCAACCAGGAGGTAGGATTAATTAACTAACTCCTGATGGGAGATTGATTAACAACAAGCGTGGGAGTCTTGGAACCTTGTGGTTTCATAGGCTGCTTCAGAAGGGCAAAGTTGGGCCCTGGAAACAGACCAGCTTATCTTTAAGCAGAAGCAGAAAGGAGCTTTAGGATGGTTCCTTGGTAGAAGTGCACGGAAATGCATTCTAGAATAATATATAAGTGGGATTGTGTAATGTGTGCTTTGTGTCTTAGTTTTGACTCAGCATAATTTTGAAGTTCACTTGGTTGTATCAGTTCTAGATCTTTACCGCTGTAGGGCGTTATTCCTTGTGGCCTACTCTTTAACTTTATTGCTAAGTCTTTTTTCCAGACAGAAGCGACATTTGCCACCTCCCGTCTCCCTGGTCCCTTGGTCATTGTCCTTTACTTGCACTCTTTACTTGTCGAGACAGGCTCTGCTGTGCTGACTCCTCGCCAGGGTCTCCTGGCTAGCTCTAGTGCTTCCATTTGGCCATCTAACGCTGTCCTTCCTGATTGCCAGCCCTAAATTAAACTATTATCTTTCCAGGAAAAACACTTCCTCTTCTAATATTTCTAATCCTGGTTGATAACACCAACCTCTGTACTTGTCATTCACACCAGAAACCTTGAAGACTTGGTCCTCTTGGCACCAAATCCAGTTTCTCCTGCGTTACAATGACTGTGTTGGTGGTTCTTCTCCGCCCCAGTGCGGAGAGCTTTGCCTACTTAATGACTGCTGTGCGGTTGAGATTTGTTCCCACGTCTAATTGAAGTCCTGAGTTTTTGTCTTGCTTTGGTTTTGTTTTTTAACATTTTATTTATTTTATGTATATATCTGCATGTACACCTTGCATCCCTAGAAGAGGGCAGTAGAGGGTATAGATGGCTGGGAGCCACCATGTGGTTGCTGGAAATTGAACTCAGGACCTCTGGAAGAGCAGACAGTGCTCTTAAGCACTGAGCCCCTTGCCTTGTTTTTCATAGAATCTTGCTGGGTGGGCCAGGCTGTCCTGGAATTCTCTGTGTAGCTCAGGTTAGTCTCAGTCACTGTCCTGACTCAGCTAGCCTAGTGTTTGAGTTTATAGGTGTGTCCCAGCACAGCTTAGCTCTTAGACTTTAAACTGCTGTAATATTCTGTGCATGAGCTTTGATTGCTCTTCACCTCATCTTTCTCTTTCTTCTTTCTTTTTAAAATTTATTTATTTATTATTTGTACAATATTCTGCTCCATGTATGCCTGCCCACCAGAAAAGGGCACCAGATCTCATTATAGATGGTTGTGAGCCACCATATGGTTCCTGGGAATTAATCTCAGGACCTTTGGAAGAACAGACAGTGCTCTTAACCTCTGAGCCATCTTTCCAGCCCCTAGTCTCATCTTTTATTCCATCTGTTTTCAAGAATTACCTTGTTTTGCAATGTCATGTTCAAGTTCGTATGCATTTGCATATTCAGTCAGTCCAGTTAATACACAAATCAGAAGCTCCTTCTTCTCAGTCTCCTCCCTGGACCCTTGGGCCTCTTCTTTCCCAACAGTCAGCCCCGCTATCCTAGCAGTGACATTGAAAGCCTCTGGCATCTAGCATCCTTAGTGAGTGAAGAGTTGGCCTTTATCTGGAGTCCACTAGGTATATCCTTTGGGAGAATCTACTAAACAGCATTTCCTCACAAAGCGTGTCTAGTAGATTCTCCCAAAAGATGTTTTCTGAGACCAGATTGTTAGATGTTTTAAGTAAGTGAATTACTTACTTAAAAAGAATAATTGTAGAAAAAGATTATGCTAATTTTGTCAGCTAACTTTCATATCCTATTTTTAAATGCTGTACAGTGGGGCTGGGAGATAGCTTAGTCAGTAAAATGCTTGTAGGGATCTGAGTTCGGTCTTCAGAATCCATGTAAAAATGCCAGGCATGATGGTATGAAAGGTGGTTCCCTGGGGCTTACCAGACAGACAGCCTAGCCTACCTGGTGAGTTTCCAGCCAGTGGAGTCCACATCTGAACAAAACCAAGGTAGACACCACCCAAGGAGCAACAGCCAAGGTCTCCTCTGGTCTCCATGTGTACATGTGCCTGTATACATGAACATACATTTTCACACATACAAAATACACTTGTGTTTAATTTTAAAATTAAATAAGACATGAAAAAATTACATTTAAAACAAGCACAGGGACCTGCAAAGATGGCCTAGCAGTTAAGAGCACTTACTGGTCTTGCAGAGGATCCAGGCTGGGTTCCAGAACCCATATAGTGGCTTACAACCACCTGCATGCAGACAGAGCACTTATATATAAAATCTTTAGAAAAGAACAAAATTAAATATATATTTTTAATATATATAAATGTAGTACATAATATATTGACTATATAGCCTGTATTAGTATAATGTATGTTTCTAAAGGAATCTAGCTGAAATGTATCGGCTCTGTGTAATTTGCTGCTGCTCTTGTGATGCTTACTGAAGTAGCTTTAAGAAGTAACAATGGTGCCAGTTTAGCTGTTACATGGTGGATTAACCTCAAAATAGAAAAATGGTCAATAAGAAGTTTAATTTGGGGTCAGAGTTATTTTAAGGACCTGCTGCTGCCTGTAAAGGACATCCCAGGACAGCAGATCCCTTAGTTCCTAGTGAACAGCTGCCTCACCCACTCTTCTGGGCAAGCTAGGGCCACCAACAAGAAGCCCAGCCCATTTTACTAACCTGTTCTGTCTCTCTGCAGCTAGCTACGGTGCAGCCTGGTCAGAATTTCCACATGTTCACAAAGGAAGAACTGGAGGAGGTGATCAAAGACATTTAAGGAGGAGCCATTCTCAGCTATCTGTAGGACAATTTCAGTTCTCCTAATTGCCCTTAAACTTGATTTCCAGCTCTTATGTCATGGAAAATATCCAGTATATGTGTGTTTTTTTATGATGTCTGTACATAACAGCAATTCTGAAATAAAAAAATTTTAAAATATTTGTTAATAGTTTGTGTTTTTTAATTTTAAATGCTTATGTTGGTAGCAAAAAGGATAGTGCCTGATATCTTTGCTGTGAGCATGTCTGCTCTAAAGCACTCAGCACAACCAGATGAACTGCGGCCAGTCCAGCGCCCCCCAGTGGTTAGCAGATGTTAATATGACTGTAAATCCATTTTGGTTTTTTGAGACAGGGCTTCTCTCTCAAGTCCTGGCTATCCTGGAATTAGTTGTGTAGATCAGGCTGGCCTTGAACTTAGAGATCTGCCTGCTGGGATTAAAGGCGTGGGCCAATATCACCAGGCCTTTTGAATATCTCTTAAGGAAACTTCTGGTGCCTCCTTCCTATGACGACACTGCTCATTGACCATCGAACACTGTCGTGGGTGCCTCCCCAAAACATTGATGAGTTTGGGATGTCATCCCTAGGGCTATACCTCTTCTTTGTGTCTAGGTGGACAGTTTGGGAAGGGTACCCTTTTTATGAAGTTAAAAACTAAAACAAAAGTAATGGCCTTGGCCTTGACCTCAGTCGCAATGAGAGTTATGTACTTAAACTGTATAAGTAAGAGAGCTGTAAAATTCAGAAGTAGTTTCTGTTAGACTTTGGAAATGCACTGTGAACTTCCTCTACTGGAGCCGTTCTCATGATTGCTTAAGATTAACAGTCATTCCATTTGAACTTCAGAAACAGCCCTGGGACACTAACAGATAAACCTAAGGCTATCAATGGATATGTATGAAACTGTTGGGGGCTGGAGAGATGGCTCAGTGGTTAAGAGCACTTCCTTTTCCAGAGGACCAGGTTTGGTCTTAGCACCGACATGGCAGGCACACACATGGTCCAGACATATCAGCAAAATATCTATACACATTTTAAAATTAAAAGTTGTTTTTGCCAGGTGGTGGTGGCGCACGTTTAATCCCAGCACTTAGGAGGCAGAGGCAGGTGGATCCTTGTGAGTTCAAGGCCAGCCTGGTCTACAAGTCCAGGACAGCCAAGGCTACACAGAAACCTTGTCTCAACACCC
The DNA here is from genome assembly GCF_903995435.1 of Acomys russatus. NCBI lineage: Eukaryota > Metazoa > Chordata > Mammalia > Rodentia > Muridae > Acomys > Acomys russatus. Next base: position 11,106,381 of record NC_067159.1, read on the forward strand.
CCCCCCTCCCAAAAAAAAGCTGTCTTAAATTAACAACAAAACCCTGTTGGGACTTGATCTCAGATCTTCAAGGTTTCAAATCACCAGGTCTTGAGTAACAGGCAAGTCTCAGTCCAGAGATGGTCTTTAAAGAATCAATTTTGGTTCATTGATAGCTTAAGAATTACTCACTGGGCTTTGTGTACGGTTTCATTAGTAAGTTGCACTCTGATGTTAAATAGTAACGATTTGAGTAGCTGAATTCATACGAAATTCATAGTGGAGTGAAAAATAGCTTGTGCTATTTGGAAACTGCAGTCAGCACAGGAAGCTTGGTCCTATATGCACACACACAATGAAAATAGAGCACTTGGGTTTATTGTCAACATTCTGAAGGTTTCTAGCGACGCTGATGCAGTTATGTAGTATGATGGGACATTCATTCAGCCCTTGGCCATGGTTGAGCTAAACTGTAGACGATGCTATCCAAGTTCAATTCCCAGCAACCACTTGGTGGCTCACAGCCATCTATAATGAGAACTGGTGTCCTCTTACGGTGCTCAGGCATACATGCAGGCAGAGCACTGTGTGTGTAATAAACATTTAGAAAAACTTATTGGGAAGCTATCTGCTATATGCAAAGTAATGCACTGGAGATATAGCTGTGAAAGTGCCATCTGTATACTCTCCATCCAGTCTGCAAACATTCTAGTGGGAAAACAGGCAATAATCCCTTTCATGTGTGTGGTGTATGCCCACCTGCACGTGCACTTAAGTATTTGTGAGGAGCCCGAGGAGGTCAGAAGAGGGCATCAGAGCCCTTGGAGCTGGAGTTACCAGTGGTTGTGAGCTGCCCTGTGAGTGCTGGCATCTAAGCTTGGGTCTTCTTCAAAAGCAGCAAGAGCTCTTAACTGCTGAGCTATCTCTCCAGCTCCAGTATTGGCCTGTAACACTACAGCTTCATGCAGAAACGGAAAAGAACATATTGCTTTGAAGAGGTGAGACGTCATTCATGAATATAAAGAGGAAAAAGAACTAAGGAAAAACGTAGTGTAGCTCTGCTGGCTTACAGTTCTTCCTCCTGTTGCCAAGGCATGGTGTCTACTTTATAGCTGAGAAAATGGTAAATGCTTTACCTGCTATAATTATAATGTGCATTGTTCAAAGAGAAGTCTTTTCTTTAGAATGCTAAGGTTACTTGTGTCCAAGAAATGATCTTACTACAAAAAGGTATGGCTTTGTGATAATTGCCTCATAGTAATATTTTTGCTTACAGAGAAATTTGGGGGAAGTATAGGTTTCAGTAACTTTACATGTTTGTAAAATTTACGTACTTCTAGGGGTCAAGTAAGATTTCATGTGTAGTATTTCACATTTCTACATCAGAAGTAGAGCACTTGCCCAATTTGAGTAAGATCCTGGCTTTAATCCCCTTGTTGCCAAATAATTAGATTTTATTTTTTAAGTGCACGAGCAAGTTACCATGTTTGAAGAAATTCAGGACACTGTTAGTGTATAACTAAAACAACACACTAAAAAGTGAAGGTGAAGCCAGGAGTGCTAGCACATGCCTATAGTTGCAGAACATGGGAGGCCGCTGAAGGAGCATCTAGTATTTGAAGCCATCCTGGCTACAAAAAAAAAAAAAAAAAAAAAAAAAAAGACCCCAAACATAGGTTGTACTAAATAGCTAAAAGATGTATCTGGTAGCTTCTCCAGCAGGTGGCACTGTTGAGTTAGCTTTCTTCTTTCCCTATAGTAAGACAATAGACCATTCATCTTTGTCACCCAAACAAAGAAATATTCCTTTGTAGCCCCTCTTTTCCCCTCCGTAACTGATCACATGCTACTGGAACTGACTGCCTTGTGATCTAATTCAGAGTTGGCACGAATTAAAAATAAATTGTATTTTAAAAATAATGTGGCGTTTATATTTCTGGAAAGAAACACATCAGTTTTCATCTTGTTCAGTAGCTAAGAAACTGGAGGACTTTTCTCTTGATTTGGCATCCTGCTCAGCATTCAGAAGTTTCACATCTCACTTCTTACTGTGGTTTTGGGAGAGGATTAAATAAGTAATTAGTTTTGTTTGCAAATGAACAAAATCAGTACTTCGATGTACATACTAGGGTTGGGCGTACCACTGCTGTACAACAAAACTCATCTGTGTTTACTGTTACTTTAAAGTTAAAAGTAACTTCCAGTTGCTTTCATTCTGGCATAGCATTTTGCATACTTTGTATCTTTTTATCTGGCTTCCTGTGTTCCTACAGAACAGCTTGAAACGTTGGGAAGAGGTGGAGTGAAGTTAGGGATTTAGAACTGGTTTTACCAGCACTGCATGTTCTGAAAGTTGTGTGCTCAGCTTCTGGCGTTGTAGGGAACAGTGGAGGGTTTATTTACTGGAGGTTGGGTATTAATTTAGGAGGAATCATATTCTGAGAAGGAACTGGTGCGATGCACTCACTGCAGGGCTAAGGGTACTCTAGGTAACTAAAATCACAATGCCTGTACTGAAATGATTATATATAAAGTCTCTTCCCATATACCTACACTTGCTGGCAAAACTATCGACATTTCCAAGTCCGGGGAAGCCAGTAAGTAATTCTGCCTCTGGACTACCTCCTTGCAGATGAGGAAGGTGACTGAGGCCAAACGTGTTGGAAAGACTTTTGCGGGTTGAGTGAGTCACAGACATAAAGACGTTCATCTGGCTCTATGGGATTTTCGCATTCACCTTCTTGGCTCCTTCAGCAGACAATGGGCGAGCCAGGGAGCCCAAGGTTAAAATCCTGATGCGCCGGTTTATGTCGGAGCCCCCTTTCCAGATGAGAGTAGTTAAGGGATTCCCTGACTTTTCCAGGCGTAGTTTCCTCCGAAGGAATTTTTAGGAGCTTTGGAGAGAGAGGGTGCGGGGGAAGAAAGGAAACGTGACCCAATCCTAACCCGAGGGTCTTGGGAGGCGCCGGGGACCCGCAGGCTGAACGAGGGGGGGGGGGGTTAGGACAGTCCCCAGGCCAACTCTGGGAGCCCAGCTCGCAGACGCCAAGCGACGGTGGGGAATGACCTCAGTCGTCCTGCCACGTTCCAGCCAATCAGTCCCGCATCTTGGCATCCGAATCCAGGACCCCCGAAGCCCGAGGCGACGCGAGCCAATGAGGAGTGGGCCGGGGAAGAAGGACAGGCCGCCAGCCTATGGGGGCGGAGAGGCCCGGCTGCGCGTATCCAAGCAGCGCCGGGCCGGGCTCGGGGGTGTGGCGCAGCGCCGGCGGGGGTGGGCGGGCGCGCCGGGTGGCAGGTGTCAGCGGCGTCTGCATTCGGCGGCGATGGAGCGGCCCCGGGGAGCTGCGGACGGCCTCTCGCGCTGGCCCCTCGGCCTCCTCCTGCTCCTGCAGCTGCTGCCGCCGTCCGCCGTCGGCCACGACCGGCTGGACGCTCCGCCGCCTCCTGCGTCTCCTCTGCTGCACTGGGCCGGGCCGGTTGGGGTGAGCTGGGGGCTGCGCGCCGCCGCGCCTGGGGGCCCTGTCCCCCGCGCTGGCCGTTGGCGCCGCGGCGCGCCCGCCGAGGACCAAGGCTGTGGCCGCCTCCCGGACTTCGTCGCCAAGCTAGCCAACAACACGCACCAGGTGAGCGCGCGGGGGCCCGGACGCCCACCACCACCCTCGGTGGGGACGACCCCCCCTTTCCCAGCCCGCGGCCCCCGGCGGCCGCCCCGCTCCAGCTGCTCTCTTTGAGGCTGGCGCGAGACCCCGGCTGCGGAGGGCGGCGGGGCGCGGGGACGCGGGGGCGGCGCGGGCCGGGGGCGGCTGCGGCCGTCGGCGCTGTGTGTCGTCACAGCCTAGGCAATCCGAGACTTTCACTCGCCGCCGCCTTCTTTGCTTCGGCTTAAGTTGTCAGAATCTCCCGGTCGTCCCCGTTTACCCCCAACCCCCCACGCCGAATGTAGAACCTCGGGTTCACCAACGCTGTTACCTACCAGGAAGCTGAAGGCATAATTACCCCTTGAGTGATTGCAGGAGAAGTTGGGCTGTCCAGAAGCAGAGGTGTGCCCTCCCTGGGTAGGCACTTTCGGGATGGTGAGGCTGGCGTCCAGAAATCCGACAGCGGTTGTTAGGTCACGGCTTGTGTTTTCATAGTTAAAGGAACACACATGGAAACGAACATGACATTGAAATCTAGCCATGAAATGACATCGCCGCCGCTCCTGGGGTGGGTGGGGGGAACTGTTTAAGATGTTTTCTCAGCATGAAGGCGCCGGAGCCTCTGACCTGTCCCAAAACGACCTTGAGAGGCTTCCAGAACCAAAATACTGTATGCGGAACCCAAAGAACAGAACAGGGCCTCTAGGACCTAGATTAGAAACAGTTGCGGGACAAACCAGAATTATCCAGAAGTTTCATCTAATGGCCTCACAGAGTTGCCACCTGTCCCAAACAGGAGTCTTGGGTTATAAACGGTCAGCCCCTTCGTTCTGTGCAGCTCTGGGCTCTTTAAATTTCTTTGCACCAGGCCCATTCTGGAGATGGCTCCAGTGTGCCTGGTTTCCTTGTAAATTGACCTACAGATGAGACTCTGCAGAAGTACTAGTGTTGTCTTCTGTGTGTGACCTGCAGCCAGCTGAGATCCTGTGATCTTTCTCCTTCAAAACTGCCTTCTTCCCCGGTGTTGAACTCTGACTACGACCTCTATCCTGTCCTGATTTCTAATGAAATGTACTGCAGATATTCTGCCTTAAGCCTGCTCTTGTCAAGACTTTCAAAATTGTGGTGCTTCTGTTTTGGGCTCAAGTACCTGAACCTTGACACATTGCTGCATTGAGAAATTGTTAGGAAATCTTGGTTTCAGCACAGCTAGGACATCTTCCTTCCCCCACCCCCACCCCCACGCCCACCCCAAATTTAACAATTGTTGCAACCCACGCATGGGAAAGGCATTTTCAGTTCAGTGTGTTTTCTGTGTTGTGTTTCTTTTTTCAAAGAGAAATTGCTCAGGGATGTGGAAGTGGGTGGCTTGTGCTCTGTACCTGTTCTTTCTTTGTTTATATTACGTTTCAGTGCCCTCCCACCCCCATTTTCTTTTGAGATCCATACTTGTTAGTTGTGAATCGGGGGGCCACAAGGAAGACTGTGCAGATGAGCCCTAGCAGAAAGCTCCATGAGGGTAGTTAAGGCGTGTCGAAGGGTGGGACTGGCTGGGCACAGAGAGATGGAATGAATACTGGGCAGTCTTCCTATTTAACGAAGGAAACAAAATTGTGTAGACTTCTCTCTCTATCAGTAGGGTGTTGAAAAAGGATCTGCAACACCGATACTTCATGCGAATTACATCAGGCCCAGAGCTTCCTAGCACCCCTGGACCCAACATCCTCACCCCACATTTCAGCGGCTTCTCTCGCTGATCCACCTTCAGATCTGCAACAGTTCCTGGTCGAATATGCCATTTATAACACACCAGCTCCAAAGAAAGTGGCAGCAAAGCCTGCTCGGAGAGAGCCGGAAACCTCCTATGAAGTTCATACGCAAAGCAGTTTCTCTGGTCCATTTTAGTTTAACTTGTTAGGTTTTTTTTTTTTTTTTTCTTCAGTCTTTATTTAAAATGGCTGCACCCCCCACCCCCACCCCACCCCCGCAGTTGTTTACCCTTCTGTAGTATCTACTTAAAAGAGTTTCTGTAATTTGAAAAAAAGTGGAACTTTTGTTAGTGGCCTTCAACTTAGATATCATTGAGTTAGTTTTGAAGGCTCTGTTTCCTCTCAAGAATTATGTCATCTGGCATGTTTTTTTCAGTTCTGCGTTTTGCAGATGTCATAATTCATCACACTACAGCGGAATGAAGAGATCTGGTATTTGGGGACCCTTTGTAACAGAGCGAAACAACAGCATTAGCATCACAGAACAACTTATTTATTTACTTATTTATTGTCAGAGACATTACATGTTTTTAGTCAGCTGGAGTAGGAAGGTGTTCTTGGGAGTAATTATATATACACACACACATATATATGTGTGTATATATTATACATATATGCATATTATATATAATATGAAAAGATCCAATCCAACCCCCTCCCCAGCACAAACACACACACACAAAAATCCCCCAAAACCAGATGTTCTTAGTTCTCATTTCTGACAACTTGGTCTCCTCTTCTTATCCTATCCTGGTGTGCGTGAATGCTTTCCCAAGGCCCAGAGACAGGGTGGAGGGAGGGGCTGCCAAGTCACAAAGATAATTCACACGAGGCAATGCGCAACCGCTAAAGGTTTTAGCAGGTCTCTAGACTGGCTTCTATAGCTTATAAGAACTTATCACCACTTGCGGGGTGCTTGGAGTTAAACCCCATGCTTTGCTCATACTAGGCAAGTGCTTGCTCTACCACTCAGCCATGTTTTCTGCCCCAGCATTTAATTTTAAGAAATCTACAAAATAAAGTATATGCCTTATTAGTGTGGCTTTCGAAGCCCTGCATGCTATGCTGTGACTTCGGCTCCTTCATTCAGGAAACCCAATAAGTAACCCTCCCCCCCCCCGACCCCCCCGGCCCCCCCACCCCCCCACCCCCGGCCTCTGTCGCTCTCGGCTTCCCTTCACAGCCTTTCAGTCTTGAAGTCTGTTTCAAGCGTGCTGTATTTATTTTGGTGGTGTATGCTGTTCACATCGAGGTCAGAGTGGTCCGGTGCTCTATGGGATTGAAGTGAGCAGAGAAAATACTTTTTTTTCCTAGTTACAGTGTTATCAATAAAAGTATAGTAGACTGGTAAGAAAAGGGAAAGAAAAAAAAAAAAAAAACATTAGCTGCCACTGAAACAGCAAAAAAGAATGGCAAGAAAAATGAAGGCAGAAGGGCACCACTTACATCTTACCAAAAACTTATGCTTCCTGATAGCATTCCGAGGGTTTGGCAGGCCATGGTGGCACTGCAGCCCCGAGGGGCCCTCTGTGCAGCCAGCCACACTAGCTGCACTTGTGTCTTCGCTGTGTTACGTTATCTTCATAAGTTACTTAAGCTTCCATGTCTCCTTCTTAATCCCTAAGATGGAGCTAAGCATACATGCTTATGAGGAACAAACAAGAGTGCATAAAAATACACCCTGTGTTAGCAGATTCAAAGTCTCTGATACTTAGCGCTCAGCGAGTTACCAGTGTCTGCTCTCACTTTTAGAGCTCACGCCAGACTTCCTTAGACTCAGTAATCATCTCTTGCCCTTAACCCCAAACTGTTACAGGCCCCACGGTTAACCAAGTGCTGCCTTTATGTGCTTGCAGTGTTCACAGCACGTGTAACCTTTGTACGTGGGAGAAACTGAGCTGGCCCAGAAGATTTTATTAATCTTGGTTGCTAAGTTGGGTTGCTTCAAAACATTCCCCCATAAGCACCCCTTTGAGGGTAGGCATGAAAGTCTGTCTTAAAGAAACAGTAGAAATGCCTTGGCCAGAGCTGCAGCGGTAGCTGACATAATTTCCTTGCTTCTCGTTCCTGTGTACAGACCACTGGATAGTTTCCTTAAAAGTTCTTAGACTTATGATTAATAGGGCTGGGCTCTCCCTCTCTCCCTCTCTCCCTCTCTCCCTCTCTCCCTCCTCCCTCCTCCCTCCTCCCTCTCTCCCTCTCTCCCTCCTCCCTCTCTCCCTCTCTCCCTCCTCCCTCCTCCCTCTCAGCTCCTGTCACTAACTACTTCTTTACACTCAACTCCCCAACTCCTACCCTGACATCAAAGCATCTGGTTTCTTAAGTAAACAGGCCCTGTGGAGAGGCTGTTGTAAGGCCTCAGCTCTGAGAAGAATGCATGTGTTTGTTTGCCCCACTGGCAGGCCTGTGTCCAGGCTGACAGGACTCAGTGTGTTGGTTGGCGCCTTTAGGGAGCTACTGCTCTCAGCCCATAGCGGAATCACCAGACCCGGAAATCTAATGATTTCCATAACACCCAGAAATCTGAAGGTTGCTGCCTTTACCGATCCCAGAATTTCCTAGCTGCCTCATTTATCCCAGCAACAGGCTGTCTTCATTCTGCCATCCCCATCCCCACCCCACCCCACTCCACCCCCACTCTGTAATCTCACTTATTACAAGGTCCTTTACTTCCACTCATGTTTGGGTCAAGGCACGGGAACTCAGGAGGCTGGCCCTCTTGGTCCTGGCTGAGCTGGGAGAGTCGTCTCCCATGCAGACTGGTCTGATGGGGACACATGCTTGGGATTCTAGGAGGGCCCATCAGCAGCTGTGATGAATGCTCGCCCACCTTGGAAAAGGTTGCTCTCCAGAAGGGCTGAGCTCTGGTTAACGTGAAAGTCAAAGGCTAGCCAGGTGTGACGAACAGCTGAAAAGGCATGTGGCATAATAGTTAGGTAAGTTCACAGCTGGCTCAAATATTTGCCTCTGTGAATTGGCGATTTTAATTAGACGTTTGAGTGTTGTCTCTGCCGGGGAAGGGTAACTGGAAGCAGCCCCCTGTTGTGGTCAGTTTCCAAAGGCTCTTGCTTTCTGCGGTGACGATAGGGACCCACTCTCTGCTCTGCTGTTCCCTTGTGCCTTTTCCTATCAGGCTCAGAGAGGGCTGCCCTCAGCTTCTTCTGAGCTCTGCCATTTGCAAGCAGCTCCTGTCAGCTCAGCAGGCATCGGACTCCCTTGGTGACTGCCATGTGTGTGCCCCTCCCTTTCATCACCGGCCATCTCTTAGCCTGTGTGAGTCCCACTGGACATGTAAAGCTTAGACCACTTGTAGGGGTCAGCTGGAGAGAATGTCCCCTCCTCGCCCTCACATCCCGTCCTGTCTCCCACCTCCTCTACCTCTGTCATCCCGGAGACGAAGATAACTTCATTTTGAGGCAGGAGAAATGAGGCTTGGCTGTTTCATTTGATGAAGAACAAATGTTGAGGCAGAAAACCCATCAACTTTGACATGTAGCCAGCTCTAGAGAGAGCTCTATTACGTTGGCCCCAGATATATTATAAAATAGTTATACTATGTTTGTAATTTCTATAGCTTCCCAGTTCACTGCCCTGGCAGTCAGGACATCTCTTGATCATCCCATTTTATGGCCTCAATGTCCATGTGTAGGTGGGTTTCAAGGGCAATGGTGCTTGAAGAACTAAGCACGCTGTGTGTCCGGGTGACTCCATTCAGAAATGGGTTAGTAAATGTAGTTTTGAACTAGTTGGGTTGAAAGCGTTCGGATAAGACTTTTCACACAATAGACTGTTAGGTGAACACTGGGCACATAGGTCTATTTAAATATTGAGACCAGTGTTCCTTCTCTAACCCTTAATCCAGCCTCAAGGAACCACCGTAAGAACAGAGCCCATGGCGCCTTGCTGAGAAAGCCCACAGTTCACGTTCTGTTTTGTGTTTCCGCCTCCACCCCTCTGTTCCTCATCTATGACCTTAGAAGTTTTGGATTAGCATACAAATGTGTTGTTTTGCATTTGAAATTCTGTGAGCCACGCGGAAGAAGGGGCCAGGGGCCAGAGGCTGTGATCGCAAATGTTTATCATCCGTCGATTCCAGTTTTAGAAGCAAACTTTGGCTGCTCAGCTTGCTGGTGGAGCTTGCACAGAGGGTGGATTTCACGTCTGGGATGGTTCCCTGCCACCTCCAGTGCTCACTTCAGCAAAATGTGCGCATTCTCCAAAGACAGTAGGATGTTTTCCAGGCAATTATGAAGGACCTTTGCCTCTCATTGTAGGGGGAGTGATACTTTTATCATCCCTTGTTGGCTGTGAATTTTAATGCTAATAAAAGCTACTTTAGTTAAGGTTTTGCTGTGTGTGTTAAGCTCTGGTGTTGTTCTCCTGCCAGTTTGTAAGTCTGGTTCAACTCCCTGAAGGACCAAGTGAAGGCAGTTTCACTTTAATTCTTTTCAGACAAGGTAGCTCTAACCAGATGTTTAATAGCACTTGCTCATTGCATGTGTGTGTGTGTGTGTGTGTGTGTGTGTGTGTGTGTGTAAGTGCAGGTACACACACATGCTGTGGCAAGCATGTAAGAAGGGAGGACAGCACTCAGGAGTTCTTCTTCCTGCCATCTTGTCAGATCTAGCTCAAGTAACTGGGCATGATAAGCAAGCACCTCCCTCTACCTGCTGAGCCACCACACTACCCCAACTCCGGATATTCTTGAAGGCGAATGAAAACCAAAGTATGAGAAACCAGGCTGCCCATGAACACATTTCTCTGGTTTGAATATTCATGAGCTCCAGGACAAGGCTGCCTGCTGGCTGCTCATGCGTTGAGCAGCCTGAATAGATTGTTAGGCTTGTTAGCTTGTCACCACCCTTGCATCCTCTGTTGACGCTCCATGACCTGTTGAGTCCTAGATTGCTAGGTCCGTAGCTGGTCGCATGCCTTAGTTCTACTGTTGAGGGCTCACTGGCTGAGAGCTGGGAGTGGACCCAGATGTCCCACATGATGCTGCCCTGGGAAGCTCATGAGCAGGTTTTAAGTTAATACATTTGCCATAGAGGTAAGGCAGGCTGTAGACTTCATTTCTAAGTCATGTAATTGGGAACTCCTCTCTGTTCCTTGAGGTCACCGTGCCCTCAGCAGAGCTCAGCCTCTCTAAGCCTTCAGGCTCCCTTGTATAACATGTAATGTTACCATGAGGGTTTGAAGAGAAAGTACAATGGATGTATTTTGGAAACCTCTAAGTACCTTGTAACTGTGACTGGTATAATTTTTTAATAACCCTGTTGATCTGTCACAGCCTCCACTGGGTCCAGCTGTCAGCCAGCCAAATGATCCTGATAAGTACAGCCCTGAACCAGCTCCCAAGGACCGTGTGCATAAAGGGAGCCACAGGAGGCAGAGATGCAGTGGTTCTCGCTCTTGGAAGGGTTGGCTGACAGGCTTGGGTAGGGGTGCCGTGAAAGGGAGTGAGTCAGGGCTGGCAGAAACGTAAGAAGCCTGTTAGAGTCCTTATTCTGGTGTTTGTTTATTTGTTCGTTTGTTTCAAGACAGGGTTTCTCTGTGTAGCCCTGGCTGTCCTAGAACTCACTCTGTAGACCAGGCTGGTGTTGAACTCACAGCGATCCATCTGCTGCTGCCTCCCAAGTGCTGGGATTAAAGGCATGGGATTAAAGCCACGCCCAGCTTTGTTTACACATTTTTCTAGCCACAGTATTCCTGGTGAATTCAGGGTACTCATAGGACCCACCTCTGTATTAAGAAATATGTATATTGGATTCTCAGTATCTGTGGGGTCCACACCTATGAATTTAAAGTTTTTTTCCAAATTGTATGTCTGGCCTTGGGAAATAGCTCATTCCACAGAGTGCTTGTGAGGCCACACTGTGACCTGAGTGTGATACCCAGAACCCACATGAAAAGCCAGATATGATGGCACTGGGAAGGCAAAGGGAGGATCCCCAGGGCCAACAGGCCAGCCAATGGACTTGAATGAGCAAGCTCCCAGTTCAGTGAGGAACCCTGTCTCAAAAAAATAAGGCGGAGGGTGATTGTGGAAGACACTGAAAAATAAGGCGGAGGGTAGTTGTAAGAGACATTAGATATCAGCCTCTGGCCTCCACATGCATGTGGACACACATTTCCACCTACACATGAACACATACACATCCACTCACCAAACACACACACTCGCCTCTCTCCTCCCCCACACTCACTCTCTCTCCCGTCTCTCTCACACACACTCACTGTCACACATCCTCACACACTCACTCTCCCTTTCACACGCACACTCACATACTCTCACACACTCTCATGCACCCACTCTTTCACACTCCCTCTCTCCCTGTCTTTCTTTTACACACACACGCACACACATGCACACACACTCTCTCACACATATACATACATACATACATACATACATACACGTTGCATGTAGAGTGAACGACTTATGGATATTATTTTGTACTTAATATTCTGTAGACAAAAATTACAGCTGGTATTAGCTATTGCAGATAGAGATAATTTACAGTATATGGGAGAGGGAGAAGAAATAGGTAAATTCTATGTAAACACTCCATCATTTAATGTAAAGAACTTGAGCTTAGTAGATTTTAATATCCAAAATGACAGGACCCATGCTCCTGGAACCAGCGCTTCTACTTCTAGAGCACCAATTTTTGGACTTGAATAAGGTGGAAGTGGGTAGAGGGAAGAATCTGGCTGCCTGCCTTCCTTCCCTCCCTCCCTCCCTTCCTCTCTCCCTCCCTCCCTCCCTTTCTCTCCCCCTCCCTCCCTCCCTTCCTCTCTTCCTCCCTCCCTCCCTTCCTCCACCCTGCTAGTGTCAATGAGGATGGATGCGGCAGGCACTTCTCAGGGCCTGTGCTTGGCAGTGTTAGAAGGGAATGCTGAGGGAATTCTTACACGCATGCTTCTTTAAGCCACCTCGCCACAGCGTCCGGGTTTACGTTGTTAATCCTTCATCCCAGTTAAAATGAGCCCCTCACTGGCTCCTAAGCCCCATGGCTCACCTCTTTTGTCCTCAGGTTCTCTTCTTGTCTAAATCCCCTCCCAGCCCTGCAGCTTTCTCCTGTTCCCTCCAGTAACAGCCAGTTCTACCATGGGGCACAGCACTCAGAGTGTCCTGTCTTGTGTTCAGTTTGGTTTATGAAAACATTTGTCCCCAGGCTGTAAACTCTTCAAAGGTAAGGACCAGCTTGTCTCCTGAGTTCATATTTGTCTCACACAGCGTTGGAGAGAAAAAATAGCTAGATGTGTTATCTGGAGTTGGACAGCTAGGACTTTGAAAGCATGTCCTGTCACTTACGAGCTGTATGACTTTGGGCACATTATTTCACTTCTCTGAGCAACTTTCTTCATTTATAAAGTAGCTGTGATGCTTTATAATAATTATGTAGCACTGCTATAATTAGTGCTCCTCCGAGGGGCAAGGGCCATGGCTCTGCTGGCGGAGTACTCGCCTAGTGTGCGTGAATCAGGCCCTGGGCTTGATCCTCTGCACGCACCGGCCATCCTTGCACTCCAGAGATGCAGGCAGGAGGACCAGAGGACCAGGCTCGAGGTCGTCAAGGCGACATAGAGGATTCAAGGCCACACTGGGACACTGAGACCCTATTTTTAAAAAGTCAGATTTAAAAAAAAAAAATCAATCAATCAAATGGTTTACTGAGCACACACATTAGGTACTATACTGGGTCCCAGATCCTGGGAGCTGATGTAGAAAAGACAGGTAGCCCTCCACCTTTGCACTTATATTTTATATCTCTGTGCTTTAAGAACCAATGAGAAAACGGCCAGCAAACAGTGTATAACCGTGACCATGGTGAGGAAGGAAACGACCGTAGGAGAATAGCTGGCAGAGGTCCTTTTATCTGGGACACCAAGGCCTTGTTGGGACTTTACTTGAACAGATACTGAAGATGAATAGGGCTTTGCCAGGAGGAACGCTCCGGGCGGAGAACAGCATGCTCATGAGGCCCGGGGCAAGGAAGAGCTTAGTGTACCCGAGATCTGGAAGGAAGCCAGTGTGGTAGTGTGGCAGAGGGACCGAGGGACTAGTTCCCATGCCCGCAGGGTGAGCAGCTACCTTTATGGTCCCGGTAGCATGGCCCACAACTGGCCAGTAGCTCTCCCTCTTTGGCTTCCCTTTGAGTCAGGACTTAGAGTGTCAAAAGCAAAATGGTAGGCACTGTGAAATGGGTCTCATTTATTGGGTAGGATTAGAAATCAATTGTTTCATAAAATTGGATTTTTTTTTTAAACCAAGCCTACTCCTGGAAGTGCCAAAGACTGTTATTTTTAATGAAAATTTTTTCCTAAAATTTCTTGGCCTTTTTAGTCTATTGTATGACCCTTGAGCATTGAGAGGCTGGATCGGGCTATTCATTCTGGAGAAACTCCATTCTCCCTGCAGTATCCTGCCCCTTCCTGCCCCCCCTACCCCCCACCCCCTCCACCCCCTAACCCCCACGCCTCTAGGGGCACCATTCCCCGCGTTTACTTTGTTTCCTCCATAAGCTAAGAAAACAGGTTTTGGTAAATTAAATTGGAATGGTGGCATGCAGTTTGCTTGGCGGTCCAATGCATAACTTAACTCATAGCTCCCAAACACACACATTACACTGCACCAGAGGTCTGCACCACTTCCTTTCCCAGAGTGCCCTGCTCCTCCGAGGATCTAAATAAATGCAGGGTTGCTCTCATAACAATGGGCGTTGGGATTAGGAAACTGGTTTGTAGATTTAAAAACAAAAATCCTTGTCTCCCTAGCAGTAGGAAAGCAAGAGTAAAGTATTGCTGAGTCACAGAATTGCAGTGCTCAGGGACCAGACATTACCGCTGCAGCGCCCTTCCCCCACCGTGATGTTAGGCAGCATTGCGCCCAAGTTGCACAGGGCTCCTGGCAGGGCTGAAAATAAACCCAGGCCGCCTGGTTATTAGCCCAGTGTTCTCCCTACATCTTGCCTCTCAGAGAACTCTGAGTAATTAAATCGATTTAGAAAACTTGTATTTGTTTTCAATGTTTAATTTTTTTCATTTCTAAAATTAGTTTCCCCATTTACCTGGAACATCTGTGATCTTATTTCTGGCCGTGTTTTCTGATCCTAGCAGTGCCTCTTTTAAAAGAACTACATTCTGTAAGGATCGTCTTCTTGCCTGTGAAAGCGTCAACCGTGTTGTGTTGCAGACCTTCCCTGCAGTCACACGTCCTGTCCCTGTGTCCTCCGTTGGAAATTGGAAGAGTAACTCTACATCCCTCCTTGTCTTGGTCAGCCCACTTGTGAAAGCTATGCCCCTGGAGTCTCAGCCCTGTGGGTGGAGGAGGAGGATTCATTTTTACCCTCAAGGAAATGGATTCCCAAGAGAGAGAGGATTTGTCTTCTTTTCTCACGAGTTGGCTACTGGGGTTGGCTGGATGCACATTTATTTGTAGCACTGCCCTCCCGTGCACGGTGCCAGGCATCTTCTATAGGATGTGCAGCTTTAATGTTTACATTTCTGCAGGAGAGAAGTCTGTTTATAGAACCCGAGTGCACAAACTCAGAGCCTGTGGAGCCCTGCTTCTCCCCCCGGGGGCTCTGCACAGGCTCTGGCACACGCATGATGGGGACACAGAAATAGTCAGCCTTTTGCAGTTATGATTTCTGCAGCCGCAGATTCAACTAATTTTGAATTAAAAGTTTTCAGAGAAAAAATTTTTGCCTGTATTGAACACATACAGATGGTTTTTCTTGTCATTATGTCCTTGGTAACTCAATGTGACTTTTTATTATACTTAGCACTTACATTTTAGTATAAGTAAGCTAGAGGTGGTTTAAGGTACAGAGACTATGTGAGGGCTATGTGGAAACACTATGACACTGGATGTAAGGAACTCGAGCATCATGGATGTGGCACCACCAGGGGTCCAGGAAGCCATCCCCCCGCAGATACTGAGGGAACATGGTTTGTTGAAGGAAGGCAAGTTTGTGGTCTGCCACCACTGCATTCTCCTCTTTGGTTGCCAGGGGAGACTGTTCCTGACTGTCAAATGGCAGAACCATCCACAAGTGCCTCAGCCTGCAGCCCACTCTGGTGAGCTGGACTCCTGGCACTGGGGCACGTGGTCATTCTGTCAGTATTTGACTTTCAAATCAAGTGTAACTAGATAGGCACAAATTTCTTATAACTGAGTTTTGCCAAGCTATGTGACTCTTTGGACCAGCCTCAAATTCTCCAAGTTTATAGTAACAGTGACTTAATTAGGCTTCCAGTTTAATTAGGTGTGAAGATGAGGTTATTTCTGTGAAGGATGTTGTGTTTTGTGGGTCTTTCTCCACCTCTGCCAGAAGCACAGATTATACACATGACTACAGAAGTGGGCACTGAGTTACCCATGGTCTCAAGTGTGTGGGCCTTCCCAGCCAAGACAGCAGGAAGTGAGCGAGAGAGGCTTGTATCACCAGCTCTTAGCCGGACAGCTTCAGAGAACGGAGTAACAGGCCGTCCCCTACTTCCTAGAGCAGTTAGAAAGGGTTCCTGAAAATCTGTTCCACAGTCAGATGATAAACACTGTTGCTGTCCGCCAGTGGCTTCCTAGTGCCCAGAACTCCCCTAGTTCCCAAAGTTCCAATGGGGTCAACCCAAAGCTCTGAAAGTGACAAGGAAGGGTAGACCAGTGCTTCTGTGAATGACAGGGTGAGGAAGTGAATTAAAATCTGCCTTCCCAGCCAAGACTATACAGAGAAACCCTGTCTTGGGCTCTCTGAGCCTGGCCTTAGCCTTCTGAGGCATCTGTCTGTTAGGAAAAAACTACTATGGGGGATGGATGGAGAAGTGGCTCAGTGGTTAAGGGCACTTGCTGCTCTTAAAGACCATCCGAGTTGAATTCCCAGCACTACACTGGGCGGCTCACAATCCACCCGGAAATGCAGAACTGAAAGCAATAAAAAAGAATGTGTCCCCATAACTTCTGCGGCTCGTGTTTTATTATTTTATGGATGTGGTTATTTTGCCAATACATGTGTCTGTGTGCCACATGTGTGCCTGGTGCTCACATAGGCCAGAAGAGAGTGTTGGGAGCTGGTGTTACAGATATTTCTGAGTTGCCGTGTGAGTGTTGGCAATGGAACCTGTGCTGTTCATATTTTAAATGGAATTCCTCCAGATTTATTTTTCCATAAAGAAGGATTATAGAACAGGTTTTCATGGATAACACAATACAAGGTCATTTCTCCAGTCATATGGATAATCCATGGTTCTGTCAGAGGTGAAGAAAGACTCAGGCTGGCTTTGAACTTGTGATCTTGCTGTGTGTCTACTTTGCAAGTGCTGTGATTACAGGCACATCTCACCAGACACCTGATGAGATCCTTACTTTATCTTGCTGATTTGAAAACTCTCAATGCTTCGTCACAGTGCCAGTATTTTATCCAAGTTCTTGTCAACTTTCTCTTTGGAATGTTAATACATGATTTTAAACCAGTCGAAGTAAATCCTCATGGCTTTCGCGTTTTGTATCACTTTTAGCCGAAGTTGTCTTAGGATTGTAAATGCACTCACTCAGTTCTAGCGTGCTTTGCTCCATTCAGACTGTGAGGGAAGTTAGCAATCAGCATTTTCCTTCTTCCCCCTACTCCTTTGCCTCTGACAGGAAGTGCTAACCTTGTCATCTGCTAAAAGGGACCTCGTCCAGTTCTACTCTCACTTGTGTCCATTGATCTGTCTTGTCTGTTCCTAGGCCAGTAGCAGGGACAGGAAATTAATGAATCTCTCTGGAGGCTGCCATCATTTCATCTTCATTTGCTTCCGGAAGAATGAAGCTGGTTTTGTGTCAGGCTGGCTGGAACCGCTGGCTGCTGGGCTTCCTACACTGAGTGTATGACAGGTGGTCTCCTCGCTGCCTGCTCTCTGCTTCCTCTGGACACTGGTTTCCGCCTGTTGATAGAGAAACAAAATAGTTACAAAGTTAATTTTTTTTTTTTTTTTAATTCTGCCCTTTTTCTAGAGCACACATTTGGTTGGCCAAACAGCTCCTGTTCTCTTTGTGGTGAATTATTTACCTCTTCGGGATTCTAGGTTACAGTGCACTTCAATTCTCCTTACATTGTAGGGACGTCTGTACAACTAACATGCAACTGGAAACAATGTATTTTAAATCAGGGTCTTGTTACATGACTGGAGATGCCTCAGCCTTCAGAGCGCTGTCACAGGTGTATGCCACCACACATGCCCACGATGCCTTTTCTTTTATAATAGTGCTTGAGATAGACATTCATCTTTTGGTTTGCTACCCTCCCTACTCCTAAACATTATGATGTAGTTTGGGATTTGACTTCTAGAATATTCAGTATGAGTACTGTTAGCGCTTTGAAGTTTTAGTAAAATAATAATTCTCTTTGGAGTTTTTTTCCTAGCCATAAGCTTTATTCTGTGCGTGTGTGCGTGTGCACACACCCACACACACATTTTATTCCTTCTTGATTAGAATAAGCTAATGTGTTGATTATTTTCAGCTCTTTATCCTACTGAAAGTCATCCTGGGCTGCTGATAAATAATTTATGACCTTGTCTCAGCCTCCTTTGGGTCTTTCAAGAAGAAATTCCATTTCTCAAGCATCAGACATTTTTCCTTTCTGGTGTTTTTATTCTCTTTCTGATTTAAGGGTAACTTGATTTATTCTGACCTTGAATATTTTAATGAGCATTTATTAGCACTTGCTGTATACTTAGCTCTACTTGGTGATATTAATGGCATTTTACTTGTGTTTTCTGTATCAACCACTTGTCTTGTTGCTTACAAACACCTGACAGAGTCACTTAGAGAAGGAGGGGGATGGGCTGGCCTTATCACAGTTTGAGGGTGCATTCCCATCATGATATGGGAGTCGTGGGTAGCAGGAACTTCACTGCATTGCATACCAGTCAGGAGGCATAAAGAAAGGTGGTGCTCTGGGCTGGAGAGATGGCTCAGTGGTTAAGAGCGCCACCTGCTCTTCCAGAGGTCCTGAGTTCAATTCCCAGCAACCACATAGTGGCTCACAACCATCTATAATGTGATCTGATGCCCTCTTCTGGCCTATAGGTGTACCTGTAGGCAGAGTACTGTATACATAATAATGAATAAATAAATCTTTAAAAAAAAAAAAAAAAAAGAAAGGTGGTGCTCAGCCTGCCTTCTCCCCCCTATGCAGCCCTAGCTGCACGTGACTCTTCCCACCTCTCTTAACCTAGTCTAGAGGTGTAGCCAAGATGAGACCAAATCCCACCTTGTTGGCAGGCAAGGTTAACCCTCGCAGTTAGTTCCCTGGATAGTTTTCAGAAGACCAGCATCTACGTTCCTGTGTTCCACCTATGCAGCCGCCTTCTACCATCTGTTCCCTCATCTGTCTTACATCTTATGTCTGTGTATACAGATCTTCGTTTGTACCACATCGTGTGATGTCTGCTATTAAGAATTCATGACAGAGAGCAGGGGGTATAGCTCTGTGCAGAGCACTTGCCCGGCACATACAAGGCCCGTTCTCCAGTACCCAGCACTGCATTACAATAAAGGGGGCGGGGATTTGGTAAGTTGAAAAATATGTGAATAGTCTTTTTAAAAATTTACTTTTATGTGCATTTGTGTTTTTCCTGCATGTATGTCTGTGAAGGTGTCAGATCTTAAAATTACGGACAGCTGTGAGCTGCCATGTGGGTGCTGGGAATGGAACCCAGGTCCTCTGGAGGAGCAGTCAGTGCTCTTAACCGCTGAGCCCTCTCTCCAGCCAGGGAATAGCCTTAATACAAGAAATGGCCATATGAGCTTTGAGAGTAAAACCCAGAAAGAGACCACACTGAGCATCGGTAGTTATGGACTAGAACAGCCAGCTCTTTCAGAAAGATTGCATGTAGCTACCTTCAGATCTTTCCCAGGTTCAGTCCCTTCCTTGTGACTTCAGAAGGAAACATCCAAGCTGTGTGAGCTAGCTCATGCCTGTAATCTCATTACTCAGGAGGCAAAGGCAGGAGATTCATGAGTTCAAGGCCAGCTTGCACTAAAGCAAGACACTGTTTCAAATACATGTATTAGTATACATAACATCCAAACACAGTTGTTGGGTATTTCTTTCTTTTTGTTTGTTTGGTTTTTCAAGACAAGGTTTCCCTGTGTAGCCTTGGCTGTCCTAGACTCGCTTTGTAGACCAGACTGGCCTCAAACTCACAGAGGTCCGCCGGCCTCTGCCTCCCAAGTGGTGGGATCACAGGTATGTGTCACTGCTCCTGGCTTCATTTTCAAGAAATGTCTCCTCAGTTTTCAAACAGTTTGAGTATGATGGGCTGGCATGTAGTTACCGTCTCTCCTATGCTTAGGGTTTGTGGGCTTATCTAATCTCTGGTTTTATAGTCTTAATCAAAATGAAAGAATTTATCTGCTTGGTTTTTGAGGTGGGGTCTTACTATGTAACCTTGGCTAGCCTGGAGCTTGCAGAGATCTACTGTCTTGGCCTCTTGAATGCTGGGATTAAATCTGAGGCTATTTCTTCTTTTCCCTCTTGTCTCTACACTCCAAATCTTCTCTCGTATATCTGTGCAACCATCTGTGTGTCGGTTAGATGGCTTGACGTTGGGCTCTGGGCTTCTGTGTTCATTCTCCCTACATGCGCCTCTCTCTGTTTGTATATTGGTATTTCTTCCAAGTTCTTCTTTGTGTTGGTATTATCTATAGTGTCTAACCTCCATTCGATTCTATCCTTGCTTATTTTTCATTCTTAGGTCTACAAATATGGTTTGGGCACTTTCCCGTTCTCTTCTCTCCTTCTCTTCACCCCTTTTCTTCTGTTAGACATGTTCGACATGTGTCCCTGTGTAGCACAGGATGACTTCAAACTTGAGATTTTTGTGCCTCCACCTCCCAGGTGCTGGTGTCACAGGCCTCTGCCAGCACAGCCAACAGATTTGAGGTTTTAAAATATACATTTTTGGTGTCTTTATTTAACACAGCCAACCTGCTCTTTAATTCCTGAGCATCTGGAGTACAACTTTAACTGTTTTGAAGCCAGGCATGGTGGCTCATGCCTGTAATCCCAGCACTCGGGGAGACAGAAGCAGGCAGATCTCTGTGAGGTCGAGGCCAGCCTGGTCTACAAACCACGTCCAGGTTGCCACAGCTACATAGATAAATTGTATCTTGAAAAACAAACAAACAAAAAACAAAGCAAAACAAAACAAAAATCCCCTAATTCTATTATTTGTATTTCTGAGTAATTTTGATTTTTCTTTTCATTACTGGTTGTTTTCTTTCTTTTTTTTTTTTTTTAAGATTTTTTTATTTATTACATATACAGTGTTCTGCATGCATGTACACTAGAAGAGGGAACCAGATCTCATGATAGATGGTTATGAGCCACATGTGGTTGCTGGGAATTGAACTCAGGACCTCTGGAAGAGCAAATGGTGCTCTTAATCACTGAGCCATCTCTCCAGCTCCCTACTGGTTGTTTTCTTACTCTTTGTATGCCTGGCTTTTTTTTTTAATTGAATCTTGGATATTGTGGGTTTTTTATAAGATTTATTTTTATAAATTTTAATTATGTCTCTGTGTGCGTGTGTGCATGCGTATGTAGGTTCCCACAGAGGCCAGAGGCATCAAATCCCCCTTGAGTTGGGATTGTGAACCATCTGACACTGGGGCTAGGACTGAAACTCAGGTCCTCTGGAAGGGCAGTACAAGCTCTCAACCACCAAACCATCTCACCAGCCCAGAATATTGTAAATTTTATTTTGATGGGACTTAAGCATTTTTGTATTATAAATATTCTTTTTTAATTAGACATTCACTTATTAATTCATATGCATGACTACCCATGCATGTGGGGAAATCAGAGGACAACTTGTGGGGGTCCATTCTCCCCTTTCAGCATGTGGGTGCCAGGGAATGAACTTAGACCCTCACACTTGGTGCTAATGCTTCACCTACTGAGGTATCCTGCTATCCCTGTCAATATCCTTGACCTTTGTTCTGGGTCAGTTTTTCTACGCGCTACAGCAAAATTTTCTAAGTGCTCAGTCCCCTTGCTTGCCGTGTGAATGTTTTCTGTGATTCTGGAAAAAAAGAGTTGGTGGTAGTTCTGTGCGGGGTCCAGATACTGGCCTCTCTGGACCTGAGAATTGACTCGTGGCTCTCCAGACTTGGCTGGCTGGGACAGCCCTGTTGCTGTAACCCAGTGTCACAGCCTGAACAACTCAAAGAATAGATGTGTCCTCCACTCACAGCTGTGGGTACCGGGAAGCGTAAGGGTGCCTGGTGATGGCTTCTGGCTGCATTGCAGCACGCAGATCACCATCGCGTGATGAAACGGGGCAAGCACACCGGCTTACAAGCTCTTCCTATTCTTAGGGAGCTTCTCCCTCCCAATTCTTACTACCTCCTACAAGAGCTCACAAGAATGTGGTCAAACCGCCACAGGTCCTCGAGAGTTCTCTTCTGGGCATCTCTCACCTCTCTAGTCTTCTACCCTGTGACCTCTGACCTTTGGTTTCCCCACAGTAACATGGCTTCTGGTGTCCACACACTACCGGTCTCATTTTTTCAATTTGGGAAACCTCTGGGTCCAGTATAGGTTCCCTTTCTAGTACAGTGACCTGGAAATTCTAGGCAGTGAGCTGTATACTTTGTAAGACCCTCTGGTCATCTCCTTTTGCAGATCATTATCTTTCACCTCCTGGTGTGTGGTAGCTAGAAAACTTGTTTCACACAGTCTTGTTTCTGCAGGGTTTTCCTGGGAGGGTAAAAGTACCTGTCATCCCGCTGGCCAAAAGCAGAAAGCCCCCTCTAAGAGCAGAGAGCTTATTATTACTGTGGGGAATTAAATAGATTTGCCCTTAGATCCCCTTCTTCATCTTTTTTAGGGCTTCTCAAATTGTTCTTTTTTGTTTTTTCTTTTTTGTTTTTCGAGACAGGGTTTCTCTGTGTAGCCTTGGCTGTCCTAGACTCACTTTGTAGACCAGCCTGGCCTCGAATTCACAGCGATCTGCCTGCCTCTGCCTCCTGAGTGCTGGAATTAAAGGTGTGTGACACCACGCCCAGCCCCCCCCTTTTAAAAAAAGATTTATTTATTTATTATTTATACAGTATTCTGCCCGCATGTGTGCCTGCCTGCACAAGAAGGAACCAGATCACATTATAGATGGTCGTGAGCCGCCATGTAGTTGCTGGGAATTGAACTTGGGACCTTTGGAAGAGCAGACGGCACTCTTAACCTCTGAGCCATCTCTCCAGCCCTCTCAAACTATTCTTAAAGAAAATGGGTTGCTCAGGAATGATAGTATATGCTTTTAATCCCAGCACTAGGAAAGCAGATGAGTTCAAGACCAGCTTGGTTCACAAATTGAGTTCCAGGCCAGCCAGAGCTACACAGTGAGACCCTTAAGAAAAAGAAAAGAAAGAAAATGGAAAATAGATTCCATGTTTATTGAGCACTTCCCATACACGTGGTTTAAATATAGTGGTTCCATCTCTGCACCAGATAACCTTCAGACCCAGTGACAGGAATAATATAGAGGAATAATACAGAGAGTGATTGGCGGGGGGGAGCCTCTTGGTGTCAACCTCTGGACTCCATGCATGCACATACATGAAGATGTACACACACATACACATAAATATTTACATAACACACACACACACACACACACACACACGCCTTACTAATGATATGTACATCTGTGTACTGATTAGAGTCTACAGCCTTTTGCTTACTAAGGACAAGTTGTCCAACCTTACCTGACATGGTGTGCCATCCCTGTGAAGGAGTGGGGCTGACTCTGTACCCTTGGTGCCCGTGCCTGTCCTAGTGCTTTCTGTTGCTGTGATCAACACCACAACCAAAAGAAGCAACCAGGGAAGGAAAGGATTTATTTGATCTTACAACCCCTCAGCCCACAGCGGAGAGAAACTAAGGCAGGAACTCAAGCAGGAGCTTCAAGGCAGGAACCGACGCCGACCACATGCAGCTACCTTACGTGTACAGCTGGGGGACCACCTGCTCAGGGCTGGCATCGCCCACAGGGAGATATGCCCTCGTCCATCTATGAACAGGGATGAAGATGCCCCATAGACACACCCACTGGCCAGGCCGATCCATGCAATTCTTCAGTTAAGGGTTCCTTTCCCCAGGTGTGTCTAGTTGGTGTTAAGTGACACACACTAGTCAGCATAGCTTGTAGTCTCCTGGATTTGCCTCCTTTCCATGGGAACTTGTTTTGTTTTCCTGCCTGAGCTCTGGTCATGCTGTCAGATCTGGTTTCATTTTCTCTCTCAATGTCAGACTGTAATAAGTATGTTTAAGTATGAAATATCACAGATGAGTACATTTTATGTAGTAGATGAGTGTCTCAATGAGCTTGTATATTTTCTTTTTTTAAAAAAGATTTATTTATTTATTTTACATGTGTTGGTGTTTTGCCTGTATATATGTCTATATGAGGGCATCAGATCTCCTGGAACTGGAGTTACAGACAGTTGTGAGCTGCCATGTGGGCGCTGGGAATCGAACCCGGGTCCCCTGGAAGAGCATCCAGTGCTCCTAACCGCTGAATCATCTCTCCAACCCCTTACCTTGTACATTTTCAAAAGCAAATGTTAAATGGCTAATGAGAAGGATGGGACAGGAGGTCAAGGGTAACAGAAAACCACATTACAGTTACTAAGTCTGGCCTGTGCCTTCCAGGGAGCTCTTACCATAAGCTAGGTCAGTTCCTGTTTTCGTACCTTACTTGAGGCTGAGGCTGCCAGTGGCATCCAGTGACCCTTGTTCCTAGACTGAGCAGTAAGATGTGGTGATGTGTGTTCACGCCTGAGTCATGTGTGCAGAGGATTGTATAAGAAGTGCAAAGCACAGGTCCTGGTTGTCTCAACTTGCAACACTGTGGTCTGATGAGGAAAACCAAGAACTCCAGCGCAGTGGTTAATGGGAGTTTTCATTTATTCGAGTCAGTTGTTGCAACCAGACCCTCTCTTGGGGGGAAAACCCCTCATGTTTAGGTGATGGTCAGAACACGTGGTAGCCCTGGCTAGCCCTGCTCCTCTTCAAGGGATTAGATGCTGTAATTTCAGGTGCTGCCTTGTCTCCCAAGAGAACATGTGGTCTTGCTCGGTGTGAGACATCTAAGGCACACTGGTGTGTCATTCTTTAAGCTTCTGCTTCCCAGAGTCTCCAGCAGCCCTGTTTTCCTCAGATGCTCAGCATGTCTGTATATCAATAGGCCTTCTGTCCCTCCGCGCCTTCTAGCTCGGCCTGAGCATCTGAGAGTTAAGCAGCGTTCACTGAGCAAGCCCTGTGTGTACGGCGCTAGTACTATTTATGGAGAGCGTTCAGCAGGGCCTTTTGACCTCAAAGGCATTTTCCATCCAGAAGGGAAATAGCACAGACAGACTCAGAAGCCCAGTCAGGAGGACCACAGGGAAAATTAGGAGATAAGTGAGGCGGTTTGTGCTCCGCGTTCCTTCTCTTCCAGCGTCTCTGTTGGGATTGGTGGTTGGAGTGACCAAGTAGCTGGCATTGGGCCGTTTATAGGCATGCTCTATTTTGAGATGGGGGTTGTGGCTTGGGACGGATATGTTATAATCATTTTCAACAGATGCTTATTGAGTGTTCACAGAGAGCACCCCTCCCTGCTGGAAACGGGCTCCCATTTGGGAAGGCTGGACATGTTGAGGGTGCGTAAGTGGAATTGCCTATTTCTCCCTAAAAAAAAAAAAAAGCACAAACGACAACCTTTGCAGATGTATATACTGGGCTACAATGGAGCAGGGCTTAGAGTGGTGGCATGTGAGGGGAAAAGGAAGGGCCTTCATTTTTGTTGTTTATGCATATATATGTGTATATATATCATGTAATTTCTGTACACTTACAAGTCTTTTCAAATGACAATAGTGCCTAGGTTGAATTATTTTGTTGATTTGATAAGTGATAAAGGTGGCGCTGGGCGCGGTGGTGTACATCTTTAATCCAGCACTTGGGAGGCTGAGGCAGGCGGATCTCTGAGAGTTTAAGGCCAGCCCGGTCTACAGAGCTAGTTTCAGGACAACCAGGACTGTTACACAGAGAAACCTGGTCCCGAAAAACCAGGAAAAAAACAAAAACAAAAACAAAACAGATTAAACATTAACCTGGACTATCTCTGTGTGGTAAATTATGAATGACTTTATTTCCTTTATTGTACTTCCTTATATTGTTTACATTTTCTATGATGAATGTATATTATTTTACAGATAGAAGATGGAAATATTTGAGTGAAAAATGTCTCACAGAGATGACTGTTACTTTCTTTTTACATGTTTTCTGTATTTTAGATGTAATATACCATCTTTTCCTGTTTTGTTTCCCAATTCCCAGTGCAGCCCCTATATGGCTTATTACTAATCTCTGTTATTGTTGGCTAGGCACACAAGACAAAGCCATTCACTTCGTGCTTCTGCCTCCCGTCATCTTAGCAGTTCCGCCTGGAAGCAGGAGAAAGCCGACCCCTAACTATACAGCCGCACTGTGAAGACTGCTTAGCGAAACTCCAATTATGCCGATTGGGTTATAATTATGTCTGTCAGTGTGGGCTCTGATCTCTTGTTTTAAAGCACCCTAAGAATACTTTGCTGTGTCTTTATATTTAGTTCTGTTGGAGAAAGCAATTAGACTCCCCATCTCCCATCTGGTGCAGTGAAGCTAACTCATCTGCTTGGCTTACGTTGTAGGAGAGAATTGAAGTTTCCAAGTCATCTGTGATTTGGATGAAGTAGCTAAGTCCTGTCTCTCCCAAATTTTATTCTGGGAATCTGTGTCCCCTTGTAATTATGATCTAACTACACAGAAGAGCAGTAAAGGATCGGATGACCTATCAGAGAGCTCATCCCTGGGGAAGGCTAATTCGCCCTTTGCTAGCTGCCACCATTGCTGCTGCTCTTCCCTGTGGGATGAGGCCTCGTGATATGCCGTCCATGTTGAATTTCAACCAGTGTTGTCATTGTGGAGGACATGTTTAGGTGACATAGTATTGATATTTCTTGGTGCAACTCCTCGTCATATATAGAGGACACTGTTTCGTAGCGAATCCCCTGGTTCTCTGGCTTTTTGAATCTTTCTGCTTCCTCTGCTGTGATGGTCCCTGAGCCTTAGGGGCTGTGTTGTGGATGGATCTGTCAACAGGGGCGTCATGGCCAGGTATTGAGCAGCACTGAGGGGATTCAGCAGGACAGACTCTCTGTCTGTCTGTCTCTCATACACACTCTCTTTCTCTCTCTCTTCTCTCTGTCTCACACACACACTAACATACACACTTTCTCTCACATATTCCTCTCTCTCTCTCGCTCTCTCTCACACACACACACACACACACACACACACACACTCCTTCTCTCACACACCGTCTGTCTCTCTGTCTCTGTCTCTATCTCTCACACACACTGTATATCTCTCTGCCTCTCACACACACATTTGAAGAAGAGGTTGTGAAGTTGAGAGGGAGTGAGAGAGAGGGCGTGAGGAGGAGTGAGAGAGGGGAGAATATGAAACGGAAATTATGTAAATACAATACTCATGAATGACATTCTCAAAATAATAAATGTAAAAAGGTAATAAAGGTCTGAATTATTTGATGAAACCATGGACTGAAAGTGAGTGGATAACATTTCTAAATGAATTCCATTTTCTTTTCCTAACAGCATGTCTTTGATGACCTCAGTGGCTCAGTGTCTTTGTCCTGGGTTGGAGATAGCACTGGGGTAAGTAATATTCTAAACTCCTTCAATCTAGCAGGATGACATACTTCTTCCTAAATATCATTATTTTTGGAAAGTCTCTGCAACCTTAGTCACAGAAAAGGTGCATTGAAAGCAGTCTTAAGACTACTGTTGTACCCCTGCTCAGAGCTAGCCAATGGACAGTGCGTTCTCCACAGTTGTGTGGAGAGTGGGAACTGACTCTGACATTAACTCTGGTGCTCCCTATTTGACCACTTCTTCTTGGTGGGGAGGCTTGGTGACACTCAGAGAAAGAGTAAGGAGGCTACCAGGATGAGACCTGATAGGCTGTGATCATATGGTGGGGGAGGAGGTCCCCTTCTGCCACAGACCTAGGGGAGGGTTATAGGGTGAAAGAGGGAGGGAGGGGGAAAGGGAAGATACAAGTGAGGGGATAATAATTGAGGTATAATCTGAATAAATTATTTTTTTTTAAAAGAAAGACCACTGTTATAGCTGGGTATGGTGATGCACACCTATTATCCCAGCACTCAGGAGGCAGAGGCAGGCAAATCTCTAAGTTCAAGGCCAGCCTGGTCAACAAAGTGAGTCTAGGACAGCCAGGGCTACATAGAGAAACCGTGTCTTGAAAAACAAAAACAAAACAAACAATGGACTATTGTTACCCTGCTTGACAAGGGTGCAGGGGTGGAGTTGGGGATGGTGGACAGGTATCCCATTAATGCCAACATTGGTGTGAGGTACATGATAACAATGCCAGAAAACTATGAAAACACAGCTCTGATTCTGGAAAGCAAGTTATCAGGGCTGAGGAGATGCCCAACGAGTAACGTGCTTGTGCAAACATGAGGGTGTGAGTTTGGGTCCCCCTCACACATGTAAAGAGCTGCACATAGGTTGGAGAACGTTCCAGTAGTTAGGAGCACACAATTTTTGCAGAGGATCTGCTCCCTGTTCCTAGCACCCATGTCAGCAGGTTCACAACTGCCTGTGGCTCCAGCTCCAGGACATCCAATGCCTCTGTCCCCTGAGGACATGTGTCCAAATACCCCCACATAGGCAGACACACACACACACACACACACACACACACACACACACACACACAATTTTTTAAAAATTTAAAACAAACAGCTGGGTGTCATAGTACATAGTACACACAGTTTTTTAAAAATTTAAAAACAAACAGCTGGATGTCATAGTATATGCCTGTAATCCTACCACTGCTGAGGCAGAGGCAGGAAGACCCCCAGAACTCACCGGCCAGGTCATGTTGTCTAGTCAGGTGGTTGTCAAGTTCATTGAGAAAACCTATCTCAGAAAATAAGGCGAAAAGCAGTGGATGAAGATACTTACATTGGCCTGTTGCCTGCACACACACACACACACACACACACACACACACACACACACACACACACGTGCACACACGCACATGAACGTGGACAAACACATAAACCCTATACATAGACACATAAGTAAAACAAGTTGTTTCTTATAATTACCCTTTAAGCTTCCAGTAGAATTTCCTTAAGTATATGTCAGTTTTTCTCATTTTTGACTTCTGTGCCAATTTCTATGATTTATTCACTTAGCTAAGATAGTTGGTAACTGTAAAATTCCCCCACTTCCCCCTCCTCTCCCCTCCTCCCCCCTTCTCCGGAGACACAGTCTCATGTAGCCTGACTAGCCTTAACTTTACAACATGGCTTAAGTTGGCCTTGAACTCCTAAACGCCTACATTCACCCCCTAGTGCTGGAATATTACAAGGTGTGTGTACCTCCATGCCTAGCTTAGATTTCTTATTATATAGATTTTTGGGACCTCTGCACTAATTTTTCTAGAATCTTCTTCTCATGTATATTTTTTAATAGAAAAATAATTACTTCCAAAATGAATTCCAAAGAGAACTAGCAGGCTGGAGGAATAGACCCCCAGACATATGTGACACATACTAACCTCTGAGGGCAGAAAAAAGTGCAAGTATTTTATAATCATACAGATACAAATTAGATAAATCCTTCCTTTATTATATGTCCTTGAACATCCCTGACTCACTGCCTCAGGCATAAGCAATGGAAAGAGGCAGGGACTTCTCAGATCCTCACAAACCCGTGGTCCTTGGTCCTTCCTAGTTTTCGGATGCTTTGCATTACAAGTGCCTTTCATTTCTTACCAACAGAATGCTTTTGTCTCTCTACAGGTTATTCTCGTTCTGACGACTTTCCAAGTGCCACTGGTAATTGTGAGTTTTGGACAGTCCAAGTTATATCGAAGGTGAGACAGATAACAGATCTCCGGGATGCTTGACTAAGCAACACACTCGGACAAAGGTTCTATCTTTCCTTGTCACTGTAGTTCAACAGTTCATTTCAATCTTAAGCAGACTGTGATGCTTGGTCCACTTTTGGATGACAATTTAGCAATATAAAGAAAAATGAGAAGGGGCTTAGCTTGCAGGAGATGAGGTTGACCTGCGAGAGGGGTGGAATAACACAGGATAAAGGGATGCTTCTACAGGTGTGTGTGCCCATGTTAATCTCATGGACTCTTACTGTCAGGAAGGCAGTGTGGGTTTTCTGCATCTGTATGTTATGAACTATACACACACACACACGTGCACACACATATATCTTCCAAGCAAATCTTTATCTAATATTTTGGAGTCTAAACAGGTTATTCTTATATAAGATGGTGGGTGGTCATTTCTGCCTAATAAGGGGCTTCTTAGATCACCGTACCTCAGGCTACCTCACTACTACAGTTCACACTCGTGATGAGGGTGGGATGTGTGTCTATGGCAGTGTGTCTTCTGCAGCTGGGGTAGTAGGTTCTTTTCCTCAGCAGGATGGAGAGCAGCTAATGCTGAAAGGTAAATGATTACCTTCTTTACTGTATGTATCTATCCCATCTCCACCCAAGGAACATAAATGGATCACTAAATCCCAGCAGCCATTGCGGAAACACTACAGGAGCCAGGGGGCCTCTGGGAGCCCTACTGGGTTCCAACAGTTCTTCGCTTGCTTCTTCCACAGCTGGTATTGGCCCCTGTGCAGGGAGCTGACACTGAAGCTCTGAAATGCATCAACCCCAATCCCCTCTCCCACTAGGTATGATCGTTGCCTTCTGCCCAGGGGCCTGGAGCCCAAGCTTTCTATTCAGCACGCCAGTGGAGGCTTAAAATAAGCAAATACTCCTGTAGGCCAAGAAGGAGTCACATCTTGGAATTCCCAAAGCCTCATGAAGGCTGGGAACTGCATTAACTGGAAACTCTATAGTCGCTGGCCAAGTTACACACAGTAGGCAGGCGTAAGTGTTAATTGAATGGATGGATGGATGCCTTGACTTCTGTGAGGTTTTATACTGAGAAGGTGCTTTTATTTGTTTCTTATAGATTGTCAGTACACTGTAGAGTCTGGGTGTTACAAAGGCCCACAGCAAGTGCCATTGTTCATGCAATTAGAATGGTAGTTAAGTAACTGCAGAGAGATGAAAAGTCTCCTGTTTCTGGAGGAAAAAGTATATTTAAAACTTTGTACATTGGTTTTAGTAGCTGTTTCTAGTACTTAAAAATCTTTGCTCTAATGAAGTCTTCCCCAGTACAATTTTCCTCATCAGCTTATGTTTCATTGTAAAAACATTATTATGGGAGCTAGAAAGACGGCTCAGAGGTTTAGGGCACTGACTGTTCTTCCAGAGGTCCCAGCAAACCACATGGTGACTCACAACCATCTATAATGTGATCTGATGCCCTCTTCTGGCTTGCAGGTATACATGCAGACAGAGCACTGTATACATAATAATAAATAAATCATAAAGCATTTTGAAATTCTAAATGGAAAAACAGCTGACTACAGCAGTGCTATCTTAGTTTATTTACAATTTATTATGTTGATTTTCTCTTTCAGTGTTATATCTATTGTGTGACTGTATTGTCTTGAGAGATGACATAGAAAAGCAAAGAGCTGCCAAGTTTTAGTTGGCAAAGAGCCTGGGGGTTGGATCTCTGCACTGCCATTTGCAAATAGAATAAACTTGAACAAGTCACGTGGCCTCCTAAGACCTTTCTGTCAGCTGTTAACAGAGGACAGTAGTAGTGCTCACCTCAGGGCTGCTGTGAGGTGAGGACTCTGGAGGCTTGGCATGGAGTGAGAGAGAGATCAGTCTGGTGACCACAGGGAACACACAGCAGCTACTGGTACTGCTGCCCCAGCTGCCAGAGCAAATGGAAAGCTTCCCATGATGGTTGGTAGAAAGTGACTGCCCCCAGATTCCTCCATTACTTTTGTTACTGCAGAAGTGGCTTCACAGCTCTCCTACCAGTAACTGCTCACAGGTCCCCCAGCTGCTTACCCTCATTGTTGTCAGACTGATATGGTTACTGTCTGTGGGACAGTTAGTTAGAATGTAGCCAAGTTTTCATTGACCCTAATGTTTCTAGGATGCGCCTCCCTGTTTGTGTCAAAGGATGATCGTTTCCAGTTCATTCTTCAGGAGCAAATGGACAACTCTTTTCCAATTCTGATGGCTTCATATTTCAAATGCTGTTTATAAAGCTCCTCCATTTCTAAGTTGGATTATCTTCCATATATAATGCTTTAAGGAAGATTTTCTTTTATGCCAAATTGTGTTGCTTATGTTTGTTTTGGTCTTGTACTATGTGGCTGGAATTGGAGTTAGTGAGTTCCTGAGTCAGAGCGTGGCACTGAGCCCCATCCTTTTCCATTTCAGTAATGTGCTTACAGGTCACAATCACTGTTTAAATACTGACCACAGGCCTACTCGAGCCTTTCACCCGAATGTCGCCCCGCAAACCCTTTTTGCTAACACCCCTTACTAGAGAGCAGTCTTGCTTGTTTGTGGTACAGTGTCATGTTACCAAGGCTCTTTTTCTTAGCATGTCAGTTTTGCTGTCATAGTCTTTACCAGTCATTCTAAATATTCATTACCTCTCCTCACTGTGAAGTGAAATCAGATTCTGTCCCCTCTCCTAGAGTTTAGGAAAAAACTGTAAATATGCCATGTTGCCTCTCCAGCTGGGCTGGGCTGGCCTGAAATGACTTTGTTGAGCACACCAGCCAAAGGGCACCTGTTGCTTCAGAAATGGAAAGGGGAGGAGCCATTTACTCAGCGTTGCCCAATCACAGAGTGAAAGCTGGCAGAATCACTCCAACACCTCTTCTGTTTTTCAGTTATTGAATTGCCTTTGTTCAGGAAAGCTTCATTTGGGATGCAAATTACAGGATAGGTAAATGTGTGCCTCCTGCTGAGTGGAGTTAGGCATGAAGGCGCACCAGAACACAAGGAAATTGTCTCCGCTGCCTCTGTGGAGGCATTACCGAAGGAACAGGCAGATCATAAGTTACAAGAGCGCTGAATTACCTCTCCAGCCCCATGTGCCAGCCTTTTAAAAATCGTTTTGTTAATTCTTTGAGAATTTCATACATTGTATTTTGATCATCTTTATTCCCCCACTCCAATTCCTTCTGGATCCATGCCACATTCCATACCCACCCAACTCAGTGTCCTCACTAAGCACAGACAGACAGACAGACAGACACACACACACACACACACACTCATCTAGTCCAGTTAGTTCTTGGTCTGTGGCATCAACTGGAACATATTTGACCTGCCCTTAAAGAAAGTTAGCTTTCTCTCTTTGCACAGCTCTCAGTTACCTCGGAAGTTGCCTCTCAGGAGCTCCTCAGGGAGGCGTGGTGCTTCCTGACAACCTCACCCTCCGCACTAGAACTCCTAATGGCTTGAGCTTGCACAGGTGTCTTGTGCACGTTGTCACACTACTGTGAGTTCATATGTACAACTGGCATTCTCATCCACGTTCATTGCTGCTCTCGTCACAGAAGGCAGGAAGTGGAAATACCCTGTGTCCATCAACGGAGGGATGAATAATAAAAGTGCAGTACATTTATGTAATGGAATAGTATTCAACTGCTAAGAAAAATAAAATTACTCAGTGTGAAAGTAAGTAGCTAGAGCATAAAATAATTATTCTGAGG
The DNA here is from genome assembly GCF_903995435.1 of Acomys russatus. Lineage (NCBI taxonomy): Eukaryota > Metazoa > Chordata > Mammalia > Rodentia > Muridae > Acomys > Acomys russatus. Next base: position 11,139,518 of record NC_067159.1, read on the forward strand.
CAAGCCAGACCCAGAAAAACAAATGTTGCATGTTTTCTCTCATTGTGAATCTTAGCTTTGAATCTTCAGATATGTTTCATTTGGAATACCCATAGAAGCCAGAAAATTAGTAAGCGGCCACGGTGAGGAGGCTGTCAAGGGAGGGGAGATAGAATATGGTGATAGAAAAGAGATAGTTGGAGCAGGAGGGATGAAACGGTGTGCAGGCTGGGAGGTGGAAGAAGAAGCAAGGAGAGATAACCAACACTAAAGATCTGAAAAGGTCATATGGAAAGCTACCTCAGAAGCATCCTAAATATATAGGCCTAAAAGAGTAGGCTACTGGGGGCTGGAGAGATGGCTCAGAGGTTAAGGGCACTGACTGCTCTTCCAGAGGTCCTGAGCTCCATTCCCAGCAACCACATGGTGGCTCATAACCATCTATAATGTGATCTGATGCCCTCTTCGGGCTTGCAGGTGTCCATGCAGACAGAGCACTGTATACATAATAATAAATAAATCTCTTTAAAAAAAAAAAAAAAAAAGAGTAGGCTACTGTCATTACTCGTGGTTACCCTCCATGATTTTACAGCACGATCCCATTGCTAAAGGGACTACATACTTAAGTCATAAAACATGGAGAGATAAAGCTAGTATTGACCGAGCTTAGCCAAGCTTTGCCTTGGCTAAGTAGCTTTTATACCGGTGGAAAGTGCTATTCATTCTTCCAGAGCATAAAATTACCAGTCTTATTGAGCTTGAATTATGCATTGCTACAGTGATGACCAGCTTTGCAAGATAGAACTGTTGGTGCAGTAGTGGCAGGGATGTCAAAGATGTAACCAACCAGTTTCTAATTGAATTTGAGGCCCATAGACTAGTGCATCTTTCAGATGTCTTCAGGGATGTTTCCTTTTGCAGTAGATGGCAGCTAATACGGAGGCCTATAACTGGTCAAGGTGCAAAGAATAAGAGACTGAGAAGAGCTCAGCCTTAAAGGGAACATCTGTGTCATGTCTCTTCCTCTGATGGTTCAGGTATCATTGTGGAAGAGGGGTGGAAAGACTGTAAGAGGCAGAGGCGGTGGATGACAAAGTGTTTTCTGTGCTAGCCTTTAAATGATAGGCTCAGTTTAGTTTTCACCACAGTAGATAGAGAAGGGCAGAAGGATCATGTGTTCAGTGCCAACCTGGGCTACATCGAGGGACAGTGTCACAAGCAACCAGCATGTATATGTGCATATATGTATACACATGTATATAGAAAGTTCATTAAAATATATAATGGGCATATTGCCTTTAACACAATTTCAATTTTACATACTCAAGAAATGTCAAGCAAAGCAAATGAAAATGAAAGGTCCCAGATTCTCTATTTTATTTTACAGTTCTATGGTTTTGTTTTCTGTGCCTTACTCTTATTTTTGCATCCATGTTTTTATGGTTTCCATAGGACAGAAATATCTTTTCAAAAATTATAAAACACAATAAAAATTTAAAAATAAAAACAAAGTAGCACTAGACAAGGGGAAAACAGATTAGAATAATGGATGTTTAGTATGAATTCAAATTCTGCCATTTTTTACCTGGCTTCTGTTTCAGGTCTATGGTTCCTTTGGCACATTTTAAGAAGCTACACTCTCCTGACTGATGTTTTAACTGAAAATCTCAATGTAATTGGTTCGTATTAGTTGTGACAGCTACGTTTTGTAAAATTGTCACAAATGCTGAATCAGCTGTGCACACCTTTGATGCCAGGTCTCAGCAGGCAGAAGTAGGCAGGTGTCAGTGGGTTTGAGCCAAACCTGATCTACATAGCAAAACCAGGGCCAGCCAGGGCTGCGTAGTGAGACCCTGTCTCAAGGAAGGAAAAAAAAAAAAAAAAAAAAAAACAGAAAGGAAAAAGAAAGAAAGAAAAAGCAAACAAAAACAAATGCTGAGCCAGCAAATGCTGAATTATGGCCTTACAGGATCTGTTCATAATATTTGCCGACCGATCAGTATATAATCTCACTTCACTTGGTTCCTATTTAAAAGTATCTTAGTTAACATGTGTTGTCACTTGATTACATCTGAGCTTACCTCCAACAGTGCCCCAGCTCTTAGCAAACGCAATGTTGCCCGCATGAGGCACATCTCGGTCTCTTACTTAGGAAGAACAGTGTGTTAACACTACACATGGAGAGCAATAACAAGCTGCCAGCAAAACGTGCAAACACGTAACACCAGCACCCGGGAAGGATCCTAGTGTATAGTGTGAAAGTGGGCACCACAGGCAGAGTGTTGTCTCGTTTCAGGGTTTTTTTGTTTTGTTTTGGTTTTGTGGGGGGCGGGGCTTACATATCTAGGCAAGCACTCTACCACTGAGCTCTGTTCTCAGTCCAAGCACCATCTTGTGTAACTTCTCATGGAAACAAATGACCAAGATGGGTTTCATTTCTTTTTTGTTTTTTGCTTTTGTTTTGTTTTGTTGTAACTGCCTGCAAATAGCCACAAAAGCACCATGAGTGAAGAGTTTGAAATTACAAATAAATTTAAGTGCATAGGCAAATTGCAATAAAGAGTGTGTGAGAAATGAAGACCAACTCTATAAGTATTTCCAATTAGTAAAACTATAAAATTGTAATTATTTTTTAATTAGTCATCATCAGCCTTACAGCTTTCATGTTAAGAGCTGTAGACTTAATCACAGAAAAACGAGTAAAAGAGACTCGGTAGAGGCCGGAAGAGTTTGAGGTGCATGCTGGGAAAGCCTGGATTGCTGTGAGTACAGTTTTGTGGGTGATTCTATTGAGGACTCAGAGAGAAAATAAGGAGAGATTATGTCTTAGGAAGCCTCTGTACTCCATGTCAGAACACTGCTGAAATACGGATGCAAAGGCCGCTCTGAGCAGGTCTCAACAGCAATGTGGCACATGTTACTAACAGTGGAGAAAAGGTACAGCTGTCTTATGCAGTAGCGACGAACTCGGCTGGGCTGGGCGCAGGATGGAGTGTTTAGAGAAGACAGAAGTCACGAGTGAGGGTGAAACTGGAAATACAATGGACTCATTTTTAAGCAAGGTGTTGAAGTTGCAGCTTGGCTTCCTGACAGCTGGATAGTAAGATGCAAAGGGAGAGAAATGACTTAAGACAGAATTGTTAAGAAGAAAAGAAGCTGAATTTAAGGATTAAGAACTTAAGCCGAGGGGCTAGAGAGATGGCTCAGAGGTTAAGAGCATTGAGTGCTCTTCCAGAGGTCATGAGTTCAATTCCCAGCAACCACATGATGGCTCACAACCATCTATAATGTGGTCTTATGCCCTCTTCTGGCCTGCAGGTGTACATGCAGGCAGAGCACTGTATACATAATAATAAATAAATCTTTAAAAAAAAAAAAAAAAAAAAAAAAAGAACTTAAGCCAAAAATCCTCAGTCCATCCATACTCCAGAACTTGTGGCCGTGAAGGAGGCCTTGATGAAGGCCTTTCGTCGGCACATGGAGCATTTAACTAGCCACCAGCACGGAAGCTCACACATTTGAGCTTGAGGAGGTGGGAGGGGATGAAGGAGGGCTGCTAGACTTCCTGCACGTCATAGGCTCAGACTAGGGTTACTCAGCTACTGTGTACTCTTCCCCAAGACCAGAAAGAGGGAGCCGAGACCAGCAAGGCTGCTTCCTCAGGTTCAAATCAGAGGGGAAGCATCCCTGGCTCAGTGGGCCGGATGGATGGCTTCCGCCTGAAGCTGTGGGCACAGGGCTTCCGAGCCGTTATACTTAGACAGCTCACGGCTTGTTTCAAGTCGTGAGAGAAAGAAACTTGCTGCAGTGCATTGTACTTTGATCTCACCCATACCGGATTGAGGTGATGTCTGTGATAATTTTACATTGTCAACCTGGCACAATAGAACCACCTGTAGGCTCAATTTTCTTAACAAATCTATTTTATTACTTGCTTATTAACCGAACGTACGTCACTTATAACCCGACTAACCAAAACAGTAGAAGAGGATTAAAGAACACAACAACAAAACCGTAAGGATATCAGTTCTGAGGAACGATTCTCCTGGTGTAATCAGCAGGATTTCTTCTGCTGGAACCTGGAGTAATCAGAACCCGGAACCTCAGCAGGAGCCCAGAGCCCCAAAGCCTTCCCTCGAGCGGTTCTCTCTAGGAGCGTCTTGAAGTAGAGTGATGAACAGACAAAACTATCCGAAGTCTCCAATCATTTGATCATATGGGGTTTGAAATATATATATTTTAGGATGTTTTATTCATTTCCAGTTCATTCTGATGCATAAAATATACTGACAGAGTCCTACTAACTCCCAAAGGTTAGCCCGAGTCCATTTTCTCTACTTACCCAACCAGCTGACATAGTGGAGTGTTGCCGTGGTTTTCTTGTTGCTGTTCACTGGTGTGGCTCCTTTTTCTGGAGGGGAGGGGTGTGTTCGTTGTACCAAGTTCTTAAAAAGCCCGCGATCATGTCAACAGGGCTGTGAAGGTTCCCTGAGGATGCTATGAAGGAAGGAGGATCTGTAAACTGGAGATAATGAAGCTGCCACAGCTCCTCGGACAGTTGTGTGAGCTGTTGATGGTGTGCACCCTGCAGAGCTGGCACTGCTCGTGCGTGTCTCCCGCTGGCTGCCTGGAGACAGGTCAAGGTCTGGACTCCAAAGCCAGAGATAGGGCAGTAAAGGAAACTGTTGTATGGTACCCACTCTCTGTTTTGTTTATCTAAGAATTAGGTGTGTGTTGTTTGTGTGTGTATATATGTGTGTTGGTGTATGTGTGTGTATTGGTCTGTGTGTGTGTGTGTGTATATGGGTGTGGTGTGTGTGTGATTGGTGTGTGCTTTGGTCTATGTGTGTATGTGTTGGGGTGTGTGCATGTATTGTGGTGTATGTTGATCTGTGTATGTGTCTGCATTGGTTTGTGTGTATGTGTTGGTGTACATGTCTGTATGTGTATATGTATATGTGTGTGTTGGTTTGTATGTATATGTTGGTGCATGTGTATATGTGTGTGTTGATATGTGTATGTGTGTTGGGGTGTGTGTGTTGGTCTCTGTATGTGTGTGTGTTGGTCTGTGTGTGTATATGTATGTGTTGATATGTGTGTGTCGGTGTGTGTGTTGATTTATGTGTATGTGTTGGTGTGTGTGTGTTGGTCTGTGTGTGTCTTGGTGTTTGTGTGTGTGTGTGTGTGTGTGTGTGTGTGTAGAACTCATTCTAGTAACTCTAAGACATGTGGTTTGCTCTATCGTCCTCAGAGACTTGCAGACAGGCACAGGCTTGTTTTTGTGCCTCTAGCCTCTAGTGCCAGGTAGAGACTCTGGCAAGAGAAGTGACGACTCCCACGTTGTACGGAAGAAGGACTCCACAGACAATGAGAAGTTGTCCTTAGTTCGGGGCTAAGAAGTAAAAGAACTAGACTGTGGTTTCAGCTTTGTCTTTAATTCTTTTTGTGTTTGTTTGTTTGTTTGTTTTTGGTTTTTTGTTTTGTTTTGTTTTTCGAGACAAGGTCTCTCTGTGTAGCTTTGGCTGTCCTAGACTCACTTTGTAGACCAGGCTGGCCTCGAACTCACAGCGATCCACCTGCCTCTGCCTCCCAAGTGCTGGGAGTAAAGGCGTGCGCCACCATGCCTGGTCAGCTTTGTCTTTAATTAGCTACTCGGCTCTTGACGCGCTGCCTCCCATGCGTCCCTCTTGTGAAGCGCAGGGGGCTACAAACACGGGCTCTTTGCATTTTTCATGTTCCTCAGTTTGTGATCATTTGTTGAGGTTTCTCCCCAAATGTGTAGTGTCTTATTAAATAATAAATGTGAAATTACTACAGATTTCTTCTGGTGCTGGGAAACTGGCTTGCAATGCAATAGATAATTTTAAAAATTGTATCTCTCTTATTCTTTGATAATTCCATACGTATAAACATATATTGATCATATACACCCCCATTTACTCTCTCCAACCCTCCCATGCCACCCCCTACTAGCTTATGTAGTCGTCATTTTGTTTTTCCTTTTTCTTTTTCTGTTTTGTTTTTGATAAATCACTAAGGTCAGTGATCGCTGCCCATATGTACCCGAGTGTGAGGCCATCCACTGGAATAGTGAGAAACTTCCCAGTGGTCACAGCAACAAAGAAACAAGCTTCTCCCGTCCCTAGCTGCTCCTCGTGAAGGGCGGGGCCTGTTGACTGTCTACCCCAGCCCTATGGGGTCTTGGCTAGCTTGAGCATGTGCAGTCAGCTATGGCAGGCGTGACTTCAAGAGCGTGATTGTTAGGTCACGTCTGGCACTTCCCAGCAGTCCTCCCCATCCTCTGGCAACGTTTTCCGTGATGTCCCCTGAGCTTGGCAGAGGGTGGGGAGTTGATGAAGATACCCCACTTAGGGCTGCCTAGCCTCTTCTCAGCCCTGTGGCCACTTAGGTGCTTCTGCCTTGAGTGCTGCCCACTCAATAGAAAAGTCTCTCTGACAAAGGTTGAGAGCAGGCCAGCTCCTGCATCAGTTCCAGTCCCTTTAAATGTAATAAATATATTCAGTGTTTTGTATCATCTAAACACATAGCACTAGATCTGTCATTTCTGTGGTTGTTGTTGTTTCTCAAAAGATTTTGTTATTTCTCAGAAATCTAAACATGGATTCAGATGCTTCCCAGAGGCTTTGTTGCGATGGAATTTTGGGTGAAACGTTGAGAACCCTAGAGTTGAAGCCAGCTATTTACTTTTTCTAGTTGTAGTTTTCATGCTACATGAGTAAGGAGCTATTGCCTGGGGATGTTACCCTCTCCCAGGAAAGCATCAGGACCACCACCACTTAATCACTGGCTTGACCGTCAGGAATGAGAACGTATAGGTTAGTTAGTTAGCTCTTTAGCTACAGGTAGCAGAGGCCCAACTCAAACTAGGTTGAATAACAAGGAAATTGTTGACTCACATAACTAAATATAGAGAAACAACATGCTTTGGGGTCCATTTTCTTCCGTGCTGTGTGCTCTGCTTTTCTGGGATTCTAGAATTACCTCAGTTGCCCTTTCATTGTGAAAAACTGGGACATTTTTGGGGAGTATTATATTCACGTACCACATTGTGGGGTTTCTCAACATTGATGCTTCAACACTTTGGACCAGGTAACTCTGTTGTGGGAATGCCCTGTGCATTGCAGCGTGCTCCTCGGCCTCTTTCCTAAATGGCATCTGGACTGTGATCATCAAAACTATCTCCAGATATTCCACAAGAGGGAGTGGGGAACATAACCACCCCATCTAGGGCCACTGGCCTCAGAGAAGGCTGACCAGTTTTTAGCAAGTGGTTTCCCTGTGTGGAAATGGGCTTCCTAGAAAATCTCAAGGGAAGGCCCTCTTCCCTTTGGTTCAACCTAGGCCACGCCCTTGTCCTGAAGCCTATCTCTGGTAAGGGAAGTGAAACGTCCCTCAGACTAAGGCCACTCTGACTGAGACAGTCATGAAAGGGAGAAGTCTGGCAGGTCTCCACACTACACTCTAAATATTCTTTTTATTTTCTTCTCCCTCTCAGTGAGGATTATGGAAAGAACTTTAAGGATATTACAAATCTCATCAATAACACCTTCATTCGGACAGAATTTGGCATGGCTATTGGTCCTGAGAACTCCGGAAAGGTAAGGCTCATTCCTGCAAGTGAAGTGGGCGCTGCATACCACCTAGAATATGTTAGTGTTGGACCAGTCCAGCAGTTCACAGTACTGCATTGGTGTGATTAGTTTTAATTGTCAACGTGACGCAATCTAGAATCACCCAGGAAGAGCCTCAGTGAAAGACTGTCTAGATTGTAGTGGCCTGTGGGAATGTCTCTGTGGGGTTGCCTTGACTGCATCAATTGGTTTGGGAAGACCAAGCCCACTGTGAGCAACTCGATTCCCTAGGCAGAGAATCCTGGCTGTGTAGTCTGGGAAGGATGCTGAGCACACGTAGACATGCATGAGGGCATGCACTCACTCCCTGCTCTTAACTGTGGATGTGAGCAGCTGCTTCAGAGTCTTGTCTTGACTTCCACACCATGATGGACCATATCCTAGAACTGTGAGCCAAATAGACCTTTCTCCCCTAAGTGTTTTTTTGTTAAGGTGTTTTATCTCAGCCATAGACATGAAATTAGGATGTCATTTTATTTTGGTATTGTTGTATTTTTAAATTTAAACATAATGTGATACTGATCATAAAAGAATGAGATTTAGCACAGATTTCTTTTTCATGGTCCAAGTCCAAGATGCACAAAAACCCTTCATACTTCTGGGGTAGTTGCAACACGTGCTCCCTACAACATTGTAATCTTTGTGGAAACTTCATCTCAAAGTGCAGGCTTGAAGCATGCTCAACTCAGGGACTAAAAGTAGTAAATAATGTACTTTTTATCATTTCTCTTTCTTTTGGATCTAAAATTCCCTTAACTAATGTATGCACGTGTGCTCGAACGAACACACACACACTCACTCTCTCTCTCCCCAGCCTTTCACAGTATTACTCCCTAACCCTGGCACCTTCCCTCTCCCCGGCCAGGTGATACTAACAGCAGAGGTGTCTGGGGGAAGCCGAGGAGGAAGAGTGTTCAGGTCGTCAGACTTTGCCAAGAACTTTGTGCAGACAGACCTCCCATTCCACCCTCTGACTCAGATGACGTACAACCCTCAGAACCCTGACTACCTGCTGGCTCTCAGCACAGAAGTAAGTGCAGCGGAACGTTCCTGTGTTTGTTTAGTGAGAGCATAGACGCTAAAGGTAGCCTTCTTTCCCACGCCCCCTTACAGTGAAATGTGTTGTTTTACACTCTGCTTCTACCCAGGTGTGACTTCTGTCCACTGTCTCTTCCAGGTACGTGTGATGTGTGACTGTCACTGTGTTTGTTTGTCTGTTTAATGAGCGGATGTCTGCTGCTGGAGTAATGACCTGGAGGACAGTTCGCAGCCATCTTCCTCGAGCTGCAAAGGACAAGTATCACTTGTCTTCCTCTTACGGTTGTCATTGTTGCCAGAGGGAGTTGAGAATAGCTCCGAAGACGGATTCTGCCGCTTTCTGCTGACACAGGATATCCCTGCCCGCCCCACCGGCTGCTCAGTGGGCTCCTGTTGCCAGTCTAATTGACATTGACAGACACCATGTTCTTAATTGCTACATTTCAAAGCAGTGGGCGATCCTGCTCTGTGACCCTTTTATCTTTGGTGGTTCTACTTTTCTGGAATGTCCTTCTTGGTCTCTTCCTTAAACTCTCTTACCCTTAACTGCCTTCTGTCCATCTTATATTGAGTAGCAACTTCTCCTCTGTTTTCCACTCATAATGTAAAAGTTTCTCATATCTTACCTCTGCCTCTGGCTTTCCTGTAGGCCAGCAGACTCCTGTCCTGCTGACCCCACGTATCTCCAGGTGTGTGTCCACAGGGACCTCAAACTTAATCCCAGCTGAGTTTCTCTGCTCTTCTATCAGGTGTGATCCTGTAATATTTATAGTAATTAATGATGCAGTGTACCCTCCACACATCCCTAGCCTGATGTTATTCTCTCTCTCTCTCTCTCTCTCTCTCTCTCTCTCTCTCTCTCTCTCTCTGTCACACACACACACACACACACACACACACACTCTGATCCAGTTCCTTGAGGCCATAGTTGAAGACCTCATCAACTCTCACTGGACTAAGTCATGCTCACTTCACATCTTACTTCTAGCTGGGACCCTCTGCCATTCAGCTTTCCCATTCTCATCTGTGGTTGTCGCCTTGAAAAGTAAAGCTGCGACAGCTGGGCGTGGCGGCGCACACCTTTAATCCCAACACTCGGGAGGCAGAGGCAGGCGAATCGCTGTGAGTTTGAGGCCAGCCTGGTCTACAAATCGAGTCCAGGACAGCCAAGGCTACACAGAGAAACCCTGTCTCCAAAACAAAACAACAACAACAACAAAAGTGAAGCTGTGATCCCCTCTCAGAGTACCGTCCTGTTGAGAACTCGAACACAGTAAAGCCAAGCTCCTTGGAAGGCGTCCTCCCCTGAGCTGGTCTCTCTTCTCTGGTTATCAGCTCCTCATCTGTTCACCCTGGGGTTTGCACCACTGATGATCTCTCCTCTTCATGCTCCTCCACGGTTCCCCTTCCCACCTTGCTCCGCGACCTCTCCCTGCCTCTGTTTTGATCAAACCACTCACCATTTCAGTCAGTGCAGTGTTCTTCAATCAACTGTCACTGCGCCATGTGCCTCCACTCCCCTCTTCTACAGTGGAACATCCATAACGCCATATGGCAGTGACCGTTGTTCTTATTTGTGTCCCTTGTTAAACTGTGAGATCCTGGAGAGGCGGGAATGCGGTGTCTGGGACAGTACCTGGTACTTGGGGTGCTTTGTATGCATTTGTGGTTCTCAGTTGCAGGACCAAAAGGAGCCTGAGGGGTGTGTGTGTGTGTGTGTGTGTGTGTGTGTGTGTGTCTGTATGTGTCTGTGTGTGTGTGTGTGCATATATGCATGTGTGTGTTCTGCTCAGGCAGTTTGTGTTTATTTCTTCTGTACTGACTAGTTAGATGTGAATTTTTAAAGGTCATATAAACAGCTGCACAGAGTAAAGCTGGAATTTTGATAAGTCATTTATAATCTTTCAGAATGGCCTGTGGGTGTCCAAGAATTTTGGGGAAAAATGGGAAGAAATCCACAAGGCAGTATGCTTGGCCAAATGGTGAGTAACACAAGACTCCATCTGTGCAGAGCCCTAAACTTTAGTGCTGCCAAAAGTCACATGAATAAATAGCAAGTGCTTGCTATGTGCTAAGTGCACTTCAGGGTCCCCTGAGGGATAGAGAAGGGCTGGGACACAGAGCTGGCCCTGGAGGAGTGTCCTGGCCTGCTGGAACAGGGCTTTGTCTCAATGAATGCTAAAAGGCACGTGACTACGTTACTGCTGCCTACAGAGTTTTTTCTCCGTAGCTGGTGACATCACTCGGGACATAAAATGGAGCTTTAATGTAGGGTCTTTGGAATCTGTCTATAGTCGGGTTCACACTTCCTCGTCTAGCACTCCACTTAGTTGTGTTAAACATAGTGAGAACTCAGGAAGAGCTGAAAGGGCTTCCAGACTGTGCAAGCACCACCATTTGCAGCAAGAAAACACTCCCATCTATGGGCGGCATGCCCTGCCCCTCAGTGCCCTCCCCCCAAAGACAGTGTGGAGGAGCTCTGACTAAGAGTAAAGTCGCCTTTGTCCCAGCCTGGCTCTGTTACTGCTCAGTGGCTCACTCTCTCTGGGCCTCAGTTTCCTCACTGGTGAATATGGAGGGTGGTGAAGCAAGAATCAAATCAACAGCCTCAAACCTCCCACAGTCTGCCTGCTCAGAACTGTGTTCTGAGTCTCTTCATGTCCCCTGACAAATTTCAGCAGGTCTGGTAATATGGTTTCCCAGTGTGTGGCAGATTGCTGCCAGAGATGAGCTATGGAGCTGTTAGCAGCAAGCACGCAACAGCTTTAAAAATCACAGCCTGAAAGCTGGAAGTGGGCAGGAAAGCCATGGGGGGAAAAACCAAACCAAAACAGACAAAACTCAGGGCAAAATTACTGTGCTAGACCAAGGAAGTCACTTACTTCTGCAGCATCCAGGAGAAGGCTGTATAATGGCCCAATGTGATTAATGTTCGGGGCGATGACCCGTACATAATCCTAAGAGTTTAATGTGTTCCACTTAGGAGACCAGAAGAAATAAATCATACATATTTGAAATAAATCTACTAAAATCAGTTAAAATACTAGCTATGCTACTTAAATGGGGTGGACCTTTTCCAGAATCACTCACTAAATGAGCATTTTAGAGCGTGGCTGTGCACCAACATATCAACTTCTAACAGAAATAAAATATGCACATCATGTTTAAGCTATGGTAGTCTCAGTCTTTAAAAACAATAAAGATCACTGGGTGTGGTGGCTCATGCCTTTAATCCCATCACTTGGGGAAGCAGAGGCAGGCAGATCTCTGAGTTCGAGGCCAGCCTGGTCTACAAAGTGAGTCCAGGACAGCCAAGGCTACACAGAAAAACCCTGTCTTGAAACAACCTCCTCCCCCACAACACACACACACACACACAGTTTCTTTGTTGTGTCTATGTGGTGTTTCATTTGAGATGGGGTCTCTCTGTGTAGCCCTGACTGTCCTAGAACTTGCTATAGAAACCAGGCTAGCCTCAAACTTGCAGAGATCCATCTGCCTCTGCCTCCTGAGTGCTAAGATCAAAAGTACATGCCACCACGCCTAGCTTTACACAAGGTTTTTTTACCTTAATTTTTTTTCCTCATGAGAGTTTTGCCTATGGTTATATGTGCGCAACATATGAGTGAGGTACTCATGGGGTCAGAAGAGACATCAGACCCTTTGAAGTTATAGACAGTTGTGAGCCATCGTGTGGGTGCTGGGAATTGAACCCAGGCCCTCTGCAAGAGCAACAAGTGCTCTTAACAGCAGAGCCATCCTTCTAGCCCTGGTATTTTACTTTTGCAGGGCATTTAATTGCTCAACTTTAAATTCAAGGCAGCTAGTTTACCAATGCAGGTAACTCACCTTTGAGATCTTTGGTCTCTAGGAATTCACAGTTCCATAAAAGCATGCTCAAACCCCGTACCTTTGCTGATGTCATCTCTAAGTGCGATCAGGGTCCAAATCCCATTCCCTGCAAATTGCCTTTCCAAGTTTCATCTTAAATAATTCAACCTCTGACCTACTTGTCTATTTGAGACCAAAGGACTAAATTATTTAGCTCATAAAAAGCACCGAGCTAACTTCAGATGTAAAACCACAAAGCCTAAAACCTAGCAGCCAACCTGAGGATGCCAGTCAGCGTGGCAGGTGCGACGTGGCACACATGGTGCAATGAGAAGAACAGACTAGGTGACGAGTGACTGGCAGATGGCTGGTGTAGTCGGTGCAGTCTTCTAGCACTGGGCTTCTCACAGGCTGGCACCTTACCTGTGGGCCTGTTGGGCCACAGAGTCATTTGAACAGGAATTCTTGCCTTCATTACCAGCACTATATTGGGCTGGGTAAGTGATGATTGAATGAGCTGCTCTGTGTACTTGAAGATGTTTAGAAGCATCCTGGCCGAACCCACCAGACGCCGGCAGTAAGTCCTGCCTTCTCCTCTCCCCACCTCAAGTGTAGCAGCCAAAAATGTCTTCAGACACTTTCAAGTGTTCTCCGGGAGGTGGAACTTCCCTTGTCGAGAATCCACTGCTCTAGGATTTTGCAGGGGAAAAAGGCTTCCAGTGAGAGTGACCAGAAGAGCCTCATAGGAGGGCTTGCTTATAAGTTCATGCTGAGAGACTGTGAGGGTATGACTTAGTGACACAAGAGAGAAGCATCTCACTGGGAGGAAATGGTATGACCCCGAGACAGATTTGGAGTGTGAGTAGATCAGTGTGACTGGAGGAGCTCTCACAATGGTGTGGATGACTGTAGGAGACCAAGGGGCCCAGGCTGTGGGCTGCACCGCCAACACCAGAACACAGCTCTCCACTTCACCTGTTGAATTCTTGCTATAAGCCTGACTAAACATGTGGCATGCCAGGCATATTCAGTGGATGGGTCTTGTCACACAGGCCAGGGGCTTTGTGACTAGGCTAACACAGTCTTTTAGTAGCTTTAATCCATTTCTTATCTCTGTCTTTGCCTCTTTATAGGGGATCAGACAACATCATCTTCTTTACCACCTATGTGAATGGCTCCTGCAGTAAGTATATTGTAGTCCCAGAAAAGAGTGTCCTGCTGTCCATTCAGGGCAGAACATTCTGGGTTGTGTGTGGTAGAAACAAATGATTTTCTCATCCTCTTGAAAATTCAATAGCTACAGAAAATTCAAAGTTGTTAATTACTTTTAAAATATTCAAAGTACAACTAAATTCCTTCATCATGCCCAGGTCAATACAAATGTCACTATATACGAAGATGATATAGTTGATTTTAGAAACTGTGTGTGTTACTTTTCTCATTATTGCGACCAAATACCTGACAGATGCAACTTAATGGAGGAGAGGTTGCTTTGGCTCACAGTTTTTAGAGGGCACAGTCCATTGTGGTGGAGAGGTCATGGTGGCTGAAGCAGTGCAGTTCTACTGTCTGACTTGTACACATCTTGGTGTGTCAGGAAGGAGAAAGCGCAGGTCAACCTATTTCTGTTAACCAGGCCACACTCTTAAAGGTTCCACACCCTCTCAGAGCAGCACCACCAGCTGGGGTCCACATATTCGAACATCTGAGTCTGTAGGGGACACTTCACATTTAGACTGTAACATTCCACCCCTGGCCACCGTTGGCACATTGTCCTTGTATAATAGAAAATACATTCAGCCCAACATCAAAAGTTACCGTTGTCTTTAATGGTCCCAACACTGCTCGGAAACCCTGTGTATATTCTGAGACCCAAGGAAGTCTTTTAACTGTGAGCACTTTAAAATCAAAACTCAAGTTGCATGTTTCCAATATAAGGGCATACATAACTTTTAAGGGAGCAATAGCAGGACAGCATGGAGAGATGGGGCAAAGGACTGCACCATCAGAGAAGCTGACTCTGGAGCCCCATGCCCATGTGTGGGCATCATGGTAGCATCATTGGAGCTTCAGTGACCTCTCAGCTCTTATTATCTGTGGTACATGTGGCCTCTTTATTGGGACAGCTCCTTTGGGGCCTCCAACCTTCCTCAGTATATGCCAACATTTCCAACATCCTGGAATCTATCACAGCTTCATGCATTGGTCCCTAAGGGTCTCCCTGCAGAGCCTCCAAACCCAGCTAACGTTGCCTGGCCTCATGGCCTCTTTTATGAGACACGTCTTGATGACCTGTCATTCTTGCACTCTGCTTACTGAAACCACCCCATGGACAACGCTGACAATCTGCAGCTATCTAGAGATGTATCTACCCTTCCCACGTGGACAACAGCTGCAGTGGCCTCTAAGAGCCTGCAGTTGGACCAGGTGGTCCTATATTTTCCCCAGGATGTCCAGGAGGCTCATGTTAATATTTTAAAAGAAAGTTTGAAAATGACTTTGTGGGCTTTGCCCTAGAGCCTTCATTGGGTGGGGTCTTCCCTCATGGTGCCTTTCATACTGTCCCAGTGAAAAGTCTTTGGCTTCACTTTTATGGCTTCACCACCAGTCTCTAACAATTACAACCACTTTGTCTCATCTGCCTTTCCTGCAGCCTTAAACTTGATCATGCTCCTTTCTTCAGCAAACTGAAATTTTTCACATCCCTTTCCACTGTTCCCTGGAGTTCTCACTGTAACCCTGACTACACACAAAGGGAGCAGTCAATAGCACAATCTAAATATTAAGCTGCCTGTCAATCTCCACCAAATAAATTAGTCCCTTAGTTTTCAGTTAAGCCTTACTCAACTTCTCAAATCATTAATTAAATTAAAAAAAAAAATTTTTTAATTTCAAATCACAGGCAGATTACAGCTAGATTCTTTACCAGAATGTAACATGAATGCTCTCTAACCCAGTTCCCAACAGAGATCTCAAGTCTGGCCTTCACATCAACATTTCTCTCAGAATTCTGGTCTCTATGAGTTCCCACTTAGAATGGCCCATTGAGTTGTGCTTGTAGCATTCTGGCACTTATCTATACCCTAGCTCCAAACTCTTGCACATTCCTTGAACTAGCCAGTTCTGAAAGTCACATGGTATGACTACCACTAAAGTGCACTCATTGATACCAATTTTTGGAACTAATTTTCTCATCACTGTCTTAGTCATAGTCACTGTTCCATTGCTGTGAAGAGACACCGTGACTATGGCAGCTCTTACAAAAGAAAGCATCTAATTGGGGCTTGCTTGCAGTTCAGAGGTTTAGTCCATTAACATCATGGCGCAAGCTTGGCGGCATGCAGGCACACATGGTGCTGAAGAAGTAACTGAGAGTTCTACATCCAAATCCACAGGCGGAATGACATCCAGCCCGGCTTGAGCTCCTGAAACCTCAAAGCCTACCCCCAAGTGACACACTTCCTTCAACAAGGCCACACCTCCTGATCCCTCTCAAGTAGTGCCACTCCCTGATGACTAAGCATTCAAATATATGAGCCTACAGGGGCTTTCTTAAACCACCACTTTGACAAAACAGTGACAAGAGCAAGTTAGGGAAAAGGTCACTTTGGCTCACAGTATAGAGGGCACAGTCAGTCATAGCGAGGAAGACATGATGGCTGAAACAGCTCTTTCCCTGGCAGTGGGAGTTTGCAGCATGACGTGGGTAAGGAAGGCTTACTCTCCTTTACAGTTTCTAGGGTAGAGTCCACGCAGTCAGGAGAACATAGCAACTGGAACAGCCCTGCATCACAGCCACTGTTTGTTGATATCTTAGGAGACCAGGAAGCAGCTTGTACCAGGATCAGAAGTGAATTCCACCTTCAAGTCCTGCCATCTGTGACCCACAGTCCCAAAGATTCCACAACTCCCCAAACAGCACCAGGCGTTTAAACACACGAGCCTGTGGGGGACATTTCATATCTAAACCATAACAGCCACATAGATAAAACAAACACTAGGCTATAAACAATAGGAAACTGACATCGCACAGTGATTCCTCCAAAAGATGGATTGTTTTCATGTTGGCCGAACTGTTGTCCTCCCAGTCCGTGCTACAGTTTCCAAGCAGAAAGCAAAATCCTTCCTTTATTCATGCAACAAATATCTGAGTTCTTGCTGTAGGCTAAACACTAGTCTAAGGACAGAACACGACAGCCAGGGTGTGCTTTCATGGAGCAATAATGTAGGAGCATTAGAGGATAAGCAAGAAAATAAGATCATTTAAAACAGAATACAATCATTTTAAAGTGTGCCACCAAGAGAGTATGAACAAATTGCCACTGTGTTATACAACACTGTATTTGAGTCATGAAAACTCAGAAAACCTCACATAAATAAAATCCAAGCACAAATTCTCTGTATATGATGCCCTGCCACATCGATGCTGTCACTTGATCACACACACTGGATTTAAAATACCTTTTTTTGTTTTTGTTTTTGTATTATAATAAGAGCAGTTCCAGAGCAGCTGTGTGAACAAGACTCACCAGGAAGTGCAATTTTAATCGATATTTTGTCTTGTTTAAGAAGCTGATCTTGGTGCCCTGGAGTTGTGGAGAACTTCCGACTTGGGGAAAACCTTCAAAACCATTGGTGTGAAAATCTACTCATTTGGTCTTGGGGGCCGTTTTCTTTTTGCCTCTGTGATGGCTGATAAGGTGAGGAGTCTGATGCCCCTGCTGATAAACACCGTGTGGATCTCTTTCACTGTGTAGCCCTGATAGCATTTCTTGTCCTCCTGCAGATTGTTTTAAATGTTTACCTTTATTTATTTGCTCTGTCTGTGGATGACATGTGTGTTGGGCGTGCACACACACACACACACACCGTGTGGAGGTCAGAGGGCAGTTTTCAGGAGCCCATATTCTTTCCATACACTGCAGAGATCCAAGGAATCAAGCCTGTGTTATCAAGCTTGGTGGCAGTCACTTTCATCCACTAAGCCGTCTTGCCAGCCTTATGATTTTAAATATCATAGTCAAAGCTTGGGAGAGATCCTGTCTACAGAGGCTGACTGGCTCTTAGGAGCCACTGTGGGCTTGGTCTTTCTCTCACTCTTAGTGTCACTTTTGGGCATGTAGGCCCAGTGTAGGCTTTACCAGACATGAATATCTGGAAGGAAAAAAAAGTTACACATTTACACATTATCATTTATCATAATAAGATATATAGTACTAGTTGAGTGTCCATTACATACTGGGTATGAGTCTAGATGCCATAAGATAGCAGTGAATATAGAGACTCATACCCTGCTCTCTGGGCTTGCATTCATGTGGGGAAGACCGTGCTAAGCAGCATCTTTAGTCAGTGGTCTACAGCTGTAAAGAGACACCTTTATAGGCAACCTTTATAAAGCTGGGGCTGCCTTACAGTTCAGAAGTTTAATCCATTATCATCATAGTGGGAAGCTTGGCAGCACACAGGTATGCTGAAGAAGGAGCCAAGAGTCCCACATCTGGATTGGTAGGCAGTGGGAGAGAGAGAGAGAGAGAGACAGACAGACAGACAGACAGACAGACATAGACACAGAGACACAGAGAAAGACAGAGACAGAGAGACACCTGGCCTGGCCTGAGCTTCTGAAAAACCTCAAAGCCCGCCCCTAAAGCTCCATGGAGGGAGGGGAGCACCAGGAACTGTCAGCACTACTCCGGCCCTGTGCTTGTGTGAGATCTAGGTGACCTAGGTGACCTGAGGAGGCACAGCTGTGTGACCATCTGGGACAAAAGCAATTGTGGAGTCAGCAAGGACAGAGACAAACATGCAGGCCGCCTGAGGACAAGGAGAGTGGCAGTGTGGCTAGAGCACTGGAGGGGGGCCCTGGAATGGAGCAGGAGGCTGAAACAGCTGGGCTGTGTTAGGATCCAGCCCCCACCGTAGCAGAAAGGGTGTGCCTGAGAGAAGGCTGTCAAGTGTCCAAGGGCCAAAGGAGATGGGAGATGGAGCCAGTGCTGGTGGCGCATGCCTTTAATCCCAGCACTCCGCAGGCAGAGGCAGACGGATGTCTGTGAGTTCGAGGCCAGCCTGGTCTACAAAGCGAGTCCAGGACAGCCAAGGCTACACAGAGTTTTTTTTTTTTTTTTTTTGTCTTAAAAAAAAGCAAACAAAAAAGTGGGTGACGGGAGAACTGGTGAGGTTGTTATGTGTGTGTTTGGATATATTGCCAATTGGGCGAGTTAGTGCCTTAGATGTCCCTTGTGAGATGAAAAAAAGTGAGACCACAGGAAACTTTCAAGTCATCCAGCCTCAGTGGCGCACACCTGTAATTCCAGCACTCAGGAGGAAAGGCTGGCAGATTTCTGTGACGTCAAGGCCAGCTTGGTTTACAAATCAAGTCCAGGACAACCAGGGCTACACAGAGAAACCCTGTCTCAAAAACAAAACAAAACAAAAAACCAGAACAAAACAAAACAAGAAAAAACAGAAGAAACTTTCAAGTCTTTGGCGGCAAGCAGCTGGATAAATGGCGGTGCTGTTTTCCGCCATAGTAAAGGGTATAGGAGGAACAGATTTGTGGGAGAAAAACCAAGAATTCAATATGTTGGATATGAAATGCCTATTGTCTAAGAGGAAATGTCAAGTCGGTGTTCATATATATGAATCTCTCAAAATTACATGGTATTTAGAGCCACGTGACTGGATGCGTTCTTCTGAAGAATGAGCAGGCAGAGGAGAGATGGGAGGCTTGCGCGAGCCCAGAGACAGCTCGCCACTGAAGGCTGCAAGGAAGAGAAGAATCTAGCTGCAAAGCCTGGGTGGGAGGAAGGGGTGAGGTAGGGGGGTCAGGACACCATGCTGCTACAGAATCAAGTGAAGAACGTGTTTCCAGACGTAGTGGTGGTCAGTCTGGCAAGCTCAAGTGAGATGTTGAGGTATTTGAACTCTGAGAATTACCTGTTGGGCTGGAAAGTGGGTTGTTGGTGCCCTTGATAGAATCAATCTCACTGGAGTAGTTGAAAGAGGGAACTGGGGAAGGAGGAAAATGGAACAGCCACTACCACTGGGCTACCCCTGCTGACCTATAGTACATGTTTTAAACAAATTATCAGACCATGATTTACTTGCCTTCTCAGCAGACCCCTTTACCAGCCAAATGCTTGCTGACCAATATCCTTGTAGGAATTTTGGACTCTTTGGTCTTTTTCTAGCCCATGCAAGGTTTCCTTCATTATGGCTATGGAGAGAATTCCTTAGAAGCATTTCTCTCTTGACTCTCCTGCAGTCTCCCAACATGAATTTCATCTTCATCTTTTAGATCATCAGTTGTCTAATTCTTTGGATTAATTATCTAAAGCCAGGACTATATCTCAAAGATACGGGACATTTAAGTGGTGATCATCATTTTGAGAATTTCAAGCAAGTATGTGCAAACAGTACGCAGCCAGCCTAGTGATAGCTCAGTGAGTCACATCCTCAGCCTAGTGATGGCTCAGTCACATCCTCAGCTTTGTTGAAGGAGAGAAGATGGCAGCCATTGGGAGGGCCACAGCAGAATGAAGGAGGCAGAGAAAGGCAAGATAGACTGTACTGCTTCATTGGGCAGAGGGGAGTAGGAGTTGCTTTGAGAATTGGTGCTGGACCTTTTGTTGCAATTGTATCCACTGAGGAAATGATTAATATAACTACTTTTAAAATGTTTCTATTCATGTTCCTTGACATGACACCTTGCAGAAGATTAAATGTGCAGACATTGGTATATTTATTCTAGGATACAACAAGAAGGATCCATGTGTCAACAGACCAAGGGGACACATGGAGCATGGCACAGCTTCCTTCTGTGGGACAGGAACAGTTCTACTCTATTCTAGCAGCCAATGACGACATGGTCTTCATGCATGTCGATGAGCCTGGAGGTAAGAGCCATCGAGCAGCCCATTCTTGAGTGGGTAAGGGTTCACGCTTTGGGCTTTGCTCAGAAAAGCTTTCCTTTCTATATGTCAACTTTTCCTCTTACCCCAAGAAGTTTATTGCTGTCCTAGAGCTAGTGTGCTGCACCTTTAAAAGGCTACTTGTTCTGGTGCCCACGGGAGTCTGTGGGGGTGGCTGAGCAGTTTGGAACAGAGCAGCTGTGGGTCACCTGCTCAGTGGGACTGAGTTACAAGCTGTGACCAGGTAAGTACAGGAAATATTCAGGGACTATTTTTGGTTTGTTTGATATTTTATTGAGACAGGGATGGCCTCCTTCTGTAGACCAGACAGTTTTAAACTCACAACGCTCCTTCCTTAACCTCCTGAATGCTGCTATTACAAGTATGCAATGCTTTGCCCAGTTTAGAATCTCATAGCCATTTGATAAAGCAATTTTATGTCTTTTGAACATAATGATAGAAAGTTATGCTGGGCATGGTGGCGCATGCCTTTAATTCCAGCACCCAGGAGGCAGAGGCAGATGGATTGCTGTGAGTTTGAGGCCAGCCTGATCTACAAAGTGAGTCCAGGACAGCCTAGGCTACACAGAGAAACTCTGTTTCAAAAAACAAACAAACAAAAAACAAAAACAACAAGTGGGCGTGGTGGCGCACGCCTTTAATCCCAGCACTCGAGAGGCAGAGGCAGGCGGATTGCTGTGAGTTCGAGGTCAGCCTGGTCTACAAAGTGAGTCCAGGATGGCCAAGGCTACACAGAGAAACCCTGTCTCGAAAAACCAAAAACAAAAAAAAACAAAAACAAAAACAAAAACAACAACCCAGGAAGTTAGGGCTGACATTTTGTCTCTTTCCTAATTTACTTTTCTAGTGATAATTTTTTTATATAAAACCATCAGTCTGTGATATATTAGAATTTTTTTCAAAAGAGCCTTCAACAAAGACAGTTTGAGAAGCATTCTAAAGTGCAAAGATTTGGGAGTGTATCAATGTGAATCTAAAGAGCATGGGCGTGCCAGCAAAATACCCTTGGGAAGAGCTTTTCAGATTATGTCAGGCAGCAAATGCATGGCTCCTGTGTTCCAGCCTCTAAGTAGAATTAAAGACAAACTTGAAGGTTTTGAATATGAAACTGTGCCTAACACCCAGGTCTGGGTCTCACTGTGAAGGCGATTAACGGGTGTGTGGGGCCAGGCATTCATGTCTAGACAGTTGTTTTGCTTTGTTTCTCTGTTTTCTCCCAAGACTCAGTGTTTTTTGCTTGTTTGCTCATGTCAGATACCGGCTTTGGCACAATCTTCACCTCTGACGATCGAGGCATTGTCTACTCCAAGTCCCTGGACCGACATCTCTACACTACCACAGGTGGCGAGACCGACTTCACCAACGTGACCTCGCTCCGTGGAGTCTACATAACCAGCATGCTCTCGGAAGGTGAGGCTCAGGGCGACTCTGCCTCCTTCAGCTGGATGGGCTAGAGTCTGAGGTCCTGCGGAACCTGGTGGTCCTTTCCCCCAATTACGTGTTTGCCAAGCCAACAAGCCACACTGACATTGTGGCTTTGTTGTGTAAAGAAAGAGTGCTAGTAGAAGTAGGACAGAGCAGAGCAACAGCGGTGGGAAGAGAGGGGCCCATATCGTAACATATGAGTCTTCTGTGTTTGGAGGTTTAGGCCTAGAGCTATGAACCTGAACTTGAAGCAGTCTGTTTTCATGTAGGGACTATATGTTCTACTGTAGGGCTCCCCTTCACTCAGGCTCTAGGCAAGGAAACATGTTGCTTCCAAGGACAGAGACCCTTAAAGCTTCTCTCTGTGTTTACATTTTGGTAGGAGGTTAAGGGCTGTTTTTCTCCCATAAGTAACTTGCCATGGCTTAAGAGGTCCTCAGTAACACTGGCTCCTCTTTCCCTCCTTGACCTCACCTCCGTCTCTTTTCTCTTTCATTTGCTCTGTGGCACTCACACTTTCCCTCTGCCAGTCTTCAAATGTACCAGGCACACACATCATCCATCACAGATCTGCCAAGCAGCTCCATTTCCTCCGATGTCCAGTCTTTGCCCCCGTGTTACCCTACTGAGTGAGACTTGTCTAGATTAGCTTATTTTAAACCCAGACCTGCTTCCTTGCACACATTTCCAACCCACGTTAAGTGTCCAGAGAGCTTTCCCCAGCACTAGGTTTGAGCAACTCACTTATGCATTCTGGGTAATGCCACTTAGTCACTGTTCCTAATGTTTGTTTCTTCCTAATGGAATATACGTTTCATAAACATTTGCTGCTGGTGGTGATGGTGATGTGTGTGGGCGTGTGCATTGCAGTGTGCCTGGGTGGAGACCAGAGGACTCCTTTCAGGAGTTGGCCTCTCCTTCCACTGTAGCTTCTGAGATCAAACCCAGCTTCTCAGGCATGGGCAGCAGGTGCTTTTTCCTAATAAGTCACCTCACCAGTCCCTCACAAGGATTCCTATCTGTGTTGTTCACTGATATATTTAATTCCCAGAAGCCTACAGTAGTTTTTACATCCTGGCTATCCAGTTTCTCTTTGTTAAATAAGTGAATTTTCCTTTATCTGCCTTCTTGGTTGATGTTCTTTAAAACTGCAGAGCATATTATCTCTGTACTTAAACCTACAGCAGTTTGTCATTAGGAATAGACTATAGGAAGGAGACATTGGAATTAAAAAAAAAAAGAGAGGGCCGGGAAGATGGCTCAGCAAGTGCTTGCTGCTAAGCCTGATGACCTAGGTTTGACTCCTAGGATCTACATGATAGGTTCCCAAAAGTTGTCCTCCAACCACATGCACTCTGTGGCACATACACACACACACACAAGTAATTAAATAAATGACATTTCATTTTTTTCTTAAAGAGAAAGAACATCAGAGGATAATGTACTAGCTAGTTTTATGTCAATTTGATACAAGTTGACGTCATCTGAGAAGAGGGAGCTTCGATTAATTAATGATTGATGAGGGAGGGCCTAGCCCATGGTGAATGGTGCCACCCCTAGGAACATGGTCCTGGGCTTGATAAGAAAGGAGACTGAGTAAGCCATGGGGAACAAGCAGCACCCCTCCATGGCCTCTGCATCAGCTCCTGCCTCCAGGTTCCTGCCCTGTTTGAGTTCCTCCTGCCCTGGCTTCCTTCAGTGATGGACTCCAATGTGGTAGTCCTTTGCTCACCAACTTGCTTTTGGTTGTGGCGTCTCATCACAGATGGTGAGGGGAAAAAAACCCTAGTTAGAAATTATTAATCCATGCGTAGACATAAATAATCTTGAGAATCCCTAAAGTAAGTTTGGTGTCATATATTTGAGTAAATATTAGGATTCCTGCCTTTGGTAGATTTTCCTCCAAGGCATCAAACAATGAAGGAGAGTGAACCTTAGCCTTTTCATACTCATCAGGAGTTGTGTTGGCTTTTATTTACTAAAATAGAATTAAGAATTCCTGAGACAGTCATTTTATAAAGAGCAACAACAAAAAATTCTCTTTGTAGCCCTGGCTTGACTATCCTGGAACTCACTTTGTAGACCAGGCTAGCCTTGAACTCACAGAGATCTGCCTGCCTCTGCCTTCTGAGTGCTGGGACTAAATAAAGGCATGTGTCACTACCTCCTGGCTGCAAAAGTTCACTTTAGCTCACAGTTTTAGAGGTTTCCGCCTGTGGCCAGTTATCCCCACTGTGTTTGCTTCTGTGGCACACCTCATGGTAGAAGTACAGAGCAGATAAGACGCGTCACCTCAGACATAGGAAGAGAAAGGGACCAAGGCCCTGATGTCCCTTCAAGGACACAGCCCTGTTGACCTAACTTCTCTCACCGGCTCCAAGTCTGGCAACCAAACCCTGAATCCCTGGCAGTAGTGAGGAGGAAGGAATTGAAACTACAGCACAAAAGAGAGCTTCGGGGTTTTTCAGTACTAGAAGTTCCCAATGGTTTCTGGAGTTAGCTGGGGCGTCCTGTTTGAGTGGTACCCCTTCTTCAGGCCTGTTGTTTGCCGGTGCTGAGCCAATGTGTAAGGTGGTAAGAGCGTGTGGGCTCCAGCGTCAAAGTGGAGTGGGAGGGGGTGGGAAAAGGGAGGAGGTATGAAGGGAAATGTGCTGATCATAGAATATATATAGTTTTGTTGGTTTTTTGAGACAGGGTTTCTCTGTGTAGCCTTGGCCATCCTAGACTCATTTTGTAGACCAGGCTAGCCTCGAACTCACAGCGATCCACCTGTCTCTGCCTCCCGAGTGCTGGGATTAAAGGCGTGTGCCACCACGCCCAGCTCATAGAACATATATTTATGTGAAAAAATAGATAGTAGATACATACATACATACATAATACTACATACATACATATATACATAAATACTACATACATGAATACATACACACATACATAGATGGTAGTTTTTTTTAAAAGATGCTGTTCTCAGGAGACAGTTTAGTTATGGCGGGCTGATCGAGACCTCCAGTGGGTTGGGCTTGCGCAACTCTTTCTCCAGTGCACTGGGCTTACATCACTCTTTCCCTGTTCAGATAACTCTATTCAGAGCATGATCACTTTTGACCAGGGAGGACGGTGGGAGCATCTGCGGAAGCCGGAGAACAGCAAGTGTGACGCTACTGCGAAGCACAAGAATGAGGTTTGTTGGCGCTGCCCGTCGTCGTCTGTGTCTACAGAAAAGCAGCCAGTCTGCCCTGCGCTGGGCAGTGCAGATCTTTTACATAATGAAACCTCGCTCCCTGTCGGGGCGCACAGGTGAAGGTGGAAGGCTTGAAAATAAAAATAAAGAACTCAGAATTTGTGAAGTAGAATGTATAAGGAGAAAAGAGAAACAAGATGGAGTACCATTTGCTTTATTAAATTTTTGGCTTTTTAAGGCAGGGTTTCTCTGTGTATCAATGGCTGTCCATTGGCCTTGAACTCACAGAGATCCACCTGACTCTGCCTCCTGAGTGCTAGATTAAAGGTGTGTGCCACCACTGCCCAGCATTTGTTAAATCTCCTGAGTGAAGACAGAATGGACAGGTTTGCTGGCTGTTAGCTGGGGGTTGGCACAGTGCGGATAAGACCTTTAGAAGTCCTCTGGGAGCCAGAGAACAGCCATGTTTACAGCATGGTATAGGTGTGTGTCGGCACTGCCTGGAAGAAGACCTGCTCCACACTGGGCCACTCTCTGCCTCTAGCCTGGAGGGTTTGGTGAGACTCTCACATGGCATGAGTTAGAGGGCACCTCCACCTCACGCGCTCTTTGTAGCCGTGCTTACTGCGTCTGCCTCTATCTTCTGCACACTTTTCCTGTCCCTCTGCCGTGGGCCTGCCCTGCCCTGCCCTGCCCTGCCCTGATCACCTCACCATTTCTCAAGGCAGGAGTGCTGGCTTCTTCTTCCCTTGACATCTCTGGTTCCTCTGCCTCTCCCTTAGCAACCTTCTCTTGGCTCTGCTTTGCCGGAGCAAAGGCTGTACCTCTGGTGAGTGAAGGCTGTGTCCTATCTGGCTCTCTCCACCCTTTCCTCACCGACACACCCTTGCTGTCACTCCTTGTTGTCCCCCCACACACACCCTGCATGCTCATCCTCTGTGGCCCCTCAGTGTCCTTGCACAAGTCTTATCTGTCTCCCCAAAGCCTGGTCAGCTGTCATCTGTGTTAGTCCTAGCCCTCCTTAGTGCCCCTCCAGTTAGAATCATCCCTTCTTCATTCCACTAATAGCTGGCTTTGCCTTTTAGCAAAATACACAAGCATTATGTTTACTATTGTGACCATTTGAGGGTCTTTTTGGTTGGTTGGTTGTTTTGAAACAGGATCTCATATACAGCTCTGGCTGGCCCTGTGTAGACCAGGCTGATCTTGAGCTCAGAGATACCCATATCTAAGGGGTCTTCCTTCCAAATGCTGGCATTACACACCTGGCTCATTTGAGTGACTTAGAGGACACTAGCTGTTAAACTGCTTTCACACATTCACCTACATTCTGACATTTGGTTTTCTCACCTAAGCTTTACTGAGGTATAATTGATAAATTAAAATGGCATATACTTATAATGTACAGTATGACATTTTGCTGTGTGTACATTGTAAAATGCATGATCACAGTCAAGCTAATTAATGCACACGTTCATTAACTCAGTTATCTTATTATTGTGTTGATGAGAACATTAGGTCTATCCTCCTAGCAGATTTAAGTATGTTACACAGTGTACAGGATGCTCTCAGCGATGCTCACTAGCTCTCCAGAACTTACTTGTCCAATGCAACTGAAACTTTAGAACCTTTGGCCAACATCATCTCTCCTCCTCTTGCCTCCAGATCCCTGGCAGCTATTACTCTGTGCTTTTTAGTGTTTTTTAGATTCCACATTTAAGTGACATCAAGTGGTATTTGTATTTTGTGCCTGGCTTATTTTATTTAGCATGTAGTCTCCTGTGGTTTCAAACAGCAGGCTCTCCTCTGTCAAGAATGACTAACATCCCCCTGTCCATTCGTTCATCAAAAGATACATACATTGGGGGCTAGAGAGATGGCTCAGCAGGTAAGAGCACCAGCTGCTCTTCCAGGGGACCTAGGTCCAATTCCTAGCACCCACGTACAGCAGCTCAAAGCTGTCTGTAACTCAAGCTCCAGGGGACCCAACACCGTCACACATACATACATGCAGGCAACACACCAAAATAAACATAGATACTTTTAAAACGATACATAGGTTCTATATCTTGAATTGAACAACAGTGGGTGTAGACTGTAGATATCTCCTTGAGATTCTAACCTTCATCTCTCTTAGCTATAGACCAATAAATACACTTGCTGGCAGTTCTGTCGTTAACTTTTAGGGGAAACACCACAATGTTTTCTGTGGTGCTGCTTCAGTTACATTTCCCCAAGAGAATACAGGGTTGCCCTTTTCCTGCAACTTCCACCAGTACTTTTGTATTTTTGAAGTTGTAGTGTGAGGTGACGATGCATTGTGGCTTTTATGTACATTTCCCTGACAATAGGGATGCTGAGCACTTCAAATACGTCTTGGCTATTTGCCGTCTTTGAAGAATGGCTGCATTGCCCATTTTTAAGTTAGATGCTTATTTCTTGTGTCATATGTAGTCTGCAGGTACTATCTGTTCTGTAGACAGTCAATTCACCCTTATGCTGTGTGCAGTCTGCAGGTAACTGTTCTGTAGACAGTCATATCACCCTTGCACCATGTGCAGCCTGCAGGTGTCTGTTCTGTAGACAGTCGTATCACCCTTGTACCGTGTGCAGCCTGCAGGTGTCTGTTCTGTAGACAGTCGTATCACCCTTGTACCGTGTGCAGCCTGCAGGTGTCTGTTCTGTAGACAGTCGTATCACCCTTGTACCGTGTGCAGCCTGCAGGTGTCTGTTCTGTAGACAGTCGTATCACCCTTGTACCGTGTGCAGCCTGCAGGTGTCTGTTCTGTAGACAGTCGTATCACCCTTGCACCACGTGTAGTCTGCAGGTAACTGTTGGCTGTTGTTTCTTCTGTGAAAGCACTTTAGTTTAATGTGATTCCACTTGTACATGTTTGGTTTTTGTTGTGTGTGTTCTTAGGGTCATATCCAGGGTTATTGCCTACACTATGTCAAGAAGCTTTCTCCCATGTTTTCTGACAGTATTTGACTTTCTAGTCTTACATTCAAGTCTAAGTTAGGGTGAATTTTTGTAAACAACATGAAGTCAGAATTCAGATCCTTGTTTTGCATGTAGACATCTAGGTTCTCCAGCAGCATTTCTTGGAGTTGTCATTTTCTCACGTGCTCTCGATACCTTTGTCAAATATTAATTGGCCATACATGCATGGATTTCTGTCTGTTCCATTGGCCTGTATGTTTGCTCTTATGGCAACATAACGATGTTTGGGTGACTGTAGCTTCGCTGCACGCTACAGATAGCGAGACCTGCTTCCTCCTTGTTCCTTTTTATTCACTTGTTTTTATTCACTTGTTTTTATTCACTTTTTTATTTTATTGTTTTTATTCACTTGTTCCTTTTTATTTCACAGTCTCTGAGGGTTCCATATAAATTTTAGGATTTTCTCACCATTTCCTGGGAAAATGCCATCAAAAATTTTTGTCTTTTATTCCCCCCATTTTGTTTTGATTTTTTTGAGACAGGGCCTTGCTCCTCTAGCCTAGTCTCACTTTAAACTTCCAGCTTTGCATCCCCAGCCCATCAC
This sequence comes from Acomys russatus, assembly GCF_903995435.1. Classification (NCBI taxonomy): domain Eukaryota; kingdom Metazoa; phylum Chordata; class Mammalia; order Rodentia; family Muridae; genus Acomys; species Acomys russatus. The sequence continues at coordinate 11,168,103 of NC_067159.1, forward strand.
AGCAGCAGGTGAAGTCTGTAGCTCACTTTGGGGAGTGTAGACACTCTTGTAGTCTTAGAGTTCCTTCCTGCCTGTTCGCGTCTGCGTCTTCTTTCACAGTGATTTGTAGTTCCTACCACACAAATCATTCACTTCCTTGACCAAACCTATTCTTAGCTAAGTAATTCATTTTTAAAAGTTGTTTTCAGATACATAAATCAAAAAAAGTTAGATTTTTTACAAAACATGTATTTTAACATATGTAAACATTGTATAATGTTCAAATCAAGATTAATATCTCTTTCTCAAACATCATCCATTCTGTATGGGGTAAATATCTGAAATCCTTTTTTCTAGGTTTTGAGAAACTATTATTGTCATTGTTCTATCCAGGACTTCCACCACAGTAATGAACAAAAGTAGAGACAAAGCACCTTTGTCTTATTTCTAATCATATAGGAAATGCATTCAGTGTTAAGATAAGGATTAGGGATGTGTCTCAGTTGTAGAGAACTTGCCTAATATGTGTAAAACTGTTGGTTCAATATGTGGACCGACAGTATTTACAGTAGCCAAGGAAGTGGAAGCAACTCCATCAATAGTTGAATGGGTTAAGAAAATATAGTGTACACTTCTCCACCCCCACCCAAAATGGAGTATTACTTAGCCTTATAAAGGAAGGGAATTCTGACAAATGCTATAATATAGGTCAACCCTGAGGATACTGTTGTAAGTGAAATGAGCCCATTACAGAATGATGACTTTTTCTTTTTTTTTTTTTTAATTAAACATTTTTTTTTATTTTTTACACATACATTTATATTATCAAAATGATGGTTTTTATAATTCTCTGTGATTTCATTTCTAAGAGGGACCCTAGAGTAGTCAGAGCTAGAGAGACAGAGTAGAATAGTGGCTTCTCGGGCTATAAGGAGACAGAAGCAGAGACTTGTTGCTTTAAAAGTGCTGGTTTTGGTTTTACAAGATGAGAAGAGGTGGCTAAGTGAGAATATGCTCAATGCTATGCTTAAAAAGCCACATAGGACATTTTACGAAATGAATTTTACCACAGTCTTTTCTTTTTTAAACGTCATCCCACTGAGGTTTGAGTTAAATTCAAAGTTTTATTGGGAGGCTCTGTGAAATGAGTAAAGACGTCATGCCTTGGGTTTTAATCTGGGCTTTGGTTTCTTTTCACAGTGCAGCCTTCATATTCATGCTTCTTACAGCATCTCCCAGAAGCTAAATGTCCCGATGGTCCCGCTGTCAGAGCCCAATGCCGTGGGCATAGTCATCGCTCATGGTAAGGAGCCCCACCTCTCACCATTGTGGACAGAGGCTACCTAGAATCACAGGGAGACCGCACCGCCCTTGAGCACCTCCCCTGCAAAGCCACTGTAGGTGGCTTTTGTGTTTTGTTCCAGTTACCTTTCTGTTGCTGTGATAACCCACTGTGACCAAATGCAGCTTAAGGAGGACAGGATTTATTTCATCTTATACTTCAGATCACACAGTTCATCGCTAAGGGAAGTCAGGGCAGGGACCATGGAGGAGCCTGTTTGTTGGTTTTTTTCCCTGGCTCCCTCTCAGCTAACTTTCTTATACAACTCAAGACTACCTTCCCAGAGGACTGATCCCGCCCACAGTGGGCTGGGCCCTCCCTTATCAATCATTAATCAAGACAATTTCTCACAATTGTGGGTGTAGGCCAATCTGACCTGGGCAGTCGCTCAACTTGAGATTCCCTGAGACAATGCTAGGCTGTGTCACATGTGCAGCCGAAGATTACTAGAACATGGTCCTTGGACAGAATTTCCTGTAGCATACAAAGCTTTGGGTTTTTAATAGACTCTCATTGGTAAGAACACCACCCAAGATTCGATAGCCTTCGTTTTACAGCAACAGGCCTAATGAAAAATACAGTACACTCGCAAGTTTTCTTTTGTCTGTAAGTCCTCTCTGCTGTGTTGCTAATGCGTGCTAATGGTCAATTACTTTGCAGGTAGTGTGGGCGATGCCATCTCGGTGATGGTCCCAGATGTGTACATCTCAGACGATGGGGGCTACTCCTGGGCAAAGATGCTGGAAGGACCCCACTATTACACCATCCTGGACTCGGGAGGCATCATTGTGGCCGTTGAGCACGGCAGCCGGCCTATCAATGTGATTAAGTATGCATGCTCTCACTCCCCGCACATTGTCTGCAGAGAGGGCAGTGATGGGGAAGCTCTTGGGCTTACTGCAGAGAGAGCCGTGGACCCTGATTTGCATTATTAGATTCTGCAGACTCTGGAAAGGCTCTCACAGGGAGCCAGATTAGATGCCCCTGCTTCTCCCTCTGACTGCTCCCAGCTATGTATTTTATCATTTTTTAAAACTAATTTTTGGGGGGCCAGCAAGATGACTAAGCAGATAAAGGTGTTTGCTGTCAAGCCTGATGGTCAGAACTCAATACCCAGGATGCACAAGGCGGAGGGAAAAACAGTCCCTCCCACTCCGGCTAGCTGTCCTCTTGCCCTACACACACACACACTGCTAAATGAAAAATATTGATCTTCTTTCTCCAACCCTGAAAACTGTAGAAATACCCAAGCACTCTGAGTTAGAAATGACTTAATTACAAATGTTATAAAATAATGTGACATATTTCCATTTGATCTAAGTTTCTATTAATTTAGAAACTCGTTTTTACCTGGTTCACTACTCTCTTTTCCTTTGAAAGAGGTATTTTCTCCCATGCGTTCTATGAGTGAATCCTTTCTCATATCCTGTTTACTAGAGATTCTGGAAATTAAAGTAGTTGTCAGACTGTTAAGTCATCCTCTACTTACAAAGGTTTCCTCTGGCTGGAGATGAAACACCTAGGCTGCGTTCCTGATGCTACCAGCACATGCTGGTCCTCCGTCATGATCCCCCCAACTCTGCTTTCAGGTTCTCCACAGATGAAGGCCAGTGCTGGCAAAGCTACGTGTTCACACAGGAGGCTGTCTACTTCACCGGGCTCGCTTCGGAGCCTGGAGCCAGGTCCATGAACATCAGCATCTGGGGGTTCACGGAGTCCTTCATCAGCCGCCAGTGGGTGTCCTACACGGTGGACTTCAAAGACATCCTAGAGCGGAATTGTGAGTGTCTCCTTCAGAATTTCTCACCAGAAATCTGAAAATGCCTTTTCCCAATTGGCCCATTCAGAGGAACCTCTTTCAACTGGGATAATCAAATTCATATGCATATGAAAGGCGTCTAGAGGATGTTCTGTGTAGGCAATCCAGCAATGGGACAGAGAAGCAGTCCTGGGGCCAGCAATACAGGGGGTATCTGTGCAATTTAAGTTATTCTGTCAGCTACATTATAAAATAGGTGAAGTGCATCTTCATGGTAGAATTATCTATCCATGTCCAAAATATTATCATTTCAACATGTTAGCGATATGAAAGATTATTGAGATAGTTTGGTTTTTTTTTTTTTCCTTTTTCTTCTAAGCCAACATCCCTGGCAAATCTCTATTCAGACCTGCTACATGGGGTGGGTGGGGGATGGGAGGCACGGGGGGGGGGGGGGCGAGAGCTGCCGTTCAGGACAGTGTAGCTTTGCACTGCAGGAAGGATCTTCCGTACGTTTTACCAGCCATTCTCCTGGTCTGTAAGAATAGTACATGTATGTGTTTGTCTAAAATTATTTTGTGATATTTGGGGGGGTTGCCCTCTCTAGACAGTGCGGGGGACTGTAGAAAGTGAGCTTTGTGAGGGAAGTGTTCAAAGGGACCTCTCTTTGCTCCTGTCACTGCGAAACACTGGAGTTCCACATGGAGGTTTGGCTTGACTGTGAGTCCCAGCTGAGGCTCTAGAATGGTCACTGGGCAGGTGTGAAAGACCTCAGGAAGAAAGCATCCAGCCCATGGCGCACCCAGAGTGTCACATGCAAACCCACAAGAAGTGCCATAGTACCTTAGTGAGAAAGATGTAGACTAAAAGAAAACGCTGGAGGGAGTTGCTCTGTGTTCACATGTTCGCACCATACAATCAAGGGCTTAAAGTTTGAGTCAGGCGTTCCTCTGTTAACCCTGTGGCTCCTGTGATGCAGGCCTCTCAGCGGGGACTTGCCTTTCTCTGAGGCATTTCAGTGTGATGGAATGCCTGAGGGTCCTTGTCTGCTGACCGCCTTAAAGAATCTGGAGGGAGCTGGCTCAGCGTTTACCCAGCAGGGACACTGCATTATCTCTCAGGCTTAAAGACTATGAAAGCATCTGTTAGGCACCTGCTCCCAGCAGGCTGCCTCAGCACTTGGTCTTCAAGTCCCAAAAGATAAAAATCTAGGCAACACTCTTTAATTCCAAACTGAGTATTTCCCTAGGAGTAGATGATGTGGAACGCTAAACCAGAAGCAGATGTCAACAGTGGGTTCTAGAGAAAAGCTGGGAAGAGACCATTTTCCCTTCTGCTTGAAGCCAAGTGTGTGTGGTAACATAGAGCCCAGCCTCTTGTTCGTGACTTACACTAAACAAAGGGCCCTGAAATGGAAGCATGACCCAGGCCATCAGGGCAGACAGCAGCCTCTGGGTCTGGAAAGACCCTAGTGCTCCCTCCCTATGCAGCCTCACTTCAAAGCAAAGCTTCTCCCCACCCCCAACCCCAAGAAGGCAGGGTGGAGTGTGTCTTCCTGTGCTATGAGAAAGTGCAGCTTCTAGTAGGTTCTAGGCTACAGTGATTTCGAGTTCGCAGCTCCAAACTGAAGCAAAACATTGAATCAGACATCCCCACCTGCCTCGCCCTCCCCTTCCCTTAGCCCAACAGCTGCCTCTCTCTCCCTCTCGTGGGTGGGCTGTGTGCTGTTCGACTCCAGAACATTCTGTCTGTCCCTTCAGGCGAAGAAGAAGACTACACCACATGGCTGGCACACTCCACAGACCCTGGAGATTACAAAGATGGCTGCATTCTGGGCTACAAAGAACAGTTTCTACGGCTACGAAAGTCGTCCGTCTGTCAGAATGGTCGAGACTACATTGTGGCCAAGCAGCCGTCCGTCTGTCCCTGTTCCCTGGAGGACTTCCTCTGGTATCAGCATTCCTCAGAGCCCTCTGTCAGCCCCTGTCCCACACTTGGGGAGCTAAAAAAAAAATCCCTTCCCCCAGGTAGAACAGCTCCTGCCCGTTGTCCACAAATGTGAAGCACAGAGAAAGGGGAGCAAGCATGGCTGACATCCAACAGATCAGTTTATCATGCTAGGTAGTTGTTGGACACAGCAGTGACCAACCTTAGAGATAATGACTTGGACATGAAGGACAGAAACTTTATAAGATGACGATGGTGCGGGTGTGTAGGGCAGGTGGCAGAGCGTGCACCTAGCGTGCACGGAGCCTGAGCTCAGTCCCCAGCATCAAGTAAACTATGTGTTTTGGGTCATGCTAATAATCCTAGCACCTGGGAGGTAGAGGCACTTCAGTAATAGCCTGAGACACATGAGAGCCTGTCTCGAAAAAAAGTTTTAAGGCCAGGTGTGGTGGCACACATCTTTAATCCCAGCACTGAGAGTTCAAGACCAGCCTGGTCTACCAAGAGAGTCCAGGACAGCCAGAGCTGTTACACAGAGAAACTCTGTCTCGAAAAACCAAGAAAAATTGTAAAATAGGAAGGGTTTGAGGGAGGCTAGTCTACAAAATAAGCCAAAACCAACAGGAAAAGTGGCTCAGGGGCAGGGAGGAAATGGAGCCTGGCAGGCAGCCTCCTGGAAGATAGTAGGCTTTGCATCACGTGCAAGACTGAGGATTGAGGGTTGGTGGTTTGGGCCTGATACTGGAGGTGGCATCAGTATGTTCATAGTGCTGAGGTCTCACTGAGGTTTAGAGGCCACAAGGGTGTACCTCCTAGAGTTTGGGACCATCAGGGATGGAGAATTACTTACTTGGTCTGGTATTGGTTGCTATGAGAGGCCGGTGGCACTTAATGAGGGAATTTGGGGCAAGTAAGTGCTGCTTCACCCTGCACAGAAGAACGTGCTGCTTGTGACAGGTACAGGAAGCAAAAGCGGGTCCTAAAGCTCTTGGGCAAAGGCGGCAGATAGTGCTCTTGTCCCCCTTGTCATAGTCCCCTGAACTGCAAGTGACAGCAAAATGCAGGTCTGAAGGAATTGCAGGTCTGACCCTCATGGCTGTGGCTCCTCCCATCTTCATGTCCACAGGAAACACTCCGGTCTGCTCACCTTTGGCTGACAGTCAAGCCTGAGGTTGCTCTGAAGGGTTGTCCTGCCCTTGACATCACAGGCGGTGGCCTTTCTCCCTGGGGCAATGTTGTTTCCCAATGGTCTGAGGTCCTGCAGAGCATTTGGTTGTGAGACTGTTTCCTCATTGCCTACTGGGCCCCACACCTGGGCCTTTAGTGTCTAAGACAGACAGCACCACTTGAAAGCCTCTTTTTCCCTCACCAGAGTCTGTCTGTCTCTGTCTCTGTCTCTGTCTCTGTCTCTGTCTCTGTCTCTGTCTCTCTCTCTCTCTCTCTCTCTCTCTCTCTCTCTCTCTCTCTCTCTCTCACACTCACACTCACACACACACACACACACACACACACACACACAGAGTAAGTAGCTGAAAGGAAGGAGATCTCAGAAGGCCTTGTTGAGGTGGCATTAAGCTCAGTGTCGATGAGTGGTGGCATCTGCCTCTGTGCGCTCAGGAAGGAAGCGGGTCATAGAAGCCAGTAGACTGTTGTGGGCTTAGACACCCAGCAGCACATCAAGGAAGGCTGTGAGCAGTCAGGGTAGTCACAAAAAAGAACCACTCGAAAGACAAAGTCAGGCAGATCCCCATGAACTACAGGCTAGCCTAATCTACGTAGTGTGTCCCAGGCCTTCTAGGCTACATTTGAAAAAAGAAAAATATGGATTGGAGTGCAAGTAGAAGACAGTCTAGCTAAATTTCCCTTTCAGGTGGTGGGGAAAAAGGCACTGTTTGGACAGATGTGGAATTGATGAGGAATTGCAACAGAGGAGAAAATGATAAGTTTGATGACCAGTAAGCTTTGTGGAGCCTTAGACATACATTTCCAAGGATGCAGAGGGTGTTGAAGCCAAAATACATGACATAAAAAAATAAATGAGGAGCTAGAGATATAGTTTAGTGGTGAAATGTTTGCCTAACACATGTAAGGGTTAGTTCTACAGCACTGTGTGTGTGTAATCTAAATAGGCAAAATAAAGTAATTAAAAGTATCCTCATAAGCAATATGGCTAGAGACAGGCTATAGCTCTGAGTTAGAGCACTTGGTGAGCATAGCAAGCCCTGAGTTCAATCCCAAGAGAGAGGGAGAGATGGGAAGGCAAAGGGGGTAGGTATTTGCCCAATAGAAAAGATAAGGGGGGCATTTCCAGGACAGACACATGAGAAGACACTAACAAGTGGGGGAGATTGGCTGTCCTTTCTCATTCTCTCTGTGGCACAAGGACCCAGGATGGTTGGAAAAGCAGGACCAAAACACAGATGCTTGTATAGCATCAGCCTTGGAGGAGAGGCAGGACCTTATTTCATGGGAGGGTGGATGAGAGGTACCACACAGGGGTGGGATGATGGAAGGTGGAGGCAGGGAGTGGACCCATGGCTAGAGTGATTGCTGGGCACGTGTGAGAACATGAATTCTGGCCCTCAGCAAGGCTTGGTGGCACACATCTGCAACTTCAGTGTTAGGGGTGGGGAGATACAGGCAGATCTGGAGTTCTCTGGCCTGCCTTTCTAGTCAGTCAGTGAGAGACCCAGTCTCAAAAAATAAGAGGGAGAGCCGTAGAGGAAGACACATGACATTGACCTTTGGCCTCCATACCCACATGCATGGGTGTGGACATGTATGCACATTCGTATGTCACCTTGGCCTTGCCCATAGGATGTTCATCTTTCCTCCTCAGTAAACTGCTCTGTGGCGTCTCCTAAGGGACTGCTTTCTTCCTGGCACTTTGGTAAATCCCCAAGATCACCAACTTACAAAGGGAAAGCTGTGGCAGAAAAGCCCTGGCCAGACTCTGCCTTCCCGGGTCTGTGGCCACAAAGTGACAGGCACCCCTGGGTGCCTGCCATCCTTCCACTGGGCTGTCACCTCACTGGGGACTACACAGGGGCCTTTGGGAGTTGCTTAAGACTAGCAAGGACCTGCAAAGAGTCCATAGCATTCCCAACCCGTTCCCAGCAGCTATTTCCCCCTCAGTTGGGCCATCCTCAGTGGGAATGTCAGCCGTCCACTTGACTACCAGTCTCGTGCTGCTTGCAGGCAGGCAACTTCAAAAGTGTCCTTATTGTTGATTCTTGCAGTGACTTCGGCTACTTCCGCCCAGAAAATGCCTCAGAGTGCGTGGAGCAGCCAGAACTGAAAGGGCACGAATTAGAGTTCTGCCTGTACGGCAAGGAAGAGCACCTGACGACAAATGGGTAAGATGACCTCTCCGTGGCACAATCCTCACTCCTTGAGCCAAAGCAGCTGATCTCCACCCAGGTCTCAATGTTCATGATGGCACCAGTAGTAGACTTTCTGTGATGGACTGTTCTGTCTTCTGCCATATCCACATGGCAGCCATTGGCCTCATGGGACTGTTCACTTCAGTGCAACTGAGAAGCTGAGTTTCTCCCTTTTAATTAATCTTTTATTCAAATGGCCTCCTCGGAAGCCTCAGCAGCTCTCCCCCTGGATGGACTCCCCTCTCTGATGCCTGCTACTTGTTAATGAGCTTTCTCCAGGTCACGGTTTTGGGTGCAGTCTGACAGCGACACACAGAAATGCTAAAGCTGTGAGGCCCTGAAACTGCACAAAACACCCCCATAGACAGTGTCCTCGCCACCTCCAGCCCTGGGTCCATGGCCATCCTGCCTACCTCACAGCATTTCAGTCAACAAAACGGTGCATTTGCAAATCAGGACTTCCTGATAAGGTGGCCAAGCTTATGGAACCCTGAGAACAAGTTTTAAGCCTGATGTCCTAAGGATAGGGTTTAGCGACATTTGTGCGATAAGGAACAGGATGAAACTGGATGGGGCAGTGCATGCCTGTAACCCAGCACTTAAGCTGGGGGGTGAGAGGGGAGGGTCACCTTAAGTTCAGCCGCAGTCTGTTCCACACACTAGCTCCATGCTAGCCAGACTTGCTGTGCTAGAAAGGGAGGGAGAAGAGCCTTACGTAGGCATGAGTAACTGTGATGCACGAGAGGGTCAGTGTTGGGCACACCAGATTATCTTCGTAGTGGCTCACAGGGCAGATACAAGCTTCGAAATGCTGTTCCATAGTCTCAGTTTGGAGGGTTTGGGGTCCTTTAATGTCAGAAGGTGACCCGTTGAATTGTGGAGGATTATTCAAAAGTCACTTGCATAGCTGCTTGAGTTGTGTTTTCACCGAAAGTGGCCATGTAAATCCCAGAAAATTGGCAGGTGTGGAGGTGCATGCCTTTAATCCCAGCACTTGGGAAGCAGAGGCAGGCCGATCTCTGGGTTCAAAGCCAACCTGGTCTACCTAGTGAGTTCCTAGGACAGCCAGAGCGACGTAGTGAGAACCTGTCTCAAAAACAAAAGTCCTAGAACATGAATGCAGGCAACTGTGATTGTCATGGCCCGTGCTTCAGAAGTGCTACAGCTAAGCTGGTGAGCAGCAGCTGTGTGACCCCACAATCGGGACCTTTAAGGTCCCTTAAAGGTAGAGCTAAAAGCGCGTGAAGCTGGAGATGAGTTCAGATTCCCTTGGTTTCCTAGAGACAAGCACTTTCTGCAGTTTTCAAATCTTGTTTTCTGGAAAGAGGTAAGAACTCAGGAATACATCCTTGTGTTCTGCTAAAGAAAAAGAAAAATATTCTTTTCTCACCCCTTTCTCTTCCTTCCTTTTCTCCCTTCTCTGAGACATTTTGGTGTCTGTGTGGTATGGTGTGTGTATATATAGTATGTATGTGTGTAGTGTGTGTGTGTGTGTGTGTGTGTGTGTGTGTGTGTGTATGGTATGTATACATATATATTGTGTATATTTGGTATGTACGGTGTAGGTGGTGTTTGATGCTTCTTGCACATTAATACATTTATCTGATGTATGTTGTATATATGTGGGATGTGTGGTATATGTACGTAGTGTGTGTGGTGTATGTCGTATGTACTGTGTGGTGTGTGTGGTTATGTGTATGGAGTGTATATGTGGTGTGTGTGTGTATGTGATGATATGTGATGTACACAAGTATGTGGGGTGTCTATGTGGTGCCGTGTGTGTCTGTGTGGTATGTGTGTGTGTGTTGTGGCGATGTGTGAGTGTGCTCTGTGTGTGGTCTGTGTGTGTGGGGTGTCTATGTGGTGCCGTGTGTGTCTGTGTGGTATGTGTGTGTGTGTTGTGGCGATGTGTGAGTGTGCTCTGTGTGTGGTCTGTGTGTGTGTCTGTGTGGTATGTGTGTGTGTGTTGTGGCGATGTGTGAGTGTGCTCTGTGTGTGTGGGGTGTCTATGTGGTGCCGTGTGTGTCTGTGTGGTATGTGTGTGTGATGCTTCTTGCACATTAATACAGACATTTATCATGTCTTCTCTGTTGCTCGGCTTAGCCTGCGAGCAGCTCTTTGGCTTCTCTGCTGCTCTGTAGAGCTTGTCTTCACTGAGGTGAGCTTCGAGCCCAATTTGATGACAGGCATCTCCTATCTGCGTTATTGGCAGCCTGCCTACACCTAGTCTTACTACTGCTTCCCATTTGCCATGCTGGGCTCAAGCCCACCTCTGCCACAGCTGCAGCTGAAGACAGATTTTGGAAGACTTTGACAAACGTGCTTCTTTGTGGCTCCATACACCTCACAGCCTAGACAGGCTGGCGCAAGTCCTATAAAGCAGTGGTCGGGTGCACTGCAGCCAAGAGGCCCTGGCTGCTGACGCCATGCCTCTCCCCAGATACCAACACAGCCACTGCCAGCCTCTGACAGAGCTCCTCTGCCCTTCAGGTACCGGAAAATCCCAGGAGACAGATGCCAAGGGGGAATGAACCCAGCCCGAGAAGTAAAAGACTTGAAAAAGAAATGCACAAGCAATTTCTTGAACCCCAAGAAGCAGGTACGTTGAAAGCAAATCTAGTTTCTGGGTACAGGTGGGATTTCAACATTCTGCCAGGAAAAATCCGTTACACTGTGGAACCAATATGGGATGGCCACGATGCTCCTACAGAACTCTGCACAGGAAGCTGTCAGGATGGAGGACCCATCATGTACCTGAATGACAAGCTCATCCTGCTAAGAGCTGGTGTGTGTCTGGGGGGAAATGGTATTGTGTAAAGTTATAAAAGTCTTACAAGAAGTTGTAGAGCTTCTGAGGCCCAGAGTCATTCAGAAAAAAAAAAAAAAAAAAAAAGACTTAAGAGTTGTGCTGTGTGTGAGGGATACACATGTTGAACTATCCCTTGCTGTCACCTGCTGATATGTGCATTTATTACATGGTAGTCAAAGGTTTTAGAATAGAAAGGGCAGAGCTAGGTACTATAGCTTGATGGGTAGAGTATTTGCCTTGTATACACGAAGCCCTGACTTCGATCCCCAGCAAGACATAAACAACCGTAATGATGCACACCTGTAACCCGAACGCTTGGGAGCAGGAGGATCAGAAGTTCAAGGTTATCTGTGGCTACATAACTAGTTTGAGGTCAACCTGGGCTACATGAGACACTATCTCCAAAACAGATGGGGCTAGAGAGATGCCTCAATGGTTCATAGTGCTTTTTCACAGGACCCTGGTTTGCTTGCCAGCACCCATGTCAGGTAGCTCCCAGGGATGTGGCACCTTCTTCTAGATTCTGTAGGTACTGAGCCCACACACACACACACACACACCTTACAAATAAAAATATTTAAAAACAAACAAGCCTCTGGGGAAAAAGATGACAGAGGACCTTGGACTGGAGATTCATGCACACACAGTAGGTAGGACTGTTGTGCTGACTCGCACGCACGCAGCAGGTAGAGACTGGAGTGTGGCCATGGTGGACTACCTCAGATCAACCATAGAAAGTGTGGTGCTGCTCTGTCTCTGGTGGAGCTCTGGGGATGAGCTAACCAGGGAGGCCTCCTGGTAGAGAGCACAGGGCCGCAGTGACTCGGGAAATACACTGGGGCATCTTCCTAAGGTGTAAATGAGAGGCTGAGAGGCTGAGGGTCCAGCAACCTCTCCCTGCCGTTCAAGGGGATGAGACACCGACCAGGGTGGGACTCAAGGCAATGAGGGAAGAGTGTGTGGGTGTGTGTATTTGCAAGGGGGGCAGCTTCCTCCTTCTCTACACCCCTGCCGTGGACTGCTGATGGCTGTCCTCAGAGTGTTTGTGTGTGTGTGATTGCACAGGACTCCCGCCCACAGGGACACAGCTTGTCCCAGAATCCAGCTCCGCCTCCTCTTGGATACACTGAAAACACACACTTCCTATCTCCTACCCAGCAGCAGGTAGGTTACATGCAAACAGCAATCTGATTAGGCTTATCTGTAGAAACATGCCGGAAGTTAGTAACCTCAGAATGGCCTGCCTGGAAGAGTACTGACACACAGCTTCAAAGATCCACTCAGCCCATATTCGCACAGTCTTCTTTCCTGCTCCACCCTTAAGCTCCAGGGGTTGTAAACAAGGGACATGGAACAGTCACGGCGACCATAGTCATCTTCCAGGCGTGTCCAACCCATGGCTACATACAGCCAAGATTAGCTATGAAGGCGGCCCAACTCAAAATTGTAAACTCATTTAAAATGTGAATTCTTGATGCGATTTTGTTTGTTTTGGTAACTCAGCTGAGCCGTTCTCAAGCTTGAGCTTTAAAGAGCAGTGTCAGAAGGCTGGACACCCCTGGTTTGAGGCAGTGGCCAAGGCCTCCACTGTGGACTTTGACACTGAGACCCTAAACTAAAGCTTCCAGGCAGTGGGCACTCAGATCCTCCTGCACCTGTGTGCGCTAGCCTCCTGTCACCTGGGGGGTGGAGACGTACCCTTACTAAGTGCTTTGGATTGTAGGTCACTCAAAGAAACGAGCAGTCTCTTTGAATGCAGCCCCAGGCTGTCTAACCTCGTCTGTCTGTCTGTTTTCCTTTGTCAAGAATTCCAAGTCGAATTCTGTCCCTATCATCCTGGCCATCGTGGGACTGATGCTGGTCACAGTTGTAGCAGGAGTGCTCATCGTGAAGAAATATGTCTGTGGCGGAAGGTAAGAAATGCAGAAGTGGGCCAGAGGAACCGCCTCCAACCCCCAAAGTCAGCCCAGCCCATGTGATCCAGTTCTCTTGGCTGAAACTAGGTAGTCAACGTGGTGACCCTGGAGATTATATCTGTGCAGCCATGAGTATGGAAAACTATGCTATAAGAAACACTCCCCTCTCAGCTCCAGAAACTAACCAGGTCCCCTCCCCAGGTTCCTGGTGCACCGATATTCTGTGCTACAGCAGCACGCAGAGGCGGATGGAGTGGAGGCCCTGGATACAGCCTCCCACGCTAAAAGCGGTTATCACGATGACTCAGATGAGGTAAGACACTTTCTTCTTGAGAAACTATGCAACAATTTAAATCTTTTTGTTTGTTTGTTTTTTGGGACAGGGCTTGTGGAGCCTTGGCTGTCCTAGAACTAGTGCTAGGTCTAGTAGACCAGGCTGGCCTGGAACTCCCAAAGATTGGCCTGCCTCCACCTCTCAAGTGCTGGGATTAAAGGCGTCCGCCAGCACTGGCAGGTGAAATTTTTAAGTCTTGAAAAGAATTGGTTTTCTACTAGTGATTAAGATAATCTCTGCAAAGACGGCTCAGAGGTTAAGAGCACTGGCTGCTCTCCCAGACGACCCGGGTTCCACTCTCTGCAAGCACAAGATGGTTTACAACTGTCTGAAACTCTAGTTCCAGGGAACCCAATGCCCTCTTCTAGCCTCCAAAGGTACCAGGCGTGCACATGGTGCACAGACATGCAGGCCAAACACCCACACATACAAAATGAAAATAAGTAAATCTATTTTAAGTCTGTGTATATATCTATGTATGTATATATATATATATATGTGTGTGTGTATATATATGTGTGTGTGTGTGTGTGTGTGTGTGTGTGTGTGTGTGTGTGTATATATTTGGGACCACGTTGTGCATAAGCCTGAATAATCATCACCTTAATGACCTCAAGATCTGACAAGCTGAGCAAGTAGGTGATTGCTTTCAAAATAGGCTTTCAGTTTGTCAGTAACATTGCACGTGTCTGTCTTTCAGGACCTCCTGGAATAGCTCTTCAGAGGGGCTGGGACCGAGTGGACGGAGCCTCAGTACCTCCTACACTCCCTGAGGCTCTGACTTGCGGAAATTAATTTCCCATAGCATCGGACCCAGCCCTGTTTCCGCTGCTTCCATGCAAGCCCAAAGGACCTACACTGAGGACTGCAGGGTGGGGGTGGGGACCCTGATGCATCTCACGGTTGGCTCTGATGGGGGTAAATTTTAAATTCTTTAACTTTTTGTTTCAAGTTCTGTCTTTTGTAAAAAAAAAAAAAAAAAAAGTGTGGGCTTTAGGTTTCTGTTGGTTTGTTTGTGTGCGGAGGGAAATGAAATGGGATTGAATGGAATTGAATGGGGTTCTTTCACTGCCCCCACTCTTGTGTGTTCTGTCTGGTGCCCACCCCAGGGCATCCGCCAACTCCACCATCAGCTCAACTCTCACGTCATACCTGGTGCTGTCCGTGCGCTCTGCTGGTCATGGGACGCAGCCTCACTGAAGGAAACAGGGTGCAGTGACTGGCACCGCCTGGCCAGCTTTTCCCCATCCGCGGACAGCCCTGCAACAAAGAACGCTGCGCACTAGACCGGCTGGCCTACCTCATCTCTGCCCCAACCACAACCACGGCCACAGCGGTTTCCTTTTCCCTTTTAATTAGGCAATACCCTTGTTAATTGCCCTTTGGCAACTAACTTAAACCATGTGCTTCCAACACACTAAATCGGGAAAACTTAGAGGGCAAGGAGGAGGGAGAACAGAGCTGACCAGACCTAACACCTATTAAAGACAGTGCACGGGCTGCCGCCGAGCTCTCTGAAGCTGTGTGTAAGCCAGTGAACCTGCTCAAGGATGGGGTGCAGGCCTGGCCGCCCACCCAGGCTCCCCCATCCCTTCCCTGGAGCTCGTCGAGTGCACAGTGCAGCCTGAGGACTGACAGCCACAGCCTTCCATTTTCCCTGTGTCGAGCTTACCACTGCAGCTGCTTGTCCCTTCCTCCTAGTTGCTACTGTTCATAGAACTGGGACTAGGAATGTTTTCAGGTTCATGGACTCTTTTTTGAAAAGAAAAAAAAAAAAAATCAAAGTTATAGTACCAGACTCTCCTCCTCACCCTTCCCCTGGTTTTGCTGAGTTATTTGTTGGCCGAAACCTTTGGCTAACCCCACTGAAGGCACACTTGTAGATGACGCCGTGTGTGATAGATACACTGCTTTCATGGTTTAAATTTAAGGCAGTTTCTATCTGATTTTTTTTTTCAAATTAAATAATAGAATATGATCAGTGGATTTGGGGGTGGCCATCTGGTTAAAAAAAAAAGCTGTGCCGATTCGTTTTAATAGAGCTTGGGCAGCAGCCGCGCAGGGAGCTGGTGTGGTAGGTCTCTGGCCCCCTGTCCTTGCTGTGGTCTCTCGGTTCCTCCCATTGGGACATTCTTTACGAGATACCATTTTGCTCTTTCTTCATTTTGTGGCTTGAAAGTCAGTGAAAAGTATATGTGCCAAACTAACGTTTGTCAGAATGCTGAGCAGATGGCTGACTCCTCTCCTCCCGAGAAGGAACAAACAGCAGCAGGGAAAGAGGGGGGGAAGTCGATGGAGCCTTGTAGAGACGATGACTTGCAGCTTAATGAGTCATGGCACTTCAGCTAGGAAATGAAGTCCGGGCCGTCTCTGAAGAGAACATTTGTTAGCGGCAGAGTGCTCTGGTCTTTTAGCTTATTCATTTCGTAATGATTATAAAACTTAAAAGTAATTCCAAAGATAGACCAGCTCATAAATTTCCCAGGTTTCTGTCTACCCTCACCTCCCGCCTAAGGGGAAAGACCTGTCTCCAGCACACGCTGTCTGTCTCAGCACATCCCCGGGTTGATGAGGCTAGATAAACCAATGTGTGGTGGTCATCGCTGGTGTCCAGATGGACTTAATGCCCATCTCTAACCATCAAGGACTAGGGCCCTCTGCCTCTGATGGCTTCCGGGACTTCTGTAGGACTTGGCAGTCTTCGCTTGCATTTCCCTTTTGAGCACAGCGCTGTTCTTGCCGTCCAGCTCAGGAGCCAAAGTTGAGTCTGTTGCCCAGGGTCTTCAGAGCTCTGAGGCACAGTTCTGCAGGAAGCTGCTGACTTGCAGCAGAGCGCTCTTAGGTGACTCGCTGGGTTTGAGGATATTGACCAGTGGCATTTCTTTCAGAGCCATTATTTGGCATCTTTTTGTTTTCTTTTTGGAAAACAAAATCTTATTCCCCTACTTCATAGCTGAAATAAAAAGCAACGGGCATCTGGAGCACCGCCTCTGCCTCGGTGGTTGGTCACTGTCAGGGCACACAGGACTGAGTCTCTGGGGTTGAGTCCTCCTTGCTGCCCTTTGGCTTCTACCCCTAGCTTGCTGCCTCTGTTGGCTTGGGACTGACCCTACAATAGCTTTCAGAATCAGTCACTCACAAATGTGCAATCCCAGCCAGAGCTTTAAGCTCTTTAAGCTATTAAAAAAAAAAAAAAAAATTGTTTGGTTTGTCCTGCTCAGCCTTGGAGCATCATCATTGGTGACCATACCATTATTCTTAGCATTGTGGTGGCACAGGGGATTGATTCTAGAGACAGACACAGGAGCAGTGACATTCAGCATTTGCTAGATAGATCAGACATATTACAAAGTCCATAGTGGCCTGAGTTTTAAATCCAAAGTGTTTTTTTTTTTTTTTTTCTTTTGCCTGAGACCCTAGGGGCTTGGAGTTTTCCTGTGACCCAAGGCCATGGCTAGATGGTCCTACACTGTGAAGCAGAGTGAATTCATGGCGAAGTGAATGGAAAACTGTTCAGAGGGCCTTGGAGCAGCCGCAGGGTGGGCTCAGGAGCTTTGTCAGTCTTGACAACTGAGCCTTGGAGCTGGCATTCTGGTGTGCAGACCCGTACTCAGGCTTACCTCTGGTCCCTTCCTGTCCATGCCTGTCCCCTCGCCTTCCCTTTCCAGCAGTGTAACAGTATGGGCCACCCTCAGCTCCTTTATTGGTGGAGCCTATAAACCATAGCTGGGCATACAATACCGAACCACCGCTTTGCCAGGATACCAGAATGCTGAGAGGGGCACAGGGCCATTCCAACAAGCCCCCCAGTAAAAGGGCTGGCATGGCGTCACTCATTTTATTGCCTTGCAAATAAACCATATAGGTAGAGAATCTCTTTCCTCCAGTGCTCTGGATAGCCCTGCCCCTTATGCACAGTAGCAAAGGGCTCATTCACTTAGCTTGTCAGCTTGTCAGCACAGCCCTCTCCACATTCAGCAGGGTTGCTAAAATAGGGTGGATGCACAGGCTTCTTGCTTTTCCATCACTTGCCTACCAGAGGGAAAAGTAACATGAACTTAATGTCTTTTGGAGCAAAACCAAAGTTTGAGATTTGCCATATGATGTAGTGACAGGGAAGCCCAGAGTTGGCAAGCAGGTGCCAGACTTTCTGTCCCATCGGCCACCGCTTCCGCAGGTGCAGGCTGCTGTGGGATCACTGAACTGCAGGTGCAGGTTGATTTCTTGGTTCCGTGTGTTATAACAATAAGAATTGGAGCATTAACTTGAAACTGTCTCCAAGGACTTGCTGTGTGCACTTTTTCACACTGGTACATTCCCTGCATCTGTTTATATGAAATAACACAAGCTAATCTGTACCTTTGTGTGTGTGTGTGTGTGTGTGTGTGTGTGTGTACATATATACATGTATAAACTGTATAGTGTACAAGTTACTGATTTATCGGTATGCCCCGAATTTTCAGTGCCGTTCTCATCCTCAGCATGCCCTCAGCTGTTGTCAGGTGACTTCCTGTCCCCTGGTGGTTCTGCCACTTCCCTGTGTTTTGAGCCTCCAGGGAGGAGGGTTTGGGCTGCATTCTCCTTCTCCTCATGCACAGAAATGCTCAGGGTCCCCATGTGCCTGTTGTCCTCCCTTCTTGTCTTCTGTTCCCTTTCTGAGCATGTGGCCCCTTCCCCGGCTGGGAAAGTGTAAAGCAGGATCGTGACCACCACTGCATGTGCACTGACAACTCCAGATTTCTGCCCGCGTGGGACAGAACGCTGCATGTGACGTGGGATTATCAAGTTTCAAAGACCTGTGTCAATTACACAGCAAAGCCAGACCCACAATGAAATCCCACAAAAATGGAAATAAAACGCAAAATTTCTTTAGCATTGTGTAAATAAATCTGGATGTGTTTAACTTTGTATTGGCAATCTTCTGTATATTTGCTATATATGGGTTAGAAATAAAACAGCCTGGACTTTGGTACCTAACCTACTAAGATGAGTAAGCTACAGTTTGTTAGTGGACTGTCTCTAGCTTTCTGCCTTCAAAAATCAAAACCCCAACAAAGAGGAAGCATCAGCTTGAAAGTCAAGACTGGGTGTTTCTAGTCTGAAAAGTGGTAGATAATTTACAAGGAAATGACTCCCAAACAAACAGGTTGCTTGCCTGTGAGCTTTTTTTGTTTTTGTTTTTGTTTTTTGTTTGTTTTCTCTGCTTAGCCTTGGCTGTCCTGGCCTCACTCTGTACACCAGGCTGGCCTCGAACTCACGAGATCCACCTGCCTCTGCCTCCCAAGTGCTGGGATTAAAGGTGTGCACCACTACCGCCTGGCTGCCTGTGAGCTTTCGAACTTCCTCGTCCTCTCATTTTCTTGATCCTTAGCTCCTCAAGATCCCCCTCTCACGGTGTGTGTAGGACCATCTCTCTTGTCATCTTCTGGAAGTCAAACAGCCTACCACACACTTTCTCTAGTGTCTGTCTGGACACTGCTGGGCACAACAACCCATGGTTACACTCCTGAACTGTGTGTCCTGTAGCTGGTTTGTCAAATGAGCACCAGAAGGTCAGCTGTGGCAGGTTCCCAGCTGTCCTGTCTTCCCTTGCTCTCTCCTGGTCTTTCCTGGAGTCTCAGCCTCCTCATTTACAAGTGTTGCCTGACGGAGCTTCCTGCCTATCTACCTTCAGCCATTAGCCATCCCACAGTGTCTGGGGATAGTATTGCCAGTCACTGTTTCCACTCGGTGCCCACGGCTCAGTCTGGAGATGCAGCACGCAGGCCTTACTTTTGAAGCGGCCACCCCACCCTCCAATAGGAGTTTTTACCCCAAGGATTGAATCAGTCCAGCTTCAGGGATCCTAATATATTCTAAGACTCTGCATCAGAATCGGGCTGGCCTGGAGCTGGTTTATGTAGCCCAGGCTGCCCTAAAATTGACAGTAATCCTACCTCCTCCTCCTCCTCCTCCTCCTCCTCCTCCTCCTCCTCTTTCTCCTCCTCCTCCTCCTCCTCCTCCTCCTCCTCCTCCTCCTCCTCCTCCAGAGTTCTGGGGTTACAAGGGAGCACCACCACTATGCCCAGCTCTGAACTGGACATTCTGATGGACAGACCTGATGACTCTATTTTTAAATTTGATTTCTTACAATTCTCCACATGTGAGGTACAAGAAGGGGCGGGGGGACTTAGAGGCTTAGGCCACTTTCTCCACATAAATATGGCCACGCATGGAATAAAAAAAGGCATCCCCTGAGCTGGGGAGAATAGTCAGTAAAGTGCCTACCACAAAAATACCAAGGACTTGAGTTCAGTCTCCAAGCCCAAGTTAAAAACCCCAGTGCCCAGGAGACACACATACAAAGATTCCTGGATCTCATGGGCCAGCCTAACCTAATCAATGGGCCCCAGGCCACAGTAGGCAGTCTTCTCTGAAAAACAAAACAGAACAATATGGGGCTGATGAGATGGCTCAGTGCCTGGCAATCTGAGTCCAATCCCTGGGGCCCACATTGTGGAAGGGGAGAACTGACTCCTAAAAGTGGTCTTGCGAGTGGGTCAGCAGTTCAGAGCCCTGACTGCCCTCTCAGAAGATCTGGGTTTGAGTCCCACAGAGCAGCTTCCTTAGTCCCAGAAGATCTGACACCCTCTTCTGGCCTTCACTGGCATCTGATGCAAAGACATACATGCAAACACCGATACCCAATAAAAAATAAAGTAGCCGGGCGCCATAGCACACTCCTGTAATCCCAGCACTCTGGGAGGCAGAGACAGGCAGATCTCTGAGTTCAAGGCTGACCTGGTCTACAAAGGGAGTCCAGGACAGCCAGGGCTGCACAGAGAAACCCTGTCTCAAAATAAAAAAATAAAAGGAAAAATTTTTAAATAAACACAGGACTTCGGGCCCCTGAGGAAAGGGAGGGATGTGATAGGAAACCAAATCATTTGGGCAGAGGGTACGATGTGTAGTACCACAGCTGGATGAGGCTGGAATCAGCTGGGGACTCGGGTGTAGCTAGCACTGACGGTGGGCTGGCCAAGGACCTGCATTTATGTTAGGTCCTGGCATCAGCATCCCTAGTTACACAGACCTGAGGTTCAGAGCCATCAGCTGGTGGCGGAATCGTACAGCCAGATGTCATACATTCCTGTCCCTGGGGAGTTTTCCTCCCTGTTAAGCTGTCTCTCACTTCATTTGTGCTTTATCTCCTAGGAAGGGAGCCATTGACAGCTTTCAAAGGGGGAAACGCTGGTCTGACCTAAAAATAGCTTCCATTTATCCAGCACTTAGTCAGCTACACTGTGCTGAGCACTTTACAGAGATTACCTCGTTTAATCCTCACACCAACCCTATGGTTATTATTATCTCCATTCCACAAATGAACCCCAACTTATGAGAGGCTGGGGGGAGCTGGGGATTTAGCTCAGTAGCTCTGTAGTAGAAGGCTTGTCTAGTAAGCACAGTGCCCTGGGTTCAAGCCCCAATACACACAACACATATAAACACACCATACAAACACACATATACACCACATACACACTCCATACACACACACACACACACACACACACACACACACACACACACACAGGGGAAGGGGGAGACTAGTTCCAGTACACACACACACCCCATATACACATACACAAACTACATATACACACACATCCATCATATACAAATACACAGGGTAGGGGGAGGCAAAGAGGGGAGAAAAGCCCCAGGACACACATACACATATGGGGTGTCATTAGTCACATAGCTACCTGATGACAGAGCTCAAGTGTAGCCAACTTAGTCTGGCAACAGAGGACTGACTGTCCCCATTTCTCCCCACCCCACCCCAGCCCTGCCCTTGGGGCTGAGACAGCAAAGGAAGGGTCCTCTGAAGGCCAAGGTCTGGAGACCTGCTGCTCAGTGAGTGTGGGAGCAGCTGAAGGTGTGCCTGAGGAGTGTGCGCTGGTCTCGGGACAGACGGTATGTCCTGTGCCCTGTTGAATGAGGTCAGGAACAGAGGTGTCGCTCAGGCCTCCCACTAAAGCCAGGAGTCCCTCTCACATACTCTGTGCTCAAGCGCACCTCCCTCCTAATGCTGTAGGGGTGTCATCTCATTCCCAAGATAACAGGGCCACCTCAGCCCCCCTCCTGTGGCTATTCTGGGCTGCTCTCTGATCCTCCTCTTCTCCTGGCCCCTACTTCTCCCTTCAGTGGGAGTAGGTGGGTGGGGAAAAGCCAGCCCACTTACATAAGCCTGTGGCTTCGACCCTGGGACAGCAGGTGCTCAGCCCCTCCCTCACCAGCACAGCAACAAAGAAAAGTTTCAGCTGGGAGCCCAGCATGGAGACAGCCACCACCCAGGAGATAGCCTCGTGCTGCCAGAGGCAGGTAGAAGAAGCTGCTGACCCAGTGGATGCTGTAGGATCCGAACCTTCTCACCAACGGGAGGCAGGCAGCCACTCTCTGCAGCTCCTGCCCTCTATTGAAGGTGACCTATGGCAATCCGGAAGCGGGGGGGGGGGGGGGGAATGTCGAGAGGTATGGGAGGGAAGTCCCACTGCCTCGAATATACCTTAGGGGTCCCCCAGGAATGTCCCACTGCCGCGAATATACCTTTGGGGTCCCCCACCTCCAACCCCTGTGTGCAGGCTTTAATAACTTTAGAGAACTGCTACTTAGGAGAATGCATAAATATTCCTAGGAGCCCTCACCTTCCTTCTAAAACTGTGACTTGCTACTTACATGTCTCTATTGTAGTTTTGTTCTTTAGCTGAAAAGTCAGTGAATGGCAGTTGTGGCATTTTTACAGTGACCAGCAAGGATCTGTTTATACTTTTAACCATCAAAACCAGTCATGGGTCCTGGGAGGACCCAGTAGACTAATAACCAGTTGGGAAGGGACGGGGTGAGACAGCCACCATCTGTAGTGAAAGCAGAACGGTTCCAGAGCTGTGGCTATGAGGAGACTGAGTGTCTTGATAGTGCGCTGTCTGGCTTCTGCCTGGGCCATGCCACAGCATCAGGACCTACCCTGACACCCCACACTAGCTCCCCTGGCTGAGGTCTCTCAGAATCAGAGCTCTGTGGAAGTAAGAGGCTTTTAGGAAGAAGCACCCCATTTCTACTCTCCAGATGAAGGCACTTGGTGCCTGCTTCTGCCCCATCACCCTACAACCTGCCCCAGTGCTAACTGTCCTGGCTGAGCATCCTACCCCACCCCCCACCCCCAGCTCACCTGGGCAACAGCTGGGAGCCAAATGAAAGTGTCTCCACTGCACCTGGGTCTGCAGACCCAGGAAAGAAATGAGAAATAGCTTTTTTCCTTCTTTCTAATGGTCTTTAGCTGTCCTGTTGCTGTGCTAAACATTTAGCCAAACAAAGTACCAGCATTATACACCCCCCCCCCTCAAATCTGCAGAAGATTTGAAAACCACACACGAGGAACCCATGACCTCCTGGGAAGAAAAGAGGTAGGAGAAAAAAGACATTCTAGGCTGGCAGGCCACAGTCTCAGGCTCTGGTCCCAGAGTGACCTCGGATGGGTCAATTTAACTGCTCCATTTTAGTTCCTTCTCTGTAAAGCGGTTTTAAACATCCCCCGAGGAGGAGGTCGGTTAGAAGGATCGCCGAGGTGATCTAAGATGCGCTTTGGAAGAGACTAAACCAACACAAGAACATTTCCAAGAAAGGGATGACAAGCAAGGTCTGCCTCCAAATAGGGCCCAGAAGCACAACTGCCCACCCCTTACCCTAGAGATCCTAACGGAGTTGCCTGAATGTCACGGACAGAGTCGGTGTGTTTAACCTCATTAGAGAGGAAGTAAGAGAGCTGCTGTGAGCTGACTACGATGGGACAGGAGAGTCAGAAACTCTTGTCCTAAAAGACCAAGAGAAATCTGGGCAGAGGAGAGAGAGAGACAGAAACACCAACTCCCCTATACTGAAGGGGATGGCACCCATCTCACCCAGGTGGTACCTCTGCCAGGGCGGGGGGCTCGCTGTGGACAGCTCTCTCTGGCAATTCCAGGCCCAGGTCCAGCCAGAAGCCCCCTCCTCCTGTATAGCAACTCTGTGTACTGCAGGCCTCAGGGCCATAGCTAGTGGCTCAGCACAGAGGTCAATAGCAATAAGGCTGTGTGCATATGTTAGCATCTTTCTGAAAAGACGATGACAATGACGTGAGTTCAAATCTTAGCTCTAGCCTGTTAGGGCACCTTTCTGAGCCTTCATTTTCTCCTCTGTAAACTGAAAGAGCTGACCCTGAGCAATGTCCTACACTTCTATGATGGCTGTCCACACCCACCCACCCACCCACCCACTGCTACCCTGGGGAAACCTGATAAAAAACTATGGACTATCAACCCTGCAAAGATAAACCAAAAAATATTCCTGAGGTTCACAGGGCCTCTGAAGCCCACCCAGAAATCCTGAAGGATGCTTGGACCTGGGCCTTTTTTTTTTTTTTTTTTTAACTTTATTTGCATAGGAATGCTTTATCTGCCAAAGAGGGCATCAAATCACACTGTGGATGGTTGTGAGCCACCATGTGGTTGCTGGGAATTGAACTCAGGACCTCTGGAAGAGCAGGTGGCTCTCTTACCCACTGAGCCATCTCTCCAGCCCACCTGATGACTCCTAAGTTCTCTTAAGAGTTCCAGAGACTATCTGCCTCCTAACACTGCTTGTTCCTTGCAGAGGGCACAGGGCCTGGGGGGTTGCTACAGAGAGCGAGGGATAGCAGGGAAAGCCGAGGAGGCAAAATTCATTGGTACATTCAGAACAAGCTGCGGCTGACGAGTAATGACTCCCAGGGCAAATTCATGACCAAATCAGGAGGAGGATGCAGCTGGAGTTAGCATCATTTGTCCTCAGCACCCCACAGAGGTACTGGGTCCAGGAATCGAAACCCAAAGGAACCAAAGGGGAGGCTGGGGAAGGGGCTGCCCCTGAGCTGGAGCAGATGGGCCTTGAGACAGAGAAGGGAAGGTCAACTGCTAATTCCAACAGAATTGCTCCCAGAGCCTGTGTACCCGCCTCTCCCTCTGAGCGGCTTCTAGGCCTAAAAGCTGATCCCATGGCCAGCCAGCCTGGGTGCTTTCCTTCTTTACCCTACAAATACCTACTGCCCTACCTATGATACACCAGACAGAATCCTAGGTGTCTGTTACAAAAAATAACAAAGTTACTTAAAAGGATGCCCTCAAGGTCTCGGCTAATAGAAGGAGAAAGACAAATAAATACATAAAACATAATGTGGCTCAGATGGTGCCGAAAGTATCCCAGGGGGAAAAGTGTTGGGGGTAGGAGGCGGGCAAACCTCATGCTCCAAATAGGATGATGGGCAAAGGCCTTAAAAATAGGGCACAATGTAAGCAGCAATATAATATACATTGAAGTGGACAGTTTTCTCTGTAGGTAGACCGAGTACAAAGGTCGTGAGTCAGGAAGGTACTTTATAAAGGGTTGGGCCACTGTGGCTACAGCACAGTGAGGGAGGAGACAACGCTAGGACGGCAGGACGGAGGCGCAGAGAGTTAGCAGGCCAATGCACCATGAAGGATGGCTTGATTCTGGGGCAGAAGGGCAGCCAGTGCAGAGTCTTGAACAAGAACTGACATAATCAAGTGTAGATTTTAGGGACTTTGGAGGGTTACTGAGTTCAAAAGAGATGATGGGTGCTTCTTGGACACAGCAAGATTGTCTGCTGGGAATGAGGAAGGACTGCAGACAGTGAGCTGAGGCTGTGACGGAGGTGTCAGGATCCTCAGGAGTGGTAGCAGTGGTACGTGCCTTGAATAGCAGAACTTGGGGGGCAGTGCCAGGAAGATGTCACGCTAGCTATAATGGCCCACACCTTTAATCACAGTACTTGGTAGGCAGAGGCAGGTGGATTTGTGAGTTCAGAACCAGCCTGGTCTACATAGGAGGCCCTGTCTTTAAAAAAAAAAAAAAAAGAAAAGAAAAAGAAAAAAGAAAAGAAAAAATTACCAAGATCCATCTGGAAGCAGTATCATAACAGTCAAATCAGCATATTTTTAATTGCTTAAATAACCAATTACATTTTAATAGGTGACCGACATTTTGCTATTCACTCTTCCCATTTGGATTTTCAGGGGCTGAGGGAATTCATGGGAGGGAAGGATTGTGTTGCCTCCTTTCAAAGATGGCATGTATCACACATCATTTTTGTCAAGAATTTCATATGCATATACGTTGCACTCTGATGTCAAGTCAGCATAGTTTTTCTGTTTCCTCCTCCATGCTTGTCTGTGCACACACAGACGCCGTGTGGGTGGAGGGTTTGTTTAGCTGGGATTAGGCACTGCCAAGAGATATAATGAAGTGAAGGAAGAATGAAGGATCTGGGTGATTATGCAAGAAACTGGATGTCACATGACCATGGACTCCAAGCTCGTGGGGAAGAGAGGGGTAGGCAGCATGAGATGGGCAGGGTAACATCTCAGTGGCATGGCAGAATTGCGATATGGCAGGACGAGAGGCCGAGGGAAAGAACCTGTATCAGTCAGGGGTTGCCAGCTGATGAAACAAGCACGCCTGGAGACAGTTGAGCTTCTTATTGCTGGTATAGAACCAAAAACAAATGTCCCTGTTAGGTAGGTAATTCTCCATGAAGCAATTCAGGGACACTGGCCTTTCTCCCATTGGGGCTTTGTCACTTAAGGGGCCCTATGATCATCTGCCTATAGACAGCAGAAGTTGGGGGCAGGGACACAGTGAAGTCACTTCTGGCTTCCCTGGCACTGAAATGACTGCCACCCTTCCTACTTAGACGTCATTGGAGAAAGTTAGTACCTAAACTATAGCAGCGGTCCTGGAAACTGTTCCTGGTGGGGCAGCCCAGTGCTAGAGGTAACTATACTGTGAAGATGTAACATTGGTGTTGGTGGTTAAGGAGCTGCACTCCGTGGAAAGACCATGGAAAGGTTCCGTTTCTAGGTCTGGAGAATGACCACAGGGTCCAAAGGCTGAAGCAGGCATTGAATTGATGAGTGTGAGATCAAAGGACACTCAGAACAAAGCAGGCCTGGTTCCTATTGACATACCAAAGTGTCTGTTGGCCTCCAGGCTCACTGGGTACCTGCGGCTCCTCTCAGCTCTTCTCACTCAGCTCCCTACCCTAAACTTCTCCAGTCCATGCGCTTCCCTTCCTCCAGGTCCTCATTTCTGTATAGCCATGCCAATTTGGCCACATAATCTTTTGGTTCTCTTGGCTCTCCCCTCTCTACTTGGTCTCCCTCTCTACTTGGTCACCCCCTCTTCTTGGTTCCCCCACTTCTTGGTCACCCCTCTTCTTGGTGCCCCCACTTCTTGGTCCTCCCTCTTCTTGGTTCCCCCTTCTCTTGTTTTCGTCCCCTCTCTTGTTTTCGTCCCCTCTCTTGTTTTCGTCCCCTCTCTTGTTTTCGTCCCCTCTCTTGTTTTCGTCCCCTCTCTTGTTTTCATCCCCTCTCTTGCTTTCCTCCTCTCTCCTCCTCCTATGGTCTGGTTCAGTTTTCTGGTCATATTTAGTCCACTACTTTCTCTCCATGCTCTGGGCTCTTCTGGATGCCTCTGGCTGTACTCTCCCTCATATCTGCCATAAAGACCTACCACTCAACCTTGCCTTGGAGCTACCATGCCCTTGCTTCATAAATCTGGTGCCCAAACCCCCACTGTATACAGTGAGGCAGCCTGTGAGAGGACACCAGCAGGGACTGGGAGGACAGACAGGGATTGAGACTTTCCACTGGAGGAATATTGAGGATGGAGGCAGTGAGCTGAGGCCAAAGCCACCAACCACGAAAGCAAGGCAGGCAAGGGATGATGGGTCTGTCACAGAGAACCATTTTCTGCTCATAGATCACTTTGTTTTTCCCAATCTTACTTTTATAGCCTTCAAGGAGGTGACAGTGTTGTCCTCTACAAGCAGGTTCTTCTGAGGTCTACCCATTCTTTTTGGCCACATTCCACCAAACAGGTTTCTAAAGCTACACCCGTGGCAGCCATCAATGTTTCTCTAAGAAATTCTGGTGTTTACTTCTTGAATCTCTGAAAATATTTACTTTCAAAACCATAGATGACTTTGAACCTCTTGCTCTTGTTTTGGCACCCACTTATTGACACGGGGATATGTTTATGTATGTATCCACACCTACGTGCATGCACACGCACTTGCAAATCTACACACTTACATGTGCACATATACAACATAGATCCCTCTCTCTCTCTTCCTCCAAAGCATCATTCCTTTTCTTCCCTTTGTGAGCCATATTGAGTAGCAATGTACGGACCATACCACCTCAGGAGATTCCTGGATAAAAGATTACATGAGAGGATATGACCAATTATTTTCTATGAGAATAGGAAAAAATGGCCATGAATGTCAGCAGATTAAAACTGGAGTAGATGGTCGGATAACCAAGACTTGGAAGGCCAGGCATGGTGGCGCACGCCTTTAATCCCAGCACTTGGGAGGCAGAGGCAGGGAGATCACTGTGAGTTCGAGGCCAGCCTGGTCTACAAAGTGAGAAACCCTGTCTCAAAAAGAATTAAAAAAAAAAAGTCTTGGACCTAACGTTCTATTGGAGAGACAGTGTGAGAACAACCCAGGTCAGAAGTCAATGATTCTCAAAGGAAATTTCAAAAGCTAGGGTCATCAGTCCTGGCCTAACCTCTGAAGATGAGCTCTGGGTTCTGAGTCACAGTTGCTTCCTGACATCTGAGGAGGAAAAGCCCTTGGGTGTGATGGGGAAGCCTCCCCAAGGTCAGTCCAATTTACACTTCACTTGCCTGGAGGTGTGAAGAGAGATGCCTCCAAGGAGCCCTAGGTAAGCATTCTGAGCAAAGGGGAAGATTGCTGACCAGGTCGAATTTGGAAGGTGACGGAACTCAACGCTGACAGGGCACCTCCAGCTGCCAGACCCTCTCTCCTGGACCGCATTCGACCCCTCCTCTCAAGGTCATCTGTGCCTCTCCCCTGAAGAGTCTCTGCAACCATTCACCCTCTGAGAGTCAGAGACGCCCTGGTGACTTCCTCTTGTCAGGGGCTTTGTATAAATAAAGAGCATAAGGGACCTCTTCAGGGAGGGAGGGCCTCCCCCACCTCAGCATCTCCTCTGTGTGGCCTCCTTCCTCTGGCTGCCTCATTGGCGTCCCCTTTAGACCTCAGAGGCTGCTCCACGTACCTGAGCTTATGTTCCTTTCCTTTTTTTCCCTCTAGTGTGGGTGAAAGCAAGCTAACATTTCCCAAGATATATTTGTAAAGAGCGAGAAATGCAAGATGGAGACAAACACCATCTGACATCAATAGGAGGCCCAGGCCTGGTCTCAAGCTGAGGCCTAGGCAAAGCAGGGCTCGGTTAATGCAACTCCCAGCATGAAGCCTGGCTACCATCTTCTCAACTCAGCCCTTCTTGGTCCTTGAGCCTATCCTCCTGCCTCCTTTCCTTCTCCCTCTTCCTCTGGGTGACTGGAGGTCATACCAGGCCCTGCCTCCGGCAGCTAGGTCTAGGAAGATACTGATGAGGGTGGGAGACTGGATGAATGAGCCACGCTTTGAAAATGGCTCCTTTGGACATCTGATCCCAGCTAGGGAGGCAGGAGTCCTGGGTGCCAGGCACAACTCTACACCTCGCCTGGACATCAGCAAATCAGTGTCTCTCTGAGCTTCTCCCTCGCTCCGGTTGGCTTGTTTTTCTTGTGCTCACTAAGATCCCTCTTAACTCCGACACTCTGGAAACAGCTCAGGGACAGAGAAGCCTGTTCCTTGGCAACTATGAAAGGTTATTCCTTTATCCAACAATGGAGAGCCAAGGCCAACAAGATGAGGGTTTTTTTTTTTTTAACCTTTCTTTCCAATTACTTCCCCCCCCCCTTTAAAACACACACACACACACACACACACACACACACACACACACACACACACACTCTCACATCTGCCTGTGTCCAACCCCTTCGTTGCTTGCCAAAATGGCCACAGGAAAGGAATGAATCACACAACACTTCTCTTGTTCCCACCCCACCCCCTGCCACCAAAGTCAGCAGAGAGCAGACAGAGCAGGGTCACTGGGCAGCTTGGGCGCCATGCCGGCCCTGTTCTTACTGAAAACACTTATGTCCTTTTAGCGCACAGTTTCCAAAGGTGCAGACCAAACCATATCCAACCCGGGTGGAGAAAGACAAAATAAGGAAACTAGATAAACGAGATGGTCAGCAAGTGTTGTGTATTAATATTCACTTCTTTTAAAAACTATTTATCCATTTATTTTATGCATATGAGCACTCTGTCTTCATGCACACCAGAAGAAGGAAGCAGACACCATTACAGATGGTTGTGAGCCACCATGTGGTTTCTGGGACTTGAACTCAGGACCTCTGGAAGAGCAGTCGGTGCTCTTAACCACTGAGCCATCTCCTCAATCCCTTATATTCACTTCTAAAGACAAATGGTTAAGTCATAATGAGAGGCAGGCTACAAATTGAGGCATAAAAAGAACACGGTAGGACCTCTGTCTACGTTCTCTCAACCAGCATCATTGAAAGGGTTGCTTTATACAACGTACACATTTAAACTGTTCAATCTATAAGCAAACATACTCGTGTCAGGGTGAATGCTTAGGAATGCACTTTGTGCTATCAGAAAGCTTGGAATGGCCCGACAGGCATTCACGCTGTTTGCCACAGGAATGTACCAGGGGTGGAATTTCCTCAACTGCTAGGAATCCATTTTGGCAGGAAGTCTTAGGTTGCGGGTGGAAACTGAGGCAGTATCACTTTCTAATTAAGAAGAAGAAGAAGAAGAAGAAAAAAAAAAGCAACAGGGGACTGACTGCCTTTGAGAAAGGAAGAAACTGCAGCCCTGGAAAGGAAGGAGGAAAAATGGTCAAGTGAGCCAGGTGGGATGTCTGCACTTCCACAGCCAAGGTAGCCCCCATCATCCTCCAGAGAACAGGACACCCAGGCTCCAAACCCTGAATGCCCTGAGAACCTCTCGCCTGCATCCTGAGAGGCAGCAAAAGACATTCAGCCCCCCAGTGTTTACTGGAAAGCCCCTGGAGATCAAAGGGCAAGTAACAGATGGCCCCAACCTTCCCCAGGTTTTTCTCGTGTGATCTACTATTGAGCGTAAGAAGAATGCAGCAGTAGGTAGGGAGCAGGGCGGCAATGAGTAAGAAGGGACCCAGATATGGGCTCCCTCTGGGATGACTTTGCACAGCCTCCCTAGGGCGGGGTGCTGACTCCTGCAGAGCAGGAAGCCTTCTGGTGGCCTGTGCCCAACTGGGAGGTCAGATTCACTTTGACAGGAGTGTTATTAAGGACCAAGCCACCCCACTCCTCCCCCACCCCAAAATCACTGTAAAGACAAGCTGTGAAGACCGGGCTGTGCACAGAAAGGAACAAAACTCGAATGGGTGGAAAGCCAGTGGTCCAGAGGTCCAAATCAAAAATAGTATCAGGTGCAGAGTGCAGTTTTTTGGGGGAGGCGAGGGGCGTGTTGAGACAAAGCCTCACCTGCTGGGTGCTGAGATTGTAGGCGGGCCCCACCACACCCAGCTCCCGTGTTCTTTCCAGTGACTTCAGCCTCTCCAGGGACTCCTTCAGCTCCCTGCTGCCCCCACCCCCACCCCCCAATCCCCGGCACAACTGTGGGAAGTTGTGGGTGTGAGCTTTACTCACAGAGCACAAGGGCGATTGAGAATGCCGAGTTTGATAACCAGCACAGTGGAAAAGGGTCTAGGGACATTCCCTGCGAAAGGGGCTTAACCTGATGGTCACATGGGTCATTGCCCAGAGACTACTACTGCATGCAGTACCCACTTCCTCCGAGCATCCATTTCCTATTCTCTTTCTATCACTCAGAGCACCCCAAGATCTGGCTACCTCGGGCCCTGAGACAGACTTACATCCGGAAGGCTGGGGAGACAGTCAATCTACTCGTCCCGTTTCAGGTGAGAACACCAGCCCCATTCGGGACCGGGTCAAGGTTCTGACGCTCAGAAACAGAATTAGGAATGAGGCAGCCTTTCTGACCTTGAATGTGAGGATCCACAGTACCAGAAGTCTGAGGCCAGGTCACCATCATCCTATACCCGCCCCCTCCGCAAGGTTGGGTTTGGCTAAGACAGGTGTGCCCCATGAGAGGAGGAAATGCTAAGGCAGCCCTGCTGTCTGCAGAGGTCTGGGGTTCTTAGGACTTTGGGCAGCTACTTGGCTACCCTGAGTATCCATGACCAAAATCATCTGAGGATGAAAGACTCACAGCCATCCCTGTGTCTCTTGAGACTACCCCGAGAGGAGGGAGCTCCCTGGAGGAGTCTTACCAAAAAGCCGCTAGCTCAAGGTATACAGCTCCATGTCGAGATACCGTGTGAGTCTGGGGTAGACTACAGCAACCGGAAGAGAGGGTGCATGCCCGTATGTGTGTGTGTGTGTGTGTGTGTGTGTGTGTGTGCGCGCGCGCGCGCGCGCGCGCGTCTGTCTATGAGCCTCTTGGTGGGGATGCTTAAACCTTAACCCCACTGCTCAGGGCAAGCCCAAACCTCAAACCACCTGGACTCACAATGGCTCTGCCTTGGACAACAGCCGTGTGAGTGTGCGGAACGGGGAGCGGGACTCAATTCTTTTCATCAGAGAAGCCCAACGCGCTGATTCAGGATGCTACCAACTCTGTGTGCAGCTTGGCGGGCTGCAGGCCACTGCCAACATCAATATCCTGGTGATTGGTAAGGTTGGGGAAGCGGGAGAGGTAATCTCTAGGACCTCCGGGCTGAACAGGAGCTATCACAGAGTGTCTGGGACATACATGGTGGTAGGTCATGGGAGGGGAGGGGTCTGAACAGAGAAAGGAGCCGGGGCTTTCTGTAAGTGAGATCGGTGCACGTGGGTTGCACAATGCCCACTGCCGTGGGTTTGCCCTTCCAGAGAAGCCGGGCCCGCCTCAGAGTATTAGGTTGGTGGATGTTTGGGGCTCCAATGCTACTCTGGAATGGACGCCTCCACAAGACACCGGCAGTACAGCGCTCCTGGGATACACGGTGCAGAAGGCTGACAAAAAATCTGGGGTGAGGCCCAGCTGGGAAGATGGGAGGGTGGCGTTATGGAATAAGCTTCTGGCAGCTCCACACGGGGTGAGATTAAAAAGAAACCCCGCCCCCCCCCTAAAAAAAAAAAGCAAAAAGCAAAGCAAAGCCTAGGTATCTCACACATGACATCACCTGGGGACCCCACAGCTCTGGTTCACGGTCCTGGAGCGCTATCACCGTACCAGCTGCATTGTCTCGGACCTCATCGTTGGCAACTCCTACCTCTTTCGAGTCTTCGCCGAGAACCAATGTGGGCTCAGTGAGACAGCCCCGGTCACCGCCGACCTTGCCCACATCCAGAAAGCAGGTAAGAAAGCTGAGGCCATGTGCCGACAAGACTTAGAAGAAACAGAACGCAAGCCGGAAGAGGTTTTTCACTCGCGGCATCATGGGTCCCCTT
Organism: Acomys russatus; assembly: GCF_903995435.1. NCBI lineage: Eukaryota > Metazoa > Chordata > Mammalia > Rodentia > Muridae > Acomys > Acomys russatus. The sequence goes on from NC_067159.1 coordinate 11,201,030, forward strand.
GGTGCCCACAGCTACTGTTTACAAGACCAAGGGGTTCACCCAGCGGGACCTCTCCGAAGCCCCAAAGTTCACCCAGCCTCTGGTGGACTGCACTACAGTCACTGGCTATGACACCCAGCTCTTCTGCTGTGTGCGTGCCTCCCCCAGGGTGAGTAGGGGAACTTGGGGGCTGTGGGGGTATCCTGCAACACTTCCTGCTACTATCCCATCTTGTCCTGAACTATGTCGCAGGGCATTCTAACCTGAACATCTGCTACCAGTGCTACCATCTGCCTCCTCGACAGCGGGTTACTTAGGAACTGTCAGGGCGTCTGTAATTCAAGACAGATGGATACAGACGGTGTCCCTTTTGAGTGGTGGGTCCTCCTGTACAAACACATCACTTCCAGCTAGTTTTCTGGCAGAAGTGTCTGATTCCCACTGGCTTCCCTTTATTGTCTCCTCATGCCTTGTCTGCTCGGGGCTATGCACATGGACAGAGCTCTGCTTGCAGTCTAGTCTTTGTAGTCCACACCAGTAACAGCCTTTACCAAATAAACTTGGGTCACAAGTACCAGTCAGACTGTGTGGAAGGAGACTTGTGGTAAAGGCCACTCTAGCAGCCACTTTCGAAACAGAGAGGACAAGCCACTCACAAGCAGTGGGGCTAGAATGTGCATAGATCACTGTGTGTACATAAAAAATGGAGACCCTGGGCTGGCAGGATGGCTCCGTGGGTAAAGGCGCTTGCTCCCAAGCCTGGCATCTCTGGGACTCACACGGTGTAAGGAAGGAACTAGCACCAGTAGATTTTCCTCTGACCCACCACACATGTGCTGTGGCACCAGTGAGCCCTTCAGCCCCTACACACACACACACACACACACACACACACACACACACACACACACAGACACACACACACACACAGACACACACACACACACAGACACAGACACACACACACACACACACACAGACACACACACACACACACACACACACACACACACACACACACACACACACACACATAAATGCTATTTTTAAATATGTTTAAAGTGGAGCCCAAAGCTAGGTGTTCTGATTCATACCTTTCATTCCAGAACTATGGAGGTAGAAAGGTAGATGGATCTCTCTGTGAGTGAGGCCAGTCTTGCCTGCCTGCCTGGTCTGCATAGCAAGAGCAGCCCAGGCTACACTGTCTGACCCTATTTCAGAAAAAAAAAAAAAAAATTGGTTTTGTTTCTGTTTTTGTGGTTTTTTTTTTTTTTTTTTTTTTTTTTTTTTTTTTTTTTTTTCTCCCAAGACAGAGTTTCTCTGTGTAGCCTTGGCTATCCTGGATCTCCCTTTGTAGACCAGGCTGTCATCAAACTCACAGAGATCCACCTGCCTCTGCTTTCCCAGCGCTAAGATTAAAGGCGTGCACCACCACTGTCTCGGGGGGGGGGGGGGGGGATATATATATCAATGTCTAGTCATAACCCATGATGGCTTCTTGAGCAATTTCACCCAAGGCAGGGACATTTGTTGGAGTTCAGGCACTCTAGTCAAACACCAGAAGAGGCTCCAGCTGCTGCGGAAGTACTGAAAGGGGACTGTTTTACCACAACATCAAGGGCAGGGAACCTTGCAGAAAGCCGCCTTCCACAAACCTTGTAGGACAAGTCCCAGATACTTGAATGCGATTGGCTCTTACCCTGCTCTGCTCCCGCCCCCCCCCCCCCCCCCCCCCAATCTTCCAGCCCAAGATCATCTGGCTAAAGAACAAGATGGATCTCCAAGGCAACCCCAAGTACAGAGCCCTCAGCCACCTGGGGATCTGCTCCCTGGAAATCCGCAAGCCCAGTCCCTTTGATGGAGGCATCTACACCTGCAAGGCCATCAATGCCCTGGGGGAGGCATCTGTGGACTGTCGGGTGGAGGTTAAAGGTAAAGATGGAAGAATTAGTGTCTCGGGTGCCAATCATCTCTTCCTTCCACCCTCCAAGAGTGACTGCCATAAGCTGAGATGGGAGACGGCCTCCCTTTGTATCAGTGACCAAATACCCAACAAGAAGCAACTTGAGGAAAGGCTTATTTGCCTCAGGGCTTGGGGGCACAGTCTGTCATGGCAGGAAGTCCACAACAGGGTAGGAGTGGATCCTCCCAACGCCAGGAGGACCATGAAACTGTTCCCGCACACAGGGACACATCCAGAGGCAGAGAGAAAAGAATGCTAATGCTTATTAGGTGTTTTCCTTTTGCCTCCCCTGCCACCTGACAATCCCCCCTGTCCCCCCCCCCCCCCCCCCCCCCCCCGCAGACAGGGTTTCTCTGTGTAGCCCTGCCTGTCCTAGTCTCGCTTTGTAGACCAGGCTGTGCCTGCCACTGCCTCCCAGGGATTAAAGGTGTGCGCCACCACGCCTGGCCTCCTGTTGCCCCCTTTTATTCAGCTTAGGCACCCAAACTATGGGATGGTGTCACTCATGATTAAGGTGGGTCTTCCCTCCTCAGATAAAACTCTCAAGAACAGGGTCGCGAACATGCCTAGAGATGTGTTTCCTAGGTAACCAAATCCAGTCAAGAGAACCAGGCAATTAGCCATCACAGCCGCCCAGGGCCCTAGTGTACCTGTCACCATTAAGATGCACTGGGAGTCCATTTTGTCACCCAAGGTTTCATTTCCGTCCATCACAATTCAACAGAAGAATCACTATTTCCATTTTTTTTTTTTTTAAGAACAAGGGTGAAGTATGAGGAAGTAACTGCTTTACCCGTGTTGGCTAGCTGAGGAGACGGCACTCCAGAGGCAAAGGGCACTTTCCTTTAAGGCCCATGATCTTTTGTCCCAGTTCAGAAACAACAGAGGTTGTTAGTTTTATTTTACTTTCCCCGCTGGCTTGCTTGGGGAGCGCTACACTCTCTCCCTTCCTCTCTAAGGTATCCATTCATTTATCCTTTCTTGCTACCTTGTGGGGATCTCCATCAGTGCATCTAGTATATTATTGGGGTGAATGTTCTAATGTTCTAATCTTCAGATTTCATACCCATATACAATAAATATGACCATCCCATCCCAACACATTATTCTGTAATTATCTATTTATAAATTTGCCTTCCAATTAAGCCATAAATAAAACTCTTTGTGAGAGCTTTGTCCCCAGTGTCCAGCATAGTTGCTGACACACAGAAGGCTGTAACTGTTTGCTGCCTGAGTCAGGAATGAGCAGCCCTTCATGTATCCTATTCTCTATGTATAGACTCCCCAGCCAGCATCCTGGACACCCCCAAAGCATAAGTAGGACATCCGTTCTCAATGCTCTGAGAGACAGTTTCCCAGGGATTTATGAAATATTAATGTTGAAAAAATGTCTGCGTTTTTTTCAGCTCCTCATTAAGGCTGTCCTAAGAAGACAGGATATCCGAAGAAGGTAAGGAAGGAGGCAAATGGTGCCTTGATGGATTATTTCATGGGATGGATGTGAGCCTCTCAACCATGTGCCCCTGGTGCCTTTTTACATTATTATTATTATTATTATTATTATTATTATTATTATTATTATTATTATTATTAATAGGTTTCACTGTATAGCTTTGGTTGTCCTGGAACTAACTCTGTAGACTAGGCTGGCCTAGAACTCAGAGATTCACCTGCCTCTGCTTCCTGAGTGCCAGGATTAAAGGCGTGTGCCACCACCACCCAACTTATTTTTATCTTTTAATTCTACCACTATCAGCTCTGCAGAGGGAACTGGTATAAAGTCTACTTCTACCAGGCCAATAATAGGGACCAAACCTAATAAACCTTGGGGAATTCAAGCTTCTACCTCATCAGGGTGCACTGTGGGAAGAGGTAGGTGGGGACAGTAAGAGAAAGAGAACAGGACTCCACCCCCACAGACCCACACTGTGGGTAGGGACGGGTCTGCTTGTCTCTCTACTTCTGTATCATAAGCAGGGCATTTCTTCCTATTCAACAGAAGAAAAAATTTTTGTTAAATGTCAGTAATGATTTAACATTTGGATATGGGGCTCCCAAGCAGCTCATCACTGGCAAAGGGCCATTGGGTCACTACTTAGAATGTGGTAGCTGCTTCAAATTCCCCCATCGCTCACAGGAGAGATCCTGTGTATAAACTGATGGACAAGGTGAAAGGAACGCCCAGGAGAGAGTGACAAAAACCCAGCTCCCAACATTCCCTCTGACTTTCAGCTCCTGGATGAAGAAAACCGATTTATTTGAGCCCATCAATGATACATAGCAAATGAAAACCCTAAGGGCTGCATTAACCGCACAGACTCTCCTCAGGAGAGCTTTCTCTGCCAGCTGGCTTAGAGACATTTTTCTCCTCCCTCCCCCCCTAGCAGTACCACATGGTGTCAGTGTGGCTCATTCTTATCCTTGGGTCCCTTCTGTCTCCCAGGCGGTGCACTCAGAAGCAAAGCATGGTGGCCAGTGAATTCACAGCACTGGACCCAGAGACCAAAGAGGGATGGTCTTAGCACATCCCAGATAAGCTCTGTGTCCCTGCGGTGATGGCTGTGGTGGTGACTCGCCCTCTCTTTTCAGGGCCTCCCCGGAAGCCCAACTCTGACAAGACTGAGATCTCAAGGAGCGTTAACTGCCTTGGCCTAGACTAAATAAAGTATAGATTCTCAATTCTTAAAATGTCCTCTTTCTGAGCCTTTCTTTTCTTTTTAAGATCTACTTATTATTTATACAGTATTCTACGCACAGTGTGTGCCAGCCTGCACAAGAAGGAACCAGATTTCATTATAGGTGGTCGTGAGCCACCATGTTGTTGCTGGGAATTAAACTCGGGACCTTTGGAAGAGCAGATGGTACTCTTAACCTCTGAGCCATCTCTCTATGCCTCTTTTCTTTCTTTCTTTCTTTCTTTCTTTTTTTTTTTTTAATTTACTTATTTTATGTATGAGTGCTCTATCTGCACTTACACCTGCATGCCAGAAGAGGGCATCAGATCCCAGTACAGATGGTTGTGAGCCACCATGTGATTGCTGAGAATTGAACTCAGGACGCCTGGAAGAGCAGCCAGTGCTCTTAGCCTCTGAGCCATCTCTCCAGCCCCTTTCTGAGCCTTTCTACAAGGAGAAAACTTATTAAGGTTGCAGCCAGGCTAGATGGTTCCAGAACCCTAAGATGCAACCTTTGCTTCTGTTCTGTTTCATCCAGCACATTCTCTCTCAGAGAAGTGTGTTCTTCTTCCCTGCTCCCTGCACTGGCTCCCCCCAACCCCATCCAGATAAGGTTGTCCTGGACAACCAGGCTGGCCTCGAACTCCTGCCTCTGCCTCCCAGAGTGCTGGGATTAAGGGCGTGCACCACCACTCCTGGCTACTGGCTTCTTCTTGAGACAGGGTTTTGTATATTCCAGCCTGCCCTTGAACTCCATATGTAAACCAATGGTGCCCTGGAATTTCTGATGCTCCTGCCTCCACTTCCTGAGGGCTGGGATAATAGGCCTGTGCCATGTTTTATGGAATTCTGGAGATTAAATTCAGGACTTCATGCAAGCAAGGCAAGCAGTCTACAAAGTCAGCCACCGCCGCCCCCCCCCCCCCCCCCCGGCCTCTTCACAGAGGACTGAATTCAATGCTACACAGCATGAGGCGCTGGAAAAAGATGAAGAGGACTTGCTGTCTTCCCCCACTGGCTTTGCTTTGTAAGCCGGTGTGACAGGATCCACACTCACTACAAAGCAGCAATAGCACAACACAGTCCTACCTATAATTAAAGGTGAAGCCCCAAGACCTGAGCTCTGGGGTGTTGTTTCTCTTCCTTCTATTTGTTTGCATACTTATAACAAGTCCTATATTGAGGACACTCAGTGATGGAATCTGTAAACGAGGATGATAGTCCCTCCCATTCCTGTATGTCCATTGTAGTCATCTCATCAAGAGCCACAAACTCAGGCCTGGAGGAGAACAGCTCAGTAGTCAAGGACACCTGATGCTCTTTCGGTGAGCCTGTGTTCAGTTCCCAACACCCACGTGATGGCTCACAACCACCTGGAACTCCAGTTCCAGGTGGATAAGTGTCCTAGCCTCTGCAGGAACAGGCACATACATGTGATGTACACACATACATGCAAGCAATTACATATACATATAAAATAAAGATGGAAAAAATTTTAAAGATTCTCAAATCAAGCCAGGTGGTGGTGGCACATGCCTCTAACCTCAGCACTCAGTAGGCAGAGGCAGGTGCATCTCTGTGAGTTCGAGGCCAGCCTAGTCTACAAAGTGAGTCCAGGATATCCGAGGCTACACAGAGAAACCCTGTCTTGAAAAACAAAATAACAAGAACAACAAAACAGAGAGAGAGAGAGAGACTCTCAAAATTCTCCTACCTTGCAGGGATGGCAGGCATGCACTACCCAGCTCCTAAGCCATTACATAACTGATAACCAAGGCTCCTGAGGCTTCTGTGTTACATGACAGAGTTGTAGCTCAGTGGTAGAGCATTGCATTTCAGCAGCTGTCTTGGTTCCCTCAGCATTAAAGCCCTGCTGCCGCAGCAAAGCGCATCTTCCTGTGAGGCCCTAGAGAAGTATGTCAATCTAAGATTGCACCGCAGATAAACAGTAGTGAGAGTCAAGCCTGGAGAGCGCCAACAGAGGGACAAGGGTTCTTATAAGTTCATGGGACACTGCTGGTGCCTGAAGCTGCCTTCTGACCCTGTGGTGGCCCAGGTTCCAAGAACCTTAGTGAAAAGCTAGACTGAGCAAGAGTGGGGGGGGGGGGCAGGGCAATGGGAGGGAGGGAGGGAGGGAGGGTGGGTAAGAGACGGAGAGAGACAGACAGACACAGAGAGACAGAGACAGTGAGAGCACCTGTGCAGAAATAGCCTTCTATGCATCCAGAACCAAAGTGACGTCTCTCTTTTAACCTTCATGTTACAACGAGAAAGTTAAGTCCACAAGGCCCCAAGTCATGGTATGGAAAGAGTCAGAGCTGGGGTTCAGCTGCAGACCTTTCCTGGTTTCAGTCATCTATGTCACCCAGAGAGTCTGGGTTGGAAACATGGGCTTAAAAGAGAAAATATTTCCGGCGGGTGGGGGGGTGGGGGGGTATTACGCCACATTTTTTTTTTTTTTTTTTTTTTTTTTGAGAGGGAAACGGATGTGGATTGGCTGAGAAGAATCCAAAGAGATCCACGTTCACTTTGAGGCCAAGTCTGTGAGAATTAAGCTTCCATGAGCTGCTACCCACCTGTACATCTAACATCAGCACCTGACCCAACTAAACCGTTACGGCTTCCGCACCAGCCTTGGGGAGGTTGAGAAAACAATCAGCAAGCCTAATGTCCTATGGAACACCCGTTTGAGGTTGTAGGAGAGAGCCAGGTTTGGTGGCTGTTGCTAAAATTTCTAACCTGGGGAATATATAAACAATGTGCACCCCTTCTCTTAAGGCCCCAACGACAAACAACAGTAGGAGTCCACCGAAATGTATCCGGGCGAAACAGTGAACTTAACAGGCTTACTTACAGAGCAGTGAGTGACCGTCAGAGGCAGCAGAGTGGCCAGAAAGCAGCCACTCACGCTGGAGGGTCTGAATCCAGCAGAGCTGATGACTTCCCCACGGCTGCCAGGAAAAACTCCTCCCCTCGCCTCTACCCACTTATAGCCCACAGCTCCCTCCCCCTTCCCCCACCAACCCCGTGCAATTAGGACAGAATTGCATACAGCTGGTTGAGAGGGACAGCCACACTATCAGGTGAAGACCCCATGACATCCCGGCCCCACCTCTTCCTTCTGTGAGGAAAGGTAAGCAAGTCCACTGGCCCAGCTGTGATGGTCTTTCCAAAGCCTGCACAAGAGAGAACACCTGAAGATGGTTGCAGTCTGGCTTAGAGGGTGCCTTTAATTCCAACACTTGGGAGGTAGAGGTAAGAGAACAGGAGTTCAAGGTCATCCCTGGCTATATGGTGAATTTAGAGTCTGTCTCAGAAAACAACAAACAAAAAATTAAGGGGAAAAGAAACAGATGGTGGGCATGCGCGCGCGCATGCGCGTGCACAGGCTTATTAATGGAGGAGAGAGGCACCAGGCACCAACATACACAACAGCAGAGGCTTCCCTCCGCCGGAAGCAGGCCTAGGGTAGAAGGTGGTGGGATATCCACAGTGTCTGTGGCCTAAGGATCAGTCAGACCTGCGCCTCTGCTATTTGCTGAACTAGTCACAGGCCCACCATTAAAGTTCACACATTTCCAACATCCTGGCAAAGGAATAAAATCTTCATACGAACAAGATCTCTAGTGATAGGTTAATCCTTCTGCATTAAGGAGCACTACCTTGAAATCCTGTATCATTATCATTATTGTTATTATTATTGATGAATTTGACACTTATTAAGTACTTTCTTAGCAAAGTCTTACTGTGTGCCTGGAAGTACAATTTCTTCATTATTAATTTAAATTCTTAAATAGCTGTTCATACTCATCGTTTTGGGGTTGAAAGTAGGGAGGAAAAATAATATCAGGTATTTCAAAGAAGAGGCCCTTATGCTAAGTGAAGAATTCTTGGCCCTCGGGAGCTGGAAAAGACAGTCTATTTGGTGTTCTCAGCAAACTAGCAAGGAACCCAGCCATTAAACCCAGCCACAGAGCCTGGAATCCAGGAGGTGGGGCGAGAGGAAGAGGCGGGGCTCCAAGCCCACATTGATTGGCCGGTTCTCCTCACAGGTTCGGGCTCGCGGTCAGAAGGAGGCGCTGTCAGACAAACGAGCATGCACTCTGGACTCCACCCGCCGCCCCGCGGAAGCCCCGCGAGGATGTCTTTTTGGGAACTGCGCTTTAGTCCAAGGGACAACAGTCTTTACTAGCTTCCAGGCGGCTCCGCCTCAGCCCCGCCCCCACGCGCCCACCAATCGCCCTGCGCTTGTAGCAAGAGTGGGTGGAGCCTAGGAAATTCGAACGAAGCCCCACCCTTCGGGAGCGTATTCCCGGGAACTTGGAGGTTGTAGAAGAAAAGCATCCTGCTTGGACAGTGAGTCGGCGTGGGGAAAGTGGAAACAGGGGCGGGAATGTGGAAAAGTGGCGTGGGGGTTGTGGGAGAAAAATCCCAGATAGTAGCAAGGAGGGAGACTGCCTGACTGAGGAGAGGCCAGGGCTCATCAGGTGTTGGAGCACGCGCGCCTTTCCCTAAAACAACGGACTAGTTTCAGGAGCCCGTGCTGTTCCTGGGCTCTTGCCTTTACCACCACCACGCCTCCCCACCCGAAATAATGCACCCCGAGTCTAGATGGGGCCCTAGGGCAGGGTGATAGCTACCTGAGGTAGCAGTGTTGTCTTTCAGGTCTAAGCTGACTGGCTTCTTCTGGCTGGGCATGGAGGATTTGAAAGAAGGTAAGGAAATCATAAAGGGAGGAATGAGGCCCCGAGAGCCTGCCGGGGACTGATAGCTGGTATTTATTCTTTACGTGCCTTCAGATGTCAAGTTCATTGTGGATGAGACCTTGGACTTTGGAGGGCTGTCCCCATCCGACAGGTACCAGCCCCTTTGTCCTACTTATTATTCCTCCGATCTTTAGCTGTAGCCCTTTAGTGCTACCTTATTGGCTTCTAGAACCAGGGTTGGTAATATAGCAGCATATGGTGCACTCTGATGCCAGCTGTCTGCCAGAGGCCTAGACGGGCCTCTAGGACGCATCTCTGGATGCTGGTGAGGAGAATTGAAAAGCTGGAGTGAAATTCAGGGCTAAATGTAATAAAGGGAAACTGTAATCGGGCATGTTGAGGCATGCCTTTGCAGACCCCTTCCTCCCAGGATAGACGAGAGAGTTGGGGGCGGGGCGGGAATTTGAGATCTTCTGGTCCACAGTGTTGAGACCTTGTGTCAGAAAATGGGGAATGGACTTGAAAAGAAAACAGGAGATGCTAAGGGCTAACTGGGCCTCACAGAACCAGAGATATCAATTCTCATGGCCAAAATGGAGTCGGGGTTTGGGATTATCCCTGACTCCACTACAGGAATGCCTTCTGCCATCTGTTGCACGGCATGGTGCCATTATTTGTTTCCTCAGTCACGAGGAGGAAGACCTAACCGTGTTGGTGAGTCCAGAGAAACCAGTTCGACGGGGCCTTTCCCACCGGAGTAACCCGAACGCAGCAGCTCCCGCCCTCCAGGCTGTGAGGTTCAGCTTGGGCCCGCTCAGCCCAGAAAAGTTAGAGGAAATCCTTGATGAAGCCAACCGCCTGGCAGCTCAGCTAGAGGAGTGTGCCCTGCAAGATCTGGACAGTGCAGGTGCAGGCCCTGGGAGGCCCAGCCCCAGAGGGAAGCCCAGCCCTCGGCGGGAGACCTTCGTCCTGAAGGACAGCCCTGTCCGAGATCTGCTGCCCACTGTGAACTCTTGGAGCACCTCATCCCCAAGCAGCCTGACTGGACTCCGGAGCGGTGATAAAAAGGGGTCAGCCAGGGCTATTCGGGTGGCAGCTGGGAAGAAGCCCCCCAGCATTAAGAAGGTGAGTTTGGGGGGAGGTTGAATTGCATGTGTACCTTTACAGGTGCGGGGGACACAGAAGACATACAGTGTTTCCCTCACTGGTCAGGAGGAGAAAGTATTCTACCACTGGGATTGTTAAGATTAAGTAAATTTGGTTGAGACGGGCCCGGTGGCACTTGGGAGACAGAGGCATGTGGATCTCTGTGAGTTTGAGGCCAGCCTAGTCTACAGATCAAGTTCCAGGACAGCCAAGGGTACATAGAGAAACCCTGTCTGGGAAAAAAAAACCAAACCAAAAAACAAAAAAGAAACAAAGGAAGGAAGCACCCCTCTCAGATTTTGTTGGCAGCTGATGTCTTCCTCACTGGCTCTAGACACGTCCTACCTCCTACCTCTTTTCCTTAATGCCATAAGGCAGAACACATACTGTCTCCATTCTAGGCTTTCTTTGTTTCTTGCTCTATTTCAGGAATCACCCACCCGCAATCTGTTCACCACATCCAAAAGCCCAGGGCTCTCTCCTCTCGCACAATCAACCCTTCCAGCCCGACGGAAAGCCGGTGTGCCCAGTGCGCGGACAACAGCAAGTGAGATCCGGGCGGCAGAGATGTGGGTGAAGCTGGTATGGGGAAGAGTGGGGGTGGGACTCACCGTGAGTACTCCTCTCCACAGGCCCACCCACCCCCGTGAGACCAGTCCTCGCTCCACAACCCTCAGCCAGCCACTCGCAGTGTTCATCCCGGGTACCGAGAGCAGCTAAATCTTCCGGTCGACTCCCCGCCCCCTCAGCCATCCCCAGGCCCGCTGCCCGATTGCCACTAACTAGCCAGCGGGTACCACCCAGCAAAGGCGTGCTATCTCCAGATTCTATCTCAGCTCGGAAAGGGCTTCCAAGTGCTGGAGGGCACAGAGGTAAGAAAGAGTGGACATATTGTCAGGCCAGGCATGGTGGCACATGTCTGTAGTCTCAACATTTGCAAGGTAGGCTCTGGAGAACCAGGAGTTCAAGGCCAGCCTTAGCTATATAAAACCATGTCTCAAAAGAAAAAGAAAAATTAGAGCTGGGTGTGCTGGGGAAAGCCCTTAATCCTAGCACTTGGAAGGCAGAAGCAGACAGATTTCTGTGAATTCAAGGCCAGTCTGGTCTAGGGTTCCAGCACAACCATGGCTATGTAGAGAGACCCTGTCTCAAAACAAACAAAAAAGCCAAAAACAAAAAACAAAACAGAAAACATTAGGTAGAAGGATATCTGCCATGGCCCAGCTTAATCTTAACAGCTATAACACACTTTCAGGTGGGAAAAGTGGGCCTAGGAAGAAATGTCTTGCTTTCCGTGTATCTCATGGTTTTACCTCAGTAGGGAGGCACATACCTTCATCTAGTCTTTCCTTTTGATAAGGTCAACAGAGCTCTGCGCTAACTCATCTCTTGTTTAATCCCCATCAAGCTCCTGTTTCCCAGCGAACAAATCTTCCAACCACCAGTGCCGCTCGGGGCAGGGCACAGCCCCTCAGGAAAGCTGCAGTCTCTGGACCTACTAGGTAAGACTGGTCCCTCTGCCCTCATCACCTAGGCTTCCAAGCTGCTGTGCACAGCATCCTTGAGTTCAGTGTGGAGTCGGGAAGAGAGGGGCTCTTTCCATCCTGAGGAGTGTGAACTTGGCTGGGTACCAGATGGGCTTGAGAGGGATGATCATCCTAAAGCAATCTCCTTCTGTCTCTTCAGGTAAGATCAGGACTGCAAGAAGATATCCACTACCATCTTAGCCATCAAAGGCTGGACTCTCCTCTGCCAGCTGTCCCTGGCTCCAGCAGATTCCTGCCTAGACATAAGAGGAAGAAGAGTTGCCTCCAGGGCTAATCTCTGGAGTAGAGACTACAGAGGATGGAGTGGGCTGAGCTTGAAGAGACTCAAATCCTAGCCCCATCCTGCCTGGAAGAAGCAGCAGAGGTCACCTGCCAGTGGATAGGTTCTCAGACAAAATGAGGAATGCAGGCCGAGTGACTTGTCTGTCTCTTCCCATCTTATGGTCAGCCCTAGAGCTTGACTTTCTGCCCAGACCATGGTTCACTGGCCATTTACACTTGAGCGCCTGTGGAACCAGCCTTCCTGCTCTCTAGGATGGGTCTTCCTGAATTGTTTCCTCCACCGGATTCCGGCCTGTTTGGAGAGAGGCCAGGTGGCCACCAGCTGTGAAGAGCTTGTTTCCTGTGAATTCTGCGACCCTTCGCCCAGGCCAGTCGATGAGAAGCTTACTCATCAGTCTGCATATTTTTTTGTTTTTTTACTAAAATAAAATGAAATTTAAAAAAAAAAAAATTTTTTTTTCTGTATATCTGAAAGTAGATTTTTAACAAAATTGAAGTAAACATCTGTGTAATTCTAAGGAGAGCTGGGATGGCCCTGAGGCAGGGAGGGGTTACACTGGGTCCTTGGGCTGTGACCCTGCAGCTCATCCTGCTGACTAGTCCCTTGATGCCATTCCACAGGGATGGGGCCTCCTTTCTGCAATTTAGTTAGACTGTCCAGATCAGCGTTAACTGTAGTTTCATCCAGTGTTGAGGCTGTTGTGCTAGGAACTAAGTCCATTGTCCATCATTACTTAAACTTGCCTATTACCTGTGACAAGACAGTGGAGCCCCTTAGGGGACAAAGAGGCTCTTAGGTCGTTTTCAGCTTCCCTGGTTGCCTCAGCCAGAAGATGCCAGGACTCACTAGTAGCATTCTTAGAGTTGCCCGTCCTCCCCTCCCTGCTCCCCTGCTGAATTTGAGGGCTGGCATCATCAGCATTTAGAAGTGCCTACTGCGCCCTCATACCACTGAGCTAGCTTACAATGAGCACATGGTGGTTGGGTACTTGTAGAAAACACGCTAAGGGCCTAAGAAGTCCAGCTTAGGATCTCCCTGGTTTTATAGCCTTGGGCTCCTGCTCTCAGAACTAAATCGGCTCCTTAGGAAGGAGACACCTCCCTAAAGGCAACTGAAGGAAGGAAGGGGGTACTGCTGGCAACTCTCCACCCATGCCTGTAAGCTGCCTTAGGCCTTCGGGTGCTCCTCCCCTATAACACATCTGTACGCACACGCACACGGGGCCGATACACACAGCAGGGGCTGTCTCTACACTCTCCTTTCCCTAAATGGGGAACACCAGCTTCTATAGCCACTGAAATTCCAAGAGCTGATATGCAGAAGGGAGAATATACACAGCTGCCACATGTTTTGTTCTGGAGAAATTGGGCAGGAGGCCTATCTCATCTTTCAAACAGCCTGGGCCAGGGATCTGTGCTAGCGAAATTTTGGGGGCCTTCTACTGGGTGGGCCATAGAGAGGGGCTAACTTACCAACCCGTAAGTAGCTGAGTCCCCTCGATTTCCTGGGGGTCTTCCAGGCTTTGCTTTCCGGTTTTCCATTCTGGGCCTCCATCTGAGTGGATAGGTCACTGCACAGAACTCGGGGAACAGGAGTTGCTGGCAACCTCCTGCTCTGACTGGCGTCTGCAGTAGCAACAAGCCTAACAACACACACCTAGGCATCGGCAGTAGGTGGCAGGGTTTTGTTCTGTTGTTGTTGATTTGGTTTGGTTTAGGTTTGGGTTTCTTTGACCCAAGCCCCTGAGGGTGGTGAAGAAGTAAAGCCAGACCCTTGTGCTGCTGCCACCTGGTGGCTAGAGCTGGCAAGGCATGTTCCCCTCTGAAGTGGCATCCATTTGGTAGTGCCTACTAGCCACAGCCGCCCTTCCCGCTCAGCTACCTGCTTGCCTCCTACCCTTTGGGCTGGATTTCTAATTTTCTCTCCGACCAGGACCCCTTCTACTCCACAAGCAACAGAGAAGGTCAGTGGTTTTGTTGTTGTTGTTGTTTTGTTTTTGTTTTTGTCTTCTTGCTATGCACTGTGAATGGTTTTAAGCACTTTGAATGTGTTAAGTTATTTAATCCTCCTAAGAGCTCAATTAGGCGGATGCTGTTACTGCTGCCCTCATTTTGTAGGCAGATGATCTAAGGCTCAGACAAATTAGGCCGCTTCATCTGGTTCCAGGTTTTGTGGATAATTTCAACCCTAACCCCCACCCCCCACCCTCCCCAGCCGTGGTAAGTCCTGTTTTGTTGGGTGGACTTCTCACAAACAAAAATGTGGAACTAGAAGCTGTGTTACTGAGCACAGGTGTATCCCCCAGAATGACTATCTGCTTCATTCCTCAATAGAACAGACAAGAAATGGCCCACAATAGTCATGTGGTGGCAGCGCACGCCTTTAAATCCCAACATTGGGGAGGCAGAGGCAGGTGAATCTCTGAGTTCGAGGCCAGCTTGGGCTACAGAATGAGTTCCAGGACAGCCAGGGCGGAGGGCGTGGGGGGGGGGGCAGGGAAAGAGAAAGGCCACCAATTTCCACCTGCCACTCATTTCTCCTTATCTACTGAATTCTGCCCCAGAAAACTTGTTTCTGTCTGGGACTCTGGCTGAGACCTAATCTGATCTGTGTAGCTTCTCCAGCCATACTAGTCCTATATCCGGTGTGGGGGGGGGGTGGGGGGGGGTGGGGGAAGATACCTTCCTCCCTGCCCGCCTTATCTTCCCTCAAACAGCCACGTCCTGGTGCTGATATGGCTTCAAGCTTCTCCGTCCTCGTGGGGTGTTCAAGGCTCTGCCTATTATTCTGTTTTCCAGAATCGAGGTTACTACACAGAAGCCAGTGATGATGACACAGGACCTGCACAGAACTAGTTTATTCAGTAGTATGGGGGAAAAACAAAAACAAAAACAAAAACAAAACTCTACCATATTTACAGCAACAATCAAACTGTACAATCTGATGGTTAGTATCAAGTTAGCATCCAGCATCTTTGTATTTTTTTTTTTAAGTCAAGTCATCAGTAGTTTTTTTTTTTTTTAAAAAAAATCCAGTTAAATTTTTAACCCTTTACAGGAATTGCTGAGGGGGAGGGGGGCAGAATCCATGGCAGAGAAGCCAGAGGCCAGCCTTCCAAGTGAGACAGGAATATCTTTCCTGCCCCGAACCTCTGTTCTAGCCACCTGCTCTAGAAGGGAAGTCAGTGACAAGTCTGGAAAACATGCTTAGAGGAAAGGGCAACTCAAATGAAAAGTGGCTGGTGAAAACTGCAGGGAACCATGGAGCAAGAAGGAGGAGGGTAGGCCCCAAATCCAGGGCTGCCAGGTACTCACCCAGCCTGCGATGGCCACATCAGAACCCCTGGGACCGGACACAAACCCATCCCAACACAAAAAAGCAAATAAATAAAACATATATTAACTCTCTCTTCATAGGGAGCTAGGGTCAAGTAACGGGACAACGAGGAACAGGACCTGGTTCTTTGAAGAAGAGAGCCAATTCCAGGAAGGGGTTAAAAATAGAACATGTCTCAGAGGCCACAGCAAGTCAGACAAAATGGCATCTGTCTGATTTTGGTGGGGGGGGGGGGGGGGGGGGAGTGGACACCAGAACTCAGGACTTGAAACCTGTCCTCAAGGTCCCTTAGGGCCACTAAGCCAGTTCTGTGCTTCCTCCTCCTGGTGCCGCCCACACAGCAAAGAAGCGCAACTCAACAGTGACTTGCCCTCCCCAGGAGAAGGTCGGGCAGGAGAAATGAAGCACTTTGGGGTCAGCAAACTGAGCAAACACCTGGGCTGTAGCACGTGGCCAGAGTCCAGGAAAAGGAGAGGGGCCGGGGTAGTCATTCCCCACTGTGGGGCACAGGCTTCCCCTGAAAACGGTTCATGCAGCATTTGGGGGTCCAGGGGCGATGAGTCCTTCTGCCCCTGGCCGGACAGGGCTTTTCAGTTCCTGGGAGAGGTGGAATTGATGGGTGGGAAGTGCCTTTTTAAATTTAATTTTATTTTATTTTTTGTCCTGACCCCTCACCAACTGAGGCCTGTCCGGTGCAGCCTTGTAGGGGTTCATGCCCCTGGTGTGCATGTGGCTTTGTCCTTTCCTTTTGGTGATGGCAAATGAGGGGCAGGCCCCCTAAAAGTCCCTCTCCTCCCAGAGGCACAGCAGATGGGAAACCGAAGAGAGGCTGGGACGCTTCCTGGCAGGTCCTATCCTCTTTGGGAAGGGAAAGGGGCGTCCATTTCCAGCGTATAAAAGAAATAATCCCTGAAGTCATGAAGAGTGGAGATCCTTTTTTTTTTTTTAATTCTTTTTTCCTCTTTTTTTTTTTTTTTTTTTTTCCTGAAAAAACTTTATCTTGGAGATGTTGGCCCCAGGGGTCCAAAGTGCAGTGAGGGAGAGGTGGGGAAGGGACTTGGCACTAGGTGGCCTTAGGTGCAAGGCCCAGGCTCCTCAGATGGACGTGTCATCATCGCTGCTGCTGCTCCGGCAGGCAGGAGGCAGGCAGGAGGGAGCAGGGGCAGGATAAAGCAGAGACAGGAGTCGGGGGGTGTGAGCGCAGCAGGGGGGGAAGGGAGCTTCGGGATGAAGGAACACCGGCCCAGGGTTAATGCAGGAAGTTAAAGAAGAGAAATCTGGAGAGGCAGGAAAGGAGAGTGGCAGAGAAGGCAGACAGAGGGTTAGCCGGAGCAACAGAGGGGACAGTGAGCAGCTCCCACCAGAGAAAGAAACAGAAAAGCAGCCCCAGCTCCAACCCTCTCACGCTGCCCAGGATGGGCTGCCGTACATAAAGCCCAAGGGGTCTGGTGTACCCCCAAAGGAGCACCATGGGGTCTGGGCACACGAGGGAGCTGGACTCCCCTCAGCCCATGTGTCTTTCAACTGCCGGACAGAGTGGCTGGTGGCAGCTCAGGGGCAGATCTGGCCCAGCCAGGACCTCTGCCGATAACACCCTGTCCCTCCCACCCAAGCCGACTCACTCGGAGCCCGATGAGTCCTCGTCCACTGTGCCTGCCTTGATGCTCATGGCGATGGGCATGACCCCGTTCAGCTGTTCCTGAAGACTCTGGCGTGGTGGTGGGCGAGGAGGAGGTCCATTACGGCTGCCCTCACTGGCTGAGGAGGCCCGGGAAGAGCCTGTGCCCTGCTCCAGGGGCAGCCTTAGGAGGCTGCTCTTTTCGCTGATGGTGGGCAGACACTTCTTCTTGAGGATGCCTGGGGACAAGGAGGAGGTGGGTACCGTGAGCTGTAGATGGCGCATCCTAAGAGCCCCAGCAGGAGGATGTGAGCAGAGCAGATGGGAGACTCCTCACTCACCTTTGTGAGGTTGGGTAGAAGGGCCCGGAAGGGGTCCCAGAGACCCTTCCCGAGATAGGGCATCTCCATTCTCCCGTGGCCGCTCTTCAAGGGGCCCACTACCACTACTCTCCTTTGTGGTGGTCCCAAAGTCTCCTGGCCAAGGGACCTTCCCAGACCCTGGACCCCCATCTGTCAAAGAAAGGGAGTCTATGAATCTCAGAGAGGGGAGACAGTTAGGATAGCCACCACCCCAGTTCTAGTTTCCAAGAAGCCCTAGCCTCTTGGACTTCTGTTGCCCCCCAATGGCCGCAGCCCTGGTGCTGGCCCACCCTTGGGGGTACTGTGCAGGGGCAGTCTCTCAGCTCCAGGACCCAGCAGGCTGTCCCAGCCCTGCTCGCCAGGGAAGGCGGCCTCCTCCTCCTCCTCTTCCTCGCTGTCTGACGAGTGGGTAGAAGCATAGGAACCACTCTGGTCATCTTCCAGGGACAGGTCACTGTCAGAGTCCGTGTCGGGATCTGGGAGGTCAGGGATGGATCACAACTGTCCCACCTGCCCCAGCCCACCCTCAGCAAAAGCCAGGCCCCTGCCCTGTTGGGCAGCCAGGGCCTTCTGTCCTCACCATGTTGCTGGTCTTGACCTTCCAAGAATAGGCCACCCGGGTCCCCTAGGCCGGGGGGACCCTGGCCAGGGTTCAGCGTGGACTCCTCCCTAAAAAGATTAAGACCATGCTGAAGGGATCAGTCTGGCCTCTCTAGCTGGATTCTCGGGCCCTATCTTGGGACCCTTACTGCTTCTAATCTAAAGCGTGACCCGTGCTGGCCACAGTCTGAGACGCTCAGTTCCCAGCAGCCGGCTGGTCTTGGTTCTAGCGTGCATGGTGTTTCCCTCCCTCCCAGCTCTCCCATTTCCGGGGCTCACCTCAGTAAGAAGGGGATGTAGCTGGGCTGGCTCTTGCCTGAGCGGCTGGCACTGTGCAATGAGCCAGCGGAGTCTCCGTAAGGCTGGTACAGCCGTCCATCTGCGTAGGGGCTAGGGCAGTTATAGGACTAAGCCAGAGACAGACATGTCAGTGAGTGGGTGAGTGGGAGGGACTGGTTCCCAAGCTAGAAAGTAAAGGGTCCCAGGAACTTGCCCCAAGCCCTACCTCCCAAAAGGCCAGGGTTTAAAGTGAAGGACCCCTCAAATATCGTCTACCCCTTAGGGCCTAGCAGTGGTCACAGCTATGCCATAGCTGTGCAGCACTGGACACTGCAAATGCCCTGGACTTGTGTAAGGGCTTGCTGGTAAAAATAGGGTACTTGGAACTGTCTCCCGAGAATATTCTGGGAGATGAAAAATTTATCAAAATCCATGAGGAACTCTCAGGCACAGGCTGTCCTACCTGACAACCGAGCTTGACCCCAGGTCAAAAGCTGTCATACCCATGTTGACAGCATTTCCTCCCAAGGCCACATACACACCACTGCACCCCTTCCTCCTAACACGAAGAGGCGCAGAGATGGGGAAATAGGGGGCCTGAGTTTAAAAAAAAAAAAGCAAAATACCACACACACACATACACACACACACAATAAATAAATAAATAAATAAATAAAACCACAGAGAACAAACTGGTTCCTTGGGCCTGCTTCCCTTGCTCCCATCAAAACACCTCTTGTGCTCAGACCCAGGCTCCCTCACCGAGGTCAGGGTAGACTTAGTGGTCAGAGCAGGGTCAGGACTGGGCTTTCGGCTGCAGGCAAACTTCAGTGCTTTCCGGACCTCCTTGCTGAGCACCACGTAGGAAAGGAAGATGAAGGGGCCCTGGCAGGCAGAGGTGGCAGTGGTTGGCATACTCAGGCACCTCCGCCCCAGGAATGCTCCCTTCCACTCACGAGGGCGGGGCCAGGTACCTGGACACAATTGCAGGCAGCAAAGAGGTAGTGGAAGAGGAGAGTGTCGCTGTTGACAGAAAGCAGTGCCAGCAGCCACGCGGCGCTGAGCAGCAGGAGGACCGCGAAGGAGCAACGCAGGCCTGAGCTGGAGGGCGGGGCAGTATATGAGTTCTGCCATGAGGCCCCCTAACACCAGTGCCTGCCCTGTGCCCAACCACCTGCCAGTACTCACACAGGGCCTTTCTTCTCGAAGCCCTGCCGTTGGGCGGCACAGGAGGCTCGAGCTGCCAGGATGTACAAGAAGACACTCATCTGGGTGTGGAGAGGTGCATGAGAGAAGCAGAGGTCAAAGACAGTTTCTGCCCTGCCCAGAGGGGGCCCAGAAGCCCCAGCTCTTCCAGAAAAACAGGATCTGAAGGACACTCTCATCCTGCTCATCCCAACTCACTTTCCAGAACTTACCGAAACAGCAAAGGCCACTGGTCCAGCAAAACTCCAGATAAGCGTGTCGTAGATGGAGAGCCAGCAGAAGTCAGGGTTCCCATAGCCTTCAGGATCCAAGCCCACGGCTAGCCCTGGAGCATAGAGACAGCAGCAGGGCAAGGAGCTCAGTGCGGAGGCCACAAGGCTGTAGTCAAAGGTCCCCAGAACCAGGTGTGGAACACAGAGGAGGGTCATCTGTCCGCTCTGTTCTCCAGGATAGCCCCTCGCACCTAATACCAGGTTGTCCAAGTATAGGGGGAAGCGCGTCTCGGGACCTGGGGTTTGGGGTGCATGGCATGCAGGTGGAGCCAGGGAATCTCATACCTGTGATGAAGGCAGGAACGCCCCAGCCCAGCATGTAGTAGAAACGCATGGGGCTTGCGTTGACGTCCCGCACCTCTGTGAGTGCCCGGTACAGGTGTAAGGCCTCCAGCAGTGCCCAGGAAAAGGTGCAAAGGTACAGGAAGTGGAGCAGGATGGCAATGACTGTGCAAGCAAACTGAAGGCCGGGACACTGATCAGGAACCAAGGCAGCCAACGCAAGGAGTGTACACGCAAGGGACGGGGCGGTGGGGGGAAAGCCCAGTGCTAGGTGCTGCCTCAGAGGAAGCCCAGGCTATATGTAAGAGCATCTGAGATGCTGGGGCATTCAGAGAGACTTAGAGAAGAGCAAACTGGGGGGCCAGGTGCTGGAACTGGGCCAGAGAGGGGTCGGCCACCAGGAAGCCTTGCTGGGGCTGGGAGTTGGGAAGGGACTCTGGGAGAGGAAGCGTCTTACAGGGAGGTCAGCCTGGTTGATCCCCAGGAGAAAGACCAGCTGAGCCAGGCCCAGGGCAGCCGTGAGGTTGCGTCGGATGCCATGTTGGTTGGAGCGTAGGGCACGAAGGAGAGTGAGGAAGAGGAAGGTGATCGTCAGGGCAGCTAAGGTGACTCCAAGGGCCACGTATGTCAGGGTCTTCAGTGGTAAGATCTCACCATTCTGAGGGATGAGCGGCAGGGGGTCAAGGAAGGGCAGGGCCTGAGCACCTAGCCCCTCTACTTGGTTCCCACCCACACAGCTCTGGGCTACTCCTCGCCCTGCACACCGCCCCCCCACCCACCCCGGGCCCCTATGTCCAACCTCTCGTCGGGACACGTCCATAAGCACAGCAAAGCTTGTCATGTGGTTGCACTGGCAGCTGACGTGGCTCTCGTTACGGAAGACAACTTCGCAGCCACGGGCAGACCAGCCACCTGTGCCACTGACCCTGCAGGAGGAAGACAGAGTGAGGGAGGCAGAAGGGTGGGCAGTCGGGAGCCTGGACTCTTGGCCTAAAGCCATGGGAATAAGGGTGGTACAAGCTCACAGGAGCGAGTGGTTCCAGAAGACACAGATGGGCTTGGTCCGCTCCTCAGTCTCCAGCAGCCGGAACTGCACTGTGACCGGCTTGTCCAGAGCACGTGGCAGGAGTTCTTCATCATCATGGACACTGATGCTTACTACAGGCGTGTTGATGACCGGGCGCTTGGGGACTCTGAAGATAGAAAGGCACGCAGCCACCAAGAAAGCCACGAGACACCGTTATCACCAGGAGATACTTCCACTTCCACTTGCTTGACCCCCGCCCCCCTCAACCTCCCAGGCCTTGTCCCAGCCGCTCACCTCAGGCTACGCTTATCTGGGTCATAGTTGTGTGGCAGCAGTCCGGCCAGGGTGTGGTAAATGATGACGCTGGCCACCGCCTCTCCCTGACTCAGTTCTGGGTGCCGCCGCTGCCGCCGTGCCAGCTCCTCGGTCTCCTGGGCTTCGCCAGGGCCTGCAGGCCTCACCATAGGGGAGATCTCTGGAAGTAAACGCAGGCACACTCAGCTGGCGCTGCCCTCTGATCCATCTGCGTGGGTGCCCCATGCCGAGCTGTCACCCCACCCACGTTTCCCTCACCACCACCACCCCCACCACCCCCCCCACCCCCCCGCTGACCTCTGAAGACAGACTCTGGCAAAATGACTGTGGTCTCAAGGTCCGGGGGACGCTCCCCACGTAGTGCCTCATAACGGGGCAGCTTGGTCCCGGCAAAGTTTCCCTTATCCAGGCGCACTACAGAGATGACTAGAAAGGAATAGGGTCGCAAGTCACTCACCAAGTGGGGTAGGCAGGCCCTAAGCAGGGCTGCCCTTTGAAACGGGGGTGGGGGTGGGGGGGGTGGGACTGTCTCCACAAACCTCTCCCCAGCCCAGCACCGCCTCACCAATGTTGGGTGTGATGATGGTGAAGGGGCTTAGGTAGGTGTGCCGCATGTTCTGGGCGAGGGCGCTGGCGTAAGCCTCATAGTGCTGGAGCAACCAGGCGGTGCCACCCTCCGTCTGCTGGATCAGTTCCCAGTGTCTCTTGTTGGCTGCATCCAGGAGGGCGCTGCCCACCCTCAGCAGGTTCTGGAGATGGGCACGGTCACAGTGGCATGTGCTTGGTTGGGGTCAACCTCATACCAAGTTCCAGCCCGTGCCTGGCCCAGGCTCGCCCCGCTCTGGCCTTCCCTCAGCAGTTGCCACTGCCTCTCCTGGTATCATACTGCCCGCTCCCATCACAGGTATCCTGCCTCTAACCCTTCCTCTGAGCCCTAAGTCAGAGCTACCCAGTGTGTCCTCTCGTGCCTCATTCTGTGGAATGACTTTTTGGTTCCCTGAGAAGACTGAGCTTCAGGTCGGAATCCTGTATCGCACCACGGCTTACAGGCTGGTCATGGAGGCCCTTTGGCAGGGGTGAGGCTCCTTGCAGTAGGGGAGTAACCCCTTCTGTGCCCCAAGACTGCCAGGAGCAGGATCTCTCACAGGGCCCCACCACGCCTACTACAAGCCCCACCTCAGTGAAGTGCACGTCCTGTGTGGCAGACAGCCCAAAGCCCCGCTGAGCACTCTCATGAGCCAGTAGTCGTGTGGCCAACTGGTAGGCCACCTTGACGTCACTGCCAAAGTAGCCGGAGGTGTGCTGTGTGGCGTTGCGCAGGAGCAGGGCTAGCCTCTGGGAGCGTCCCGAGTCCAGGCCTGATTCATTCCGCTGCAGGCGCTCGGCCTGGGTGCAGGGGCAGGAGGGCGGAGGGTCAGGCAGGATGCTGGGGATCGGGGACCCCAGAGTCAAAGGGCCCCAGGAGGTTGGTGGGGAAGAGGTGGTCTCCGCAGGTCGGAGCCTCAGGGAAACAGGAGCTGGGGTTCAGAAGTTCTAGTTCCAGAGACAGGGGTATGAAAACGAGAAGATGAGGGGTCGACTTACGAAGCCCTTTAGCTCTGAGAAAGTGACTGATGTGCAGTTGAAGAGGTTTGGGGGGAGCCATCCCCTGTGCTCATCACAGTGGCGCACGGCAGTGCCTGGAGGAAAGAAGCCAAGAAGGTGGGGCTTAGCCAGACAGAGGCAGCTCATAAGCCAGTCAGGAACCAGCAGCCCATAAGAAAATAGGAAGGCTGGTGTACAGAGCCAAACAAAAAACAAAACAAAACACACACACACACACACAGACAAAACCTCTGCAAAATCAGTCCAAGGCCCATGAGAACAGAGGTACATAACCTCCAACAGCAACCCCTCCCCCCCCCCACGATATTACTGTCCTTTCCATTTGGCTACCGCCACTACCTATGAATTATAGTCACTGCTAATCTCAAGGTCAGCACAGGCCCCCATCCGGTGGCTGAGTCTCTTGGGAGAGTGGCCAGCACACTGTAGTGTTCAGGACCTCCTGCCTTTAATGTGGTATGACTCCAGTTAGCCAAAGTTTAACTCCCAACCATGCACATACAGGATTTCCAACAGTTCTGTTCCGCTTGGAGATTAGGCATTCTTGGTCGGCTTAGGTTGAGGGTGAGTGAGTGAAGGAAGGTGAGACATGGAGTCTCTAGGAGCTAGAAACCCAAAAGCAGGTCCCCAGGATCTACAAGCTGGGGGTGGGGTAGGGGTGGGGACTTGCTGTCTTTATTCCTCTGACAGTGAAGGCCAAGTCTGTAAAACCTACCAAAGGAGCCTTTGGGGCAGGGGGCAGCAGCAGGTAGCCCAAAGCGTGTGCGGGGCCACCAGATCCCAGCCTCTATGGCCCGCGGGCAGCTGTCGTAATTCACTGTGGAGAACACATAGTCACCAATGAGCACTTCTGTCCAGGGCCCCCAACCTTCCACCAACATCCCCAGCCCACTGTCAGCCTCACCCCTAGCCTCCTGGAGTGCAAGCTGTTGCCATAGAGCGAGGAGGGAACCGACCTGTCCCAAGGGTCCTACCTTCACAGCCATTGGTGGTGACCTCAGCAAAAGGATTGTCACAGCGATCACACTGACGCCCAATGACCCCAGGCTTGCACGGACACTGGCCATCCTCAGGGTTACAGACTCGGGACAAAGAACCGGTGGGGTAACAGTCACACAAGAGGCAAGTGGGGCTGCCGGGGGGCCGGTAGTGATTCTCCTGGGAGGGAAGAAGCGGGGGGGGGGGTGTCACTGGACCAAGACGTCTTTCCTGGAGGCTAGAGGATCCTTCAAGCTGTGGCCTCCCCAGAGAGAGTCTCCCCTACCCTGGGTCAACATTCCCAATAGCAGAGAATGACTTGGAGTTGCACTTATCAGTGAGAAGCCAGACATTTCAGAACAGATTGCAGACAGCTAGTCCAGGGCTCACTGGCTCAAATACTGGTCCTGGGTCCCCCCTGCACCCAGATATGATGGCAAACAACCGCTTGCTATGGCAATCAATATGACAAAGGCACCGGGCAGGCCCTCATCTCTCTGGAGGAAGGGCTCATCTCCTCTGCTTTCTCTTTAGGGCCAGAAGTTACAGGATGGGGCACCAGTGGGGGCTCGATTGGGACTGTCACCTTACAGTGGCACTCGCCACTTGTCTTGTTGCAATCTGGGTCAAAGCCTTTGCTGACATCACAGTTGCACGGACCACACGTGGGGTGTCCCCACCAGCCACGGGGGCAAGGTTGGTCAATCCTGCAGAAAGAAACCCAAACAGGCATGAGCCCCCTCTGCCACAGCCACCTCCCACTTGACTCAACCCCACGTGGTCCTTTTGGCCTCGGGTGCAGCTCAGCTAGACTCTTGGAGCTCAGAGTGACACCAGAGGACAGCCCCAACCCACCTACCTGGTCTCACAATATGGCCCAAGGTAATTCGGCAAACACTCGCAGACATAGCCGTGGGGCGCGCTGGGTTTTCGGGTACACACAGACTGGTGCTCACACGGGTTCAGGTCACACACATTTGTACAGTTGTCACCATAGTAACCTGGGACAAGAAGGGTCAGAAAGGGTCACTCCCATCCTCTACTGGTATTCTCTTCTGTTTAACTCCTCCCCGTCTACGTGCCCTGACTCTGTACATCGCACCAGGCGGCTATACCCTTGAAGTGTAAAAGATGCTCGCTCAGAGATGTGACCCCTAGCACAGGCCCTGTTTCCCAGGATCCTTAGCATACCTGGGTCACAGCTGCAAGAATAGCTGTCCCAGTAATTGCTGCAGAAGCTGTTGGCAGGACACGGATTAGAGTCACAGGGATCCGGCCAGCTACAGCCTGGCTCCACGTTGACGCTCTCCCCACGGCTGGGATCCAGACTGCTAATGCCCTCAGGTGTCTCGCTTACCCTCACACCCTGGAGGGAGAAGAGCACCATTGGCCCTCAGTGGAGCAGAGGGCTCCAGGGAGAGATGGGTTGGGAGATCGGAGGAGGAGACTCACCTGCAAACAGCCCCGGAAGCCACGGGCCACACCGCTGGCTGGCCCAGGGACTCCCCCGACTGTAATATTGCTCAGGTGCAGCCCATGCAGCCGAGGGCCGAGATTGCCCTCTGCCTTCTGTTGCCCATAGTCAAAGGACAGGATGGCGTGGCCAGGGCCCCCACTAGCTCCCAGTGCCAACTGTGCATGATGCCAGTCACCGTCATTGGCCCGGCCTGGCTCCAGACGCAGAGATGAGGCCTGGAGCCCCGTGCCCTCCACACTTAGCACTACATGGCCTTCCCGAAGCTGTACAAAAAGGGGGATAGGAGAACAGCAGACCACCACCTCAATGGGTTTTTCTTCCAATCCGCTGTCCTATTTCTCAATACCAAACCTGCCTGGCTGTGGGCAGAGGAAAGATTGCTTATTCCCCTTACGGTCGATAGATGGCGCTACTGACCTACCGAATGGGCTCAGCCAACTTTTCGCTCCCCGTCCCCCATCCCCACCTGCAAACCCCGCCCAACCACCTGAGTCCAACCACACCCCCCCTCCGCCCTCGCGCCCCCAAGGATCCCGCAGCTCTAGCCAAGCCAGGGCTTGCCACACTCCCACGTGCGCTGCATCACCTGCAAGGTAATGGTGCTGCGCCCCCTGGTGACGGCCTGCAGCAGGACACCGTCTGCCTGGCGTGTGCGGAACATGAGGCTGAGGTGCCAGGGCTGAGAGATGGGCAGAGAGAGGCCGTGCCAGGCCACAAGGCTGCTGCCCAGGAAACGCTGGGGATTGGCCATTTCTGGGAAGGGCAGATAAAAAGTGACTGAAGGGCAGAGCAGTGGAGTAGGAAGTGTGGTGGCTCCATGAGAGATGGGGCCTTGCTTCCCCTCACTGTCCCGTCCTCCAGGGCATTTACCTGTCCCGGGCCCGCCCTACATTGTGCCCAGGGCCTGCCTCTGACTAGGCCCTTTGTCTCCCGCCTACCTTCTGCTAACTGCCCAGACACGCTTTTCCACCCACAGCCCAGCTTGTAGAGCCCTGCCCAGAGCCTGCTGCAGCCCTGTCAGTGATGCCAGGCCCCAGCCTCTGGCAGCTGCCGCTCCTACCCTGGGCACAGCTCTTGCCCCCGAAGCCTAGCGGACACTCGCAGCTAAATGCATCCCACTGGTTCACGCAGGTGCCACCGTTATGGCACGTGTTGCTGTCACACACGTTCTTCTTGGTAGAGCAGCCTGGAAGGGAGAGACAGGGAGGGACTCAAGGACCCCGGTCGGGGCTGGGCTCTGAAAACCAGCGGCGGTGACCACACAACCACACAGGATGGTATCCCCGTGCCCTGCCCGGCTCCTGCTCTTGGCACTCAGCTCCCAGGCTTGCCCCTACCACCCCCAGGTCCTCGTACCAGGCACAGTGCCATTGTTGGCAATGAAGTCAGCCATGTCTACGTGTCGGCTATCCACTTGGAGGTTCCTCATGCACCCCACAAAGTGCCTCATTCGGACAGGGAAGCTCTCCGGCAGATCTGGAACCCCACCCAGCAACAGAGGCCCGGTCAGGTCCAGAGACCTGGGAGAAGAAAATGTGGCGACACATGAGTTTAAGTTTATGGTTTTTCTTTCACTCACCCCCTCACTTGCCACTAAGCCCAAGAAAGGGAACACTTGGGTCAAGGCCAAGAGGCCCTGAAAGACAGTGCCCAGGTGGTAGAGGCACCCCAATATAGATAGATGTGCTCTCGGCTCATACCCCTTCCCCTCACAGCCCCCCTAGGGCCTGACTCTAATTCTCCAATACTGACCAGCGTAGGGTAGGGGCACATCAGACTGGTCCCCACTCCAGAGCCCCATCCCCTAGTTCCTGGCCCTCCTTCCCCACTTACTTCTTGCTGCCTCCTTGGGTACCCTGGGCAGCACAGGAGTAGTTGCCCAGCATAGCTCCAAAGCGCAGAGCCACCCCAGTGTCACAGCCATCCACGGTCACCACAGCTACTTTCTGCTCAGAAGGGCCTTGCGGAAGTCCTGTCTGGCCCAGCAGTGGCTGTGGATCAGAGAAGGGAGGCAGTAGAGAAAGAGCCCGGCACAGACACCCAACGGTGTCGCCTCTCCGTACACCTACACCCATGATCAAGGAGCGCCCAATGGGATGGAAATGCCTTACAAATGGCACACCGCTCTTCCCAGGCACCAGAGCGATGATGACCAGCCTCCCCCATTGCTCGCTCACAGTACCAACTAGGGCTGGGCAAACCCCTGTGCCCCTCCCCCTCCCCCACACCCACCTTATTGTAGTATTTCAGCTGTACTGTGTGCCACTGGCCATCACTGACCCCTCCGGGCACGAACGGAGACACAGTGGTGGTCGATTCCCCTAGGGAAAGGCCAAGTAAGCTGGGTCGCAGGGAGGAGGGGGGGGCGGGTAGGGGTAGGGGTGAGAGGCAGAGAAGTGGGCACGTCCGACAGGGTGGAGGCCAGGTTCCAGGTTTGACTGGGAGAGAAGGTGGGCGAGGTTGGGGAACGTCAGGTCTCAGGAGCTGGGCAGGGTGGAGGCACGGGGCTCACCCGCAGAGAAGGTGAGCTGAACCTGCTCCTGGATCACCTCGAGAGCCACAAAGTCATGCTTCTCGTTGAAGCGCCCATTGTATAGCAGCAGCCCGTTACGCTCCTTGGTAGCAAACCTGTAAGGGGGGGTGGTTATGGGGGCCAAGGAATGGAGCACCCACTTGTATGCCAGCACCCCGGCCGGACATCTAAGAGAACACCGAAGCTGGCACTTTGGCTAAGGCTATGGAGTCAGAAGGCAGATAATGAACGAACCCAAGCAAGAGCCCTGGCATCCCGGCCTCTTCATCCTCCAGGGTTGGGGAAAGAGTGCCAGCTAGACCCTCAGGGTGAGGACAGCCTGCCAGGACACCCTGAGAGCTCCGTCAACGACTGCGCCCAGTACTTTCATTGCTCTGCTCCCCCACCTAGCAGAACAGGGAGCGCCCGCCCCCCTGCCTGCCCCGCACTCTCACAGTACCCTGCAGCCCCAGGGCCTAGTCACTCACGAGAGGGCCAGGGTGAAGTGGAAACGCTGGCGCAGGCCACGGAAGGTGATGAAGGAGCGGGCAGGGAAGCTGCGTGTGGTCACCTGGCAGAAGGGTTTCTCAAAGTCCCCAGATGGGCAGTCACATTTGAAACCCCCCACCAACAGGTTGACACAGGTGCCCCCGTTCTTGCAGACACCTGGAGTACAACGGCCGGAGCGGGCACTCACTTCGCAGTGCTCACCTGGGCATAAAGGACAAGCGGTGTGAGACCCTGAGGAGAAGGGAGGGCTACTGAAGGTCCTCCCCCCACCCCTGCCCCGGATTGTAGATTAAATACGAAATGCCCCACCTCGGTCCACCCCAGCTCATGGTCCTGGCCGAGGGAACCGTTTTAGGAGGTATTGGAAACTCGGACGGAAGAGAGTAGTTGGAGCAGGCAGGTCCCTGGGGGTATGCCATAAAAGCCATGTCTTGTCCCAGGCCCCTTCTCACCTGGCTGAGCAGCCTTGCTCTACCACAACTCCTGCCACCCCCGATGCTTTGCCTGACTCCCCCCACCCCACCCCCCCACCCCCCCGATGCTCTGCCTGACTCGCTTTCTAGCAAAGGAACCAGCCCATAGAACTGAAACCGCAGGCACCGTGAGACAAAATTAACCTTCCTTGTCTTAAATTGTTTCTCTTGGGTGAATCCAGTGATGCAAAGTCTAGCACATCCCTAGCAGTGTCTCCTATGACCCCACCCAGACTCTTTTTTTTTTTTTTCTGAGACAGGGTTTCTCTGTGTAGTCTTGGCTGTCCTAGACTTGCTTTGTAGTCCAGGCTGGCCTTGAACTCACAGGGATCCGCCTGCCTCTGCCTCCCAAGTGCTGGGATTAAAGGCGTGCACCACCACGCCCAGCCCCGCCCAGACTCTTAGGAGTTCTTGCTTCCCTTTGAGTGCCTTTCTGCTCTGAAATATACACTACCCCAACGCTTCAAGGCACTCTAATCGGCCCACCATACCAGTCTCACTGTAGCTCCACGGATGCTCTGCTGCAAGCTCCTCGGAGTTCTTCAGCCCTTCCCCACACCGCTGCCTGCCCCCCCTCCTGCCCCCCCCTCCCGGGGACCCTGGTCCCAAGGCCCTGGCCCCTGCAGAGGCAAATGCCAAGAGAGGAAGGAGCTAGAGGACCGCACAGGGGCTGTGCCACCCCCCCCCCAACCCCTGTTCTTCCCCCCTTTCCCACTAGTGCCTTTGTTCCTGTCAGGCACAGAGATCGGCTTTCTTCCCTGGAGATGGGACTAGGTTTCCACTTCTATTGGAGTTGTGGGTTGGGGTCGATGGTGTGAAATAAGCCGGGGCTTCCCTATGAACAAGGCCTCAGGTGGGAACTGAGGATCCCTATGGGCTCGAACAATGCTGAGAGAGAGAGAGTGGGGGCCTGAGCCTGCGGATGGATGAGGAATCGGAGGAGTGAAAAATTCCAACATCAGATGGGAAAATCCACTCCCTTCTCTCCCTCCCCACTCAGATCCTAGAGATAGGTTCTCAGTTTGTGTGCCTAGTGACTGGCTCCTGTTGCCATGGAAACTGTTGTTCGCCTACTCTAAGCCCCCTTCCCCATCCTCCTGGACAAAGACTCCCCTCCCCTCTACCAAGCTCACACTCCCCTCTACCCCCCACCACCACCCCCAGCAGCAGCAAGTCTGGCAAGTTCTGAGCAAGACGATGCAGCAGGAGGCGCTGAGCCTGCCTACGCTACTGGCAGAGCCAGTGGGCCTGATGCTGGAGGACAGGAGGGAGGCCTGGGAGTCTGGGAAGGAGAAGGAGCAAGTGAGCTAGGAGCAGAGGAGCCTACAGGGCGGGGCAGGGTGTAAAGAGACCTGCCTGAAACCACTGGCCAATACAGAGGCAGAAATGGAGCTATTCTGCTCAGGGTTATGTAGGTCCAGCCAGTGTCCTGGAACTCCCATGACCCCAAACCCCAGCTTTTCAGTGCCTTCCTCTAGTTCCTGGGTGGGGAAAGTCTAGTTACAAGTTAATGACGGCATTCACTCAGCATTATGAAGGCCTGGTCCTGGGCCAGCAACACCTCTACCTGGATCAAATCACCCATCTCAGAACTTCCTCAAACAAAAGGCAGTGCTTACCACACAAGCAGCTTTCACTGTGTGTGTCAAATTATTTACATGAGTCCTCACAAGCCAACTTTTGACCTACATAAACTGGTTATCTGCATCTTAAATACTTAAATACTGTGGGAAGAGAAGCTTAGTAACTTGCTCCCTTTCTTCACACAGCTATTAGTGGCAAAGCTGGAACACAAACCCGGGTGCAGGACTGACCTCAATTACACAGTCTCAGTGGGTATGCGTGCAGGCGGAATGTGCTAGCGTGGATGTGGGTGTGGGTGTGTGAGCTCGCACGGTGAGCAGAAGGCTCCTCGGTCTGACTTCCTAAGCAGGCAGCTGTCAAACAGCAAGTAGGATCTAAGAACGCCTGCTGAACCTATAGTTTATGCTCTTGGGAGGAATGAGGCAGCCCCATTATTAGCCTGATTTAGGCTTGGACCACAGCGTCAGCCCTGCAGGGCCACCCCCATGGTCCCCGCCCTAGGCTCACCGGTGTAGCCTTCTCGACACAAGCAGGTATAGCCTCCCTCTCGGCTGCGGCAGCGCCCATGGGGTCCACAAGGCCTTGAGTAACAGAGGTCCACCTCGGTCTCACAGTAGTCGCCTGTGAAGCCAGGTGGACAGCGACAGCGCAGACCTCCGACAGGGTGGATGGGCCGGAAGAGCACCGAAGAAGAGGCGATGAAGGGCGCGGAGGAGTCGAAGCGCAGCACGGACACACAGCGCATGTAATTCTCGCAGGGCTCTCGCAAGCAAATGTTGTCGTCGAAGGGGAGCACGCGCTGGGCTGAGATGGCGGTGAGCAGGCTGCGGTTGAGGTACAAGCGCTCCTGCAAGTCTTCTGAAGGCAGAAATGGTGGCCCACCCCCGGGTCCTGGGGGCTGGCCCACTGACAGGCTCACATTAAGGATGTGGCCACCAGGGGCATCAGTGTCCCGCTGCACATTGAAGATCACCACGTGATCTGGGGGTGTGGCCAATGTGGCAGCCACAGCCTGGATGAAGAGTCCCAGGAGTGGTGACAGAAAGCGCTCTGGGGACATGTCTTCCAATCGCAGCGTGATACTGTGTGTGAGCATCTCGTCTGTGATGATGGTGACACGTAGTGAGCACTGGGCTGTCACACTGTGGACGCCATCTGAAGAGAAGAGACATGGATCAACATCGGGCATGGGGGTAGGCAGGGCAGATGTGCCAAGCAACAGAAGTGACAAGACACAGGGCCTGGCGTAGAGCAGAGAAGGGACCAGGCTTTGTGTGATCGCACAAGTGTAGAGTCAGGAAAAAGGAGCGACGAGGAGGGAGCATCAGGAGGGAGCACTAGCAGGAAGAAGCACTGAGGAGAGGGAGCACCAAGAGGAGGTACCCAAAGGTGCCCAGTGAGATGTGTCACTTTTGGACAAGTCACTCCTTGAGGGGTTACCCCATCCAGGCTTAAGAAAATATGATTAAAAAAACAACAACTGTTCTTTGCATAGTTTCCCAATATTCTTGGTACAATGCCCAAACTACCTTTCAGTGTTTATCCCTCCTGTCCCCCAAGACCAGTCTCTGGGTCCCTCTGCCCCAACACTGAGTTGTCTTGTCTTCGCTTACTTTTCTAGCAGGCCCGGAGTACTGCAGGTGACTCCCACCCACCCCTCGCTCTGTATATCTCAATCCCATCGCAGCCCTGCCTCTCCTCACGTTGTAGGAGGTTGGGAGTGGGAGATGAATTGGGTTGGCAGGCCACCAGGTCCCCCCTCACACTCAGCTCCACAACTGCCTGCCTGCAAGCCTGCTCTGTCCCCACAACACCTCTCACACACACAAAGCCTCCTTCCCACCCAACTCTGGGCAGCCCCTGAGGGAATCCCACGCCCAGGAAATCTAGCTGAGCTACCTCAGCCCAGTGGCGGCAGCACCCACAGCTCGAGGCTGAAGAAAGGGTAGGTGCGGGTGGGGAATCTAAGGAGAAATAAGAGGCCAGGCAGCTTCCACCCTGAACTCCACTGGGCTGGTCTCTCCTCTGGCACCAGGGCCTCTTAGTTACTCATTACTAACTTGGTTCACCAAGTTGTATCCAGAGGTCTGCCTGCCATACCCCCAGGCGGCACACTCACTTATAAACAGCTAAGTACGGACACATTCACTGGAGTCTCACCCCACCCACGCACACCACGCTCAGGAGCGCCATACACACCTGAATGTGTGCACACATGGGAATGGACTTTTTTTTTTTTTTTTAAGTAAAAATGAAAATTAGGCCGCAGAGAAAAGGAAACGGGCTGCGAGGGTCTTAGAGGGTACTCCTGCTTAAGTACACTGCCATACACATAGTGCGTGTCCAGTAAAAACCAAAATGCTGATGAGAATCCCTTGGATATAAAAGTGTCTTGAAAACACTGCAACAAGCCAGGCCGTACAGCACACCTTTAATACCAATCCTCGGGAGGCAGAGGCAGGCAGATCTCTGACTTAGAGGCCAGCCTGGTCTACAGAGGAAGTTCCAGGACAGCCAGGGCTGCACAGAGAACCCCTGTTTTGAACAACAAAAACAAAACAAACAAAGCATGGCAGCAGATGCTCCAATCAGATGCAGAATATGGCATCTAAGTGGGATAGGGCTGGAGCCAGTTGCTGGGGCAGATGTAGAAAAGACATGGGACTGCATTTTGTCTATGTCACACTTATGTCAGGTGGTGGGTACCTTGTGTGGTGAGTTGAGCCAGGCCATAGTGAAGGCGGGCACCCATCTCAGCTGGGCCCTGGGCCCACTGCCTACCTGGCCTCCAGTTTCCCAGCTGTGCTCTGCTTGCCCTTACTAACAAGCCTGATGCCATGACAGCTGCTCGCCTCTGTGCCTCCTGCTTTGCTTAGTGTACCAAGTCGGCAGCCCACAGTCCTCCAAGCCCTCTAGCCTGCCCGTAGGTCTCCATGGTGATCAGGGGCCTTTGCTTCCTCTTTTCAGAAGCCTGCACTCGGGCCCAGGGCTGGAGCAGGAGCTGATGTCACAGCCCAGTGTTTTCTGAACGGGATGGTCCCTCCAGACAGAAAGCGACACGGGACTCTACGCACAGTGCTCTTGGACCAATGAGCAAGAGCAGCATTGCCATCCCCCCGGCCTGGGAACCAACACTCCTGTATGTTGTCCGCCACCAACCCGGGCCCTGTCTGTGCCCCACCCCAGTACGTCTCTGTTGCCTCCCATCTGGCCCACCATCTGTGGCCACCTGCCCCTTCTGCTATTGTCCCCACCCCAGCAACCAACCCATTGCCCTTTCTCCTTTCTCTTTGTCCTTCTTCCCAGCCTTGGCCTGGGTCACCCCTCAGGTGCAAAGGCAGGTTGGGAATAGGAGTGAGTGGTGTGTTGCCTGAGTTGTTTTAAACAGAAGAGAGAGCTGGGGTAGGCTCTGACCCAGGAAATACCACCTGGGTCTAGGCCTCAGCCAGCTGCACCCAGGAAGATGCCAGAATCAGAGGCCCAGCCCTTCCTCTTCTGGCAGAGGCTCGGCTGTCTGGGAGGTGAGCAGGCCTTGGGCAGGTTCTCGTGTGTGTGTGTGTGTGTGTGTGTGTGTGTGTGTGTGTGTGTGTGTGTGTGTGTGTGTGTGTGTGTGTGTGTCTGAAGAAGACAGCTGCCCGGACCATTTGGGCTGGACGAGCCATCAAGGCCAGTCTGGGCTCCACAGGGAAGAAGGGAAGAAGACACAGGGACCAACAGGAGAAAACAAAGACCCAGGAAAAGAGCCAGCAGTGGAGGAAGTGGAGCTGGGAGAAGGTGGCAGACAGGCAGTGCAGGAGGGTCCCCATGGGCAGGGTGGGAGGGGAGGAAGAGACAAAGAGGAGGAGGAAGACAAAGGGGCAGTGGGCGTCAGTCCCCCTCACCCAGCTTCCTGAACTTTAGGGTTGCCTTGGTGACTGACTCTAAGGGTCAGGGCTCATGGGGGAGGGGGGAAAGGGCAGAAAGACCAGCCACAGTGGCCCTTAGTGCTGCCCCGAAACTGTTCCCTCTAGCCTAGAGGGTTCGGGCTGTGTCCCCTGGCAAGGATGCAAAGGCTAAGCTGGGCCGTCTTCCACACTGCCTCTAGGTATCTAGGCAGACTCACTACTGAGGGCTGTGGATGGAGGGCAGGAGGGAGAGGCCTTTCTTCTGCCTCTAGTGCCAGGCGCAGATGAGGGTGGCCCTGGCTTCCTCCTCCTCCTCCTCTTCCTCCTCCTGGTGGGAAACCAGAGCTTCAGGTGGTTCAAAGCCTGACCCACAGCCTTTGAGAGCTCTTTCTCCCTGGTCCCCACAGCGACCTGAGGGGGTGGAACCAGGAAGTATCTGTCCAGTTAGAAGATGGCTGAGGCCATCTTCCCTTCCCTGGTGTGTAAAGGCGGCCTGCAGTGGGATGCCTGGACTCAGCCCTGGAAAAATCGTTAACAGTCCCTTCCTCCTTCACCCCAAGTCCCAACTCCCAGATTCAGGAAAGTGAGTCTGCCTCACCACCACCCCCTGCCCCCCGCCCCTTGCTTCTCACCCTGACAGAAAAGATACAATACTGTCACTGAGTCCTCTTTTCCTTCCCCAAGTCCTGCTGTCTGAGGAGTCTGCAGGCTAAGCGCTTGGCCAAGCAGCAGGAATGTCCAGTCTGGGCTCCGGCCAGGCTCCCAGGCCCCTAGAATTCTGTTCTCTCCCCACCAAATCAGGGCCCTGAAGTCTCTGCCCTCAAAGCTCAGTCACCCTGGTACCCTCTGATCTCCATATCTATTTTCCTAAGCAATCACAGTCAGCAGGGAAGGCTAGCACCCCAAGAACAGCCCACAGAGAGTCTAAGGGCCCAGAAGGTCTATCTGCCCTGACTTCATTGCAGCCCCTCCCCCAAGCGAGACCCCCAAGCAAGAACTCAGGACAGTGGGGTCTGTTTGGACAGAGACAATGAGCTCTGGTTTTACTTCCTGCCAGGCGCTCTGAAGAGAGAGCCAAGGCCGGCTCTTTCTGCCTGGAGGAAAAAGAAAGGTCTAGACAAAGTCCATGCTATTCGATTCTGCAGCTCTACTGAAAACCTGAGGGAGAGAGAAGAGGACAGCAGGGTCTTGACCCCCTGCTGGAATCCTGTGTCCCTGTAGCCCTCTGACGTGCCAAAGGCTGTGTGAGGGTGACAGGGGTGCTGAGGGACCAACATGCCTCGCCTCTCCCAGCCAAGGTCTTCCCTCCCCCCCCCCCAGCTCCTTTGGCCTTCCAGGCTTCCACGTGCCCTTTCCCGCCCCCCCCCCAAACAATTCTTGGCAGCCATAGTCAGTGCACTCACACACTTCCTCCACCACGTCACAGTCTGGTAGGCAGGGGGCAGCCAACCAAAGCAGCCTAGCCAGCCTAGGGCAGCAGGCGGGGCCTGCGCCAGCTGCCAGGATTCCTGGGGTTTCTACACAGGCTGGTTCCTGATCTCACAGCTCCGCGTTGGGTGGCACTCCACCTGTAGTGGCTACCCAGGCCTCCCCCAAGAACCATTCGCACCCCCAACACCCCTGGTCCTCTCTCTTACCCGACACCAGCACGCTCATGATGGCTTCCAGGGGCCGGTTGTTGTCCAGGGCCCGGCTCAGTCTCAGCTCTCCCGTAGAGGCATTAAGCAGGACCAGGCTCAGTTCGTTTCCTCGCTCAAAGCTATATGTCAGGCTGTCTGAGATATCGGGGTCGTGGGCAGGCACACGGCCTATAGCACCCCCGGGGAAGCTGCTTGAGCGGTTGGTGACATAGTTGTTGAAAAGAATCTCAAAGTTGCCCAGCACTGGTGGGTTATCATTCCGGTCAAGAAGGCGGACATGGACAGTAGCCCTGCTCACCAAGGGAGCAGACGTAGCCTGGATGACCAGGATATATTCAGGCCGGTCCTCATAGTCCAAATCTACCAGAGCCGTCAACTCCCCCGAGAAGATGTCCAGCTGAAAGACCTCAGGGATGTTGCCTTCCACAATCTGGTACATGATCTGGGCATTAGTCCCTTCATCTGGGTCAGTGGCTGTGACCCGGGCCACAGCCAGCCCGATGGGGCTGTTCTCTTCCACAAACACGTCAAACTCATCCTGCTCAAAGACAGGGGGGTTGTCATTCACATCCAACACGGCGACTGTCACTTCCATGGGTGTGCGGGCTGGCGGCATCCCCTTGTCTACTGCATATGCCCGCAAGACGTACTGGGCCACATTCTCACGATCCAGCCTTCGCAGTGTCCGCACGATGCCTGACGTCGACTCTACGATAAAGTCCCCATCCCCGTCATCCCCTCCTTGGAAGGTGTAGAAAACCCTGCCGTTGAGACCAGAATCACGATCGGTGGCTGAGATCTGCAGGACACTGGTGAAGGGTGGCACATCCTCATAGACACTCCCCTGGTAGGAATCTCTCAGGAACTGGGGAGCATTGTCATTTACGTCATTCACCAGAATCTCCAGGTAGGTGGTGTCAGACTTCTGGGGGATGCCGTTGTCCCGAGCGGTGATGGCCAGGGTATAAGATACCTGGTCCTCATAGTCCAGCTCAGCCTGGGTGGTGACAGCCCCGGTGTCTGCATCGATTCGGAACTGGGGAATGCTGTCCTCCATAAAATAGGTGATTCGGGCATTCTCGCCCGTGTCCTCATCCGTAGCGCTGATCAGTACCACTGTGGTGCCTGCCGGTCTGTCTTCATTAACGTTTACTGTATAGTGGGAGCTCTGGAAGACGGGACGATGGGTGTTGGCATCGGTGACATTCACCACGATCTGAGCTGTGTCCTGCCTCGTGCCATCCGAGGCAGTCACAGCCAGCACGTACTGCCGCTCCAGTTTGTAGTCCAGCGGTAAGGCAAGGGAGACCAGGCCACCACCGCTTTGGCTGGTGATGGAGAAGCGGTTGCGGGTGTTGCCGCTGGTGATCTGGTAGGTGATGACGCTGTGAGCATCTCGGTCCACGGCCGACACTGTCACCACGCTGGTGCCCACAGCTGCATCCTCGTTGAGCCGTACGGTGTACTCCGGTTGGGTAAAGGCTGGGTTGTTGTCATTAACGTCCAAGATGGTTACGCTAACGCTGGCCGAGGCACTGAGTGCTGGGGTGCCATGGTCCCGGGCTTCCACACCAAAGCTGTAGAAATCAACCTCTTCCCGGTCCAACTCCGCAGCCACAGAGATCCAGCCTGTGCCGTTGTTAATGGTGAAGGGGAAGTCATGCCCGACTCCAGCCAGGCTGTATTCCAGGCGGGCATTGTCACCAGCATCAGCATCGATGGCCTGGACGTGCAGAACTAGGTAGCCCAAAGGGACACTTTCTAGGACAGTGGCCTGAAAAGGGGTGCTGACAAAGATGGGGGCATTGTCATTGATGTCTAGGACCTGTACTGTTACTAGACCGGAGACGTTGGAGAGCGGAGGCCGGCCACCATCCTGAGCCCGAATCCGGAGCGTATATTCTTTGGTTGTCTCATAGTCGAGCGGACTTACCACATCCAGGGCCCCTGTCTGAGCGTCCAGATAGAACTGCCCCCGAGCATTGCCACTCATGATGCTGTAGTGTACCAGAGCGTTGCTGCCCTTGTCACGATCCGAGGCTGTGACTCGGAGAACTGGGGCTCCTGGGGTCACATCCTCCCGCACCTGAACCACATAACGCTTCTCACTAAACTGGGGCGCATTGTCGTTATCATCTTCCACGGACAGGAAGACAGCAGTCGTAGAACTCCGTGGGCCCGGGTCTCGACCCTGGTCACTTGCCTCCACTGTCAATTTGTAGGACTCCACCTCTTCCCGATCCACAGGGCCACGGGTTCGGATCACCCCTGAGCGGGGATCGATCTCGAAGACTTCTGAGGGGCTGCCCCCAGCCCCCTCCAGCAGGCGGTACAGAATGTTGGCATTTGGAGGGGCATCCCCGTCAGTGGCCCTGACTGTAAGGACCTCATAGCCAACCTCCAGGTTCTCCCTGAGGCTCTCCTTATATTCTTGCTGTTCAAAAACAGGGTCGTGGTCATTGGTGTCAGTCACTAAGATGGTAAGTGTGGCCAAGGCACTCCGGCTGGGCATACCATGATCCTGTGCGGTGACCCTGAAGACATGGGTGCTCTTGGTCTCACGATCCAACTCCTCAGCTGTGGTGACAGTCCCAGTGATTGGATCCAAGGAGAAGAAATGGTTGGAGCGGCTATCGAAGAGGGCATCCATGGTGTACTCAAGTCGACCCGCCTCCCCCTCATCGGGATCAATGGCTCTTAACGATGCAACGGAAGTACCAGCTGGCTTGTTCTCAGGCACTGTGGCCTGGTAGCTGGGAGGCTGGAACTGGGGGGCTGTATTCACATTCCTTTTCCTGCGCCCACCTATAGATTCCTCTGGTGATCCTTCCCCAGGGCTGAGCCCTGGGGCCTGTGCCAGCTTGCAAGACTGGCATCTCAGCCGTGGGGCCTTTAAGCAAGGGTGCTCTTGAGGCAGGGTTAGCTTGCCTTGCGGAGAAAGGTGTCCTCCGATACCCAGGAGACGGCAGCTCCAGGGGCAGCCTTCAGAGGATGGCGGAAGAGGGATATGAGCCCCTGATACCGGACACCAAACCCTCAGGCCATCATGGTGGGGCACCAGGTGGCCAGTCAGCTCAATACCCGAATCTCTGCAGCGGCTGGTGTAGAGCCAGAGGTTCGAAGCAGAGGCTGGGCAGAGCCAGCCCACGGGGGCGCAGGCCCCAGAGGAGCCGCGTCCCCCGGACCCGAGAGAACGGCAGGGCCCCACTTGATCTCCCAGTAGTGGCGAAGGCGGCAGCAGCAGCAACAGCAGTAGCAGCGGCAGCAGCGGCTTTGGGAGGGGGGCGCTGGCAGCCCGGCTCCGCATCTCTCCCTGCTCCCGGCCAGCCGGGTCACCAGCCGCGGCGGCTTTTCCTCCGGCTCCTGCCGGCCCCGCCGCGCCTCATACCCAGGCCGGGGCGCCGGTCCCCGGGAGCCACCTGTACGTCTCGCAGGGCCTGCACCCAGATGCCTTGGCGGGGCCGCGCGCTGAGCCCCCACGATGCGCCGGGCTCCCACCACTCTCGAAGCCGGGCCCGCTCCCGAGTCACCGCGGCCACTGCGGGCTCACGCTGCGCCTCCTCCACCTGCGCTCTGGGTGCTCTCCACCTGCGCCCAGCGGCCGCGAGGACCTCGGGCTCTGCCGGGTTCCCGGGTCCCGAGCCCCAGGATGTCCCCTCCGCCCGCGTGAGATCGCCCACCTGCGTCTGCAGAGCCGCACGCTCCGGCCCGGGCCCAGCTGCCAACAACCGCCCTGCGCCACCCGCTCGCGCCCCGCGTCCCCGCCGCGGCTACTGCCGGTAGCCGCGGTCCCGGGCCCAGACCCGCGTTCCCTCGCCTTCCCGGCGGGCGGGCGAGCTCTGCAGAGCAGCGGCGGTGGCGGCGGCGGCTCATTACCATAGACCTGCTTGCGCCGCCGCGGTCTTAAAGCGGCGACGCCCAACGCGCGGAGGGTAGTGGGTCCCACCCAGCGCCCTCTTCTGCAAGGATACTCTCAGTAAGATTCCCGCCTCTGGTAGCATTTTTCTTCCCAATCCATCAGACATGCTCTCGGCCAGTGCTGGATCCCTACCACAGCTTAAAGAGGAATGAACAAATCAGAAGCCACACAGGGAATGTTAATCATGTAGCATTCTGTGACTAGTGTGCTTTCAAAACACATTCTGATTGCCTATGGAGGGGGTATGGGGGGCGGGGAATAAGGACAACTTTCCAGTCTTATTATCCCTCATTGCTGCCTCATCCTACAGATCCCAGGTCAGACAGAACTAAAAAGACTTTTTGCTCAACACTGCAAAGACTCCCCCAGACGCCAGAAGTTGTGGTGATCTCACTTGGATGCCTCGGACAAAAAAAAAACGACCCCTAAGCTCATCTGGGATACATCTTGGGTACCACTTAGACAGTTCAGGGGAAATGAAGTAGAAAATCCAGCGCAGCAAATACACTAACACTAGCCGATTCCTAGGGCCAGGGTGAGTTGAGTCCAGAGGACCCAGGCTTCCTGGGTGGGTCCTAGGGCTTGTGGCTCTGCTAACTTATAGGTAGGCCCTCCAATCTGGAGGACTGGCCTTTTTCTTAACCCCCTCCTCCCTCCCAGATCAACGTCCAATGGCTATCCTCCTACCCACTACCCACAGGTTTGTGACTAGCAAATGGCCCTGTCCACAGCTCAGAAGTGCTGAGCCCTTCCTGAAACACAGACTGAGTGGGGTTCACACAAGAGGCTGGGCCCAGCGTGCCCGGGGGTGAGGCTGGGTAAGCCAAAGGGCTTCCTCCCACTCTTAGCCCGGACCAGTGAGGGCTGTCAACTTGTGCGAGAGAGGAGACAGAGAGAGGAGACAGCCCTCGCGTGCTAGCTATGTGACCATGGCCAATTTCCCTTTCGTGAAATGAAAGGGCTTGAATATAGTAATTGATTTTCAAAAAATGTAGAGTGAGGTGATGATGTGGGTTTGGGGAGATAGCTCAGTAAGGAGAGTGCCGTAGCTTGCCGTGCAGGAATGAGGAGCTGAGTTTGGGTTCCCAGCACCCACATGAAAAGCTGGGCAGCCTCACCAGCTTGACTGCCTAAGCATGAGCCGAATAGGGCCACCAACAATAGACATTGACAAAGTGGATGGGAGAGAGACCAGGAGGCCTCAGCCCCTCACAAAGACCTACAGGCAGCGAAGGGATTTTGAGTGGGAGAAGCAGTCTTTCCCAGGGGCCGACGCAGATTTGTCAGCCAATACTAGATGGTCATCCCTGAGAAATACATACAAGTGACGTTATACCGATGGTACAGGTTGCACTTAGGAATATTATGTATATACAGATATGCATGTAATGGCAGTTAATGAAACAAAGAGGTCAGGAATTTGAGAGAGGGGCAAGGAACGCAATATGGGAAGGTTTGAAGGGAGGAAAGGCACAGGAGAGGTAATGTAATTATATTATAATCTCAAAAATAAAAATTAGTTAAAAGCCTGGGCACAGTAATGTACATCTGTTATCTCAGGGTTAGAGAAGTGGAGACAAGAGAATCCTAAGGGTTTGCTGGCCAGCCAGTCTTTTATTTTTTATTTATTAATTTATTTATTATGTATACAGTGTTCTGCCTGCAGGCCAGAAGAGAGAACCAGATTTCATGAAAAGTGGTTGTGAGCCACCATGTGGTTGCTGGGAGTTGAACTCAGGATCTTTGAAAGAGCAGTCAGTGCTCTTAACCTCTGAGCCATCTCTCTCCAGCCCCAACCAGTCTGTCTCAACTGGTAAGTCTTAAGTTCGTTAGATTCGGTCTCATAAACAGCAAATGTCAACTTCTTTACTCCATAGGCATGTGCACTCGGACGGGGACACACACACACACACACACACACACACACACACACACACACACACACACAAACACACACACACACACACACCAACAGCTTCTGGTGGGACAAGCCTATAGTCCTAGGACTTGGGAAGCAGAAGCAGATGGATCAGGAATTCAAGGTCATCCTTAGCTACAGATTGAGGCTGCGTAGGATCCTGCTTAAAAACAACAACAAAAGTGTATTTGGCAGGCTTGGGGCGGGGGGGACGGGTATAGCTCAGTGTTTGCCTAGCTATACAAAGCTCTAGATTTAGTCTCTAGCACTGGGCTGAGTGGTTGGGGTGGGTTATTTAGTAGATCTCTCTTGTAAAAATTTTAGGAGTTGGAGAGATGCCTTAGTGGTTAAAGATCACCCACCTGGTGGCTCATTGCCAGCTGTAACTCTTGTCCCAGGAGGATCCAATGCCCTCTTCTGACCTGCAATAGGCACAGTGCACAGACACACATGCAGGCAAAATACCCTTATACATTTTTTTTTATTTAAAGCTGGGCATGGTAGCACACACTTTTAACCACAGCACTCACATGGGAGGAAGAGTCAGGTAGATTTCTATGGGTTTAAAGCC
The DNA here is from genome assembly GCF_903995435.1 of Acomys russatus. Taxonomy (NCBI): domain Eukaryota; kingdom Metazoa; phylum Chordata; class Mammalia; order Rodentia; family Muridae; genus Acomys; species Acomys russatus. The sequence goes on from NC_067159.1 coordinate 11,243,697, forward strand.
ATCCAAGGCAGCATAATGAGACCATGTCTCAACATTAATTAATTAATTAACTTCTTTTATCACATGTACATACAATGTTTTTCAATTTCTTACTAGTTTCTTGTTTTATTACATTTTGTGATGTGTTTTTTTTTTTAAATATTTATTTATTTATTATGTATACAATGCTTGTCTACATGTATACCTACATGCCAGAAGAGGGCATCAGATCACATTATAGATAGTTGTGAGCCACCATGTGGTTTCTGGGAATTGAACTCAGGACCTCTGGAAGAGCGGCCAGTGCTCTTAACCTCTGAGCCATCTCTCTGGCCCTGTGTGAGTGTGATATCTTTTAACCTTTCTTTCTTCTTCCTCCTTCTCCTCCTCCTTCTTCTTTTCTTTTTTAGGCAGAGCTTCACTGTGTAGCCCTGGCTGACCTGGAACTTGTTATATGAACCAGGCTGGCCTTGAACTGACAGAGATCAGCTCCCCTCTGCCTCCAGAGGACTAAAGGTACACACCATCATCAGATACAGCATTTGAGAATTGCTCCTTTTCTTCCACTGGGGATTTCAGGGGTTGTCAGGCTTGTACAGAAAATGCTTTTTGCCTACTGGACTAGCTCTCTGACCCGAGGCTTGAGCTACAAGGCAGATGAACATCTTTCCTGGGATGCAGTATGGAGTCAGTGGCCTCCCATTCTCCTGTTTCTCCAACCAAGAGTTTCTGGGCTGCTCTGTGTCAGAGACTCTCTCACACTGCTGCCCTCTGGTCACAACAGTGTCACTTGCAGTTGGCTACAGTAGAGGACTCTTTACCTTTGCTCTAGACCAGAGAACCTCCTCCCCAACCCACCGCCCCACTCCGTCCCATGTGGTCTCACAGTTATGCCAAAGATGACAAGCCAGTTTCTCCTTCTCTGCAGGGGAATATAAGAGAAACAGGGTGGAAGGATTGTTCAACTATTTTCCTGGTAGTGGTGGGTGGGCAGGATTGAAGGAGTGGACTACAATCTGACCCAAGATGGACTTTCTTCCTCTGGATGAAGTGACTCGAGATAGAGCAGAGGCATAAGTGGTCTCCACAGAGTGCTGCCTTTCCTGTCTCCTCAGACTCTATGGTTTGGGAGGCTCCAGGGATTGTGTGGGCATTTTGCTCTTAATTTAATAGCCACGTGGTGCAGAGAATGCTTGGAAATTACACTGTCTGTTAATTATCCTTTGAGTTGGGATTGGGTAATGAGACAGGTTTTTTTTTTTTTTTTTTTTTTTTTTTTTTTTTTTTTTTTGACGAAGGCACAAGCTAGCGCTTGGAGAAACTGTAGCTCACCATTCATCTGGCTCCCCGTGCGACTGAAGTGAGCTTTCTGGGTAGAGCAAAGAGCAGCTTTGACTCTGGAATGTGGCCATGGTTCCGTGGACCAACCAGGGGGCCAGGGCTGCCAGGGAAGGCTCAGGCCTCCAGATCTTCCTCCAAGTAAGTGGCCTTTCTCCTCAAGGCAAACAGGCTGGGGACGTAAGGAACCTGTCTTTGATCTCTACACACATGTAACAAATAGCACTTAGTCCTCTGCTAGCCTCAACCCCTTAGGGGGCACAGACAGTTGCCTCCCTCCGGTATTCCCATCTTCCCAGAACATGGGGGGAGGTGGAGGGGAGAGGGAATTTCCAAGTCTTGTATTCATCACTGGGAGACTCAAAAAGCAGTGTCCTGTTGTCAAGACCTCTAGAGGGGCTGCCTGCTTCATGGAGCTTTTCAGCTCTAAGGAACTTTGGGTCTCCCTCCCACCTGCTCCCTCCGCGGTCCAGTGGAGGTGTACAGACTTAAAAAGAACACACCATATATGCCTGCAATCTCAGACAGTAGGCTCGGGTAAGAGACTAAGGCCAGAGAACCAGAGTTCCAATATAGCCAAACCCTAACTCGAAAGAGAGAAGGTGTTCTGGGAACTTATTACTATATTGGAGACTAGTCTCTACGCCTATGGAAAGTACATACAGAGATAAGGTGCCTCTAGTGTGGCTTAGGCAGAATGGTTCTGGAGCAACCAGGACAGGGAGCTGAGTATGTAAAATGCTCACCTTGCAAGCATGAAGACCTTAGCTCCATCTCCAGGACCCATATAAAATACAACTAAGTGTCCATCTGTTTACTCCCCAACACTGGGGAGATGGAAACTGGCAGATCTAATCAGTAACTTGAAAAACTGGAACCTGTGGAATAGACAGCTGAATACACACACACACACACACACACACACACACACACACACACACACACACACTATGCCTGATGGTTTGAATGCAGTGTTCTCACACGCATTTGAAGACTTGGTCCTCTTTGTTGGAGGAAGTTTGTGACTGGAGGTAGGCTTTAAGATTTTACAGGAGAATTTCTGTGAGTTTAAGGTCAGCCTAGTCTATATATTGAGATCCAGGACAGCCAAAACCATAAACAGGCCCAGTTTTTTGTTTGTTTTTGTTATTGTTGGTGGTTGGTTGGTTGGTTGGTTGTTGTTTTTAAAAGGATGTGAACTCTCGGCTTGCTGCTCCGGCAGCCTGTTGCCACACTGATAGTGAGAGACTCTATCCCTGGGAAGCCATCAGCCCAAATAAACCCCTCCTTCTGTGAGCTTCCTTGGCCATGGTGTCTTAGCACAGCAATAGAAAAGTATCTAACACATACACTGAAAAAAAGAAAGGAGCCAGGTGGCGGCAGCACAGGCCTTTAAGCCCAGCACTTGTGAGGCAGAACAGAAGCAGAGGCAGGTTGATCTCTGAGCTCGAGACCAGCCTGGTCTATAGAGTGATTCCAGGACAGCCAAAGAAAGAAAGAAAATTAAAGAAAGAAAGAAAGAAAGAAAGGAAAGAAGGGAGAGGGAGGGAGGGAGGAGCTGGGGCAGGTGAGATGGTTCAGCTGATGACACTAGCTGCAGAGAAAGCCTGCAGATCCAAGTTTGATGCCTGGAACACACATAAAAGGAGAGAGAACCAATTCTGCACAATTGTTCTTTGGCTTCCTCACAAGTGCTATGGCAAGTCTACCCCTCCACCACTACCACCACCACCACACACACACAATAAAAAAATTTAAATGTAAATCTTGAGAATGATCTGGGATATGAACACGGTGGGGGTGAATACTGGGCCTAAAGGTTTAAGTGAGGATTTGGGGCGGGAGGACAAAAGAGAGGAGAGGGTGGAGCACGGGTTAGCCAAAACAAAGGATGTCTGAAAACCCATTACTTTGTCAGTTGATTATAAACTGTGTCTGTGTGTACTAAGGGGGAGCGTGACCACACTACCCTGCATCGCTGAGCAATGCTTCTCCAAGACATGTTAGTAGATGAACATGTTAGCGCCAGGTGTGGTATATATGCCTCTCCCTGTCGGGGTCCCCCAAACAGCACAGGTCACTGCCACTTCTCTTGACTGCCCACCTGAGGTAGATGGTAAGACTCTATTGCAGCTGGTGCACGCCTTTAATCCCAACACTAGAGAGACAAAGATCTACATGGTGAGTTCTAGGCTGGCCAAGGCCATATAGTGAGATCTGTCTCAGAATAAAAAGCTAAAAGAAATAAAAAAGACCCTGTTGCCGAAGACACACCACACACCGCACACCGCACACCACACACATGGAGCATTCTAGCTGGAACTGGCCTGAAAATGTCTTCCCTGCTGGCTTGCTTTCATAGTGCCAGGAGGTGCTAACAGGCCAGTGGGGGGAGAAAGGTTATCAGTGCTCTTCCACAAGCGAGATGGACCCACTGGTACAACAGTGGCATGAAAGTTATGGGTGCAATCAACTAATTTCTGATTGGATTTGAGGCCTCTTCCACACAAGGGAATTCATACAAGGTGCTGCAATTCTGGCCAAAAACCCATGGTTATGAAGGACAGAGGCCCCAGGGGGACCTGTTACTGTTGTTTTGCCAGATGGTCACATCGTCAAGCTGCCTTCTAAATCTCTGTGTTTACATCAATAGGTTCGTGCTGCTCTCAACCTTGGCTGGAGAACTTAATCCAGAGAGGCTCATAACTGGCCAAACTGCTAAGAATAAATAACTGTTGAGTGCTCAGCCCTGGATGGGACATCTGTATTGTCCCACCACGACCCAAGGCTCAGGGAACATTACAGAGGAGAGAGTGGTAAGGTTGTAAGAGCCAGGTGGTGGGGAGATGTGTGTGGTGGCATATACCTCTAGCGACGGTACTCTGTATCCAAAGTCCCAGGCAGTCAGAGCTGCACTGTGCGACCCTGTCTCTAAAACAAATAAGCAAAACAAAATATGCACCAAAAAGGCTAAGAATGTAGCTCAATTTGTAGAAGGCTTGTCTGTCTGGCAAGATTGAAGCCCTGGGTCAATCCACGCTACTACATAAACTGCGCTCCGGGTGCAAACCTGAAGCCCCAGCACTCACAAGAGAGGAGATCAGAAAGAAGTTCAAGATTGTCCTTGGGCCAGCCGGTGGTAGCGCATTCCTTTAATCCCAGCGCTTGGGAGGCAGAGGCAGCCAGATCTCTGTGAGTTCGAGGCCAGCCTGGTCTACAAAGTGAGTCCAGGACACCCAAGAGAAACCCTGTCTCAAAAAACAAAAACAAAAATTAAAAAGAAAGAAGTATGTTATACACTCTCTCCCTAGGTACAATAAATGCTGACACTGCTCTATCTCTCACAACTCTTGGAGTACCCCTACTCTAGGCCCCTTAGCAGGCTGTACCAGAGAGGCAGGACCTCTCTCTCTTGTCCTCTCACCCACAGGGCCGCTGCCATGGCCACAACCAGGAGCATGAGTGAGAAGCCCTAGAATGACCTCATACTCCAGCCAAGCCACACTCCCCACTCTCTCTCTCTCTCTCAAAGTTTCTGCTCTCAAGCCAGATTTTTTGTGCACACCATCTAGTCATACGCCGCTTTAAAAAAAAAACCAGTATTATTACTGCATTTGGTATGTAAAATGTATTACATGAGTGTGGGTGCATGCTTGCCATGACGTGCCTGTGGAGGTCAGAGGTCAACTTTCAGGAATAGGTTCTCTCTGACTCTCATGGGATCTGAAGTTCAAATTTAGGTTGCCATGTTTGCTTGGCAAGCGCCTTTACCTTCTGAGTCATCTTGCCAGCTCATATGCCGCTTTTGCTTTCCTCCCCTCCTCCCCCAACACATTTAAAAAAAAAAAAAGACATAGTCTGAAGGGTCCAGGCCAGTTTTCTTGTTTAGATGTCATACTCCAGATTTATCTGGTGTGTGTGTGTGTGTGTGTGTGTGTGTGTGTGTGTGTGTGTGTGTGTGTGTGTTTTGGAGACAGGATCTCTCTGCATAGCCCTGGCTGTTCTAGAACTCACTATGTAGACCAGGCGGAACTTGAACTCGGAGAGCTCCACCCACCTCTGCATCCCAAGTGCTGGGATTAAAGGGGTGCACCGTCATGCCCCAAAAAGATTTATCTGATTTAAGGACCCTTCATGACTGGGGCGGTAGTGGTGCAGGCCTTTAATCCCAGCACTCAGGAGGCAGAGGCAGGTGGATCTCATGTGAGTTCAAGGCCAGCCTGGTCTACAAAGTGAGTCCAGGACTGCCAAGGCTACACAGAAAAACCCTGACTCGAAAAACAAACAAACAAACAAAAAAGACCCTTCATGAAGTCTGAGTATGTTGCTTTCTTCTGGAGAGCCCTGCTCTGTTGCATACTGGGTAAAACCCAAACTCTTTAACCCATAAAGCTCCATGTGAGGTGGCCTAGCCTCTCCCTGCTCCTCACTCTCTTCTGTTGCTGAACAGAGACGTCTCAAACACCTCCTCCCTCATGCAGTTACATAGGGTATGAACCTGTCAATTTACTTACTTAACAGCTGTTCTCCACAGGACTAGGCAGAATGTGTCCCAAATACCTAGCACCCAGTCTGTGACCTGACACATAGTAGACACTCAATATTAACCATATGCATAAGTGACTGGATCTATAGGTGGATGGCACAGATGGTGGGTGTCTCTTCATGCTCTGAACTTCCATCTGGTAGGCAGTTGGGTGTCACTGCAGCATTCTCAGTGCCAGCTGTACCTAAAGGTAGTAGGCCTGATGCCCCTCCTTTCAGCTGGGCTTAATTAAAGATGGTGTGAACGCCTTCACCATGGCACCTCCCATCCACAGTGCCAGGGATGTTTGTTAGGGATGGCTTTTTAAAAAAATTTAGCATTCTATAATGATGCAAGGTCCATCCCAGATGCAGTGGAGGTCCTATGTGATATGTCATATGTGCACAGCTGAGGCCATATGTGCATAGAAGGGACAAGATAGAGGCTGGGGCTGAAGCATATTGCAGAAATCCCCAAAGCAATGCCTCCAGTGACTTAGCTGTTAGGATTCTCAGAGCAGAGAGGAGCGCACAGGTGGACATCACAGATGAATGAAGCTGCTTCTGGCCAACCCGTCTGTCTGGTTTAGGCTGGGACAGCCGCTGCTGTCAGCCTATGTCCACTAATAACTTTGTATGGGAGCGGAAAGGGAGGCCGTGTGCTTTTAGAGGCCGGAGGATCACCTGCAGGAGTCAGTTCTCTCCTTCCATGTGTAAGCCTTGCCGGTGAAACCCAGCGCATCAGGCTTGCTGTCAAGCGTCTTCACCAGCGGAGCCACACCACCAGCCCTTTCTAGAGGATCATGACTGATCCATCACAAACTACTCTGGTACCCTAAGGAGGCTGTGCCTGTAGGAGGGACTGTGGTCTGTAGACCAGCAGGATGCTGAGAAGCAGCTCTTAGGGAGCTCAGTGGGGACAGACTGTACAGCAGTCTGGCCTGGGATGCCAAGCAGGAAGCTGTCAAGGGTGACTCCTAGGTGTTTGGAGATGCATTACAGTGTATTCATTGTGATCATGAATATTTGAGGAAAAAAAAATGGCACCAGATGGGATGTGGTCTGAATATGGGGGTTAGTGTAAGCAAGTTGATATTTGGGGGGAGGGGGCAAAGGAGACGATGAGAGGTTAGAGAGGAAATTTAGGGGGGTAGCTTAAGAATAAGACCCAGGAGACAGAGTATGAAACTCTGGGCCCATGGAGACTGGGCTGGTTTAGAGGAGCAAAAAGAAATTGTTTTCTCTGATACAAAATGGAAGGGTGAATGCTATTCCCAATTATAAGCTCGGTTCTTCAGTTTCAGGATTTAAAATACAAGTGTCCCTTAAGGGTCATACCTTCTTAGCAGCAATTTACACCTCAACAAATGCAATTTCCTTATTTCTGACAGCAGGCTTCTGTAGGGGAGAGGGTGGAAGCCAATCTTACTAGACATGAGACTCAAATACGCAGGTTTTTTCAGACCAACCAGTTAAGAGCGGCCAGAGAGGATCCGTTCCTCCAGAACAGGGGGTCTCCTCGGAAGATCACGGGAACCTCTGCCTCTAACCAGAGCCCTGAGAACCAGGATCTAGGTCTTTGCAGGCACCTTGGTAGGGGAGCTGCACAACGCAGGGTTTCTGCAAGACTCTGCCTGCAGTACCCCGCCCCCATTGGGAGGGCTCTTAAAAGGGCAACAGCAGAGGCGGAGCCTTAAGCTCAGCCGGGCTCTGATGTAGGTGGGGGCTGCGAGGATGCACCCCTTCTGTGCCTATCTGGGAGGGGTTGTAGAGGAACCCCATGCTGGGAGGTAACTGGGAGAGTGGTGGAGGCCCCTCATCTTGGCACAGGCTCTGACATGTAACACATTTCTTTGGGCCCATCCCGGCCCTGCCTGTCAGACTTACCCTGGGAGTGCAGCCAGGACTGCCGTAGGCCCCTAGTAGGAGGTATGGGAACTGGGGGGAGGTACCCTATGGACCCAGAATAAACCAGAAAAGCTTCGGGAAAGGTAGAGCAGGGCAGGCTGCCGGGATTCTGTTGCCAGGAGTGGGGTGTCAGTCTGGGGGCCATTTGGTTGACTGGGTGGCTCTGTTCAGCAGGCTGAGCTCAGGATGATTCCTAGGAAACACTGGGCCAGACACTTTTGCTGACTTTCCAGAATCTTCCAAAAGCCTGCCTTCCAGTTGACTCTCTGGTGGTTGGGGCAAACATAGAGTCCCAGTAGCTTATTTGATGCACCTAGACCTGCATTCTGGGCCCTCAATTCCTGGGTGTGGGAACCAAAGGCTACTAAGGGACCCAGGGCTCTGACTCACTCCACAGGGCCTCTGGGGGTTGTTTGCCGAGGTAACTTGGGTAGCTCTAGAGGTTGGAGATGGGGCAGTCAAGGTGCCAGGGATGAGGGCATCGGCAGTAGGCTGAGGAGGTAACTGCCAGGGCGGAGTCAAGGTTACCCGGGCTCATTCCCAAGCACTCAGCATCCAGGTGGGTCAGCCCATTCCGAACAAGGCTCACAAGTTAAAGAACCAGTGTTCTGGTTCGCTCTGGAGGAGAGTTAAGCCACACCTTCCAAGTACATCAGTGACTCCCAACCTTCCTAAATGCTACAACCCTTTAATACAATTCCACATGCTGTGGTGACTCTCAACCGTAAAATTATCTTGGCTGCTACCTCGTAACAATAAGCGTGCTAGTTATGAATCGTAATATAAATATTTTTGGAGATAGGTTTGCCAGCAGTGTTCTCGATCCACAGGTTGAGAACCACTGCAGTAGACTGAGTTCCAAGCACAGACTGGGTCTCTCCTCTCATGAAGCTCTGCTCTCGGGGAGCTTAGCAACAGGGTCGACTAACAGCCCACCTGCCAGTATCTCTCGAGTGTGACCTATGCGCAAGACCTCTTTTTCTCTCCTCTGGTTTCAGGGAGGCACACATTCTGTTAACTGACCCCCAGGCCCACCCAGGGGAAGACTGGCGTTGGGGCAGGGGGGGGGGGGGGGAACGGGACAGACGACAGACTCTTCTAGGTGGCTGGAGTGAGTCCAAGTACAGGCAGCTCCAGAAAACTAGCAAGGTAGAAAATAAGTCTGCTAGTGCACAGAGGCGAGATCTGACCTGGAAGACCAGAACCCTGTGCTGGAAGGCCACAGGCATGAAGAGACAGTGTACAGGAGTGGGGAAGCAGCTATGGAGACCTAGGCCAGGCCCAAGACATACACAGGGCAACGTAGGCATTGCTAACAGACCTCCAAGGCGGGCAGCCTAGCCTCTCGATCATGGTTCAAGCTGCCTTTCTCCAAACTGAATGTTAAGGGTATGGGAATGTGACTATCTGGCCCGGAGTTACAAATGGGAGCGGCCTAGCTCTTTTGTCTCCTCTCCCAGGCTTTGTTTTCCCAGAGCCAAGGCCAGTGGGCCACAGACCCTGCCTGGGGGATCCCAGCTGGCACAGCAGGCAAGAGAACCATGGTGTGGGGACCCTTATAAGGCACCCCGTTTTGATAGGCTTGCCAAGAGCAAGGTTGACAGGACTGGCTCGCTAGCAGAAAACTGAGCACAAGGCCTCTTTCCTTGCTTGGTGCTGGGCCAAAGCCAACGAAGTGAGCTGAGCTAAAGGCCTGTCACATGCCAGGTCAAACTCCAGCTCCCAACCTCTCAAAGTCCCTCGGAGGCAGACTACACCCGGCCACCTTGCATCACTCTCCCACTTCAGAGCAGGCCCCATCTTGTTCCCGCCCGACCTTCTGCAGCCATCCAAAGATAAAAGGGAGCACCCAGAGGAAGTACTTTCACCTCCTAGGAGGCAAGCACTAGGCTGACCTAAGGTGTCATTAGAGTTGAGGATACAGATCCCAGATGAAAGGGAGTTGGTGAGAAAGCCTGACTACCACCTTCCCCCGGGAAAGGGAAGGTGCCTAGCTATTAGGACCCCGTGGGAGCTCCTGCGGACAAATCCTGCCGGCACCCCTCTGCCCTGCCTGACACTGCAGCGAGTAACTGCTGTCCCCACATGTTGATAACCACAGCTCGCGCTTCTGAGCCCAGCGGCTCTTCTGGGTTTGAGTGTCAGCTTCCGAGACCAGCCTTTCTCTTTCCCAGAAGCCCTTCCTAGGGAAGGCAAGAACTGGCAGGCTTTTCCATCATACTGGTTTCTAAGCTTCCCTGCCTTTAGGAAGGAGTGAATTTACAGAGACTCCTGCTCCTCGTCCTGAAAAGTTGTGCTAAAACTCCAGGTTTTCTAAAAAGCCTTTACTAAATACGGTACGTCTTGCCTTCACAAGTATCTTGGCTCTTCTTACTCAAAGGAGCCTCATATGGGCAGGCAGCTCAGACCCAGGGAGAACCAGCAGAGACAGGGTTCGAGCCTGGGGAGGAGACTGAGGAAGTCTTGTGCCCTCCCCAGAGATGCTTTATTGCGTGGCTTCGCTGGTCATCACTGAGAGACTCTTGGCCCATGCGAGGAGACGGGAACACCTGCTCAGCATGTAGCAGATCGCTGTGCAGTCAGGGTGAGGGGTTCAGCCTCCCCATTGCAGGGCAGGCTGGGAACCCCAGCGGACAGTGAGTGAGTGAGTCTGGCAGCCTGGAGGGAGGCAGTTCTCAGGCCTCGGTGACCTCCATGGTCTGCAGCTGGCTCTCCAGGGTGAGCTCCTTTGCTCTCTTTTTGCTGCCCTCATGTTGCTTCTTCTGCTTCTTAGATGGCTCCTGGTCAATGGGTGCAGGCTTCACGAACGGGATCAGCTCCTGCAGGCCTGGGAAAGAAGAGCCCACTCGGTGACCTGTCGTGTCGGTCACAGCCCACAGACCTCAGCCAAGAATCTGGACAATAACCCTGTCAACAAAGGGCTACTCGCAAGGGAGGGATGGCTCTACTCTTTTCTTTCCCGGTCTGAATTTAGGATCTGATAGGACACCCACGTCCATGCTATATTCCCAGCACCATGGGGCAGACTATGTCCCCTATGAAAATAGTTTTCAAAGGACCTATTCAGAAAGTGTGAAGATGGGGGCGGAATGGGGGGAGCTGTACCTGGTGGCATGAACTCTCTCAATTTCTCTGGTACAGTGATGCCCTTCTCCGTCTGATAGTTCTCCAAGATGGCGCAGATGGTCCGGGTGGTAGCACACATTGTGGCATTGAGCATGTGCACAAATTCCACCTGGGGAGAGCAGGGTCCACAGGGAAAACTGAACTCAGCCCCGTGCCCCTCTCCCTGATGACCAGGAGCCACAACTTCCCCCATCCAAAGGATGGCTTTGATGCATTTCCAACTCTGTGAAACTTGAATTGTTTTTTCTACTGACTGCCTGTAAGGTAACGCTAGGACAATTCCTCATGTCTGCATGCTTGAGAATAGTAGGTTCCGGTATTTTCGGAGGATTTGGTGGGAAGGAAGAAACCACAAGTGTGGCTCTTCCTTTTAACTCACGCCAAGCCCAACTTGGGACAAATCAGGGTCTGATCTGAGCTATTTGTTTTTGAGTTTTTTGGTATTTTTTTTTTTTATTTTAGACAGAGTCTCACTATGTAGCTCTTGCTGTCCTGGAACACACTGTGTAGACCAGGCTGGCCTTGAACTCATAGACATCCTCCTGCCTCAGCCTCCCGAGTGCTAGGATTAAAGGCATGCGCCACCACGCCTGGCTCTGAAGACTGGGTTTAGGAGAGGAGTTTACAATCTGACCTTCTTGGGCGAAAAGAGGGAAGACACTGCCTCCAACTTGTTCTGTGTGGAGAAACGGAGATTATTCTTTCTCTGGAGTTAAGGAAAACAAAGCCAAAGAGAGAAAAGCTGGAATTACCTTGTAGAATAGAGCTAGGCTCAGGTTTCTGTCTAAAAGAACCCAGACCTGACTCAGTAGAAGTCATTTCTAGTGTCTTTTGGGTCTAGACTGAGCTGATTTTCTCATGCTGGTAACATTCACTCCCAGGAAGATGAAACAGAAGTGTACCCTGTGCAGATGGCCCTGCTACCCGCTTCCCTGGGGGGGCTAACTACCTTGTCCATCATCTTCTTGGTCTGCCCATATCGGATGCGGAGCCGGCGAGCCTGGTAATCCGTGCAGTTAGAACAGGAGACCAGCTCACGGAAGGCGCCCGAGCCTGGGAACCAGGCTTCCAGGTCGAGCTTCTTACTGGCGGCATGATTCAAAGAGCCTGTAAAGAGGAAGGGTGGGCGGGGCTTCAGAAGGCCTTCTGCAGCCAGCGAGCCTGAAGAACCCTTCACTCCACACCGTACCCTCAGAAGGGAAACCACGCCCAGATCTCATCACCGAATGCTTTCAAGGGAGAAGCGTGTGATATTTTAGTCAAAGTGGGTAATGACTTGAGCGGCGAGCCGGCTCTGTCTCCGTGTGGTGTGGCCGCTCGCTGGTGAAGGTGATCTGTGAGGTGCAGGAAAGGGAGAAGGAAGAGGGGCGGGGCTCCATACCGGAGACAATGTTCACAATGTGGTAGGGGATCCCCAAAGACTGGTAGAATTCTTCTGCGGTGGCGATCATCTCTTCAAACATCTCCCATGACTTGTTGTCATGGGGTGAGGAGTACACGAACTGTTCGATCTGCGGAGGAAGAGCCGTGGAGATAGGACGCAGTGAGGCGAAGGAACTAAATAGCCTAAGTGGAGCCGGTCTAGCAGTGAGCTAGCCCCACACCGCGGGACCCAGGCCACAGTGGGTCCCACGGAGGACGAGTACTCAACTAGCCTGCACTAAAACACCCAGGCAGTCACCATCTTGTGCAGGCTATTGTGCAAAGTGCCCACACTAACCAGTTTGGTGCTCAGTCAGCCTGGGGGGGAGAGGGGGGTTGGGGGGCACGGAGGCGGCCATTACCATCATTTCCTCTCCTTACAGGGGTCACATAGCTAGTAAGTGGTGGAATCAGCACAGGAGATTCGGGGAGCCTTGTTCTCGTCTGTGCACGAGGCCCCTGCATGCACACTCCAGGCTCTCCGCCACTAAGATGTCAGCAATGAGTGGGAAAGTGGTACTGCTGGGGCTCTGGGGACACAGACCACAGCCCTCCCGTGACCAGCTGGACAGGTGGGTGGAAGAGGCCGACTCTCCCTACCCCCATCTACTCACCTTCTCAAACTGATGGACTCGGAAGATACCACGGGTATCGCGGCCATGCGAGCCCACTTCCTGCCGGAAGCAGGTGGAGAGGCCAGCATACTTGATGGGCAGATCCTCTGGCCGCAGCCACTCGTCCCGGTGCAGAGCCGCGATGGGCTGCTCCGAGGTGGCAATCAGGTATTTCTCATCGTAGGAGTTGTCATCAGACTTTTCGCTGCCTTTGCCAATCACCTGTCAGAGGAGCACATGCTAGTGAAGACTATATGACGCCTCGGCAAAGACAGTGACAGGCACAGAGGATTTTCCTCCCTGCAAAGGGAGGCAGCAGGTCTGTCTAAAGAGGAGTCCCTATTTGTAGGTGGGGTGGGGGGAAGTATAGTGCATGTGTGCACTCCACTCATAAAGCATTGCCCAACACACACACACACACACACACACACACACACACACACACACACACACCAAACAGAAAACTGGAAAAAAAGGGTGTGGTGGCACACGCCTTTAATCCCAGCACTTGGGAGGCAGAGGCAGGCGGATGGCTGTTGAGTTTGAGGCCAGCCTGGACTACAAAGCGAGTCCAGGACAGCCAAGGCTACACAGGGAGAGCCTGTCTCAAAACACAAAGAAACAAACAAATCACACACAAAAAAACCCCAAAACAAACCAAAAAAACAGAAAAAAAAAAAAATTCAACAACACTGATAAGAACAAAGAAATGCAAAATTAAGGAGCCTAAAAAACTTATTTAACAACTGCAAAACATATAATGATAGTAAATGGTCAATGCTGGCAGATGTGCAACATCCACCTGTGCACTTAACAAATATTTGTAAGTCCTTCTGCCAATGAAGCAATTCTGAGTGCCAGGCAGACCTAAACTGTACTTAGCATCAGAGTCAACTGATCAGATAGAGTTATCAATTTAAGCAGGTTTCTAGTGGGACGAGGAAAGGGATTCTGTTCTACACTAAGATGGTAGGTGCCAACCACATGTGGCTTTTAATATTGAAATTAACTGACATTAAAAAACCTGCTGGGCTGGTGAGATAGCTCAGCGGGGGGAAAGGCACCGGCCCAGCTATCATGCCTGACTTCAGTCCTCAGGGCCCACACGGTAGGAGAAAATTACCCACTGTCCTTCACACCATGGCATGCACAAGCCTCCCCAATCTCAAATAACTGTAAAAACTGTAACAATAAACACATAGAAGAAGCCTAGACCACTCTGCAAACGGCTAGGTGTGGTGGCACACATCCTAATCCCAGAACTCTGGAGGAAAACCACAAGTGAGCCAGGACTACATAGAAAGACAGCCACAAACAAGCAAACCCGCAAGCAGGGCATTCTTGTAATTTCAGTACTCTTAAAAAAAAAAAAAAAAAAGCCAGACCTCTTGGTGCAAACCTGTAAACCACGCTACTTGGAAGCTTAGGAAGTAGAATTTAAAATTCAAGGTGTACCTAGGTTACAAAGTGAATTCAAGGCTAGCTTGGGCAATTTACTGAGACCCTGCCTCAGAATAAAGAGAGATGGGCCTATACGTCAGTGGTAGTGCCCAGCATTCATGAAGCCAGAGTTCCATCTCCTGCCATGACAGTACTGCATAGCAGACAGACAAGAAGACTTCCTAACAAACATCTATGGTCAGAAATACACAGAGAGCCATGCGAGAACACAGTGGGCAGGTGGCTGACCATCTGCAAGCCAAGGACAGAAACAGTCGAGGAAATCAGCACCTTCATCTTGAACACTGGCCTCCGGAACTACAAGAAAATACATTTCTATTGTACTGGACATGGTAGCACACACTGGTAATTCTAGAACTGAGTAGACTGAGGTAGGAGGTCCAGGAATTCAAGGCCAGTCGGGGCTACATATAGTTCATGGTCAACCTGATGACTCAGAGAGACCTTGACACCCACCCCCCACCGCCCCAAAAAGAAAGAAAGCAAGCAAGAAGTAAACAAGCAAGCAAGCAAGCAAGCGAAAAGTTTAGCAAACTTGCTTTCTTGGCTGTACTCGAACACCGAAAGTGGACTCCTGTGGCAGCCCTTGTGGAGAACGTACCATGTCATCACTGAACCTTGCAACTTAAAAAGTCAGTCCACCACGCTACTTACCTTATAAAGTTCTTCATCAAACTGGCTGAGCTGTGCCACTTCCTGCATGACCTCTTTCCTCATGAAGAAGGGGGTGTAGATGGGAGTGTAGCCCCGACTTCCCAACGTCCGGAGTGCATACTGGATTAGGGCCTGCTCCAGGAATACCAGGACCCCCTATGGACCAGACACAGCACCTGGCATTGAGTTAAGTCTTGTCCCCAGGCCAGTCATCTACCACTCTCCTGCTAGAACTCACATACAGGCACAAGTGGGCAAAGGCAGGACTACCCAGTGGTTCAGGCAGGTCAGTGAAGGCCACAGACTGCAGCAACAACAACTGGGAGATATTTGTTCTCATGTGGTATTTTATTCAGTTGGTCCATTAAAAACTCATGTTTGGAAACATTTACAGTATTAATTGAACTCAATCCAGGAGACAGACTTTCAGGGTCTTTCACAACTCAATACCAGGTGATAGGAGGATAAGCAATGTAATTATACCAATGTCCGGTCTTAGGGTGTTTACCTACAACTTTGGGCGTTAGGTTTTTTGGCTTCCAGAAAGAGTGTTTTGCTCCCTTTACTAATAGAAATCTCTCCTGATGCCAGGATAGCACATTGGCAAGATAGTGGGAAACTGAGTGTTGCTATTGCCCAGAAGAGCAAGTTATGGGCTTCATTGTTTTCCTAAGCTGCACACATTACCTGTTTTTCTCCTTATTGCTCTGGCAATTGGTATGCACTATTATTTGGAATTGGCATGGTAAGTACCTCTCCAACTCAATCCCACTCATACAATCACAGATAACAATGCTAAAACTCAAGACAGAAGTATCCAGGGGATTCTTAGCATCCAAGGCCAAGAGCACATCACCTGGGCACCCTGCTAAGAGACTCCTCTTGAAGAGGTTCAAGTGGTTGGTCCTAGTGAGCCACAAGAGCAATCTCAGCATCTGAGAAGCTGAGGGGGAGCCAGCCTAGTTAGTGGGGCCTCGTCTCCAAGTCCTCCCACCTCCACCCCATCCCATGAGCACAGGCTGAAGTAATTAGCCAGCCAGGGTATGTGAATGGGTGTTTTTCTGTGTTGAGTCTTAAAACTCCAGGCTCATTTGTTAATGCAGAATGTGTAAGTGCATGGCATTTACAAAAATTATTTTACCATTTCCTTTTGGAAGAATTCCCTGAATTCACATGCCCTCTGCCCCAGTTAATCGGTGCCAGCTGCCTCCACCTACCACTGCTCAAAGGATGCTGGGTCTACTCAGAGCACAGGCTTATCACACTGGGTTTTGATTCTTTGTTACTTGTCTGACTGTCCAATTACACTGAGCTCCTCAAAGGCAGAGACTGTTCTGATTCAGTCAGCAAAACATATTCATTATGAAGGATCACTGAGTGGCTTTTGTTCTATGGAATCTGGGTAAGTACTCTCTTGCCTCAGAAAGAGAAGTGCGTCTAATTGCTACACGTTCACAGGCAGACATCGGGCACAAGTGGAGGATTTGTGAGCCTCTTCAAGTATGATTACAATTTTTTTGCTTTTTTTTTTTTAAACTTCCTTCTTTATTCCCTACTGGTTCCCGACTCTTACCTTCAGGAAGTACCCTCGACTACCAGCCACCACGGCTCCCTTTTCGCCTTCAAAGCCATCCACCATCACCACCAGGTCCACATGGGAATACTTCTTTCTGACCGTGCAGTCACCCCAAATGCGTTCTACTTTGTTGTCTGAGTCCTGAGGAAAGAAGATGAGACAGTAGAGCAAAGGGCACCAGAGCCATTGTGTGGATACGGCTAACCAAGTACCAGCTCCAGTCTCCTGTATAAGCAGAGGAAGGGAACCTCCTACCCAACAGACAAGAATTTACAAACTCACAACAAAAGCAGTCCTAGTCAGCAAACTTGGAATCCTGATTTGCTCTGAGACCTACAGCCTATTCCCTCTTTACCCTTTTAAAGGCCTCCGGCTTCTGACAATCACCTGGGGTACAGAGGAGAATGCGGGACTCTTTCTTTGTGCGCTCCCATTGGTCTCTGAGCCACACGAGGGTGGGCTCCCAGCCCTGACCCCAGTCTGCTCAGGATCCAAGGCCTCCGCACACCCCAGCCGGCTGTGAGCTCAGCGTTCACAGGGGAATGAATGAAAGAGGCACAGATGGGCCCTGCCGCTGCTAGGGTGTCTGGGAACAAAGGCTGGGCTCAGAGCAGCTTTGTGCTGGGGAGGCTCCCGCTCGGCAGGAAACTTTTATCATGCAGATTTCCCTTCAACCTGCAGCTTCCCAGCGGGGGTGGGGGGGGGGGGGGTGGGTGAGGGGTTAGGTTGATTTAGCAGATCCCTCCCACAGGACTTACTGCTACCAGGGGCAACACCAAGTGGAGGACAGCAACCCCATTTAGAAGAGATTTCTGTGCCAGGAGTCTCCTCCTACCTGCTGTCTCTGCCACTTCCCAATCAGGCAGGGATCTGACTCCTGCAATGCTCAATTGGTGGGCAGAGGGAGCACACAAAAGCAGCCTTTTCTGCCAGGGCGCCAGGGTTGTCTCTCCTCCCACACGGACGCCTGGCACTGGCACTGGTACTGGCACCCAGAGAAAGGAGCCCCCTGTGTCGGGGAGCCCCACCTACCTCATCGTTACTGATGGGCACAGAGGGGTGCAGAAGGTTCCCAATCTCTCGGAGGCTCTCGAACCGCTCAGCCTCCAGCTTCAGCCGTTCCCCATCGCACTTCTGGATGGCTTCATCGATGAGGAGGCGGACTTTTTTAATTTGTGAGACTTTCAGGGCCTACAAAAGAACAAGCCAGACTCCTCTATAGAGCACACTAGCCCAAGGGCAGGGCAGTCGTAAAAACACCAGTATCCTAACAGCTGTCCTCTAGTGACAACCCCATGGTAGCATTTTCTGTTTTTTAATTGGAGGGGAGGTGCATGAGGGAATCACAGTTGGGGCCTTAGAATATGCCAGGCAATCACCTTATCCATGACAGCATTTTAAAAATGGACAAGGAAGCCGTGTAGTGTTGGCGCACACCTATAATCCCAGCACTCGGAGGCAGAGCCAAGCAGATTTCTGCCAGCCTGGTCTTCAGAGTGAGTTCCAGGACAGAGAAACCCGGTCTCAGAAAACAGACAACAGAAAAAGGTGAGGAATGGTACCCTTTACCTGCCTTTTTTTTTTTTTTTAAAGCAACTAGGACTGCAAAATGCAGGCCACCTGTAATGCCAGCATCCAGTGGGTGAAACACCAAGAGTTTAAGCCCGAGTTACATAGTTTGAAGGCAGCCTGTGTTCTATGAGATCCTATCTCAAAACAACAGTAAGTACTGAAAAATGAATGCATTTCTGATCAGCAGGAGGGACAGACAGTCTTGCCTTAGAATCCTTAAGTGTACCCCCTTTCTCTTTGGAAAGGGGGGAAGGAGACAGAGAGAGGTGCAGACTGACCTTCCCTGTACTTCACTCCTATAGCCCCAGACGGTCAACTCTGGGCCTCTGAGGGACTTTCCACTTCTAACTGTCCAGATTGAACCAGTTTAGCACTCAAGTTTCTCCAGGAAGACAGTAACTTTATTAGAAGCAAGAGGCCCTGTCTTGTTTGTCCTGCAGCTGTTTCCCACTGCGCTCTAATTTCTCAGGGGAGCCCTCACTAGACCAAGCTAGAGGAATGAGCCCCAAGCCCAACCCCCCAAGCACAGCAACCTTGCTTCTTCTGGTTTATATTCCTGCTATGTGTCCAGGGTTTCAAAGAACAGTTTGGTGACAAAACCAGAAAATTACCGTCCTGAAACCAACTGCTAAACTGCAGTAAACTGAGAAATTCCTTGCCTTTGTGAAAGGAAATAGAAAATAGAGTTAAGATAAAGCAGCTAGCTCAGTGCCCTTTCTTTTCGTGCCCTTCACTTTCCCAGTCCCTCTATCTCTGATGACTAATCTCAGGTACAGAGGATAAAAGGTGCAGGTCGGCCCACGGTCCAGCGCAGGGATCCGAGGCTTCCATGCTGCTGTGTGGTACAGGCCAGCTCTTCCTGTCCAGGAATAAGGTGAAGACAGGGACAGAACCATCTTGGAAAAAGACAGAAACCTACAGCTAATTTGTCTGCAGTGAGGTCATCAAAATTCAACACATCCTCTGGGACCGACTCATCATCTCCCACTGGCTCTTTTTTCTGCAGGGAGAAAGAAAAGGCAATTTAATCAAGATAAAAATCCTGACATTGTTTTTATTAAACACATGCCAAAATCAACACATCATGTAAACTAATCAGCCTGCATTACATTTAGTAAGCTACAACCTGTACGGACATTAATTAACCAAAAGTCAGAAATTAAGGTTTCAAGTTCTTATTTATCTTCCTCCTTTCTGATCCGGGAGGGGTCGATACATGTGTGAGGTGAGAGGGATAACATCCTGAAAATGAGAGAGCTTTTCCTACACACAGAACAGTCAAGAATGTATCTGAAATGCTCGTGAACTACAAGACACCCGGGAGACAGAGGCAGGAGGATTGCTGTGAGATCAAGACTAGCCTAGTCTATAGAGCCAGTTCCAGGCCAACTAGGACTGCATAGCAAGACTGTGTCTCAAAAGAAAATCAAAACCAAACAAAAAACTGATGTGGTAGCCAGAAGCAGGCCCTGAGACTCAATCTTGTTAACACTCTAAAAAATACATCCAAGGTAAGACAAGGAACAGACAGATCAGGGCGACATGTTGGAATGCAAGGGGCCCCCACCTCTGGTTTCTGTGTCATTATTTGTTAGTCTGCCAGATCTCCATTTCTGGTCCTGACACACAGTGTGTGTAGAGGATTCAGAGAGCACTTAGGTAGGTGCACATGAATCTAGGAGCATTAACAACTATGAGGCCTCGGACCTGTAAATGAGCAATCACCATGAGCCCCGTGGGGTATAGAAAACACTGTCAAAGCATGCAAGCTATCACAAAGAAAAGTGCGGGGTATAGAAAACACCATCAAAGCGTGCAAGCTATCACAAAGAAAAGTGCGGGGTATAGAAAACACCATCAAAGCGTGCAAGCTATCACAAAGAAAAGTGCGGCAAAATTCCACGGTGTACTTCACGCTACACGCCTCACAGGTCTCTACGGACACCTACACACGTGGTTTTCACTCAAACACATCATAATAATAATGATAATGATGATGATGATGATAATAAATTAAATAATAATAACAATAACTATTATTATTATTATTATTATTATTATTATTATTATTATTATTATTATTATTATTATTATTATTATTATTTTATTTGGTTTTTTTGAGACAAGGTTTGCCTGGCCTGGCTTGCTTTGTAGACCAGGCTGGCCTCGACCTCTCAGCAATCCACCTGGCTCTGCCTCCCTGAGTGCTGGGATTACAGACATGGCCAACCATGCCCAGCTCAATATTAAAATATTTTAAAGAAGCAGGCTCAGTGGCAGAATTCTTAACAAGATCTCTGCAACCCAGTGGGGGTGGGGGGGGGCTCAGTGTCAGCACAGGCTGAGCCCAGGCAAGCATCTCTCTCCAGCTCTCTCCCGCCCATTAGTTTTCTTACCTTCATTTTCTCACCAATGGTTTTGCTGCATAAGTTCTTCAGCTTGTTCAAGTTGTCTGCCCGAAATCTGCCTAAAATTGAAAAAGCCTGTCAAAGACGCACGTCATTGAGATGCTCCTCGGTCGTGGCCCCTCCCCCAAATGCTCTATGCTTGGTATTAAAGGCTTGGTCTTCAATGTGGCAGACCCTTTAAGAGGTGGAACCTAATAGAAGGTCATAGAAGCCTCATGCACCAAGGGCAAGGGGCTATACCTATCTTTCCTCTCTTTGCTTCCAACTGTCACAAAGTGCGTGGGGTTTTATTGTTGTGTTTTGTTTTTTTAAGACAGAGTCTTGCTACACAGCTTTGGCTGGCCTAGAACTTGCTGACAGTTCCCAAGTGGTGGGATTACAGGTAGGTGCCACCATACTTGCCTTCTTCCACCTTTTTTTGTTTGTTTGTTTTGCTTGTTGTTTGTTGTTGTTGTTAGGCAGGGGTTCTCTGTGTAGCCCTGGCTATCCTGGAATTGGAGCCGTAGACTAGACTGCCCTCCAACACAGACTTCTGCCTGCCTCTGCACCCTGTGTGCTGGGGTTAAAGGCGGATACTGCCACACCAGCTTTTCCGTCACTTTGAGTCTCCTCAGTTAACTGTTAGTGACAAAAAAGCTGACTAACCCAGTGCTGACCTCTGCTTTAGACCTCTAAAGTTAGTTGGCAGGAAAAGGCCAATGTGGGGATGAAATTGAAGTATTAGAATCTGGGGCTGGAGCGGTGGCTCAGAGGCTAGGAGCATAGGTAGCTTCTGAAGAATGTTGGGGGTTGGTCTCCTGTTATGTATTCTAATGCTGATTACTGGCCCCCAATATCAGCTTGCCGCCCAGACGAGTACATCCTCATGTCCAATGATGTGTAAACCTTGCTCTACCTAATTTAAAGTTGATTGGTTAATAAAGTTGCTGAAGACTGTCACTGGGCAGAAGAGAAGTAAGTGGAGCTTAGGTTCCTGGGTTTGGGGTCAGAGAGGCCAGGAAGAGGAAGAGGAGGAGGAGGAGAGGAAGCTGAAGAGAGGGAAGTCGTCATTGGACAGGATGGATCATGAGCACGTGGCCATGAGGGCTGGCCTGATGGAACAGAAGCAGCCCAAATGAAACACATGGCAAGGAATATTGGGGTACGTAGCTGGGAAATAGCAAAATAGCTTAGAGGGTTGATATCTGCCCAGTTACTGTGCCTTAAGGCCTTTATTAATCTAAAAGGTCTCTGTCTCAATTATTGGGCTGCTGGCTGAGGTAGAGAAGCCCTCTAGAGTCCAATATCACTTCCACAGCAGTAGAAGACCCAGGTTTAGTTCCCAGCACCCACACCATGGAGCTCCCACCTGTCTGAAAGCCAGTCCCAGGGAGACCCAATGCCCCTGGCCTCCGAGGGCACCTGCACTCACATTCACATACCACCCCACAGAAATGTGAGCATGTGCACACATTCGCAAAAATTAAAATAATACAAATGAATCTTGTTTTTAAAAGGAACCATAAGCTGGGCATGGTGGCCCATGCCTGTAATCCTAGCACTCTGGGAGGCAGAAGCAGACAGATCGCTGTGAGTTCGAGGCCAGCCTGGTCTACAAAGAGAGTCGGCATGGTCTACAATGAGAGTCAAAGACAGCTAAGGCAACACAGAAACTCGAGGGCAGGGGAAGGTGGGGGGGACGACACAGACCATAATCTATACATCACCACAGAGCAACACAAGAAGTCACCTGGAAGATACTTCTCTGAAGCCTGTCCAATTATCTTTTTTTTTCTTTCTTTTTAACCCAACCCCATTTGTCCTGCCCAATTATCTTCAAGTTCATTTAAAAGAACCATGTGATACTTTCCCAACTGCTATTTATACATACAAACAGCATTCTGTTTATCATATTCCTGGCCTTGCTAAAGTTAATGAGTAATTCCAATTCTGCACATTACGATCAAACCATATGCAAATCATGAGTTTGCTCCTTCTGTCCCAGTCTTTGTTTTTTGCACCGTGGTCTGGAACCTGCATGAAGAAGTAATAGTAACGGCCAGGTGTGCTAATGGAATCCAACTAACACAACGCCCAACTCTACTTATAGTCAAAATGGACTCAGGCCTGGGAGTGGTAGTTCCTGTGGTCATACACTTGAAGGCTGGAGTTCAAAGCCAGCCTTTATATTGCTCACAGGACACCTATTCTTTCAACTATTTTGGAAAACTGCTTTATAGTATCTATTAAGTATGTGCCACGCCAATCCAGTTTCCACTCTTGGATACACACTCCAGCAGCAACGAGTGCTAATGTCCGCACAAGGGTGGACACACCGGAGCTAGAGAGATGACTTCACTGTCTAAAGTGTTTGCTGTGAAAACAAAAAGACCCAAATCCGGATCCCGAGGAGCTGTTGGCCAGCCAGGATAGCCCAACTGGCGAGCTCCAGTTTCACTGAAAGAACCTTGTCTCAAAAAATAAGCAGAGCCGGGCAGTGGCAGGCAGATCTCGGAGTTCAAGGCCAGCCTAGTCTGCAGATCAAGCTCCAAGACGGTCAGAACTACACAGAGAAACTGTCTCAAAACAAACAAATAGTCAATCAAACAAACAAACAAACAGGCAGACCTGGAGAAAATCTTGTGTAGCGGTGCACACCTTTAACTTCAGCACCTGGGGGGCAGAGGCAGGAGACTCCTGTGAGTTTAAGGCCAGCCTGATCCACATATGTTGGGTTCGGGGTGAAAGCTGAGAAAACTCACTTTATAGACAGGAAGCTTTATTTTCTGTGCTCGGGATCTGATCTACATACCCGAAGGGAGACTGTACAGTATTTTTAAAGTATGGGAACACAGAGCGAGGGAGAACATGGCGGCTGTTACATGGCATCAACTGAAACAATGAGACTTAGACCAGCAAGGGAATGAAGGGAAGGCAAGCTGCGCGCTGTCAATTAAGTCAAGACAGGCGACACACTTCTGATTTACGCGCCTTAATTTAGCTAACGGGATAGCAGCAACTTCACTATGTACCTCCTTTACTGGTTAACAGACAAACAGGAAACATCTGAAGAAGGCAGGATAGGCGTTGGGTTCTGGGCCTGGGAACATGAACTCAGTTTTGACCCTGCCAGCAAAATGGAACTCGTTCCTGAGATGGCTGGACCCCGGAAACAGTCTAACATACAGTGAGTTCCAAGACAGTCAGGACTAGAGAGAGGCCCTGTCTCAAAAAGCCAAAGCAGACCAAACAAAAAAACATAACACACACACACACACACACACACACACACACACACACACACACACACACACACACACGTAGAGACTGACTGAGCTACCCAAAATATCTGCCCTTCATATGCCATGTGCATACACACGTACCTGCCCATACATACAGTGCACACACATAGACATATATACCTTTAATCCCAGGCAGACAGAGCTCGGTGTGTTTGAAACCAGCTACGCGGCCTATTCTAGGCCAGCCAAAGCTACATAGTGAGACCCAGGAAGAGTGGAGGAGAGCAGAGAGAACACTCGGCAGTTGAGGCTGGCGTGAATCAGAGTGGGTGGGCAAAGGAGGTGGGTGAAGCGGACGCAGCACACAGAATGGGATACGTCACAGAAGTCAAAGAGAGCATGAGCACTGCGGCTAGAGCGGAGGGAAAGATCGAGGTGGGAAGCCCAGGCGGGCTTGGAGGTATTTTACGCTCTAGGGCTGCATGCTTTACTGTGTCGTCTCTAGCTAGGTGAGACCACTGGGCATTTGAGATGTGCTAAGCCTCAAATGAGACTGTGCCAAACACACGTTAGGTTTAGAAGACTTGGAAAAGAAAGAAAGAAAAGATTTCAGTAAATCTGAATATGGATTAATGTGGATTTTAATATGGATAAATACACAAAAAAACATGATTTTCATATTTGATAGGTTTGGAGAAGACTTTGAGGAAACCAAAGTACTTAGAAAAATCTAGGTGCAATTGCTTTGTACCCTGTGATACAGGAGAAGTGAAGTGCCCATCACACCTTCCATCTTGCCTCTGATTATATCCTGGACCCTGGGGTGGAAAGCATCCATTTTATTCTTGCTTCTTGGGATAGCTGCCTGCCTCATAGTGATAGAGAATCAGAACCAAGGAAAGTGGCATGTCCAGCACGCTGGCAAAGATGGCGTGCTCCTGACAAGTCGCTCCCAACAGCCAGCCCTACACTGCCTGTGCACAAGCTCAAGGTAAGAGAGCTAGGCAGGGCCTTCTTACATCACCCGAGGCTCGCTCCAGGTCCCTTTATGGATTCTGGAGTCAGTGCTGTATCTGTGACTCACATCTTAGCTCTTCTGTATTTCCGTGAGGCAAGAGTGCAAGACTTAGGCTACAAATCCAAGGGTGAGATCAGCATTGCCTCTAGTGGGGCTAGAATAAAAAGGAAATCTGTTTGAAGGCTCTTCCAATTGTTGGGGGGGTAAAAAGATCAGGGCCAGGGCCTGTCTTCAACTGATAATACAAAGAAACCCCATTCTGCGATGGGGATGCACGGGACATCCCAGAGGCTAGAATCCTGGGGCTTGGCTGTGTACCTCAGATACTGAATCAAGCAGCCTGGAGGCCAGCCAGGATAAATGCCCCCAAATGTGGCCTTGTTCCTCTGCTGTTAATTACAAAGAAACTGCTGCTCAACACAAGGAGTCGCAGTGCGGGTGTTACAGACCACTGTGTTCCCCACGGAGTCCTGTCAGCACCTGCAAGTCTCTACAACAACAAATGGGGACAATGTCAACGCCTGCATGGAAGCATAGTCTGAGCTCCTCATTAATACTAGTTATAAGTTCTTGCTGCCACCAACAATGGAAGAACCCCATCTTCTGACCTGAAGTTCAAGATGCGACACAACAGGGCGGTGTCCAAAACCAGCCAGGGATTCCTGTGATCCTGGCTACCTGGGAGGCTGAGGCAGTTAGATCACAGGTTCAAGGCCTGCCTGGGCTACAGACACTTAGGTTCCTCAAGGAGACTTTGTTAAAAAATAAAAAGTATCTACAGAGCTAAAAGGATGATTCAACAGTTAAGAGTGCTCACTGCTCTTGAATAAGCCAGGTTTGGTTGCCAGTACGCACAAGACTGTCACAACCACCTATAACTCCAGTTCTAAGGAGAGCCGACACCCCCCCCCCCCCATACACACAAGCTCTTGCATGCATGAGGGATACACACATACACTTAGGCACACACACGTAAGATAAATAAATATTTTCTTAATTATTTGCATCCAATTAAGCCAACAAGATATCTCTCATCACAGGGACCTGGTGTACACTGCTGCAAATAGCATCCTCTTTGGGAGTGTATGCAGTCTATGGCTTGCTGGATCGCTCTAAGAGAAGCAGTTATCTTGTGGATGTTCACGTCACTGTTCTCATAATGTCCTCAGGCTCGATTCCAGACAGAGTGCATTGTTAAGCCTCAGGGGACAGTGGCCAGCCTCACACTGGCCAGACCATCGTGTACATCTGTACTATCTTACAGAATAAGGTACACGTGATGGAAACACCACACAGGGTCAACTTCAAGTTCCCTGGCTGCCAGAACATCCTCATCTCAAAGAAGTGAGGCTTCACCAGGCTTGATGCAGGTGAATCTGAAGACCTGATAGCTGAGAAGCAGTTTATGCCCAGGGATTGGTCCCTCATAATGACAGCCCTCCCTAGCGACAGCTTCCTCTCTGTGCTGTCCCACTCCGCTAATCGTGTTCAGGAATGAATCTCACAACCAATCAGAAAACAGAACACCAATGTCTCTCCGCTTAGGAAAAAAAATAGGAAGAGGGCTGAGAGCAAAGTTCGGGGGGCATGGTACTGGATTTAATACTCAGCCTGGCAATAACAGTGACGACAGAATCTTCTGAAGTGTTAAGAGCCAGGCATGGTGCACAGAGGCAGGAGACTGTCAATCTGAGTCCAAACTGGGCTATGGAGTGAAGACCCCCGTCTAAAGAAATTAAAACAACAAAACAACCTTCCATACAGAATTTAAAGTACCCTGGACACAGAGATCTTCCTATCTTCGATAAACCTTTATCACACTCTTACCAAGGATGAGGCGCACTGCCGAGTATTGCAACACCGTGCATATCTGCATATGTGTGTATGTATGTGCATATCTGCATATGTGTGTATGTATGTGCATATCTGCATATGTGTGTATGTATGTGCATATCTGCATATGTATGTGCACAGCTTTTCAAAAATACAGGAGACCACTGCACCTCACTCCAACAAACCACACCAAGTCAGAATGGAGACAGCCCACGTTAAAGGTTCCATGTCACCAAACTGAAACTATTTCCTGTTTCCCTCTTTCCATCTTACAGAAACTTAAGTTTGAAATGACTGGTCTCCTTTTTGCCCTTTGTTTCTTCAACCAGGCTCTATAAAGGCAACCCCTTCTGTTCAGTTCATTGAAACACTTAATTATTTTACAGAATGAAGTGTTGCTGATTTCTAAAATTGACAGCTGGGTATGGTGCCTTTAATCCCAGCATTCCAGACATAGAGGAAGATGGGTCATGTGAGTTTGAGGCCAGCCAGGGCTGCAACATAAGACTTAAGACAGTTATCAAGTAAAATTAAAAAAAAAAAAAAAAAAAGGCAAGGCCGTGCGTAAGCGTATTCCCAGATGCTTGGGAGACTGCGGCAGGAAGACTGCCAGTTTGAGAACAGAATAGGCAACGTAGCAAGAGCCTAGCTCATAATAAACAAACAAACAAAGAAACAAGCGGAGGGTTTGCATAACTCAGTGGTAGAGCATGTATCTAGCATGTACTAAAACCATACATTCAAATGCTGTAAACAAACACACGTACACACCTTTTTGGCCTGGTGTGGTGGTGTGCACTTGTAATCCCAGGTAAGAAGCAGGATCAGGCCAGGTGTGGTGGCGCATGACTTTAATCCCAGCACTCGGGAGGCAGAGGCAGGCGGATCTCTGTGAGTTCGAGGCCAGCCTGGTCTACAAATACAAAGCTAGTGCAGGGCAGCCAGAATAAAACAAAACAGAACAAGCAGCAGGATCAGTTTAAGGCCAGCCTCACTCAAAGATGAGACCCTGTCTGAGAAAAGTAAAATCGTCTTTCCCCATTATATGCATTAAAAAAAATATATATTTTTATCCACCTATTTCTCCCCAGCGCCCTCGGGGCTCACCCATCTGTCTCTCTCCCAACTTCAGGTCCTTTCTTTTACAACCAACCGTCAATAGTTCCTAGTCTAACTAGTGCTCACCACCTTTAAAGCCAGGTGTGGGAGCATGAACCTGCATTCCCAGCGCAGACAAGAGGGTTGCTCGGGTCCATAAGCACGACACTATCCTGGACAAAACTGCCAGACCTAACCTCAAAAACAAATGCTTTTTTTTTTTTTTTCCCGATGGTTTGTCTGTGTAGCCTTAGCTGTTCTGGACTTGCTTAGTAGACCAGGCTGGCCTCGAACTCACAGCAATCCACCTGCCTCTCCCTCCCGAGTGCTGGGATTAAAGTGCGCCACCATGCTCACTTTTTAAGTTGGCCTTTAACATCTGTCTTATTGGTCTCTAAAGAACCTACCACTTATCTCTTCAGATAAGGGTCAAAATGTCCTAGATGTGTACATCATATACAAGAGACCACCAACATATTTAAAGTCACATTACTGCTGCCAATGCCTACATGGATATAGAAATCTTGATATTCCTGATTATGATTCAAAGCAAGATGCTCAGAACACATTGTGTTTTGTTTTTGAGGCAGGGTCTGCTGGCCTTGCATTGTCCATCTTCCTGCCTTGGTCTACTTTGTGCTAGGATTACAGGTGAATGCCACCAAGCCCAGCTCAGATTTATTTTATTTTTCTTTCTTCTTTCCAAAATAGGATCCCACTAAGTTCCTGGCTGGCCTGGAACTCACTATGTAGACCAGGCTAGTCTCAATCCCAGAGGTACATACACCTTCTTCTGCCTCCTGAGTGCCAGAATTAAAGGTAGGCACCCTCACACTTGGCTTAGATTTTTTTTTTTTTTTTTTTAGTTTTTCTTAGAGTATTTTTATCTTAAACAAAACAAAACTAGGGAAAAATCTCAGTTTGGGGCAATTCAAAACTTTATATTTACACAGAGAAACCCTGTGTCAAACAACAACAACAACAAAAACTTTATATTTGAGTGTACTCTTACAAACTACCCTATTAGAGTACCTGAAACACAGAATGAGTACACTAAGCAAATATTTGTTGATACCCTTTTTAAGACTATGTCCCCCAAAGATAAAACTGATAAACACTCCTGTCTGGCATGGTAGTGCACACCTTTGGTCCAAGCACTCCTAAGGCAGAAGCAGTGGGATCTCTGAGATCTAGGACAACCTAGAATACAGAGCAAGCTACAAGACAGCCAGGACAACACAGATAAACCCTGTCTCGGGGTGGGAGGGAACACTCTTGGATCGCAATCGCCTTTGCAGTACTCTGTTGCAAACCAGGCTCTCAGCTGGTTGCAGACCTATTGCATCAGACGCGCAGAGTCACATGACACTGACAACATCCGGTCTGCTAGGGGATCACTCCAGAGGCCGACTTGGAGGCAGAGGATTCCCGGGCTCCGTTTAATTTCATGAATGATGCTGGGTTACTTCTATTCTGCCAGCTTCCTTTTTCAAAAAGCTACCACAAATCACAGCCATCCTCGGTTATAACAAGCTTTTTTTTTTTTTTTTGCCTCCAGCATCCCTCCCTCCTATCAGATCTAGCATGGAAAAGCCTGATTATTAAAAGTATGACCACAGGGTTAGAGGAAAGGCCATGCCTAAAGCTTCGGGATCGCTGCATTTACCCAAGAGCAGACTCCAAAGTCACCAAAATGGTTCGAATGGGGTAAACCTATGGTGCTGAAGATGTCTGAGATAGCAGCCTTTGATCCCATCAAAACCGGGAAGGCCTGGCTTTGCAGAGGATGAGAAAAGCATTGGGACCGACCAAAATGTTAGGAAAAGGAAATTTTGACACGCCCCGAAGTAAAACTACAGCTCTAGCTGGCTTGTGGGCTACCCAAGGCCCTGACAGTTCTTCCTGCGCGTGCGCGCTGCTCCTTCCAGAGGCACGGGCGGCAGACAGCACAGAGAGCGCGCCGGGAGGGATCGCGGGCAGCCGGAGCTGCGGGGAGTGGGACACGCCGGGTTCCCAACCTGCTCTAGTGACAGGCAGTGTTGGAGCCAGCCAGTCCCGAGAGCATCTGACAAAAGTTGTAAATTGCGACCTTTGACGCGATGACGGAGTTTAGGATTCAAGGGACCCGGCGAGCATCCAGGCACTTACATCGTCGCCACTCACTGTCTGCCTTCACCAGCTGGTCCACCAGCCCCGGGTCCTTGAAGCGCTTCTCCTGCGTCTCTCGAATGAGGGCTGGGTCCCCTCCTTTATCCACCCGAAACAAATCCAGGTCCAGCACCATCCTTCTGGCTTCACGAGTTAACACTAGGTGAGGACCGCACCGCAG
Source organism: Acomys russatus (assembly GCF_903995435.1). Classification (NCBI taxonomy): domain Eukaryota; kingdom Metazoa; phylum Chordata; class Mammalia; order Rodentia; family Muridae; genus Acomys; species Acomys russatus. The sequence goes on from NC_067159.1 coordinate 11,273,778, forward strand.
GAAGAGCCGGGTGGACGACGCACTGCGCCTGCGCGCTGACCTGGTCTCGCTGCGCAGGCGCGGGGGGGGGCGCACTCGGAGACTGCTACCCAGCCGGAAGCCGCAGTGGTAGGCGGAGTCGGGAGGAAGCGGCGAGAAATAGAAAGGGCGTGGCCTTCTGCCTGATGTTTCTCTTGAGTTAATCTTCTTTTTGTGAGGCGCTGTGAATGCCTCGGTTTCCTTTTGTTGAAGGGCGTATCTCTCTGTGTGGACAGAAGTCAGTGCGCCTTGCAGATGCCAGTTTTTCTCTATATTAATACCAGAGGACAGCTACATATTTTATTCACCGAGCTACCTAACCTTAAGATTATTGAGCTCTGGAGCGCTTTGTTTTGATATAGCATCTCACCTTATCCTTCTGACTGGCCTGCAACTATGTAAACCAGGCTAGCCTCCAATAGAGTCTTGGGATTAAAGGCCTGTGCCACTTCAGACCTAGCTTTTTTGCCCCACCCCCCAACAAGCCTTTGCCAAGCCCCCTGAGATAAAGGACAAGCCTAGGGGATCGTGATGAGCTGAGGGAGACTGAGGAAGCAGAGCAATCAGAACTTGCCGGTCCCCCCTCCGCTCCCTGACCCCACCCCCCAAGCCTCTCCCCCCGCCCCCACCTCCCACCCCGTCTCCTACAGTTTTGACTGCAGTTCTAGGTTTAAAACCAGGGAAAGAAGGGCTGTGGATCAGGAGATTAATCCGTATAATATAGCACACATCTCTTCTCACACGCCCCTCCCCCCAATCCAATTGAACTTTGTAAGAGGTTGTAGCTTAGCATGGCGCAGCACTCTGGGAAGCAGAGGCAGGCAAATCTCTGTGAGTTTAAGGACAGCCTAGTCTACAAAGCGACTCCAGGACAGCCAAAGCTACACAAAAACTGGGGCTGGAGAAATGACTCAAAGATTAAGGGAGGTTCTGAGTTCAATTCCCATCTATAATGTGATATGATGCCCTCTTCTGGCCTGTGGGTGTACATGCAAGCAAAGCACTGTATACATAATAAATAAATAAATCTTAAAAAAAAAAAAAAAAGACTGAAACTGGCTGGGCACTATTTTGTGTTTACTTAATTTGAGCATTGCCAAACTATTCTATAAACACATTCATGTTACTCTTTTGTTTGTTGAGACAGGATTTCTCAACATAGACCAGGCTAGCCTCAAACAGTGCGGGGATCAAAGAGGTGTCCCACCAACCCTGGTGTCCATACTCATGTTTTTTTTGTTTGTTTGTTTCTTTGAGACAGGGTTTCTCTGTGTAGCCTTGGCTGTCCTGGACTCACTTTGTAGACCAGGCTGGCCTCGAACTCACATCGATTCACCTGCCTCTGCCTCCCGGAGTGCTAGGATTAAAGGCGCCACCACCACGCCCAGCAACTAATTGTTTTTGAGGTAAAGTCTATGTAGGCCTGGTCATCCTGGAACTATATAGACCAGTGTGGCTTCGAACTCACAGAGATCCATTTGCCTCTGCTTCCCAAGTGCTGGGATTAAAGGCAAAGGCCACTCACTCAGCTCCACGCTAGTTTTTACTGTGCCATTCCAATTCTGAGTTTTCCATTCCCTTCTATCAGAGAGACGCAGTAGCAGAGAGCACTGCTGCTCTCCTTCTGGTGGCCTAGAGGGGCTTTAGGGCTCTCCTGGATCAAGGAAAACTGCCAGATGTGGGAGCAAGAGAACCGAGCCAGCCTCTCTCTCTGATAGAGTTGGGGTGACAAGTCAAGACTCCTGTCACACTGCACCATGTAAGAAGCTGCACTTTGGGCTGGAGAGGTGGCTCAGAGGTTAAGAGCACTGGCTGTTCTTCCAAAGGTCCTGGGTTCAATTCCCAGTGCTGAGATTGAAGCCTGCATTGTGGGCAGAACCTTACCTTTACTTGGCCCTCTATTTAAACTTAACTCTAGGGCATGGAGGGTGGTTATGAGCACTGACTGCTCTTCAAGAGGGCCAGGTTCAAATCCCAGCACCCACATGGCAACTCACAACTGTCTGTAACTCCAAAATCTAAGCCTCACACAGACATACATGCAGGCAAAACACCAATGCACATAAAAAAAATAATAAATTATTTTTTAAAAAAACAACTTAGCTCTCACTTCAGGGCCCTGGAGACAGACTTGGAGAGTTCAGCCGCTGCCTTTGTCCCTCTGTCCAATGTGGTCACCACGTTGAAAATCTTCTTCTGCTTTCCACTTTGCTTTGTTGAGATAGGGTCTCACTTTAGCTAACCTGGAACTCCTTTGTACACCAGGCTGGCCTCTATCTCACAGAGATCTGCCTCTACCTCTAGAAGTGCTGGGATTAAAGGCCTGCGCCACCACACCCAGCTTTACTTTTACACTTTTATTTGTTTGGTTTGCTTGTTTGTTTTCGAGACAAGGTTTCTCTGTGTAGACCTGGCAGTCCTGGAACACCATCTGTAGAACTGGCTGGCCTCAAACTCAGAGATACTTCTGCCCCTGCCCCTGTCCCCACCCCTGTCCTTGCCCCTGTCCCCACTCCTGTCCCTGTCCCTGTCCCTGTAATTAAAGTCATAAACCACCATGGCGGGCCGGGCCTGATTTTCACTTTGAATTTGGCCTTTTAAGTTGGCCTACTAAGGACAGCCAGACCTGAGTACTTGAGTTGGGACACAATTTGGGACCCCAATTCAATAAGAGCATCATCCAGTCAAATTCGAAGTGGGTCATAGACAACCAGCTTGTCTGGCCTGGCAGAGAAGCCATAGAGAATATTGCTCATTTGAAGGCCATATGAGTTAGGGGGGAAAAAAAAAAGGACAAGGAGCCATGCCCAGCGGTCAGTGTCTTTAATTGCAGCACTGAGGGAGCAAGGCCAGAAGAATCTCAAGTCTGAGGCTTGGGCTACACAGCAAGTTGAAGACTAACATGGGGCTGCATCCTGAGACCCTGTCTTGTGGAAACAAAACCAGCCGCCGGGCTAGATGGCTTAGCAGGTAAAGTCCTGCTGCCAACCCTGATGCCCTTAGTTCTAGTTCAGCACCCATAGATGGCTTAGCAGATAAAGCCCTGCTGCCAACCCTGATGCCCTGAGTTCAAGTCCAGCACCCATAGATGGCTTAGCAGGTAAAGGCCTGCTGCCAACCCTGATGCCCTGAGTTCAAGTCCAGCACCCATAGATGGCTTAGTGAGTAAAGGCCTGCTGCCAACCCTGGTGCCCTGAGTTCAAGTTCAGCACCCATAGATGGCTTAGCAGGTAAAAGCCTGCTGCCAACCCTGATGCCCTGAGTTCAAGTCCAGCACCCAGAGAGTGGAAGAAGAGAAGCAACTCCTGTAGATTGCCCTCTAACCTCCACAGGTGTGCCGTGGCAGTTGGCTACGCCCGCCCCACTGGTACTGTGTAGGGGTCTTTTCTGTGCCAGGTAAAGAATTAGAAAGCAGGGAAAAGCTCAAGCACAACAGGTAGCAGTTTGGCAAATCTCAGACAGCAAAACAGAATCACCTGGTCAAGAAAGACTTTGGTGGGGGCTGGAGAGATGGCTCAGTAGTTAAGAGCACTGTCTGCTCTTCGAGAGGTCCTGAGTTCAAATCCCAGAAAGCGCATGGTGGCTCACAACCATCTATAATGTGATCTGATGCCCTCTTCTGGTGTGCAGGTGTACATGCAGATACACTAAATAAATAAATAAATAAATAATAGAAAGGGGAAAAAAAGAAAGATACACTAAATAAATAAATAAATAATAGAAAAAAAAAAAGACTTTGAGGGGCTGGAGAGATGGCTCAGTGGCTAAGAGTACTGATTGCTCTTTCAGAGGACCCAGATTCATCACAACTGTAATTCCACCCAGGTCCACGAGATCAGTATGCTGACACAGACAGACAGACAAAAGACCAGTGCATGTAAAAAAAAAAAAAAAAAAAGTTATAATTTTTTAAAGAGAAAGAAAGACTTTTGCTGGGCATAGAGGTACATATCTTTAATCCCAGAACTCAGGAAGCAGAGGCAAATGGATCTCTGTGAGTTCGAGGCCAGCCTGCTCTACAGAGTACTGGGACAGTCAGAGTTACACAAAGAAACTCTGCCTTGAAAAACAAAACAAAAAAGACTTTCATTACCCAACAAGGCACTGAAGGAAAACAAAAGACACTCTGTAAAGTGGGGAGAAGCCAAAACTTGGTCTCTTCGTGTGTGTGTGTGTGTGTGTGTGTGTGTGTGTGTGTGTGTGTGTGTGTGAAGAGCTGGAAGGGGGTGGGTTTCTCTCCCATTTAGGGCTGGTCAGTTTGAACAAAGACAAGAAAACATGGCCACAAGTTTGGAGTAAACACATCCTGGCCAGGTCTTGAACTTGTCAGGCAAGTCCATAGGCAGGAGGCCCTACATGCAGGATAAACAAAACAACAACAGCAAAAACCCCTCAGGGCTTCCTCTTTAAGCTGCTAGGCTTTGGTCTCAGGTCAGGGGGGGCGAAGAAGCAGCCAGCTGTCTTAGAAGTTCAGAGTCTTTATTGTTAATCATGGCCTCTCTCCTTGTCCCTGTCAGGGAATTTACCTAACTCTCATGCTAGAAATGGAAAGCAAAAGGCTCGAGTCGTTCTTGGCTTTGTACAGTTCAGGCCCAACCTGGGTAATTGAGAGCCTATCTGAAAACACAGCAGGCTGTCGCTCTTATAAACACTACTAAACTTAAGAGTATTTCTTTCTCTAAACACGAGTTCTAGTGACCCAAATAATACCGTGAAGACGGTTAGAAGTATGTTTCAAGGGGCTGGAGAGATGGCTCAGTGGTTAAGAGTGCTGCCTGCTCTTCCAAAGGTCCTGAGTTTATGTCCCAGCCACCTCGTGGTGGTTCACAACCATCTGTAATGTGATCTGATGTCCTCTTCTGGCCTACAGGCAGAACACTGTATAGATAATAAATAAATCTTAAAAAAAAAAAAAAAAGTATGTTTCAAATAATTATAGTTTGGAAATTGCTGAATTTTCAAATTTGAATTCCTGAAAATACTGATTTAGTGTTCGTGAATGCAAAGAGTAACCTGCGAGAAATTTGAAACACCAAGAAACTTGCTCTTTTTCCACAGTATGTTATTATTCTAAAATGTATCATTGTTGCTGAATAAATGTCCTTTTTATTTTGTAACAACAACAACAACAATGAGGCTGGAGCAATGGCTTTGCAGTTGAAAGCATTGGCAGCTCTTCCAGAGGACTTGGTTTAATTCCCAGCCCCCACATGTTGGCTCAAAACTGCCTGGAACTCCAGTCCAAGGGGATCTGACCCTCCTTCTGGCCACTTCAGGTTTCAGACATAGTTCATATGATACATAAACATACATGCAGACGAAGCACCCATACACATAAAAATTAATAAGAATTTAAAACACACACATACAAGAACTCTATAGACCTGTACACATACACAAAACTAAAACCCATAGTCAGGCATGGTTACTCATGCCTACAGCCTCAGAACTTGGGATGCTGAAACAGGACTGCCATGAGTTTGGGGCCAGCCTGGGATATATAATGAGTTCTAGGCAGCCTAGGCTACAGTGTCTCAAAACAAAAACTACCAAACAAAACAAGAGCGGAGGAGGAGGAGATGGAGGATATAAAAAGTTCAAGTGACAGGGAAGTGGGAGGAGCTGAAGAAGAAAAAACTTACTGGACACTAAATAGTCCCTCCAAAGACTGATGTAGAACATTGAGATTACAAAACACTCGGATTCAAAAGCCTCTGCCAGAGGCTGGAGAGACGGCTCAGCGGTTAAGAGCACTGGCTGCTCTTCTAGAGGACCTGGGTTCAAATCCCAGCACCCACATGGCAGCTCACAACTGTAACTCCAGCTCCAGAGGATATGACACCATAGCACAGACATACAGGCAGGAAAAACGTCAATCACACAAAAATAAATCTTAAAAAAAAAAAACAACCAAGTTGGACGTGGTGGCGCACGCCTTTAATCCCAGCACCGGGGAGGCAGAGGCAGGCGGATTGCTGTGAGTTTGAGGCCAGCCTGGTCTACAAAAGCAAGTCTAGGAGAGCCAAGGCTACACAGAGAAACCCTGTCTCAAAAAACAACAAAAATAAAAAATAAAAAATAAAAAAAAAAACAAACAAAAACCTGTGACAACCTAAACTCAGTTGATGGGTACAATTCTCCTGGAGTGCTAATTGTACTCAATTAAAGTGAAAGAAAGTACTGAATCAGAAAAAGCCAGTTGCCCTGGGAAATAGTAGGTCCTTAATATCCTCTAGAACTTTCTCCACATCTAGTCTGTAATCATCCATTTCCTACCAGGAAAAGCTAAGGTCACTTGTGGTTATGGAAACAAACGCCCGTGTGGCGCCATTTGAGAGAAGCCTGCTCCAAAGGGCTCTAACAAGCTATTACTTGTGACATCTTTTGCCCCGCACCCAACCTTGGTATCACTTAATGCTTTATTACTATTATGGAAACCGAGGTGTTAGGCACTAATTCCTTAATAGGTGCTAAGAACTTTCTAGTTGTTGTTCAATGCTCCTTTCTCTGCTCTTCTTAGGCTTCAAAGACGCCATCTTCCATTCACTCATCCAGCCACCCAACCCCATAATTCAAGAACGACAGCTCGAAAGATACATTTTTATTTTGGAAAAAAAAAAAAAAAAAAAAAAAAAAGACATGCAACACCCATCCCTAACAAACTATAAATGCTTCAGATACAGAATAAGAAGGAAATCCAACATGTCCCGAGGAGACACAAGTGTGATTTCACAAAGCTGAAAACCCTTTTACAAAGCTTCTGTTGTATAAATATAGTCAGTCTTATCTTCTATATAGGGTCAGACCAAAACCAATCAAACCAAAAACAGACCAAAACCAACCAAACAAACCAACAAAACCTTTTGATGGCATAAGAAATCCCCTGGTCCTTGGATGTCCCATAATCTTCATTTGTCTATCCAGCCAAATACAGGTGATGACTACAGGATGAAATTATGTATTCTAAGACTCTAGATACCCAAATGGAGTTTACACACCATGTCCGGAGCCAACTCTCTGGCCCTAAAGCTTGTGCAAACTACCACAGTCCCGGCTCAAGGACTTGGTCTCCCTCGAGGACCTGAGGTGTCTGTTCTGAATGGTATGTTCTTGGTCAATGATGTAGCTCAGTGGAGGAACGCTTTGTTTAGCATGTGAGATACCCTGGGTTTCATCTTCAGCACAGAAAACTAAAATTGATATTCCCAAAGCCACTGACTTGCACGCTTTGAAAGGGTGACTTATGCAGTGTGTGAATGATATATTCGTGGAGCTCCTGAAATTATCTGAAGTTGCTGAGCCTGCTAGAGAAGCAACAGGTGATCCTATTCCTTCTGGGGTCATCCCAGGAGGGCAAGAGATCCTAAAAATACTATCATTGAATCAGTGCTGTTTGAGGATGCTTGTGGAGAGAGGGGCACTCAATTCCAGGATGTCAAAATAAAGAAATCCAAAGAGATGACTCCCCCCACTTCTTCTAGAACACTTCAAGCATTTCCTGTGGTCTTCATTCATCACAGAAAGCAGTTATTCCACTGGAAGCAGAAGCCCAAGAGGCTGCAGGAGACTGCCTGTGAGCTCGTGGCTTGGGTGTACACATCCACTCAAGAATACTCCAGCATGGTCAAGGTCCTGAGAGTCACTAAACGAGGGACAATTTGGATGCCCAAAGAAAACCTTCTAGATTTATCTAGCTACCATTGATGCCTTTGTTGACCACAAGTCATGGGGTAGCTTCACTTCTTTCTGACTATTAGAAACCATCATCAGGGAAGTCGTGGCTAATCAGATGAGCAAGCCACTTTGCGGCTGACAAACCACCCAGAAATGCCTCTCTGTCCTGTGCCCACGACCTGTCACAGCAGAAAGGGCCCAGGTGTAGACCATGGGTAACTGGGACATAACCAAGAGACGGCCATTCAGGCATGGAATGAAAGAGGTAGAATTCCCAGTACTAGGGAGAAAAAGTTAACTGGAAAATTTTTTCTGGTTTTTCTATTCCAGGTTTTTCCACCAGTTATAGCTGGTGTGAAAAGGAGAAGATGGGGAGGGGAAGCCCACTTTACCCGTGAGTCGGTACCTAATCTACCTTTCCAAAGGGTGTCACCGGAAGTGGAGGCCAGGAGTCTTACTGATTTTTAGCGTACACATAAAATAAGAATAGAGCAGGGGCTTCTGGGTGACCAATGCCCCAGTTGGGTGGAGGCCTTCTAAAACATCCCTACTCTCCCTCCCTGAAGATTGCTCTGTGTCTGCCTGGCATTGAGCTCCTTCTCGGTCAGTCTAGAAGTTTTTAACTCTGTGTCCTAGCAGGTAAGTTAAAGTCAGATAGCGTGACCATAGCTACTCCATGCCATAGTGGGCTGGAGTCCAGTACTTGCCCTATTAAAACCCTGGCCTCCTGTGTTCTTTCCAAATAAGCTGCTCCATCCCATGATACTCTAGGCCTGGAGGTCTGTGGTGCTCACAGATGGTGCTTCCTTGCTGGCAATATAGCTAGACTTACCTGGTTCTTTCTAGTGCCATAAGGTGATAGAAGGAACATTTAACAGAAACAGTTGCGGGGATAGATCCACTAGGACTTCGAGCAAGTGCTTGATAAATAAATGTCTTTGCCTTTAGTGAGAATATTTATGTCTTTTTGTTGGTGGTGGTTTTTGTTTTTGGAGACAGGGGTTCTCTGTTTAGCCTTCGCTGTCCTCGACTCGCTATGTAGACCAGGTTGGCCTCAAACTCACAGCGATCCGCCTAGCCTCTGCCTCCTGGGAGCTGGGATTAAAGGCATGTGCCACCACCACCATGCCCGGTGAATATTTATCTCTTAAGAGAAAGAAATGAGGTGCCTGGTTATAAAACAGAATAAACAAAACCCCTTCTTTTTTCCTTTTCTTTGTGTTTTTTTTTTTTCTCCAAGTCTTCACTTACTTTGTCCTCAGACTGTCTGTCCACTGCTCCCTATCCAAACTCATTACCCAGGAGACATGAACCCAGGTTACCATAAAGACTGCCCATCGGCTTCCAGCCTTCCCTCACCCAGCCTCTCTCCTAAAGACATGAGTGGAAAGCCTTTTATCTGAGCAGGAAACTCCCCAGCTGCTCCTCCCCTCAAACAGGAGGTCAGAAGTCAGTTCTGTACTTAAAGAACAACTATTTTTACCCCAAAGCTATAAGAATCATGGGCAGATGAGGCCATAGCTCCAGTGGGTGGACTATTTTAGGAAACAAGATGCAAGCAAGGAAACAATACATGAAGTGTGGGTATATTTGATAGGTTTGAGGCAAGCGGAGAGAAAGGTTTGGGTACTCTATAAAAAACAAGGGTCTGAAATCCAAACTTCTGATAAGGCCACAAATGAAGAGAGTCCCAGCAGTGGGAGGCGCAGGATGCTGGCACCTAAATTGCCACAGGCCTGCAGGGTGATGTGCCCAGGTGAGGAGGCAGGCGAGGCAGGGCGGGTGCCTCTCACAGGTCCATGTCTGGGCCTCCTGAAGATGTCTTCAGCGGCACTGAGTCAAATCCATCAGGAGTCCTCTGAAAGAGAGATGGTGACAGGAGCTGGCTGCTGCACAGGGGCAAATTAAGGGGGACAAAGAAGAGAAATGGAAAATAGGTGACAGAAGGAACCCTTCCAGACTTCCTGCTTTCGGATGGCTTTGTGGGAACGTAGGAACACGTTATTCTTGGACCTTCCTGCCCTCTACAGACTCAGTCAGAGAGTAAGAGAATTATGCTTCCTGGTCTACATCTTTGGAGAGTTCTAGATGTCCCAGACAGACCTAAGTAAGACCTTCCTCAGGGTAACTAGTCTTTCACTGGTGGGAGGGGAAAAAAAATCAAGGCCAAGTTAGCTAAAGGAGTCACCCTGACAAGTCAGCACAAAGAAACTAAGACCCGGGCATTGGACACCTGCTGCCACCTCTTCCTGCCCCCTCCTCTTCTCCTGCACCCTCCGCACTCACACCTGTTTGAAAGACTCCCTTGTGCAGTAGTCAGGTGTGTGCTCAGCTAGGGAGGAGTTGTTTGGGTGCCCTCTGCTGGCCCTACGCCCAGAGACAGTGGAGTCTGTATTGCATTAATGAAGCCTCACACTCACCAAGCCACCCACACAGAGCCAGCCTACCCAGTTCAGAATTACAGACTAGGTGCAGTTTAGACTTAGCTATGACTCAGCCCCTCAGGAGGGGGCCCACACACCTTGGGGATAGCACCCTCCACTGGCTAAAGGCTCTGAGGCCCTGACTTCTACCAGAAATCAAACCTACAGCTGGCTTCCTCTCCACTCCAAAAGAAAAAAAAATTTTTTAAAGAAGAACAAGAAAGAGGAGGAGGAGGAGGAGGAGAAGGAGGAGGAGGAAGAGGAGGAAGAGGAAGAAAAAGAAAGATATCTTTGTCTCTCTGTGGTATGTGTGTATGTGGCACATGTGCGTATATGGTGTGTGTGTGTATGGTGTGTGTATGTGTGTATGTGGTCGGTATGTGGCATATTGTATATGTGGTGTGTGTGTGTGTGTGTGTGTGTGTGTGTGTGTGTATAACTATTACACATAGATGGTTTAATACTCCATCTGGAAATTAAAAGACCCTAACAATCTCCCCACTAGAACACACACTGGAAGAAAGGAGCCTGGTTAAGAGCAGGCAGGCTCGGCTCCGGGGAAGGGAGCCTTCCTACAGAAGGAAGAAGGCGGTGCTTTTACGAGAGGCCAGAACAGTGCTTGAAGGTTGCAATCCGAGTATGGTGCAGGGCCACTCAGGGTCCCAGTGTCCTTGCCACTCCTCCTAAGCTGGCCCCCAGTTGAGGTCTAGACTCTCCCTACCTTGGAGGTGAAGGATTTGATCTTCCCTAAGAGTGACTTCTTGCTGGTAAAGATGAGGTCGTCTTCCACGTCCTCTCCTTCCATGATGGCACAGCTGTCCGCTGCTGGCAGGCCGCAGTCCTGGAGGGTAGCGTTCATGACCAACTTGGAGTATTTGTATTCTAATCTGTGAGACAAGGGAACAGAAGACCAAGAGATGAGAATGTGGGAGCGAGCAGAAAGGTTGGGCTACAGATAGGTACCCCTTGTCACAGGGAAGGCTAAAGCATGTGAAATGGTGTGACAGACAGATGAACAGACAGGGTCTTGCTTCCCAATTTAGCCATCTTTTTTCTTCAAGGCTGGTTGTTTCCGGGATATCAAAGGTTAATAGAAATATTGAAGTTGTAGAGTTGTGCCTTGTTTGGTTGGGCTTGGTTTTTCTGAGGCAGGGTTTCATATAGCCCAGGCTAGCCCAGAACTGATATGCAGCTGGAGGATGGTCCTGAACTCTGGCTTCTCTTGCTTCTACCTCCCAGTGTTGGGATTACAGGCATGCACTACCACACCTTACTTTTTCATTGTTAATAAAAACAAACAAACAAACAAACAAACCAAAAACCAATGCCAGGTGTGGTGATGCATGTCTTTAATCCCAGCACTCAGGAGGCAGAGGCAGGCAGATCACTGTGAGTTCGAGGCCAGCCTTGTCTACAAAGTGAGTCCAGGACAGCCAAGGCTAACACAGAGAAACCCTGTCTCAAAAAAAAAAATCAAAAACCATTTTCCTTTTTTGCTTGACTTTGAAGCCAAGTATTTTGCATGCTAGGCAAAAACTCTAACACTGATCTACAGCCTCAGCCCAAGAGTTCTGTTTGTCTGTCTGTCTGTCTGTCTGTCTCTCTCTCTCCCTCCCTCTCTCTCTCTCTCTCTCTCTCTCTCTCTCTCTCTCTCTCTCTGTGTTTGTGTGTGTGTGTGTGTGTGTTTCAAGACAGGGCTGTGCTGGACTTGCTTTGTAGACCAGGCTGGCCTCAAACTCACAGATATCTGCCTGCCTCTACCTCCCGAGTGCCACCATGACTGGCCTGATTTTTCTTTGGAGAATCTAACAGCCAGTTTTAGATAGCCCATCCCCGTTCAAGAATGATGGTAGCTGAGGCCTGCAATGGATGAGTGTCTTTAAAAGTATCCGGCCAATAGCAGGATCAATCACCAGCTCCACAGAAAATGGTCTGTAACATCCTCAGGTGTTCTCCCTGCTCGAGGATCCAACCCCTGACCTCCCTCAGACTCCAACACCCCACCATGTACTTTTGGTTCTTCTTCCAAAAGTAGCAGGTCAAGACAGTGAGCAGGATGGCGGTGCAGGTGCCAGCGGAGATGCCCACTTTCAACCAGAAGTCTATCGTTTTGCAAATGGTGACTCTCTGCTCAGGCAAGGAGATGCCCCCGAAGCACATCTTTGGTTCTCGCCACATGTACGTTGTTTTCTGTTAGGGGACAAAACAAGAACCTCAGAACTCATAACCCCTCCTCTCCCGGGATGTGCCCAAGCACGAGGCAAGCCTACCTGGATCCCAGCGACACAGCTGCTGACAAAAGTATGGTAGTCGGAGGCCGAGCAGAGCGGGCAAGCGGCCACGGTCTCCCACAGGAAGTGGAAGTTACAGCCATCACAGGTCCCATCGGAGCACATGCTAGCAAAGTAGAAAGGAGAGTGAGTTGTCACGTGATGGGCCAGTGGGAAGATCTGGTTGGAACTTGCCTGCTACACTTCTTGCTTAGTTCATCTTCTCTTTCCCCAAAATGCCTCCCTCAGCCTGCCCTTAACTTGGGTGTTCCCTCCCTCCCTCCCTTCCTTCCTTTCTTCTCCCTTCCTCCATTCCTCCCTTCCTTCTTCCCTTCTTTTCTGTCTTTCTGAGTCAGGGTCTCACTCTGTAGCCTGGACAGGCCTTACACTAACAGCAAGGCCATGTCTTGGCCTCCCAAGTGCTGGAAATGTATGCATCAGTGACCACGGCCATCTTGAGAGTGTGGTCTCTAATTTCCCTGCCTGTTTCTGCTGACGTCAAATGAGGGCTCAGTTGAAGATGTCTGAGTTCTAGAACGGCTACACTCCCAAACCCTAGGAGACTCCTGTCCTCCCCATGGACATGTGGGATTGTAGTTGAGATGGAGTTCATGCATAGAGATGTGCTGTGCATGTGCATGTGCATGTATGTGCTTGTGAAGGTCAGGGGTCAGCCTTGGGTGCTGTTCCTCAGGAGATGTCCACTGTGGTTTTGGGGACTTGGGGCACAGTGATTAGGATAGGTTGGCTTGGCCAGTGAGCTCCAGAGATCCACCTGTCTCCGGCCCCTGTTTTTTTGCTGTATATATGTCTCTGTGTCTCTCTCTCCTCTCTCTCTCTCTCTCTCTCTCTCTCTCTCCTCTCTCTCTCCTCTCTCTCTCTCTCTCTCTCTCTCTCTCTGTGTGTGTGTGTGTTGGCGGGTTCTATTTTAGTTTTTTTGTTTTTGTTTTTGTTTTTGTTTTTGTCTTTTGTTTTGGTTTTTTCAAGACAAAGTTTTTCTGTGTAGCCTTGGCTATCCTGGGCTTGCTTTGTAGACCAGGCTGGCCTCAAACTCACAGTGATCCTCCTGCCTCTGCTTCCCGAGTGCTGGGATTAAAGACGTGTGCCACCACACCTGGCTTTTGTTTTGTTTTTTAAGATAGCATTTCATGTAGTCCAGATTGGCCTTGAATTCATTATGTAGTGACACCAACCCAAATTGGAGCATAAACTTCGGTCTTTATGTGGAGAGAGTGAAGACCCAAGAAATGTGGTCAAGGCAGCAAGGCACTGGCTTAGTCCAAAAAACAAACAAGTAAGCACATATTGGTCTGTGGAAGAGCCTCCATATTTCTCCCTGTCCCAGTACATAATGGCCCCAGTAATATACAAAAATGCCTTGGTCCCTCTGTCTCTCCCTCCCAAGTATGGAGATTACAGGCATGCACCCCATGCTTGGTTTTTGATAAGCTTTGTACTTTGCTGTGTGTGATATTTGCAATGGTGAGGAAGACTTTTTCCAATTCCACACCATCGATAGATAAGTGTCCTGTCTGTGCCCTGTCTCCTTCTATTTGAGACAAGATCTCACTATCTCACTGTGTCACCCTAGTGGCCAGAAATTTGATATGTACACCAGGCTGGCCTTCAACTAAAGAGATCCATCTGTTTCTTCAAGGCTGCCAAATACAAATAGCCAAAACATTAGGAATGTAACATCTACATGATTCCTGATTGTCTCATGGCTCTTCTTGCTGTAGGTAGTTTATTGTATATGTGTGTACATATACATTATAAATGTATATGTAAAAATATATTTAATTAAAAAAGAGAGAGAGAGCGATCCATCTGCCTCTGCCTCTCAAGTATTGGGATTAAAGGCGAGCTCCACCACACCAGGCTTCTTTTTTAATTGAATTAAGGGGTCCTGACTGGATTCGGAAATGAATGATTTTTGTCTCTTTTTAAAATAATCTCTGGATCTTGGGATGGAGTGAGTCCGAGGAGGATCAGGCCATGGCTGGTGCAGCCGCCCTCCACAGGGACTACCTGGGTAGCCGCAGAGTACCAGGAGCAAGTTTCCCCGGGTTGCATCTGAGGCGAATGGTGGTTGATCTCCCAGAACTGCAGGACTGAGTCACATCATTGGATCTGCAGTGGAAGCCAATGAGGGGAAGAGTCACTCTGCTGCCACCCAGACCCGTTGTGTGGAGTCAGCATGGGGTGAGCCCTTCGCTGGGCAAGGAGGGACTCAGCTTCTGGCCTGACAGACACCGGGAGCACAAACTTTGGTCTTTATGTGGAGAGAGGGGGGACCAGGGAGATGTAGTCCAGGGGGCAATACATTGGCCTAAGAAAGAAAAGGCCAGCATATACTGGGACCTCCTTCGGGGAAGGGAAGTCTGTGGCAGAGCCTCCATATTTGCACCCTACCCCACCCCCCCACCCCATCCTGGTGCAATGGCCACAGGAATATGCAAAACGCTCAGGTCAAGTGACAGCCAACTTTTGCTCTAATGACTGGGTAGCCTTAGACCTCAAACATGCTCAGGCTTGACAACTAGGGAGTGGATAAAGAGGGAGGCGTGTAATCTTGTGGGAGAGCCCAAGGTTTCACTTGATTGAGCCTGGTCTCTCATCCTTACCTAAAAAAGAAGACTACATCTGGCATCCCCGAGGTCTCTGGGTGAAAAAGTTCAACTGGGGAGATGATCCCTTCCAAAGTCATGTCTGTCGACACCCCTGTCAAATCAGAGCTCCCGATTAGTTCTTGCTCATAGCAGTTAGCTGGCAACTACCTCAAAGCTTTCAAGGCCTGTCAACCACCAACCTTCATATCACTAAGTGGCTCATGCAAAAGTGAACCCAAGGTTTATCAGAGATGCAGGGGCACGTGGAATGGAATTGAAAACAAAGGTCAGGAAGCTGAGCCCCCTGACATGGGGGCCTGTCAGCCACATAGTCACTAATGCCTGTGTGCACACATTACACAGATACACACACACACTCTGACATACACACATATACAGAGAAACACACACAGAGACAGACAGACAGACACACACACACACACACACACACTCAAGCCAGCCTTAGGGCAACTGGATTACTCACCAATAAGTCGGTCAGCAAGACTGACTGGCTGTGAGGACACCCCAGCCTTGTAGCCTGTCACCTCTGAGGGGATGATGACCACCTGGCAGACATAGGCTGTGATGGACTTGGAGAAACCTGCCTCACCCTCAGGGAGCCGGAGGTCAGTGACATTATCTGTGCACACAGCCATTTTTTTCCCCTGGTAGGGAAAGAAGGTGTGAAAGAAAGCAAATGGTCACAGAAGAATCCTGAAAGGGGGACTCCCCCCCCCCTGCCCTTCATCTAAAAGTTAAGCTTTCCCATCAATCGTATGTTGTTGTAGAAGATTGAAGGTGGGGTTCAGGATGGAGCAGGTAAAGATGTGCCCCAGTTGCTAGACCCTAGCCCAAAACTCTCAGCTGGACTCTTAACCTCCCCCTTTGGTTTTGTGAAAGACCAAAATAAAACAAATCAAGCTGTGTGTTGACAGAAGGAGCTTTGCTTCTCTAGGTTTGGGAGTTGTTTGTTTGTTTGTTTGTTTGTTTGTTTGAGACAGTGGCTCTGCCCAGCCTGGACTTGAATTTCAGATCCTCCTGCCTCAATCCTCTGAGGGCTGGGATTGTTTCTGTGCCAGCACGCCTGGCTCCTCTAGTCTTTAATAATCGCACCCTGGCTAGTCACAGAGGTGTAGGTATCTCTTGTCTTGGTCAGCTGAAGCAAGAATTAAAGGAGACAAAATGTCCCAGATCCCCCACATCACGTCACCCTACTCCCTGCCTGCCTCTTTGATTCTCTCACTCCGCGGCTGCCTCAGGGATTCTGTGTCCCCCCCCTCAAGTGCTCATCTCTGGCCTCCAACCCACTTTTCAGTTCTCGCACGCTGCCAGCTTGCCCAGCTTACCTGGTTTCCACAGAGACTCAGGGTAAAATGATGAAAATACTTCAGCCCCTTTGAAGTGAAGCTCGGCGCTCCCGCCAGAGAGACAGTGCCTGCCAGAGCTGAGAAGTTGTAGTTGAAAATCCTGGTGGGAGTGTTTCTGGAGAAGGTGCAGTCATTGTAGCAGAGAGAGTGAATCTGAGGGGGGGGGGGGGGGGAGAGTCGAGTCAGCAGGCAGTCTAAAGGCTTGAGGGCTACAGGGGAGTGTAGCCGACTTTCCTGCAACCTGCTCCGGACTAAATGAATGAAAGAGGATTGAGAAAGGACTGAGGCGGACATCAAAAAAAGTAGGACACTGATAGGATCTTCCTTGCCATTGATGATGATGATGATTCTCATCATTATTATTATTTTGGTTTTTCGAGACAGGGTCTCTCTGTGTTAGCTTTGGCTGTTCTGGACTCGCTTTGTAGACTAGGCTGGCCTCGAACTCACAGCGATCCGCCTGCCTCTGCCTTCTGAGTGCTGGGATTAAAGGCGTGCGCCACCATGCCCAGGTTCCTTGCCATTGGTTATTGGCATACGCCTGAAGAAGGGTTCATATACAGTTGTCTGTGGTGGCTATCGTGAAAGATTCTGACAGACCCACCAGTGTGCAGACTCCGACAAGGATGTCCCCATATACACACAGAGGGCTTTTACAAGGACATCTGCCTGGCAACTGTCCACTCAACCCTGGGCTGATGCCGTTCTTGTGTTAATCATCCTGCCCAGCGATCCCTGTTCCAGTATGTCTGATGCAATTTTTTTCCTTTTTTTTTTTTTTAATTTTTTTTATTAATATATTCTTGTTACATCTCAATGTTTATCCCATCCCTGTCTGATGCAATTTTCATTCATGTCCATTAAATGTCCTCTTGTCTCAAAGTCTTTGAATAAACCTATGATGTACTGTGGCACATACTTTTCACTGCAGAACTCTGAGGTTCCCAGATGCCAGGAATCATCGGAGAACCTCTGTCTGATTTTTTTTTAAAGTATTTTATTTATTTATCATATATGCAGTGTTTTGCCAGGATGCACACCAGAAGAGGGTACCAGATCTCATTATAGATGGGCTGTGAGCCACAACGTGGTTGCTGGGAATTGAACTCAGGACCTTTGGGAGAGCAGCCAAGTGCTCTTAACCTCTGAGCCATCTCTCCAGCCTGATTTTGTTTTTAATAGCAGTAGGAATCAGACACAGAGCCTTGTGCAGGCTGCGCAAGTGCTCTATAAGCAAGTTTTTTTCCCCCAAGCAGAAGGCAGTGGGACCCTAAGTGAAATAAGGGTTCCAGAGTGGCAAGAAAGAGACTTCCGTTCTTCCCCCATCTGCAACACACACACATGGCCAATCCAAACACACTGAAACCCACTCCTTCTTGCTGCAGTTCTGTGGGAAACTGAGCTGGGGAAGGGGCTTGGCGTTCTTTTTCTCACTGCATGTTAGGGACCCACTCGGAGGCAGCCCGAGGCAGTGCCATTCCCTCCCACAGCAGCAGGGGGAGCTCCAGGGGAAGAAGACTATGGAGGATGTCCCAGGTACCCGCCCCCCCCCCAAAGATGGCCTACTACAGAGGGAGGACAACACCCCCTGCTGAGAACTCACCACCCAGGCTCACCACCTGGTTGGTGGTGGGGATGGGCTGGGTGTTGCTATGGGAACATGTGGGTATCAGCCCCTCGAGAATCCTGCCTAGAACCCCGGCACCCACGCAAGCTTGGCAGACCGCTGGCACCTTGTTGTTCTTGGTCCCCTGACCACAGGGCACACAGGCCTGTGCACCGTAGGGCTGGTGGGCTTTCAGGATGGTGTTCGGGGGGCAGAGGTGGCAGGTCCCAGAATCTCGGTGGATGTAGTGGCCAGCAGGGCAAGAGGTGCAGGAGGAGCCCAAATCAGAGGCTTCTAGGGCGCATGGACGGCAGTAGGAGGCCACGCCTCCCATGACGTTGGTGACATTGATGGAGTAGATTTTGGCAACGTCGTTGGTGTACTTTCTGCCCTGGAGGTGAAAAAAACAAAAGCAGAGACAAAAGAGGCCTGAAGCAGCAGCAACCGTAGAAAGAGCAGAGTGCTCTACAATTGTCTGTTTTCATTCTATTTACTTGCGTGTGTGCACGTGTGTACATGTGCATATGTGCATGTGAACGTGCATGCACATATGTGAGCGTGCATGTGGAAGCCAGAAGTAGACTTCAGACGTTCTTTTGCCATTCTCTACCTTATTTTTTGCGACAGGGTCTCTCACTGAACTGTCCCATGCCCTGGCTTGTACATGGGTGCTTGGGAGCAGACACAGGTCCTTAGGCTCGCATGGCAAGAGCTTGTATCCACTGAGCCACTAGAAGCATCTTTCTCACTTTATTTGGCGGTGGTTCCTGGTCTACAAGGCAAGTTCCTGGACAGCCAGGTTTACACAGAGAAAACCTGTCTCCAAAAACCAAACCAAACAGACAAATAAACGGTTTAATTATTTTTTTAAAAATGGTTTTTAAGGTGTATTTTGTGTAATTAACAACAAGACAACAAGACTAACCCATTTTAGAGCCGGGTGTGGTGGTGCATGCCTTTAATCCCAGCACTTAGGAGGGAGAGGCAGGTGGATCTTTGTGAGTTCAAGGCCAGCCTGGTCTACAAGTGAGTCCAGGACAGCCAAGGCTACACAGAGAACCCTGTCCGGGGGGAAAAAAAAAAACCTAACCCATTTTAGGTTCCATGTAAAAAGTTAACCACTATGGGATATTGATAAGAAATTCAAATATATGGAGGGGGTGGTCTTTGTAAAAGAGGGGAAAAAATCCATGTGTTTAAAAAGAAACAGAGACCAGGGCTGGGTGTGGTCACACAACCAAGTAATCCTAACACTCGGGAGGCAAAGGTAAGAGGATCCCAAGGTGGAAGGCAGCCAGCTGGGACTACATGGTAAGTCCCTGACTCTACAAACCCAGAGAGTGGGGAGTAGGGATTGAAAGCACGAGCACACTTAAGCATGCTGGATGGAGAGAGAGACAGAAAGGCAGAGACAGAAGGGAGGAGAATGCACACTCTCCAAGATAGTAACTGGGTTATCTCTGGGCAACAGGATTGTGAGCTATTTTGCTCTTTGCTTAAAACAGGGTCCACTTTATAGCTCAGATCAATTTTGTTTTCAGCAACAAATCCATATTATTTTGGGTTAAGAAAATAAAGCCAGGTTTGTAATCTTGCTCTTGGAAGGCTAAGGCAGAAGGATCATAAGTTCCAGGTCAGGCTGGGTTACATACCAAGACCCTATCTCAAAAATGAAAAAGAGGCAGAGTGACAATTCTTAAAAATAGCCTCAGGTCTGGCTTCGGTCACAGTGGAGACTGCACAGAGGGACAGAAGATTGAAGGTACCCAATGCCATCTTTCCTAGAAGTCATTTAGAAAAGGCTAGAAGCCCTCAGAGGGCTACCCAAAGCGTTCTGCTTGGCTCCTGAAGGTTATGGACTCAGAAGCATGCATGAACTCATGCCAGGAGTCCTCCTTGCTCAGAGTCTGCCCTGAGGATGGAGAGGAACTCACGGCTTCATGAAGGGTGGTCCTCTGGAAGGCCCATGTGAAGCTCACAGTGGCATTCTCCTCGATGACGTAGGTGTAGGACTGTTTGCCTTTGGCACCTTTCCATGTCTCCACCGGAGTATTGGTCCTGGAATTCATGCCCTGAGCCCAGGATAGACAAAGGAGGAAGGCATGATGGCTATGTGAAGCAAGCACTGTCCTGTGGGCTCACACACTGGGCAGACCTGTGTTAAGAACTACGGAGTCCCTGGTATTCCCTCTGGGCCTTACTCTGTGGAATCACAGTGGCCGGTGTCCATTAGACTGCCTTACTGCTGGGGCAGCTTGGGGCAGCCCTCCATGGAAGTCCTCACCACCACTACCACCAATCTCGCTGAGAAGAAACTTACCACCATGAAGTAGAGTTCACAGTTCACAGAGCAGACAGTCTCGAAGACAAACGTGATCCTGGCCACCTCTTTGTTCTCTGTGTCTGCCATCACTGACTGTGGAGGTCTGGGAGACAAACATAAAACTCATCTCAGAGGGCGCTGGAGAGATGGCTAAAGCAGTTGAGAGTGCTGGCTGCTCTTGCAGAGGACCTAGGTTCAATTCCCAGTGCCCACATGGCAGTTCACATCTGTCTGTAACCCCAGTTTAGGGGATCTGACACCCTCATACAGACAGACATGCAAGCAAAACACCAATGCACATGAAATAAAAATAAAATAAAAGAACTCATCTCAGATATGGGTGCAGTAACACCTTTAATCCCAGCCCTCAGGGAGGCAGAGGCTGGGGGAATCTCTGTGAGTTCAAGGCTACCTTTGGTCTACAAATTAAGTTCAGAGCAGCCAAGACTACACAGAGGAAACTCTGCCTCACAAAACAAATTTATAGTCATTTCAGAGGCCAAGAAGTGCTATTTGAAGAGTCTAGACAGTAGAAAGGGTCACCTGTGGGTTTGGGGGATGTGGGGGTTTGAGTAGTTATGGCCCCCATAGACTCGTGTATTTGAATGCTTGGCCTTGTTGGAGTGGGTGTGGCCTTGTTGGAGGGGGTGTGGCCTTGTTGGAGGGGGTGTGTCACTGTGGGCATGGGCTTTGAGGTCTCCTAGGCTTAAGCTCCACCCAGTGTAAAATTCCAGTCTCCTGGCTGCCTTTGGATCAAGATGTAGAACTCTTGGGTCCTCCAGCACCATGCCTACAAGATGCCATACTCCCTGCCTTGACGATAATGGACTGGACCTCTGAAGCTGTAAGCTAGCCCCAGTGAAGTGCTTTCCTTCATAAAAGCTGCCTGGTCAAGGTGTCCCTTCACAGCAGATGAAACCCTAACTAAGACAGGGGACCTGTTAGGAGTTTATTGCCAAGAGTGGAAACTAAGTCCAATTATGCCACTGAAGCTATATATGATGTTGACCTGGCCAATGTGCAGCTCCCTCAGCTAAGAAACGGCAGTGATAATTATCTCCTTTATCTCTCGTTATTGTATTGATATCAAACAGTACGCCTGGTGTGAATGTGCTTTATACAATGTGGTAAGAACAATCCTGCTCAGTCTTCTTGCCTCAGGCGGAAATGAACTATATAGATGGGCTGGAGAGATGCTTCACTGGTTTAGAGCCCTGTTGCTCTTGCCGAAGAGGACCCAGGCTCAATTTCCAGAGCCCATATAGTGGCTGACAACCACTCATAGCCCCAGTTCCAGGGGGTCCAATAGGCACACACAAGGTGCATGTACACACAGAGTAAAAGAAAGGGCTCTGTGAACCCTTTTTTTGGTTGCTTTTGTTTTTGTTTGTTCCTTTGTTTTTGATTTTTCAAAACAAGGTTTCTCTGTTCTAGCCCTGACTGTCCTGCATTCGCTTTTTAGGCCAGGTTGACCTTGAACTCACAGAGACCCACCTGCCTCTGCCCCCCAAGTGCTGGGACCAAAGGCGTGTGCCCCGACGCCCGGCCTATGAACCTATTTTTAAGTCTCTAAAACTCTCTCAGCTATCGCGAGGAGGAAAGATTCAAGGGGCCAGTGGGTGAGAGAAGGTAGTGGACCAAATACAGCACGGGCAGGATACTAGTTAATTTCCTTATTGCTGGGAGGAAGGGTCTGTGCTAGCTCATGGTTTGAGGGGACACAGTCCACACGCTGGGCAAGTATGGCACCTGGAGCATGAGGTGGCCCAGTGCACCCATGGTCTCACTTCAGTCACCATTCACGGTCTTTTCTTCATTCAGCCCAGGACCCCAGCCCACATCCAGGACAGATCTTCCCTCCTGAGTTAAACCTCTCTGGAGATGCCCTTCCTGACATACCTCAGACATATGTCTCCCAGGTGATTTCAAATCTCATCCAAATGAACCACCATGGGGTGGGGATGGGGGTAGGGCTCTGGAGAGACTGCTCAGTGACTGAGGGGACACTGGCTGCTCTTGCAGAGCACTGGGGTTTGATTCCTAGCACCCACATGGTGGCTTGCAGTTGCCTGTGACCCCAGCTCTAGGGAATCCAGTGTCCTCTTCTGGCCTCTCATGGGCACATATATACATTTGGGCAAACACTCAACAAAAGAAAAATAAATGTAAGAGCATCATGGTAGGTAAGAAAATGGCCGCTGACAGGGCCCTTGTGTGTGCTCCTCTGTTCTGGATTGATGCCTAAACGAAACAAAAGCCAGGAGCCCTCGCCTCGGTCACACTCCCATGGGATTTGGTGGAGGGCAGAGGCCGGGTTGGCTTGGACGTCCACTGGCTTTGCACTCCTCACCTAAACCCTGGCACGACCAGAGTGAGGATCATGAAGTCATTGTCTGAGGCTCCGACCGCTGTATAAACGTGGTCACCAGCCACCTCCCAGCCTGGAAAAGGAGAGAAAGGGATTAATGCTGGCAGCTCTTGGGCTAATGTGTGTTGGGTGGCACTCAGAGATAATAGTGCTGCCCTTCAAAGGATCCCAACCTGGGGCTTATCCAGTAACAAAAGCATGCATGTCCTTTCTTCCTACCTACCTCCCTTCCTCCCTCTTTCTCCCTTTCTGTCCACCACTCCCTTTCTTCCCTCTCTCTAGGCAGGATCTATCACTCTGTAGCCCAGGCTGGCCAGATCTTGTGGCAATCCTGCCTCAACCCCTCTTGTTTTATTTTTTAATATTTGTGTTGTTTTGAGAAGGATTTCACATTGAGGCCATCCTGCAACTCACTGTTGCCTCATATTGGCAGTAATGCTCCTGCCTCAGCCTCCTGAATGCTGGGGTTACAGGCATGAGCCTCCAAGATGGGCCTGTCCATGTTTTCCCTAGCTCCATTTCTGTCTCTGAAAGTAAACATTGGTAGCATGTCTGCTGGAAGGAGTGGAACCCTCAAGGGAATGGGTGACTTCCCTGGGAGTGCAGGGAGTGACAGGTAAGGGGAGGTGGGGGTGGAGAGGCAGTCACCTGTCAGGCCCTTGTATTCAAAGTTGATTCCACTGAGAACAGTAGTTTCCATGTTGGAGGGCAGCGTGTTCCACCATTTGTACTCAAATCCCACTGCAGGCTCAGTTCCTGCTGGGCAGCGGGTACAATCTAGGAGAAGCACAAGATCTGTTACCCAGGAGGAACCTTACAAGCACTGTCGGAAACTGCTGCCACACAGAGGAGCAGCAGCTAAACAGTGCATGGATAGTGCCACGGCACAAAGATATGTCAGTGGGACCAAAACGTACTTAACCCATTTAAACTAGACATGCTGACCTTACTTATCAAAACATTCATGGTGATGTACCTTTTAACCTTACTCACGTACTTTGCACTGAGACCCATGTTGTCATTAAATGCATCCATCCCAGCAGGTACCCGATCCCTCTCCCACCCGACTCCTTTGTGCAGCTTAATTTATAGGTTCCAATTCCGTCCAGCCAGTCATCTTCGTCCCCTGAACGTTCTAGTTAGCATCTTTGCCACATACTGGGAATCTCTGTTGTGAAGACTGGGACTCCTGAGGCCCAGGGCTTGTTTGCAGACGCAGTGATGAAGGAGGAAGGGTGGCTCTTAAATCTGACCTTGACCGACAGACCTGTGGACCCTGGTTCTCAGAACTGGTCTGCCTTTCACTGCCTTCCTAGCTACTCTGGGTATTTACGTGGCCCGCCCAACAGCCAGTATTAGGATGGAGAGGATGCAGGACACAGAGCGATGGAGCTGTTACCAGAGCCATTGGAGTACGAGCCGTAGGGACACGGCTCACAGGTACTGTTGTTGGTTTTGAAGAAGCCTGGGTTACAGGGTGGGCACCGGCTCTTCACACCGGAGGCAGGCAGCTTCACTGCCCCCTCAAGGTCCTCACCACAGATTTTTGGCATGGCCCATTTGTACATGAGCTGTGTCTGAGGGGAAAAAAAAAAAAAGGATTAATCAAGATTCAGTACATTTAGCCCATGTTTCAGACCTGTGGGTTGAGACCCCTTTGGGGGGGGGGGTCACATATCAGATATCCTGAACGTCAGGTAAACAGTATAAAAATTACAGTTAGCCAGGCGGTGGTGGCGCACGCCTTTAATCCCAGCACTCGGGAGGCAGAGGCAGGTGGATCACTGTGAGTTCGAGGCCAGCCTGGTCTACAGTGCAAGTCCAGGACAGCCAAGGCTACACAGAGAAACCCTGTCTTGAAAAACAAAACAAATTACAGTTATGTAATAGCAATGAACTTGTGGTTGGGGCTCACATGAGGAACCGTATTAAAGGGTCGCAGCATTAGGACGGTTGAGAATCCCTGTTTTAGACCCTAACAAGAATGGTGGGGGTTACCAGAGATTTGGGTCAGAATGAGAACTTCAGAAAAAGTAGAGAATTCTGTTCTATCACGTTGGTACACAGTAACTGTATGATAAATAATGTTGATCAGAGGACAAAAGACATATCTGGCAAGAATTTGATGACAGGAAATGGATGACCGGTTGTCTTCAGAAAACATTTGGGGACTCTTTCAAAAAAAAAAAATCATTTTATTAGCTGAGCGTGGTACTGCCCGCCTTTAATCCTGGTGCTCAGGAGGCAGAGGCAAGTGGATCTCTGTAAATAAATTCTAGGCCAGCACTGTCTACATAGTAAGACTGTTTCAAAAAGAAAAATCAAAACAAAAACTCCCCTGCACCCCCTCAATATTTGTTGGCTGTTCACTCTTTTCAAGAAGACTTTCTCTGGCTCCCCAGGCCTGTTCTAGTTTTGGGGGTGGGGTTCTCCCAGGCCTCTCACATCACCTCCGCTGACTTAACACCAGGACCCTCTTCCTCCTCTTCAGCCTCCCTATGCCCTTGTGAACTCTGCAAAAATGGAGGTTTCATCTCAGCTACCGCTGATCCTCAGCCTGACGCGTCAGTTCACACAAGCATCCCTTGTCAGGCCAGAAACAGCCAGACTACAAAGGAAAGGCTGTTTCCTGAGGCAGAAGGTCTGGTGTGGGTGGGAGCCGGAGAGAAGTACTGGGGACCAAAACCAGTTAGGCCAGTGGTCCTCAACCTTCCTGATGCTGTGATCCTTTAACACGGTTCCTCATGTTGTGGTGGCCCCCCCCCAACCAGGAAATCATTTTCATTGCTCCTTCATAACTGTAATTTTGCTACTGTTATGAATCGTAATATAAATGTATATGTTTTCTTATCGTCTTAGGTGACCCCTATGAAAGGGTTGTTCAACCCCAAAAGAGTCGTGACCCACAGGTCGAGAAGCCCTGGGTTACGTCATTTTCCAGAGACTTGGAGGCAGGAGGAGATTCCTGTGTTCTCACTAGACCTAGTTAGCACATGAGACTGAGTATCTGTGGAAAGCAGGTGGGGCCAGTGAGTAAGCAAATGGGAGAAACCAAGCAAAAGAAAATGGAGTGCGTTTGAAAAAAGAGAGCGTGTCAGTACCAAGTGGAACACACAGGCAAAAGGAATGCCTGATGTGAACACACATGACGTCATGCCCTTTGGCCGCTGTTTAGCCTGGGCTCACCGTGCAGCTCTGTGGGGCTTTCTCCAGTGACTTTCACTGACCACTGGCGCCTGAACAGTGGTCACGTCTCAGGAGCAGGGAACAGGGGGGCTCCAAGCAAGCTACCCACCTCTCCGTTAGCATCACAGGCTGTGTGAGTGTAGAAATAATCCTTGTTTGTGCAGGCCGGGCGCACTTTGCAGGTGGAAGATCCTTTTTCTAAATGACCAAAGTGAGAAGAAAATATTCTGGGTTACATAAGAGGACAGGGCTCTTAGCTGCTGGCTAGTGACCAGTGACACACCCAAGCCCATGGATGTGTCACCACACCAACTTCGAGAAAGTATTTGCTTTTTTTTTTTTTTTTTTTAAGACAGGCTGACCTGAAACTCACTGTGCAGTCCAGGCTGACCTCAACCTTGAAGCGGGTCTCCTGCTTCAGCCTCTTGGAGGGCTAGGGTTACAGGTGTGAGCCACCATGCCCCGCTAGGCATTTTATACTTTTATCTTTTGGCTTTTCCAGACAGGGTTTCTCTGTGTAGCCCTGGCTGTCCTAAAACTCGTTCTGTAGACCAGGCTGGCCTCCAACTCAGAGATTACCCCTGCCTCTGCCTCCAGAGTGCTGGGATTAAAGGTATGTACCAAGGATTTTTTTTCCTTAAATTTATTTTTATTTATATGTGTAAGGGTATTTCCCCTGCGTGCACATATATGTCTGTGCACCACGTGTGTGCCTGGTCCCAGAGGAGGCCAGAAGAGGATGTTGGATCCCCTGGAACTGGAGTTACAGATGGTGTGAACCACCATGTGGGTGCTGGCAATCAAACCTGAGTCCTCTGTAGGAGGAGCCAGGGCTCTTACGGCTTCGAGCCATCTCCACATCTAGCCTAAGACATTGTCTCGGCGTTCTACTGCCCCTTCTGCATGAGGCCGCCGCACAAAAATAAAGTTGGAACCACCATGGACTCAAGACCTCTGACTTCCTCAGCCTTAGCCTTCTAGTGCTGACTTTTACCTAAACCCAAGAGAAACACTATTAGTTTTATCCTCCTCTGGGAACACTGGGAATTGAACCCAGGGAGCCATGCATATTTTTACCACTGAACTCCATATCCTGAGCCATTTTGTCAGGCTTTTTGTGTTCTCCTTAGAATGACATGGCGTTGCCTCAATACTGTGAGCCGCCTTCACAAGACAAGTATTCCAACAAATCCACCTTAAAACAAGGGATTTCACGGTTTCATTTTGTTCTGATTTTAGAGACAACTGCTGCCCACAAGGTTGCCCATGCTGGCCTGGAACTCCTAATC
Organism: Acomys russatus; assembly: GCF_903995435.1. NCBI lineage: Eukaryota > Metazoa > Chordata > Mammalia > Rodentia > Muridae > Acomys > Acomys russatus. Next base: position 11,300,911 of record NC_067159.1, read on the forward strand.
TTAGCGCCTCGGATGCTAGAAAAACAAGTGTATGCCTCCATGCACTCAGGAGACATAGACAGACCAATTTCTGTGAGCTCAAGGCTACCCTGGTCTACATAGTGAGTTCCAGGGTAGCCAGGGCTACAAAGGTCTCAACAGCCAAAATAAATCTTTTTTGAAAACTGTAAGAAAAAAGACTGGAGAGGGAAACGAATATGGTCAAAATTTTTACCAAGAAAAATACCTGTAATTCATGCAAATTTCAAATTTCCCATAGGATTTTCTTTCTACAGAATAAGAAAACACCTGCGGCCCAGCGGTGGTGGCGCAGGCCTTTAATCCCAGCACTCGGGAGGCAGAGGCAGGTGGATCCCTGTGAGTTCGAGGCCAGCCTCCTTCTGTATCACCTGATAGGCAGTGTGGTGTCATCGACTAAGACACTTGTGAGCTAGGCAAGTCCAGGTTCGGTTCCTGATTCATCATTTAGTAGCTGTGTCGTGTTAGACAAATTACTTAGCCCCCTACCTCAGCTCTCTCATCCAAGGAACAGGAGAAATAGATCCTGCCCACGTTGCTAGAGCCCGGACATGCCTGGCCCACTGTATGCACACATTCTCAAAATGGCAGCTACTGGGGCTGAAGAGATTGGCACAGCAGGTTAAAAGTACTTGCTTTTCGCTCAGAGACTAGAGTTCAGTTCCACCCACACTGGGCAGTGCCTAACAGCCTGTAACTCTAGCTACAAGGGGTCCAATGCCCTCTTCTGGCCTCCTTGGAAACCTAGATGTAGATTCCGATATATCCACAGAGATACACACACACACACACACACACACACACACACACACACACACACACACACTAAGGAAATGGCAGTCACTACTATTGCCTGCAAGCTTGCACATTCTTTTTATTTGAGACCTGTCCAGGAGATTTAATAGATTAAGTGTCTCCTCCCCTCCCTTCTAGTGAGACATTTGCATCTCAGCTGGTCCCTTCCTTTTCCCAGATGACTTCCTCCATCAGAGGACTCTTCCAAGGATGCCATGTTGGATCCTTAGAATGCCAACAGATCTCTGCATCTCTTCTGTTCCTGTCTTATTAGGCTGGGCAAGAAGGCAGGAAGTGTTGGAAAACAGCTGGGATCTTCCCAGCTCATTTCTTCCGCATACAAATAGGAGGCCCCACTCAGCTGGGAGGGACCCAGGGACTCCTGCTGCTGCTCACTGACTCCGCCAGGATTGACTTGGAGGGGAGGGGCTGACCAACGTGCCAGTTCCCAGGGCCTTGGGTAGCCAGTCGGGCAGGCAGAGCACAAGTTGCATGTTAGAAAATGTATCTGGCACAAAGAGCTTTGTTGTCCTAGTTAACCATTTGCCTAGCCTGACACCCTAGGTCTACGTTTTAGCAGAAATGGTCCAGCTGTTTACACGCAGATCACTGTGATATTGAAATGGCTTTCATAAATGATTAACTCGAATGTTGAGACAGACCTCACCTCCCCAGCTCCGGGGTTTAAACCAAGGGGTTTAAGATGGGCATTAGTTAAGTGTGGAAAAGTCACCTGGCTGTTTGGTAGGGTGAGGGATTGAGAGTGGCTTGAGGATTGCCCCTGGGGGAAAAAGCATTTATCTCAGGGCTCCAGGTAGCCCCCTTCTCCTGACAATATCTTTCCCCACTTCTAGTATAGTGTTCTCTCTGGGACCCATTTTATCAAAAGGAAACACTTCCTCAGTAGACACATGGCCCCAGTGCACATACCCGCTCAGACCCTTGGCCAGCCTTTTAGCCTCTCTGAGATTACCTTCCATCTGGAAATGGAGCGCTCACTCCCACACATGCTCTGAGTAATAAATGAGATCATATATTGTGTGTAAACTTTGTGTGTAAACTTGTACACAAGTGATCTATTATTGTAAACTGTACTGAGAACATTGTCATGCTGTAAGGGGGCGGTATCTGACAGACCTTCATGAAAAATAAACTAATAAAATCGATGCTCAAGAGGGTAAGGCAAGCAGGATGCCTCGGTGGGTAAATGCCCTTGCCACCAAGCCTGAAGACCTGAGTCTGAGCCCTGGGATCCACATAGTAGGGAAGGGATGCAAGTTGTTCTCTGACCTCCATGCATGTGCTATGGCGCGCACACATGTTCATGCATGAGCTGCCTCCCCACACAGACACACAATAAATAAATGTAACAAGAATTAGTGTGTAGCTAGAGCTGGAGCTCAGCAGAGGAGGCTTGCCTAGCATGTCCGAGGTTCTGGGTTCTATCCCCAGCACCACAAGAAACATAACATCGATTATACAATACTCAGGAGGCAAGTGGGTCTCTGTGAGTTCAAGGCCAGCCTGGCCTACAGAGTGAGTTCCAGGACAGCCAGGGCTACCCAGAGAAACCCTGTCTCGAAAAGCAAAACAAAACAAACAAGTAAACAAAAAAGCAACTACAAAATAGCAGGCCTGTTTCTACATCCTTTCCCTAACGCCGTGAGGTAGATACGATCATTAGCTCTTCTATTTTAGAGGAAAAGACATGGAGGCACAATTGCTTCTCAGGCTCCCGCTAAGATTGTGCATCAAGGGGGCTGGAGAGATGGCTCAGAGGTTAAGAGCACTGGCTGTTCTTCCATAGGTCCTGAGTTCAATTCCCAACACCCACATGGTCACTCATAATCACCTACAATGAGATCTGGTGCCCTCTCCTGGAGCGCAGGAGCACATGCAAGCAAAAACACTGTATACATAATAAATCTTTTTAAAAAATTGCACATCAAAACTGCAGCATGGACAAGCATCGTGCTGGGTGGTGAAGCTGAGATCTGAGCCTGGTGCATGTGTTCTGGAGTCCCTGCTCTTGAACTTTAAGCACTGGTATTAGGAAACTGCTGGTATTTAATGTAGCACAAAGGGTTTGATTTGAGCTACAGAGCTAAGGTGCTTCTAGTTCAGCTTATACCATCTCTGCCCCGAATATCTGGTTCCCAAGAAACTGCAGATTCAATCTTGTAAGATCTCAGCTAGTGAAGGCTCGTTTCCTTTCTCAGGGAGATTTAGTCACGTCTCTTTTTTCTGCCTCCATTGGGTGCTACACTCAGTTGCTAGCCTGATCCTATTGCACCATGCAGAGTTACTCCATTTGTGTGTTCATGTAGGCAGATTTCTGCTCTTTGGTTCAACTCTGGCTGCAGCACCAAGGCCTGTCCTCACAGGCACTCAAGGTATATGAGTGTGTGACCTGGTATTCTGCTACTGTCTTCATGCTCACTTCCATGCTAGGCTTTTATTGGACTCTCATTGCACCTTTTCCGGCCTCTCTCACTGAAAAGAGTTACGTCCCCAGTAAAGGTGACTTTCCTTGTCCTGCAAGTTGATGAAGTAGTCAAAGGGGCAGACTGAGAATTTGGTGACAGAAGAAGAGCTCTAAGAATTTGACTTCTTGACTAACAATTTCATGACAACTCTTGGATAGAAATCAGTTTATGCGGCATTGACCACAACACAGTTTTTCTACAGCTACCTTGTCATTCAAACCCGTACACAACTGCTAAGTTAGAAATGGGGCCAAAGACAGACCAACAAAGGCCACCATTGATAGAGATGGAGCAGGGGAGAGAAATAAGAATTAAAGTGGAAAGACAGGAATTTAGACGTTTGCCTAGAAACTTCCTCCCAGATCTAAACTTTCTTGTCTGGCTGAAAAATCTACACACGTTTGTCAAGTTCTGTGTAGAAAAATAGGGCTTTTGTATCAGGAGTGTAGAAGTAAGCAAGCCACAGGTCAATGGCTGGTTCTGGGTTAGCAAGCACATATCGTAACACCTGTGTGACATGTGGGACTGTCTAGAAGGGGTGTGAGTCTATACAAATGAGCCTTGTGCTGGGTTTGTACATGTTTCTGTATAAGAAGGGAAAGAAAGGGTCATGATGAAGGTTCCTAGGAGGAAAAGGTAGACCAGATATCTGTCTCTTCTTGCTTGTTTCACAGCCTACCCTGGAGTCTAGACGTAGTAACCATCACTGGGCTGTCTGATAGTATCTCTCTTACACCAGTGTTCTGACATATCCTTAAATGACCAGGTCTTACTTTTTCCTTCTCTTAAACAAATGTATGTTTGTGGGCTGGGTTTATGCATTAAGTGCAATGCCCATGGAAGCTGAGAGTAGTGTATCAGATCCCCTAGAGCTGGAAATACAGGCATGAGCTGCCCCTCGTGGGTGCCATGGGTTCTGGGAAACCCAACTCAGGTTATCTGCAAGAGCAGGACACACTTTTAGCCACCAAGCCATCTCTCCAGCTCCAGGTCCTGTTGGAGGTTGGTCTGTTGTATTTTGATGCTAACCCTGCCTGCTAACCTGTTTGACCAATAAAAGGCCATCATACCTGGCCAGGGCAAATGGGATCGGTGTGGCTAAGGTTCCAGGGTTTGGAGAGAGACAGAATCTGGGGAGAAGGAAAGATCGGAGGGGAAGGGAGGAGGAGGAGGAAGGCTGCCATAGGTTAGGTGGAAGAGAAGCACATGGCCGGCGTGGATGGAGGATTTGGCCCAGATGAAGAACATTAGCAAGTATTTGGGATTATGGACGGGAGGTAGCTTGGTAGAAATTATAAGAAGCAGATGGCATGGGATTGGGACAGGGATCCCATGCCTGCCCCACTATAGGAAGAAGTTTAGGGGATCAACATCTGCCCTGCTCCAGGTTAACTAAGGCTATTTTAAAATATAACATATATCTGTGTTTTGATTGATTGATAGCGGGTTAGAAAATACTGCCATAATAATAATTATAGGCCTAATAATAAGCATTGTTAGGCCTACTGGTAATTTAATAGCAACAAGGTCCTGTTTTTCAAATTGGAATGTTTTGGGATTTTTTTTGTTTTTTGTTTTTGGTTTTTGGTTTTTCGAGACAGGGTTTGTCTGTGTTATCTTGGCTGTCCTGGACTCACTTTGTAGACCAGGCTGGCCTCGAACTCACAGTGATCTGCCTGCCTCTGCCTCCCAAGTGCTAGGATTAAAGGTGTGTGCCACCACCGCCCGGCTTCAAATTGGAATGTTTTTAGAGGCTTCTCTTCACTTTCCTTTAGAGCACTGAGACATGTCTAGAAAGAAAGAAAGAAAGAAAGAAAGAAAGAAAGAAAGAAAGAAAGAAAGAAGCAAGTAAAAATGTCTTGTGTCTAGTGGATTCAACTTAGACTATAAAAGATCCTAACTTCTTTCTTCAGCATTTGTTGTCAAAATGGTTATGCTCATAGCCTGATTTGATCATTCTACAAGGTAGGCATGTATTGAAATATCACATTTTACCCCATATATGCTGCTAACTACTTTTGCAAATTATCATGGCCAAATTAGTTAAAACCAGATTCTTCCTCTTCCTCTTCCTCTTCTTCTTCTTCTTCTTCTTCCTTTCCTTCTCCTTCTTTGTCTTCGTCTTCTTTTTAATCTGTGTACACAGGCTGTCTCTCTCTAAGCCAGGATTCAAGAAGCCAGCATTGGACAAGGGCAAGGTAAGGGTTTTTATAGCCCAGGGGTAGGGGGTTTCCAAATGGGGAATTTGGCAGGCAAATAGGTGGGGTTACAGGAGCAAAACATAACGAGGTGGTCATAATAACTTTTTGAAACAAAGGTAGGGTTGCAAGATGGTCATAACAATCTCCTGAAACTAAGGCAGGGTTTCAAGGTAGTCACAACAACTTTTAAAAATACAGACATGGTTGCTATTTCCTGGAACAGGCAAGAACAGAACCACTTGTAGTTAAGGTTACAGGTGGAGCATAGCCCAATTTTTGAGAAACAGAGATTTAATCATAAATAAGAATGAACCTAGTTTGTCTTGATTATAGGATGGCTTTCAAACAGAAAGTGGAGGCTGGTTTATCAATATATATGTAACTACTATTTGTCATTAAAAAAAATTGAAAAAGTTGTGTTTATCAATATAACCGCTTGGTTTTTATAGGTTAATTATGATAATAGATTTTTTTAACAAGTGATTAGGCATGGTGTTTGCCTATAATTCAGCACTTGGGAGGTAAAGATTGAGGGAGCAGACATTCAAAGTCGAGCTAGACCTGGTGCCACATACCTTTAACTCTTGCACCCAAGAGGTAAATGCAGGTTGATCTCTGTGAGTTCAAGGTCAGCCTCATTTACAGAATGAGTGCCAGGCAGCCAGGCCTACACAGTATGATCCCATCTCAAAAAAAGAAAAATTTTTTTTTCAAAGACAGCCTCTGTACCTCTGCTGCATTCTGAGGTTAAGCCAATAGCAAATGAGTAAACAACAAAGAATTACTGTCTTCAGTGGACCAATAGGTTGGGTCTCCTAGTTTCTTTTTTGTGTTCACTGGTACCCCCACTCCTCTCCCACATACTCCCCTCAAAAACATCACCTGAGTATTTGTCAGGATCACACGGATGGCAAGAGGTTTCTCCTTTACTTGAATAAGAGTTGGCTGGGCAAAGCTTGCAGAAAGGGGAGCCCTGCTTGGCGGCGTATGTGCCAGGCTTGCAGGGGAAACACTCTGAGGTGTAGGCCACCCCTAGGGAGAAAGAATGGCATAGAAAATCAAAGGTTGAGCCCAGACATCAAGGCCCTGGGGACCACTGTGCATCCTCCCTTAGAAACCAAAGGTCCAGGAAGCCAGCAGCGGACCTCAGACCTAAGCCCACCCTCTGTACCTGTGATGGCGATGTTTCTAACAAGCACAGGCTTGGACACTTTGGACCACACTGAGAAAGCTGTGGTTCTCCAGTAGAGGACGTTATTGCCTCTATTTAGTTCCATCTTTAAAAAAAAAAAAAAAAGACATAAATTTAGTGTTAATTCATCATAAAAATGGGCACTGCTAATTTGCCTTGGTCCTTTGCTGAATCAGCAGAGCCTATCCTGACCTTTTCCTTTGTCTTCCTCATCTTGGCCTTTTGAAGCTTTGACTTTCTTTCTTTCTTTTTCTTTTTAGGTTTTTCAAGATAGGGTTTCTCTGTGTAGCCTTGGCTGTCTCAGACTCGCTTTGTAGACCAGGCTGGCCTCGAACTCACAGTGATCTGCCTGCCTCTGCCTCCCGAGTGCTGGGATTAAAGGCATGTGCCACCACGCCCAGCTCGAAGGTTTGACTTTCTAACCCTCTCCCTCTCTTCCCTGATCCTCCATACACAATCCCTGCATCACATATGTTACGAGCATCTCTTATGGGGAGATCATAACAGGACCAGAAGGGACTGGCAGTAAGGGAGACTGGCATTCGTTCATTCTTCTCTGGTTTTCCAGAAAACTCATCTCAAAGCCAGAAAGTTCTGGCTCCTGGGATGAAGTCACAGGAGCAAACTGGGCACCATCTGGCCTGATCCAGCAACTATGAGGAGAAGAATCGCTGCACCATACATGCCTCAGACTCCCCCCTCCATGGGCTCTGGAGCAGATGCTCTCCTTTAGGGCTGTCCTGGGCCCCTCTTTTGGGACCAGAGGGGTGCTAGTGCAGTACTCACACTGTGGAACTCCCATCCTTTCTCTGTAGTTTTCATCCACCTAGAGTCATCGGCATTGGGCTGGCACTGGTCATTCTGGACCTGAGGCAGAAAGGATTTGGGAGGAGAGGCTCAGCATCCTGAGGAAATAAGGTCCTCACTCCATGCTGCACGATGCTCTCCAACGGTGTCCTCAAGGGAGAGGAGCAGCCAGGTCCCTCCAGGACCAAACTGAGAACATACAACCTACACACAACAATGTCTGAGCACTGCCCCCAGAGAATGGGCTTGCAACTCTGCCACTTACATGTCAGAACAAGTCTGAACAAGACGACACCCGGGATTTTCACAGGCTCTGCCCTCCCCCCTCTGTGTTCTTTGCCTTGTGCCTTTTCTTCTCAGCTCCCCGGGGGCCTCGGCTCATTTTGCTCACGGTTTTCCCTAGAGGGTAAACCAAAGAAAACTCCCAAACACAGCTACCTTTGTGATTGATTCCTACAAATGAGTCTGAGCCTCAGGGAGTCTGGACCTCTCCTTTCACCCTTCCTCCCTCCCTCCCTCCCTCTCTCCCTCCCTCTCTCCCAGCTAAAAGCTTACAAAAAACTCGAAGATGATGCTAGAATCCGGATAGTAGTACTCGAAGTTAACTGTGCCGGACTGCTTTAGGTTGACGGCATACATTAGTGTGGCTGTGCACTCATCTGTGTTGGAGGCGATGTAGTCTCCCCGGGGGACCCACTTGGACCTGTGAAGGAAGAGGGGCCAAGCACTATGGTGGCACTGTGCCTCCCAGACCTTTGTGCCACATTGTTAGGATCCATGTTCTCCTGTTTGTTAGGGCTTCTGGGGGAATTCCAGACTGAGGAGTCAAAAGCTGAAGCTTGGTTGGAGCTGGAGAGATGGCTCAGTGGTTAAGAGCACTGGCTGCTCTGCCACAGGACCCGGGTTCAATTCCCAGCGCCCACATAGCAGCTCACGTTTGCCTGTCATTCCAGTTCTAGGGGATCTACATAGGCACATATGTAGGCAAAACATACAAAATAAAAATAAATTTTTAAAAAAGCTGAAGCTTGGATCTTGTGGTGGCTTGAATGAGCAAGGCTTAAATGCTTAGTCCCTGGTCAGTGGACCGTTTGGGAAGGATTAGGAGGCGTGGCTTTGTTGAAGGAGGTGTGTCATCAGGGGTGGGCTTTGAGGCTTCAAAAGCCCACATCAGGCTAGCTAGTCCTGTGCTCCCCTTCTGCCTTCAGATCAGATGTGAAGCTCTCCTTGACTGCTCCAGTGCCATGCCTGTCTGCTTCCCACCATGTTTGTCATTGACTAAGCAATCCCCCCAAATTAAATGCCTTCTTTTCAGAGTTGCCTTGGCTGGGTGTTGGTGGTACACACCCTTGATCCCAGCACTTGGGAGGAAGAGGCAGGCAGATGTCTATGAGTTCAAGGCTAGCCTGATCCTCTGAGCCAGTCAAAATGCTATGAATAGTGACTGTTGAATGTTCATCCCTAAATGGAACATCCATTTACTTTCTCCACCAAGACTCAGGGAACATTGAGGGAGAGGAATTAAAGGATATTATAAAAACCAGAGGATGGGGAGGAACGCTGTGAAGTGCTGTCTTTTGGACAAAGCATGAGTGTTATACTCAGGAACTCACAGACAGTAGCTGTGGTTGCCTGTTCAAGACCAAGCCAGTCAACACTCCGGCACACAGGGGGGGGTGGGACAGGTGAAGTTACATCCCTAGCTAAAAAGCTATGGGAGGGGATCGCTTTTCTTTATGAGCATAACCTCTGGTAAGTCATCCCTAATCCAGTAAATACCACCACAGCATGCACATGCAAACAACTCTAATTAAACTGGACCATTCATGTGATATATATGTCACATATATGTTATATATATGTCATATTTATGACATGTTGGGAAGAAGAGAGGGTCCAGAGGGAATAGGAGAGGTTTAAGGGACAGGCATTTGGGATGAATGCGTTCAAAATACATTATGCATATAAAATTATCAAAGACTAAAAAACATTATTAAAAGCAAAACAAAGAGGTCAAGTGCAGCAGGAGCAACCATGCGCCTTCACTAGCCCCTCCCCTTTCTTCTAGCATGTCTCTCCCCAACTTCCAAGTGGAGTTGTAGTCATTTTTTTAAAATGGAATTTTGCCTTTATTTTAAAAACTTTCTTTTTTTCATAATAAAAATTTTTTTATTAATTCATTCATATTACATCTCAATGGTTATCCCATCCCTTGTATCCTCCCATTCCTCCCTCCCTCCCATTTTTCCCCTTACTTCCCTCCCCTATGACTGTGACTGAGGGGGAACCTCCCCCCTGTATATGCTCATAGGGTATCAAGTCTCTTCTTGGTAGCCTGCTATCCTTCCTCTGAGTGCCACCAGGCCTCCCCATCCAGGGGACATGGTCAAATATGGGGCACCAGAGTTCATGTGAAACTCAGTCCCCACTCTCCACTCAACTGTGGAGAATGTCCTGTCCATTGGCTGGATCTGGGTAGGGGTTTGAAGTTTACTGCACGTATTGTCCTTGGCTGGTGCCATAGTTTGAGCAGAACCCCTGGGCCCAGATCTGCTTATCATAATGTTCTTCTTGTAGGTTTCTAGGACCCTCTGTGGGGTTGTAGTCTTAACTCTGGTGTTTAACACTCTCACGAAGTTCTCTGTATGCATCTCTAAACAACACACTGCATCTTGTTGTTCGGCGTGTTTTAAACACCATGTAAATGACATCATACTTAATTTTTTAAAACTTACTTAGTTGGCAGGGAGGCTGGTATACAATGGTATGGGATTCATCCAAACTCACACATATAGCTCTTCTATGTGTGAGTATCTATCTACCTACCTATATCTATTTACATACATATATATACATGCATACACGTATACACACACACACATATATATGTGTATATATATATATGTATATGTATGTGTGTGTGTGTGTGTGTGTGTGTGTGTGTGTGTGTGTGTGTGTAAAATGGGGATGGAACCCAGGGTCTAACCTTTGCTAGCTATGTGCTCTTTCACTGACCCCATACATCCTAGCCCTTTTATCTTTCCTACTATCTGACAGTCTTTGCATGATTCTTGTTTATTTATGTGCCACATTGGTTTGTGACTACTGGGTGTTTAGAACGCTTCCAGGATTTTGTTATTTTTCACATTCTGCTGTGAACATTCTTGTCCCTGTGTCCTTATCCACATCTGAGTGCAGTGCTTGGGAGCAGTTGCTGACTCCTGCAGTATCTGAACTTCCAGCTTCACCGACTGCTGCTGCCACCTTGTTCCCCCAATATGCGTATCAATTTACACTGACTGGCAGTTTAAGAGGGTCCCTGTTGCTCAGTGTCCTCTAGCAGATTTGGAACTAACAGACTTTCTGCTTGCCATATGATATGGTGAGGAATGTACAGTCTAATTGGGCTTTGGTCTGCTTCCTTGGCCGTTGGTGAAGCTATACGTGCTTTCTGAAGCTTTCTTGCAACTGGAGTCCTTTTCTGGCCATACTTTAATACTCCATTTACTTATCTTGCTGGCTGGCCCGTGGATTCTCTGAGAGGACAGAAACCAAACATGTCTTGCATAATAATCTAGCCTCCCTAGTCTCTAGCTCTGTGCCTGGCAATCAAGGATCTCAGGGGATCAAACATGATGTGAGGAAAGGGCAAATTGAGACAGTTCTGCTGTTTCTGTTTTGCCTGAGACTAGCCAAGACTCCCAGCAGCTTAACAATGGCTATGAAGTGAGCCTTAAGCTGGTCCACAGTGTCCCATGTTTGCTCCAACCACATAGCCTTACAAGCTTAATAGTCAGTATTGCCTGTTTGTTTGTTTTTCAAGACAGGGTTTCTCTGTGTAACTCTGGCTGTCTTTGAACATACTCTGTAGACCAGGTTGGCCTCAAACTCACAGAGATCTGCTGCCTTGGCGTCTTTGTTTGTTTTTTGAGACAGTTTTTCTGTGTAGCCTTGGCTCTCCTGGACTTGCTTTGTAGACCAGGCTGGCTTCAAACTCACAGTGATCTGCCTGCCTCTGCCTCCCGAGTGCTGGGATTACAGGTGTGTGCCACCACACGCGGTGAGACCCTTTCTTAATAAAAACAATAAAAAAAATAAAATAAAATCAGATGATTAAATGTCTGCTTTGTGGCTCAAATACTAGTTCTTTTATGAGATTTAAGTATAGAAATGGGCGCTAGGATTGGGTGAGGCCCTAGTTTCAAGCCCAGCAGCACAAAAACAAACTGAAATGAGAAATCAAAGCCCTTTTTGTTCATTTGTTTGCTTTGGTTTCTTTTCTGACACACTCTCTGTAAGGATTGCTTTGTGTAACTTTTTATCCTGGTGTTTTCTTCCCTGGAGCCCAGCACTGCCTGTCACATGACTGTGTTATTTGAAGGTGGTGGTGCGGTGCGGTGCGGAGGAGCCTTAAAAAGCTCAGGGCTGGCTCTGAGTACCCGCCTCACCAGTGTGTCAAGCTAGGAAGCTAAGATGGAATGCTTAACCTCGCTGGGCCTCCAGTTTCTCACTCTGCAATGGAAATCACATGCCAATTTTACTGGGATCCTGTGCCGGTTCAAGAAAAATCTTCCCCGTTAAACACCCAGCATAGGGCCGAGTCCCTAAAAGGCACATCTGAAATATATATTCAGTTCTCCAACCGCGACCCCTCCCCAACTCATCCCCACTCTGGGGAGACTGGCAGAGCTCCTTCTGAGCTGGGAATGTTCCTAGTTTGTCACCAAAGCCAGCAATATGACCAACGCTTTATTCACTCCCTTTTAATCAGGCTGATGAGGGTTATACGGAGACTTAAGATTCCACTGAGAAAATACAATTAGGTTTGTTTGTTTGTTTGTATGTTTGTTTTTAAACCTGCTGTGCCATTAGAGGTTTGTCACCCTTCATCTGCCTGCCTCTATTTCTTTACGCATTTCCCTCTCATGGATGTCTGTTGATCAGTGGTAGCAGTCACTTCCAATAGTCCTCCCTCTCTCCCTCCTGCCTCCAGCCTCAGGAGGACCACAGGAGAGACTACCCAGAGAACCTCTCAGCCCCTTCCCCCAGGAGATGTGTGTGCTGTTTCCCAAACTCACGAGGTACAGTTCTCAGTGGACTCCGAGACGCTGTCATCGACTTCCAAGTTGGCCGAGAGGCTGGCAAAGCCATGAGGCAGTTCATCCCACTCATCAAACCGGATGCCAGTGCCGAGGGAGTAGCGACCCTCTGCGCAGGGCTTGCAGGACTGGTCCTTCATATCCAGAAATTCCCCAGCATTGCAAGAGAAAGCTGAAAAGCAGGGCAGGGACAAAGGTGGGTTGCTCAGATCACTGTGATCTCTGGAGGAGTGATGGGGCTGGAGGTAATATAGAGCCCAGACCTCAGGGTCAGGATCTCGGGGTCTGGACCACTAAAACTCAGGGCTAAGGGATATCTTTGTATAAAGTCATAAAGACAAAAGATGGATTTGTGGTTGCCATGGGTGACGTAGGAGACTGCAGAGAGACTGTCACTAAGAACTTTCTTTTCAGCCTCTTAGTGTCCCAAAACTTGAGTGGTTAAGAGTTACTGTGAACAGCTGGGCTCTGGTGGCACACACATTTCATCCCAGTGCTTGGAAGGCAGAGGCATGCAGATCTCTTGATTTCCAGGACAGCCAGAGCTACACAGAGAAACCCTGTTTTGACCCCACCCAAAAGATTCTAACAGCCCTGAACTTTGCCTGATAAAGGGTAGAATTTACAGTGTGCAAGAAGTGGTATCTTTGGAGGCAGAGGAAGAGTGTTTCGAGTTTAAGATCACCCTTTTCTGTACAGTAAGATTTAAGCCAGCCAAGGCTACACAGAGATCTTTTCTCTATTAAGGAAAATAAAACTAAATATCCTAGCAAAAGTAGTTGTGTCTCAATAAAGCTAATTTTTTTTTTTTTTTTAAAAGAAGAAAGGATTTAAAGCCAGGCAAGGTGGTGACTCTCCTGTAATTCTACCATTTGAGAAGGGAAGGTGGGAGTTCAGTCTCATTTACATGAGAGCTGGAGAGAGAGAGAGAAAGAAAGAGAGAGAGACAGAGACAGAGACACAGAGAGATTGAGACTGATTTAGGGCTGGGCAGGCTCTGCCTTGCTAGGGGACTTGGATGACCTGTTTCCTTGATGATGCTTCAGCCAGGAGGATGCTGGGCCTTCTGGACCATGTAAAGTCCTTCAGCCTTCACCCTCAACCCCATCCTCTGGCCTCTATCTCTTCCTTTCAGATTCTTCTATTGCCATGGAAGCTGAGTTTCTCAGCATCTGCTAAGCCACTGCGATGCCTTCCCGACTACTTCCTGATTTCCTGTTTTGATTTATTCTATAGCCTTAGGTATCTTTCTATAACATGGATTTGTACGATTAGTCTCTCTTTGAAAATAAGTGCTTGTTTCAGTAGCACATGTACTGGGAATGGAACTATACAGAGGCCAGGTAACAACAGCAGTGGCACAGCTTTTGGGTTCGGGCATTAAGCTTCTGGCCTGGCATTCAGCCTTCTACAAGTTCCTGGATCCTAACTTCCCAGCCTAGTTTCCTGTTGCATGTTTCTCCATCTTAATCCTGGTGCCTCCTCTGTGAGCCCTAGTTCCCTGTGTCTCCAAACTTCTGCTTTGCTCCTCCTAGCTACCCCTTCGTGAGAACCCTTAATTCTAGCTCTTCCTCACACTGTACTAACAAGTTCTATCTACCTGGTATCCTCGGGGGTGGGTGGGTGGGGGGAGGGCTGGGCTCCCCCAGGAAGTGACTGGCTCAGGGAGGACACTGCCATCCCAGGAGCACCACAAAGGTTTGCAGAAGAGACGGACTGAATACCTGCTCCCTCTTGTGTGTCCTTAGTGCTTGTAGGCAGCATGGGTGCATCGGCATGCTCACACACAGTAGGTGCTTAGGTATGCAGGGGCTCATTAATGTCCACTGTGTCAAGTGAGGATGGCTCTTTTGCTTCTGTTAGTTAAACCTCGGTTCTGCCCAGATCTCAGCCACACCCATTCTCACTCCCTGACCTAGATCCTGGGCTAAACCAATGGAATTTGAACGTCCTTCAGCTCCTTTGCATCTCTTTAAATAATCTCTCAATTCCGGTTTCTTTTATTCATTGTTATTCCCTTTGCATTCCTAAAAACAGGGCACTGGGGATGGAGAAGCTGTAAAGTCAGAGTCGGGAGAGGTGGGGAGGGAGTTGCAAGTCACCGCTTTCCAGTCATATCGACAGTGGGAAGCATCTTGCTTCCTGAAGTGATGCCCAGTGCATTTTAAAAGCCTGAATCTGCACAAGCTCATTTTCTTTGGTTTCCTTTTCAAGAACAAAAGCAAACTGGAATATTGCCCAATGACTGCTGTAGCTGGTTGAGAGAAATACAGACAGGCAGAAAAAAAGAATGAAAGAGGTGTGTGTGTGTGTGTGTGTGTGTGTGTGTGTGCGTGTGTGTGAGTCTGTGTGTGTTGCGACAGGGTTTCTCTATGTAGTCCTGGCTGTCCTAGAGCTCATTATGTAGACCAGACTGTCCTCTAACTGACAAAGATCCACCTGCCTCTACCTCCCAAGTGCTAGCCTTAATGGTGGTGCCACCACTCCTGCTAAATAAAATTTCTGCACCTGCACCACATTTCAGAAGGGTTGGGGAAAAGATCTGTTGTCTGTACCATCAGGAAGAGCCTAACTTGGATGGCAGGAAGCTTAGGTCAGTGGTCAGAGCTAAGTATCAGGGAGACCCTGGAACAGGAAGGCTGCTTACAGCACTCGGTGCCCTTGACGGGGTCTGGAAGGCTGGTGCACAGGCCCGGGGTGTGCGGCACGGCGACCCTCCACCTGGATCCTGTGCTGTCACACGCTGTGTACTCATAATGGTACTCTGACTGCAAGGGAAAGAACAGTGGGCAGAAGGTCCATTAGCAGAGATCAAACATTGAGTGTTCCGGCCAGTATGGGGGCTGCTGACACCCTTCATTACAGTAATGGCCCCAGGGAGGACCCTGGCAAAGAGTGAGGCATCGTAGTACCCAATGGTTACAAGGCTCCTGGGAGAAATACAATGATTTGGATCAACTTTTCCCCACCTGGCTGTGGTCTATCACTTAGAGCGTTTGTGTATGTGTGTGAGTCTCTTTGTTGTTGTGTGTACATATTGTCCTAGTGGAGGGAAGGAATGGAAGAATTAAGGAACAAACCAAGGCTGGTCATGTAACTCAGCCGGCAGAGTGCTTGCATTGCGTAGTATGCACCAAGCTCTCACTTTTAGGATCAGAAGTTCAAAGTCATCCTTGGCTGTATATGGAGCTCAAGGTTAGCCCTGGCAACCTAAGACTGAGGGCCCCCCCACCTCCCCGCCACACACACACACACAAAAATCTGTAAATAGGAGGAGTTTTTCTTGTCAAAACAGAACTTAAAAACAAGGACATTCCCCCTGGGAGGCTTGCTCTTTTCTGGGATGAGACAGGTGTTGGGAGGTAAGGGAGATGCGGGGAGGCGGGGGGGGGGGGGGGGGAACAGGGGAGTGGGGGCAGAATTGGAGGAAATAGAGGGAGGAGCAGCTGTGGTCTGGATGTACTGTATGAGAGAAGAATTAAAAGGAAAAAAAAAAAAAAAAAACCAAGGACATCCTAAAACGAAAGGCTGCCCCATATGTGTGTGTGTGTGTGTGTGTGTGTGTGTGTGTGTGTGTGTATAATGTGTGTGTGATTGTCACACAGGCTTTATTTCTAGCTCTCCTTCTGCTCAGAAAGGCTCCGAAACGCCCATGGCACCACATAAATGTCACGTTCAGCCCAGCAGTTGATGTGCCGCCATCACACACACACCTGTCCACACTTAATTTCCCTGTGCGAGGGGCACTCGTGTCCAGCTGCTTTACCTGCGCTGGAACAGCCAATTTGGCACAGCTGCCAAGTCAAGCACGGAGGGAAACAACAACGAGCACTGCTCAGGCGAGGAGACACAGATGGTGTGCCAAGCACACCCCCAAACCACCCCCTACCCCCCTCATCCCCCAACCCCCAACCCCCCTACCCCCCCCACCCCCCACCCCTGGGGTTTCCAGTCCTTAGAGCCTCCCCATAAACCACCGAACTGACTGCTTTTGTTCTGTCGAACAGTTCATGCTCGGAGCTTACCGAGAGCTGCGCTCACACATAAAATTTTTGTTACTGTCTCTATAAGCAAAGCAGAATGAATGTTTCCTTTCCATCCACACAAAAGCCGGATTCTACAGCAGGCATGATTGCAGGCAGCTGAGGCTGCCTACAAGACAGGCTGCAGTCAGTTAACTGACGAGGACGAGGAAGACGCTTTACTTTTGCAAAGAAGCGCACTCTATCCTAAGATACGGAACTTTTCCAGTTAACATCTATAAAACCAATGTGTAGAGACGGCAGAGAAGCATGTGTCGCCAGGCATGGTGGCGCACGCTGTAGGGCTCAATTTTCTTAACAATTATACTTTATTATGAACTCACTAACAGAGTGTACCTCACTTACAACCTGACTAACCCAAACAATAGGAAAAGGAGATTAAAGAACACAATAATGAAACCTTAAGGATATCAGTTCTGAGGAACGATTCTCCCCAGCGTAGTCAGCAGGCCCTCAGCAAACCCATATAATTCAACCAAGGTTGCTGCCGGAACCTGGAACAGCAACCAAGGCCCAGAGCCTCAGCCGGAGCCCAAAGCCTTGAAGCCTTCCCTGGAGCAGTTCTCTCTAGGAGCGTTCCTCGAAGTGTTGATGAACAGTCAAAACAATCCCAAGTCCTCGCCAAAGCCCCCTGGTTTGGATTAAATTATATATCTCCTCTCAGAGTCTCTACTGGGATGTTTTCAGATGACAGCATCCAAGCTCCCCCATGAAGTGGTTTGACTTCCAAGTGAAAAAACATCCTGCTCTCTCACAAGTCTGTTCCCCATCCCACACTTGGGAATCAACACAAAAACATGTCTATCTCTCCTATAGCACGCCTTTAATCCCAGCTGGGATTAAAGGTGTGGGCCACCACGCCGGCATGCAGTATGATCTTACGGAGGTTCTTCCGTCTCTGGTGACAATAGCTTGTGTCAGGTTGACACAGTTCCAAGGGCTGAGTGCAGCAGGTGCTTTTACTGACAGGCCCGTCTCTTGGCCTGGCCTTGGAGTCTCCACATAGCCAAGGACAGCCTCGAATTCCTTAATCTTCCTGCCTCCAACTCTCAAAAGCTGGGATTTACGGGTTTGCACCGCCACACCCTTCTTCCGAAGCTTGACTTTTTACCAGAATTTGTGGCTTTGGAATTAAATGTCAGTTTCAGCAAGGAGAGAAAGACCATCGGGATGAGTGTTTGTGCCCTGGGCTGCCAGCGATCTGGGCCTCCTTTTCTTCATGGTTTCAGTTGTTTCCTCTCCTCAGAGATACATATCCTGTCGTTGAGAGGTAAGTAGGCCAACTAAGCCTATCTTCATTTCAGCTCTAAAAATGATACTTTCCAAAGGGTCGCAGTGCAAGAATGAGGGTTAAGTAAAATCCACAGTATGCATATTCAACAGATATTTGGTAATGAGGCAGAAAGCATTCTATCTGTGAACCCAGTTGCCCTGGCTCGTAGAGTGCTTTCACAGTTCCCTAGGAGGCAAACCGAGAAGGAGTTGTTTTTTCTTCCTTGTAGAGTTGGCTGTCCAGTGGGGCGAAATGGCTCGCTTGTCCAAGGTCACACAACCTGTTCGTCACTGAGCCGGAACCCAGACTGTCCCAGGAGGAATCCTCTCCCGCTTTTATAGGTCTGACAAAGCACAAACTCACACTGGGCCAAATTCCACAGCCAAATCTAAAGATTAAATATGACACTGTGGGTCATCTGCCAGCAGCCAAACTAGCTTAGCTTCTGAGGCCTGAGAATTAGCGTTAAAATAGCTAATCTCCTCACGCAGGTTAATTTTAATTCACTCTAATTGCATTTGGCCTTTTGAAGGCACATGGGCCAAAGCCTTTTCATTGGTTTTCATTTGGTGTCTCTAGGTGCTATGAGGCGAAGAGATTTTCTGGGGGAAATGGTTGTTCTGCGCCTCAGAAAGTTTCCCTTTTAATGCGTGTTAATTTTCTCCGTGCCACTTGGGAAGGGTCACAGTATGCAAGGTTGCTAGCTCGGCTGCAGCTGTCTGAAAAATGAGCTGTGCTTTAAGATCACATCGTGAAAGCCAAGCCTGGACAGAGTCAGAGCAGGAAACACCCGCAGGTTTGCCCAGCTCTACTCACTCTCCTGTGCGGATATCAGTTCCTCAAGGATGTTAGTGGCTTTTCTCATCGCTCTGGCCAAATAGTGGCTAGGAAGCAACTTAAGGGAGAAAAGGCTGGTTTTGGATGGTGTTCTGAGGAAATATAGTCTGTTTGGGCAGGGAAGACATGTCAGGGAGCATGAAACTAGACCAGGAAGCAGAGAGAAGGGCATGCCATCCCTTGTCTGGCTTTCTCCTGTCCCCTTCTTATTCAGTCAAGGACCCCCAACCCATATACCGATGCCAGTCACAGCCAGTGTGGGTGTCACCCTCAGGTCATCCTTTCTAGAAACATCTTCACAGCTCTACCACTCAAACGTGTGCCTCACTAACATCCTAGGCATTTCTTTTCATCTTAGATTTTTCTTTTTTAATGTTATGTGTATGAATGTTTTGTGTGCATGTGCACCATGTGCATGCCTGTGCCCAAAGCAGTGAGGCAAAGGCGTCAGTTGCCCTGGAGCTGCAGTTCAGGTGGGTCCTGAGAATTGAACCCAGGCTCTTAACCGCTGAACCGTCTCTCCAGCCCCATGTCCTAGGCATTTCTTAATTCCATCAATTTGATACAATTATACAATTCATTGTCATCAATTACCCAGGTCATCTGTTTTTGAAAGTCCACAGAGAGAGAGAGAGAGAGAGAGAGAGAGAGAGAGAGAGAGAGAGAGAGAAGAGAGAGAGGGGGAGGGGAGGGAGGGAGGGATCTGTTCAGCACAATTTCTCCTTCTCTCCATACAAAGGTATGACACATATCTAAACTTTAGTATCAGACACAACAGGACGTGGTTGTTCCCTGCTCCTAGGAAATCAGTAAAAGGTTTCTTTTCTAAACCTTTTTTTGGGATCACACAAATGAGACTTATCCTAAGCACTGCCATTTCGTTTTCAGACTCCATTTTGATCATAAGATGAAATTAAGGTCAAGTTCCCAGGCTCTGGGGGGGAGCTTTGCAGATGGCTAGCCAGTTTCCTCCCTCTTCTTCTTTTGTTCCCCAAAACATAATGATTGTTTCTAACCATGAGAGAACAAATGATTCTGTTTGAAGAAAAATTGTGACTGTAACTTGGCACAGATACTTATGGATTTTGAACTTAAAAACTCTGTGATGTTCTCTCTTGGGGTTGGGGTGGAAGTCTGTTCTGCAGCCCTGATTGGTCAGTAGCGGCCTGAGCACAATAAAGTTTTGTCATCTGCTTAAATACTAAGATGAATATTTGAAGACACAGTCCCCTCCGTAGTCTGTGCTATTGTCCCTGACTTGTCAGTTTTTGCTGCCTAATTAAAATAAACTTGTTTTGCTGGACTCTCGTGCCTGCTTGGGTTGTTTTGGATTTGGGGGCCCTAATACTTTAATTAATCCATGCCCCATCCATCTCACACCACCCAGGCAAGTAACACTCCTGGTCACTCAAGAAAGAATAGAGGAAAGCCTTCAGGGTGGAGATCACTCTGCCTAATATTGAACCTTATCGGTTGGTAGCACTGATCTTCCAGCTTTAGAATTCACTCACATGGAGCTGGAGTGATGGCTCAAAGGTTAAGAGCACTGGCTGATCTTCCTAGAGGTTCTGAGTTCAATTCCCAGCAACCACAGGATGGCTCATAACCATCTATAATGAGATCTGGTGCCCTCTTCTGGCAGGTAGGAAAAAAGAATTCACTTGTTGTATTTTTAGTCTTTGTCCAAATATCAATATACGGGTGGACAAACATATCAGCAAGTTCGGCTGTGTTTGAATGGGGATCTGTCCTTCCTGGGTACAGTTTTTGCTCTGGGATCCACCCCTGGTACCACATAAACTGGGTGTAGTGGTACAAGCCTGTAATCCAGAATTTGGGATGTAGAGGCAAAAGGATCATAAGTTTAAGGTCGTCCTCAGCTACAGGCTGGAATTTGAGGCCAGCCTGAGCTACATGAGACTCTGATGCAAACAAACAAAACCAGAAAGTTTCTTCCTCCTTTCCTTTCAAGTCATGTATCTTTTTCTTCTCTCTCTCTCTCCTTTTAAATTATCATCAAGGGAACACATGAGATTTTGGAGATCGTTGGTGATCTATAGATTGCATCTTTGGGGTATATTTGGGTGGCATCTACAGATAGGAAAAATATACACTGAAGAGCTGGTGACAAAAAAATTTTGGCCCACAGTGCAGTAGTACGAAGCCCACAAGAGATCTGAGGTGCCTTAAGTAAAAGGCAATCGTGCTATCTCATTGCCGTTTCTTTCTTTCTTTCTTTCTTTCTTTCTTTCTTTCTTTCTTTCTTTCTTTTTCTTTCTTTCTTTTTTTGGTTTTTCAAGACAGGGTTTCTCTGTGTAACAGCTCTGGCTGTCCTGGAACTCACTCTGTAGTCCAGGCTGGCTTTGAACTCACGAGATCCGCCTGCCTCTGCCTCCCAAGTGCTGGGATTAAAGGCGTATGCCACCACTGCCCGGCTCATTGCCATTTCAGGATGCTCGGCTTCTCTAAGCTTACAATTGCCTCATGGGAAAACAGGAACACACAAGTCCAGGTTGTGGTGTGCCTTACTGTGGGATCTGACCCAGCTATTTTGAGTTTGAGTCTGTGTTTAAGACTGCCAGTGTTGCCAGGTGTGGTGGCGCACGCCTGTAATCCCAGAACTCGGGGAGGCAGAAGCAGGTGGATCTCTGTGAGTTCGAGGCCATCCTGATCTACAAAGTGAGTCCAAGAGAGCCAAGGCTACACAGAGAAACCTTGACTCGAAAAGCAAACAAACAATTGCTAGTGTTTAAGAGCAGCCAGTACTGGCTCCTGTCACACTCACAAGTGTGTGCAGGCCTCAACACTGGCTCTCAAGATGATGAGGACTTGGCAAGGAAAGTGTTTCACAGATTTCTCAAACAAGGGCCAAAGCAGTGTGGAATGGGAGGGATGGACACATGCTGTCCCTTCGTAGGGAACTGCATCAACAGTGGACGTGTGCTGGTGTGACCTGCCTAGTGTCCTCTGGAAACACTGGCCCCTTTAGGAAGACTTGGCACCAGGCGATGGCTTTGGTGGGACTGTTGGATGAGATGGCTCGCCTGCCATGGGACAGCACAAGACCCATGCTAGGCCATCAGATTTTCTCCTAAAATGAGTGAGATGAATGAAGGGAGTGGGGACATCTGGCCATTGAGTAGAGACCTGAGGTGGGTTGGAACTGAGTGGAGGATGGGACAGAGAAGTTGCACCGCAGCTGTCCAAAGCCCTCCTGACTTCTCAGGTCTGCTGGCCATGGCCCCGCCCACCTAAGTCCACAGAGGTAAAACCGCTATCCTAAGGGCAAGAACCCAGTCAGGAAGGAAAGAACACTGTGCAAGGAGTTCACATCGTCAGGATGAGAGACAGCAGAATTGCATCTGTCAGGGACTAGATGGAGAAGGAGGGGCGTGTCCATGGAAACAGAGTTTTACAAGACAGTTCTGTGGCATGCCGATGACACAACGATAGTATAAGTGTCCCTAAGGCCAGTGAGCTGAACACTTACGAACGGCTAAGATGGGAGGTGGAGACATGGTTTGGCAGTTAAGAGTGCTGGCTGCTCTCCCGTGACATCTGAGTTTGAGCCCCAGCACCTCCATGCTGCTACAGCCATATGTAACTCCAGTTCTAGAGAATTCCACACCCTGTTCTTGTCTCTCCAGGCTTCAGGCATAAAAGTGGTGCACAGACATGCATGGAGGTAAAACATGTACCCGAATAAATAAAAACAGCTAAAATGGTAAATTTTGCTATGTGTCAAACTAAAAAGCTACCATTTTTTTAAAATTACATTAATTAGCTTATTTGTGTGACACAGCATGCGTGTGAGAAGAGGTCGGAGGACAATTTTCAAGAGTCCGTTCCCTCCTGCCACCATGTGGGTCCCAGGGATTGAACCCAGGCCCTCAGGCTTGGCTGAAGGTGCCTTTACCCGATGAACCATCTCACTAGCCCTGTCCTATAAATAAAGGGAAAAGTGGGATGACTGGGTGTGGTAGCACAAACCTGTAATCCCAGTACTCAGGGAGTGGAGGGAAAAGGATTGCAAAATCAAGACCAGTCTAAATTTTTTTTTTTAAGGGGTTATGCCATGAGTCCTGGAGGACATGCCCAGCCTCAGGGTTGCTCTGTTAAATAGGCCTTCCCATGGAGACTTGCTTACCTGGCAGTCAAAATTCAAGAAACAGCTCCAGCCGGGCACAGTGGCACAGGCCTGTAATCCCAGCACTTGGGAGGTAGAGGCAGGAGGATTGCTGTGAGTTCGAGGCCAGCCTGGTCTACAAAGTGAGTCCAGGACAGGCAGGGCTGTCTTAAACCTCTCCTCCACCCCACCCCACCCACCCCCCAAAAAAAAAAAAAGAAAAAAAAAAGAAACAGGTCCAATTATTTTAGGAAAAAAATGTATTTTCAATTATTATTCAGTCAACTGACTCAACTCAAAAAGACACCAAGAGGGAGCAGTGGCAGACCGCATGGTCTTACTGGTTATGCCCCTGCAGCAGTGACTCCCTGAGGGTTACCAGATTATTATTAACAAAATCTTAAAGCATTTTTGTTGCAACTGTGCAAAAAAAAAAAAAATGTATTAACTGCTAAAAAAAATGTTTTCTTTTCAAGTATTCTGTTCTCTTACAATTAAACTAGTTAAGCTCTGTCAATATTGGTGATGTGGGACATATCTGGTCTTTCTTCTTCTAGAGAGACAGACACTCTCAGCATTATGAGTCTGAGGCCCTGGGATCTCAAAGAGTCCCAATTTTCACAGAGATGATACCCGTATGGTGGGGAGGAGACAGATCATAAAGTGCACACTAAGAAAGGAAGCTGCCATTCCATGAGCTTGTTTGCCCTACCCCACCCCCATCTCCACCCTCCTCCCCCTCTCTCATCTCCCCTCCCCCCACCCCCCCATTTCCCTAGCAGAAGCTCTTGATGCCTGAGGACTCCCAGCAAAGACAGGAGCCCATCTCTAACGCTAAGGTGATGCTAAATGCTGAACAATCCTGGTTCTTTTTCTGACTGAGAGAGGTTTGAAAGCCACAGCAAGCAGGATTCCAAAGACACTTAGCTTTGCTTCTAGAAATAGCCCCTGCAATAGCAGAGAGAGAGAGAGAGAGGACAGATGGCTGGCGGAAACACCTAAGAGACAAGACTAGATGACCGGGTGGCAGTGGGGCATCCTATCCTCCTCTTCCTGCCAGGGCATTCCACCAGCCGGGCTGCCAAGGGCGCTGCTTACAGATGGCCAGGACTGGCAGCGGAGTCAAAAGGCGAGCAGGGCGTCTGGTGTGACGACTTAATTCAGAGCGTATTCACCGCAGAGGCATGGGGACCTGAGCTGAGATCGCAAGAACTGACGTAAACCCAGGCACGTGCGTGACATTCTCAAAGAATCAATACAAACATTATGTATTGTGTTAAAAAGCCAGGCATGGTAGCTTATGCCTGTAACCATAGAAGTGGAAAGATGGACCAATGGGCTACAAGGATCCCTGGGCTTTCTGGCTACCTCATCCAGCTGAAGTCATCGGGCTCCAGGTTCAGTGAGAGACCCTGTCTCAAAAAAAAAAAAAAAGTGGAGATAAACCAAGGTAGACATCAATGTCAGTCTGTGGCCACACACATGCATAGACATGTGCATATGCACCTGTACACACATGGTAGATAGGTAGGTAGGTAGATAGATAGCAATAACATTTTTTAAAAGAAAAAATAGATTTGCTGTGAGCTCACCAAGAAAAAAAAATTCCGTTCCCAATTTTATTTCACTCCTGTATTTATAAACCTTTAAGCCAGAGCTGACTTTCAGTTGGTCAAGCCAGAGAAGTGTCCCTGTCCGAGACCCAGAAGCATCTACCATCTCTCAGCGAACCACGTTCCCTACAAATGTGCACTGCGTACTGGGTGGCCTGGGAGAACTGGTTTTAATTATTTTGCTGTGTCTATCTCTTCCCAGATTTTTTTTTTTTTTTTTTTTTTTTTTTTACGTATATGCTGGGTGCAGTGATGTGGGGAGCAAGTGAAGGGGACTGAGCTTGGGGTGGGTGGGGGTGAGGCCTTACATATGTGCCACCGGTGAGCTATATTTCCAGTCTTCAGGGAGAATTCTCCCCTTCTGGGTCATTGAAACCTGAAACCATGGCTGTGTAGTTCCAGTCACCCCAGGAAGCAGATTGGAAAGTGCCAGGGTTTGTCTTGGCTAGGAGAGGGGTTCTCAGAAACATGTTCTTTTTTTTTTTTTTTTTTTTTGGTTTTTCGAGGACAGGGTTTCTCTGTGTAGCCTTGGCCATCCTGGACTCACTTTGTAGACCAGGCTGGCCTCGAACTCACAGCGATCCGCCTGCCTCTGCCTCTCGAGTGCTGGGATTAAAGGCGTGCGCCACCACGCCCAGCAAGAACAAGTTCTTAAGCAAACCTGAGTTATCGCTAGAGGCGATTGTGACTAAGGCCTAGGGTTCTGGGAAAGACACTTCCTGCCCTCACCCCCACCGCCCTTCCTCTCCCCCGCCCCCCCCCCATACCGCCTCCTCTCCTCCCCGTTAACCTCTCCCCTCCCTTAACCACCACCACCACCCCACCACCCCGCCTCAGCCATTCTCCTTCCTCCTCTCAGATTCCCTGAAAAACAGCTTCTTTGGACATAATATTAAGTGATTCAAGTGTCAAGTGCCACTGAGCACAGGGTAGTAGTTGCTTCTTGGCTCAGAAAGCACCGGACCCAGACTGGACCGGATCCCGTGGATTAATGGCCGGTAACGTAGCCTTTTGTTTCCCCCTCAGTCCTCCCTGTTCCTCCTTCTCACCCCCTCTCTCCCTTCCCTTTACAGGGAAATAGGAATAAGCTCCACTCTGCTCAGAAACTTGGGAAATCAGAGAAATGTCACAATTTGAAATATCAGCCCTCATCATGAGACTTTGAAGCGCAGCCCTAGCTGATGTTTCCCTGTGATGCATGGATGGCTTGAGGCTCTGGAGCGAAGCAACCTGAACTCTCTCCCTCGTCCATTAGGAAGGTGGTGATGGATCTTTCCTATTGTTTTCTAGCATGGCAGACTGCAAGGAGGTGGGGAGGGCAGCCACTTGCCTCTCCACCTTTTTGTTTGTTTGTTTTTGTTTTTCGAGACAGGGTTTCTCTGTGTAGCCCTGGCTGCCCTGGACTCACTTTGTAGACATCTCTGGCCTTGAACTCACAGAGATCTGCCTGCCTCTGCCTTTCAAGTGCTGGCATTAAAGGTGTGTGCCATCTCCACCCATGGAGGTGACTGGTACCTTTAATTCCAGCACCCACCCCAACCCCTTTAGGACCACCTGTACAGAAGTACGTCTTATACTGTATCTGTCTGCTCATCAAAGCTTCCTGGACAGTGTGTGTGGACCTCTACATTACCTTCCCTCTTTCAGGACTCAGGGTTCTAAGTATGAACTTAGGTATTGGTGCTGAGGAGGTGGCTCAGAGGTTAAAAACACTGGCTACTCTTTCAGAGGACCGGGTTCAGTTTCAAGCACTCAAACCTTGTGGCTCACAACCATCTATAACTCTAGTTCCAGGGGATCTGATGCCCTCCTCTGGACTCCGAGGGCAACAGTCACAAGCACGGTACACAGAAATACATGCAGACAAAATATTCATACACATAAATAAATAAAATAGTTTATCCCATTTGTTACATAATAACAAGTTTCCTATAAGATTCTTAGCCTGTGGTGTATAGGCCACTTCTGTATGTGACAGGATACAGAATTCAGCCATGTATGTTTTCCTGGGCAGCAAGTTCATGCTTTTCATTAACTTTATTTTCTTCTTCTTCTTCTTCTTCTTCTTCTTCTTCTTCTTCTTCTTCTTCTTCTTCTTCTTCTTTTTCTTTTTCTTCTTCTTTTCCGGTTTTTGAGACAGGGTTTCTCTGTAGCCTTGGATGTCCTGGACTCACTCTGTAGACCAGGCTAGCCTCGAACTCACAGCGATCCACCTGCCTTTGCCTCCCGAGTGCTGGGATTAAAGGCGTGTGCCACCACGCCCGGCTTATCACCTCTTTTTTACACAGAAAAACCTAATTGATAGTTTGAGGTCATTTAATATTTTACTAAGCCAAGTCTGTAATACTTTAACCAAGGAATTTTCAAGTTATGCTCTGGAGCCCAAGGATTTAGAAAGACAGCCCTCATGAAAGGAAGTAGGAGATGTCCTTTTAATGGGATTACATGTTTATAGTTCTTAGGTGAAATTTTATTCACATTGAATGGTTCGTACTTCAGAGCAATTAGAGTGCTGGGGTCTTCTTGAGACAGGGGCACGTGTGACCCAGGCTGACCATGGGTTCACTTCTGACCCTCCTATTGCCACCTCCCAAAGGGTGGGATTACAGGCATGTACCACCATGCCCACATCTTAATTATAGTTTACATTTTTATTTGTGTATATGTGGGGGTGGGGCAGGAGTGAACACCTGCTATGACCTCCATGTGGAGGTAGAGGACAACTTGAGGAAGTGCGTTCTCTTGGGGATTAAGTTTGGTTGTCAGCCTTGGCAGCAAGAGCCGAGCTCCATGCTTGGTTTTATGTGGTGCTGGAGAGCAAGGCCAGCTTCGAGTGTCCTGGGCAAGCATGCCGCTGTCAACTGAGCTATATCTTGTCCCAGAATACCAGAGTCTTTACTTGAATGCTGGGCACTGAAGGAGACCCACAGGGTTAAGGATGCCTTATGGCTTTCCTCTGAGTGCTCCCAATGACCAGTTGTTTCCTCTCCCCCAACATACAAGACCCCCTTCCCCCACAGCAGGCACCAGTCTCAGCAGCTACCAAGCAACAGGCCTCAAGCTAGCTGGTCCCAGCCAGCTGTCCTCTACCATGTGAGGTTGCCTAGCAACATGGTGCCGGGAGTACTGGGGATCCCAGGTTAAAGAGTCTGGGAGAATCTTGTCCTTTGGTTGCTGCTGCTCAGAATTGCTCTTTTCTACTCTAGGTTTCGGCTTCTCCTTTTACCCAAACGACACCACTCCCACTTACCCCAGGGACACATTAAACAAAGCAAGTATTGGGATCCTCCATGTCCTGGGCCAGGCTGGATACTGTCCCCGCTGTCCCATCTGTCTGCAGTAGCATGGACTGTCTGTCTGTTTTGAGCATAGCATTGGCCCCTAGGAGACACTGAGCAGCAGTCTTGTAAGGATGAACCAACTGGACTGATAAGGTGCTGACCAGTGAGCCCTGGTGCTGGGCACTTGGCTGGCATCCCACGCATCTTTAGTCCCCTAGCTCTTCTGAAGTCTTGCTAATTTAATGCCTGCTGTCTGACTTTCCAGTTGACAGTGACAGTCTCCTCCCCTGGGTCTCACTGAATTATTGCTCCCTCAAATCCACAGTGATTTGCCCCCATAGAACTTACTATCATCCGACACACCCCATAACCTACCATATTTTTCCAGACTATAAGATGCAGTAAAACAAGAAAAACAGTAAAAACAGCAATCGGATCATAAGGTGCACTGTAGCATCCCCCGCCCCCCCCCCCACTTTTGGGGGAAAAGTGTGTCTTTTTTTTTTTAAGATTTATTTCTTATGTATACAGTATTCTGCCTGCATGTACACCTGCACACAAGAAGAGGGCACCAGACCTCATTACAGATGGTTGTGAGCCACCATGTGGTTGCTGGGAATTGAACTCAGGACCTCTGGAAGAGTAGCCAGTGCTCTTAACCTCCGAGCCATCTCTCCAGCCCGGGAAAGTGCGTCTTATGGTCTGAAAAATAAAGTAGTTGTTTGTTGCATCGTCCCCATGACAGATCACCTGTGAGCTCCACTGGACTTGGCCATTTAGTGAGTTCACAGATATAACAGGAATGCCCAGAATCGTGCCAGAGACAGCAGCTAGCCACAAGGAATCGCTGAATGGATGAACAATGGAGAATCTCTGGAGCTGTGTAAGGGTCCGGGCCCTGTTCTCGTCCTACCACTCCATGCTGCGGGGTTGTGGGTCCGCCAGATCTCCCTAGTCTATGAATTGGATATGTCACGCTGTGCTGAGAGAACGAAACAGCCCCACCTCACACCTCAAAATGTGGGTGGCCACAACCATCTCTTAGGGTGACTGTGAGTCTGTTCAGGGAAAGTTCTTGGAAGTTAAAATGTAAAAGGTAGGTGAAAGAGGGACGAGGCTCATGGGTTGTAGAACTTTGGTTCAACCTTCCAGTCTTAAAAAAAAAAAAAAAACCTGCGTCTTGGTAGGACCTGCCTGAGGGGTTTCCCAGCAAGCACTCAGGCTTTCGGTGTCCCTGACCCTGACACCGCCAGGGACGGCCTCCGCTGCCTCACTGTATCTTCCTGCCGTGACTCACCCTCTTCTCCAATCTCAGTCCCCTCATACATATGGAGTAACGTCTGTCCTTCCCTTCATTTTCTCACCTCAGAAGCTCCCCAAAGCTAATCTCTCAGAGACAAAGGCTGGCTGCTGACATTTCTGACACTCCGTAACTGTGGCCAGGCAGGCTGTCAGGTGCAAAGGGCTTTTTAGTGTCAGCCATAAATGCCCATGGGATTGAAAAGGCTTTGTCACCAGGAAACTCAACGTTTCCTGATAGGTGAGAGGACGGCACACATCTGGGTCTAGGAGGTGGCACTCTGCGAAACTGTATTTCAAAGAGCAATGTGTTCCATTAGATTGCTTTCACCAAACACAGGAAACCAGGCCGATGAGGGCCTTGCCTGTGCAGACCTGTGCAGGGACACGGCCTGTCTGGATGTCAGCTGTCTGAGATAGAGAGCTTCAACATGGAGGCCACATGTCGACAGCTACAAGTCAACAGGGCTTCAACTCCGCCACAGTTAGAGCAAATACCTCCCCTCCACAACCCCAGCGTCTCCTAGAAGACTGACACTCATACTTGGGTCACTAGGTCCCTGGGCACACTCACATGCGCTTTCAAGAGTCCTCGAAACTCTTTTAAAAGTTAATTTAATTTTATTTTATTAGTTAATTTTATTTTTAAAATCAATTATAGGATCTCAGGGCTCAGTAGCCTGGCAGATTGTTTGCATAGAATGAAGGGCCCAGATCCAATCACTAGCTGTCATAGTAGAAGCCTATAATCCTAGCATTGGAGAGATAAAGACAGAAAGATCAAAAGTCCAGAGTTATCCTGTGTTACACAGTGAGCTTGAGGGCAGCCTGGGCTGCCCTCAAGCCCCTGTCTAGGTGTGCTGGTACCTGGTACATACCTTTAATCCCAGCATTCAGGGAGGCAGAGCAGGCAGATCTATGAGTTCCAGACCAGGCAGGACTATGCAGTGAAACCTTGTTTCATAAACAAGCAACAAAGCCCCAAATAAAACAGCAATAAAAACAAAAAACAACCACAAACAAACAAACAATTGCAAGTTCTCAAAACTGAAAAGAAAAATAGACATTCTGGGTGCTCCCCAGAACTCCACCAATCAACCTGTTGTCCCCCAAAGTGGATGAAGTGATGGTTGTATCTTTACCTCTAAGATTGGCTGTTGACCTCAGGGTCAAGTGGCGTTATGCGTTCTATGGCTTTGAGCAAATGTGTGATGCTTTGTGGCCATTATTCATATGATGGTACATCATACGGAGTGTCACTGTCCTGATT
Organism: Acomys russatus; assembly: GCF_903995435.1. Lineage (NCBI taxonomy): Eukaryota > Metazoa > Chordata > Mammalia > Rodentia > Muridae > Acomys > Acomys russatus. The sequence continues at coordinate 11,331,251 of NC_067159.1, forward strand.
CTGCCCATCCCTTCCTCCTAACTCCTGCAAACCAACAGCCCTTCCCTGTCTTCATACCTTTGTCTGTTCTGGCCACAGAGAGAGAGAGAGAGAGCCGCAGGGCACACACAGCCTTCCACCCTATTGTAACACACTCATGTTCCCTCCGCGTCTTTTTATATCTGGATAGATCACCTTGGGGAAACTTAATATTCTGTTGTCATTTGGTGTTCCTCTGAGGATCTAATTTGGGTTCAATCCCCAGCACCGTATACACCAGACATGGTGACACACACTTGTCTTCTGAGCACTTGGGCGGTGGAGGCAGGAGGATCACAAGGTCAAAGTCATCCTAGGCTACCTACGTAGTGAGTTTGAGGCCAGCCTGGGCTACATGAAACCCTATCTCAAAATTATTTTTCATATGAATGTTCAATAAATTCATTTATACTAATTGTTAACAATATTTAATGACTTCCTGGGAGAGGGGATGCTTTAACAGGACTTTCAGAGCTGGGGAAATGAGGCAGCGTTTTTCTACCTTGGGCAGCAGCTGACCCTGAGCTGACTCAGTTCCTCAGATGACTCTGGCTCATGGGGCGTTCCAACTGTGTTTGTAAAAGAAGTTCAGGGTAAGAATCTAAGGCTCTCATTCTCTGCCACTGCCAAGTGTTGTCAACTGAGACCTGGCCCAGCCAGGGATCTCTGTGGGAGATTGTCTTAAGAATGGTGGCACCTGCCTTTAATCCTGGCACTCGGGAGGCAGAAGCAGGCCAATCTCTGTGAGTTCGAGCCCAGCTGATCTACAAGGTGAGTCCAGGACAGCCAAGGCTACACAGAGAAACCCAGTCTCAAAAAACAAAACAAAAAAAACAAAAACAAAACCAAAAAAACCAAGTTGATTCATGGCTGGGCATAGTGGCGCATGCCTTTAATTCCAGCACTCAGGAGGCAGAGGCAGGAGGATGGCTGTGAGTTTGAGGCCAGCCTGGTCTACAAAGCAAGTCTAGGACATTTAAGGCTACACAGAGAAACCCTGTCTGAAAAAAAAGAGTTGATTGATATGGGAAGGCAGCCTACAAATGGGCAGTAGCATCCCTGGATCTAGGTCCTAGACGGCATAAGAGTAGAGGAAGGCAGCTGGGTGGTCAGTGTGTATAAGTTCATTTCTCTCTGCTCAGCTGCGGAAGTGATGTAGCGGGCTAGCTGTTTCCAGTTCCTGCCTTCTTGACTTCCTGGAAATGATGGCCTACGATCTGGTGCTGTGACTCCAAAGAAACACTTTCTTCCCTAAGTTGCTTCTTTTCAAGGTACTTTATCACAACAATAGAAAAGAAGCTAGAACGATTTTTTACCATCAGTGTGATGCAAAGGGAGACAGACACCCGGCCTTGGTTTAAGCAGGTTCAGCTACTGATAGGGCCGAGATCCAGGAAGAAAGCTACGCAGGCCGGCTGGCTTAGAAAAGAGCCCTGTCCGCTTGACGAAGTTTCTGCACCCAGCAAGCCCATCAGTGTCCAGCCAACCCAGGGACTCTACTCTTCCTGTGTCCCAGCCAGTGTGACCTTAATTCTGGAAACATCTAAGAAACAACTCAGGTCCACACACTGGCAAAGGAGAAAAGGATGGGCATAATTCATGTTACCTTTGGACTTCTGACTCTCTTCCTATATGGGAATATCCCCTGCTTTAAAAAAATTTTTTAAAATCAAATGTTTATCATTTATTCCCCCTTGAGAGGCTTGGTTTCTCAGTAGTCTTTGGGGGAAAGCATCAGAGGAGAACATGCCACCCCCACACCCCACTTACTCCTTCACTCCTCACATTCCAGCAGCTCACCTCGGGCCCCTTTCCCCGTCTTTCCTGATTCTGGCCCAGATACTGTGAGAGGATGCACAGCCTGTCCTCCATAACAGCCCAGCAGGATAGACAGCTGCCACATTGGGTTGCTGCTTCTCTGGCGGGCTCCTGGTTAGTAGCACCATTGACTCCTGTTCCTGATCCACAACTTCTGAACATCTGTGCTTGGCCTGCAGCAGACGCTCCACAGATACTTTGAAACATGGCGTGTGCGTTGGGAACTGGATGAGGCTTTTAATCCACTCGGACCCAGTGTAGACATCCCTGGTACACCATGACTGCGTCTAAGTCGGTGGTTCTCAACGTGTGGGTCGCGACCCCTTATATTAGCGAGCCACATTACAATTCGGAACAGGAGCGAAATTACAGTTATGAACTAAGCAACGAAAATAGTTTTATGGCTGGGGGTCACCACACCATGAGAAACTGTATGTTCAAGGGTCGCAGCATTAGGAAGGCTGAGAACCACTGATCTAAGAGAGTAAAAATATTTAGAGGGTTGGCTGGGGGGTGTAGTTGAGAAACAGGGCACCTGCTTAGCATATGGCAGGCTCCAAACAACTAGGAGCTCTATGGCCTGAGATACAGCAGGTGGGCTGGAGAGAGCTCAGCTGGCAGTGTCTGCCTTGCAAGCGTGAAGCCCTGAGTTAGACTCACCTCGTTGCATGCTGAGTGTGGCAGCCTAAGCTTATCACCCCAACCCTGGGGAGACAAAGACAGGTGGACCCCTGGGGCTTGCTGGCCAGCCAGCCTAACCAGCGGGGGTGGTGTGGGGTGGGGGTGCAGGTGTGTGTGTGTGTGTGTGTGTGTGTGTGTGTGTGTGCGCGCGCGCAAGTTCCAGGTCAGTAGAGACACTGTCTCAAAACCAACAGTAAATAATAACAAACGAACAGTACCATAGGTACTGCCTGAGTGAAAGAACAGCATCACCACTCCCTAACACCATCAGCATCACCACCCCCCAACACAAACAGCATCACCACCCCCCAACACGAACAGCATCACCACCCCCCAACACAAACAGCATCACCACCCCAGCACCTTTGTTTACCTCAGTGCACCCCACGAATGCTGATGTGATATACCCCACCATGCCTGCGGTAGTCTGCCGAAGCTGTTGTAACACCACGCTAAGCTGAGTGGCTTTAAACTTCAAGCTTTTGCTATGTCACAGTTCAAGAGACCGAAGTCTGAGATGAAGGACTCCACAGGGGACACTCCTGAGGCTGACAGAATATGTCCTATGCTCCTGTCCTAGCTCGTGGGGACCGACAGCATCTTGAGGTGTTCTTCAATCTGTTACAGCATTGGTTTTTTTGTTTTTTCCGAGTCAGTGTCCAGCTTTGAAACCAGGCTGACCTACAATGGATAATCCTCCTGACTCAGCTTCCTGAATGCTGGGACTACAGATAGGTGCTACCATGCCTTGCAGACTCCTGTCTTGACACAGCATTGTCACTGTATGTGTACCCCTAAGTCCAAATTTCCCCAGCCCTTCTTTTTTTTTTTTTGTTTTTTTTAAGATTTTTATTATTTATTTATTATCGTATTTACAGTGCTCTGCCTGCATGTACACCTGCAGGCCAGAAGAGGGCATCAGATCACATTATATAGATGGTTTTGAGCCACCATGTGGTTGCTGGGAATTGAACTTAGGACCTCTGGAGGAGCAGTCAGTGCCCTTAACCTCTGAGCCATCTCTCCAGCCCTCCCCAGCCCTTCTTAAGAGCATCTGTCAATAGGTCTTGCCCAAATGATCTCATCTGGACTTCACCTACAAAGACCCTGTTTCTAAATCAGGCCACACTGGGGTACACTACAGATACTTTACCATTCATAGAAACAGTTGGGTGACCCATAGAAACATGGGTGACCTCATAACGATGCCCACACATCAAGTTTTCTATCTATACCAAGAAAATCATGGCTCTTGGCCCTAGACTGTGAAATTTAAAATGGCTTCTTAGAGAAAAATTAAAAATGTAAAGATCAAAGCTGATCCAAGAACAGTGGCCCATATGCCTGTAAGCCCAGCATTCAGACAGAGGCAAGGGGACCTGGAATGTTGCCTGCCTAGAGTTGACAGTGGGCATGAAGTTAAAGTGACATGGTCCTATTTTTCTTTTGAGTATCCCATGCAATTGCGGGATTTCCAGGAACTTCCACTCCTTCTCCAACCATTATGTGTGTGGGTGTTCAAAAACAAAACAAAACTGTAAAACTGTATTGATTATATGTGTGTGAGACAGGGTTCCAGGTATTCCAAGCTGATGTCGTACTCACCACTTTTTTTTTTTTTTTTAAGATTTATTTATTATGTAATCAGCATTCTGCCTGCAGGCCAGAAGAGATGGTTGTGAGCCACCATGTGGTTGCTGGGAATTGAACTCATGACCTTTGGAAGAGCAGTCAGTGCTCTTAACCTCTGAGCCATCTCTCCAGCCCTACTCACCACTTCTAATCTTCTGCCTCCACCTCCCAAGTGCGTGAGCCAAGACACAAGACACAGTTTATACAAGGCTGGGATCGAACCCAGGGCTTTGTGGCAAGCACTTTACCGATTACAGTACACACCCAGCCCTCCACTGTCATTTGCATGCTGGAAATACACTACTCTTTATCTTCATTTGTTTTGAAACAAGATCTTAATTTACAGCCTAGGCTTTACGCTCCACTGTATATTTTTTTCAGAGCTGGCATGAATCCAGCCAGTACCTCATAAACTCAGCAATTCTGCCCGTGGGCTACATACCCTCCCAGGCTCCACGCAGCACCATTTTTTGAAATGAAGGGAAGGGAGACAAAAGTGCCCAGAGACAGTTCCTTAAATCAAACTTCCTTCAGGCTTCCTCTGCTGTAAATGATGAGACCTCTCGGGGAGGCGGCCTGGAGGAGAGTACCCCAGTCAGCTGCGGGCTTTCAACCACAGAGAAGAACACTGGCTGGCCTGGCCTCTTAGGGTAGGACAGTGAGGGTGTGGAGCTAGAGAGATGGGATGACCCAGGTTAGATTCCCAGTACCCTATATGGTGGCTCGTAACCTTCTGTAACTCCAGTTCCAAGGGCTCTGAACCTCTCTTCTGGTCTCCCTGGGCACTGCATGCACGTGATGCACAAACATACAAGCGGACAGAAAAAAAAAACCGTGCACATAAAATAAAAGCTTTATAGGGGCAGAGGGTGGGGCGGGCAGCGAAGGTGCTTTTAGAGATGCAGAGGCAGGCCTTCAGGCTGTGGTGATGGAGGGAGGACCGGCTGGTCTCTATGGAGATCAGCGGTATGATGAGAGCAGCAGGTGCTGAGCAGGCTGGGCAGTGATCCTGTCTTATCAGTGAGCCAACCGGCGGGCCGTACGTGCCAGCTGTTCACTGGGCAGATGTTTGCTTTGTGTCACACAGAGAGGCTGGGCTCTGGGAGCCTTGGCAAGAACTTTTGTTTCTTCTAGGAACCCAGGAGGATGTCATGTGCCAGGAAAGGCCTCTACCACTGAGCTGTAGCCCCCGACCCAGGAACAACATGGCTTCATTTTATGGTTGCTGTTTTGTTTTTCCTCTTTCTTCGTTTCTTGTTTTTTTTGTATGTATTAAAAAAAAAACAAAACAAAACAAAAAAAACAGGCTCAGAGCTGGGTGTGGTGGCGCACACCTATAATCCCAGCACTCGGGAGGCGGAGGCAAGCGGGTCTCTGTGAGTTCGAGGCCAGCCTGGTCTACCAAGTGACTCTAAGACAGCCAAGGCTACACAGAGAAATCCTGTCTCAAAAACAAAAAACAAATAAACCAACAGGCTCTCCCTTTTACTGCAGTGCAGCCAAGGATAACCTTGAACTCCTGACCTTTCCCAGCCTCAGAAGAGCTGAAATTACAGGTATGCACCACCATGCCTTGGCTACAGCCTGAGTTTTTAAGGAAGCCACTTTTCTTCTTGGGAGTTTTGGTAGTGGAAGACAGTAGCATCCAGACTGCAGGCAATGCAGAGCTGCCAGAGCCCTAAAGTCTGGAAAGACTGGTTCAAGATCCAGAGCCAGGCCTCTGCACTGCCAGGAAAAACCTGAAAGCACCCGAGGCTAAGGCAAGAGGAGGGAGCCCTGCCTCTGCTCCACCCTCAGTCTTCCTTGGCAAACTGTACTATGATCCACCATGCAAAGGAGAGGTTCCTCTGGTAGAAGCAGTTTTGTAGAAAGGAACAAAGCATGGAGAGAGAGAGAGAGAGAGAGAGAGAGAGAGAGTGTGTAGGCCATAGATAAATGTTGGGTGCTTTCTGTATAACTGCCCACCTTGGTTTTTTGAAGACAGAGTTGTCAATGAGCCTGAGACCCTGCTGAATCTGACAGCCTGCCCAGCAAGCCCCCAGGGATCATCTGTCTTTTCCTCTCCAGCTCTGGAACTACAGGTACACACTGCTGGGCACCCCTCTTTTACTTGGGTGTTACTCTTGCCTGCCATCTCTCCAGCTCTTTTTAAGATTTTTTTTTTTTTTTTTTTTTTCTTTTTGAAAACAGGAACAAGATAACTCTGGTTGGTAGCCTGGAACGCACTAGTTAGACCAAGCTGGTTTTGAACTTGCAGCTGCATTCCTGCCCCTGCCTCCTGCATGCTGGGATTACAAGTGTAGATCACCACCCTCACTCAAACAGGAACCTGACATAAAAAATCCTCCACCCATGCCTTTCTCCAAGGTTCTCACTCTTTGTGGCTTCTGCTACCAGGTGACATTTTCTTTTATACAGTTGCTAAAATCAGTGAGAGCCCACCGTTGCTGCCCCCATGTCCCTCTTCCTCCACCAGACAGCCCGGCCATTCTCACCTGAACCCCCTCAGGGCTGCACATCACCCAGGACCAGTGTGCACACTACCACCTCACACTCTGCCAGAGCAGAAGTGGCGTAGGTCCAAGAACGAGATCCGGCAGAAGAAATTAAGGCGGGATGCCAAATACCCGTCATTTTCAGGACGCTTCAGAGGGCTGCTCTGTTTAGCAGTCCCAGGAGGCTAACAGGGCAGAGACTGCCACTCCTTTATTTTATAACCACCCAGAAACAAGCCGCCAAGGTTCTCCTGCTGCTCTGCTCTCTGCCAGCTTTCAGAATGGTTAATAGAGAGTAATTAAGCCCCTTCTATTAAATTCGAGGCAAAAGAAATTATAGTGGTTTTTTTTTTAACGCTCCATTTCTAAAACTTCCAAAGTTCCATAAAGAAGAGAATTGTATGCTTGAATTCTCATTGGAAGGAGGAAGTTTCTGCCTCACAAATAGCTGGCTTTATTAAGTCAGTAATCTCGTTGTAAAACACTGCTATGCTAATTCCATTGTTAAGTCACAGATATGCTAATGCTATTGTCAAAACACTCACATGCTCCACTTTCTCTCCATGCTGCCACTTCAGAACTTAGCGAATTTTACTGGGCATCCGTGGTGCATGTGTGAATGCATGTGTGGGTATACGTGTGTGTGCCCATGAACATCTGTGTTAGTGTATATGTGTGTGTGTGCGTGCATGTGTACATGACTGCATGCGAGCATGTGAGTGCGAGTGTGGTGTGTGTGTGTGTCTGTGTGTGTGTGTGTGTGTGTGTGTGCGCGCGCGCGCGCGCGCGCGTGAGGAGGAAGTTGGGCATTCTCTATCCCTCTCAGCTTTGTTTCTTTGCGACAGGGTCTCTCACTGAACCTAGAGCTAGGCTCGCCATCAGCAAGCCCCAGTGATTCTCCTGCCTCTGCCCCTGTCAGCACTGAGTTCACAGGTGTGCATGATCATGTCAGACTTTTAAAATATATATATATATATATTAATTTTATGGATATAAGTGTTTCGCCTGCATGTATGTATGTGAAGTGTATGTGTGCCTGGTGCCTGCAAAGGCCAGAAGATGACGTCCCCTGGGATTAGAGTTACAGATGACTGTAAGCTTCTATGAGGTGCTAGGAACCCAACCCAGGCCCTTTGCAAGTACATCTCTCCAAGAGTTCCTACGCCAGGCGTTTTACCTGGGTGCACAGATTTTTTAACACAGGTCCTTACGTTTGAGCAGCAGGCACTCTTACCCACTGAGTCATCCTTCCATTTGAGTCCTGAATGGTCCTTTGCAAATATTTTATTTATATGAGTTTTATCTGTATGTACAGACACCACATGTGTATTTGGTGCCTATTGAGATCAGAACAGGGCATCAGATTCACTGGGACTCGGACTCTGGAGCTGTGGGTGGTTGTGAGCCACCAGGTGGGTACAAGGAACCAAGCTTGGGTCCTCTCCACAAGAGCAACAAATACCCCAGTAGAGGAGGGGGTGCTGCAGAGACTGACCCGCCAACCAAGGACCATGGGTGGTGAGGACCTAGACCCTCTGCTCAGATGTAGTAGATAGACAGCACAGTCTCCTTGTGGGTCCCATAATATGGGGAGCAGGGACTACTTCTGACATGGATTCTGGCCCCTCCATGTTGATCACTTCCCCCTGGCGGGGCAGCCTTGCCAGGCTCCAGAGGAAGAAGCTACAGGAAGTCCAGGCTGAGGTCAGGTGTTAGAGGAAGAGGGCTCCCTTTTCTGAGGACTAGGGGAGGGAGGGAGAGGGTGTGAGGGAGGGAGGCTACAACTGGGATATAAAGTGAACAAATTAAAAATTAAAAAAAAAATTTAAAAAGCAACAAATGCTACTAACTAATGAGCCACCTCTCCAGCTCCCTAATCCTTGTGACGTCTGTGATGTTCTCTTTAACACTCCAGCATACAGAAACATTTTCTCTGTTTATTTGTATTAATTTTTTCTTTTTATTTATTTTTATTTTTTAAATTAATTTATTCAGATTACATCTCAATTGTTTTCCCCTCACTTGTATCCACCCGTTCCTCCCTCCCTCCCACTTTCACCCTATTCCCCTCCCCTAGGGAACCTCCTCCCCCACTATATGGTCATAGGCTATCTATCAAGTCTCATCTTGGTAGCTTGCTTATCTTTTCTCTGAGTGCCACCTGGCCTCGCCATCACGGGGAAGTGTATTAATTTTTTTCTTACAGGCAGTATTCTTCCCTTGTTTGCCCTGCCCTTACTCAAGAGTTTTCACTTTTCCATAAGAAACCAACACTGATGGAGACCCGAGAGATGGACCAGCTGTCAAGAGGGTTTTCTGTTCTTTCAGAGGACCCAGGTTGAGTTCCCAACATCCACATGGTAGCTCACAATTTCCTGCAACTTTAGTTCTAAGGGAGTGGATGGTCTCTTCTGACCTCCAACGGCTTCTGCACACATGTGGTTCACATAACATGGGGTGCACATACAAACACTTAGACACACACACATGAGCATAGAAAAATAAAACATTTTAAGGAATAACTCTACATTGATTTAGTGTAAAAGAGTTTTTCTTTCTTTTTTTTCTGGAGCAGGGGGTTTGAGACACAGTTTCTCTATGTATCCCTGGCTGTCCTGGAACTCTCTTTGTAGACCTGGCTGGCCTCAAAATCAAAGCGATGTGATCCAGACTGCCTCTGCCTCCTGAGTGCTGGGATTAAAGGCGTGTACCACCACACCAGGCCCCTAAGACATTTTCTTAGTCTCTACATTTTTTTTTTTTTTTTTTTTTTTTTTGAGAGAAGCTCTCATGTGTCCTAGAACTTGCTTTGAAGTCTAGGATGACCTTTGAACTCCCAATATGCCTGCCTTTACCACCACACCTAATTTAGGTGGTGCTGGGATCGAACTCAGGACTTTGTGTATGGTAGGTGAGCGCTCTCTCAGCTGAGCTATATCTCCAGCTCTCATCTGTATTTTGTCACTGGATAGTTCCCATAGTTCCCACTGAGGTATTTGTGTCTCCACCTAAAATTCTCGGCCACCTGGGACTTAGTGTGTAACCGTAGTAGAAACAGGGTCTTTGCAGATACAATTAGTTCAGTTGAGGTTATCTTAAATTAGGAAAAGCCCAAATCTATGGTTGCACACACCTTCAATCCCAGCACTCGGGAGGCAGAGACAGGCAGATCGCTGTGAGTTCGAGGCCAGCCTGGTCTACAGAGTAAGTTCCAGGACAGCCAGGGCTACACATAGGAACCTTGTCTTGAAAAAAAAAAAAAAAAAAAAAAAAAAAAAAGAAAATTAGGATGAGCCCTAAATTTGGTGCCTGGTACCATTAGCTCCTGAGAAGACAGCAACACGCACAAGAAGAATATCATGGCCTGACAGAGGCTGAGAACCAAGGAACAACGGGATGGCCAACAAACAGCAGAATGAGGAAAGGTAAGGAAGAACACTCCTCTCCAGCAAGCAAGGGTGGAGGGCTCTGCTGCCACACCCACTTGTGACTTATAGCTTCCAGAACTCTGAACTTCCCGGTCTTTTTCTCTTCTCTTCTCTTCTCTTTCTCCTCTCCTCTCCTCCTTCTTACCGGGCCCCTAAGACATTTTCTTAGTCTCTATGTTTTTTTGAGAGAAGCCCTCACGTGTCCTGGAACTTGCTTTGAAGTCTAGGATGACCTTTGAATTCCCAATACACCTGCCTTTACCACCACACCCTGTTTAGGTGGTGCTGGGATTAGGTGGGTGCTCCTCTTTCTCTCTCTCTCTCTCTCTCTCTCTCTCTCTCTCTCTCTCTCTCTCTCTCTCTCTCTCTCTCTCTCTCTCTCTCTTCCAGGTAGGGTCTCACTATGTGGCCCTGACTGGCCTGAAACTCTGCCTCCCTAGTTCTGAGATTAAAGGCCTGCACTACCATGACTAGAAATTCCACTTTTGTTTTTGAGACAAGATCTCACAAGGTAGATCAGGCTGGCCTCAAACTCACGGATCTGCCAGTCTCTTCTTTGGGAAGCGCTGGGGTCAGAGGCCTGCATCTAGTTGTTTGAAAACATCCGATTTATAGCACTTTGTTAGAGCAACCTCGGGCACTACCACAGCCAATCGCTGGGGGGTGGGGGGGGGGGGGTGGGGGGGGGGGGGAGGGGAGTTTTTCTTTTTTCCCTTATTTTTGCAACACCTTTCAAAGGAAGTGCTTCGGCTGCTTGGATAAATGAACACCTGAGATGCTGCACCTCGTCTAATTCTAGAAGCCCGCTGTGCTGGGATTTGACGCTGGGCCCCAGCGGCTGCTTTGCCTGCTGCTGGTGCCTATCTGACCTCATTCTGTCACACACTTCATTTCACTCTGTCACTTCCTGCAACTGCCTGTTCCTTTAACTGCCTTTTATTTGTAGGGGTGGAGCTCATATCATATCTTTCATGTCTTTTTTTAGTTCTTTGTGCTCAGTAAGTAACTCAGAGACCAGTGTGGTAGAGCACTTTAACCCTAGTGCTTCAGGGGCAGAGGCTGGTAGATCTCTGTGGGTTCAAAGCCAGCCTCGTCTGCAGGCCAGGGTTACACAGTGAGAATCTTTCTCAAAAAAATAAAAGTGAATAACCTGATGAGTAAGTTATTTTAAACCAGCCAGGGTTACATAGTAAAAGCCTGTCTCAAAAAAACAAACAAAAAGTGAATAGCTTGGTGAATAAGTTGTTTTATTTAAAGTTTTAGAAGTTAAAGTTATTAAATATAAGGGGCCAGTGAGACGGCTAAGTGGGTGAAGGTGCTTGCTGTCAAGCTTGATAACTTGAGTTCGACTCCCTAAGGCCCTTCTGGTGGAAGGGACAGGCTCCTGCCAGTTGTCCTCAGGCCTCCACACTCACTGTGGCATATTTGCACCCCACCCCCACATACACAAAATACATAAATTTTTTTAAAGTGTTGAACACCAGAGAAAAGGCAAGGTCTTATAGAAAAAAAAAATGGTAATAACCTGCAATTTCTAGAGAGAATTTCAAATGCTAAGTGCTCTGACATGTCTCTTCTCTGGAAACAGGTACTGATATGGATGATATTTTTTTCAATAGTCCAAAGAAGGCAAAAAAGAAAAAAAAAAAAAAACCAGAACCCATATACTGTGGAGAAAACTAGGGCTACAAAGGGAGCCCTAAGAGACCAGCTCTGCTGCTTGGTTGGCAAAGGGGGAACATCTCAGAGAAAGAGGCATGTCCTTCCCAGGACCAAAGCTGTGGACCCCAAAGGATCTCCTGGGTTCATATAATCATCCCTCCTTAGTCAAGAACCACAGGCATTAGCAGGAGGACACTTTTCAGGAACTCCAGTTGAAGAATGTCCACTTTTTGTTGCCATTGTTTATTGAAGCCAAGGTCCCTTGAGGTGGCCCTGTTTGGGCTGGGACTTCCTGTGTAGACCTGCCTGGCCCCTGCCTCTCTGGACTACAGGCATGCTCTACCACGTCTCACTCTACAGTTCCTTCGCGATGCCTTCCTAGTGTCTAATAACCTTCTTTGTGTTTTAAAAATTCACAGTCATGTGTTAGGAAAAATCTGCACTTTCTGATAGTACAGTGACTACAGAGGTTAGCCGCATACGTGTGTGTGTGTGTGTGTGTGTGTGTGTGTGTGTGTGTGTGTGTGTACATATTTATAACACTGATTTTTTTTTTCACAGAGTGAGCCACAGAGAGATCAGTGGATCTCCCCACATGTTCACAGCTCAGGTTCTCAGTCCAACCAAGACTTTTAAGAACATGACAGTCTATCGCTGAGGGTTATGCCTATAATACTAGCACATGGGAGGCAGAGACAGGAGGACCATGCCAATATGAGGCCATCCTCATCTATCTAGCACATTCCAAAACAACAACAACTACATAGTGAGACCGTGTCTCAAAAGATCCAAAGGAGAAAGGAAGGGGTAAGAGTGGGCAGCTTGCCTACTGTGCATGACTCCCTAAGTCAGATTTCCTGTAATCCCACTTGGGATGTGGAAGCAGAAAAATTATAAATTTCATGTATCTGTAGCTACAAGCCCATTTGAGACCCTGTCTCAAAAATGAAACAAAAGGCCAGGTGTGGTGGCACACACCTTTAATCCCAGCACTTGGGAGGCAGAGGCAGGGGGAATCTCTGTGAATTTGAGGCCAGCCTGGTCTACAGAGAGAGTCTAAGACACCCAGGGCTACACAGAAAGACCCTGTCTTGAAAGACAAAAACAAAAGAAGATGAGGACGGAGAGGACACACACCCTCATCCGTGCCCCCTCAACATCCTCAACTTTCTAAAGTCACCGTGCAGTGATGCTCCCTAGGACAAGCAAGCCTGCCGGCCTCTTTTGGCCTTAGGTTTTGCAGGCAAAGAATTTAAGATGTTAATAAGTGCAGTAGGGATGGAAAGACAGCTCAATTGGTTAATGACATCTGCTGCCAAGCCTGAGGGTCTGAGTTCGGTTTCCAGAGCTCCACATGGTGGAAGGAATAAACCAACTTCAAGGGTTGTCCTCTGACCTCCCCGTGTGCACTGTGGCACATGTACACACATGCAAAGCACACGCATAAAATAATAATAGTAAGTTCGAGTGTGTTGATCTAAATCTTGGATTTTTAGGGTTGTCTAAAGTGAAAGGAATGTCTCCTTTTACAGGGAGACTCCTAGGAACTCCTGTTTGTACACTCTGTCATGTTTTACCTTTGATACTCACACCTGTGTCCACATCCTTTGGTCACTTATCATCTCTCTAAGAAAGCATCAAGCATCGTCTGATTTTTGCTTTTTACTTCATATCAGTAGAAAGGTGCAGGTTTAGAAAACCATTAACCTGACCTGACACAGAATGGCTCAGCGTGTAAAGGTGCTCACTGCCAAGCATGAAGACCTGAGTTTGATCCCTGAGACCCACATAGTAGAAAGAGGCAACTTTCACAAGTTGTCATCTGACCTCCGCACGGGTACCATAGCATGGCGGTGTACATGTGCATTTGTATGAAGGGCCCTGCTGTTTGAAGTTGTGGTCCACCCAGTCCGGACAGCTATTCAGAGCTCAGCGTTAGATGTAGGACTCCCTCTCCCCAGCAGGGCCTCCGGCTCTCTGCCTGACTCCATCTGGAGAGTGTCTTTAGACATAGATGCCCCTAACCACATTTGATCTATGGCCTTTGACACAGCTCCCTGCCTGCCCTCCCCTCCCTGCACCTATAGGGATAATTTGGTACTGTGTTCCTGTTCATATGCTAGGAGCATGCTGCCAAATGCAAATCAAGCATCCTTGGAGTGCCTAATGTACACCTATCCTACGAGCCCCCACCCACTCCCCAAGGGCTATATAGCCTTTGTTCTCCCCCAAATAAAATTGAACTCTCTCCCTGAAGAGGTTCCCAGAGGGTCGTTCTCCGTCCAGCTCATGACCTTCCAGAGCCCTGTGCCCCGCCTCTACTCCTCCTGCCTCCTTGGGCTGATGGCCAACAGCCCCCCCAGAGAAGAGGGTATCTACATATGTGAGCATGCATACACATTAAAAGAAGTAGAAAGCCATGAGCTTCGACCTATTTCCTTCGCATAATGCACAGCTATCTAAGTCTTTAAAACTGTATTAAATGGAGCACTGGAAAGATGGCTCAGTGATTAAGAGCATTGGCTCCTATTCCAAAGGTCCCAGGTTCAATTCCCAGCACTCACATGACAGCTCTCAACTGTCTGTAACTCCAGTTTCAGGGTACCTGACACCCTCACACATACATACAAGCAGGAAGAACACCAACGTACATAAAATTTTTAAAAAATCATTAGATAGGTTTCCTCTGTGTAGCCCTGGCTGTCCTGGAACTCACTCTGTAGACCAGGCTGGCCCCAAACTCACAGCGATCTGCCTGCTTCTGCCTCCTAAGCGCTGGGATTAAAGGTGTGCACCTTTAGGCACCATCAGGCCTAAGTTTCAGTCTCAGTCTTAAGGGAGTTTGCAAAGTGGGGTATAAAGATGTACTTGTCTCCGGCAGCTGTCAAGCCCTGACTATAACGATCTGTTTTGTTCTTTAATCTGGTACAACATACAGAAGGAGCTTAAGAAAGAAATATAGAGAACACTACAGACTAAGAAAAACCTAGGAGTTTGACTTACTTTTTTTTTTTTTTTTTTTTTTATTAGCCACTGCTTAACTTCCTTGATTTAGGCAACTGGTAGCCTGATAAAGTCGACAGGCCCTCCAGCCTTGCCCTTCATGTCTCAGTAATTCCCCCGAGGTCAACAAGCTCTGCTGGCTGTTCTCACAGCCAGCGTCTCCCCTGAGCCTGTCACAGAGAAGGCTAATGATGTCTTTAACAGTCAGTGCGGCTGACTAAACACTAGACTCCTACAGAGAAGAAATGTTAAGCACACTCTTTGACATAGTCGTCTTATTTTTAAGAATTTATTCTGGAGATAGACTCGAATCTCCATCGGCCTGGAAGAGGATGTTCCCTGAAGCATTGCTGTACGTGACTGGAATCAATCGCCGAGAAGCTGCTTCCACTATGTTACGATCCATACATATAGGCACAGGCCTGGAGAAGCGGCTCGGCCGGTAAACTGTTGTCGTGCAAGCCTAATAACCTGAGTTCAGTCCCCAGAACCTGTGTAGAGGTGGAGGGCGAGGACCAGCTCCACAAAGTTGTCCTCTGATGGCCACACACACACGTCACGCACATACAATAATAAGACCTACCAAAATGAAAACAAACTATAAATAGGAAAGATACGCTGGTGCAATTTTTTAATTTTATTTTTTTTATTTTTATTTTTATTTATTTATTTTTTTTTTGCTGATGCAATTTTTATAAGCAGTTTTTTAAAGGCATATGTTTTTCTTTGGAAACAAAGTATTAAAAAAAAAACAAAAAAACCAATGTCCTGGTGGTGATGTCAGTGGCACGTGCCTTAGATGCCAGCACTTGGGAGACAGAGGCAGGCTGATCTCTGTGAGTTCGAGGCTAGCCTGGTCTACATAGTGAGTTCTTTGCTGCTTATACCAATTGGGCTATTTGGATTTGGGGCAAGGACAGGCAGAGAGTGTGGTGGGTAAGAACCCAGCTGCCTGAGCTCTGTCCTTTCACTGGCTGAGAACCTTCTGACAGGCTAATACACCTTAATTTCATCACCTACAAAATGGAGGTTAATTCAGAGAAAGAAAGTAAAGTGCCTGCTAGGAGAGAAGCATTAGAGGTACAGAAACAAGTGAAGCAGACAACCGTATTAGCCTGTAGAGAGTTTGCATTCTAGTCAGAGGAGATGGATAATTTAGTGTATGCTGGGATCTGACTTGGCTCAGCGCCCAAAGGTGCTCGCCACCACAGCTGACAACCTGAGTTCGGTTCCTGGACCTCACACAGTGGGAGAAAAGAACCGACTTCCACAAACTGTCTTCTGACCTCCACATCGGTCCATGTTGTGCACACACCCACACACACAGACACACAAACATGTGCACAGGCACACAAGCACATAGGAACTTATATGAACTACAAATTAATATTGAAATTTAATGGATGATAATTGTGTATGATGCGTAACATTAGTATGTTAGAAAAATCATGCATTTTTATAAAAGTGGAAAATAGAACTAAGTCAGATTTTGTTTAGGGAGACAAAGACATGTGAAGACAAGAGATTTTTAAAAGAGAAAGAAAGAAAAAAAAAAAGAAAGCAGAAGACCAACACACTCAGGGCAGCAGTGAGTGCTGGGGCTGGGACTGGAAATGAGTCTCCTGGAGGTTTGTCACTGTGGTTTGGCTACATGGAAATCTGAAGGGAGCTGGGAAACAAATCACACAGGCCAAACGGCAGGAGGCCGCCCCTCCCGGCTGAGAAGTGGCCAGGAGGCTGATGCAGCTGGAGAGGGAAGAGGAATGGAGGAACAGGGGCCACCTGTGCACAGCGCCTTGGAGACCACAAAAAACGCTGGTTCCCATTCTAACAAGGAATATAAATGTATGTATGTATGTGTATATATGTACATACATACATATACATATATATATAATTTTCTGTGTATGGGTGTTTTGATTGCACTTATGTCTATGCACCACATGTGTGGCTGATGCCTTTGGGGGCCACAAAGCCCCTAGAACTGACGATCCTGAGCTGCCAAGTGGGTGCCAGGGATTGACTTCCCCAAGTCCTCTCTCTAGAAGAGCAGCCAGTCCTCTTACCTGCTGAGCTGTCATTCCTGCTCTGACAAGGAAACTGTCAAAGGCTGGAGCAGAAGAGGACAGAAATCAAGCTTGTGTCTGCCAAGTTTCCTCAGGTTGAGTAAACCAAGAAGTCGTTGTGGAGGGAAAGCAGCCTTGTAGGAGGGCTGGACAAGGGCAACGGTGGGGGCATAGGAAGCCATCACATTCTGACTATATTTTGAAGATAGAGCTGGTAAAAATGTTTCTGATGAATTCTGATAGGAGGA
Organism: Acomys russatus; assembly: GCF_903995435.1. Lineage (NCBI taxonomy): Eukaryota > Metazoa > Chordata > Mammalia > Rodentia > Muridae > Acomys > Acomys russatus. The sequence goes on from NC_067159.1 coordinate 11,348,302, forward strand.
GGAGAAAGAGGAAAGCCAGGATTTGCAGCCTGAGCAGCGAGAAGGAAGGCGTTGCTAGGAGCTAAGGGGAGAGGATTCTCTGAGGCATGGGTATTGTAAGGATGCCAAGGACCAGGAGCCTGGGCATTGGGAACCTGAGCTGCTAATCAAGTGCATATCCAGATGCAGCTTGATATTCAAGGTAAGAGTTCAGGGCAAGGTCCAGACTAGAAGGGTGACTTCAAGAACCATCTCACATATATACCATATTTTTTCGAACCATAAGACGCACCCAGTTTTCAGAGCAGTCAAACAAGAAAAACAGTGAAAACAGCCATCGGACCATAATTAACCCCTCTCCACTTTTGGGGGGAAATGTGTCTTATGGTCAGAAAAATATGGTAGTCTTTCGTGTCATGATGCTGTTTAGGATCACCTAAGGAGTAAAAATCGAAAAGTCTGGGTAGAGAGAGACAGAGGGATGGAAAGAAGTTCAGTGAGAGACTTCTGGGAACTGGCAGACTGACAGCTCAAGGAGACAAGGAGGTGAAACATCACGGTGACAAGAGAAGGTGCCACCATGGAAGCAGAAACAAAGCAAAACCTCCAGGAACCAGGAGAAGAACACACAGGTAGGCTGGGAGAGCGGCTCTGTCAACTGCTGGTAGGTGAGGACTCTTGGGAACTGAGAGGTTACCAAACAGGTGTGGTGTTCCTGAGAGCTCTGGGGGTGAAAATTAATGTGGAGTGTGTTCAATAAAGGAGAGAGGCCGAGAGGTGCTGATTTTAGACAAGGTTTTCAACGGAGATCAGCTTTATAGACAAGCAGTTACATACAGCGACAACCGGAAGGAGACCACAATCAAGACTGGCAATCTTTTTCCCCATCAGTGCTCTACCACTGGCTTACATCCCCAACCCTAACGTTCTTTTCTTCTCGCTCTTCTTTTCTTTCTATTTCCTTCCTTCCTTCTTCCTTCTTTTGTCTTCTTCTTTAACAAGGTCTGACTGTGTAGCCAGGCTGGCCCAAAAGTTCTGGAAAGACAATCTTCTTGCCTTAGCCTTCCCAGGGCCCGGATTGCAGACTTAAGCCACAAGGCCTGCCTTTAGGGTTTCTCTGTGTAGCCTTGGTTGTCCTAGAACTTGCTCTGTAGACCGGGCTGGCCTCGAACTCACAGACATCTGCCTACCTCTGCCTGCCTAGTGCTGGGATTAAATGGTGTGCGCCACCACCTCGCAGCGGTGCTCTTTTTAGTGTTGAAATAAGAGGAATAATAATCCATTTGGAAGTCTGTGGGAATTCTTTCGGTTGGACATGGTGATACATCCTCAACCTCAGCATTAGAGAAGCTGACGTGAAGATCATGAGGTCTAAAAATAGCCCTGGCCGTATAGCAACACTGTCTAAGATAAATAAACAAAAGATTAGGTTGAGAAGGGCTCTAAAGAGAGGGGAGAACTGCTGACTTGCATTAGAAGGCAGGAAGGGACGGTCACAGCGGGAATTTGGCATTAGACACTGGCTAGGCGAGTCCCTCCAGTTCATCACCAAGGTGCCATCACACGGGACCGTCCAATGGTTCTGTAAAGTCCATTAAAAGTCACTCAGAAGCCACTAACAAGCATGTTTACTAAGGCATATACGCAATACCTTTTGTCAAGCACTTTTTGAGAATTATCTTGTGTAATCCCCCCAGTAATTGTGAAAAGGCAAGAACCAAGTCACCCCCATCTTCCAGACAAAATAGTGAAGGCAAGAGGTGCCGATCTTGGGTTATGTGGCTGAAATGGGAGAATGGGGCCTGAATCTGCCATCTTCAGGCCAGCAACATCCTGTAGAAATGGGAGCCTCTTACAGGATTTTCAATTTTTCCTCAAAAGTGTAAAAAAATAATTAAAAAGGTGAAATTAATCTTAATAGTATGCTACATTTAGATACTGTCTAGATCGTATCAACTTATAGTCTTAAATTACTGATCTTATATTCAGTCTTTAGATTTGACCCGTATTCAAATACAGCACCACTGGGCACAGTGCTGCATGCCTGCAAACCCAGCACTTTGGGAGGCAGAGGCAGTCAGATCTCTGTGAGTTTGAGGCCAAGGCTACACAGAGAAACCCTGTCTTGAAGAAAGAAAAAAAAAAAAAAAAAGCACCAAATCTGCATCAGAAATGTCTGATTTCTATTTTGATTTTATAAAAATTGCACCTAAGAAAATATATTCATTTACCCAAATAATCCTAAACTAAGTTAAGAGGTTTTCATTAGTTGAGTATCTATTTTAACTTTCACTTAATTAAAATGAAACAAAATTAATAATCTAGTTCCTCAGGGTCCTAGGCATTCTTCTAGCCAGTTTCCTCCTACAGCTGGTGGCCACGGAGTAGAGCGCCACAGCCCCAGACTCTCCTGTGTCCTCCCTGCTCTTTGCCAAGTTTCACCAACTTTTCCCAGAATGCTTCTCCTTATTTTTAAAATGTGTTTGCTCTGTTTTCAGATAGGGTTTAACTCTGTAGCTAAGGTGCCTTGAAACTCCCAAAGTGGCCCCAGGCTCATTTGTAACTTGAGGCAGTTCCTTTTGCCCCATGTGCTGGAGGTTAGCCGCACAATCTTTTTTTTTTTTTTTTTTTTTCCTTTTCTTTTCTTTTCTTTTTTTTTTTTTTTTTTTTTTTTTTTTTTTGAGGTAGGATCTCAAACCTCCTGTGAATCCTCTGACTTGTGCTTCCTAGGACTGCAGGTTCCTATCAGCTCTGTCACTCTTAGGTCCTTAGTGATTTAAAAAAAAATTTTTTTTTATGTGTGTGGATGTTTTGCCTGCATGTATATCTGTGGACCAAGCGTGTACCTGGTGCTTGTGGAGACCAGAAGGCGGCACTGGGTCTCTATCAACTGGAGTTAAGATCCTTGTAAGCCACCAGGTAGGCGCTAGGGATCGAACCCTCATCCTCTGGAAGACCAGCCAAATGCTCGGGTGTGCGCGCTAACCACTGCCAGACCGCAAGAGTCATTTTCAATCTGACACTGTTGTGAAGTACTTCCTGAAAGCTTCTAGGTACTGAATGTTTTCTAGATCCTCCCATGTCCCCGAGGAGCTGGAGCCTCCAGGAGAAAAGATTAAAAAAAAAAAAAAAAAAAAAAAAGAAAAGAAACAAAAAACCTAGAAGCCTCAATCATACTGGGAAGTGGTATGCTAAAGGCTCTGAGCTGAACTGTACAGAAGCTGAGAAGGTTAGTTGGACGTGGTGGCACATGCCTGTAATCCCAGCACTCTGGAAGACGGAGGCAGGCGGATCTCTGTGAGTTCGAGGCCAGCCTGGTCTACAAATCGAGTCCAGGACAGCCAAGGCTACACAGAGAACCCCTGTCTTTAAAATAAAAACAAAAACAAAAAATAAATTTAATTTAATTTTAAAAAGGAAACAGGCGCCATGAAAAAGGACCAACCACCCTGCTCACCAACCACTGCCAAACCTTGGCAAAAATCTGAACCTGCCCCTTGACGGTAATAGCGTAGACCATTTGTCTCCTTCTGCTTCTCCTTCGACCTGTCTGTCCTCTTTATGCCTTTGCATTTGTCACACTGACACTGACATGGCTCAGTCCCTTTGATAACTTTAGTAAAACTCTAACTGGCTCCCTCACTTTGCCTCCTGATCTGAATTTTTTCTTTCCCAACTCAATCATGTTCTTTCCTTCCTTCTTTCTTTTTCTTTCTTTCTTTCTTTCTTTTTCCTTTTATTTTCTAAACAAGGTCTCATGTAGCCCAGGTTAGTCTTGAATTTTCTGTGTAGCCCAGGATTACCTTGAATTCCTCCTCTCTCCACCCCCAGAGTGTTAAGAATGACAGGAAGTGATGGCCCTCGAGAGATGGCTCATTGCTTAGGGGCACAAACTGCTCTTGTAGAGGACCCAAATTTAAACCACAATAATGTCCTGGAACTCCAGCTCCAGGGGGACCCGACACCCCTAGCCTCTGTGGAAACCTGCACTCAACGCACACACCAACTCACAGACATACAAAAATACAACTTTTAAAAGTTATGGGAGTGTATGAGTCACTATGCCTGGTTTTTATACTGTTGGGAGGCTCGAACCCAGGGCTTTTGAATGCCAGGCAAACACTCTTACCAACTGAGCTATAGCCCTAAGCCTCAAACATGTCCACGCCCCCTGAGCAGGCTGTTATCTTAGCCAGAAATCCTTCTTAGATTTCTAATTGGTTTCTGACATTCTGACTTTACCTCCAGCTATCCCCATGGCAGCTGGTCTACTTGCAACTCTCAGACCCTTGTTTCCACCTGTCAAACTTTCCTCAGGCTCCTCCCCCATCTAGAAAGGCACCTGCCTCCGCGGCTGCCTAGTGAGTTCCACTGCTTACTCCCTTGAAAGGCCAAGTGGCAAGGGCTCTCTGTTTTTATTCGCCCTTCACTTCTGCCTCACCACTCCAGCCCTGCTTACTTACACATTAACCTTAGGCCAATTTTTGTTTTTAGTTTTTGTTTTTTGTTTTTTGGGGGGGAAGGTTGTTTTTGTTTTGGTTTGGTTTGGGTTTTGGTTTTTCAAGACAGGGTTTCTCTGTGTAGCCTTGGCTGTCCTAGACTTACTTTGTAGACCAGGCTGGCCTCAAACTCACAGTGATCTGCCTGCCTCTGCCTCTCGAGTGCTGGGATTAAAGGCGTGTGTCACCACCTGGCCTTAGGTCAACTTTTATATGTTATATTTGTACGCACGACTTGTTTCTCAGTGTTTTGTTTTTCTTTTATGTGCATTGCTGTTTTGCCTGCATTTATGTCTGTGTGAGGGTGTCAGGTCTTGGATTTACAGATAGTTGTGAGCTACCATGTGGGTGCTGGGAATTGAACCCGGGTCCTTCGGAAGAGCAGTCAGTGCTCTTGACTGCTGAGCCATCTCTCCAGGCCCCCTCTCAGTGTTTCTTAAGCATTTATGATATGCTGGAATATGTACTTGATGTGCACTTTCTAATTCAGTACAATCTTCACAATACTCCTGTGAGACAACCATGAGTCCTTCCATTTCATAGGACAGCAATCTGAGGCTGTCAGAAGTTAATGATATTGATTCCTTACTAAATGGCAGAGTCCTCCTCACTCACTCAACAGACTTTATTCCAATCCATGTCTGCCAGATGCCTGGGATCCCCTGGGCTTTTCAGTATGGATTGGGAAGTCCCTCTGGGGGCACTTAGCCCAGCAGCCTCAGGACCAGGCAGGCCATGTCAAAGGCAGTTTTTCTGTTTCTCTCCTTTGCTTTAGATTTGTTGTACTATGGGGTGGGGGTGGGGGTGGAGTTTGGGTCTCATTTGGCACTGAGCCTGGGCCAGCTCCTGGCTAAAGAAGTGATTCATAGGGACAAACACCATCCAGGATGTTTGGTTCCGCTGGTGACCCTGATTATTGTAAAACTGAGACAGGCGTGCCAAACCCCGCCACGCATCCAGCAGTTTCCACTCCCAGTGCTCTGCCACTGCAATAAAACCTCAAAGCCAAGTCACCCTTCTTCCTGCTTCAACCCGGTGGGAGGCCTCAGCTTTTCTAGCCAGCCTGGGACAGCAATGCTATTACTTGTCAGCCTTGTCTTGATAAGAAGGCCCAGCATTACTACCCTGTGCAGGGTCTTGAGAAATTCATGTGAAAATCAAGAACTGGGAAGAGTCAGCCCCGCCCCCCCCCTTGAACTAGATTTTCACCTTTTAGGGTTGGGGGCCCCCAAACTCGTTGGATCGGTTCATATTGCCTAATGAAGAGCTTTATAATAATGGACTCTCATTCTCTTTCTTATTAGTTTGGAGTCAAGGGTGTTCAGAGGCTGTTTGCTCAAGAAGAGTGTAAACAGAGCTTGCTGATGCCCGTGGCCAGGGAGCATGCCTCCAGCGTCGTTTCAATGCGGCAAGGAGCTGTGGGTCTAGTTAAAGCATCTGAGCAGAGAGGTGGGGGTGAGGTAACTCTGGTTTGTACTGAGGTGTGTTTTTATCTCGCAGTCTTCAAGGCAGTCCTCCCTGAGGTCGGCGCCCTCCGAATACCCATTCCACAGCTCCCAAAACTGCAGGGCGTTGAACACCTTCCCACCACCTTCAGCTCACTCACTCCTAAGCAAATATTGGCTGTTTAAATAGGTCTGAAGACAGAAGTGCACACAAAGTAGAGTCCTTAACTTACTATTTTTCTCTCCCTCTCAGCCAAGATGGTGTAAGTGTTCAAGGCCTTCAGTGCCTCATGTGGTCCATAGTGGACAAAGATCTAATGATGAGCAGCAGCTAAAGGTGGAATTCTTACCTTTTTTTGGGGGGGGGGTGTTTGAGATAGGGTTTCTCTGTGTAGCCTTGGCTGTCCTGGACTCGCTTTGTAGACCAGGCTGGCCTCGAACTCATACAGATCCACCTGCCTCTGCCTCCCGAGTGCTGGGATTACAGGCGTGCGCCACCAAGCCCGGCTGAATTCTTACCTTCTACAAAGGCAATGACAGTGTTTAATTCTTAGGCAAGGCAATTAGACCGCCGGCCACCAAGGCCAGTGAACCAGTGTCACTGGGAAGGGCATCATGTCCTTGGTCATCTTTAAAACATATCGTGAAGTGGCTTGGTAAAAATGTAGACAGTATAATTGGGACTAGTAAAAGTTCCAGAAAGCCCACTCACTGGGATCATTTCCCGGTTATGGCTGGGTTTTTCCCAGTGTGTGTGTGTGTCTGTGTGTTTCTGGTATGTGTGTGAGTATACACATCCCGCATCCTGCACCTGAAGGTCAGAGGGTGACTCTAGGGAGCCTATTTCTCACTGTGTAGCTGAGAGTGACCTTGACTTTCTGACCCTGCTGCCCCTACCTCTCAAGTGCTGAGATCACAGACATGAGCCATCTCGTCTAGTTTATTCAGTATTGAGGACTCTGACTAGAGCTTCATGCGTGCTAAGCAAGCACTCCATCAACTATGTAAAATGTGGGAGCCTTGAACACATGTCAAAAGTCTAACACTGCAGAAGGAATGTCAAATGTCTAACCTAGATAAGATTTGGAGGGGTTAAAATAGTCCTTGTAGCTACATCCCAGACATGTGGTCACTTCAGTTTTTAAAAAATATTATTTGTTTTTATTTTATGCATGTGAGTGCTTGCCTGTATGTATGTATGTATGTATGTATGTATGTATGTATATTACACACATGCAATGTCCTCAGAGATCAAGAGAGAGTGTCAGATCCCCTGAAACTGGAATTTACAGATGGCCGTGAGCAGCCATATGGGTTCTGGGAACTGAACTCAGATTCTCTACAAAAGCAAGTTTTCTTCATCCCTGAGCTGTCTTGCCATCCCCACGGGCCACTTTCATTCTTTTTTTTTTTTTTTTTTGAGACAGAGTTTCTCTGTATAACATGTGGTGGTGTCCTGAGACTTGCTTTGTAGACCAGGCTGGCCTCAAACTCACAGAGATCTTCCTGTCTCTGCCTCCCAAGCTCTGAGATTAAAGGCGCACATCACCACACCCATCCTCCATGGGCCACTTTAAATATTGATAAATCTTTTAAGTCAAACTTTATTCATGTAAAAAAAATCCCACTTGCTTCTTCCACTATTTGCCACTGGTTAGAACCCATGCATAACAGCACAGTTGTGGGACTGCACCGCACTGTTAATTGACACTGGTGGCTCAAAAGGACGGTTTTAACCCCTCAAAGCCTTAGCTAAGTTTGACATTTATCATTCCTCCCACAGTGCTAGACTTCGGAAATGTTTTCAAATCGTTCACATTTTGCATAGGGAAAAAAAAATTGTATCCTGCCTTCCCCAATGTAGTTTTTGTAAACATTTCATTGTTGTCCCTACCATATGTTTTTAAAGTCACTTAAGAGCACAAACCAAATATTGTCATTTCACTAATACAAAAACTAGTTAGTTTTGCTATTCCTGATGTCTTGTCACGTGCCCCCCAAAAACAATTTTCAAGAAGCATTTTTGTTGTTGTTGTTAGAAGGTATTCACTGTCTATTGTCTGAATTATGTTGCTAACATTTTAGAGACACCTTGACACAGGCTTATGGCACATGTTAACAAAAGTTCAGAGGAGAGCATGGGAGAAAATATGTTAAGGAGTAAATGCTAAACAAGTGTGCAAGGGAACAGCCAAGGCGTACAGCAGGGCTACAGTTGGATGTTAACATGGAGGGCACACACCAGGACACTATGGACCCCACTCCTGATCCCACCCTCAAATCCAGGGCTTCTGACCCCGGTCGACCACCACTCCCCAACTGTACTCTTATCCAAGTCCCTGCCTTTGCTCTTTCTGTTTGGCCTCTCAGTGTTTTCAACCCACTTTTTTAGGTAATTTCACCCATCTGGAAAGCAACTCCTGTCTTCTTCTCTTTCTGAGAACTGCCACTCTTTCGGACCTTACTCCTGAGCCAGAGCCTCTGAGGGTTTGTGAGGGTGATCTATTTTAGGAGTCCTCCAATGGGCTGGCCTCCCCTATGACGACACCAGCCTGCTTCCCTACCCCCCTCCCCCCAGTCCCTACTCATCCCTAAAGAAATTTGAACTCTGTGGCCCCTGAAACTGTGACTGGATCCCCAAGGTCTCTATCTGGATCTAAGCTTTTTTCCTTCTCTCTCTCTCTCCCTCTCTCTCTCTCTCTCTCTCTCTCTCTCTCTCTCTCTCTCTCTCAAACCAAAGTGGATCAGGTCAAGGCGGGTGGAGTGGACAGTACCTCTTTGCAGGCGTGAAGCTCGGGTCCAGTTCCCAGGGTCACCTGGAAGGTGGTCCCAGCCCAGAGCAACAGCCACAGAAGCCGAGATGTGCGCCTTTCAGTTCTTCCTCCGCCTCTGGCAGAGGGATGGGGGTTGTGACCAGGCTCAGCCATAGCGCTGTCCTGAGCCAGCGGCAGTAGCGGCTCAGGTGCTGCGGTGGCTGCTTATGCTGGCAGAAGGAGGAAAAAAAAAAAAAAGAGGAGGGAGGTACACACGGGGAGGATGCAAGGGGCTGGACTCGCTTCAGTCACCTCCCTGCGGCTACGCCAAGGCCGCCCATCCTTCCTCCTCCCTAGGTCCTCTCCTCCTCCTACCCACGTTGCCTTGACAACCGCATCCTCTTCGCTCAGCGCGGGTGGGGCAGGGACCACGCGCGCCTCTGATGCTCACCTGCCGGTCTCCATGGCAGCCGCCACCGCTGGCGCGCGGCGTGGGAGTGCTCGTGCCAGGGTTTGCGACTAAGCCAACAGACTTACGTAAAGCACGCAGTTGAAGAGCCCTTCAAACCATCTGTAGTAGCTCTTTTTGCGCTCTTTCCGGCCAGGGACTATTTCTAAGCATCTCTTATTTTGCAAACATGGCACATGAAACAGTAAAGGGAAGGCAGACGTCATTGCCACCTTCCAGGGATGGTCTCCTAGAGAGCCCTCAGCACTAAGTGCAAAAGCTACTTCCATCCTTCCACCCCGCCAAATCCATCCATGTTTTCACAGCCGGCTCGATGAGCATCCCTGACGTCTGCATAGTTAAAATCAAGGAGAGTGACCTAACCAACGATTTTTCAAGTAGGACACGTGAGATAGTTTTTAATTAATTAATTATTTATTTACTTTCTCTTATTCTCATTGCTTTGAAAATGGGGAAGGTTCTTTGTTTTGTCTTTGTTTATGTGAAGGTGAGAAGGACTTCTTTCATCAGCTTTTGTGGAACTCCCATGTCGTGGGAAGCTGGCGTTTTCCAACTGTGGTTCTAGAGTGCATACCTGGTCCGCGGCAAAACCAGCAGCTTCCTCCAGCCTTCTGACTTGATCCGCCAGGTGGCGCATCTCTCCACGGGAATACAGCTAGTCATAAATGGAGGAATAGTTGCCTGGCAACTGAAAACTGGGCATTCCAAACAATTGGGACCCGGGATCCTCTGCGAGCCAAGTCCTGCTGCGGCTGCGCTAGTCTCCAGGGACTAAGCCTGTGTCTTTGAGCTTTTAAGCATGCCTCACCCTCAGGAGCCTTTCTCGCAACCTCCGTTAGGTGACGAAGACACACAGTTGGGAAATCTGCGGCCTTCTAAGGTACACTTGAGGTTTCCTCAGCAAATTCCCAGTGGAGTCTCCAGTAGATTCCTGGTAACCCAACTCTGCTGAAATCATCCAGGAAATCTGTTTTCTGCCTGTCTCCTAGGTCCACTGTTAGGGTCTCTGTCCGCTCACGTTTCGGGAGTGGTTTTGAGCAGAGGGAACTGAGCTCTATTGTAGAAGATCGAGGCCCGGCAAAGCAATGGCTAAAATAAGTGATGGAAAGGCTGGGTCCCACCAAGCTAACCTTCTGTCTTGTATTGAAATCTGTACTCCAAAGGCAGATGAGTTGTGGAATGGAAAAGAATCCTCTGGAAGACACCAGGTCACACTTCAAGCATACTTCAGCATACTCCTGTTCTCTGGTTGATGAAAGAACACATTTGTATATGCGCGTGCCTGGTTTAATTGCGTTCAGTGGTCTGGAAACACAAACCATCTTTTTCCTAGTATTTGGGCTATTTGGAGAGGTGCACAATAAAGTGAAGTCTCTGGTGATTTGAGCTTGAGAACACCACCGAAGAACTTCCTTTTATTCAATACTTGCTATTTATCCGCCAGTCTGCTAAATCCTGAGGACATATAGTCTGCATTTAGATATAGTTACTATCCAGTTAGCTTAGGAAGGAAGACAGGCCAGCAACAGTGTCAGTCAAAATGCTTAGACAAGTCAGGCACATGCCTGTGACCCGAGCACTGGGCGGCTGAAGGCAGAGGGCAGGAACTCTAAGCCTGTCTGAGCTATAAGAACCTGTTTCCGAAGCCCGGCTTGGTGCTATAGGCCTTTGATCCAGCACTCGGGAGGCAGAGACAGGTGGATCACTGTGAGTTCGAGGCCAGCCTGGTCTACAAAGTGAGTCCAGGACAGCCAAGGCTACACAGAGAAACCCTGTCTCAAAAAACAAAAACAAAACAGCAACAGCAAAAAGAACCTGTTTCCGAACAAACAGTCAAACCCACACAGATATCAAAAACAAAAATGTGTTTCCCTCAATGGCATGGCACCTGCGTTTATAGCCTGAGAATAGAAACTTGAAGGAGGGGTTTCTCAGTGAAGGTGAGTGACATCCTGATGAGTTAACTGGGGCACATGAAAAAGGTTGTGTGTGTGTGTGTGTGTGTGTGTGTGTGTGTGTGTGTGTGTGTGTGTGACGTTAGGAAGGAGGAAAGGAAAATCAGGAAGCCATAGGCACACGTGCATGGGAAGGAGAAAGAGTGTGGCCTGGAGAACTGCAAAATCCACAAAGGGTCAATGTTGGTGCAGAGCAGAGACATGGAACAGTGGGTGCCAGAGACGAGACCTTGGTGGCTGAGTGCTGTGAGTGTGGTGTCAGTGGGCTAGGGGCCGTCAGAGAGGTGTTGGGAGTCACGAGATTTCAAGCGCTGGAATGTCACGATCAGAGTGTTAGAAATCACACCCAGCTGTGTCACGTCTTTCAGTAAGTGTGTGTTAAATGAGTATAAGCAAGATGGAGGGCCTCCAGACTCAGCTACATAGTGAGTTCAAGACCAGCCTAGACTTCATGAGGCACTCCCCTAAAAAACAAAACTGGTGGCCTATGTGGGTAAGCTTGATCAAGGGAGGATGTCGTTAATGTTTATAGGACAGGCCGGGCGTGGTGGTGCACGCCTTTAATCCCAGCACTCGGGAGGCAGAGGCAGGCAGATCGCTGTGAGTTCGAGGCCAGCCTGGTCTACAAAGCGAGTCTAGGACAGCCAAGGCTAACATGAGAGAGCTTGTCTTGAAAAACCAAAACCAAAACCAAACAAACAAATACCCCCAAAACCATAAGCTCAGCTCCTGGAGTTAGCTGTGAATAAGTCACTGTTGATAGAAATGTACTTTGGTTCTGTCCTTGACTATTGTGAATAGAGCGCAACTGTAGTGAGAGCAAAATTAGAGTCTTGACCAGCACTCGGGAGGCAGAGGCAGGCGGATCGCTGTGAGTTCAAAGCCAGTCTGGTCTACAAAGAGAGTCCAGGACAGCCAAGGCTACACAGAGAGACCCTGTCTTGGGGAGCGGGGAAAGAAAAAGAAAAAGAAATTAGAGTCTTGAGACAGTTTGCTGTCAGAAACCAGAGTTAAACCAGAGAGGTATCTGTGGGTTCAGGGTTTTAGTCAGGGCTGGGAAAGATCCTTCTAGTAACCAGGGATCATGGATCAACAGCAGGACAGTTTCAAGAGAGGCCAGACTACAGACAGCTGGAAGCAGAAGAGGAGATAGTAACAGTTGACTATTGAGGAAGGGGTTTCCGAGCAGGAGGCGACAGTGTGGCAGATAGACCTTGATAGAGGGATGGTAGGGGAGTTGGGGCAGATGAGGGGGTGGGGAGTGGTACAGGTCTAAAGGGCAGGGAAGGCCTCGGTCTCACAACACTTCCTCCTGCGTGAAGGGACTTTTCTGTATGATCAAAGGAGAGAGGCTCTTCAGGTTGGCATCGGTGTTTGATAGTTGGTTTTCTTTTCTTTTTTCTGGTTTTGTTCTTTGCTTTCTGGTGTCATGTAGCCCTGGTTGTCCTGGAACTCACTCTGTAGACCAGGCTGGCCTTGAACTCAGAGAAATCAGCCTGCCTCTGCCTCCTCTCATTTATGGTTCTATTCAACCTTTGTTTTTTTTTTTTTTTTAAGATAAGATTTCTTTATTTATTATGTATACAGTGTTTTTGCCTGCATGCAATCCTGCTCGCCAGAAGAGGGCACCAGATCTCATTATAGATGGTTGTAAGCCACCATGTGGTTTCTGGGAATTGAACTCAGGACCTTTGGAGGAACAGCCAGTGCTCTTAACCTCTGAGCCATCTCTCTTTCAAAACAGGGTTTCTCTGTGTAGTCTGGCTGTTATGGAACTTGCTTTGTAGGCCAGGCTGGCCACTAAGTCATAGATCCAAGCCTGCCTTTGCTTCCCAAGGGGTTAAAGGCGTGTGCCGCCACCACCTGGCCTTCTCTTGTGCCAGTAAAAGAGATGGCGAGCCGCATATAGCCTTGAAGGAAAGTGGCAGAGCCACCGAGGGCCCCAGCAGGAGTTGCTGAGTGTGTGTTTGCACCACATATACATAATTTACTTATTTGCCTGATCCTGCTGTTCAACTAATATTTAACGGAGCTGAATCGCACAGCACTTTGCTACATGGGAGAGGAGGCTGGATGGTAGTGCTCCCCAGAATCCAGTCATTGGCCCCATTGGGGTATAGCTTTAAAATACACGTGTCAGGTCAGTGTGCTTGGCACTGAGGGTACACTGGTGAAAAAAATCATTTTTTTTTATACAAGAAAAAAATCAACTTTGTGTCTTCCTCACTTACACCTGTGGGGTTTTTGTTTTTGTGTTTTGGTTTGGTTTGGTTTGGTTTGGTTTTGGTTTTTCAAGACTGGGTTTCTCTGTGTAACAGCTCTGGCTGTGCTGGACTGGCTGGCCTCAAACTCAGACATCCTCCTGCCTCTGCCTCCCAAGTGCTGGAATTAAAAGGTATGCACCACCACGCCCGGCACACCTGTGGCACTTATAGAACTAGGTGTTCAGTGCGCTTTTTTTTCCTGACATTCCTTTCCTCCATGAGTAGTCTTGCTTGCGTAATCTTTCTCTCACCTGGACACCACACATTCTGACTTTGTTCCCCATTGTATTTGTTTCCAGCTCTCCCGCAGGCCATACACTTCCCGTTGTCTGTTAATTAGAACGCTCATCTTTTCTCCAAACTCAGGACTTCTAAACATGACCGGATCATCTTTCTGACCTGTTCCCTGAGCCCGCTCCTCCACTCCCAGCATCCAGATGCACCAGCTGCTTCTGTTTCCAAGGCCCATTTCAGTCATTTCTCACTCAGAAAGCTTTGGGGGATGGGGGGATGGGGGGATGTGAAGGCCATCTGTCACCTCATTGGTTGCCTGGATTGATTCTGGTGATCTGGCTGGCTAGACAGGTATCTCTTTCCTCCCTGCCTCCCTTCTGAAGCTGCGCAGAGGATGACCTTCCCCAATAGAGGATGACCGGCCCCTGCGCTCCCCTGCTGGAACCTCCAAACAAGCTCAGAAAGCTTCGAGAACCCTGCCCCTGCTATATAGTTCCTTTCTGTAGCTGTCCTTCCGCCATTCAAGTAAAATGGATGGGGCACAGAGATGACCTTGGCCCACACTGCTTCAGCAAGGTGACCTGAACCAGGTCCTGCATGTGGTTTCTCTTGCAGAAACTGCCGCATAAGAACCCAACTCACCTTGCTCAGCAGCAGGAACCATGGAATCGGCTCAGCTCTACGCCTACAATCACCTCCATGCTGCGAGATGCCTGCTTTTTTGATCCTAAGGTACTTAGCATGGAAATAGGCCTCAATAAATCGTTCTCTCCCTCCCCCCTTCTCTCCCCACCTCTCTCTCTCTCATTTCAGACACAGAAGCTTAAAATGAAAGGTTTATTTTCTGAGCCCAGGGAGTCCTCCAGTTCGGCATTTGAACCATGTTAGTCCAAAGGGAGATTGTACATTTTTAAAGGACAGGAACACAAGCAAGGGGGCAGGGCTGTAGCACTGTCCAATTATATTTTGACATAAGGGGTTGAACAAGGGAGTTTCCATCGATCAGGATAGGAGTAGGTCGGCCCCTGGTCCAGGAACATGAACTTGTTTGACTCTGCCAGCAAGATGGAGAAGTTGTACCTGAGATGTCTGGTTTCAGACAACTGTTTCTTTTTCTTTCTTTCTTTCTTTCCTTTTTTTGTTTGTTTGTTTGTTTTTTGTTTTTGTTTTTGTTTTTCAAGACAGGGTTTCTCTGTGTAGCCTTGGCTGTCCTGGACTCACTTTGTAGACCAGGCTGGCCTCAAACTCACAGCGATCCGCCTGCCTCTGCCTCCTGAGTGTTGGGATCAAAGGCATGTGCCACCACGCCCGAATCAGACAACTATTTCTTTACAACAGAAGCTGATCAGTTATTGGGAAGCCCCCAGTTCCCCTAGCACCTGGGGCCTTGAATTTAAGTGAAGTCTGAAAATGAAACGATAGTACTTAGAATAAGTTTCTTTTGCGTGTTCCCAACAAGTCAAAGCTGCCCTCAAACTTAGTATTTAGCCCAGACTGGCCTGCAATTCTCAATCCTCCTGCCTCCATCTCCTAAGTGCTAGGATTATAGGCATATGCCAGCACATTTCACATTCATATCCTTTGCTAAGGTAGCTTGAAGTGCCTCAGCATCTTCCCTTTTCTTCCCCAAGTCAAGCTCCTGCCAACCTATTAAGTTAAAAGGCTCGGTCCAAATCATTTTTATAAAATTTCTTCTCACACACTGGATCAAATGAAAGGCTGTTCTGGGCAGTGGTGGCACATGTTTTTGATCCTCCTGCCTCTGCCTCCCAAGTGCTGGGATTAAAGACGTGTGCCAGCAACTTATTGACAAGAGTTAAGAAGTCATCGTCATGCACAGTGCAGTGTTAGGAGCTGGTGGGTTTCTGCTGTTCTGGGGAATAGGAGAGCCAAAACCTGAAAGCGATAGCTAGATACAATCTGGCTAGTGTCAAGGCGCAAAACAGGCAAGTTAACCAGGAGGACTGATTGCTCTGTAGATACCAAAGGATGATCTGGATTTCCGCTTAGCAGCCTTGTATGACCACCACACCGCGGCATTCAAGAACAAATCCGATATTCTGTTACACCAGGAGACCCTTGAGGACATCCACAGGTAAGTGATGGGCTCCAAGTCTCTCCACCTAAGGATACTACCCACCCATAAGTTGCATAAGGGTTAAATGTGACGCTTGCTACTATGAACAAGTCCATAGTTGGTTTCTTTAATCTGCAGCATAGTTTGTTTTTGTGTTTGTTTGTTTGTTTGTTTGTTTTAAGATTATTATGTATACAGCATTCTGCCCGCACGACAGAAGAGGGCACCAGATCTCATCATAGATGGTTGTGAGCCATCATGTGGTTGCTGGGAATTGAACTCATGATCTTTGGAAGAGCAGCCAGGGCTCCTAACCTCTGAGCCATCTCTCTCCCGCCCCTTTGTGTTTGTTTTAAACGTGCTGGGGAATCAAACCTAAGATATCATGGACGCCTTGAAGTGCTATGCCGCAGATCTTCATCCTTAGCCTTCATCTCAGGATTTCATTCTTCTTAAAGGAGCAGAAATCCTCATCTGGATGGTTCATCCACCCAGTTAAGCTCATCTAGATAAACAAACAGGTGCTTCAATAATTCTAGAAGATAAATAGAGCCTTGCTGAGGAATTTTAATCTAGCAATGTACTATTCCGGCTGGAATACAAACAGGCCATTGATCCCATGAGCCAGAGGCAAGCAGATCCCTGAGTTCCAGGCCAGTCTTGTATGGAGCACTAAGCCGGGCATGGAGGCGCACGCCTTTAATCCCAGCACTCGGGAGGCAGAGGCAGGCAGATCACTGTGAGTTTGAGGCCAGCCTGGTCTACAAAGCGAGTCCAGGATAGCCAAGACTATACAGAGAAACCCTGTCTTGAAACACCCCCCCCCCTCAAAAAAAAGGAAAAAGAAAAAAGAAAGAAAAGCTTAGGTCCAGCATAGTGGTACACGCCTTTAATCCCAGCACTCAGGAGACAAAGGTGTGCAGATCTCTGAGTTCTAGCTGGTGCTGCTCAGGTAGATTGGTTGAGTCAGTGAGTTTGAGTCAGTGCAATGGAGTTAATTTTGTGGCAGTTCAGTTCGTGGAATTCAGAGGCAGGTTCATTGGAAGAGTTTTACAGAAACAGGTTGCAGAGAGAGAGAACAAGCTAGCCGCAGGTGAAGACAGAATGAGCCAGAGAATGAGAAGGAACCAGATCAGAACAGATTGCCAGAGTTAGTATGAGACCAAGCAGAGCAATTCAGTCAGAAACCAAGAGAAAAGCCAGACCCAACCAGTCATCTTGGAGAGGAATTTTGAGCCAGAACAGCTGAGTTGAGCCAGCCAGCCAGCGTTCAGAAAGAACAAGAAAGGGTGAGCTTATCCAACAGTAAGCCTCAGAGACAATTACCTCAGGCGAATAAAAGTTACTTTAACAGGGCCTTGGATTTATCTCTCCCTCTCACTGTGGTGCCCCCCTCCCCACTCCACCCTCCCATTCATTTCACTCTCCTCTGTTCTCTTTCCACCATTTTCTAGAGGCAAGATCCAGTTTCCTGGAGAATGTTTCCACTCTCCTCCAGCCCCCATTACTTCTCGGGCTAACATCAGACACTGGATCAACCCTAAGAAGGAATCCATCCATAGCATTCAGGGATCCATAGGTGAGGATGAGAAGACAGGGTGGGCACAAGGGGTCTTGCTAGAGAATGACCAGGGACTTCCCCCACCCCCCCGATAGGAAAGATCAGACACTGCAGAGGGTGGGGATCAGCGACTAAGTTGTCACCCACTAGACTGATATACTAGGGACACGCTGGCAGTAGAACTAGGGAATTCAGGTTTTTAGATTGGAGTTAGGTGACATTTGAGCAGGGCAGGCCCAGGACATGAATTTGGGAATGAAAACCTTAGTTAACTTCTATCCATCCGCCGGGCGTGGTGGCGCACGCCTTTAATCCCAGCACTCGGGAGGCAGAGGCAGGCGGAGCGCTGTGAGTTCGAGGCCAGCCTGGTCCACAAAGTGAGTCCAGGATGGCCAAGGCTACACAGAGAAAACCCTGTCTCGAAAAACAAAAACAAAACAAAAAAATTCTATCCATCCATCGTAGCTCAGCTTCCCACCTTTACAAGAACATTGTCATTGTATCAATAAACTTATTGACTAAAGGATTAAGAGAGGGTGGGGCAAAGGCTCTGAAACTCCAGTTCACCTCATTCTCTTTTCTTCACAGTGTCTCCTCATACTGCAGCCACTAATGCAGGCTATTCCCGAAAAAATGATGGTGGCTTTTTCTCCACCTAAGTGGTGACAGACTGGGCTAATTTCATCATGGTGGACCATCCAGCCACCCATCTTCATTAAACAGGTTTCTTCAAGATAAAGCCTGAAGTGTCTGCTGCCTGTCCCACTTTTGACCACTCTTTCCCAGCCCCACCCCCACCCTGAGACAGGCTACATTGGCAACATTCCAAGTAAATGTTTTGCTTTGTTTTGTTTGGATTGCCGGGCGTGGTGGCGCACGCCTTTAATCTCAGCACTCGGGAGGCAGAGGCAGGCGGATCGCTGTGAGCTCGAGGCCAGCCTGGTACTACAAAAGCGAGTCCAGGATGGCCAAGACTGTTACCCAGAGAAACCCTGTCTCGAAAACCTAAAAAAAAAAAAAAAAAAAAAAGGAGTGCACCGCCACACCCGGCTGGCAGATGGATTTTTGTGAGTTCAAAGCCAGCTTGGTCTACAAAGTGAGTCCAGGACAGCCAGGGCTATTACACAGAGAAATCTTGTCTTGAAAAATCAAAAACCAAAATCAAGACAAAACAAAACAAAGCAAAACAAAAGATTTGCCTTGGTCATGGTGTCTCTTCACAGCAATAGAACAGTAATTAAGGCAAACATAATGTAAAACTCAACAAGGTACTAACCATACCCAATTGCACATGGCTATTTACTGTGATCAAATGAGGTTCATGCTAGGGATGATAATTTGATATGTAAAAACCGATAAACATGATACAGCGTGCCAACAGACTGAAAGATAAAACCCACATGATCATCTCACCAGATGGAATAAAAGCATTCGATAGAATCCAACATCCCAGGCTGGAGAGATGGCTCAGTGAGTAAGAGCACTGGCTGCTCTTCCAGAGATCCTGAATTCAAGTCCAGCCCACGTGGTGGTTCACAACCATCTATAATGTGATCTGATGCCCTCTTCTAATATGCAGGTATACTTGCATAAATAAATCTTTTTTAAAAATCCAATATCCGCCCCCCCCCCCCATAAAAGCAGAAGAAACCAGATGTAGAAGGATACCCTTGGCTGGTTTTATGTTACTTAACACAAGCTAGAGTCATTTAAAAGGAGGGAACTTCATTTGAGAAAATGCCTCCATAAAATGCAGCTATAAGGCATTTTTTAAGTTAGCGACTGGTGGGGGAGGGCCTTGCCCGTGGTGAATGGGGTCATCTCTGGGCTGGTGGCCCTGGGTTCTCTAAGAAAGCAGGCTGAGCAAGCTGTGGGAGCACAGCAGTGAGCAGCACAACCTTCACGGCCTCTGCATGGGTCACTGACTCCAGGAGTCTGCCCTGTTTGAGTTCCTGTCATGACAGACTTCATCAATGATGAATAGTGGAAGTGTAAGCAGAATAAACCCTTTCCTCTCCTGGTTGCTTTGGTTGTGGTGTTTCATCACAGCAATAGTGATCCTAAGACAAAGGTCAGGACCCCAACATTATTAAGTCTGTATGGAACAAGCCAACAGTCAGTATGGGAGGGAGATGCCTGAAAGCATTCCCTCTAAGATCTGGAACTAAGCAAGGACGGCCACTTTCTTTCTTTCTTTCTTTTTTTCTTTTTTTTTTTTTTTTAAAGATTTATTTATTTTATTTTACATGTATGAGAGCTGTATCTGCAGGTCACCTGCAGTCCAGAAAAGGGCATCAGATCCCAGTATAGATGGCTGTGAGCCACCATGTGGTTGCTGGGAATTGAACTCGGGACCTCTGGCAGAGCAGACAGTGCTCTTAACCACTGAGCCACCTCTCCAGCCCTGGATGGCCACTTTCATCACTTGGATTCAGTATGATGCTGAAGTCCTAGCAAGAGAAAACCAGGAGGAAGGAAGAGCATCCAAACTGGGGGGTGGGGGGGATGGTGGTGGGAAATCCAACTGTCATTGGGTGCAGAAGGCATGATCGTCTCTTTTGTTTTGTTTGTTTGTTTGTTTTGAGACAGGGTTCCTCTGTGTAGCCCTTGGTGTCCTGGAACTTGTTCTATAAACCAGGACGGCCTCAAACAGAAATCATCTGCCTACCTCTGCCTCCCATGTACTGGGATAAAAGGTGTGTACCACCATCACTCAGCAAAGTCATGATCTCACAGGTAGAAAACTCCAAGGATTTCACCAAAATCTATTTGAGCTAATACATTCAATACAGTTTCAGGAGAAGGATCAACATGCAAATAGCAATCTCCTACTTGGGAAACTGAAGCAGAAGAACTATAATTTAAAAAAAAAAAAATTTTTTTTTTTTTGAGGCAGGGTCTCTCTGTGTCAGCCTTAGTTGTCCTGGACTTGCTTTGTAGACCAGGCTGGCCTCGAACTCACAGCGATCCGCCTGCCCCTGCCTCCCGAGTGCTGGGATTAAAGGCGTGCGCCACCATGCCCGGCAAAAACTATAATTTCAATGTTTTCTGGGGTTATGGAATTCATTCAGGCTAACCTGGGTATTTTGGACCTTGTCTCAAAATAAAATAAAAAGGGCCGGGATATAGCTCAATAATAGGACGGTGCCTACCATGTACAAAGCTCTGGGTTCACCTGCGTTTCTGTGTACCAATAGGAAATTACGGGAACAAGAAATCAAGAAAGCAGACCCATTTGTGCTAAGTTTGAACCATGTTGTGAATGATCTCTACAATGAAAACTATAAACGCGGAGAGAAATTTGCAAAGGACGGACACTCACACAAAGACATCTTGTGTTCAGGCACTGGAAGAGCCAATACTGTTAAAATGCCCAAAGCATTCCACAGAGGCAGTGCAAGCCGAATCAAAACACTAGTAACATTCTTCATAGACCTAGGCAATGTTATGATTTCATATGTAACCACAAAAAACTCCGAATAAGGCTCAGGAGATGTCTCAGTGGCAGACTGCCTTACAAAATCAAGGACCTGAGTTCAATCCCCAGAAATCACATCCAAAAAGCTGAGGAGAGGCCCTGGAGAGATAGATGGGTCAGTAGTTAAGAGCAGTGCATTCTTTTCCAGGGAGGACCAGGGTTTGATTCCCAGCACTCATATGGCAGCCAACAGTTGTTAACTCCAGTTCCTGGGTATCTGACACCCTCTCCTGGACCCTATAGATACCATATATGCATGTGGTACCCAGACATACATGCAGGCAAAACACTCATATACATAAAAATAAATTGGAAAAAGAGCCGGGCGTGGTGGCGCACGCCTTTAATCCCAGCACTCGGGAGGCAGAGGCAGGCGGATCGCTGTGAGTTCGAGGCCAGCCTGGTCTACAAAGTGAGTCCAGGATGGCCAAGGCCATCAGAGAAACCCTGTCTCGGGAAAAAAAAAATCTGAGTGTGTTGGGCAGGAGAGATGGCTCAGAGGTTAAGGGCACTGACTGCTCCTCCAGAGATCCTGAGTTCTATTCCCAGCAACCACATGGTGGCTCACACCATCTATAATGTGATCTGATGCCCTCTTCTGGCATGGAGGTGTACGTGCAGCTAGAGCACTGTACACGTAATAATAAATCTTTAGAAGCAACAGCTGACTATGGTAGTGGCATGCTTTTAATCCTAGCACTGGGGAGGCAGAGGCAGGTGGATCTCTGAGTTTGAGGTCAGCCAGATCTACAAAGCAAGTTCCAGGACAGCCAGGACTACATAGAGAAAACCTGTCTCAAAAAACTAAGAAGGAGAAGAAAGAACGCGGCTAGATCTTGAGCTTCTGGTACCTGTCTTAGTATGCTATAAAGGTAGTAACAGAAACAGCATGTACTGATAAATATAGATACCTAGACCAATGGGGCAAAATAAAAAGCTGAGAAATAAAGCTCCACATCTCCAGCCCACTGATCTTCAACGCAGCCGCCAAGGAAGCACATTGGGGCCACCGTGATGAGATACAGGGTTAGTGCCAGCACTCAGGGAAGCAAGGGCAGGCGGATCTGTGAGGTGCAGGCCAGAGCTGCAGAATGAAAGCCTGCCTACAAATTAAACAAAACCCCTATGTGCTGGGTAGCTTTTTTGTGAACTTAACCACAAACTAGAATCATCCAGAAAGAGGGAACCTTAACAGAAAATGCCTCCATCAGATTGGCCTGTAGACATGTCTATAAGGCATTTTCTTTTCTTCATATATATTTTTATTGAGATATTTTTTAATATAATTTTGAATATATTGAGTATGTATATTTATTGAATATATACACAGGGTCTAACATGTAACTCTGGCTGTTCTGGAACTTGCTATGTAGGCCAGGCTAGCCTCAAACTCACAGAGATCCATCTACCTCTGCTTCCCAAGTGCTGAGATTAAAGGCTTGTAGGTCTGGGGGCGTAGCTCAGAGTGCTTGTCCAGCATGTATAATGCTCTGGGTTCGATCTCCAGCACCGAATAAAAACTAGGGGTAGTGAAACTGCATGTGTGTGATCAGATCTTTGGGGGCACACACCCTTATCCCATCACCTGGGAGGCAGAAGCAGGCTGATCCCTGAGTTCCAGGCTAGCATGGTCTATATAGTAAGTTCCAGGCGAGCCAAGGCTATACTAGTGAAACCCGTTTCAAAAGAGAATACAACAACCAGTCGTTTTCTCAAATAGGTTTCCCTTCTCTCAGATGACTCTAGTTTGTGTAACCACGTAAAACTAGCCAGCCCAATAGAAAAGTATACACCCATGAGAAAAGGATGAAATCCTGATAGGCAAAACATCTGGAAGTGGGGAACATTAAGTATGCCGAACACATAAAAACACGTAATCTTACTCATGTGGAATCTAAACAAGTAGCTAAATGCTCTCCTACAGCTACCAGCGGCCAGGGAGACTAAATAGTGACATCAGGAGAAATAAGTTATGATGCTCTACTGCATGGCGATTACATACAATGAAGTATCCTAAATGTAACACACATACAATATTGAGACAGGTACCCTTACCCTAATGTAGACACTACACAGGGTGCAAATGCGCTGAAAACTCAGCAAACTAAGTACAATTTGTATGTACAAATAAAATTATTTTAGGGCACCAAAAAGTGGTGGTGGTGCACGCCTTTAATCTCAGTACTTGGTAGGCAGAGGCAGTTGGGTCTGAGATTGAGGCCAGCCTGATCTACAAAGCGAGTTCTAGGACTACACAAAGAAGCCTTATGTTGAAAAAACACCATAATAATAATAATAATAATAATAAATAAATAATAATCAAAATATATTTTAGGGCTAGGGTAGTGGTTCTGTGGATCAAGTGTTTGCTACAAGGGCGAGGATCGGACTCTGGAACCCCGAAATTTACATAAAGGCTGGTGGGTACACCTATAATTCTGGGATAGGTGTGTGTTGCACAACCAGCTAGTTTTAAGACAAGCAGAAGCAGCCGGGCATGGTGGTGCATGCCTATAACCTCAGTAGTAAGGGAGGCAGAAGCAGGTGGATCTGTGAGTTCGAGGCCAGCCTGGTGGACAAAGCAAGTCCAGGACAGGCACGGCTACACAGAGAAACCCTGTCTTGAAAAACCAAAACCCAACCAGAAGCTTGTCATTCAGGGGGAGGTTCTGCCTCAGAAAAGTGAAATAAGGGGCAATGAAGGAAAAGACCTGACACCAATCTCAGGTCTCCGCACGCACACGGTCACCTGTCCTCTCACAAACACAACGCACATATATGCAAAAGCTTCGCCCCTCCCTTTTTAGTAAAGTGGTTGTAATCCCAGCCCAGGAGCCGGAGGCAGGGATTCAGGAACTCAAGGGCATCCTCGGCTACTAACCAAGTTCACCAGCCTGAGGTAGAGACCTCGCCTTAAGATAAAACAAAACATTCACCCTTACTGTCTTAAACCATACACAACGCATCCCAATCCACTATATAATGGAGCAAGTCCCTGGAGCCTTTAATTGGTGAACGTATTTGGCGTGGGGCGGTCATACACACTTACTCCCCCTTGCTAACAGACACACTCCTCAGCAGAGGCTCTATAGTGCGTGGTACTTTTTAGCTCTAGCTGAACTGCTGTTAACTAATAAAAAGAAATCATCAAACAAGCCCAGCCTAAAGCTGGAGGAGGGAACGACACAAAAACATGGTGGACAGAAAAACCGCAGCCCGCGAGTACAAAAGCCTCCATCTGCAGTCGGCGGCATGACGTCTGCTCTGGGCTCTTTCACCCTGAGCCTCGGAGATCCGTAGCACAGGGGGTCGTAGACATGAGCCCGGGATCGGCGGCCGGGTCCTGGGGCCGGGCTCAGATCAGAATCGCCTCGGTAATCAGTGGCCGGGGACAGACCCAGGCCTCGTCTATCTGATCAATTCATCACTTCTGAGCACCGGGCCCGCAGGACTGAGACCTCGGGAACCGCGGCGCCGCCACCGCCCAGGGGGCCTCGCTGCACAGCGCCCCGCCAAGGGGGCTTCGCAGGAGGGCTGCTTTTCATTTCGGGACTGCCCGGCGGGGCGGGGGTCACGACCCGATCAAATAAGATCAAGGTGTAGGCGAGGGGAGGGGCGTGGGGCGGACACACACTCGCCTTGCACACCACTCGCGCACGCACACACTCTCACATCCACACTCGCATTCGGCCCACACGCACCATTCACACAGCACAACCCCAGACACCCCACATCCTTAACCCCAGCCGCACTCCCACACGCGGGGAAGCGGAAGTTGCACCCTCTTTTAAACACTCCGTCTCGTCTCAAAGGATTCTGGGAGAAACCACAGAGTGGTCAGGCGCTTCCTGTACACCTTGGTTATCCAGAACATTCTCTTCTGCCTCCCTGTGGCTGGGAGGTCCCAAGAAGGCCTGATTTCCTTAAGTTACGATTGGGGTTTTGTTGTGTTTTGCTTGAAAGTCTAAGTAGTCCAAGGTGGTGTCTGATCCTAACGCTTCAGCCTCCAGGTGCTGCGATTCTAGGTAGGCAGAAAGCCCGGCTTCTTTTATATAAAATGTAAATACTTATACTCACATCTAGCTCTTCTCTGATTTGACCTTTTCCTTTGCCCTAAATTAAAAGATATATAATGTGTAGCTATGAAATGACCCAGTCTCAGACTTACATGTGATGACTTATTTACCATATATGGAGCAACCCTAGGTTATTACTAACAAGAGCATCATACGAGACTTTTCCCTGACAATAAATGTCATTTATCACATTTATTTGTTGACAGAATGTGGGCAGTGAGTCGTGGTACACATGTGAAGGTCACAGGACAATTACAAAAGTCCTCTTTCTCCTTCCACCATGTGAGTCTTGGAATCAAATTCAGCTGGTGGTTTTGATAACAGGCGCCTTTACCCATTAAACCGCTTTGAAACCCGGTAAATATCATTTAATCAAAGGTCATTTGAGTATTTAAAGCGACAGGATATCGAAAATGGGGGCACGTAGGCCCTCATGTTCCTAGCGTCACTTACAGAGCCTCCTGGTTGTCCAGAACTTGGTGCTGAGGGTCACATTGCTGAGCCTTCATTTAAATTCACTTTACTGAAATGTATCTGATTTTGTCTTTGTTTTTGTTTTTTGCCAAGCTTGATGGTGCCTGCCTTTAACCTCAGTACTCCAGAGGCAGAAGCAGGCTGGACTTCTGAGTTCAAGGCCAGTCTGGTCTACATACTGAGTTCCAGGCCAGCAAGGCTATATATATATAGTGAGAGACAAATCAATAACAATAAATCTGACTTTCAGATTCCAGGAGTGAAATAATAATTAGGTAGATGTACTTCATCCCTTCCTCTGGCCCTTCTCTAGTAAGGGGCGATGGGCGGCAAAGAATTTCAGCCATTAATAGAAAATGACTGCTGAAGCTGTAATTTGTACTTATGCCAGGCCTAGTTGGCATGTTCAGTGAACACAGAGGGAGGAAAGTACCCATCATACGCTCCAGAACCCCACGCCTCAGATACTTTCTAAGGCTTGGGTGGTTAACCTGATAACCTTAGGAGGAGGAAATTGACCAAGTATGCCAAATGATGCTTGTCTTTGACAGTAGAGGTGGATCTGTTGGTTAAATGTATTAGAGGTGCTATTAACTGTCGGGTCTCTTACACCCGGCAGGTAGGGCTGGAATGAGAGGGGACTTGGGCCCCCTTTTCCTCTCCCTGGAGGCTAAGCAGGATGGTGTCAGCAACCCAGCCTCCTCCTATGACACCCGGAGGAAAAATACACTGAGTAGGGAGTCTCGACTTAGCGAGGTCTCAACTTTATTATAGCGGATTTTTCTTATATAGAACATAGGGAGTGGGCGGGGCATAAGGCGTCAGGAGATATGATGTATACCCGTACATAAAGTGGCCTGATACTGTGGGACCAATTGGTTTGTGTTACATGGCTGTTGGCAGGCAGGGCTTGCACCAGGATGTACCCGGATGGACCATGCCGAGTCATTCCTATGCGGAAGTATTTACCAGAGACTGTTGCTGAAACTTGAGCCAGGCTCGGATCTGTCCTTAAGGCCTCAGAGTGCTGACAGATTCGGCCATAGGGCCCAACAATTAACCTCACTTAATGTACTTCAACTTTTACTTATTTATGTTCAGCTCCTCCAAGAGAAAGTTTGGCCATCATATCTTCTGAACTATGTTGTGTATTCAATAAGAAAGAGCCCACAGAATGACGGTACTTACTCAGGTAAGCCCACATGCTTTGCCATGGTAGAACCCAAGAGATCACTGAACAGTCCAATAAACACACATGACAAAGCAGACAAAAAACACAGGGAAAAAAGTTTATTTTCAAGGATTGTGCCAACAATGGTGAATAAAAAAATGGTATTTCAACTACAAAAAGGAACTGATTTCACTTGACCCTGGTGCACAGGGGTTCATGGATGCCAGTTGAAGCAATATTGCTACCCTCATAACTCCGCCCCTGAGGGACTTCCCCGGCAAGAAAAAAATTATCATTTTTTCTTTGGGGAAAAAAAAAAGACAGATCAGCCTAAATAAAGAAGTACACCTGGTTTCTATTTACCTTTTTATATAAAGCCAAGAAATGAAATGGGCTATTTGCTTCTTTTTGTTACATTCTGGTAAAACATCTCAAAATGTAACAAGTCAGGCATTTAGGTGAAGAGGACCGATGAAGGAAGCTGCAGAATGAAAGCTAAGAAATGAAGGTGTTTTATAGACCAAAGATGGAGACACCAGTCCTATTTGAAAATGTCATTAAATACAAAGTAATTAATGCTGAACATAGTTCCTAAGGGACAGCCAGTTGTTCAGCAGGTCCCAAACTCACAGCCACAAGATTTCTAACGATCCATAACATCCCTCCTCTCTCCTGAGGAAAGATCCTCAGGAATGGCCATGGAAAACAGCAATCTGCCCTGTGGACCATTTCCTGGACTTACACATGGAGCGTTTACTTGATGACTTTCTAAACTGTTACAAACCCTCAAAGCGCTCAAATGCATCAGAACCCAAGCTTCCATGCAGCCTTTGTTTTTGTACAGTACAAAGGGAAATTGAATTTCTCCAAGTGAGCCACTGCACTTGTCCAGTCAACCAACCTAAACAGCATTGTCTACCCTTGTGTATTACCATTTACTATTAGACCTGTTTGTTTCAGATTGTTCTAGACTTCTAACAATTGACTCTAATGCAGGCATAAGGAGGAGGGAATGGAGACATTTTCCCTTCAAATGCTGAGTCAGCTAACATCATCTGCCCAGGAGTCCTCACACTCCATGGAAGAGTTTTGACCACTCAGTAGCAAAGCTTCATTTTCCTTCACTGAGTAACGCATCTTATTAGTGGATTCTATGCGCTGTCCAAAGTGTATCGGTGACTTTTCTCATTTCATCTTCCCATGGGCTTATAGTAAATACAGAGACAGTGGAATACTGCAGTATAAAGAATGGTGAGACACAACTAAGATTTGCTGTAACCTAGATTAAATAAATTTGTAGCCAGGTGGTGGTGCCGCACGCCTTAAATCCTAGCACTCAGGAGGCAGAGGCAGGTGGAATGCTGTAAATTTGAGGCCAGCCTGGTCTACAAAACAAGTCCAGGACAGCCAGGGCTAAAACAGAGAAACCTTGTCTCAAAAAAACCAAACAAACAAAAAATAAGCCTGTATCTTTTATAACACTACAAAATTCCCGTCTACATAAACTTTCATCACAATTCTTATACTAGATGAATTTACTAGTATATGAATTGATATACTAAAATTACTAAAATTTACTTATCTCTTCTCCCAGAACTTCAAATATATTATTATTTTTCAATAGTTCCCTCCCTCAGCATTCGTATTTAAAAACAAAATAATACTAATTATCACTAAGTAATTTAGAAAGTGTTTTTTTAAAAAGTGTTATGAAATAGCAAGAGTTGGTTCATTTTCTCTGTATCAGTTGGCTAGGTGACGTCTTCTTTGGGGACACTGGTAAGTGGAAAACTGTTTTCTTGTCTCAGCCACTGCTTCTTGTCTGATAACTCTGGATTTCCCATGTGTTCAGGTTCCCATGGAAAAGCCCTCAAGCTCCCAACACATGGCAATCTGTCCTCTCTACAGTGAAGACCATACTCTTAAGTTCCCAGATGCACAGAAAGAACACATCTCAAAAGCCAAACAAGTCTTTTGGCCTTCATAACTATTTCCCGTCTAGCCCCACTCCCCCCGCCCCAATTCACCAAATCCAAATCAGCCAATGGAAAATAATCAAGCCTTAAAAATTATCTACTGGAGCATGCCTTTAGTTCCAGCACCAAGGAGGCAGAGGCAGGTGGATCTAGCTTGGTCTACACAGAGTTCCAGGACAGCCAGAGCCATTCAGAGAGCCTGTCTGAACACAGCCTATGTCCTTCCTCAGTGAGCCTTAGTTTAAAAGATTCCGATGAGGGACTAAAGAGCAAAATAGATGACCAGTTATAGGTTGTTTTTTTCAGTGTTGGGGCTAGAACCCAAGACCTTGATAATGCTACTAAGCAAATGTTCTACCACTGAGCTATCACCCAGCCCAGGCTTTTAAGCAGGATGTACATAATCATATCACCAAAGGGTGTAATTTATCTGGACACATAGGCTTGCTGCTGAGAGCTGATTAACACAGAGATGAAAAAAAGTTGGCTTTCTGGAGTCCCCTGAAGCAAAAACCAATGTTTGTGACCATGAGTTTCCCCCACATATGGCAGGAGATGCTGCTGTGTCATCTTGGGGTCACTGATGATTTTAGCTGAACTCTCCTACACTGGGTCCAGGTTTCTGACAACTTCTTCATCTTTATCCCCTTGGTTGGCAGTTGATGAGCTGGGTACTTTGGAATTCATTTGATGAACAGGACGTAAAAGGCCATTACAATACAGGCAATTGCAACAGCAGCGTGCAGCCGGGTTCCAATCACAGCAGCTGGAGGACAAATGAAGAGACATTACACCTGGTTCTTCAAAAAATCCTTGCTTTCAGACCATGTTCTGAAATCTCTAACGTGCATCAAAAGTTTTAAGAGTTTGGGAGTGTTCTTTTTTTTTATTTTTGATACAGGGTTTCTTTGTGTAGCCTTGCCTGTCCTGGACTTGTTCTCTGGACCAGGCTGGTTTCGAATTCACAGAGATCTGCCTGCCTCTGCCTCCCAAGTGCTAGGATTCAATTGTGTGCCACCATGCCCGGCTTTGGGAGTGTTCTTAAATGATGCCCTTATGCTCTCGGCTCTACTTGAATTGCTTAGCCCTGGCCTCTTGTCACCTTTTGAGATGGGCTCTCGTTGTGTAGCCCTGGCTGGCCTCAAATTTGTAGGTAGAACAGGAATGTCCTTTGCTGCCTCTGCTGCCCCCTCCACCCCCCAGCTGGTTTTCAAGCTATGTGCTGCCATGCCAGTCCTCCCCAGCCCTTCATGAGGCAGAAGCTCACTATGCAATACAGGTATGTGTCACTCACTATGCCTGTCCTTCTTTTACTCTATTTTGAAAAGACATTTACATATGATTCCTGATGAAGGTGCCCAAAGTAAAGTAAAAATATATATGGGTTAATTAAGCTAAAAGTTAAGGTTCCAATGCATTCTGTTGCAAAATTGGGAAAATGTTCTTCCTGCTAAGAGGAATTTCAGGCCAGCCTAAAATTATGTAACTTGTAAAATATCGCCACCTCACCCCATGAGATAGAGTTTTACTATGCCAGCCAGGAACAAGCTCACATCTTGGCCTCCCAAGTAGCTGGGACTACAAGCATGTGCCACCCCTGGTATTGTAGAGTTTTATTTAATCCTGGAACACCAAAAATTACCTAGAAAATAAAATATACAGGTATGCCTTAAGTAACAGCAAGTTTAAAAGTCATCTCTTCCCTCAACTTTACAAATGACTATTTTATATTATTAACTGACCCTGGGCAAAGCATTTACCACATAATCATGAAGACCTGAATCAAAAGCCACAGAAGCCACAAAGTCTGGTCACAGCAATACAAATCTGTAGTCTCCCCACTTCCAGGACACATAGGCAGTCATGTCCTGGAAGCTCATGGGCCAGAGAGCCAGATGTACACAGCAGCAAGCACACACTCACGTACTACAGATGAGTCCAAATATAGCCCCAGCCCCATGCAGTCTCCTTTATAGCACCATACTACCTCATGTGTCCAGATAAGGCCTTACCTTTGTAAAACACACCCCAAACTCCCTTCTTCTCAGAAAGCAGCCAGGTTTTGAGCCGAGGTACTTTCTTGAAGTAGGCACAGGTGCAAACAAAGAGTAAACCAAACACCAGAATCCCATCCAACGAGTACACTGTTGCATAAAGAAGAAGAGAAAGCCTTTGGTGCTGCTCTAGCTTAGGGGAGGAGACCCTGCCCAGAGCTCGGTGCTGAGGTCACCTCAATGGCAGTGCTGCCACTCAGCAGGAAGGGTCCAACATCTGGCACAAACTGTTCCTGCAACCTGCTTGTAAACAGCCTCTTTATCTCTTCACTCCCCCACCCTCATGACAAACTAGAAAACATGAGGGTATTTTGTGTGGTACTCTGGTGCTATTACTGGCTTTAAGGATTTTGAGAGTCTGAGCATAAAGATTTGCATGTGTTCTTGTTATAAAACCCTCATCGGATGTAGGAATGCTCAATCTCTAGCCAAGGTTTTCAGATCTGCATGTGTTGGTAAAGCATACGTTTTAATGGAAATTCCAAGAGTCACACTTCCTATGGCTACACTTCTGCTGTACTCAGTTGATATTTCAAGCACAATACACCATTTACAAATCAGATTCCTTCCAGAACAAAAGATGTGCATAAGAGAAAAGAAAGACAGGAGCAGCTGCTATCCACGAGGCTTGATGATGCCCTCCTGTAACTCTGGCTTGGCAAAGCTCAGCCCAGGCTACAAAGGGAGACCATGTCCTGTTTTTTTTGTTTTGTTTTGTTTTTTTGTTTCCAGACAAAGCAGGGCTGGCCTTAAACTCGTGGTCTGCCTGTCTCCCTCTTCTCAACACTGGGCTTAGGGGCGTGCCACATACATCCTGCAAAGTCCACTCTCAAAGCCAGCAAAACAAAAGGGTATCTGATGCTTACACACCATGGAAAGCTCTTAGTCCTGTTTCTGACATGTGTTATACAGGTAAGCAAAATGAATCGCATAAAGGCAGAATTTACTCAGTAATCACTATGCCAGAATGTTCTATTTTCTAGTTCACATTATGGCTTCCTGTGGGCGATGTTCCTTCTCTAACTGTGTGTACTATGGTTAAGACTGACTACCCAGAAAGCTTCATGTGAATATTGCACTCAACCAGTGCCTGCCAGTTCCTGCCAGTTCTGGGCCACATTGTCTTCCTCCAGTGAAATGATCTCACAGCCAGTTCCAGTGCATCAGCACGCTCACAGTTTCCATGGACACTCTTTTGCTCCTGCTATAAGGTCTTGTAGACAATGCCAAAAATCACCAGGAGATGACATTTGAGTGTTTAGTGTCAAGTCTATGGAAGCCTATGAGAAAAGCTTTCCTGAGCCCCTCCAATCATAGTTTCTAAAAAGGCTTTCTCACGTCCTTTCCTGTAAGACTGACTATAAAGGTCTTAATGCATCTTCTATAACTTGGAAATCATGACTATAAAATTGTTTGAAGCAGCCTGAAAAAAAAATTAGGTTAGATAAACGGGGGTGGGGGGATGGGTGGGTGCTCCCTCATTAACAAAAGGCGGTTTCTAAATCTACCCTTTGCAACATTAGCCAGGAGCTCCAGATGGAACCACCCAGCTAGGACTTCAGAGACAAACAAGCGAAAGCTTTTTTTTTTTTTTTTTCCATTTTAATTAAAAAAATAAAAAATAATCTGGGGGACTAACAACACTAATTCTATAGTGACCGACCGCCCCAGTGGCCAGAACCAACTTCTCGGAAAGAAAAGAGAGTAAAGGGTCATAACCAAAAAGTCAAGTGTGGGCACCAAGGAACTTTGATGGGTGTGGGAAGAGGGAAACTGCGAGGAGCATCCCAGACAGGAGTTAGGGGCTCCCCAAGGTGCAGGGGGGCCGGGCTGGGAGGGGGCGGGGGAATGGCCACGTCAATCTAGCCCCGCCCGCCACGTTTGGCCCCGGTCCTCTACCACCACTCTCTTCTCGGGCCCCCAGCTCTCACCGTTCGTCATGGCGGTAGTGCCCGGCAGGGGTGAGGGGTCCGGGTTCAGCAGTGGCGGCGGTGAAGGTGGGGGGAACCCGGCTCCCTCTTGACACTTCCCGATCCGGGCCGCGGTGACGGGAACTAGCCGTAGTACGCAAGCGCGAGGGCCGAGAGAAGAACGCCGAACTCAATCAGACGTAACTAGCAGATCGTCGAGCTAAGGACCCACCTGCCTGTGGGCGTGATATGCGAGGCTTCCTTTGTGGTCATGGCAACCGTATGTCTAGCTAGTTAGACTGGACCGAGACAGTGTGTTTGAAAAATAAAGGCTGGGGCTGGGCGTGGTGGCGCATGCCTTTAATCCCAGCACTCGAGAGGCAGAGGCAGGTGGGTCATTGTGAGTTTGAGGCCAGCCTGGTCTACAAAGTGAGTCTAGGACAGCCAAGGCTGCACAGAGAAACCCCGTCTTGAAAAACCAAAAAGAAAAAATAAAAAAAGAAAAAGAAGAAGAGGCCGGGCGTGGTGGCGCATGCCTTTAATCCCAGCACTCGGGAGGCAGAGGCAGGCGGATCGATGTGAGTTCGAGGCCAGCCTGGTCTACAAAGCGACTCCAGGACAGCCAGGGCTAACACAGAGAAAGACCCTGTCTCAGAAAACCAAAAAGAAGAAGAAGAAGAAGAAGAAGAAGAAGAAGAAGAAGAAGAAGAAGAAGAAGAAGAAGAAGAAGAAGAAGAAGAAGAAGAAGAAGAAGAAGAAGAAGAAGAAAGAAAGAAAGGCTGGGCGGGGCGGGAGAGGGGAGGGGAAAGGCTGGAGAGTTTGGGCTGTGGCTGCTGCTTTGTGTGTGTGTGTGTGTGTGTGTGTGTGTGTGTGTGTGTGTGTGTGTGTATGCGTGCGTGCACAGCAGCCCGCTTACCGTGGTGAGGGAGCAACTGTGCTTTTTCTTCGGCACGCAGTGTGCCAGAACATGCCGTTCCCCTCATGAGAACCAGACTTTAAGGTTAAAGTGACGTATGACCAAGAAACACCACCGTTCCGTTTCCTCCAGTTTATTTAGGTGACAGCTGGTAAGACAATCAGGAACAGTATCAAGAGGAAGCACTGGGAAGCAGGCTCCATCTCTAAGGAACTGCACATAAGGTGGCTCACGTGCAGGGTCACTTCATCTTAGCATAGCAAGCTGAAAACAGCACCACTTCAGAGAGTTGAACCTGTCTTCTTGGGGCCAGAGCTTGGTTTTTCTTGTTGTTTGTATTGTTTTGTTTTGTTTCTATGCTCTGTAGTAGTACTGTGTTCTGGAATATCTGAAACCCAACGAGAGTAGGAGGGCGGAGGGGGACGCAGCAGTAGCTGCTCAGGCGTCTGGGACTGCCTTGCTGAGCAGCTTCTCCTGGCAGAAATCTAACCAAGTTGCGTCTGATTTTTGTAAGCAAAACAAGGGACTTTATAACAAGCCCCACATATTTCGGATATTAAAGCGCTCCGTTGTCAGAGCATTCAGACGACTTCCTGAAGAATGGATTTTTCTTTCCCTTAATTTAACAGGATAGTTTCGTTTATCTTCCGCATTTAAGTCATGCTGGGGTCACCTTGTTTAAAAATCTGCCTTATCATGGCTTCTCTGGAGATGTTTTGACCAGATGATGAAAGGCCTGTCTAATGATGGAGTGGGTGGGGAGACAAAGCTTAGGTTCTTCTCTGTAAGCTGAGGCCTTTAACTATAGACAGTTTCGGTCAGCTTTACTAGAGCCTGGGTGAAACTGCTGCACTCAATCTTGAGCACTGTTGTCAAAAACCTAGGAATCCTGTCCATTCCTGCTACAGTGCCATCTGCTGGCCGTGAACTGCCTGGTTACCTAGAAGAAAACCGGAATGGAGAGGCGGGTGGGTGGAGCCACCACCAGCACCACCAGCTATAATAAAGCTTAAAGCAGGAAAGAGTCCTTGAGAAAACATAGAAATTAAGAAATTACAGCATCAAAAAAAAAAAGGTACCTAGAAAAAACCCTAATGTAACCGCTGATGCAATCACTAGGATTACATATGCAAGGGCATACACACAAACCAAGATAGGACCGCAGAGATGGGTCGGTGCGTCTATAGCATTTGATGCTCTTGCTAAGACCTGAGTTAGCTTTCCAGCACCCAAGCGATGGCTCACAACTGTATGTTCCTCTACTTCCAGGAGATCTTGTTATAGAAATAATAAGCCTTCCTACTGAAAATTTGGTCCTCACACTTAGAGATGAAGGGAAATATCCGCCTGGCTGGCCCACTGTGGTTAATGCCTAATTAGAGTTGGCCTTGGCAGAAGATTTTACTAACTCGTGTACACTTTGTCTTAAGCATTCCATAAACACTGTCATCCTTAAGTCTCTTTCAGGTCTCAGACTGAGATTACACTTCGATCAATTTAGAGACAGGAGTCTGGCCACTTAGGCACATAAGAGATTTACAAAGCAAGCCCCCAGTTACGTGCTTTCCTTTCTAGGAGTGATCATGGTCATGGTGCCTCTCCACAGCAACAGAACACTGAGTAAGACAGGCGTCTCACCCTAGAACTACCCCACTAGTTTCTGTCTCCTCACCGAGACAGAGGCATGGTGGCTCCTGCCTGAAATCCCAGCACTTGGGAGGCATATAATGCAATCTTTGTGAATTCAGGACCCATCTGGTGTACACAGCAAATTCTAGGCCAACCAGGGCTGTGTAGACCATGACTCAACAAAATTAAATGTATATATTTATACACACAGATGTATGTATGCATGTATGTCAGCTCAAATCCCCCAAACTTCAAAAAGCAATCCAAATATCTAGAAATGAGCTCAACCCAGACTATAAGAGGATTTCTGGCAGCTAGATAAAAGCCAGCATTCCTCGGGGACTTGGGAAGCCGGTGACTCTCTATCAGAGAGAGTCATTTCCTAGCAATCAAAGTGCGTGCTGGCCTCCAGGCTCCTTCAGTAACAGAAATATCTGTCACACATTTCAAAGTCCCTGCCAGCATTATAGCCCTTCTCACCTCCTCTCCAGCTCTAACCTTCCTCCCGCCCAGGGAGGAGGAACCCTCCTGATAGTTACTCATCTTTCTTGGCTATTTTCACCTACGGTTCCTGCACCAGCTGCTTCCATGATGTTCTCTCTACTTTCTCCCTATTCCCTAGCCCTGACCATGTCCAGCCTTCTCGCTCGGTTCAGTCCACTACTTTCTCTCTCTCTGCTCTGGACTCTTCCAGATGCCTCTGGCTGGTCTCTCTCTTATATCTACAATAAAGCCTTTCCATTCCAGGAAGTGGTCATGTCATCAGTTTATACATATATATTGTTTTCTCCTGTGTAAAGTGTCACTAAAATGGTAAATCCTTTCCAGGGTTATTTGATTAAGTGGACTACTATTTACAACAATAGTTGACATGAAGCATTACTCAATTAAGACTAGCTACAATTTGGTGATGTTCATTTATAAAGAATGTATTTACCAGTATCTGTGATATGTTGGCCACTTGCTGTATTTTGCAGAAATAGAGGCAAAAATAAGTCCTTGCCCCCAAAAGAACAAAACATATTGGGTAAGACAACTGAATAAACAAATTTAAGACTATACAGCCATTGTATGTATAACATTATTTTTTATTTTGTAAAATACCTGCAAAATATTTTGTTTTGTAAAATAAGCTCTGTATATTTTTTGAGTTTTTCAAGACAAGGTTTCTCTGTGTAGTCCTGGACTTGCTTTGTAGACCAGAATGGCCTCAAACATCCATTCCCTGCAGACGTGTTTCACACCAGGCTAAAGCTGGGGTCACTGGCTCTTAGAGCACAAATGCAAGGAATCAAAAGCACTCAATGGACTGGGGCATCTCAATTTATGCGTCTTTATCAGTTTATTTCGGCTGACACCCGAGAGCTGGCAGTTCTTGCCAAATGCCTGTCAGTCAAGAACAGTGGCCTGTTTGTTAGGATTGCTGTGGTCATTGTGGTGAATGCCAATCAGTCTCGGGGACCATGGCCAGGGCATTGGGGTGTAACCCAAGAATAAGTGCAGTTCTGAAGGCACAGCTTGCAACAATAGCTTCATTTGAATGAAAACTATTTGCAAGCGACGTCAAATAGGCATTCATGTGTGCTATACACATTTGTTTCCAGACGCCTAAAAATAAGGAATGAGCTAGCTAACCTTAGGGCATCAAGAGATGGATGAGAAACAGACTGTTTGTAGCAAGTTTACAATTTAGCAGGAACGGATAAGCTGCATATGGAAACAAACAGAAAGCCAGAGTTGTCGAAGGAAAATGAAAACTAAGTGCTGTGGGAGGAAGGAAAAACGGCCTCCAGAGAAGGCTTTCTGAAAGAGCAGACATTTTACTGGTCCTAAAAAGCACACAACATCTCAATAGGAAGAAAAACATTCCAGTGGGAAAGGACTGTGATCAAAGGCTAGAGAGGACAAGTCTGGGGCACACTGCTCACTCCATGCGTCTCTCAGGCCTTAGCTGAATTCCCTTCATGCTGGAAGGAGGCTTGGAGCCTTCAATTCCCTTCCCTGGTAGAAGCCTCTACAGTACCTGTTATCAAACTCAATAGTCCGTTACACCCTAAGGTTCACTTGCATTGTTTGTCATTTTATTGATGCTTACTAGTTGGCAGTTATTTATTGCTGGGCCTGGGAGATGGTACTTGCTGCCAAGGGTGACAGCCTGTGTTCAGTCCCTGGAATCCACACGGTGGAATGAAGGAACTAATTCCTGCAAATTGCTCATTGGTGTTCACATGAACACTATGGCACATATGTACAGATGCACATGATAAACAAACAAATAAATGTAAAAAAAAGAAAGAAAAGCTTGGAAACTTGTTGCATGAATAGTTGAGTGTGGCTGTGCAGAACTGGAATGTCAGAATTTGTGAGGAAGAATGTTGGGTGGCAGACTTTTCCTGGGGAGGCAACACACACACACACACACACACACACACACACACACATGCACACACACATCTATGAGGTCAGAAAAGGAGCCAGCAACAAACCAAAGTACCAATGTCTGATCTGGTAAACCAACTGAATTTTTTTTTTCCAGACAGAGTTTCTCTGTGTAGCCTCGGCTGGCCTCACTTTGTAGACCAGGTTGGCCTCGAACTCACAGCAATCCGTCTGCCTCTGCCTCCCAAGTGCTGGGATTACAGGCGTGTGCCACCATGCCCGGCTAACCAACTGAATTTGGGGGGGGGGGGCGGTTATCAATAAGATTTGAAAGTCAGGGATGACTCAAAAGCAGCTGTATCACAGAAAAGCTCACCTCCGTATGGATGTTGACTCATGAAGGCTGCACCATGCCCCTCACCTGCACCCCCACCTTCACCCTCACCCTATAGCTCTGTGTGCAGCTGGCCGGTAGCTGAACTGTCTGAGCCTCTTTCCATGAGTTTGGCTGGCCAGTCTCCTCCCCAGCTGCTAATTTCTCTACTTTAAGCAGCAGGGACCAGGCCCTCAGGAATCTTCTAAGTTTCTGTTCTCTCAGAAATTTGAGATACGAACCCTCCTATGTGGACTATGTCAATCCAGAGAAAACTGTCAAACAACAGTGACGAATGATTGTGAGCCATGGCCACTCCATTTTGTAAAGGTCCCTCATTGTGGCTAAACAATGATAATTCCGGAAACAACAGCAACTCATTTCCCTAGATTCTCCTCTGAGCCATGTCCAGCCTCAGTAACGGCTGGCCGTGAGACGTGTTTTTCTCATTTGACATCTCCCCTCCAACCCTACACTTGACTCTAGGGTCCACTCTGAACGTCTTGTAGCAGCACACCAGGGCTGTTTACTCTGCTTTACGTCTGTTCTGACTTTGTGTTCCAGTTTGTTTGTTTGTTTTCACTTTTTTTTTTTTTTTTTTTTTTTTTTTTTTTTTTTTTTGGTTTTTCGAGACAGGGTTTCTCTGTGTAGCCTTGGTCATCCTGGACTCACTTTGTAGACCAGGCTGGCCTCGAACTCACAGCGATCCTCCGCCTGCTTCTGCCTCCGAGTGCTGGGATTAAAGGCGTGCACCACCACGCCCGGCTCTGTTTTCACTTTTAAGAGGGTTGAATTGTCCACGCTTCATAGTTTATAGCATAAATGGCCCTTCCACAGTGCTTTGCTTTCTATTTATTCCTTTATACCCTATTCTCAATTTATCTATGCTGTAACCTTTCTAAGACATTTAATGTCTCTGCTTTTTTGTTTGTTTTGTTGCCTGGCTCTGACTAAGTAGCCACGGCTGGCCTGGAGTTCAGAGCTCTTCCTGCCTCTGCTTCCTGAGGCAGGGATGAAAGGCATGCACCACCACACTCAGCTCTTTCATAATATAAAAATTCTTTATTTACTATTGTGTATAGAAGCCAGAGGACACCTTGTGGAGTCTGTTTTCTCACCTTTCCCCCTTTATATCGGTCCCAGAGATTAAACCTGATATTTAGACTTACTCTGCTAGAACCTTTACTAGCTGAACCATCTCTCCAGGCCATTCTTTGTAATGATAAAGTAATAATAATGATGATGATAATGATGATAATAATAATAATAATAATAATAATAATAATAATAATAATACTGCCAGAGAGATGGCTCAGCAGTTAAGAACATTGGCTCTTCTTCCAGAGGTCCCAGATTCAATTCCTAGCACCCATATGGCAGCTCACAACTGTCTGTAACTCCAGTCTCGGGATCTGACACCCTCACACAGACATACATTCAAGCAAAACACCAATGCACATAAAATAGAAAAAAAAATCATTTTAAACATAATTTATTAGCCAGGCGGTGGTGACGCACACCTTTAATCCCAGCACTTGGGAGGCAGAGGCAGGTGGATCACTGTGAGTTCGAGGCCAGCCTGGTCTACAAAGTGAGTCCAGGACAGCCAAAGCTACACAGAGAAACCTTGTCTCAAAAAAAAAACCAGAAAAGATTTATTATATAAAAGTTAACGGGGCAGGAGAGATGGCTCTGTGGTTAAGAGCATTGGCCGCTTCTCTGGAGACTTGGGTTTGCTTCCCAGCGCCTACACGGCGATTCACAATCATCCAGGCCAGAGAATCAGAGCCTCCTTTTGGCCTCGTTGGCACTACACATATAAGGTACATAACATGCAGACAAAACACCCACACCCACACCCTTTTTTGTTTTGTTTCGAGACAGGGTTTCTCTGTGTAGTCCTGAATGTCCTGGACTCACTTTGTAGACCAGGCTGGCCTCGAACTCACGGCGATCTGCCTGCCTCTGCCTCCCGGAGTGCTGGGATTAAAACGATGCGCCAGTACGCCCGCTTTAAAAAATGTATGTCTGAGCCAGGCGTGGTGGTGCACGCCTTTAATCCCAGCATTCAGGAGTCAGAGGCAGGAGGATCACTGTGAGTTCAAGGCCAGCCTGGTCTACAAAGTGAGTCTAGGACAGCCAAGGCTACACATAGAAACCTTGTCTCGAAAATAACCAAAAGCAAAACCAAACAAAACAAGTGTGTCTGTGTGGCCTGGTGTACTTGAGTGTACCAGCCTTGGAGGTAAAATTCATCGTATCCCCCGGAGCTGGAATTACAGGCGTTTGTGAGCCTCCATCTGGATATTCATAGATTAATCATTTATGTTTTCTGAGACACGGGCTCAAGTAGCTTTGCCTAACCTCGAACTTGAAATCCTCCTGCCTGAGCTTCCTGAGTGAAGGTAGAGATTTACGAGGGTAGCATACCATGCCCAGGTTCTTCGGAATTTTTAATTCCTTCTTTAGGATTCCACCCAAGGCACGCCACTGCCTTTTATCCAATCTCAAACAGGGTTAGGAGAACGAAAGCACACCCATGCAGGCGCGGCGCCGGCCGGGCCGGAAGTGACGCACAGGCCCTTATAAAAGCCGCTAGCAGGCCGTGGGCGGGTTCAGAAGGCTGGCGGGCGGCTAGGATGGCAGATGAGGAGGAAGACCCTACCGTGAGTGAGCGCCTCTATCACAGTCTGTTTCCTCACTCCCTCGCGCTCACTAGCGGACGCAGAGTCTGACCTGCGTGTTTTCTAAGGGAATCCCGCCGAGAGTTCGGGGGTGGGGGGAGCCTCGCGGTGCTTTCCTCTTCCTCGGATTTACCTTAGCGCGTGGGGCAAGACGAGGATGAAGAGTAGAAAGGGGCTTCCTTTGATCCGGATCTGACACTTTGAGACACCCAGCCTGCTAAGGGAGATCAGAGATCACACTGCGGAACCGGCAGCCCGGCTGCTAAACAAAACTAGTGCAGGGAGCGAAAAAATGATGA
This sequence comes from Acomys russatus, assembly GCF_903995435.1. NCBI lineage: Eukaryota > Metazoa > Chordata > Mammalia > Rodentia > Muridae > Acomys > Acomys russatus. The sequence continues at coordinate 11,388,957 of NC_067159.1, forward strand.
CCTAAAGTCAGGAAGCTTGAAGTCCGAATTCTCCTGGTCCTCTGAGCAAGTTATTTAACTCCGGGCATCGGTTTTTCTTGTCGTCGTGAGACAGCGTCAGGCCCACTTAAGGAAAGTAAATAAATGTTGCTTCCGATGACAGCAGAGAGTAGATTTTAAACCAGCATCGGGTCTTTTACAGTAGCATTGCCCAGCAGTGTGACAATTTAGTTGGTTTAAAACAAAACTCGGACCCTGAGGTAGTTAGAACTTTTACGCACCCAAGGTGTGGAGTTGTCGGGGGCCATAAATAGAAGCCTTCCTGCATGCCTTGAGAATTGGACTAGGTCTTAAGAACCCTTAGATGCTAAGTGTCATGATTTTATGCTGTTTGCTTTAGCTTATTGCTATTGAAAATTAAAGAGGGTCACTGGGCACGGTGGTGCACACCATTTTAACCCCTTTGAGACAAGGTTCCTCTGTGTAGCCTTGGCTATCCTGGGCTCTATTTGTAGACCAGGCTGGCCTCGAATTCACAGAGATTCGCCTGCCTCTGCCTCCCTGGGTGCTGGGATTACAGGCGGTGAGCCACCGAGCCAGCAGCAGCGGCGGTGCTGGTAGTGCACACCTTTAATCCCAGCACTCAGGAGGCTCTGTGAGTTACAGGCAGACAGGGTTACACAGTGAGACCTTGTTTCAAAAAGAAAAAGCCTATAGAGATAGCTTCAGTGGTTAAGAGCACTTACTGTCACACATCTGGCAACCCACAGTCACCTGTAACTCCAGCTCCGGGATATTGGACACCTTATTTTTGTTTCTGTTGGAACCTGCAGGAAGCATGGACGAAGTAGGCACTCACAATACACATAATGTCTTTCCAAAACAAAACACACACACACACACACACACACACACACACACACACACACACAAGATGAAAAGGGTGGAGCTGAGTGGTTAAGCATCTGTTTAGAATCTTGAGCTCCTAGGTTCAATTCATAGCAAACCCCCACCTCCCTCTGTCCCCCACCTTGCCCCCTCCCCCCCCCCCAAAGGAAGAGAACAGAAGGGAACCTCGCTGGAGTAGTGAATGCAGTGCAATCCTTTGACATGTCTGTATTTTTAAATTTCTAGTTTGAGGAGGAAAATGAAGAAATTGGAGGAGGAGCAGAAGGTGGTCAGGGGAAAAGAAAGAGACTTTTCTCTAAGGAATGTAAGTTGTCCTTTCCAGTGCTTTTACTGTAGGTGGTGGAAGCCTTTGAACATGTCCTTTCAGAGGAGATTTGTTATTCTTCCTAGGTTGGCCTATAGGATCTGTGTTCTCAGACTTGCCTATAACGTTTTCTGTTCTCACTGTTTTGCTTGTTTGGGTATTTATTTATTTCTTACATGTTTATTATTACTTACTGGTTTTTTGAAACAGGGTTTTTCTTGTAGTTCTGGCTGTCCTGGACTCGCTTTGTAGGCCAGGCTGGCCTTAAGCTCACTGAGATCCACCTGCCTCTGCCTCCAGAGTGCTGGGATTAAAAGCATGGGCCACTGCCCAGCTGTTTTGCTTGGTTCTGTTTTTCTTTAAAGATAATCTTTATATAGCCATGGCGGGTTTCTCTGTATAGCCTTTGCTGTCCTGGAATTCGCTCTGTAGACCAGACTGGCTTCTGACTGAGAGTTCCATCTGCCTCTGCCTCCTGGGTGCTGGGATTAAAGGTGTGCCGCCTCCACCACCACCACCACCACCACCACCGACTGAGTCAGGGCTTTGTATATCCCAGTATGACTCCAATATGTAGTATATGGTATGAGTGTGACTTTGAACTTCTGGTCCTATTGCTCTATTTCCCAGTGTATGTCCTGCTGAGGAGTGAACCTAGGGCTCTGTGTGTGTGTTAGGCTAGCACTCAACCAATACCACTAACTGAACTACACTTCGAGCACCACCACCTTTTTCCTGTGTTTTGTTTTGTTTTTTCCTTTTTGTTGTTGTATTTTTAGGAAGCTCTCATGTAGCCCAGACTGCCCTTATACTCACTGTGTAGCTGAGAATAACCATGAAGTTGTATTTCTCATGTGTCCACCTTTCATGTGATGTAAGTTGAGCCAGTGAACAGGGCAAAAAGGTGGTGAAGTGTGCAGTACTGACAGTGCCATGGAGATTATAACGTACTAACCTGTCACACGCCTTCAGCAGACAAGTTAGTCCCTTTGGGGCAGTAACAGGGTGAGCTGTTTGTTCTTGTCATGCCTGTACTAACTCCTGAAAGGCATCATGAGAATGTACTCTCCAGGTCTACGCCCAGGGCTCTTGGCTGAGCAGTGAGATGTACAGAAACTTGCATTTATGAGTGCCTGAATACAGTACTATCTAAAAGTTCTTGAAACTGCAAGACCAGGTTTTAAGTGTCTAAATCTTTTTCCATCCACACATAGTGGCACATACCTATGACCCCAGCTCTTGGGAGAGGTAGGGACAGAAGGATTTGGAGTCCAGGGTCATCCTCAACTCCATAGTGAGTTTGAAGCCAGCTTGGACTGTATGAGTACCTGTCTCAAAACAAAAACAACAGTAAAAAAACCTTTCCAGTATCTTCACTTTTTTACTGAAGTCTGACCGTTTCTTATTCTCTCTCCCTGATGCTAATTACATGACTTGTTTATGGTTTTACTTCTTGTCATGGGGACACAGGAAAAGGATGCTTCGACCAAAGCACTCTAGAAGCAGTACTCACACTGTTGCTGCTCCAAGCCTTAGTTCAGTTTCACTCGCTTTGTGATGACAAAAATTTGGAATCTTCACAGGCTTCTCCCACTGACTTAAAAGAATCTTCATGCCGCCTCTGTTTTTGCTACTTTTCAGATAGGCTCTTGTTGTATAGTCCAGGTAGGCCTTAAACTCCTGTTCCTCGTGTCTCCGTGATTCTCTCTTCCCACGTGGTTCCCAGTGATGGAACTCAGGTCCTCAGAGGCAGCAGGTGCCCTTACCAGCTGGACTATCTGCCTGGGCCAATTTTATTTAAAAAAAAAAAAAAAAAAAAAAAAAATATATATATATATATATATATACACACACACACACACACACACACATATACACACACACACACACACACACACACACACATATATATATATATATAATTTCTCCTTCCATTTCCTCTCTCCAGGCTCTCATATACTCCTCTTATTCTTTCAAATTTATTGCTTCTTTTTTTGTTGTACACACATACTAAGTAAAGTTAGTACAACTTGCTCTGTCTGTATGTCACTTGTGTGTTTTCAAGGCTGACCATTGGTTTGGATAACCAATTGGTATCCTTGTCTCTGGGAAGACTATTTCCCCCTTGGCCAACATTCCTTAGTTGCCTATAGTTTTTCAAGGAGAGTTGAGGCTTCCTGGGCTTCCCCCCCCCCCTCCACATTAGCATACCTGTTTTTGTTGTCCTGCTTGCTTTTTTTTTTTTTTTTTTTTTGGTTTTTTTTTTTGTGTAGCCTTGGCCATCCTGGACTCACTTTGTAGATCAGGCTGGCCTCAAACTCACAGCGATCCGCTTGCCTCTACCTCCCGAGTGCTGGGATTAAAGGCGTGAGCCACCACGCCCGGCCTCCTGCTTGCTTTTTTGAGACAGGGTTTCATGTAGCCTAGGCTGGCCTAGTAACTGAAGATGACCCTGAGCTTCTGAGCCTCTTGCCTCCGCTTCCCAGGTGCTGAGATTGCAGGCATGAACTACTATGAGCAGTTTCAGTGCTGGGGATCAAACTCAGGGCTTTGTGCATGTTAGGTAAGAACCCTCCTGACTGAGCCACATCTTTAATCCCAGCTCTAGGGAGGCAGAGGCAGGTGGATCGCTGTAAATTCAGATCAGAGTGAATCTAGGACAGCCAAGGCTGCACAGAGGAGAAACCCTGTAACAGAGTTTCAGAGCCTCCACTGTCATTTATTTACGACTTACCCACCCTTTGACCAAATATAGTCAACTTTGAAATATGTACATTGTAGCTTCCCTCCTCTCTTAATGTTTCTTATTTCTACAAATAGCCTACCAGCTTGGTCTCCAAATGTAGCTTTTTGGCTTTATTTTTCCCTACTTTGTGTTAGTTTTTCATGTGTCCTCCTAACAGTATCTTCTCTGGCTCAGCTCAGCTTCCCCTGGCTCAACTGTCAGTCACCAACTGTCTTGTCTTTCCCTCTCACTCACATAGCCCAATTCACTTTCAACTGTCTCCTATTTTTACTCGGCTCCATCTTCTCTAACTCTATTCAGCCTTCTTTCTTCTAGTACCAATTGTCTTTTTTGATCCTACTCTGTGACCTTATTCTTCTGCCAGCTAGACCACCCTCCTGCCTACTCCTCAACCTCTCTCAACCTCTGCTGGCTTTTTATAGCTTCTCCTATTCCCAGAAGTCCCAGAACCAACTGACACTGAAGGGCATAGTTACCCTTTAAAGGGCCAGGCACACAAAATAAGTTGCATTACAGTACAACTTTTTTGGGGGTAGAAAGGTTTGAGAGAGTTTCTCTCTGTAGTCTTGGCTGTGCAGGACTCACTTTGTAGACTAGGCGGGCCTTGAACTCACAGTGATCTGCTGTCTCTGCCTCCCTGACTGCTGGGATTAAAGGCGTGTGCCGCCACAACTGGCTTTTATTTTTTTTTTTAATGTATCTTATGTATATGAGCGCTCTATCTGATTTTACACCTACATGCCAGAAGAGGGTATCAGATTCCATTCTAGATGGTTGTGAGCCACCATGTGTCTGTTGGGAACTGAACCCTGGACCTCTGGAAGAGCAGCTAGCATTTTTCACTTCTGAGCCGTCTCTCCAACTGTAAATATGTATATAAGTTTTCCGTCCCCAGTAAAATAGGTGGAAATGTTTGTGGTGGGTATTTTGCTCAAATATTTAAGGAAAAAACAGCTCCCTGTGGGAATTTATAACAGACGCCACTTTACCTAATGATAAGAGTTAACGTCATCAATGATATATTGGTATGTACCCCTGATGTGAGAGTGTCTTGACTTTGGTATCCTTTCTGATAGTGTGTAAAAGCATTCTAAACTCAGTATAGTCGTGAGAAGACAGCAGACAGAACAGTCTGAAAGATCTGACTAAGATTCTTTGTAAGCGCTGAGGTCTTAGAAGAGTTAAAGAGTTGCCACAGGTTGTATGGAGAAAACTACAGGGGTTTCACAAGGGTTAGATGAGGAGCTCATTGCATCATACCAAGTCAATGAGATCTGTGTACAGCAACTTAGGCAATGGCTTGGAAGTTACATAACTTCAGTCCATCCCTGTTAGATGCAGCATAGAACAGATCAGTGTCTCCAAAAATGTATGCATCCTGCCAATCCTAGAAAAGCAAAGTGGAGTCTGATGGCCTGGGGAGTGTAACTCACTGGAAAGGGCATTCGCTTAGCAGGTGTGAAGCTCTGGTGGGTGTGGGGTAGAAACAAGGTATCTCAACAGGAAATGGACCCAAACAAGAAAATGAGTACAGCCGGGCGTGGTGGCACACACCTTTAATCCCAGCACTTGGGAGGCAGAGGCAGGCAGATCGCTCTGAGTTCGAGGCCAGCCTGGTCTACAAAGCGAGTCCAGGACAGCCAAGGCTACATAGAGAAACCCTGTCTCAAAAAAAAAAAAAAAAAAAAAAAAGAAAGAAGAGAGAGAAAGAAAGAAAGAAAGAAAATGAGTACAATCTAAATAAGGTGCTTGTATAATGTTGATTTCTTAGTTTGAGCTCTTTGTTATACAAATGTTATAAGGGGAAGCTGGATACTAAGCATGTGGGAATTCGGCTATTTTTATAACTCATCTGTAACCTAAAATTGCCTGTTACAAAGACAAGTTTTAAAAATAGAATTCAAAAAGAAATAAAGAATATTGGCTCCTATAGTTGTTTCCTTCCATCTGCGTTGGGACCTAAAGTGTCCTGGCATTATCAACACAAGGATAACTCTGCTATGGGTTAGTTTCCAAGTCACCCCTTTCTTCTCTTTGTTGCTTCTGCCAGTTTTTGCTTCTAAAGAGGAATCATTCTAAGGCTGAATATAGTGATGCATATGTGTAATCCCAGCACTCAGGAGGCTGAGGCAAGAAGATTATGAATTTGAGGTCAGCCTAGGCTACATGGAGAGACACTGTCTCAGCCTTTCCCATCTCAAATAATTAATTTGATAATGACAATAGTAATAAATAAAAACAATGTAAAAGGAATTATAATATACTTAATTCTTTTTCGTGTGTATACTCGGGCTGAAGAGATGGATCAGCAGCTAAAAGCATTGTCTGCGCTTCCAGAGGTCCTGAGTTCAATTCCTAGCAACTACATGGTAGCTCACAACCATTTATAATGTGATATAATGCCCTCTTCTGGCCTGCAGGTATACATGCAGGCAGAGTACTGTGTATATAATAAATACATCTTTTTAAAAAATTTATAGTTAATCATGGTGGTACTTGCCTTTAATCCCAGCTCTTGGGAGGCAGAGGCAGGTGGATCTCTGTGAGTTCAAGAGTTCAAGGCCAGCCTGATGAGAGAGAAAGCAAGAGAGAGAGAGAGAGAAGAGAAGAGGGGAGGGGAGGGGAGGGGAGGAGAGAGAGAGGACTAGCATATAGTAAGTTGGACATGTGCTAAGAAAACAACCTGATCAGCTTTTTATGTATACTTTTTTCCTTTAATGTGGATATACTTATGGTCACTATCGAGATCAAACTAAAAGTAATCCTGACAGGAGTTAGAAGCAGAAGGATTGGAAGTTCTGGGCCAGGCTGGTCTACATAGGGAGATTCTGTCACAGACAAAAGGCTAGGTATGGTGGTACATACCTGTAATCTCAGCACTTAGGAGGTAGGAATAGAAGATCAAGAATATAAGGCAAAGCCGGGCGTGGTGGCGCACGCCTTTAATCCCAGCACTTGGGAGGCAGAGGCAGGCGAATCGCTGTGAGTTCGAGGCCAGCCTGGTCTACAAAGTGAGTCCAGGATGGCCAAGGCTACACAGAGAGACCCTGTCTCGAAGAAAAAAAAAAAAAGAATATAAGGCAAATCTTGACTACATAGGGAGAGTGAGAGCCCTGAGGCACATGAGACCCTGTCTTAAGTTCTTCTCTTCCTGAGGTAGATGACATTCCAACATTGATAGCATTTGTGTACGCTTTTGAAAACATGACCAAATTACAGTTCTTCCCAGAAAATGTGTATGTACAGATAGTGTGTGACGCTTGTCTATGGAGTAATTGGAATATATAGACCACAGATTAAATGTCCTTTTTGCTTGTTTGTTTTCTGGTTTTTCAAGACAGGGTTTTTCTGTGTAGCCTTGGCTGTCCTGGACTTGCTTTGTAGACCAGGCTGGCCTTGAATTTATAGTGATCCACCTGCCTCTGCCTCCCAAACGCTGGTATTAAAGCCGTGCGCCACCACACCAGGCTGGGTTAAGCATCCTTATGAGTCCTATCTGTTCTAAGCTACAAAGAAGTGCATTACTGCTGCGGGTCAGATCAGCTGGGGTCACTTTCAAGGTTCATCTTTTAAGTATCTGTGTGACCTTGAACTGGTCACTTTACCTGATGCCATAGTTTTTTCAGCTATAGAATGGGGGTATCAATAGTGTCTAAATCAGAGGCCAGTGTGAGAATTAAATGAATTGTATATGAAAAGCCTTAAAACAGTATCTGGCCTATAGGAAAAACTATATAAGTCTTAGCTATTTGCAGTTATTTTTATTACTCTGAATTAGACTTTTCTTCTCCTTGGGATATTCTGTTGTTCTTTCAGATGAAGCCTAAAAGGGCTTTAGCCTATTTCTTCCCATAAGAAAGTAATTGGAACACTTTCCTCTCATGCTCTTTCCCCTGTGGTGATGTTGGAAACTCCTCTGACTTCACTTTTTCAATGCCCTACTACCTCTCACGCGTCCACATCACTTGCAGGAAAGTCTAAGGTGTGGTGGCGCACGCCTTTAATCCCAGCACTTGGGAGGCAGAGGCAAGTGGATCTCTGTAAGTTCAAAGCCAGCCTGGTCTTCAAAGTGAGTTCCAGGATAGCTAAGGCTACACAGAGAAACCCTTTCTCTGAAGAGAGAAGGGGAGGGGAGGGAAGGGAGGGGAGAGGGGGAGGTGAGATTAGGCAAATTAGAGAAGGGAGGGGGGAAGGAAGGGAGCATTATGGAGGCTAAATAGTTAGGCTTGGCCCTAAGACTGCTTAGATCTTTTATACCAAAATCCATACTTGGAGACACAATTGTATATTTTGCTTGTTTGAGACACAGTCTTACTCTGTAGACTAGCCTGGACCTCAGCTCAGATCCTCTTGTTTCTGATTCCTGACTGCTGGGATTAAAAAGCCAAGTAGTACCACATCTATCCATGATTGTCTTTACGCCATTGTTTTTAATTTGGTTTACTTCTAATTGGTATGGAAAAGCTACTGGTGAAATTGGTCAGCCTCTAGGTAATCCAAAGCTTTCTTGTGGGTTCATAGTGCGGTGTATGATGTACGGATTTGGGGATGACCAGAACCCTTACACGGAGTCAGTGGATATTCTCGAAGATCTTGTCATAGAGTTCATCACTGAAATGGTAAGACAGTTTTGTAACTATTAATTTGTTGTTGTTGTTGTTGTTGTTTTTGTAATTTTTAGTTAATTGAATATTTGAAATTCTAAGCTTTAGATAACACTAAAACTTTTGAAACTAGCTATTAATTTGAGTACCTGCTTCGTGCAAGTTCCTGGTTTCTATTTGCCATTAATAACAGAAATTATATAAATATATTCCAGGACTCGGGAGGCAGAGCCAGGTGGATCACTGTGAGTTTGAGGCCAGCCTGGTCTACAAAGCGAGTCTATGACAGCCAAGGCTACACAGAGAAACCCTGTCTCAAAAAACCAAAAAGAAAAAAGACAATATACATATATATATATACATATATATATATTCCAGCACTTCTGAGTTTTGTTTTTGGTTTATTTCATTTATGCATATGGGTGTTTTGCTTGCAAGTATGTCTGTGTACCATGTGTGTGCTTGGTGCCACACATGGCCAGAAGATGGTTGTGAGCTACCATGTGGATGCTGGGAATTGAACTCCAGTCCTCTGGAAGGACACCGATGCTCTTAAACACTGAGCCATTTCTCCAGCCCCTGAGTTTTATTTGTAAAAACATAACATCCTTGATTTTTTTTATTCATGTGCATTGGTATTTTGCCTGCATGTATGTCTGAGTAAGCATGTCAGATCCTCTGGAACTGGAGTTACAGACTGTTGTGAGGTGTCACGTGGGGCCTGGAAATTGAACCCTGGTCTTCTGGAAGAGCAGCCAGTGTTCTTAACTGCTGGGCTATCTCTCCACCCTGGAGTGTTTGCTTGTCTGTTTGTTTTTAATCTTTGGGAACCCTCTCCAAAGATAAAACAAAACAAAAATAAAAATTAAGGTACCTAACATTATAGAAGTAATCATAGTAACCTTCATTTTACTCTCATGTTTTACAATACTTGCTGCTTGTGTTTTAATCATAATTATTTTAGTAGCTACATAAATTTCATTTGAATTTCTTTTCTTTTTCTTTCTCCTTAAAACAAGGCCTCATGTATTTCAGGATGGCCTCACTGTGTGGCTACAGACAACCTTGAAGTTCTGATTCTCTTGCTTCCACTTCCTCAGTGCTGGAACTATAGGCTGTGCCGTCAGGCCCATTTATTCAGCGCTGGTGGTCAAGCCCAGGCCTTTGTGCACGCTAGGCAAACTATGCAACTGAGCTCAAACTGCTTTCTGACTAAGCATAGCCTTATTGTGTGAGTTACTAGAGATGATCTTCCTCTGCGGTGTTGCTGATTGAGCTCAGGGCCTCTTGAATGCTTGACAGATGCAACTGTTGTCAACCTGCATCTCCAACCCTGCACCTGACATATTTTTTTTTCAAGATTTATTTTTATTTTATGTGCATTGGTGTTTTGCCTGTATGTGTGTGTGAGGGTGCCAGATCCCCTGGAATTGGAGTTACAGATAGTTGTGAGCTACCATTTGGGTGCTGGGATTTGAACCTGGGTCCTCTGGTGCTCTTATCATCTGAGCCATGTCTCCAGCCCCTAGTCTGACATCTTGAATGGCCACTTTTTTGAACTTTTTCCTTTACCTTGTTTAGGTGTATTGCAGGGATGGAGTTACTGAGTTTGGTTGTTTTTAGCCCTCATGAGTGTTTACCCTTTATTTTGTATTATTTCCTTTCTACAGAATAAAAGTGAAAAAAATTACTCAGCAAGGCCTGAGGCTGAGCTTGGTTGAAGTACTTGCCTAGTATGTGCAAGGTCCTTCACACACTTGCGAGTGTTTAACCCAACATTGAAGGAAAACATTAGCAGTAGCAATGGTAGATCATGCCCTTAGCATGTGTGAGGCCCTGAGTTTAGTCTCCCGCACCACATTAAGGGATAGTGCTAGGCATAGTAGCTCACACCTAATCCCAAAATTCCAGAGAAAGACAGGACAATCACTGGTTAAGAAATCCAACCTGGGCTGGGTGCGGTGGCACATGCCTGTAATCCCAGCACTCAGAGTCAGAGGCAGGCAGATCTGAGTTCAAGGGCAGCCTGGTCTACAAAGTGGGTCCAGGATAGCCAAGGCTACACAGAGAAAACCTGTCTGAAAAACAAAAAGGACAAACAAAAGAAAAAAAAAATTTAACCTGGTCTATGCATAGCAAGTTCTAAGCCATCTAGAGCTACATAACAAGACTATGTCTAAAAAAAATAAAATGAAATGAAATACACACTCCCACTCATCCACCCAACAAACAAGAAAACCCAAACACTGATGAAACAGCCAGGGATGAAAGGATATAATTTCAGGGTGCTCAGCATGCAGGAGGCTGAAGCAGGTGAAGTCCAGTTTCAAGTCTAGCCTAGGCTGCATAGCAAGACCCTGTCTCAATGAACAGAAACAAAGCTGGCCATAGTGGTACGTGCCTGTAATTCCAGGCTTGTGGCAGAGGTAGGAGGAGTGCCTCATTTGATACTAGCGTAGGCTATGTTCAGGGATTTTGTCTCAATAAAACAAAAGCAATCAGAAATCAAAGACAGATTGGCTTAAGTTCAGGACCAGGTTGGTCTACATAGTGAGTTGCAGGTTATATAGTTGGACCATGTTATTAAAAAACAAAATCCCAAACCATTCTATTTTACCAATGAAGACTCAGGAGCCAGATGCTACAGTGAAAACCTGCTAGTTCAGAGAGGCAGAGAAAGCACCCAGCTGACCGTCTTTCTCAGCTCACATCCTGAAGGAAAAAGGCCAAAAGCCCAAGGCCAAAGCTCCTAGCTCATCCGACAGCCCAGATGGAAAAAGCCAAAAGCTAAAAGCCAAAAAGCTCCCTCTCCACGCTGTCTTAAATACACTTTTCTCAAAGTTCCTCCTTTCTACCTAATCCCTGTCAACTGGTTTCTTGTTCCACCTCTTGACCTAGGGTTAACTTGATTAAATCCTGTGTTCAGAAAGCTCTTGGATTAAAGGCATGTGCTAGGACTGAGCCACATTAAACAAGAAACAGGTTTTTACAGTTCACAATCTCGGGGTTCACAATGGGGTCAAATATCCTGCAAAACCAATTTCTCAAAAATAAAACAAAGTGTTACAATCTTATCTCCAAGTAGAATTTTGGTATAAACGATCTAAGAAGACTTAAGGCCGGTCTCACCATATAACGTCCATAAACCATCCTTCCAAGCTACTAAAGCCTGATATTATTTGCCTAATCTCTAATACCTACTCTTAGCCATCCCAGAACACTTTAACAAGACCATCCTCCCCAACAACAACAATAACAACAACAACAACAACAAAAACTCCACCTTTATAACAAAACAAAATCGAAGTGTCTCCAAATTTGGTAGCTTTTGTTGTTTTGGTCTATCTGTCTGTCTGTCATCTATCATCTATTTTTTTTTTTTTTTGTATGTATAGTTTTGCTTTTGTTTTTTGAGACAGGGTTTCTCTGTGTAGCCTTGGGTGTCCTGGACTCATTTATAGACCAGGCTGTGCTCGAACTCACAGAGTTCCACCTGCCTCTGCCTCACCGAGCGCTCAGATTACAGGTGTGCACTGCTGTGCCTGGCTTCTCTGTTTTTAAGGCAGAGTCTCACTATGTAAACCTGGCTGGCCTGGAACTTGCTATATGAACCAAGGCTTGTCTTAATTAACAGAGATCTGGCTGTCTCTGCCCCGCAAGTGCTGAGATTAAAGTTGTGCATCACTTTGTCCAGCCACTTTTGTACTTTTAATGTTCTTAATGGAAAGAAAAAAAAAAAAGCCTATAAAACATGAAGAAAATACTGATAATTGTGCAGTAGAAAAAGGATAAGATGGTTCTCAGATGTAAACACCAGCATGTTTAATAGCAAATTAAAACACAAACATATTTGGCTCTTAAAAGTTAATGTGTTTTCTTGTCATAGACTCACAAGGCAATGTCGATTGGAAGACAAGGTCGAGTGCAAGTTGAAGACATTGTCTTCTTGATTCGAAAGGACCCAAGGAAGTTTGCTAGAGTTAAAGACTTACTTACTATGAATGAAGAATTGAAACGGGCTAGAAAAGCCTTTGACGAAGCCAACTATGGATCTTGACACTGTTGTAATTTCTGAAATTTTTGATATTTTCTGTGGAAACCATACATCATAATTGTGGTCTGAAGTAATATTGTGATGGCAAAGCATGCAATGAAAGAAGTCTTCAATTTTAGATTTATAATGTGAGCCTTTCATTGCCTGCCTTTGTCTGACCATATTTGACTTGTTTTTTGAGCTTTAGTGACTCCTAACTTAAAGTATTGCAAACAATGCAGTTCCATCTGAGAGGGGAAAGTCGTGCTTGTGCTCTAGGTAGACTTGTGTGTTCCAAGCTGGGTACATCGCTGCATTACATGCAACCTAAATGTCCTTTGTGAGAGCCCAGGTGTGTGCTTTACGTGTCTCACGTTTTTAGATGACAGTGGCCGGAGACCTTATTAAAGATAATGGACTGGTCCATGTTTCTTTTAAGGAACTAAGTTCTTGTAAGAATTTTTATTTGAGCCCGTTGGTGGTGGTGCACACCTTTAATCCCAACACTCGGGAGGCAGAGGCAGGTGGATCGCTGTGAGTTCGAGGCCAGCCTTGTCTATAAAACTAGCCCAGGACAGCGAAGGCTACACAGAGAAACCCTGTCTCAAAAAAAAAAAAAAAAAAAAAAAAAAAAAAGATTTTTTTATTTGTCTTAATAGATTATTTGTCTTAATATTCTTTTCTAAAGTATACTTTACTGATATTCTGATATTTGCTAAGTATTAGTGGACCTCATCTTCCTCAATGATAGTAAAGCTAAAAGCAAACACCTATAGCATAGGAATAGGAAGGCGTGTCGGGATAGGCATCTCTGGTGGTGGTCCGCTGCCATGAGTATAAGGACTTCCACTGTGAAGATGAGTAGTTGGTGAAACCCATATGTGGCCGTGCAAACCATTTTTTAAGTCAGAATATATAGGCCTTGTGTGTATTTAACTTGCTATATTAAGTTATTATTCTACTTAGCTTATAATAAGGATTAAAATTGCATTCCAAGATGTTACTAAACGTTACTCTGAACCTTACTGGTGCTTCTTAACATCTCTAAGTCAGTGCTTGGGGAAACAATACCTGTTTAATCTACTGTCACAAGGAATAAAGAATGAAGAATTAAACATGTGAATACTTGAGTTTGTGGTTTTATTTATATTTGGTTTTCCTCAGACAGGGTTTCTCTCTGTAACCCAACTGTCCTGGAACTTGCTTTGTAGACCAGGCCGGCCTTGAACTCACAGAGGCCATCTGCCTCTGTGTCTTAAGTGTTTGGATCAAAGGCATGCATCACCACACCCTGCTGAGCTGGTTATTTATACCCCCCCTTTCAGGATATTGCATCTATTAGTGATATGATTCCTAGCTCTTTTATCTTGTTTTTCTGTTGTTTTTATGCTACACCTCAGTTGATGAGATTTAATGCATAACTGAGCTGATCATTTTGTATGAAAAAGCAATTGAAGGGGCTGGAGAGATAGCTCAGAGGTAAAGACCATTAGCTTCTTTTTCCAGATGGACTCAAGCTTTATTCTCAGCACTTACATAGTGTCTCACAACCATCTAACCCCAATTCCAGGGAATCCAGTGTCCTCTTCTGGCCTTCTCAGGTACCAGGCAAGCAAGTGGTACACAAACATGCATGCAGGCAGAATATTCAGACAGAAACTTAAAATGTACAAAAAGCAATTGAAAAGTTACTTCTATATTAAAATAAAAAATTACAGTTGAGGGCTGACAAGGTGGCACACCGAGTAATAAATGGACCTGCTACCAAGACTGGCAGCCTGAGTTTGAACCCCAGAACCCGTGTGGTGGAAGAACCAACTTCTGCCTTTGAGTTGGTGTCTGGCCTCCACACAGACTCTCCTTGGTATGTTCCTGTTTGTCTACCCCACATAGAAACAAAATAAGTGACAAATATAATTTTAGCAATTAAAAAAAGTCATGGTAGTGGAATAATATCTGATGCTATTTACGGTAAGAGGTATTGAGACAGGGTCTCCCTACATAGCCCTGGTTGTCCTAGAAGTCACTATATAGACCAGGCTGGCCTTGAACTCATAGAGATCTATCTGCCCTTGCCTCTCCAGTGCTGGGAATAAAGGTGTGTACCACCACCTTTCTGTCAGCTATTTTTGTTAATCAGGGCCTGTTCTATTCTGAAAGTGTACTAAAGAATTTACACTGAGAGCTACTCAGTTTTTACTTATTTTGTGCAGAAAAGGGTATGTTCTCTGAATTGACTCAATGTCTCAGTGTCTTAAATGCCTTCCTATTCTGCCAATGACCCAGGCCCATGTCACAATACAGTGTATGTGTGTGTGTGCGTCCGCGTGTGCATCTGTGTGTAGGTGTATACACAAGAGTACATGTGCCCAAGGAGGCCAGTAGACTATTTCAGATCCCCAGGAGCTGGAGTTACAGGTGTTTGTGAGTCACCTAGCATGGGTGCTGGGAACCAAGTTTTAGTCATCGGCTAGCAGTATACACTCTAAATTGCTGAACTAATCCAGCCCTGGTTGGACTTTTTGTTGTTGCTGTTGTTTGTTTGTTGAGGGAAAGTGTTTTGAAATGGTCTCTTATAATGTAGACTGGCTTTGAATCAACTCACCATGTAGTTGAGCTGCCACTCCCCAAGACCAGCTCCAGGAACAGTTGAAGAGCAGAGAAGAGAGATGGATCTGGGGTAAGAAGAAGTGAACAGGCGCTGAATGGTTGGTTAAGGGAAACCAGCTGTTGGTTGAACAACTAGCTAAAGGAACCAGTTGTTGAGAAGTTGAGGAACAGAGGAAAAAGAAATACTCAGAGACTCAGGCAGTGCAAACTGAAGGTCTTAAAGCCCAGGAGAACTTTTCTTCTGGCTCTCTGTCTTGCTTGCTGTCTGTCCTTTCTCATTATCTATCTTTCTGTCTCTCTTCCTGCTTGTTGCTACCCATCTTTCTAACTCTCTTCTTGCTGTTGCTCATCTTTCTAGCTCCTTGTTGGTTGTTGCCATCTTTCTAATTTTCTTTCTTGCTGTTCCCCATCTATCCATCTCTCACACTGTTCCCCATCTCACTCTAGCTTGCTCTCTCATGTCTGTTACTTGCTTGCCTCTTCTCCTTGGGCCAACCCAAGTATTTTATTGAAATGAGGTTCAATTTTTTTTCATTACAAGATTACATCATGAATTTTTTTTCCCATCTTTTACAATCACTAGGGCAAACAAAAATCAACAGAGTAACAAGGAAATGCAAAAAGTTCTGTAGCCTACAACAAAGCATACAACAAAACTCAATTTCCAAACGGTCAGCATAACCTGATTATTAGTTCTTAAACAATACTCAGGAAAGTTTAATCATAGGTTTCCTCAGGCTAAAGCCATTGTGTTTATAAGACTGTTATAGCAACATAGCTTGACTTAACTCCTAGTCCCAGACCAACAGGTGTGCTATTCAAGCCTAGGCTAACAGCTAAGGGGTCCTTTATTGTAAAATGTCTGTAATGCATGATGTTCCAAGCCCATCTTATATAGCTTTCAAAGCAGATTCTAAGGAAACATTTCTACAGATAGTAGTATCTAGCCAGATACTGTTATGTCCAGATCTTTTTTTTTTTTTTTTTTCTTTTAATGCATACAGTGTTCTGCCTGAATGTATGCCTGCCTGCCAGAAGGGGGCACCAGATCTCATTATGGATGGTTGTGAGCCACCATGTGGTTGCTGGGACTTGAACTCAGGACCTCTGGAAGAGCAGCCAGTGTTCTTAACCTCTGAGCCATCTCTCTAGCCCCTATGTCCAGGTCTTAACTTTCTTTCATGCAGTTTCTGCCTGAGTGTTCACAGCCAGAGCAAAAAACTCTATCATTGCCTCAAGCCTTTGGCCAGATGCCTTCTTTCAACATTCTCTGTGGGAAAAAGTTTTCCCTGTATGAATTTTCTTAAGGCTGAGAAACAGAGAGAAAAAAACAGTTATAGGAGAAATAGCAGGTTTCTAAACAACATTACACCTGGACCATAGATAATATTCAGGAGCAGTGGTGATTAGCCAGAGATCTTTGGAACTTTGTCAAGCAAAGCTTCAACAGCTGCTCTGGACGTCTAGAGAGCATGCTGGACAGTCAGAGGTCTCTGGAACTTTGTCAAGTGAAGCCTCTACGACTTATCCTCATGTCTGCGACACTGAACTTCAAGTTTCTGCTTTCCCCCTGCCGAGTGCTGGGCTTTCACTCACGTACCACTGTTACTGTATGCGTTTTGTTTTGTTTGTTTTTAATCTCATCTTTCCAAGGAGTCAAGAGATAGAATGTGAAACTAGTGAAAAAGAAGAAAGAACTTACTGGCTTACGTATTGAAACATGGGAGAGAAGGGATGGATGGATGGGGCTAAGCCCAGGCTTGACCTTGACTAAGCCAGGTACATTAGAAGAACCAAGGCTGTCTCCATCTTGTTTCTTAACCTAGTTTTACTCTCTCGATGGCCTTTGAACATGGCTAACAGTTCCAGAGTTCCATCGTTAACAACTTCAGAATGTTGCCCTTCTTAGTTGGGGTGGTTTGAATAAGAATGGCCCCTGTTTAATTTTTTTGTTGTTGTTTCTTTTTGTTTTTGTTTTTCGAGACAGGGTTTCTCTGTGTAGCCTTGGCCATCCTGGACTCACTTTGTAGACCAGGCTGGCCTCGAACTCACAGCGATCCGCCTGCCTCTGCCTCCCGGGTGCTGGGATTAAAGGCGTGCGCCACCACGCCCGGCATGGCCCCTGTTTTAAAAAAAAAATGGCTCCTCTAAGCTCATGTTTGAGCCTCTGCTCCCCAGTCAGTGGAATTGTTTTGCGAGGATTAGAAGGTGCAGCTCTGTTGGAGGAGGTTTGTCACTGGGGTTGGGCTTTGAGATGTCAAAAGCCCACAGTAGACCCAGTTTCTTCCCTCCCTCCACCTCTCTCTCTCTCTCTCTCTCTCTCTCTCTCTCTCTCTCTCTCTCTCTCCCTCCACCTTTCAGATCTCATACAAGCTCTCAGCTACTGCTGCTAGCACCATGCCTACTTGCCCGCTGCCATGCTCCTCACAGTGCCGGTCATGTACTCACCCTCAGAAACCGTAAGCAAGCCCCCAGTTGAATGTTCTGTTCTTATCAGTTGCTTTGGTCATGGTGTCTCCTCAGAGCAGTAGACAGTAACTGAAACACTAGTACAGAAATTTCCAACTGAGAGATAGGATTGTCATGCCTCTGTCTAGGAAGAAGTATGTTACATCCAGGACCTCCTGTCTGTCCCACCTCTGTGGTGAAGATGTAGTTAAGTTGGTAGAGGGCTTACCTATCACACACAAAGCCCTGGGTTTGGTCCTCATCATCTCTTAACCTAGTATAGTGTACACCTATAATCTGGATCTGGGGAGATGGAGGCAGAATGTAGAATGCGTGAGATCCTTAAAATCCCCCAACACACACACACCACACACACACACATACCACACACACACACACACCACACACACACACACACACCACACACACACACCACACACACACACAACACAGACACACACACACTCACACACATCACACACACACCACACATACACCCACACCACTCACACACACACCACACACAACACACACATACCACACACACACACACACACACACAGTCATAGACTAGCTCTGGAAAGCAAAAAGAAAAGGAGATTGGAGATTGGATTGGATAGACAAAATAACAGATGAGCAGTGATTTGACAGTCTCACTATGTAGTCCATCATCCTATGATTGCATTCAAGGATCCCTCTGCTCCAGTCTTCTGGGAGCTTACAAGCAGAGCTTATTCATTTTGAGTTTCTACTAGTAAGGTACTATAGATATCTTCCAACATCTAGAGTAGACATTAGTTACATGTGACAATTTTATTAAAATTAAATAAAATTGAAAATGTAGTTTTTCAGTTGCACTGAACCCAGGTATTGAACCCCATGGCAGTAGCTAGTGAAATACTGGACAGAGCTGATCTAACACCTTTCCATTTTTACAAGGAAGTTGATTTTTTTTTCTTTTTAAAAAAAATTATTTTTTATTTTATGTACATCTGTGTGAGGGTGTCAGATCCTCAGGAACTGGGATTACAGACAGTTGTGAGCTGCCATGTGGGTGCTGGGAATTGAACCTGGGTCCTTTGGAAGAACAGTCAGTGTTCTTAACCGCTGAGCCATCTCTCCACCCCCTGCCAGAAAAAAAAAATTTTTTTTTGAACAATGATGACTTGACAACACAGGTGCACCCTCCCCAGTTCTTTTGTTTTTGTTTTGCATAAACATGGTATAATAGAATAGCATATGAAGCCCACTTCAACAGCTATCAAACTCTTTGCCAACTTGTCTCTGGAGAGTGGTATGAAGCCAATGTCATCAGCAAAAGGAGAGCACATCCATCTCCCCAAGTGGAGCCACAGGAACCATGCTCAGACAGTGAGGTAAGGGAGAGAATGCCAGCTTTCAACTGTAAGTAAAACTTGTCTTCTTGCCTCTAGGCAGACACATAGAAACAGACACAGTATTATGAGGGTAAATCATAATGAGAGAAATCATTGGAATGCACATCCATAGCGCCAAGTAAGCGAGAACAGAGTTAGTGGAGACCCGGGGGAAGTGGCTCACCAGGCCTGAGCAGTGGGGAGGGTAGATTGCCATGCCCTCAGATGGCTTGTTGCTGACACTGGACATTTAGCTTGATTTTTCATGTTCATTAGCAAGAGTGATCCATGCATGTCTGCTTGTCACTTTAACATGACAGAATAATTTATCTAAATATTGAGTTAGGAGGTCATTTTTTCCCCACCGTAATGATAATAAACCCTTCCTAAGTTGCTTTTGTTAGGTCACACTGACAAAAATAAAGCAGCAAATATAACATCTGAACATACACTATCTACTCAGACTCTAGAAAGTTCTACTAAGTGGCTTCAAGCTCATTTGTAGACTTTGATTTTGTTTGTTTTTTGTTTTTGTTTTTTCAAGACAGGGTTTCTCTGTATAGCCTTGGTTGGTCTGGACTGTCTTTGTAGACCAGTCTGGCCTCGAACTCACAGAGATCCGCCTGCCTCTGCCTCCTGAGTGCTGGGATTAAAGGCGTGTGCCACCACGCCCAGCTAGACTTTGATTTTTTTTTTTTTTTTTTGGTTTTTCGAGACAGGGTTTCTCTGTGTAGCCTTGGCTGTCCTGGACTCACTTTGTAGACCATGCTGGCCTTAAACTCACAGCGATCCACCTGCCTCTGCCTCCCGAGTGCTGGGTAGACTTTGATTTTTTAAAACCTACTTTACCTGGGGTTCCTTAATGCCTCTATCTCCCTTCCAACCCACTGACCCTAGGTAGGAGAGAAAGGTTAGTAGGGACAGGGGACGTAGACCTTTTTAGACTCAGTTCCTTGGAGCAATTCACTCTTTGGTGTCAAGATTCCAGCAGTCCAGCTAAACAACAAACAGCAGCAGCAACAGCAAACACAAACCAGGAGCAGCCTTTTGGAAACATTCTCTGGAGCGTCTCTCTTTAGGGGTGTCTCGAAGTGACAACTCTCTGTGTCTCTGTCTCTATGTCTCTGTGTCTCTGTCTCTGTCTCTGTTCTCTTCCTCTTCTTCTTCTTCTTCTTCTTCTTCTTCTTCTTCTTCTTCTTCTTCTTCTTCTTTCTCTCTCTCTCCTCTCTCTCTCTTTCTTTCTCTCTCTCTCTCTCTCTCTCTCTCTCTCTCTCTCTCTCTCTCTCTCTCTCTCACCTCTCTGCTCCTATTTATACCCATGAGGCAATTTCCTCTCTGACAAAGATCAGGCTCCTTCTCACTAGGCAGTTAATGGTAGTTTCATATCCCACACTTGGGATCAAAACAAAAACATGTTTACATAACCAAAACTTACGCTACACTGTTTAAGGAGAAGCAGTGCTGGTAGTAAAATGTGTCCTCCTCAGGCCAGGCTGCTGCACCCCTTGGAGCACAACACTCTTTGGTGTGTTTATGTCTTTATAATCTGAGTGGCTCTTTTAAAACAAATTTCACTGAACTCTCTGAACGCCTTGGATTAAAATGTCCTTGTTCACGTCTGTGCTTGGATTCTCTTAAGACATTTGGGGGAAACTAAAAGCGTCTATTGTCCTTTTTAGAAATGAGATTTGAGAATCACGTTTCAAGGGCATCCACCTTAGCCTGTAGGCATTTAAGTCATAAGGTGCCATGAGTCATTTTGCCGTGTTAGAACCTGGGTTTTCAAATGATGCCTGACCTAGTTCTAAGAATCACAGTAGGCAGTCAGTGACTGACTGAGGCAGCACCTCAGGATCTAAGGACAGTCCGTCTAAGAAAGCTTTGTCCTTTCTAAACAGCTCACTGCTATGCAGCTAGGAGAGTGAAAGCCAAGAAGATCTAATCTTAACACTGTGGCTGAGTATAGAAGGAAAGGAGATACCTTAGGCTAACGGATATTAAGGTCGTAACACAAAACCTGATGTCACAGCAGGAAGCAAATATACAAATAAATAGTCATTGCATTGTCAACGTACAAGTAGTAAGGTATACCAGCTATCTTATTCCAGTCTGATCCTTCTATTTTTTGAACCTCCTTTTCCCCACAAGTATAAATAGTGTGCATTTGCTTCTAACAGTCTGATTTTTACTGCAAAATTAAATGTACACTATAACACTGTGTCATAGGATATGAGGGACACAGACAAATAAAACGTCAAATCTTCCCTGCCTATCAGAGTAGGGTTCATTTTCTTTCCTTTTTAAATTCAAGACAGGGCTTCCATGTAGCCCTGGAACTCTCTCTGCAGACCAGGCTACAGGCTGGCCTCAAACTCCACTTGCTTTTTCCCAGTGCTGGGTTTAAAGGAGTGGCCTACCATTGCCCATAAGGCTCATTTTCTTTAAGCTAAAATCTTGGGTTGATACAAGGAAGAAGGGTAGGAAAAGAAAGTTTTAAGAGTTAGATGTTACCCAGCTGGGCGTGGTGGCACACACCTTTAATCCCAGCACTCGGGAGGCAGAGGCAGGCGGATCACTGTGAGTTCAAGGCCAGCCTGGTCTACAAAGTGAGTCCAGGACAGCCAAGGCTACACAGAGAAACCCTGTCTCAAAAAACAAACAAAACAAAACAAAACAAAAAAAAAAAGAGATGTTACTGTCTATGGGGTCTTGATCGTGTTTGTTTTTCTTAACCAGCTAAAGAAATAAAAGGCAGGAAAAATCTCAGACATAGCACACAACAGGCAACAAACCATTAACAGTTAGCACACACACAGCAAGCACACAGAAAGACTCCCCACAGAGCAAGAAGGGATTCAGGAACTGAAGTCTGTTTTCCTATGGAGGACTAAGAGTTTTAAGTGCTTTTGGTGGCATGGGCTAGGTATCTTTCCCTTCATTTTGAGTTGGCCAGCTTAAACAAAAAACAAAACAAAAGAGGTGCTGGTATGCCCATAGCTTCAGGTAAACACATTTGCAGTGGACTGCGCGGGTTTCTTTCCCCTAGCTTGAGGTTGGGTTGGTCAATTGAGACAAAGAAAGGGGAGCTAATAGGCCACAGTTTCAGGAATACTTGCTCAGCACTGGCCTTGAACTCACCAGACCAGTCCAGACTGGTAAGCTGGGAGGGGGAGCTCTGCTTGTGGGAGAAGAGGACCATGAGGCTGAGGCCTTTGTCTCAAGTCAGGGAGGTGAGGAAGAAGCCAGAGTTTGTCATCTGGATTATCAATGTGTCCCTTTTCCTAACTGTTCCATCTAGAATCTCTGCCCACCTCCTTGTAGTGGCTGGAATGGTTAGAATCCAGGCTTGCCATATGTCAGCTGTGGGACCCTGGACAAATCACTGCCTTTATGGCTCTAATGTGAATACTGAACAGGCAATTAAGGAAAATTGTGAGGCAGAGGCAAAGCACTTTATGATGAGCTTCTTGGCTACCCAAACCAATCTAGTACCAGAAAAACAGGATTTTGTTTTTCTTCGAACACATTTTCCTAACATGTTTATCTGGTTGTTCATGATTTAAATCTTTCTAGATTGCATTGAAGATTTGAATAT
Source organism: Acomys russatus (assembly GCF_903995435.1). Lineage (NCBI taxonomy): Eukaryota > Metazoa > Chordata > Mammalia > Rodentia > Muridae > Acomys > Acomys russatus. Next base: position 11,411,561 of record NC_067159.1, read on the forward strand.
GTAGATGCTGCTGCAGTTGTTTGAGAGGCAAACTTCAGGCATAGTTCCTTAGATGACTTATCCTGGCAAAACAATTGAGACCATTCCTAGGATGTATCATATCTGCCACCCTTTTCTGTCCCATCCCAACATAATACTTTTATTATTTGGGGATTTCACACCATGCACCTTGATCACATTCACTTCCCAGTCGTCTCAGGTCTGGCTCCTACCTTTGTAGCCCATCCCCACAAAAGAAGGAGGAGGAGGAGGAGGAATGAAGAAGAAGAAAGAAGGAGGAGGAGGAGGAGGAGGAAGAAGGAGGAAGAAGAAGAAAGAAGGAGGAGGAGGAGGGAGGAGGAAGAAGAAGAGGAGGAGAAGGAGGAGGAGGAAGATGAGAGGAGAAGGAGAAGAAAAAACAAAAAAACCCAAGTTCAACACGTACTGCCCTATCTCCATGACAGAAGAGGGCATTAGATCACATTATAGATGTTTGTGAACCTCCATGTGGGTGCTGGGAATTGAACTGAGGACCTCTAGAAGAGTAGTCAGTGCTCTTAACCTCTGAGCCATCTCTCCAACCCCGTTATTACAATTTTTAAGAGTTCTCTTTGATAGTTGCCTGTTTAGGTTGTTACTTTTTTGCGAGAGTGTGGATGTAGAGGTTCATATCTGCTTTTTTTTTTTTTTCAACATTTAAACGTTCTAGGAAGCGTTTTTAAAAGTCTGAGAACCCCCAGCTAGTGTTAGATGGTGTTTATATTTATTTTCCTCTTTTCCTTCATCACTGAGAAGATTCCTAATAAGTGTTACCAGAGTTGCTGGGTCAGAGCCTAGATCCTGGCAGCCTTAATAACCTAGGCTCAGGCATTGACCTCAATATGCCAATTAAACAGCTAAGTAGTAATGAAAGGCAGAGAAAGATCTATTCATTATGGCCACATTAGGAAGAGGAACAAAGTCATCCACTGACCTTCCCAGTCAGTCCTCAGGGAACTGACCGAGGTTTAGGATCAAGCACAGGGCCAGAAGCGCGCATGGCTAAACCCTCCTGGCTTGGGCTTGGCCTCCATTACCGTGCAGTCTAACCAGTTGTCAACATTGTGTGAAATCTCTTTCATGGAGACAGTGTCTTCCTCTGGCTGGCACCAGGCTTCAGCCTTTTCCCACTTCCAGCATGAGATTGCCAGGGAAATTCCAATTTTCTAGAGTCTGATAACTGAAAGGAGTGGAATGCATTTCAGAATTTCTTTATTCCTGCCAAGCTTGCTGTGCTGGTTTGAATAGGAATGGCCCTCTTAGGCTCGAATATTTCAATGCTTAATCACCAGGGAGTGGCACTATTAGAAAGGATTAGAAGGATTAGGAGGCTTGACCTTGTTAAGGAAAGTGAGTCACTGGCAGTGGGAGTTGACAGTGAGCACACACAGTTTCAAAAGTCTATTCTAGGCCTAGAGTCAGTCACTCTCTCTCTCCTCTTTGTCTGTCTGTCTGCCTGTCTGTCTGCCTGTCTGTCTGTCTGTCTGTGTCCCTCTCTGTCTCTGTCTCTGTCTCTCTCTCTTTGTCTCTCTGTCTCCCCTAAGGATCAGCATGTTATTCTCAGCTCCTGGTCCAGTGTCGGCCTGCTGCCTGCTGCTGTGATTCCTGTCATGATAATAGTGGACTAAACCTCTGAAATTGTAAGCAAGCTTTCAACTAATGTTTTTTCTTTCAAGTCCAGGACAGCCAGGGCTATACGGAGAAACCCTGTCTTGAAGACCCAAAATAAATAAATAAAGTGTTTTTTTTTCTTAAAATAGTTGCCTTCATTGTGTTCTCTCTTCATATCAATAGTGACTAAGATACTTGTTATATGATTTTCTTTTAGGAATTTGGTGAACTGGGCAATTGATGTTTTGAAGTTGGAATTCCTTTTTCCAGACAAGGTTTCTCTGTGTAGCCCTGGACTCACTTTGTAGACCAGTCTGGCCTCAAACTCACAGAGATCAACCTGCCTCTGCCTCCCGAGTGCAGGGATTAAAGGTATGGACCACCATACTCAGCCCCAAAGTTCAGAATTTTTATTCCCCCGCCCTTCAAAATTAAATATTTTCTCCCTACAACTTTTCCTTTAAACTATGATATTGTTTTGGGGGGGGGGGGGAATGTTTACTCTTCCTCCTGTTTTTGCTTTTGTTTTTTTCAAGACAGGGTTTCTCTGTGTAGCCTTGGCTGTCCCAGACTCGCTTTGTAGACCAGTCTGGCCTCGAACTCACAGGGACCCACTTGTCTCTGCCTCCCGAGTGCTGGGATTAAAGGCATGCGCCACCATGCCTGGCACCTCCTCCTTTTTGTATGTGTGGCATGTGCGCATGGGAAGCCAGACGTTGACATTGGGTTCCTTCTCTCATCGCTCTTCACACTATTTACGGAGGCAAGATCTTTCCTTGAATCCAGAACTCGACAATTAGTCAGCTGTGCCCCTCACCCCCACCACCCTATCTCTGCCTTGGAAGCTCTGGGACTCCAGGTGGTCGCCAGTCTTGCGTAAGTACTGACCATCCAAACCTTGTTCCTCATAACTGCATGGCAGGTGCTGTCCACAGACCCATCTCTTCAGTCCCATCTTATTTTGAGACAGGGTCTTACTGTGTAGCTGAGCTCAGGCTGACCTCCAACCTGCAGTGCTCTTTATTGTAGTGAGAATTTTGGAATTTTGGTTTCTTTAAAAAAAAAAAAAAACAACTTAGAAATATTATGGGAATATGTTTTTGTTTTAATCCTAGGTGTAGGGATAAGAGGCTGCTTCACAGCAGGTGGCTATGATTTGCCTTTGGCAGGTATGTGATTTTGCCAGCTTCAGATAGTTTCTATGAGTGTGTGACATTTGGAATTTTAGTAACTTTTTAGGGGATATGTATATGCTAGAGTCAGGATGGGTGGGTAACTGGCTGTTGTGTTCGTTGGTTGGTTGGTTGGTTGGTTGGTGGTTGCTGGTTGCTGTTGATTGCAGTTTGTGCAGTTGAGCACAAAAATAAGAAATTAGATATCCTGACAGCTAATGCTCCTAATCTGCAGGAAGTGGTCTAATGATACCTCTATCCTTTTTTCTCTCCTATCCAGTGTTAAGGGGGTTGGAAGGGAAGAAAAAAAAAAAAAAAAAAAAAAACGTGAAGGACCGGGCGTGGTGGTGCATGCCTTTAATCCCAGCATTTGGGAGGCAGAGGCAGGCGGATTGCTTTGAGTTTGAGACCAGCCTGGTCTACAAAGTGAGTCCAGGACAGCCAAGGCTACACAGAGAAACCCTGTCTCAAAAACCAAAAAAAAAAAAAAAAAAAGTGAAGGGTGGAAGAAAGATTTTTTAAAAAACCCACAAAGTAGCAAACACAAGGTACAGTTTTGCTGGAATTACAGGGATATACCAACATACCTGGCCTTAAAAAAAAATACTGCATTTATTTGCTAGGTGTATCCATGCAACAGTGTTATGGTTTACCTGGCTTTTTATTGTGAAGTGGATATTTTTTTTTTAGGTGGTGGCGGGGTGGGTGGGTGGGTGGGGGTGTCTCACTTTATAGGCCTGACTGAAACCAGGCTGGCCAAATCCCTCAGCCTCCTGAGCGGTGGACACTTGACCAGACAAAATTCTTTATGCCAAGGTCGCCTTCTAGAGTTCTGTATTGTTACAGTTCTCGGAGGTTGAATTCAGCTCCTTGATTGAGCATCACACACGTGGGAGAATGCTGCTACACGGCTATTGGAGGAGTGGGGCTCCTACTGTAAACAAAAGGGCAAGCGAAACAGTGACCTTGGTAAGAGCTTCAAGGAGGGATGAACTTTACACCTGCAGAAACTGGAAGCGGACAGTTTTTATGGTGGGAGACGGAGTATGGAAAAGGGCAAGAAAGGAAGATGAAATTAACCTTTATTAGTACATTATTTTTTAAAATAATTTAATTTTATTGTAGAGTGAGGGTGTCAGAGCCATTGGAACTAGGATTAAAAACACCTGTGAGCTGCCATGTAGTGGCTGGGAATTGAACCCAGGTCCTTTGGAAGATCAGACAGTGCTCTTGACCACTGAGCCGTCTCTCCAGCCCCTATTAGTAAATTATTGAAAGTAGAATTAAGAGTCAAATCCAGTACACAGAAGATTTCTACATTTTGAAGTGTCAGATCTGTGGCAAAACACAACGACCAAGGCACCTTATAAAAAGACAGCATTTTCTTTTCAGCTCAGGGTTCCTGAGGGCTTAGTCCATGACCATCTTTTCAGGGAGTATGGTGCTAGAGCACCAGCTAAGAGCTTACACGTGAGCCACACGCACCAGCCGCAGCAGAACTAACAAGGAATGGTCTGCGATTTTGAAACCTCAGTGACCACCCACAGTGATACACCCCCTCCAACCAGTTCCCACCCTAATTCAGTGGTTCTCAATCTTCTTAATGATGCAGCCCTTTAATACAGTTCCTCATGTTGTGGTGACGACCCCCCTCCCGCCAGTCATAAAATTATTTCTGTTGCTACTTCATAACAGTTTGTAAGGTAACAGGTTGTAAGGAAAGTATCCGATACACAAGACATTTAATATGGTAGCTCTCAAGGGGGTTGCGACCCACAGCTTGAGAACTACTATCTTTTTTTTTTGTTGTTGTTGTTGTTTGTTTGGTTTTTTTGGTTTTTGAGACAGGGTCTCCTAATCCTTCCTAAGCTGTCCACCAACTGGGGACCAAGTATTCAAACATATGAGTCTATAGGGGCCATTCTCATTCAAACTACCACACCAGTCCACGCTATTCTGGGAGACACACACTGTCATCCGATGGTTCTGGGCCTGCATCCTCCTTACAGGCGTTGCCTAATTGCACAGAAGTTGAGGGACGGGAGCCTCCTGGCTGCCAACCCTTAGGTCCTGCCCCCGTGTTAGGCCCCGCCCTCAGCCCCGCCCTCTCCTCCTGGACCGGCCCAGCCGACGTTCTTCTGCGCAGGCACCTGCCTAGTCGCCCCGTGAGGAGGGGTCCTGAGGCGGCCCCGGGGACGAGCAGTGATTGGCTGCAGCTGGCGGCTGGAGCTCGGTTCCAGCGGCGCTTGACAACCGCAGTCTGCGGAGCCGAGCGGTCGGAGGCGGGATAGGGGCGGACGCGAGGGAGCAGGGCCGGCTGACGAGCTGATGGATTGACGTGCGGGCTGCTGAGCCCAGACCGCCGCCCTCCCTCACGCTCGCGCCTCAGCCCGAATTTGGCTGCCTTGGGGCTCCGGCCGCCGGCCTCTCCGCCGCGTTTTCCTCCGCCGCTCATTCCGGCTCCGCCCGGAGCCTTCAGGTGAGTGGATTCCAGGAGGCGGGGGCGGGCCGCCGTGCACCGTGGGTTGCCATGGTCACCCGTCACCACCTGTCACTGGCCTGATGAGGTGCAGACCCCACGGCCCCTTTCTTGGGCGGCGTTCGCGGCCGGGAGGAGTGTCTTGGGTAGGCTTGGGTGGTGACTGCGAGGAGATGGGTCGTGGGCCTTGCCCGGGTGTCTCAGGGACAGGACCTGGGACCCGCCAGGCCGTCTACCCAGGCCGCCGCCGCCGCTAGACCACACCTTCCCCTCGTTGCCAGCCTGATCCCGAAAGCGGAGCGATGCGCCTGGTCCTGGCATGGGGTGGGTACCCACCTCGCCGCTGCCGAGGGGCGCGAGGCGGGCTGACTGCGCTGCATCTGCCTCGCCCCTCTGCTGGGCTGGAGCGAGACTGAGGGCTGCGCTCTTGTCCCTCTCCCAGCTCGTCGTGGCTGGCTATTGGGTAGGGAGTGGTGGGGCTGGGGGCGGGGGGAGACTCGGGGTGTGTGTGGGGTTCGGGTTTGCCCCTTTTGATGTCAGTAGTCACTGTGGGGGTCTGGTAGGGTGGGGACACAGGGGCATCGGCTGAATTTCGAACGCGGGTTGTTCCGGGGGACGCCTGCGTAAAAAGACACCGGAGGTTGTGGAACTCAGAGGGTTAAGCCCCTTAGCCGTATTGGGGAGAAAAAAGATTGGGGCTCTGGCTCTGGGACGACGCCTTTGGCAAAGGGGTAGGGACCAAGGTAGGCAGGGGCAGTATTTGACCTGATGATTTTTTTCCCCCTGTGCATCCAGACATGCAGTTAGTAACTAAGAATGGTGTCTGAGGGGAGCTGCTTTTTTTTTTTTTTTTTTTTTTTTTTTTTTTTTTGGCAACTTGGTTCTCACTGCATAATGAAAGGAGAAGTCTTTGTTCCACCCAGATTCACCCAGATTCATCGGTTGAAATCCTGACACTTAGTACTTAGTTTCCCCCCTTTGTTGTAGAGTTTATAGGATGCTATAAAAAGTTAATGGCACAGAAATGAATATACAGGTTTAAAAGGGCTGTAAATATTTTTTTCACAGAAAATAGAAGTTCAAATTTTTTTTTTTGGTCTCAAGTATTGGCATATGTTGTGTTAATATTTTACTAGAAAGGAGAAATGCATAAGAGCCGATTTTTCTTTATTTGGCAGATTTTGGAGGTCTTATTTAGAAGGAAATGAATCATTGTACATTAAGAGGGGGGGGCAGGTACATTGCTTCCAACAACAAAATAACACGTAAGTGGGATAGACAAGTAAATAATTCATAATAGTATAAAGTAAACAACCAAAATATAAACTCCTTGAATTTGGGTGCCATTATTGATTGTGTGTGTGTGTGTGTGTGTGTGTGTGACATTTAAATTGTTATTTTCCATCCTGTCACTTTCAATTTTTTTGTCCCTCTTTATGAAAATCAGTAGTAGGAATGTATAAGAGAACAAGAGTGCTAACCAATGTTTTCAGTTACATAATTGTGCACAGTCTCTTTTGTTTTTGAAACAATTTGTTACTAAATGGACACCATATGACTTGTTTAGTATATGCTATAGTTTGAAAAACATTTCAAAATAAGAAAAATGTCCAATTTTCCTTGGTAGGTCAGTTCCCTGGAAATAAAATTGCCTGGATTTAAGTGTCTCTTTGCTACTGTAATTACAGTCTTGGAAGAGATATTTATCCTACCATTGACCTTGTTTTCTTACTCTGTAAAATAGGGATAATACCTGGTGTTGCTTTAGTCCGGGAGTAGACTGCGATGTTGAATAAATAAGTCAATTCATTTTCAAGCACTTCGGGAAAATATTAAGGCATCTGTTGACTACCTTTTACTAGAGAGGAACGTTGACAAAGATTCTTATCATTTTTAACATTTCTAGATTCGAGGCCTTATTTATTTCAGTGGCCTTAAAGAGTTCATAGGAACAATTGAGGTGTGTGCCCATTCTCAGTTGAGGTTTTTTTGTTTTTTGTTTTTCTTTATTATGGTGATATGGGGGAAAGAGTGTTTTCTTCTTGTTTGTGGGTAGTGATGCTTTCTTGCAAATAAGGCTACTACTAATAACAAACTTGAGTTATATTTGGCGCCAGATAATCCTCACCATGGGTCACCAATTCTTGACAAAGGATGGTATAACTTTATCGTCTCTGACCCAAGTTTTTCAAATTGAGGTATCAGTGGCTGAATACTATCTAGTATCCGTAAGACCCTGGGCTAATAAAGGATGAACAAGCTTCAGTGTCGAAGAAACAGATCTGTAGGCATGTAAATGAAGTACACATGAAATAATCCTTAATTTCACTTGAAGAATTGGATATATTTATACAATCAAAGATGATACGAAGGCAATATCCACATTAATTTCTAAGGTAACATTTAAGAGATTTCAAAAGAGATTCCCTGTTGGAGTTTGTTGAAGCTAAGTGAACTCTAATCTGTGTTTAGTTTTTTCTGCCCTTAAACATAAAGTTTTAAGGAGCTTTGTCTTAAGTATTCTTAGTTAATAAAAGGCAAATCCTCATATAGCACAGTGGGGGGGGTGTTAATTTTATTTTTGTAATTTCAATTTTTTTGGTTTGTTTGTTTGTTTTTGTTTTTGTTTTTTCAAGACAGGGTTTATCTGTGTAGCCTTGGCTGTCCTGGACTTGCTTGCTTTGTAGACCAGGCTGGCCTCAAACTCACAGAGATCCACCTGCCTCTGCCTCCCCACGTACTGAGATTATAGTGTGCACCACTCTGCCTGGCTCTATAATTCCAATTTTTAGAAAATCCACCATTACTTAAATTCTAATTATCTTCTTGTTTTTTGTTTTGCTTTTGAGACAGGGTCTTACTATCTATATAGCCCTTGCTGCCCTGGAACTTACTGTGTAGACTAGGCTGGCCTCAAACTCACAGAGATCCAGCCACCTGCCTCTGCCTCCAGAGGAATGCTGGAACTAAAGGTATGCACCACCACTGTCCAGCTTATCCCCTCTTGTTTTAAGTCCTGTAAAAAGTTAAGAGTATCGTACTGTGAATGGTGCAGACTTTTAGTTTAGATCAGTTGTTCTCAGCCTGTGGGTTGCAACCCCTTTTGCTAACCTCTCCTTTCACAGGGGTTGCACATCAGATATTTTGCATATTAGATATTTACATTATGATTCATAAAAGTAGAGACTTTTATTTATGAAGAAGCAATGAAAATAATTTTGTGGTTGGGGGGGGGCCACCACAATATAAGGAACTGTATTAAGGGGTTGCAACATCAGGAAGGTTGAGAATGATTGGTTTAGGTAGCCTGACTCATTTCATTCTGGGCTATGTACTTACTTTCTCTACAGACAAGTTTCACACCTCTGAGCATATGTGTAGTCACCTGTAAAATGATGGTCACAGGGGCACGAGAGTCATACAGACGGTGCATGAAATATCTAGCCTAGGATACAATGTAAATAAACATCAGTACCTTTTACTTTCTCTTTGGATTCAAAGACTAATAATCTGAGCTGATGAGATGACTCAGTGGTTAAGAGCACTGACTGCTCTTCCAGAGGACATGGGTTCAAGTCCCAGCACCCAGATAGTGGCTTATAACCATCTGTGACTCCAGTCCACGGGTTCTAACACCCTCTTCTTACTTTTGTAGGCATCAGGTGCTCAAGTGATACACAGACATACATGCAGGCAAAACACCCATACACATTAAATAATAAAATAGAAAGTTTAAAAAGAAGAATAAATTTTTATGCCTATTTTTAGCAGGAAACTTCATTGTCCCTTGAACTGCCTTGGTATTTTATATATAATTTTCTTTAGATACTCCTCTTTTTTTTTTTTTTCTTTTTTTTTTTTGGTTTTTTGAGACAGGGTTTTCTCTGTGTAGCCTTGACTATCCTGGACTCACTTTGTAGACCAGGCTGGCCTCAAACTCACAGCGATCCACCTGCCTCTGCCTCCTGAGTGCTGGGATTAAAGCTATTCATTTTTTTTTTTTTTTAAATAAAACATCACAGTTTTTTTTCTTTTCTTTTATTTTTTTTGGTTTTTGAGACAGGGTTTCTCTGTGTAGGTACCCTTACCTGTCCTGGACTCACTTTGTAGACTAGGCTGGCCTCGAACTCACAGTGATCCACCTGCCTCTGCCTCCCGAGTGCTGGGATTAAAGGCGTGTGCCACCATGCCCAGCAACATCACAGTTTCTTAAAACTGAGAGTGTGTGTGTGTGTTCATATTTACCATAGTAACTTAACCATTGTATCTGAGGTATACAAACTAGTGTTAGCACATAAAAAATACTTAAATATATGTTTAAGACTTTTTATTACATGTATGTCTTCACTTATTTTCTTTGTGTGTGCATGCATAGTGCAGGTGCCTACGTCAGAGGGCAACTTGAAGGAATCAGCTCCCTCTTTCTATCATGTGGGCCCTGGCATCAAATTCAAGTCATAGACCTTGGTGGCAAGTGCCTTTACTTACTGAGGCATCTTGCCAGTACTAGTTAAACGAGTTTGTTTAAAAAATTACAAGTTTTGTCTACCAATATTGAAAAAAAAATTGGGAGTTAGGTATGGTGGCACACACCTGTAATCCCAGCTCTTGGGAGATGGAGGCATGAGAATCATTAGTTCAAAGCCAGGTTGAAGCCAGCCTGAGCTATGTGAGATCCTGTCTCTAAAAAGCAGCTTGCCTGTAATCCCAGTGCTTGGGAGACTGAGGCATGTGGATTGCTGTGAGTTTGAAGGTCTACATAGCAAGTTCCAGGCCAACCTAGACCGCAATAATGTCTTAATAAAGGGGGAGGGGAGGGAAGAAAGGGAGGGGGTTGGGTGATGAAATGTTAAGTACTGCAACAAGAAGATCACAAGTAAATTAAGGGTAGTGTTAATTTTACTCCATATAGTTACTGACCAGACCAAACCAGAAATACTGTGTTCCATTCCAGGTGCTTTAATTAAGACAGATATTCGTGTGTATTCAGAGGAACATCATCTAGATGGTAGGAGATGTGGAAAATGGTTTTGTAAGGCTCCATTACAATATACATAAGACCTAAGAATAGTACCCAGTATTTGTACATTGAAAACACAGCAATTAATCTTGTTTTGGGGATTCTGCTCTATAGTTTTTAGCTCAATAATGGAACAGAACCTTTGTGATCTAATTCTAAACTTTTTCATTTTTATAATTTTAGCTTAATTTTGTTTAAAAATTTCAAGGGTTTATCTTTACTTTTATTCTTGTGTGAGTGTGTGTGTGCAAATGCCATATGTTTGTAGGTGTGTTCTGTGGCCATAAGAGGGTGCTGGATCATTGGGACAGGAGGTAAAGAGTATTGTGAGCCACTGGGTGTGGGTACAGGAATTGAGCTTGGGTCCTCTGCAAGAGGAGTGTGTGCCCTAAACTGCTGAATTATCTTTTCAGTGTGTGTGTGTGTGTGTGTGTGTGTGAGAGAGAGAGAGAGAGAGAGAGAGAGACTGTGTATGTGTGTGTGTGAGAGAGAGAGAGAGAGAGAGAGAGAGAGAGAGAGAGAGAGAGAGAGAGAGAGAGAGAGTGTGTGTGTGTGTGTTTATTTTGGTTTTTCAAGTCAGGGTTTCTCTGTGTGGTCTCGGCTGTCCTGTACTTTCTTTGTAGACCAGGCTGGCTTCTAACTCACAGAGATCTGCCTGCCTCTGCCTTCAGAGTGCTGGGACTAAAGACATGTGCCACCATGCCTGGCCAGATATTTAATTTTAAAATTAAAAGTTGTCTTTGTGTGAGAAATCCAATGACATAGTGTATACCTTTATCTGAAGCACTCAGTCTGAGACCAACCTGAGCTATGTATGTTGATGGTGATGATGGTGATGATCCTTTGAAATGGAATCTCTCTGTGTTTCCAAGACTGCCTGCAAATCCCAAGGTTTATCCTCCTGCCTTAGCCTCTCAAGTATACGCCACAGTCATCCTGGGTGAGGCAATCCAGACCCAGAAAGACAAGCATTGTTATTTCCCTCATATGTGGATGTTAGCTTTTATGATTTAGATATGTTTCATTTGAATTCTCAGAGGTTAGATAGCTAGTAAGTGAGGGGGAACTTTGGGGGAAGGAAGGGATGTTTCAAGTAAGGAGAAATACAATATAGTGTTATAAAGGGATAAATGGGAAATGAGAACAGGGTTAATGGTGGGGGATGGGAGGGCAGGGTAGAAGAGGGACAACTAACTTTAATGGCCTTTGAAAAGCATCTGGAAACCTATTACAGTATATATAACAGTGTATATAACCATATATAAAAGGAGTTTAAGTAGGATTACCATATAATGAGGGGAACAATAGCCTAACTAAACATCATATGCCACCAAATAAAAACCCCAGTACCAAAAGTGGATCACATCTTTTTGAGTTGTTGGCCAGTGGGGTTCCATAGACTTCCCTAAAACATTACAAGGATAGCATGCCAGTGCAATGCAGTCCTTCACAACTTGACAGTAAGATACTATTGCTGAAGACACCACACTCTTAAATCATCGATCATGGAGAAATCTAGCTGATGTGCAGCTGGAAGCTTCACCATTACTTGCTAGTGTTCTTGCCGATACTGCCAGAAGGTGTTTTAAACAATACTCACCGAGCTATGAATACTGCGAGCTGTAATAATGAACTGGCTGCAAGATGTGTCCGTTAGTGCAATAGTGGCACAAATGTTATGCGAGTAACCTACCACTTTTTTGATGCAAGATATTTGATCACACCATGAATCCCAACATTGTGTACTGCATAAAATTGTTTCTAGTTGTGATGATGCTCAGTCCTAGCACACACCTTTTAATTCAGGAACTTTCTGCTTATTATAAACAGATGGCTGGGGACTGGAGAGATGGCTCAGTGTTAAGAGCACTGCCTGCTCTTCCAAAGGACCCTGGTTCAATTCCCAGCACCCACATGGCAGCTCACAACTATCTGTAACTCTAAGACCTGACACCCCTACACCAACACATGCACATAAATTAAGATTAAATAAAATATTAAAAACAATAAACAGATGGCTGTGGTGTGGCTCAGCCCTAGCACACACCTTTAACCAAGAGCTTTCTGTAAACAAGATTAAATAAAATTAACCCTTGGTCAAGAGGCAGAGCAAGTAGCCAGTTGATAGGAAGTAAACATGGGAAAAACCAGAGAGTGAGGAAGTCTGGAGGATGGATAGATGCATTGGAAGTAGAAAGGAGGGACAATCAATCTGAAGAGGTTTTAAGATGGCGTGGAAAAGAATGGGCCTTTTCCTTCTGGGACATTGGCTGTGTAGAAAGATCAGCTGGGTGCTTTCTCTGCCTCTCTGAGCTAGTAAGGTTTCACCCCAGCATATGGCACCTGAGTTTTTATCAGTAAGATCGAACATTTGAGATTTTGTATTTAAAACAATACTTTTTGATTGAATTTAAGGTTTATTCCATAAGATGGAACTCATACCTGGTAATGACTAGATTGGTCATAGACCCTAGGGGAAAACCTGTTACTGTTATTCCACTAAATGATCATAGCAATAATAAAATGATTTCCTAATTACATATTGCTATATCCACAGATCAGTGGAAGTGTGAGAAATTGTCTTGGGTTATGATAAAGTACAAGTTACTCTGAAGTGACATACATACGTACATACATATACACACACATACCAGCTTGTTACTTTAGAGTTTACTTTTAGTTATAGGAACATAGAGATATGTGCACATGTGTGCAGATGCCTGGCAGTACTGGCATTCAAATAGGCTGGTTTGGAATTAACTGCTTGTGTTTCCACGTGTTGGGATTACAGACGTATGTCACATCCCTGGATCAGACTTGAGGTTGTTTTGTTTTCTTTTTCTTTATATTCTCTCTCTCTCTCTCTCTCTCTCTCTCTCTCTCTCTCTCTCTCTCTCTCTCTCTCTCCCTCTCTCTGTGTGTGTGTGTGTATGTGTGTGTGTGTGTGTGTGTGTATGAGACATGGTCTCAATGTACAGCCTTGAGTAGCTTAGAACTTTTATGTAGACTGGCCTCAAACTCACAGAGATCTGCCTGCCTCTACCTTCAGTGTGCTGGTATTTTTAAAGTGTGTGCTACCATAACTGTTTGCTTATGTTTTATTATTTAAAAATTTTTTGGAGCCGGGCGTGGTGGCATACACCTTTAATCCCAGCACTGGGGAGGCAGAGGCAAGCAGATCACTGTGAATTTGAGGCCAGCCGGGTTACAAAGCGAGTCTAGGATGGCCAAGATAACATAGAGAAACCTTGTCTCAAAAAAAAAAAAAAAAAAAAAAATTGATATAGGGTCTTCCTGTGTAACTCAGGTCAGCTTCCAACTTTATGTAGTCTAGGCTGGCATTGAACTTGACATCCAACTGTTTCAACTTCTCAAGTACTGGGATTACTGTTTTGTAAGCACTCAATTTTATGTAGAAATTTTTGTTTTATTTTTTTAAATTGTATGTGTGCATGCCAAGTGTATGCAAGTGCCTGCAGAAGCCAGAGGGGAAGTTGGATACTCTATAGCTTGAGTTACAAGTTTGTGAGCCGCCTGGTGTGGGCGCTGGGAGCTGAACTTGGGTTTCTGGAAAAGTAACACACTCTCTTAACTGCTGAGCCACCTTTCTAGCTCCACATTTATATTTTTTGAATGTGTAATATTTATACATGGTACAAAAGATTTAATAGACACATTATAGAAAGTCACCTAACCATTTCTGTTTTATATAGGTCTTTGGAACACAACCATTATCACCAATTCCTTGTGTCTTTTTCTAGAGACATTTTAGGGATATGTACAACATATGATTGAAGCTTAATTTATTCTGTAGCTAAGGTGGCACCAGGCTTTGAACATCGTGTTTCTTTTACTTATTTTGAAGTAATGTCTCACACTGTACCCAGTTGGCTCTAACTCACCATAGTCTAGTCCTAGTCCCCACCTTTTATTCCACTGCTGTGACTTAGGAGTGTGCCACCATGCCCAGGCATAGTGTGCTCTGTTTTGCTTTATCTTTAAAAAGGTTTATTCTCTGTGCCTGTGTGTGTATTTGTGTGTGCACACCATTGTACACAGATGGAGGTCAGAAAATAACACATGGAAATAGGCTCTCTTCTTGTGGACCCCAGGGATCAAACTTATGATTTTCAGGTTTTGTGACAAGTGCCTTTAAAATTTTTTAAAAGGCTTACTTGTTTATTTTATGTGCATAAATGTTTTGGTTGTATGTATATCTATGTGAGGATGTCTGATCCCCTGGAACTGGAGTTATAGACAGCTGTGGGCTGCCATGTAGGTGCTGGGAATTGAACTTGGGTCCTCTGGAAAAGTAGCCAGTGCTCTTAACTACTGAGCCATCTCTCCAGCACCCCCTCTTTAATTTTTGAGTGGCCCCTACTGGCCTTGAACTTGTTCTGTAGCCAGAAGTGACTTCATCTCCTTCCGCTTCCTTCTGGGGGCTGCAATTGGCGGGTATGCGTCACCACACCTGGCTATGTGGTCCAGAACTTCTTGCATGGTAACTAAGCACTTTATATCAACATCCGCAGCCCCACAGTCTGCTTCTGTGAGACACAAATCACCCATAGCTCTGGAAGGTAAGATAAAATAATTGATAATCAGAAGTCGGTTATCAACATTAAGAAAGAACACAAGTGACGGGGGTTGGTGACGCACACCTTTAATCCCAGCACTCTGGGAGGCAGAGGCAGGCGGATCACTGTGAGTTCAAGGCCAGCCTGGTCTACAAAGTTAGTCCAGGACAGCCAAGGCTACACAGAGAAACCCTGTCTCGAAAAACAAAACAAAACAAAACAACAAGAACAAAAAAACCCATAAATAAATAAAAGAAAGGATACATGTGTTTATTTGACAATTAGCAGAGGCGATAGAGCATTAGAAGGAAAGGTTTGTTTGTAAATGATCTAAAGAAAATATATTTTAACTGAGCTTATAAATTCAACATTTCTGATTATCCCAGACTTCATAATACCCTGCAAAATATTTGCTCCCTGTTAATAAGATATGAATTGAAGCAAATCACAAAAAATAAAGGCAAATTATAGAAAGGAGACTGTAAGCACTTTTGTTTGTTTTTGTTTTTTGAGGTAGGTTTTCTCTGTGTAGCCTTGGCTGTCCTGGACTTGCTCTGTAGACTAGGCTGGCCTCGAACTGTCTGCCCCTGCCTCCCTGAGCGCTGGGATTAAAGGCATGCGCCACCATGCCCGGTTTGTAGCATGTTTTTTATGACTATAAAGTTTAGACTGTTCTAGTTTCCTCAACTTTAACTTCTGAACTGTTTTTAGCCTCCCATGTTTTCCTTCTTTCTAATTCTATATTTTAAGTAAGCAACGTCATTGCAAAGAAGCATTAAATCATTTCTATTTATATTTGCGTAGAAAGCTAACACTGATTTTTTTTTTTTTTTTTTTTTTTTTTTTGAGACACTGTCTTGCTGTGTAGAGCCCAAGTTTTCCTTGGATATCTTGAGTGCTGAAATTACTGCAGTATGTCACCACTTGCAGCTATTGATATTTTTTTCATGAAAATTTTCTTTCTCAATGTATGAAAATATATTTCTGTTACCATTGTTTTTAAGCTGTTGTAAACATTGATCGAACTTTAATCTGAGATTTCTAAAACTTTTTTTCTTTTCCTTTTTAGTTTTTTTGAGACAGGGTTTCTCTGTGTGGTCCTGGATGTCCTAGAACTCTCTCTGTAGACCAGGCTGGCCTTGAACTCATGGAGAATCACCTGCCTCTGTCTCCCAAGTGCTGGAACTAAAGACATGTGCCAATATGCCCAATGCTAAAATTTTTATATTATTTTATATCTTTTGTTTATTTTGTTGTTATAAGTGTTTTGCCTGTAGGTAGTGCCCAAAGAGGCTAGAAGATGGCATCAGATCTCTTGGGACTAGAGTTAAAGAGGGTTGTGAGCTGCCGTGTGGGTGCTGCACATTCAACCCTACGTCTCCTGTAAGAGCAGCCAGTGGTTTTGTTTTTGAGACAGGGTCCTTCCTTGTGGCCCTGGCTGTCCCTGACTCAACGTGTAGATCTGCCTGCCTCTGCCTATCATGCTCAGCTGTAGTCAGTGGGTTTTTTTTTTTTTTTGTGTGTGTGTGTGTGTGTTTTTTTTTGTTTGTTTGTTTTTATGGGGGGGGGGGTTGAGACAGGGCTTCTCTGTGCAGCTCTGGCTCCTGGACTCACTCTGTAGACCAGGCTGGCCTCAAATGCAGACGTTCACCTGCCTCTGCCTCCTGAGTGCTGGGATCAAAAGGTGTACCAGTACCACCAGGCATGTGGCCTGTGTTCTTAACTATTGTGATGTCTTTCCAGCCCTCCTCTCTTACATTAGAAAGCTATTTGTGTCACCTATCTGATTATTGAATATTAATATAAAATTTACTTCTCAAAGGAAAGTCCCTAAGAAACAATTTCATGTTGTGACTTCAAAAGATCTATCATTTATTAATGGGAATGTAGACATTGGCACCACCCCCACTTCAGTGGGATATACCCTAACTGTTGTCTCTTTGTGAATTCTTTGCTAAGTATGTATTTCCAGCAACCATAGATTGGGAAGCAGCCAAGATGCTTTTAGAAAATAGTTGCTTTTACAAAAATAGATGCTTTTACAAAATAGTTGGATCAAAGGGCCAGAACCCTGTTAAAAATCAAAAACATTTAGAGAAGTTGGAAACAAAAATGACTTCGTTTGCCCCTAGGAGAAGCATTTTTTTTTTCAGTGACTTTTTTTTTTTGCATCTCAAGGTCATTTGACTAGCATTAGTTGAACATACTAGTGTCATTCCCCCTGCCCCACCCCGCCTAGAAATTGAAGCTGGGGCCTTCAGCATGTAAAGCAAGCATTCTATCATTGAGTTATAATTTCATGCCCTTTCCTACACTGTCTTTTAAAGGCAGTGGTTTTGCTGTCTAACCCAGGCTAGCCTTGAATTTGAGAGCCTCCTGCCACAGTCTCTTGGGTGTTAGGATTATAGGTGTGTGCCACTATGCCTGACTTGCATATGCATTAAAAGATTTTTTTTTACATGTAGCCCCACATAAGTACAGTCTGAGCAATCCAAGATGCTGAGTTGAGATGACCATGTGAACCTGAGAGTTGAGACTGGACTGGACAACATAGTGAGCCCTTGTCTCACCCTCCTTCTCTTCCCTCCCCAAAACACCCTCCAGGAAAACAAACAAGCAAGTAAACAAAAAATGGGCATGGTAGGGTAGCCAGGAGGCCCCGCTACTATGACTGTGCCAGGAATGGTTCAGTTACACATCTTCCAAGCATATGTATATTTATATTGTATCCTGCAAGAATGAAACTTTTAGAATAAAATTTCTGAACTAAGTGATTAAAATACCATAATTTTCTACTGGGAATTCCATAGTATAGAATTACAAGGTGTCTTTTGTTAATTAGTTGTTTTCCAAACCTGAACTAATTCTAAATAATTTAGAATATGCTTTCTGTTACCTCAGCAGTCAGTGTAAAATAAATGTTTTTGACAGTGTGAATCTTTTTCCTTTAGGCTTGTTTGTTTGTTTGTTTGTTTGTTTTCAAAACAGAATTTTCCTAAATAGCCTTGGCTGTCCTGAAACTCACTCTGTAGACCAGGCTGGCCTTGAACTTACAGAGCTCTGCCTGCCTCTGCCTCCCAAATGCTGGGACTAAAGGCACAGCCCATCTTCCTTTAGGCTTTATTGGTCAAAAATAATTGTAGCACTAAGCTTGTAATTGTGCTGGTCACAGCACTATATGACTATAGTCTTGATTATGGGGAAGCTGAGCCTGAAGGAAGGATCATGTGAGGCCAGGCATTGAGACCAGCCTGGGTAGCACAACAGGCCTCTAAGCATGGTTATGAGTTAAGGTGGAACAATTACCATAAATTCCATTCTAGAATTACTTAATATTTAGACTAAATGCTGACTATGAGATCTCTAAAATATTTATACTGAACTACATTAGAAAATTATAGTTGCAGTTCTTGCTGAGTGTGTAGTTAATACATGGTGAGATGCCCCTAAAGTCTCATTATCAAGATGGAATATTTTCCTGCAAGTGAAATTAGTTAAAGCCACTTTTTATTTTTTTAGTAAAATTATATGAAGATTTGAGAATGTTAAAATAGCTAATCAGTGTGTTTGGGAGAAATCTCAGGGAGATAGTTTTAAAATGTGGTCAGAATTTAGTGAGTATAGCTCGCACTGACTTTATTTATCCTCTTGTGGACAAACAAGAGGATGTAGCAAAGGGAGAATCTGAGTGAGGAACTGGACAGTTGGCCTGTTGGAAGAGAAGTTTGTGTTTATCTGTTAACTGAAGCAGGCAGGTATTGCAGTACTGTGAAAATAGACATATTACTCTTTAAACTGTTTTAAAACTCATGCTTGTATTTACGTTTGTATGTGCCTCTGCACACCTACACCTAGGCAGCAGGCATTTTAACCTGCTGAGTCATCTTACTTGCCCCAACTATTAACCCCCCGACCCCCCCACCACCCAAGAGAGGGTTTCTCTGTGTGTATCCCTGGCTGTCCTGGACTCACTATGTAGACCAGGATGGCCTGGAACTTAAAGGGATTCACCTGCCTCTGCCTCCTGAGTGCTGGGATTAAAGGTGTGTGCTGCCACGCCCAATTTTACTTTTTAAAAACAAATTTTTATTTATTTATTTATTATGTATACAGTGCTCTGCCTGCATGTACACCTGCAGGCCAGAGGAGGGCATCAGATCACATTATAGATGGTTGTGAACCACCATGTAGTTGCTGGGAATTGAACTCAGGAGCTCTGAAAGAGCAGTCAGTGCTCTTAACCGTTGAGCCATCTCTCCAGCTCCTGCCAATTTTACTCTTAAATCACTAAATATTTGAGTTGAGGGGCTAGGGAGATGGTTCAGCAGTTAAGAACACTGGCTGCTCTTCCAGAAGACCTGGGTTTGGTTCCCAGCACCCACATGCTGGCCCATGCCCTCTTCTGGAGTCCTCAGGCACTGCATACATGTGGTGCATAGATACACAAGCAAGGCAAGATACTCAGACACATAAATAAATGAGCCTGGTAAAGTGGTACATGCCTTTGATTCCAGTGCTCAGGAGGTAGAGGCCATTCTGGTCCATATAGGGAGTTATAGGTTAGTAAGGGCCTATATAATGAGAGTGTTTCAATTACTTTTCTAGTTGAATAATTTTCGTAACATGCTTTGCTCCTTATCCATGTTAGCCTCTCTGCATAAGAGACAATATGCTATTTGCTGATGAGAACATTCTAGTTGGCTGTACATATGCATTCCTCTTTATAAAGAAATAAAATGACAAAAATTAAGCAGATTGAAAAGAACAAAATTGGTTAAAAAAAAAAAAAATTGGTTATCTACCAGCATGCGCTTATGTTGCTGTTAGATAGACTTGGTTAGAACAACTTGGTCCAGTAAGAAAGACCATGCTTTTTCACAGCCCTGTTAGTCGTCAGGTAACATGTCTTTGCAGCTAGTCCATTAACCTGTAATCTTTTGCATTGCTCTGAGGAATTTTTTTTACATGTATTTATTTTGTGTGTGTATGAGTCTTTGCAAGGCACAGAGTGTGCAAGTCAGAGGACAGCTTGTCAGGAGTCTGTTCTCTTCTTCCACTGTGTGGGTTCTGGATGTTGAACTCAGGTTGTCAGAATTGACTGCAAGTGTCTTTGCTTTCTGAGCCATATTGCCAGCCCTACTGTATGTGGGAAAGATTAAGCTTTAAGCTTTGTCACAGGTGGAAGCAGTCTTGGGGGGCTTTACCCTTGGGGCACCCCATGAATACCTTATGACAGACTGAATGGAGCCATCCTGGGCCTGGAATTCAGAAAACAGACCTGGGAACCCCAACTGGTCTATTGTTTTTCTAATTGACCCTCAAGGGGCGGGGGGAGGAGACCACCCTTCCCATGTGACTCAGGCAGGTGGGGAGGAGAGAACAACAAGTTCAGCGGAGCAGCGGACCAGCTGGACCAGCACGTGGGCCAGAGAGACACCTAAGGACCTGTCCCGTGGAACGGATACCGGAAGGTTCACTCTTTTGTCCCTTTAATCTTTTTTCCTTCTTGTGTAAGCTAGTTGGGTTGTATAGTAAAGTTTAATTATTAAGAAACAGAGCCAACAACTGTAAGTTCATTTGCTTTTCTGTAATAGAAGTATTTTATATTTATTGTCCCCAAAGATATTCCAAATCATATTTATAATCCGGGATCTTGTTTTTGGAGCTAGGTGACTCTGGCCTTACTCATCAGCATGCTGCACGGATCCCTTTTCAGATACATAGATACCATCTAAAAACTTTCTGATGTCCTCGTTCTTAACTGTTGTGCCTTGTTGAATCAAAGTCATGGACTTTGAAACAAATTCAATATTATTTCCTTCATGGATTAACTCATCCATCTGGGCTTGAGAAATGGAATGACCTGACCTTATCTAAAACCCGAGGTTGTATTTTTCACCTAAGACATTTCAGATTTCAATCAGAGACCCATTCTCCTAAATAATACCATTGACGGGCAAGCGAGCATACACAGACCTCCCCTTGTAATGGAAGCTTAGTGTAGCACCCTTGATCATGTTCTGACCATGTCTACAGATGGCTCAGACGGTGCTGTTTGTCAGCCCAGAGCCTCTTCTTTCCAAGGAGACTCAGCTTGATGTTGATGTGCTTGAGTCCCCCTGGAGGGTTCCCCTGGGGCCCTTTACAGTAACAGCCTGTGTCACATTTCCTGGAATGTGGACATCTGATGTGTGAGAATGGTCTGTGTTCTCACAGTAGATGTGTCCTTGTTCTTGTAATTTGTCAGGGAGCTGAGTATTTACTATGAGTATTAACATTTGAAAAATACAGCTGTAGTGGGGAGACTTGGTGACACTCAGAGGAAGAATACGCAGGCTACCAGGAAGAGACCTGATAGGCTGTGATCTTATAGTGGGGGATGAGGTCCCCTTCTGTCACAGACCTAGGGGAGGGGAATAGGGTGAAAGAGGGAGGGACGGGGGAACCGGAAGATACAGGTAAGGGGATAACAATTGAGATGTAATTTGAATAAACTACTTAAGTAAAAATTAAAAAGAAAAATACAGTTGTATATGGCTTGTACAAAATGAGAGTACTGATCTGATTTTGCTCAGCCCTCCTAGCTGTAAATCTTTTTACTTTCATGGCCTATGTATTTGGTTGTGTCATTACAGATGTATAGGTAAGCATTTTAGGAGGCATTTCATTTTATTTTTTTCTATTGAAAACTTTTTTTTTCAGCCGGGTGTGGTGGTGCACACCTTTAATCCTAGCACTCAGGGGACAGAGGCAGGCAGATCGTTGTGAGTTCAAGACCAGCCTGGTCTACAATGTGAATAGACCAGGCCAGCCAAGGCTACACAGAGAAACCCTGTCTCAAAAAACCAACCAACCAACCAAAGAAAAGCAGTCACACAAACAAAATCCATAAACACAAAATTGGAAACCATAATATACAAAACAAAAAGATCAGTATGATTTAAAAAAAAACTCAGACAAAGCTATGAGACCTCCCATCCATAAAAAAAAAACATCTACAGAACTATTATTGAGTTTGTTTTGTGTTGGTCATCTGTTGCTGGGCATGGAACCTGCCCCTAAGTGTGGTTTATATACCGAGTGAGACTCTGTTGGGGAAAACTAATTTTTCCTTTGCCAGTGGGTACCAATTGAAAATAGCTTCTTGGTTAGGAGTGGGAGCGCCAGTCCACATCCTCCTCTCGGCACTGGGACCGCATCTGTCTTGGACCTGTGCAGGCCGTGTCCCTACTTCCTGTGGGCTCACGTGTGCATCAGCATTGTTATGTCTGGAAGGCACTGTTTCCTTGATGTCCTCCATCGCCTCTGGCTTTCATAACCCTCCTGCTTCCTCTTCTGCATAGTCCCCGAGCCCTGAGGGGAGGGGAAGTTTGATGATGTCATCCATCTACAGCTGAGTGTTCTAAAGCCTCTCACTCTTTGCATATTGTTCAGTTGTGGGTTTCGATATTAGTTCCCATCTCCTGCAAGACGAAGCTTCTCTGGTGATGGCTGAGTGAGACATTGAGCTATAGGTATAACAGAATGCTGTCAGGAGTTATTTTTCTTGCTGTTTTCCTTTAGCAGAACAATAGTATTTGGTTTTCCCTTAGGCCCGTGGCCAATCCAGCCTCAGTAGAAGGAATCTAAAGTGTTGAAATATAATTGTTATTACCACTATCACACTGATACTACCTAGAACTTAACCTGTTTTAATTGAGCCTTATTTTGTTTAACTTCAGAATGATTCACGAGTGGATCATTGAGCATGTTTCCTAGAGTAGAGGTGAATTCAGCCTAGCACAAAATTGTAAACTTGCTTAGAATTACAATTTTTTTCTTTTTTCCTTTTCCTTTTGTGTAACTCCATTGAGGAAGGGGCGATGTTCTTGAAATGGGCTTTGTAGGTGACAGCATTGTATCACAGTGTCCTAGTGTTAGACATGCCTGATACTGTTCCTGAGAGATTATTTTGAGGTACTTCAGACCTCATTATTTAATCTGTCATTACTTCAGTGCATGTTTCTCACAGATTAGTACCGCTCCCCCCCCCCCCCCCCCCAATGACAGGGTTTCTCTATGTAATAGCCATGGATGTCCAGGAACTCTCTTTGTAGGCTGGCCTCGAACTCAAAAGATCCTCCTGCCCCTGTCTCCCGAGTACTGGGATTAAAGGCATCCCCATGCCCAGCTACAGATTAGTACTAAATCTGAGCCATTCTCCCCTATGCCCCACCCAGAGCCAGGATTTCTCTGTATAACTGCCCTGGCTGTCCTGGAACTCACTCTGTAGACCAGGCTGGCCTCAAATTTACAGAGATCCGCCTGCTTCTTGAGTGTTGGGATTAAAGGCATGTGCTGCCATGCCCAGCTTCTAAACCATATATTTAACACATTAAAGAAACAACTCAGTTTTGATAGGTAATTTCTTTGTGAAATACATACACTAAAAACTCCTAAGCAGCTGGGCGTGGTGGCACATGCTTTTAATCTCAGCACTGTGGAGGCAGATGCAGGTGGATCTATGTCTATAAAGTGAATCTAGGGCATCCAGGGCTACACAGAGAAACCCTGTCTTGAAAAAAAAAACCAAACCAATCAAACAACAACCCCAAGACCTCCCAAGCAACATTGTCATTTCTAGGCAATTAAACTTACACATAAAACCATAATACTAAGTTTTGTTGTTCCTGTCTATTTAGGCTAGCAATATGACGGCCGAAGAAACGGTGAATGTGAAAGAGGTTGAAATCATTAAGCTGATTTTGGACTTCTTGAATTCAAAGAAGCTTCACATTAGTATGCTGGCACTTGAGAAGGAGAGTGGAGTCATAAACGGCCTGTTTTCTGATGATATGCTTTTCCTGAGGTATGTTAGTATATTACTATGAGGCTTATATGGAGCTCTTCCAAAGAAGAGTATTAATTCAGTAATATGTATAATATGCTCATGAAGACCATAAGTGTAATCAACTTTTTTCATAGTGGAATATTTGCAGTGTATAGTAATATATCTGTAGAATATTTTCAGTGGTAAGATGCGTAGTCTTCAGTCACACCCTTAAAATATAGTATCAATTTAAAAGTACTCAACAAATCCAAGGCACTGGGAAGGTAAAGACAATATTCTAAAATATCCATAAAAAGTGTATACAAGTGAATTCCACAAAATAAAGCATTTATCATAAAAATATATTCATTATTTAAAAATAAAGAAAGTTCACCACTACTAAGAAACAATTGTGATTCTTGCACATATATATTTCAGTTTTGTATGTGTATTTTGCCTGAGTGTATGTCTGTGCACCAGATGTGTACCTGGTGCCTGTGGAGGCCAGAGTAGGGTGTCAGGTCCCCTGCAACTGAAGGGAGTTAGAGATGATCGTGAGCTGCGGGGGTGGGGGGGCCTGGGATTTGAACACAGGTCCCCAGGAAGAGCAGCCAGTGCTTTTAGCCAGTGCACCATCTCTCCAACCCCTTTTGTATATATTTTTAACAAATAGCAATTTTCCCCCAGGTATTATGGTGTATCTCCTCAATCCCAGCACTTAAGAGGTAGAGGCAGGCAAATGTCTGTGAGTTCCAGGCCACACAGAGCTACATAGCAAGATGGTTCAAAAAAAAAAAAAAAAAAAATAATAATTTTGTCATCTCACAGGGATTCTCTGTGATTACAAATATATATGTTAAAACTTTTCCATTTAACCTCCTCCCCCCTCCTTTTCCCTCTCCCTCTCCCTCTGTCTGTCTGTCAGTCTGTCTGTCTCTCTTCTCACGGTTTTTTGAGACTGGGTTTTTCTGTGTAGCCCTGCCTGTCCTGGACTTGATTTGAAGACCAGGCTAGAGTTTTCTTAAATATTCTACTGAGCAGGTTTTGTATGTGAGACTTTGTATCTTGAATTATTTTCCTAGGGCACAATTCTTAGTGGAGAATTTGCCAGGCAAGGGGAAATCACATTATTTGCCACAGTGGAATACTGAATATATTCCAAGCTGACTTGGGTGGAAAAGAAAACTCCAAACTCCCACATAGAAATATGTTCTGTTTTAATGAATCCAATGAAATGGAGTGCATGTTTTTGAAAGAAATGAACTGTTCCTAATTCATAAACACAAAGCTGAGAGGAGAGCACTGAGGTTTCTCATATTGTCTGCAGCTTATTAAGCTTGTTGCACTTCCCTATGTCCCATCTTGTCCTCAGCCTCAGGAACCTACTTAGTGCTAACGTGAGGAACCAGTACTGAGGTAGTGTTCTTTTGCCCTTGTCTTTTTTTTTTTTTTTTTTTTTAAATAAACCAATGTGTTTACTAGGTTTATTTACAAAAACATGAGGCTACATGCAAGACCATGAGTGATTCATAAGCAACTATAACACTGAAGTACGCATGCTTCATAGGTGATAACTCGTAAGAGCTGCAAACCTACAGCTCTCTACAGGGCCTGCAAACAGCTCCATACATAGGAGAATCTCTCTCCCCTAGCACCTCTTTCTTATATCCATAACCTTGGTGGGGGCGGGGGGGTGTCTTGTGAATCCTTTTAGCTTCAGGAACTTCCTGAGATTTGTGAGTTGTTTATTTCTTGAGTTTGGTGAGCCTCCGACTTCTTTCCTGGAGATAACATTGCAATTAGTCAGATCTTCTGCTTCCCGTGGACAAAGATAGCAGAGACACCAACCATCAGCAGCACCGCGGAGCTGAGGAGCAGAGCTATGAGGACTGGAGCTGAAGATGATGCCTCCAGTTAGATGATTTGTCTCCATTTTCATTGCTAAATCCATGGTTTCTTTCACCATAGAAATCTGGGGAGTGGGGAGCTCCTCTCTATGAACCCTGAAACCAGGATTTGTGCCCTGAAACCTGATGCAAAGCAATCTGGGAAGGTTTCCCTGTTGAACACGTCCCTTCACTGCTTTTTGTGTCTGGTGGCCAAGCTCCTCTGGGCTCCCTCTGGCTGCCCCTTGTTTTCATAGGCCTTCTTAGGGGAGGCTTGCCCTTGTCTTTTTTTTTTTCTTTTCTTTTGCTCCTCTGCCTCCTCTTCTTCCTTCCTGGCCGTCCAGTAACTCACTCTGTAGATGAGGCTGGCCTCAAACTCAGAGATTCACCTGTCTCTGACTTCTGAATTTTGGTATTAAAAACCACTCCAAGCTTGCCTTTGTCTTTTAATTGTTGATACCTCTGGAATTTAGTACTGGCCCTTGAGTTCTCTTCAGGAGCCTGTTGGTGTGTGGTGAGATTTTACTGGTCTGAGGTGAAATGCAAAGAATTATGGAATAGTAATTTTGTTAATCTAATGTATTCATCTTAAAGAGCAAACCTTTGAAATTGTGTCCTTCCTCCATTTTAAAGATTAAAACTTCCCTTTATAAAACTACTATAACATACATTGTGATTGGTTATTATTATTTTTTAAATACAATGTTGGAACTCTTATATAGGTCCCATCTATCCTTTTTATAAATTTACTGTTATTTTAACTCCAAAATCGAGAAATTGTTATTGTAAAAGAATAGTACTAATGTTTGAAGAATCAAAGGTTAATCTCATTGTTTGCTTTTAATGTCTATTTTGTCATCTCTTCTGTCATCTGTTAGTGTGACCTGAATTGATGAACATTCTGGCTTTTCTTTATTTAGGCAGCTAATTCTGGATGGTCAATGGGATGAAGTTCTTCAGTTCATTCAGCCTCTAGAATGTATGGAAAAATTTGACAAGAAAAGGTAACATTTTATTTTAAAGTTTTAGTGTCTTGTCATTGGCAGCAATCTAGCAACAGAACAGAGCAATAAATACATTAAGCCACAGTCTTGCTGTGAAGCAGCATGCAGTGGATCCGGCTGCACTGGAGTGCTTTGTAGGATGAGTTACTCAGTTACAGTTCTTGAAGGCTGCACAGCCACTGTCAGATTTACTCAGCCAGTAGTGTGTGTGCAGAGGCAGACCAGTGCAGAGTCAGAGACCATTCTGCTGACTCTTGGCCTCAGTGCTCAGTGAGCAGCCAGCTGTACTGTGTGTCCTTATTCTCCTAGTGTAACAGTGGCCTTCCCTCCTTCCTTCCTTCCCCTGGCTGCCTCTAAGTTTTATGCTTTATCACTGGCTTTTAGCAGTTTGATTATGATATGCTTAAGTGTTGTTCTTTAATTTGTTTGTTGGTTGGATATTTCCTGCTTAGGATTTTCTGGGGGGGCTATATGTTTATTTTTCCAATTTGAAACATTTTTGGCCATTACTTCTTCAAAAATGTATCTTTCACTTTGCATTTTCCTTCTAGGATATAATATTAAATGGAATTTTGCCCATAGGACTGAGAATTTTGTTTGTTTAGATTTTGTTTGTCGTTCTAGGGACTGAACATAGGGCGTCCTACATATTTAACAAATGTTTTCCAGTAAACTATAGCTGTAGCACACCTCCCCTCCCCATCCCACCCCCTCCTCTCTTTTCTCTTGAGTCAGGGTCTCATTAGTCTCAGATTGGCCTCAAACTCCATACTAGAGCATGAGCTTGAACGTCTGATCCTCCTGCGCCCACCTCTTGGGTACTTGGATTTATATAGGTGTATACCACCAAATTCAGGTCAGGAGGTGATGGGGATTGAACCAGGACTTTGTGCATGGTAGGCAAACATTGCGCCAACCGAGCTACATGCCCAGCCTACTACCTGCAACTTGAAAAACATTTGTTCAGAGACAGTGTCTTGCTCTATTACTCAGAATGGACTGGACTTGTAATCTTTGGTTTCCACATTCCAAATAGTAAGGAATTTCATCTCAGCCTGGGCTATACATAGTATCTATCACATAAGTTTTTTTGTCTTTTATAATATTTCTCTGAGATATTCTTTTGTTGTTGTTTTTTGTTATTTTTTTCTGAGGTTCTGAGAAAGTGTTTCTTTGTGTAGTTATGGACCTCCTGAGTGCTGGAATTAATGGCCTGCACCACCACCACAGGGCCTCTCTGAGATCTTTTTTTTCTTTCTGGTTTTTCAAGACAGGGTTTCTCTGTATAGCGTTGGCTGTCCTGGACTCTTATTTGTAGACCAGGCTGCCCTCGAACTCACAGAAATCTGCCTGCTTCTGCCTCTTGAGTGCTAGGATTAAAGGCGTGCACTACCATGCCTGGCTTTCCTTTTCTTTCTTTTTAAAAATGTTTTATTAATGTACATTTTTGTTGTTGTTTCCCCGCCCCTGCATGTATGTCTGTGTGAATGTCTCATGTTCCCTGGAACTGGAGTTACAGGAAGTTGTGAGCTGCCATGTGGGTGTTGGGAATTGAATCTGGGTCATCTGGAAGAGCTGCCAGTGCTCTTAACTACTGAGCCATCTCTCCAGCCCCTTTGAGGTGTTTTTTGTTTTGTTTTTCGAGACAGGGTTTCTGTGTGTAGCTTTGGGTGTCCTGGACTTGCTTTTGTAGACCAAGCTAGCCTCGACTGCCTCTGCTTCCAGAGTGCTGGGGTTAAAGGCATGGACCACCATGCCTGGACCCTCTAAGATATTCTTACCTGTTCATTTCCTGTGGTATTTTTCTTTAAGCCTTTGAAATTAAATATATATTTGCTAGTGTATTTATTGTTTCTAGTTTGAGCATCTAGTCATACTAGGTTCAGATTGTTTTGTTTTGTTTTGTTTTTTTAAGACAGGGTTTCTCTGTATAAAACCTTGGCTGTCCTAGATTTGCTTTGTAGACCATAATGACCATGAACTCCCAGAGATCCCCCTGCCTCTGCTTCTTTGAGTGGTGGGATTAAAAGTAGTGGCCACCAAGCCTGACTCAGGTTCAAATTTTACTGAATTTCTTTCTAACTTTAAGTCACTTAAAAACAATGTACTCATTTGGGCTGGAGAGATGGCTCAGTTTTTAAGAACATTGTCTGCCCTTCCAAAGGACCCAGGTTCGATTCCTAGCACCCACATGACAGCTCACAACTGTCTGTAACTCCAGTTCCAAGGGATCTGATACCCTCACACCAATGCACATAAAATAAAATTCTAAAAAAGTATACTCATTTTATATAAAGTATTCTTCTGCCCCTGTAGATTTCTCCATCTCCCAAATGCTAGGGACAGAAACCAGTGCTCTGCACATGCTAGGCAAGTGCTGTACAACTGAGCTATATTCCCAGCTTGAGACTATGAATTCTGTGATCATCCTTTGAAAATGTGGACTTGTAAAACATTTTCAATTATTTTATGTATAAGGTGGGTGTATCTGCATGTGGATATGAGCACGTGAGTGCAGGTGCCTAAAGACACCAGGGGTCTGGGGTCTCTTGAGCTGGAGTTACAGGCAGCTGTGAGCTGCTTTCTGTGGGTGCTGGGAACTGAACTTGGGTCTTCTGCTAGAACAGCAAATGTTTGTTCTTAACCATTAACCAACTACCTTTCCTAAAAGTGTTGGTTTTTAATTCAAGCAAGTAGTTAACTTGTTTAGTCTCAAAAAGCACTTTTGTCTCTTTGTGGATTCTAGTGAAATTTCTTCTTGATCCTTTCACTTTTTTTTTTCTGTTGTTTTCCCAGAGTTCCTTGGCTTTTCCTTATTATATTAATCATTTTGGGAATAGCATTAGTTTGAGCACTTGAATTAATACAAGTTGATTTTAGTGCATCTCTTACCCTGCCTCCCTTTTTTTCCTTTTTCTTTTTGTCCCTCTTTTATCTTTATCCTTTTTGTTGTTGTTGTTTTCTTCACTCATTTTCTGTCTGATCTAGCAGTATCAAGCCAGGATGGTGGAAACTTTTTTTCTAAAGATTTATTTTTGCCGGGTTGGTGGTATTTTTGTTTCCAATTATGCTTATGCATATGTACACATGAGACAGAAGACGATGCTGGATCTTCAGGTGTGGCAGTAAGCACTCTTACCTGCAGAGCCATATTCCAGACCAATTTGATCATTTTAAAAACAAGATGGTTGGCGTTGGTGCTCTAGGCAGTTGATAGACTGTGGGCCTGGCATGTGCAGAGTTCTGGATTTGGTCTACAGCCCTGCATGGAACAAACTTGGCCTGTTGTGCCTCAGAGGATCTGGCTTGGCCATCATTCTTTCTCTAACACAGTGTCTTGCCATGTGGCCCAGGTTCCAGCTCATGATCCTCCTTTTCCCACCCCCTGCATCTGGGCTTATAGATGTGTGCTACCATGCCTGGTATTGTACAAATTTCTAATCACTTTAATGTTTCCTCTTTCACAGATTTCGTTATATTATCTTGAAGCAGAAGTTTCTAGAAGCTTTGTGTGTTAACAATGCAATGTCTGCAGAAGATGAGCCCCAGCATGTAAGATTTTTATTCCTGAAGGTTTGCGCCATAGTCTTGTTTTCAGCTATTTTATTCTGTAAACCAGAAGATTATTATCATGGGTTTCCCAAGTTTTCGTGTGCTGTAATGAGGCAAGATCTGTAGTTTTGCAGATGTAGTACTTTTAATCTGTAGTCCTTCAAAATGTGTTCTGTGAGTTGAACCAAGGTGCTGTGTGAGTGCTTTAAGGGTATATATATTCTCCTCCTTGAAGGTGAGTTACACCAAGTCCTCTTCTACTTTTCGTTTTTTGCTCCAGAAAGTTTTACATGACCCTGGACTTATTAGTATGCAAATAAAGCACTTAATGATCAGAAACCATAAGGAATTTTATTTCAAAATGGTATACATATTGGTTTACCATATTATTTATTAAAGATGAAAGCAAATTTTTTTTTGTTTGTTTTTGTTTTTTTGAGACAGGGTTTCTCTGTGTAGCCTTGGCTGTCCTGGTCTCAATTTGTAGACCAGCCTGGCCTCTAACTCAAAGCAATCTGCCTGTCTCTGCCTCCCAAGTGCTGGGATTAAAGGAGTGCGCCACCATGCCTGCCATGAAAGCAAATTTATATGCTAATGAAATATGGATATGCACATTTGTTTAATTCTTTTATATGTGTGTGTATATATGTGAGGTATAATCTGTGTGTGTGTGTGTGTGTGTGTGTGTGTGTGTGTGTGTGTGTGTATATACTTGTGTGTACATGGAAGCCAAAGTGTTCTCTTAGGCTGTCCTCCTCAGTTACTCTCTGCCTTGTTTCTTTGAGGCAAAGACTGGGAAGGACCCAGTGAGGCAGGCAGTCAGTAAACCCCAGTGATACGATACTGTCTCCACCTACTCCGTGTTGGGGTTATAGGCATGTGTGAACCATTCTTGGTTAACTCTGTCCTCTCACAGGCCACACTAGCTGGCCTGTGAGCTCTCTGGGATTGTCCTTTCTGTCTTTCTGTTCCAGCCCTGGCATTAGGTACACGTAGCACACCTGGCTTTAGTGGGTTCTGGGGGTCAGGCACAGTTCATCATCCTACATGGCAAGTGCTTTACCTACTGAGCCATCTCTCCAGTCGCTCTAGTCTTTTATAAAGAAAGGCATTTGAGTTTGGTTCCCAGCATGTATGTGCTGCCTCATGATCATCTGTAACTCAGTTCCAGGAAGTCAACACCATTTTCTGGCCTTCCAGGGCACTGTACACACATATGGTGCACATATATGCATGCAGGCAAAAGACTGATGCACCCAAAAGACAGAAAAAAGGTAGACTCCCATGTAACCCAGGCTGGCTCTGAGCTGGCTTGGAACTGAGGATGACCTTGAACTTCTGTCTGGTTCTCCTGCCTCTGCCTCCTGATTCTTGCTCTTTGTTACACAAAGGGTTAAATTTTGGCTAAATATTTTATATTGCAAGATATAGCAAATTGTTAACCTTTTTAGAGTTGATCCAATTTTAAAACTTTATCATTTATTCATTATTTTATGGGGGTGCATCACCCATATCATGGTGAAGTATGTGGAGGCTGGAGGACAGCGTGCAGGAGTTGGTTCTCTCCTCCCACCATCTGGTCCCAGGGATCAAACTGAGGTCCTCAGACTCTATCTTCTCAGTCACCTTGCCAGCCAGTGGTTAATATTTTGACTTTATAATTGTTAATACTTACAGCAACACTTTGCATAAATACATAGTACAAAATGGCAGAAGTATGTTTAGGATCATTTTAAAAATTGTTGGAAATTTTGTCTTAATTTCACACCAGAAGTAATAAAAAATTTAAAATGAAGCTCAAGCAACTCAAACATAAACTTTAAATGAGTTTTTTGAAGCAGAATTGAAGTTTATTAAGGATATTTTAAAATATATATTTTTTAAAAAAATATTTTATTTAGTTTTTAATCTATGTGCATTGGTGTCAAAGTGTCAGATCTTGGAGTTACAGACAGTTGTGAGCTGCCATGTGGGTCCTGGGAATTGAACCCGGGTCCTTTGGAAGAGCAGGCAGTGCTTTTAACCACTGAGCCATCTCTCCAGCCCCTTTTAAAATATATTTTAATCACCAAGGATTAGGACAGCAGTCCTCAAACTATATATATTTTTGTTGTTGTTCTCTCCCCCCCCCCCCCCTTTCCATTCACAAGGGTGGAGATCAGTTTGAGGTGGTCTTCTTTCACCATGTGGATCCTGGGGATTAGGCTCAGGATTATCAGGCTGGTAGCAAACACTTCACCCGGTGAGCCACTTTCCTGGCTCAGTTCTGGAGACTGGAACTCTTGTCTCTATGCCTGTGCAGCAAATGCTCTTATCTACTGAGCCACACCCACAACAGATGAATTATGGGGCACAGATACTTAGATCATAGCAAAACCCAAAGAATATTACAATGGATTTTTTTTTCCATGATGGAGAAATTTTTGCCAGATACTGATATTCACAAGTAGAAAAAAACACTGGGACGAGTTTTAAAAACTCAACTTGTTATTTTGAGTTTGTCACTAACCAGTTGATTCAATCTGTAAGATAGGCCCAAACAGTTAAATTCTAACATCAAATGTGGCTAACATTTGACACTGGGGCATGATATTGTCATCTACAATGCTTACAGTCAAGAAACACACAATTGAGTTGGAAAAAAAAACAACAACACAATGTTTTAGGTCAGTTTATATTTTTGGGTTGGGCCGTATTCATAGCTAACCTGGGGCACATACTACCCACAGGTTACAGGTTGGACTTGCCGACAGGATGTATTTAGTATCCACATTGTTGTCAATTATCTCAATCTAAGCTTCTTTCTGTTCTGTTTCTTTTGTTTTTGTCCACTATAATTTTGCTTTTTATTTCCATGTGAATTTATTCTAAGACAAGTTGAGACTTTTTGCAATTGGGATAAACCAAATAATCAACTCTTTCAAACAATTGACATTGTCAAAGCTGTGCATGGAGGATCTCAAATGTAATTCCAGTATTCATAAGACTAAGACAGCAGGGGCTTGAGTTCAAGACCAGCATGAACTAGATAGAGACCCCGTATCTAACCACACTAACAAAATGAAATTAAAGTACAAATATTTGCAA
Source organism: Acomys russatus (assembly GCF_903995435.1). Classification (NCBI taxonomy): domain Eukaryota; kingdom Metazoa; phylum Chordata; class Mammalia; order Rodentia; family Muridae; genus Acomys; species Acomys russatus. Next base: position 11,444,776 of record NC_067159.1, read on the forward strand.
AGAATTTTAAGTCTGAAGTGAATTAGAATGCTATTTTTGTGTTTGTGTGTGTGGTTTTTTTGTTTTTGTTTTTTGGGACAGAGTTTCTCTATGTAGCCTTGGCTGTCCTGGAACTCACTGTAGACCATGCCAGCCTCTGCCTCTCTGAGTGCTGGGATTAAGGCGTGTGCCACCACGCCCAGCTAGAATGCTATTTTTGTAAGTAGAATTTTAATTTGTAATTAACCAAAGTCTTCATTTGTAAGTTGTAAAAAATCATCAGTTAAAAATTATTACACATTCTACAAATGATATGTGTGCTTTCTGGTGCCAAAATGTATCTTATACTCTCAGCTTTCATTTCTTATTTTAAGGTGATCACTTGCCTTTCACCTCTTTATAGTCACCCTTTGTATTTTTAGCTGGAATTCACCATGCAAGAAGCTGTGCAGTGTCTGCACGCTCTAGAGGAGTACTGCCCCTCTAAGGATGATTACAGCAAGCTCTGTCTGCTGCTCACCCTGCCTCGTCTGACCAATCATGCTGAATTTAAAGACTGGAATCCCAGCACTGCACGAGTTCACTGCTTTGAAGAGGTCTGTGTCATGGTTGCAGAGTTCATCCCTGCTGACCGGAAGCTCAGTGAGGCTGGTTTTAAAGCAAGTAACAATCGCTTATTCCAGCTCGTAATGAAGGGCCTACTGTATGAATGCTGCGTAGAATTTTGTCAGAGTAAAGCAACCGGCGAAGAAATTACAGAAAGTGAAGTACTTCTTGGCATTGACCTCTTATGTGGCAACGGGTGTGATGATTTAGATCTCAGTTTATTGTCTTGGCTTCAGAATCTCCCTTCCTCAGTCTTTTCTTGTGCGTTTGAACAGAAAATGCTTAATATTCATGTTGACAAACTTCTGAAGCCTACAAAAGCTGCATATGCTGATCTCTTGACTCCTCTTATAAGCAAACTTTCTCCCTACCCATCATCTCCAATGAGAAGACCTCAGTCAGCTGATGCCTATATGACTCGCTCTCTCAATCCTGCTTTGGATGGCCTCACCTGTGGACTAACCAGTCATGATAAGAGGATCGCAGACCTTGGGAACAAAACTTCCCCAATGTCACACTCCTTTGCTAACTTTCACTACCCAGGGGTACAGAACCTCAGCAGAAGCCTCATGCTTGAGAACACAGAATGCCATAGCATCTATGAAGAATCTCCTGAGCGGTAAGCATTTGCTCATAAAAATAAGGATGTTGTCAGTTCCGAGTAGCCTATAGTGTGCATGCAAATGCTCTTAGTGTTCATTACTTTGTAGTTTTAAGAATTTAAGTTTATTTTTAAAGTTAGCTTACAAAGTAAAGGGTTTCATAGTGCCATGCATTTTATACATGTGTCATTATTACTTTGTTCTAACTTGTCTCCTTCTTCACTGTCTCCCCCGTGCTCTTGCCCACTTCTGACTGGTTCCCCCTTTATGTTTTCATACACATCTGTTCCTTTTTCCTTTTTCTCCCCTTCCTTAAGACACCTTCCTCCCCTGTCATGATCCCCCTTCTAGTTTGATGACTGTACATACACTATATACATAAATATAATTCTAAATAGGTCCTCCATAGAGAAAATGTGGTATATGTCTTTCTGAGTCTGGCTTATTTTGTTTTGTTTTGTTTTGTTTTTGAGACAGGGTTCCTCTTTGTAGCTATGGATGTTCTAGAACTTGCTCTGTACACCAAGCTGGCCTCAAATTCACAGAGATCCACCTGCTTCTGCCTCCCAAGTGCTGGTATTAAAGGCATGTACCACCACTGCCCAGCGAGTCTGGCTTACTTCATTTAATACAATCAGTTTTAGGTGTATCCATTTTCCTGTGGATGTCATGATTTCATTTTTCCTTATGGCTGGCTAAAATCCCATTGTGGCAGGTGTGGTAGTTACACACCTTTAATCCCAGCACTTGGGAGGCAGAGGCAGGTGCATCTCTGAGATTAAGGCCAGCCTGGTTTATAAAGCAAGTCCCAGGATAGCCAGTGGTACACACAGAGAAACTTGTCTCGAAAAACCAGTAAACAAACAATCAAATAAAACCTCATTATGTACTGTGACCTGCTAGCAAGATGTGCCCACTGGTGCACTAATGGCAAGTTTTCTGACTGGATTATAAACCTCTCTCCATTGGAGGGAATACATGCCTGGTACTAAGCCAATGGCTGGGGAGGTTATAGGACCTACAGGAAGTATATTTCAGGTCTTTTGTTAAATGAACATCTAGCTAAAATGCCTTCTAAATATTTATATTCAAACTCACAGAACAGTACTGCTCTTAGCCTGGGTTGGGAAAGTTCCTTTTAGCAGAGGTTAACAGTTAATGTCACAAATGGTCAAAGTACTGAGAACAACTGTTTGTTGAGTGCTTAGTTCTTTTGGGGGGGGCGGTGCTGGGGTTGGTTTTTTGAGACGGGGTTTTTCTGTGTAGCCTTGGCTGTCCTGGACTCACTTTGTAGACCAGACTTGCCTCGAACTCACAGAGATGCACCTGCCTCTGCCTCCCGAGTGCTGAGATTAAAGACGTGCGCCACCACACCCAGCTGAGTGCCTAGTTCAAAATGGAACGTCTATACCCTCTTCAAGACCCAGGAAACATCATCAAAGGTGGTTTTGGCGTGAACTGTTAAGTGCCTGAAGATGGAGAGGAGTGCCTTGAAACATTGTTTTCTGGAAGTGGCATGGCTGTCCCAATCACCAGCTCATAGTAGTTGAGGCTACCAGCTCAAAAAGGAAAAAAAATAGATGTGCAACTAGGAGAGGGAACCAGTTGAGGACAGCAAGCCATCAAAAGATCAAAGGGATAAGAGAGGTAATTGGAGGGTGAAAATGGTCACAAACATTTTACATGCATAACATCAGAAATCAAATACACATTATCAAAGGCATAGTGTGTAATGTACAGGAAGAAACAAAATGGCCGTAAAGCGTTCCACTGTGTATGCCCTACATTTTCTTTATCCATTTGTTGGTAGTCATCTAGGTTGTTCCATTTTCTCACTGTTGTGAATTGTGCAGCCATTTAGAAACACGGTGTACAGGTATCTCCACACAGATGTGTTGACTTGCAGCTTTTGAGTACACACTCCTGTGAGTACTGTGGCTGGGTTACATGGTAGTTCTATTTTTAGATTTTTGAGAAACCTCCATCTTGATTTCCATAGTGGTTGCACAAGTTTAAATTCTCACCAGCAATGGTTATGAGTTCTTCTTAGTCCACACCCATGCCAGCTTTCATCATCATTTGTCTTCTTGACGATAACCATTCTAACTGGAGGTTAGGTGGGATTTTAAAGCAGTTTTAATTTGTATTTGTCTGGTGACTAAGGACATTGAACACTGTGTAGTATTTATTGGCTATTTGTATTTCTTGTTTTGAATATTATCTGTTGAATCATTAGCTCTTTTTTTTTTTTTTGATTTGGTGAGTTTTTATCTTCGGTGTTTAATTTTTGTAACTCCTCCTATAGTCTAGGAATCATTCCCTTGTTTGATTTATAGTTGGTAGTCTTTATGCTCTGCAGAAGCATTTTAGTTTCATGTAATCTCACTTTTCCAGTTCTTGGGATTATTTTCTGTACTATTGGAGTCTTTTCAGAAAGTCCTAGCTTCTATCTATGGTTCTCTGTGTGTGCAAGGCTGTCATAGTTGTTGTAACTCATAGCAGCCTGGTGATGAGCGTTCTGCCACATGCACACATTCTTAGGAAATCAGAAGGACAAGCTCCTAAGTAAAGGGTGCCTTTGTGACAGTGGCTAACTGCCTTCCTAATCATTACAGCTGGGTTTTTATATATCCTTATATATTCTGCTAAAAGAGTCAGTACTTTAAATTAAATTCTTTAAAGTGAAAAATCATTTAGTTTCTGTAGTTGATTTCATGGTGTTCTGTATCCATAGGTAAGATGACATTTTTCTTTTTTTCTGATGTTTTGAGACAAGGTATGTATCCGTGGCTGGCCTGGAACGCACAGTGTAGAGCAGGCTGGCCTCATACTCATAGAGACCAACGTGCCTCTGCCTCCTAAGTGCTAGGATTAAGGGTATCCATCACCACACCTGGGTCTTTACTAACATTTTTGAGATTTATGTAAAGCAGAAATTGTTGATATTTTTAAAGAACATTAGGAATAACCTGACATAAAATACCCAAATTATGCCATTAAAAAGATCATTTTATTAAAAATGTGGAAAGATAGTACACTTGGAGGCAGAGGCAGGCAGATCTCTGAGTTCAAAGCCAGCCTGATCTACATATTGAGTTACAGGACAGCCAGGGCTATAAAGAAACACTGTTATAAAAGAAACTTTTATTCGGGCTGGAGAGATGACTCAGAGGTTCAGAGCACTGCCTGCTCATCCCAAGGTCCTGAGTTCAATTCCTAGCAACCACATGGTGGCTCACAACCATCTATAATGAGATCTGGTGCCCTCTTCTGGCCTGCACGCACACATGCAGGCAGAATACTGTATACATAATAATAAACAAATAAATCTAAAAAGAAAGAAACTTTTATTCACCTGTTTCAGTTGTTATCTTGGAGGCTTCCTCCCTCTGTCTGCCAACCTAGGCCTAGTCCTGGAAGCTGCTAGCCTCTGTACAATCTAACCTAGGCCTAGAATATTTTCAGCCTCTGAGACTTACTGCTTATACTTAATAAGCTCACTCTTTCTTGTTCTTACTGAGCTCTGGGCTGGCTGGTTCAACTCGGCTGTTCTGGCTCAAACTCCTCTCCCAGCTGACTTATTCTCTGCCTGGCCTCAGACTAACTCCAGCAATCTGCTCTAATGTTCTGGCTCTTTCTCATTGTCAGGCTCATTCAGTCTTCCCCTGAGTTCTCGCTCTCTGCAACCTGCTCTCTTACTGTCCTGGTAAAAGTGCCTCCTCTATCCTCCTTCTCTGTGCTGCTCCCTTAGGTAGCTTCCCTTTCCTCTGTGTTCTCCTGACAGTTGGGCGTATCGTATTCTGCCAAATCTTTCTCTGAGTTGTCATTTTTTCTACCATTCAATTATATATTACTTTCAAGCATGGGTGCTTCCTTCTACAAACTAACTTTACCTTCATAGTTTGGGATTAAAGGTGTGTACTACCATGCCTGGACCCAGGCTTTTCTTTATCTGAAAGTTGCTCTATACCAGGCTGGTCTTGAACTCAGATCTGTTTGCCTCTGACTCCTGGATTAAAGGCATGTCTTTGCAGGGTGGGAATGGGGGTTGGCCAGGAGGATCTGTGAGTTCAAGGCCCTCCTAATTTACAAAGTGAGTCCAGGACAGCCAAGGCTACACAGTGAAATCCTGTCTCAAAAAGCCAAAACAAGCAAAGAAACACAACAACAAAAGAAAACAAACAAAGATGTGTTTGTATTTCTGCTGGATCACATAGACCTAGAAGGTCTCTGGATGTGATCTCTTGCCAGAACATCCGCATTGTCTCAAAATTAAAAATAAATAAATAAAAGAATCTTGAGCAATCGTAAAAAAGTAAACAGATCTGGCCGGGCAGTGGTGGTGCATGCCTTTAATCCCAACACTTGGGAGGCGGAGGCAGGCGGTCTACAGAGCTCCAGACAGCCAAGGCTACACAGAGAAATCCTGTCCCGAAAAACCAAAAAGAAAAAGAAAAAGAAAGAAAGAAAAAAAATTAGAAAGATCTGTTTTGTTTTTATGTTCAGTGAAAATAAGCCAGAGAATCTCTCTTAATAAACATTAAAAAGTCTTAAAACTCTATAGAAACTTATGAGAAGGAATGAATAACAAAATCACAACTCATATTTCATAAAGATAATATAAGTATTAAATCATCCAGCCTATCTAGTTTGTTGCTGAATCTGAGTGACAAAGAATGAAAATGAATTTTCTGAAAACACATACTACTAACGTTAAGTTGGAGACCCTGCTTCCCCAGTAAACATGTGTCCTACCTTGGCATTGCAGTGACACCTCAGCTGCATCGTGTGGGGAGCTGAGTATCTCTTGAATACAGGAGTTTGAGAGCACAGAGCAAGAACCCTGTCTCAAAAAAAAAAAAATGTCTAAACATGCTCTATATTTTGAAAGCATTTTCTTTATTTAAGAAAAGAATACTTGGGAGGCAGAGGCAGGCGGATCCCTGTGAGATCGAGGCCAGCCTGGTCTACAAAGTGAGTCCAGGACAGCCAAGGCTACACAGAGAAACCTTGTCTCGAAAAACAAACAAAAAAACAAAAGAAAAGAATAACGACATCTATTTTTTAAAAATAATTGATAAACACTGAATCTTTAATAGTCTTTTTTAATGCGAGTAAAGTTCCTCTTATCTCTGTTTTTCTACTTTTTCGGAAGAAGTGACACACCTGTTGAGGCCCAGCAGCCTGTGAGCGGTGAGCCCATGTGCCAGGGCTCAGGGTTAGAAAAAGAACCTGCAAGTGGAGCGCAGAATCCAGTGCCAGCTAAACAAGAAAAAAATGAGGTAATATTTACCGACTATAATGTGCTTCAGATTTCTTCTCTATGTAAAAATCAATAGTATTTCTTGTATAAAATTTAAGAGACTTTTAATATTTTGAAATAGTACAATGATTTTATATATTCTTTTTCTTTAAATGTATTTATTTTTATTTTATGTGCATTGCATGTCTGTGGGTGTTAGATTTTGGAGTTACAGACTGTTGTGAGCTGCCATGTGGGTGCTGGGAATTGAACCTGGTCTTCCAGAAGAACAGTCAGTGCTCCTAACCACTGAGCCATCTCTCCAGCCCCAATTTTATATAGTCTTATTATTGGCTCATTTTCTGACTTCTCTCCAAAGAATTTATAATATGTTTAATTGTCATATATTTTATACTTTTAAGTAGAAGAATTTATAAAAAATCTAAAATGGCTCTCTCTCTCTCTCTTCCCCTTTACTCTCTGTCTACTCTTCCTCTCTCTCTTCTTCTTACTCTTTCTGTCTCTCTTTCTCTGGGGTACCCCTCCCCCCTTTCCTTCTCTCCCCATGCTCATGTAATAAACTCCTTTACAACATTAAAAAAAAATCTAAAATGCCACATATTGGCATTTCATGACTCCAATAATCGAATTTATATTAAATGTGCCTACTTTTGATTTTAAAGGCATACTCTAATTTTACTTATTATATTTAATAAACAAGAAATTGGAAATATATACTGGAGAACAATAACTTTTTTTCTAAATCTAAGGTTCTATTTTTATGTGTTTCTCACAGGAAATTGTATTATGACATACATAGAATATAATGTGCTATTCCAAGTGTTAAATGTGATGTTTCCTTTAAAAAATAATTATTGGTGTATGTGTGTTTGTGTATGTGCATGCACATGCATGATATACATGAGCACTGACATGCTATGGTGCATGTGTGTAGGTCAGAAGAGAATTTGTGGTAGTTAGTTCTCTCCAGACTCAAACTCAGGTTGTTGGCTTGTCTGGTAGGCACCTTTACCCACTGGCCCATCTTTCCAGCCTTAAATAATTGGTTAGGAAGATGAATGGGAAATATTGAGACTGCTGAATTTAAAACCAGCTCTTACTCATGAAACCCAGTTTTTAGGCAAATACAATGTTTCTATCTATAGAAAAATATTACATGTTTAGTATTAAATATGTTTGATAAGGTTAATATTTTTCTAACTAGTAATACAGTCTTTCAAAATGTATGTAATTTAATTAATGCCAGGTTTATCATCATCTGCATGTGTACTCCTGGACTGTGTGCCTGTTTAACTGTTTGCATGTTTACTTCAGTCAGGAGTGCACAGTAGCCTGTCATTTCAGTCAGCTGGTACAGAGTAAAGCAAAGGAGCTGTCAGTTTGTGACCATTAACATGTGGATGCTATGTTATTTTTTCAAAGAGCAATGTAATTTTTAAATTGTCCTAGTTGTAATTTTATAGATGAAATTGAAAAAACATAATTCAGTAATGGTCTGTTGACATGTATTGTTTTTCTAATATTTTTAAGCTTCGAGATTCCACCGAACAGTTTCAGGAATATTATAGGCAAAGACTCCGCTACCAGCAGCACTTAGAACAGAAGGAGCAGCAGCGGCAGATATACCAGCAGATGCTACTTGAAGGAGGCGTGAACCAAGAGGACGGTCCTGATCAGCAGCAGAACCTCACCGAACAGTTCCTTAATAGGTCTGTTGCCTGTCACTGTGAATAGGAGATTCACTTAAAGCCATTCAGAGTGCTCGGTGAAGGCTGGGTCTGGCGAGGTGGCTCACAGTTAAGGTCACGTGCTGCTTCTTTCAGGAGACCCAGGGTTGGTTCCCAGCATCTGCATGGTGGCTCAATAGGCTCCGAGCCTCCTACAACTCCTCTTCTGGCCTCTGTGGGCACCAGGTACACACATGGTGCCCATATGTACCTGCAGACACATTCATACACATGAGATCTGTAAGAAACATACAGTAACTGCTACTTTTCAGGGTTTTAGAATGTTTTATGTAATGCAGACTTACATAATGTTTTTCAGTTACAAAATCTAGTTTTCTCTTTGTTCCCCAAGTAAATGTAGCTACACTGTGGTGACCAGCCATGGGCTGGAAGCTGGTGGGCTAGGTGGATCCCAAGGTAAAATAAGAGTACAGGAGACATTACTTTGTTTCTTTTCCTTTTAAATGCTAACATTTTACTGTACTAGTGTTTTGTCTCTGTGCACCATGTGCATTCCTGGTGCTCACAGAGGCCGGAAGAAGTCATTGGATCCCTGCTGCCTGGCTAATCTGTAGATTCTTTTGGATTCAGTTTATTAAAATGATTCTTTCTTAAAATTTCTTCTTGAACTATTAACTATACTTTTTAATGATTGAAAATTTATTTGTATATATGTAATGTATTTAAAAATTAAGAGGCGGTGTGGTGGTGCACGCCTTTAATCCCAGCACTCAGGAGGCAGAGGCAGGTGGATTTCCGTGAGTTCAAGGCCAGCCCGGTCTACAAGGCTACACAGAGAAACTCTGTCTTTAAAAACCAAGAAACCAAAAAAAACCAGAAGCCAAAATACATGTATTTAAATGAGCAGAGGTGGTTGGAAGATTGCATGTCTATATCTAATACATATGAATATGTACCTAGACCAGTTTTGGCATGTAGGAAAAGTGCGTTAGCTGTTGGCTATCATAATTATGACTAGGCAGTTACAATGATGACTTCAGTCTGTCATGTTCATCAGTGTTAGGAGTAATGTGCTTGACTCTCTCAGTCTTGTATACATCATTTGAGCCTGAGATCGACCCTATCATCAAATCTCCACACAGGGAGTGACTGTGTTGATGATCTCACAATCTAAGTAGGCCTCAGCATTCACTTTGGGGAGTGTTTTCTTTCTTTTTAAAATTATTTCTATTATTATTTATGTATTTTATACATTTATTTTATTTTATGTGAATGAGTGTTTTGCCACATGCATGTGTTTGTATATGTACCACCTGCATGTCTGGTAGGTATTCAAGCAGGTCAGAAGAGGGCATAGGATTCCTCAGAGCTGGAGCTAGAGAGTTGGGAGCTACCATGTGGGTGCTGGGAACTGAACCTGGGTCCTCCGGAAGAACAGCAGTGCTCTTAACTGCTGAGTCATCTCTCCATCCCTGGGGAGTGTTTTCTTCCCATCTTGGATCAAGCTACTGCCTGTCAAAATGATCCTAATCCAAAGAATTGCCACTTGTTGGTTTAGAGTATCTTCTTCATGCCCACAAAATCCATAGTTGCTATATGACTTTCCAAAGAAGACAGCTCACAGTGAATTCAAGGATAAAGTACCAAAAGGCTCTGATCGTCAGTGGTGATTAAGATGTGCTCCCGTAGAAATAGACCGTCCAGGAGAGTTCATTCTTTAACACAATCAGAAATAGAAATAAAGTAAGTTAGTTTCAGTCTGGAGCATATTTATTGTTTTGTTGTTAGTGTTTTTGCTTTTTGTGGTTTATTCTTTTTTTTAACCCAAGGTTTTATTTATTTATTTTTTTGTATATGAATGCTCCATCTGTTTTGTTCTTTTGAGAGAGGATCTGGCTTCTAACCCTGGCTGGCCTAGAACTTGCTATGAGGACCGCCCTAGCATTAAATTCACAGCAATCTGTCTGTTTCTTGCCTTCCAACTGCTAGAATCATAGGCTTGAGCCACCAGGTCTAGCTAGAGTTTATTTGTTGTTAAACAGTCGTTTTCAATTTTATTGGTAATTAGAGAGTAAAAGTAAAGACAGTCTATGCTATAGATAGGCTACTGAACCAATGAGATGGCCCCTGCTGCCACTCCTGATGACCTCACTTCAGTCCCTATGACCCACATGGCAGAAAGAGAGAAACCACTCCTGCAAGTTGTCTTCTGGCCTTTACAAGTATGCTAAGGCTCATGTATTCCCCCACCCCGCATTAATTGATTTAAGTAATTAATCTTTTTTGAGACAGTGTTTTTCTGTCTAGTCCTGGCTGTCTTGGAGCTCACTCTGTAGACCAGACTGACCTTGGACTCACAGAGATGCGCCTTCCTCTGCATCCCAAGTGCTGGGATTAAAAGCATGCACCATCATCACCCAGCATGATTGATTAATATTTAAGCCCATAAGATAGTCATGTCTATAACTGTGCATGAGTTTCCTGTGTGCACATAACTTCTACATCAATTTTTTGTCATCTTAATAGTGCTGCATCAAAATTTTATACTTCTGACTGTTTGATCAGCATTGTAATTGCCATCACTGATTTGGCACTTATTATAGGCATATTCTATCCTGCCTTCATCCTGCTCTACTTTAACACTGGGCTATAAATTGAAACCCTGACTCAAAAAGGAAGAAAGAGAGAAACCCCCAAATGACAATCAGACTGATCTGAGCATTTTGAAGTCTCTTTACACTTAATGTCCAAATTTACTTAGGTGGGTTTTTGGGGGGGGGGTGGCCAGGGAGCATATCACAGGATTAATGGTTTATAAAAACATAATTGGGAAATTCTAATTAAATTTGTACCTAATAAGTATTTAATAAACATTGAATTTTTCCTGATTCTTGTTATATTTTTGTTTTTTTAGTTGATGATGTCTCTCTGTAATTCAGGATAGCCTCAGCCATGCTTGCCTTTTGTAAAAGACTTCAAAAACCAAACATACACACAGCGGTCAGTAAAGGGAAAGGAGAAAGCACAAAGAACCACCATGCTTCAATAACCACACCTCTTGTGTTAGTCTTCTCTCACATTGACTCTTGCCTGAAGGGGTGATCCTGGGTCATCCCTAGACCTAAGCATTTTTTGAGGGTCTCACTATGTAGGCCTTAGCATCCCTGCTGATGGGATTACAGATGTATGCCATTAAGGCAGCCTAGATCTGAGGGAGCCTGGTACTTTCCTCTGCGTGCTTTGCATAAGCCTGAGCCCCCCAGAAGGAGTCAGGCTACGCAGATGAGAGATTATTAGAGAGAGAATTAGTGTGGTCGAATTGTTTAGTACCCATTTTATCTCTCTAGTGCCCCATCAGAGTCTGGCAAATGATAGTTAAAGGATGAGTGAATAAATGCAGATCTGAACAACAGGCTACTCTTATCATCCACGTTATAGTCAACAGGACATTACTGCAGATAGAGATAAATGAAATGAAAATAACTTATTTTATTAGAAGAAAATTTGGTACCTTGATAGTATTATTGATAATATTTTGAAATTAAGTTTTTTTTTTTTTTTTGAGGTGGGGGTTTCTCTATGTAGCTCTGTAGACCAGGCTGGCCTCAAATTCAGAGATCTGGGATTAAAGGGATGTATCACTACTACCTGACAGCTTTTTTTTTTTTTTTAATTTACTTTAATTTTATGTACATTGGTGTTTTGAGTACATGTATGTCTATGTGAGGGTATTGGATCCTCTGGAACTACAGAGGAGCTACAGACAGTTGTAATCTGCCATGTGGGTGCTGGGAATTGAACCTAGGTTCCATGGAAAAGCATTCAATGCTCTTAACTGCTGAGCCATCCCTCCAGACCAGCTGCTTTTTTTTTTTTTTTTTTTAAATCCAAAACATCACATATACTAAGCAATGTGTTTTACTTCTGAGCCTGTCTTCTTTACAGTGTGGTGCTGTGGGGAAAATTGGATTATCTTTTTTAGTATCTTGGTTATGTCTTACGTTGATGATGACCATTTTCAAAATATAATTTCCCCTAGATTACATATGTGCATGTGTTTGATTTGTCAAGCTTTTGGCTTTAGATGTGTTAAGAATGTTTCAAAGTACATTAAAAAAACAAACAAACTACCTATGTTGTTTACTTTTTTAGGTCTATTCAAAAGCTTGGTGAATTAAATGTTGGAATGGATAGTCTTGGTAATGAGGTGCCAGTGCTCAACCAACAGTGCACTGGGAGCAAAAACAATGGATCAAATAGTTCTGTGACTAGCTTTAGTACGCCACCCCAAGATTCCAGTCAGAGGCTAATACACGATACTTCAAATATTCACACAAGCACTCCTCGTAATCCTGGATCAACAAATCACATCCCTTTTCTTGAAGAATCACCCTGTGGAAGCCAGAAGTAAGTGCTTGACTATAAAACTTGAAATGCTAACTACTTGCTGTAATGATAGGAACATAAACTTGAACTTGTCTTTGGAGCCTTACAGAGAGTTGAGGGTTTCTCCCAATCTCTCTCTGACCTGCCTTCACTTGTCTCTCTTAATCTCTTTATAGTCTTCTTTGCTGTCTGTTTTCCTTATTGGTAAGACCCAGAACCAAGACAGTTTTTTTATTTTATTTTATTTTAAACCATCTTATTGAGAGAGTCTTTAGTTTGAGGCTTTATCTTGATTTTTACCTCCTTTACCTTTGACATTTTCTTTCTTTCTTTCTTTCCTTCTTTCTTTCTTTCTTTTTTGTTCTTTTCGAGACAGGGTTTCTCTGTTCTCAGTTGTAGACCATGCTGGCCTTGATCTGCCTGACTTTGACTTCCTGAGTGCTGGGATTACAGGCGTGTGCCACCTCATCCAGCTACACCTCTGACATTTTCAACAGATAATTTCACAGACTTTTTTTTTTTAGTGAACAAGAGTGTGTTTTTACAACATGTTAGAGTAATTATAGAAAGACAGTTTTGGCAACTATGAAAAAATTGTAGCAGCTAAACATTTGCATATTTATGTTTTCACTACTTAGAACATTTTTGTCTTTGTTTCACTAGTAAACAGGGTTGGTTTGTGCATTGAGAATAGTCAAGCGGCATTTTCTTGCATTACCATAAAACACTTCTTGGGTGTGGTTAATTTAGAAGTGTGTAACTTCCTTTTGACACTTGGGTACTTATAGGAATTAGCCTTGTAATTAATGTCATATTCTACTTTTGTAACTGAGATACTGGATCCCAGGCTGTTACACAAGTGTCCATGAGTAAAGACAGGAACTAAATCTTTTTTTTATTTAAAATTTTTATTTATTTTATGTATATGAGTGCCCTGTCTTCATGCACACGAGAAGCGGGAATCAGCACACTGTAGATGGTTATGAGGCACCATGTGGTGCCTACTCTGGAAGAGCAGTCACTGCTCTTAACTGCGGAGCCATTGCTCCAGCCTCCAGAAACTAAATCTTAAAGTTATGCTTTATTCAAAGGTCCTCAGGTCTGAGAAGACAGCAAGTTAACACCCTGACCTCCACATGCACAGCATAGCACACACCCACACATGCACACAGTATGGCACATACCTGTGCACACAAACATGTAAATAAATGTAAAAACAAAACCCATCTCAAGGTAAAAAGCATCCAATGATTTGTTACCTTTTTTCTCTCTGGGACATGGCTTCAGGATAATTCTTGCTTTTATTTATTGGCTTTAAGCCATTTTTCTTTTTTCTTTAAACAAAAACAAAACAAACAAACGAACAGGCCTAGAGAATCCTGGGACTTTCAACATCATCTTCCTGGGATCTTCTTTTGCTTTTCCCTGTGTTGTTGGATCCCTGTTTGTAGTATCTCATGTAGTTCTTAAAAAGAGCTATATGTCAGAAGTAAAGTTTCTCACACCTTGTATATCTGCTTACATTCACTGTATTTCACAGTGTTGGTATAGATGGGGGTTGGTAACCATTTCTCAGTGTTCAAAGCCCTGTGACATGATCTTCCAGTTTCAGAGCTCTTATGAAGAAGTCTATTTTTTTTTTTTTTTTTTTTTTTGATTCTTGATCGTTTATGCAAGGCCTGTTACTTTTTCTGCTCTGACGTTTTTAGCTCGTTTTCTTCCCTGATGTTTTATAATTTTATTTTATGGAATCTTCCATGGCACTTTTAAAGCTAGAAACTTAAGTTTTAAGAAGTTAGAAAAAGTGTTTAGTGATTTCTTCATCTTTATTTTCTATTGATTTCCCCCTGATGTGATGTTTTAATTGAGTTTTCATTGTCTAAAAATTTACTTTAAAAATATATTGCATTTTTTTCTGAGATTAAATCTTCTTGTCTATAAAGAATATAATATGTTTTTAGGATTAGGGCTTTGTTCTGTGAAGTGTTGTACTTTTCTTGCTTGCTTTAGTCTCTGACTTTCTTGAAGACCACTTCTTCGAGTATTTCGGAGCCTTTGGCTGTCTGTAATTTTGAGGAGTTTTCTTAAACTTATTAGAATAGCTGCTTGTGATGGTGATTGTCTTTGGCCTTGCAAAATGAGGAGTAAGTGGGAATACTGTTCTAATAAAGGGTAACTGTTAATTTCGTTTTTTATCTCCAAGGCCAGGTAATTTTCTTCAAGAGCAATTTCTAGGCTTGTGCTTGGGGCAGGATTAAGCCTTACAGACAGGGACAAGCAGAGGAAATTTTTGACCCTTCATTATACAGTGTAGAGTCTTGACCTACTTTCCAGAATGGCATCTTGCCTTCTCTTTACATCTCCTTGGTATCACCAAATCCAGAGCCTCTAGGTGTCCCCATGTAGTAGCTTAGAATGGAATTACTGACAGTGATTTGCTAAGAGAAAAAAATAAAGATTGAAAGGTTAAATTCACTTAGCTTCTTTTTTGATTTTCAGAGTAAACTTTATTTGTTCTTCTGTTCCCACAGCTCATCAGAACATTCTGTCATTAAGCCATCTCTTGGAGATTCTTCAGGGAATCTGTCAAGATCAAAAGGGGAAGAGGTAATATTTTGTTTGTGTGTTTGTGTTACCAAGAAAAAAAATTTATTTTTGAGACAAGGTCTCACTGTGTATCTCTGGCTAACATGGGTTTGCTGTATAGACCAGGCTGGCCTCAAATGCACAGTAATCTGCATGCTCTACCTCCTTAGTGTTGGGATTAAGGGTGTGTGCCACCATACCCTACTGTAAAGATTCTTATTTCAAAAAAAAAAAAAAAAAAACTGTAGAGGTAGTCTTATTTATCTGGAAGTAATTGGGTAGATCTCACTGAACTAAGTGGAGAGTTTGTTTTTGAAAACACATTTGGGGGTTCAATGTGATGGCTGTCTCACTGGGGAACAGTGCTTATCATCAAGCTTGACGAGCTGAGTTCAGTCCCCAGCACCCACAAACTAGAAATAGAGAACTGACTTCCAGAAGTTGTCTTCTGATCTCTGTCTTCATATGTGTGCACCCATACAAATAATATGTTAATTTAAAAGTGAAAACATTGTGAGCATTCATATTAGTGGCCTAGTGGTGACCTTGAATTTTCAAGGTGAGACTTTGTGCTACTCTCTGAACTTTATGGTGGCTTTGATCAGATATTTATACTTGGATCAAGTATTTCCACTGGGCCTTTCATCTCAGCACATTTTGTACTTTGGAATCAGATAACCTTTCCTACTAGAATATTCTATCTTGTCTTCTCTAGCTCAAAATTTAACCTTATAAATAAGGGTATGTTTTCAGATGCCTATAGGAATCAAAACAAATGAATAGTGTCTACCATTTTCATGATAAGTACTCAGGAATATTTGTTCCTTGTTTTTTTTTTTAATGAGCAAAAAATTTATTTATTCATTTCTTGCATTTGAAGTACTCCTCGATGACATCCTTGGCCTGAGATTCTTTGCCATAGTCCTTAACCACTACACAACTGCAACCGACCACTTTCCGTGGCTTTCCCTCTCGATCGATTTTACAGAGGCCTCCCCATTCCCCCAGTTTCTTGTTGTCATCAGCCTTAATCAGGTTGATCTGGTGCTCAGCACACAGCGCCTCCACCAGCTTGATGTACATGTGCTCATCGCAGTTGGATGCCAGCACACAAAGGTGGGCCTGGCGCTTGTCTAAGGCTTTGGCAGCTTCGTGTATGCCACGTGCTAGGCCATCGTGGATGAGGGTGGTCTTCAGCACCTCTTGAAGAGCAGTGTTGACGTCCATTACACCTCCAGCAGCAATGCTTTCCTCGGCCATGGCGGTGGATTACGGGTGAGGCCGAATCTTGAACACACCCGAGCCTCCGCCTCCGTGCAACTTGGCGGCGGCAGGGGAAAAAAACTTTTTTTTTTTTTTTTTCCGAGACAGGGTTTCTCTGTGTAGCCTTGGCTATCCTGGACCCGCTTTGTAGACCAGGCTGGCCTCGAACTCACAGCGATCCACCTGCCTCTGCCTCCTGAGCGCTGGGATTATAGGCGTGCGCCACCACGCCCAGCTCTTGTTCCTTGTTTAAAGAAGTGCACAATACTGGTAGTTCCAGTTTATCAAGAAAAGCTAGCATCTGATTTTTATATGAAGTCTCCTGTTATGCAAATGGATACATATTTAAAAAAAAACACTGTGGTACAAATAAAATCAACTTATTTTACTTCTGCAGTCAATAAACTTTTGTTGTTGTTGTTGCTGTCGTTGTTTTGATTTTTCTAGACAGGGTTTCTCTGTGTAGCCTTGGCTGTCCTGAAACTCTCTCTGTAGACCAAGCTGGCCTTGAACTCACAGAGATCCGCCTGCGTCTGCCTCCCAAGTGCTAAAGAAACTCTTAATAATAATGTTCAGAAGGGTATTTAATGAACCCTTCCTTTTCCTTTTTCTCTTATCTCCTCATACTATGCACTTACATGTCCATTTCCTATACATGGACTAACAGTTCATACAAATAACAGAATTAAGAAAAATATACTGGGCTGGAGAGATGGCTCAGAGGTTAAGAGCACTCACTCCTTTTCAGGAGATCCTGAGTTCAATTCCCAGCAACTACATGGTGGCTCACAACCATCTATAATGTGATCTGATGCCCTCTTCTGCCCTATGGGTGTACATATAGACAGAGCATTGTATTCATAATAATAAATAAATCTTTAAAAAAAAAAAAGAAAGAAAAACATACTAGCTGCGCGGTGGTGGTATACGTCTTTAATCCCAGCACTTGGGATATATAGAAGAATATATTAAATATGTTACATAGTATATACACATTACTATATATTAGTTTTAGTTTATATCAGTATTAGTTTCCCCTTGTGTCCCTAAGGATGCCCATTGTTTTGATGCATAAACGCTTGGGTATTAAGAGAGACAGTCCCTTCACTGGTTATTGTGGGTTTCTAGGCTATTAATAGAGCGGAAGCGATTTGCCCTTTTTGCATACTTGACAATGATATTTTCCAAAGACAAGATTACATTAAGGCTGTCAACCATGCTGTCTGGCGATCCCTGGTCCAGGTCCAGTCAGTCCTGCTCAAGGTAGAGCAGTGCTGGTTTTTTGTTTGTTTTGTTTTTTGTCTTTGACAGGGTTTCTCTGTGTAGCCCTGGCTATCTTGGACTCTTCTTTGTAGACCAGGCTGGCCTCGAACTCACAGAGATCCGCCTGCTTCTGCCTCTCCTGGGATTAAAGGCGTGTATTACCTTGCCCGGCTAGCAGTGCTATTTTAAAGGACAAAAGAGCAGGAGCTTTGGAAGTCTTTTCTCTGGGAGATTGCTGTGGACAGAGACTGACATTTAAATAAGCATGAAACTCAAATATTTTGATTAATATCACTTTCATCGTTTTAAATGGCCATTCTACAATTTCAGTTTGAAATGCTAAAATATTAATTGCTGTAAGCTGTCTATTTATAACTGTAAGTGTATTAAATTAATAATATCCTTTTATATTTCTTCTTTTCTTCCTGAAAGATCACTGACTCTGTTGCCCATTCTGGGCTAGAACTACTTCTCCCACCTCCGTTTCTCGACTAGCACCCCGTGAATTTCCTACTAGAACAAAATGATGCTCTGAGTTTTTTTTGGGGAGGGGTGTTGGTTTTTTGTGGGGCATTTTTGGGTTTTCAAGACAGGGTTTCTCTGTGTAACGTTGCCTGTCCTGGACTCACTTTGTAGACCAGGCTGGCCTCGAACTCACAGCGCTCTGCCTGCCTCTGCCTCCCGAGTGCTGGGATTACCCCGCCTGGCTGCTCTGTTGTTTTTGCTAGGCCTATACATATATGAGTTCCCCAGCTCCAAAAGTTAAAGATAGCTTAATGTGGGAGTATACAGTCTGATATTATAATTTTTTAAAAGATTTATTTATTATTTACATAGTACTCTGCCCACATGTGTGCCTGCAGGCCAGAAGAGGGCACCAGATCTCATTATAGATGGTTGTGACCCACCATGTGGTTGCTAGGGATTGAACTCAGGACCTTTGGAAGAGCACACAGTGTTCTTAACCTCTGAGCCATCTCTCCAGCCCCATGATGTTATAATTTTAATGTTTATTTATGTGCATGAGTGTTTTTCCTGTGTTATATCTGTGCACCACGTGTGTACCAGATGCCCACAGAGGCTAATACCGGGCACCAGTTTCCCTGCAACTGGATTTATAAATATGCGTTTGATGGGAATTAAACTCAGGTCCTCTGGAAGAGCAGCCAGAGCTCTTCATTTTTAAAGACTCATTTGTTACTTTATGAGTGTTTTACATTAGGTACAATTTTATTTTTGTGGTATTTATATATTTTATCTGTAAAGTTCTTATATTCCAGTGGAACAATGCAAGACAAAAAACAGTAAGGCTCATTATAGATTGAGAATGTATATATATATTTTTTTCTTTTGAGGCAGTACTACTTGTGTCTACATGTATGTATGTAATGACACACATGCCTGATGTCTGAGGAGAGGGCATCAGTTCTCCCTGCATTGGAATGATACATGAAGCTGAACTGCTGCTGTGTGGGGGCCAGGGACTGAACCTGGGTCCTGTACAAGAGCAGCAAGTGCTCTTAACTGCTGAGCTATCTCTCCAGGCACCATGTTTGGTTTTAATCTGACTAGTAATGATTAGCTAAAGCTAGAAACATTATGTTTAACTTGGATTTGTCACTTAAAAGATTATTGGCAGGAATAATATGGTTGAACTAAATTTAAAGTGGAACGAAGGTGACTCAAGCTTGTTTTTCCATATAATGACTTCTATATTCATTCTTTCCATAGGATGACAAGTCAAAAAAGCAGTTTGTTTGTATTAGCACTCTAGAAGACACACAGGCTGTTAGAGCGGTGGCTTTTCATCCAAGTGGTAGCTTGTATGCTGTTGGTTCAAATTCAAAAACTCTGAGAGTATGTGCCTACCCAGAAAAAATTGATCCAAGGTAAGACTAGCTGTCTGTGTTCTTCTACTTGTCCAAGTTTTCAGTTAGCTATGTTGGTTGTTTCCTCATATTTGTCATTTCCTTCTGTTAAGCTATATTAATTAGTGCTTAGGAAATATATCCATCATTATTAATTTATTCATTTTTCCGTAAAATATTTCTGAGCATGCCATTTCACATCAGTAAGTCTTTCTGATTTCCAAAACGTATTTTTTTTTAATCTGCCAAGTTCCTACATTCCATCTAAATGATGTGTGACCAAAACTAGATTATGGCTCATTACAGATTGATGAAATACACACTTTTTTTCTTTTGAGGCAGCATTGCTGTTGTAACATAAGTTGGCCTGAGTCCAGATTCTTCTGCCTTTCCCCCTTTGCAGGGAGACCTGCCACCAAACCCTGAATTACATTTCCTATCATCTCAGAGCAACGTCAGATAAACTATAGCAATTGCTGATATTTGGACATTTTTAAACCTACAGAAATTAAAATTTCATTTTACCCTCTTGTTCTAGCAAATTATAGGATCTGGCATTATAGGATTATAAGATAAAAGACATGCTGTGGAAATGGTCATATACGTTACTTACAGTTCAATGGTGGTATAGTATTTGTCTGTGATACATAAGGCGCTGGACTAGATTCAGTCTCCAACACAGCAAAAAACAATTTTTTTGTTTTAGATGTAACTTCACCAGAATCTAGATTGGAACTTTTTGCTAAGGTACTGTTTTTGTCTTGTCTTTTTTTTTTTTTTTAGAATGTCTGCTATGAATAAACTAGCATTATAGGGCTGGAGAGATGGCTTAGCAGTTAAGAGCACTAGTTTCTCTTCAAAAGGACCTGGCTTGGAGTCCCAGTACCCATATGGTGGCTCACAATCATCTATAACTCCAGGACAACCAGTATCCGGGGGCACCAGGCACAGGCACAGAAACGATGTACAAACATACATGCAGTCAAAACATACACATAAAACAAGATTAAAAAGGAGCATTATAAAGAGGTGGTGCACCTCTTTAATCCCAGCACTCAGGAGGCAGAGGCAGGTGGATGGATCTCTTTGAGTTCGAGGCCAGCCTGGTCTACAAAGTGAGTCCAGGACAGCCAAGGCTACACAGTAAAACCCAATCTTGACCCCCCCCACACACACACACAAAAGAGATTATGAGCTACTTGGTAAATTTTTGTGTGTTAGGGAAATAAAACTGTATTAGCACTCTAGAAGACACACAGGCTGTTAGAGCAGTGGCTTTTCAACCACGTGGTAGTTTGTATGCTGTTGCTTCAAGTAAAAAAAGTTTGAGTATATGCCTATCTAGAAGAAATTAGTTTTCATATTAAAAGAAAGATATCCAATCAAATAAGCCATATAAAGCTAAAAGTTGTAATTATTACAAGTATTATGCAGCATATTGTTTTGACTTAATTTTTTTTTCTTTTTTTCTTTTTTTTTTTTTTTTTTTGAGACAATGTTTCTGTGTGGCCTTGCCTGTCCTGGACTTAATTTGTAGACCAGGCTGGCCTCGAACTCACAGTGATCCGCCTGCCTTTGCCTCCTGAGTGCTGGGATTAAAGGTGTGCGCCACCACACCCAGCTCTGTTTTGGACTTTTAAGCAATTTTTAAAATGTACTGCTTATTTGGGAATGTTACACATGTATGTAATGTATTTTGACAAATCCACTCTTTCTCCCCCCTTTAACTCCTTCTAAGCTTCTCCTGAACATACATCCCCCTTCTAACTTCATATACTTTCGTTTTTTTTTTTTTAAAGTTAAATACATACTGACTCTAGTTAGTTAGTGTTTCCCATTTACATATGATTATGGGCCTACCAGTGCCAACACCCCCAGAGAAAACCAATTCTTCCTCTGCTAACAGCCATCAGCTGCTAATAGTTCCTCAACCAGCAGTGGGTTTCATGAGCCCCTCTCTGTCCATTGCTGCAGCTTTGACTGGCTTGGCCTTTTGCGTGTCTAGGTAAGCACAGCTGCTGAGTTGATGAGTGCAATAGCCGTGCCATGTATAGAAAAGAGCATTTTGTAACACCCTTCCCCTTCTATAATGGTCTGTTGGTTGGTGTAGCTGTCTCATTAGAGCTGAGCAGTGACAATTGCTATTCTCAGCACTTTGACCAGATACACATCTGCATTAACTATTGCCACTGCAAAAAGGCTTCTCTCACAAAGTTGAGAGCAGTACAGATCTGTGGGTATCAACATAAATATTTAGATGGCAGTTTGACAGCATGACCATTTAGCAAAACATCAGTAGTAGGTTACCCCCCAGGGGCTATGATATACCTGTATCATGGGCTTTCAGCTGGGTTAACAGTACCAATGTTTTGGTTTTTCAAGATAGGGTTTTGAGCTGGGCATGGTGGCACACACCTTTAATATCAGCACTGGTGGGTGGGGTGAGTGGTAGAGGCAGGCAGATCTCTGTGAGTTCAAGGCCAGCCTGGTCTACTAAGAGAGTCCAGAACAACCAGAGTTGTTACGCAGAGAAACCCCACCTTGGGGGAAAAATCAAGATAGGGTTTCTCTGTGTAGCCGTGACTGTCCTGGAACTCACTCTGTAGACAAGACTGACCTCGAACTCACATCCACCTGCCTCTGCCTCTTGAGTACTGGGATCAAAGGTGTACGCCACCACTGCTCAGCTAACAGTTCCATTTTTAAAAGAATATTTAAAGACTTATTAAAATCCTAACAGAACAGAATTGGTGGAGTTTTCATAGTATTTTTTATTATCTCTATATATGAATAATAATTAAATAAATAGTAATTTTGACTTTTGCCCTGTGAAGGCATTTAAAGACTTAGATAAGAGGCTACAGAGATAGATAGTTTAGTGGTTTGAGAGCACTTGATGCTCTTGCAGAGGACAGAGTTCAGTTCTTAGTACTCACATTGGTGGTTCACAACCCTCTGTTAACTCCGGTTCTAGGGAGTCCAAAATCTCATTCTTGCCTCTGAGGAAACCTGAGTACATGCAGGCACACACATAAATTAAAAATTAAAAACTAGGGAAAGGAATAATAGAGCTCCTGTTAGTTCATAGTGTTAAATTTTTTGTTGCTCATTGTATTAATAAGTAGATTCATTTATTTATATTTTATGTATATAAGTGTTCTTGCATGTTTGTAAGTGCAACATATGATATAGTACCCACAGAAGCCAGAAAAGAGTTACAGATAGTTGCTAGCAGTCATGTGGGTGCTGGGAACTGAACCCAGGGCCTCCACAAGAGCAGCAAATACTCCTAGCCAGTGAACTGCCTCTCCAGCTCTGTTTTACTAAGTAGAAATACTTGAAAAAGAGAAAACAGAATTTTAGATCAGGGAATGGAAGGTAGCAGTAGTTAGGGGGACACAGCCATGTGTAGAGTTAATGTCATGGTTTGTGTTTGTTTGAAGTTAACCTTGAGCTTGGGACCATGCCCCCTTCTCAGCAAGCACTTTCTGATCCGTATCTTCTTTTCCCTGCAGCTGTTCTCTGACTTATCACTTTCTAGGAAACAACTCTTCCTATCTCTGAGCTCAAAACCTAATACTTTACCACAATGACTCACACAGAGTAGTCATGACATTATCTACGTCAGCTAGAGTTTTAAGCTCTGGAAAGAGATCTTAGGTCTTTTTTATTTTTATCCATTTCTTGCCTTTTTTGTTGTTGTTGTTTTTCATTTTTCAAGACAGTGATTCTCTGTGTAGTCCTGGCTTCCTGGACTTACTTTGTAGGCCAGGCTGGCCTCGAAACTCAGCAGCCTCCCTGAGTGCTGGGATTATAGGTGTGCACCACCATGCTCAGCTTCTCACCTTTCTTAAACTCAGTCACATTGTTTATTACTTGTTAATAAATATTTATTTCACTTTCTAGTTTATATTAATCTTTGTTTTTTTTTTTCTGAGAAAAATTTATGAAGAATAAGATAAATGGAAATTTAATATATATTCTATATATTTATTTATATCCTATTTATTATGTGATCTGAAATGAGAGATTTATGTAATAGTTATAATTTTACTGTGAAATAACGTTAAATAAATTTACTGAAAATAGGATATAAGATGATTTATATTCTTTTTGTGATTTTGGAAGTCTAATAATCTACTCTCTGTTGGGTAAGTGTCATCCACATTTAACAATGAGCATTCTGGAAGCTGAGGCAAGAGGGTTATTGAATTCAGAGCTAGTGTAGGCTTTGTAGGATATATCTCAAGAAGCCAAGAAATCCAACCTCTCCCCTGATAAAACTTTGTTGCTGGGTATTATTTTTCCCCATTCCCTTATATTAGACCATTTCATGTTAACTAATTTTCAAAAGCAAGAAATTGAAATATCTTTATGTACTTTTTCTTTTCAGTGCACATGACACTCCTAAGCAGCCAGTGGTACGATTTAAAAGAAACAAACATCATAAAGGATCTATTTATTGTGTGGCTTGGAGTCCTTGTGGACAGTTATTAGCAACAGGATCAAATGACAAATATGTAAAAGTGCTGCCCTTCAATGCAGAGACTTGTAACGCAACAGGTAGGGCCTGAGTATGCAGCAGTAGCTGCCAGTGTCCATGTACGGTTGACCCTCAGTGTCTCTCTGTTGTCACTAATGAAATCTAAGAACATGGTCTCAAAGAATTTATTTTTTGTTCTCATTATTCCACTCCAATGAGGCATTTTTTAAAATGAAAGTCTCATAGGTAGTCAAGTGGTATATGAATTTTATAAAAACATTAATGTTAAGAATAATTTTTAATGACTAAGGATATAATTGACTGATAGACCATTTGCATAGTGTGCATAAACATGTTACATACAGACAGAGCGAGACAGAGAGCGAAAGAGAGAGAGAGTGAAAGAGAGAGAGAGACAGAGACAGAGAGAGAGAGCGAAAGAGAGAGAGAGACAGAGAGAGAGAGAGAGAGAGAGCACGAGCGCGCGCCAGAGCCAGAGCCTTTTAAATAACTACCATAATAACGGATATTTTCTAGAGCATATCTTTCCTTTTTGTTTGAAACAGACAGGGAGGCAATGAATTTTCTGTAGCTCTGTTGAAAGGGCAGTAATAACTGAATCAGTATTTTAATTTCTTGAAGTTTTGCATTCAATAAATGAGTTGATTATGTCAGTCCCTAAGTGAAAGTATAAATCATACTACTGCACTATTTTTAAATTAATCATTTAGGTTAGCATGCAGGATGATGGCCTCGCTCTGCTGTTTTCCTATAGATATGTTGTTATGCTTTGCTCTGACCTACTGTGTTATCCGCGGCCAGTGCTTAGGCAGTTGAGCATCCTCTTCACACTGTAAGTTGAGCAGCATGTTTTTTTTTTAATTCTTACTGCTGTTTCAGGACCAGATCTGGAATTTAGCATGCATGATGGGACAATTCGAGATTTGGCATTTATGGAAGGCCCAGAAAGTGGTGGAGCTATTTTAATAAGTGCTGGCGCAGGAGATTGTAACATTTATACCACCGATTGTCAAAGAGGACAGGGTCTTCATGCTCTGAGTGGACACACAGGTACGTAGCAGTCACGCTGGGCACACAGTCCTTGTGCTGGTCTGGTGCTGGCTTGTTCAGAGTGGCTTTGATGAATTCAAAAAGTTCTTAAGCCTACTAGTGGGATCTCTTTGTAGTATTTTTTTTTTAATTGTTTTTTCAAGACAGGGTTTCTCTGTGTCACCTGGCTGTCCTGGATTCAACTTGTAGACCAGGCTGGCCTTGAATTCACAGTGATCTGCCTGCCTCAGCCTCCTGATTGCTGGGGTTAAAGATGTGCGCCATCACGCCTGACATGGTAGATCTTTTTGAGACAGATTTTTAGTTCAAAAACTTTCATTGAGACTTTTGAATATCAGAGCAATATTAATGCCATTATGGTTTACTTATTCATCACAGAATTCCTTTACTTTAATCATCACAGCCATTATATGATGTGGGAAGTTTTATCCCTATTTATATATGGAGAAACTGAGGCAAAGGGAGGAAAGCTAGTAACCGGCAGCGCTCAGATGAGGTTCTAGATCCAGTCCATTCAAAGCTAGTAATCGAACATCACAGAATAACCGCCTACGTTTTCTTCATGAAAAAGTTGTCATTTTTAAAAGATTTATTATGTATATAGTGCTCTGCCTGCACGTATACCTACACACCAGAAGAAAAGATTTATTTATTGTGTATACAGTGTTCTGCCTGTATATGCATGCCAGAAGAGGGCACCGGATCTCACCATAGATGGTTGTGAGCCACCATGTGATTGTTGGGAATTGAACTCAGGACCTCTGGAAGAACAGCCATCTCTCAGACCCACCTTGTCATTGTTTTAAGTGGAAATTCTTGTCTGTACTAATTACTGTATCTTGAAATGCACAAAGAACATATTTTTCTAATAGAGTCACCTAAGAAACACTGAATTTGTTCAAAGTGGTTTGTTTTGGGGTTTTTGTTTTGTTTTTCTCTGTGTGGAGCCCTGGCTGTCCTGGAACTCGCTTTGGTAGACCAGGCTGGTCATGAACTCACATCAATCCGCCTGCCTGGATTAAAGGTGTACATTACCATGCCTGGCTTGTTCAAAGTGGTTTTGATGAATTTAACAAGTTCTTAAATCTATTTGATAATATCTGCAATCTCTACGATACGGCATATTTGGTTAAGCGGTCATGAGGAGAACTTCCTTTCAGACATGCTGTAGAAGGCCTTTCCCACAGTGGTAACTGCATGTGTGGTCGTTTACAGGGCATATTTTAGCACTGTATACCTGGAGTGGCTGGATGATCGCGTCTGGTTCCCAGGACAAGACGGTGAGATTCTGGGATCTCCGAGTACCAAGCTGTGTTCGTGTGGTCGGCACAACATTCCATGGAACTGGTAGGTTTTCCATAGATGTGAATCAAGTTCTGTGAGAAGGGAACTTTATAAATTACTCTAGCGTCTGCTTCCCCATTCCCACCTTCATGTGAAGAGGAGAAGTAGGGCTGGGAAGACTACCTTATGTGAAGCTCTGAGTTTAATTCTTAGTACTGAATAAAACAGGTCAGCCTGGGCTAAATACATTGCTTTAAAAAAAAAAAAAAAGGATGGTGGGGGTTGGAGGAAGAGCTGACTTTGCATTTTATATTTTATTGATTAGTTTCAAATCTTTCATATGTTATCATATTTGTAAACTGATAATAGACTAGACATTGTGTTCCAAATTGGTAATTTTAATGTATATTCATTTATCTATGTATTATGTATGTGAGGTATGGGAGTGTATGTACCCGCACAGCTTGCACTGTGTTTGTGGAGTCAGATGACAACTCGTGGGAGTCCATTCTCGCCATGTGGGCTCTGAGGATTGGCCTGAGTCAGATTTGCCTGCAGTGTGCCTAACTGCCATCTCTCCAGCCCCTCTCCTTTCACTTAAAGCTCTGCAGGGCTATTTATAGAATATTGCACATATTCTTTCTAATGCTTTCTGACGTTAAGGCCGGGTCATGCACGCCTTTAATCCCAGCACTCGGGAGGCAGCAGCAGGCAGATCTCTGTGAGTTCAAGGCCAGCCTAGTTTACAAAGAGAATTCCAGGACGGCCAAGGCTACATAGAGAAACTCTGTCTCGAAAAACAAACAAGGGCTGGAGACGTGGCTCAGAGGTTAAGAGCACTGTGTGTTCTTCCAAAGGTCCTGAGTTCAATTCCCACCACCCACATGGTGGCTCACAACCATCTACAATGAGATCTGGTCCCCTCTTCTGGCCTGCAGACACACATGCAGGCAGAATACTGTATAAATAATAAATAAATCTTTTTTAAAAACCAAAACAAAGCCGGGCGTGGTGGTGCACGCCTTTAATCCCAGTACTCGGGAGGCAGAGGTAGGCGGATCACTGTGAGTTCGAGGCCAGCCTGGTCTACAAAGTGAGTCCAGGATGGCCAAGGCTACACAGAGAAACCCTGTCTCGAAAAACCAAAACAAAAAAAACAAAAAAACAAAAAACACCAAAACAAACAGAAAGAAAAGAAATAAACATAATTTGTGTTTGTTTAAGCTCAACTCTTTTTAGTTCTCCTGTGTCAACCATTCTTACTCTCCCTAATTCTTTCGTGCATTTTTATATGTGTAGTGTAGAGTTCACTTATGTGCAGATGCACTTACACTGTGTGTGCATGTGGAAACCAAAGGTCAGTTGACATCTGGTGTCTCCATCTATTTCTTGCCACCTTATAATTTTTTTTTGAGGGTCTCTCACTGATTCTGGAGCCTGCCATGTCTGCCAGACTGGCTGGCCAGTGACATGGAGTTACAGGAGTGCACCCCTGGCCTAGCATTGTCATGGGGGCCATGGATCTGAACTCGGGCCTTTCACTTGTCCCGCTGAGGAGCAACGTCCTTAGCCTTCAGCTTCTCTAATGAAATAATAATCATGTTATGTTTACTTTGTGCGTGCGCGTGTATGTATGTGGGTGGCTTGCCATGGGTTATGGTTCTCTTGTGGAGGCAGAGGGCAACTTTAGAGAGTCCGTTCTCTCCCTCTGCTGTGCGGTTCAAGGAATCGCACTCAGGTCATCAGGCTTGCTAGCAAGCACTTCTGCCTGCTGTGTTGATATCATCTCTGATTTTGATAATTTACTACAGTAACTCATTCTGATAGTTGTTTGTTTTTCTCATGCAACTGAGATGACTATGGAGGCATTCAAAGGAGGTGTTTTCTTCTTCTTGTTGTTTGTTTGTTTGTTTGAGACAGGGTTTCTCTATGTCACCCTGGCTGTCCTAGACTCACTTTGTAGACCATGCTGGCCTTGAGCTCACAGAGATCCACCTGCCTCTGCTTCCCGAGTGCTGGGATTAAAGGCGTGCGCCACCACTGCCCTGCAAATGAGATGTTGAATGACTGGACACTAGTCTGTGGAAAGCTGCTTTATTTGATTTCCAGGATTCGTTTATACTTTTTGTTGTTGTTTTTCTAGACAGGGTTTCTTTGTGTAGTCTTAGCTATCCTGGACTCGCTTTGTAGACCAGGCTGGTCTTGAACTCAGACATCCATTTGCTTGTGCCTCCTGAGTGCTCATATTATAGGCATGTGCCCCTGTCTGTAAACATTTGTGTGTGTGTGTGTGTGCGTGCGTGCGTGCGTGCGTGCATGTGCGTGTGTGTGTGTGTGTGCGTGTGTGTGTGCGTGTGCGTGTGCGTGTGTGTGTGTGTTTACAAGTACTTTTATTTATTATTATTATTATTATTTTAATTTTTAATTTTTTTTACTTCACATCTGTCTGTAGCCCCCTCCCTAATTGCCTCCTGATCCTCCCTCCCTCCCCTAGTCCTCAGAAAAGGGAGCCCTCCTCCCCTAACATCTGACCTCAGCTTATCAATTCTCATCTGGACTGCCTGTATCCTCTTCCTCTGTGGCCTGGCAAGACCTCCACACTAGGGGGAAGTGATCAACGTGTGAGGGCACCAGAGCCCGTGTCAGAGGCAGTCCCTACTTCCCATGTTGAGACCCACAAGGAGACTGTGCTGCCTACTACTACATCTGAGCAGAGGGTCTACCACACCATGCATGGTCCTTGGTTGGCCTTGCTTAGAAACTTGCAGAGAGGGGCTGGAGAGATGGCTCAGTGGTTAAGGGCACTGGCTGCTCTTCCAAAGGTCCTGAGTTCAATTCTCAGCAACCATATGGTGGCTTACAAGCATCTAAGATGAGATCTAGTGCTCTCTTGTGGTGTACATGCCGGCAAGACACTTTGTATATATGATGAATAAATAAATCCTTTAAAAAAAAAAAAAAAAGGAAACTTGCAGAGATACATCACTACTTCACATGGAATGTGAGGTGCTCAGCAGTCCCGCCCAGCCTGCCTTTTGTGTCTCAGCCTCCAGGTGCTTTTCATGCCTTTACTGCTTGAGCCTTTCTGCTTTTACATGCTTTTCATTTAAAGTTTTCTCATGTACTTCTTTCAGACCATAATAGTTTCTTTTTTCTTGTCAAAGCTTCAAGACAAGGTTATCTTATTTTACATAGGTGTGTTTATACTTGTGTATACATACATACCATTATTTATACTGTTTACTGTTTTTCAAGATTTAACTTATTTTAACTTATATCCTTTTTTTTCTTATGAAATTTCCAAAGACTACTTGTATTGGGTACAGCTCTTCAATCTTATTTTCATGATTGATCTCCTTTACGAAGAAAAATCTTTATTGTAACAAGCAAAACTAAATGTTAAGTAATAAAATTTACTTAGATTCATTTGAGTTTTGGCAGGCCCACGTGCTATTATTAGTGTTTAAGTCTTCTTTACCACAGTCTTTTTGTATTTGTGTGGGGTTATGAATGCCTCATTGAGAATACATGGTAAAGGTAGGGCTTTATCCTTCAGGCTCAGAACCTTATTTCTCTCTAGTTTCTGTTGTTAACAAGCCATGGGCTACCTTGGAACCCTCTCTACACTGTTGTTTTACAATATAAAGTGTTAGTGAGTTTCCGGTACCCTCAGCTGGACACTCAAAGCTGAGGAGTAGTGAACACAGTGGGGCAGAAATGTTTTTGTTTTGCTTTGTTTTGTCTTTCAAAACAAGGTTTCTCTGTATTACAGCCCTGGCTGGCCTGGAACTCACTCTGTAGACCAAGGCTGGCCTGGAACTTACAGAGATCCCCCTGCCTCTGCCAAGTACTGGGGCATGTGCCACCACTCCCAGCTCAGAGATTGATTTCTTTCTTTTTTTGTTTTGTTTTGTTTGTTTGTTTGTTTTGAGACAGGGCTTCTCTGTAGCCTTGGCTGTCCTGGACTTGCTGTGACTAGGCTGGCCTTGAACTCATAGCGATCCACTTGCCTCTGCCTCCTGAGTGCTGGGATTAAAGGCATGCGCCACCACACCTGGCCAGAGCTTGATTTCTTACAGATCTTGTTTTATACTTGCTTCTGAAAAAGATACAGTGATTATTAATTTAGATGTTTCCATATCAGTATAACAGTATTGATAAGCTATATTAGATCATTAGTGTCTGGTTCAGTGATCATGAATAGCTACATTGTGGCTTAAGTGTATTAATTTTCTATGTTGGAATTTTTGTGTCTCCACTATAGGCAGTGCAGTGGCATCTGTAGCTGTTGATCCCAGTGGCCGTCTGTTAGCCACAGGTCAAGAAGACTCTAGCTGCATGCTCTATGACATAAGAGGAGGCAGAATGGTACAGAGTTACCACCCTCACACCAGTGATGTCCGCTCTGTCCGCTTCTCTCCTGGAGCTCACTACTTGCTAACAGGCTCTTACGATATGAAAATAAAGGTGACAGACCTACAAGGTGATGAAGATTTGCTTCCCTTTGTTTTTAGTCTCCTGTTCTATTTGGGATCTTTCTTCTGTGTAATATGATTGACTAACATTTTTAAGCTTTAATTGTATAGTTATTTATTGAGAAGATTGCATTAAGATTTCTTATAGTAAATTTTTAAGTAAATGGAATGAAATTTTATTTAACAAAATTCATTTAATTAAATTTATTTACAGTGACTTATTCTGTCATATAAGTGATGGATTTATATACTCTTTAGCACCCTTAAAAATATATTGTACAATTTGTATAGTTAGTGCTTCAGTATCTACCTAAACGTTTGTTATATAGTAACTAGGGACAGATGAATTAGATAATTAGCTCCCATCTTAATGGAGCTTGCATTTTAGAGGCCAGTGAAAAGTAGAAATCTTTTTTATTTTTTTAATTTTTATTTATTTACTTTTATGTACATTTGGCATACATGAATATCTGTGTGAGGGAGCTGGATCCACTGAAACTTGAGTTACAGACAGTTGTGAGCTGCCATGTGGGTGCTGGGAATTGAACCTGGGTCCTCTAGAAGAGCAGCCAGTGCTCTTAACCACTAAGCCATCTCTCCAGCCCCAAGGCCAGTGAAAAATAAACTAACAAATGATGTAATTTTAGGTACTGGCCAGTGCTATTAAAGTTACCAGTAGGAAATAGTGCCTGGGCAGGGAATGCCTGTTTAGACAGGACAGTGATGTAGGTCTCTGCATGGAGGCCTAGACGGGGCGGAGGAACAAGCTGTGCCAAGGCCGTCAGTGAAGAGCAGGACACACACAAGGGTGCTGAGGCAGGAGCAGACTTGGAATGCCACCAGTCATGGGAAGGGGATGTAACAGTCTAATTCTGAAGCACAGCTTACTGGCATAAAGGGGACTGTTGGTTTCTTCTGTTGTTGGTTGCTTTGGCTTTTTGAGACAGGGTTTCTCTGGTAACAGAGCCCTGACTGGACTCGCTTTGTAGACAGGCTGGCCTCAAACTCACAGCGATCCACCTGCCTCTGCCTCTCAAGTGCTGGGATTAAAGGTGTGTGCCACCATGCCTGGCAAGGAGTCTATTCTTTTAAAAAGCAGTTTAGGTTAATAGGAAAATCTAGAGGAAGATTGAGTGCCCATGTACCATCTGTCCTTCACATGAGTAGCTTCCCCCGCTATCAGCCTTTCCACCAGGAAAGTGATGAACTGCCTGCATTTAAAAAGTTACAACACAAGGGCTGGAGAGATGGCTCAGAGGTTAAGAGCACTGACTGCTCTTCCAGAGGTCCTGAGTTCAATTCCCAGCATCCACATGATGGCTCACAACCATCAAAGATCTGGTGCCCTCTTCTGGCCCACAGGTGTACATGCAGGCAGAGCACTGTATACACAATAATAAATAAATAAATAATTTTAAAAGTTACAACACAAATCCTCTGGAAGATTTTAAATCAAGAAGTAATATAATCCAAATGATATTCTTAACGTAATTTGAGTTCTTCGTGTGTGTGTGTGTGTGTGTGTGTGTTGTTAGTAGGACAGGGATAGAAATGCAGAACCAGAGGTGCTGCTGGAGTCAGCCTGATTGGGGGCATGGGGGGTGTCTGGGAAGTGGGGGTGAAAGAAGTAACTGAGTTCAAGCGTGTTTTAATTGAGATTAGAGTTAGGGAGTGAGAGAACAGGAACCAGTGGTGCTCCCAGGTTTCTGACATAAGCGTGGAGACAGTGCTGCTAGTGAAAAAAGATACATGAATAGGGCAGAAGAAATTTGGGCAAGAAAACCAAAAACTGGGTTTTAGACAGGTTAAATTTAAGATGGCTGTCAAGGTATCCAATGAGGTATTAAATAATTATTTAAAGGCTGGCTGTGGTGGCTCGTACCTTTAATCCTAGCACTCAGGAGACAGAGGGGGGTAGATCTCTGTTAGTTCAAGGTCAGCCTGGTCTACATAGTGCGTTCCAGGACAGCTGGAGCTACACAGTGAGACCTTGTCTCAAAACAAACAACAGGATTACTAGGGCACTAATATGAAGTTCAAGGTTGGGGATAATGTGTGAATCGTAGGCATACAAACACGTGAGATGGAATTTCAAAGGATGTAAGATACAGAGGGGACAGAAGAAATGCGCAAGCTGACTCCTGAAACCCTTCGAGCTTTAAATTGAGAAAGGAAGGAAAACCAGGGAAGGACCCTGATTTCACTGAGATGGAGCAGCAGTGGAGGAGGAGGTGGGGAGGTTTGCAGAGTGCGGCCGCTGTGACAAGTGCTGCTCTGCGTATGTTACCAAATGCTGACATTTATCTCTGTCTAGGCCTTTCCTACGGTAGCACCCCAAAGTAGCAGGAAGTCTGTACAATCTGTGTAGCCACTTAGTTTTTCCTTATAAGCCAATATCTCTTCTTTCTCCATTTAGGGGACCTCACCAAGCAGCTTCCTCTCATGGTGGTGGGGGAGCACAAGGACAAAGTGATCCAGTGCAGGTGGCACACCCAGGACCTTTCCTTCCTGTCGTCTTCCGCAGACAGAACTGTGACCCTCTGGACTTACAGTGGCTAGCGGCCACCCCGCGCCAGTCCATGCAGTGAAAGCACAGAGACTCGACACTACTGAATTGTGCGGACTACAGGCCTGAAGAGCGCAGACTGCCCAGAAAGAGTTGAGCGCGAGGAAGCCCCTTGTTCCCATGTCCTGGCAACAGAAGGCGTTGGGCGGTGTTTTCAGTCTTCCGTGTCTGTTCATGCTGCTGTGTGCTCTCGTTGCCAAAGTCTTCAGCAGAGCTCTTACGCTGTTGGTGTGCACGCCACGTCAAGTGACAGGACGTGTTCATGGTTTACTTATTAAATGCACTCCTCGGGTTTTACTCAGATTACAGTTTTATACATACACTGACATGGAATTAATAATTTAAGCAATTGTCACATAAAATACAACCACGTTCTCCCCAGGTGAAACATAGGTAGGTGTTCAGAAATTATTTTGTTCTTGTCACAATCCCATATGGTATGACGTGTCTTCTAGAGGTCAGAATGTGGTGAGTCTCTCACATGTTACGTGACTGCACATAGTGATCATGGAGTTCACAGATGAAGGGAAACTGCCCCACAGCTCATTCTGAGATTAGCTACTTCTTTTGCTTAGCCCCAGGGTGTGGGTACTAATGTGTCACGCAATATTGTTTCAGGCTGAAAGCTAACGGTTTTGCTTTGGGAACTTGTTGATTTTATTTTTGAATGCACAAGATACCTCCCTTCCGGCAGGGCAGGGCAGCAGCAGTTATGTGGGACAATATTGAGTGGTATGGTTAACTTACTGGGTAGCCTTTCCTCTTCACAATTAAAGACTTTGCCATGGCCCTAGCATGGCTTGAAAAGCTATGTCTGCATGATAATTTAAAATGGAAACTGAAACTTTGCACTCCAGAAGCTTATTTGGATTTTTCTTGCACAGTTTTGTGTAATGAGGAATAATGACTTTATTTGTATAGTACTATAGAAACTAACATTTTATGTATCTTTATTTTCATATTGTTCAGTATTTTACTTTAAGTTATTAAATAGGCTATTTTATTTATTTCATCTGCAGTTATATTGACCTGTCTGTGCACTATATGTAGTAAGCATTTTAAATCTATAGTCCACCAGTGGGAAGGGTAATAGAAGTGTACTGTGCTTTTATTTCAATAAAGACCTCTTGACACCTACATGCTATCATTTCTCACAGTCTGAGTCTGTGGCACTCCTTTCACAGTGCTGTTACCGGTTTTACTTGGAGAAGGTGGGTCCAAGGAGAGAGGTCCTGGGTGTGTGGGCCCTCTCTCTGCTTCTTACTTTTTCCTAAAGCTCTTCCACTGACTAATCTCTGTAGCCCCTAGCAACTCCTAGCACTTCTGTTTTCCTCTTCTTCCCTCCCTTTCTTCCACCCTCCCTTCACTCTTCAGGGTGTTAAAGGATTGAACCCAAGACTTTGCACATGCTAAGCAAGCAGTCTGCTACCCCTGAGCTGCACCCCCAGCTTTTTGTTGTGATTTTTAATTAACAAAGCCTGGCATAGCAAAGGGCTGGAACAGCTCTGCTAAAGCACTTGTCTAAGCATGCAGAAGACCCTGGGCTCAGTCCCTAGCACTATAGAACACAGACAGTGACGTGTACACGTTCTAACCCAGTGCTCTGGTAAGGTGTGGAAGCTTCTCAATGTTTAATAGCCTTGGAAGCAGAAGGGAACAATATGATCTTAAAATTAATCAGTTTATCTTAATGCACAATTTCACACATTTTGCTTTGGTTTTTTTGTTTTTGTTTTTTTAACTTTTTGAGACAGGGTTTCTCTGTGTAGCCTTGGCTGTCCTGGACTCACTTTGTAGGCCAGGCTGGCCTTGAACTCACAGAGATGTACCTGCCTCTGCCTCTCTGAGTGCCGGGATTAAAGGTGTGCACCACCACGCCCAGCTGTCTTGTTTTGAGCAAGGTCTTACTCTCAGCCCTGGCTGATCTGGAGTTCAGAGATCCTCTTTGTCTCTCTAGTGGGATTAAAAGTGTAGGCCGCATGGGCCCCATTTTAGGAGATTTTTTTTTTTTTTTTTTTTTGAGGTAGGGTTTCTCTGTGCAGCCCTGGCTGTCCTAAAACTCACTCTAAAGGCCAGGCTGGCCTCAAATTCAGATTCATTGCCTCTGTCTTCCAAGTGAAAGTTTTCCTTTGAGGAAATGAACTTTCAAAGAATACACAGCTCTCTCTCCATGGTGTGTAGAACAGTGTGTGAGACACTGTAAGTGTAGGTGAAGCCCTCTGTCCAGCTGCCTTTGACTATACCTAGTTTGCTGTTTGCCTTTTTCTGTGGTTTGCACCAGGCCAAAGGGTAATCCACAAATAGAAGTTGTCATTCAGAGGCAGCTTTCTTGCTCCCTGATGGGTGAGGCATTCTGCCCTGCTGTGCTCTGACAGCCTAAGGGAAGTGTTACTTGACAACAATGCACTGTAGACTAAGTGTCATTGCTGGTCTCTGTCCTTTCCTCAGCAGGCTTTTCTGCTGGAGCTTTGAGTGGGACACCACCATAGCTGCAGCCACCCTTTGTGCCTTACTGAGCTCTCTCTCGACATTTCAGGAGCAGATGTTTCACAGTTCCTGGGAGCTGCTTTTCCTAAAGGCAAAGTTACTCATTTGCCATAAGAGATGTTATAAAAGTTACTAGTGAAGTGACTGCTTCCGTGGGCAGCATCTCCAGGGCCTCTATGCACACAGCTACCTAGGAATTCTAGAGCAGTTCTTTGCTCCCACCCTTCCTCTCCGTTTTCCCTCCTTTCTCTCCCCACTCCTACTTTCTGCTTTCTCATAAAGTGTATGTATTTATAGGATACTATGGGATTTTTCAACTCCTTTGTATATTTTTTTCTTCCTGCTTTTTGAAATGGTGCACTATGTGTTGTCACCTTAGTATGTAATAAAATATCAAAACTTTTCCACTATAGCCCTGTTAAGTTTCATGGTAGCAGATATGCATGGTGATACATTCCTATATAATAGCAAGTTGGAGGTCCTTAGACTTTGTCTCAAAAATTCATATTCAAATAAGTAGATAAATATAGAGTTACGGATCTAGCTCTGTGGAGAGCCCTTCCTGATGGGAGTCTTTAGATTTTATTCTGCCCTACCCCAGCTCCCCTGGGTTCATAAAGTTATGTATCCTACTTTAATCGTTGGCAGGGAGAAAGCCTTCAGGGCCCTCTCAGATGAGGTATGAAATTCATTTTGTAAAAAAAATTTTGCTACATTTATTCATAGACACACAAGTTAGTGTGTGTGTGTGTGTGTCTGTGTACACTGTGGCATGTAAAGGAAGGTCAGAGAACATCTTGTAGGATTTAGTTTTCTTCTTCCACAATATTGGTCCTGGGAAGCAAATTCAAGTTGTCAGGCTTGGCAGCAAGCTCCTTTACCTGCTGAGCCACTCATTGGCCTGGATTTCATTTCTTCTATTGCATTGTCTTATATTAAAGCACCAGGAATTACTTTATTTCAATAACTATTTGGATGTATATATGCCCATTCCTTATGTCTCTGCATTGTCTTCCCCCATGGGTTGAATTGATTCTGAACTTCTTACACAAAAGGAAATGCCACGACCAAAGTGTCTCCTCTTCCAGCTGCTCTCAGGATGTGAGAAAGGAGTCTGAGTGAAAGGTGGTGCTGTGGGAGGGAGGGAAGAATGGGAGGATACAAGGGATGGGATAACCATTGAGATGTAACAAGAATAAATTAACAAAAATAAAAAAAAAGAAAGGCGGTGCTGGACTCTTGAGGTCTAACTCAAATCTCCCCCTCCCCCCCTTCTCTTGTTTTTTTCAAATCAACAATATTTAGCTCTTCTAAAAAAATTATAAGCCCCAAAGATACAGTAGACAGTAAAAGAAAGTCCATGAAATGTGAGAAGACATTCACAAATCTTTAAGATACTATATAGGGAGTTGGAGAGAGAGCCTAGTGGTTAAGTAATGTCCTGAGTTAAATTCCCAGCAACCACATGGTGGCTCACAACTAGCTGTAATGGAATCTGCGTCCCTCTTCTGGTGTGCATGAAGACAGCATTCATAAACATAAATATTTTTTTAAAAAAGAATAATTATTGGGCTGGAGAGATAGCTCAGCCATTAAAGGCTAGGCTCACAACCAAAAATATAAGACTATATAATTATCTGAACATGGCACTTGGGAGCCTGAGGCAGGAGAATTTCCACAAGTTAAAGGCCAGCCTGGGCTACATAATAAATCTCAGGCCTTCCTGTGCATGTGCGCGCGCGCACTCACACACGCGCACACACACACACACACACACACACACACACACACACACACACAGAGAATGAGAATTACAAAAATGTAACATTCAAAACCAACCAACCCAAAACCCTGGTTAGAAAGGGATTTGAATAGCTGTTCACCAAAGAAATACATGAAAAGATTCTTTGCTGGACTTGGAAGGCAGCTTAAGGTCAGCCTGGGAAAGAAAACAAGGCACTATTAAAAAACAAACAAACAAAATACACCCACACAAACACAGCTGAGTATTAAGGACATTTTTCTTGGGCACCTGTGATTATAAAATGATGCTCTATGCCGCAGTTCTCAACACAGGCAGCATATCAGATATCCTGTGTATTAAATACTTACAATTCATAACAGCAAAATTTTAGTTATGAAAGAACAATGAAATAATTTTGTGATGAGGGTGTCATAACACGAACTGTATTAAAGGATCTCAGCATTAGGCAGCTTGAGAAACTCTGATCTATAGAGATGCTGGCTGTTCCTACCAAATTAAAACTTGAGCCAGCTGTGGCGGCACCTGCCTGGATTCCCGGCACTGTGAGGCTGAAGAGGGCAGTCTGGAGCTGGAGGCTGTCCAGGCTACACAATAAAACCCTGTTACAAAATACAGGATTAAATAAAAATATCACTCAGCAATCCCACATTCAAAATACGTTACCGGAGGTGGAGAGATGATGGCTCAGTGGTTAAGCGTACTTGTTGCTCTTGCAGAGAACGACTGGGCTCAATTCCCAGCACCCATATGGTGGTTTACAACTGTCTTAGGGTTTCTATTGCTCTGAAGAGAAACCATGGCCATGGCAACTCAGGCAGTGGTGGTACACACCTTTAATCCCAGCACTTGGGAGGCAGAGGCACATGGGTCTCTCTATAAATTGGAGGCCAGCCTGGTTTACAGAGCAAGTTCCAGGATAGCCAAGGCTACACAGAGAAGCCCTGTCTTGAAAAACCAACCAATGAAACCAACAAATGAGCCTGTAGAGTTGACTCAGTGATTAAGAGCACTTGTTGCAAAGGACCCGGGTTCTACTCCCAGCACCCACACGAAGGCTTACCACCAACTCCTCAAGCACCTGCAAGTGTGGTGCACATACACATGAAATAAAAAAATAAGTCTCAAGGAAAAAAGAACCATGAGAGTAGAAGTGGGGCTGATGTGAAAAATGGAATCAGAAGAGGGGGAGGATGTTGAGTACTTTTATCTTTTTTTTTTTTTTTTTTTTTGGTTTTTCGAGACAGGGTTTCTCTGTGTATCCTTGGCCATCCTGGACTCACTTTGTAGACCAGGCTGGCCTCGAACTCACAGTGATCCGCCTGCCTCTGCCTCCTGAGTGCTGGGATTAAAGGTGTGCGCCACCACGCCCGGCTGAGTACTTTTATCTTAACAAATATATTTCATTACGAACTTAGTGACCAACTGCACGTCACTTATAACCCAACTAACCTAAACGGTAGGAAAAGAGGGTTAAAGAATAACAAAACCATAAGGATATCAGTTCCGAGGAACAATTCTCCTGGCATAATCAGCAGGATTTCTTCTGCTGGAACCTCAGCAGGAGCCCAGAGCCCCCAAAGCCTTCCCTCGAGCAGTTCTTTCTAGGAGTGTCTCGAAGTGGAGTGATGAACAGCCAAAACTATCCCAAGTCTCCAAAGGCCCCGTCTCCAGTTTTGGGGGCTCATCTATATGTCTCCTCCCAGAGTCTGTTCATGGGATGTTTTCAGCTGGCAACAATCAAGCTCCCACACGAGATGGTTTGTCTTCTAGTGGATTAACCTCACCTGTTCTCACAAGACCGTTCCCCATCCCACACTTGGCATCATAACAAAAACAGATTTATCTCTCCGTCAGGAGGGGGACAAAAGACAGTATGGTAAGGCGTTTGATCAGGAAAAGCCATTGTAATTAACACGTGCTATTAAGAGTGGGGACACAGCTACATGAGTTTAATTAGGGTTGCTTACATGAGCATAGATGAGTGTGGACGGCAACTTAATCAGTTACTGTATCACTGAAGAAAAGACCTTCTCTTCCCCAGCAATCATTAACTAACTGCCACAGCTCCTCAGGGGAAGGGTGGGGCCTACGGTGTTAAGACAGGAACTCCCAGCAACTAGTGAGTTCATCACTGTTTTTTTTTTTTTTTTTTTTTTTTTTGGTTTTTCGAGACAGGGTTTCTCTGTGTAGCCTTGGCCATCCTGGACTCACTTTGTAGACCAGGCTGGCCTCGAACTCACAGCGATCCGCCTGCCTCTGCCTCCCGAGTGCTGGGGTGAGTTCATCACTGATTGCCAGGGAGGCAACACTCCACAACACTCCTAGGCTTCTCTGCCTCTCGGATTGTACCCGTCCACCCTGCTGTGATGTTCCTTGAGCCTAGGAAGCAGTGAGACAGCCCACTTAGGGCTGAGCATTCAAGTCACTTTATTCTCTGCTCTTTGAACAGTTATGAGCTGCTGTATTAACCACTACTACTGCAAAACGAAGCTGCTTTGACCAGCGCTGAAAGAAGGTACTAATCTACAGGTATAAACATAAATATTTTGAAAGCTGTTTGATATGCGCAACACATCTATTCAGCAAAACCGTCGCTTCCTCACTAGGGCATATGACTTTTGACCAGGTCTACTGTGCCAGGCATGAATCCCCTCCTGTGCAGTGGGCCTCAAATCAAATCAGAAAGCTGGCAACCCACTTAACAGTTTGCCACTATTGCCAAAGTGGGCACACCTTGTGTGAGAAGGGAACAGGGTGGCACAGGCAAGGTCCACAGCAGGGCAAGACTGTTGACGACTTCTTCCCTATAGCAGTCTCTAGTGCCACAAAAGCTAACCAGCCGGGGGTAAGGATCCAGTGCGCGTGGTTTCTGCAGCACTAGGAGCATCCCATCTAGATTTGGTGGGCAACCAGTAACCGTAGCAATGGGGCTGGAGAGCTGTTAAAAAAAGAACATACGCCAGGCGTGGTGGCGCACGTCTTTAATCCCAGCACTCGGGAGGCAGAGGCAGGCGGATCGCTGTGAGTTCAAGGCCAGCCTGGTCTACAAAGCAAGTCCAGGACAGTCAAGGGTACATAGAGAAACCCTGTCTCAAAAAAATAAAATAAAAAATAAAAAAGAATGTACTACAGCCCGGGAGGTGGCACATGCCTGTAATCCCAGCACCCTGGGAGGCAGAGGCAGGCTGATCTCTGTGAGCTCAAGGCCAGCCTGGTCTGCAAAAAGAGTCCAAGAAAGTCAAGGCTACACAAGAGAAACCTTGTCTCGAAAAACAAAAACAAAAAAAGTACTCCAATTTTGTTCCCAGCATCGGAGATTTGTAGCTCACAACCACGTATAACTCTGTCTCCATGGTATCTGATGAGATGTCTCTGGCCTCTGCTGGTACCACATTCAGAATTAAAGATAAAATACATTTTAGGGCTAGGGATAGCTCAGCGGTTTAGATCACACGTTGCTTTTGCAGAGGACCTGGCTTCAAGGCCCAGTATCCACATGGTGATTCACAATTACCCATAACTCCAATTCCAGGGGGATCCGGTCTCCTTTTCTGGCCTCTGTGGTTACTAGGTGCGCACGCGGAACACATAATACATGCAGGCAAAGCATTCATACATATTAAATAAATCTAAAAATACTAAAAATACTTAAAAAGTTTTAAACAACATGTGTACCAAGAATACCGAATTATATACCAACAGTAACTCATAGCAAGTTAATTTTTGTATCCATTTCTGGCGTGGGGATCGGGGTTCCTCTTTGGAGACTTTCCTGCGATTGCCAAGCCAGAAGTCGGGGAGAAATGCAAAACAAACCTTACATCTAAACGCTCTATAGTATGCCAACTTCTCATTTACCTGACTTAACGTAGTACTCTAAGTAGATTCGGTTTTATTGCAAACGCCATGCTGTCGAGCATATAGAAACAAACTAATACTAAGGAATTATACTTTGTGTTCCTTTAACACACTTGGGTTCAGTGTAGACTTCAGAGCGGAGGAGCCAATCAGCGGCGCGCGCGGGAAGGCCGCACAGCCGCGGGCCGAGCGAGTCGATGAGTCGGCGCAGGAGCGTGGTGCGAGCGCTCGGCGTCTGAAGGAGGCGGCTCGCCGTCTTCCGCGTCCGGGCTGGCAGAGGTCGCTCTGGAAGAGCGGGAGGGATCCTCAGACGTGAGTGGGCACGCTCTGGTGTGTCGGGGTGGCCCGCGTGGGAGGCGGCAGCGCGGGAGGCGTCGGGGCGCTGTCGGGGCCTGGGCCTGTGGCGAGCCCCAGTTCTGTCTTCCGCGGGCTACATAGCGCCCGCCAGTCATTCCCCGGCCTCATCTTCGGTTTCCCTGGGAATGCTGAGCGGTCCGGCTTGTTCTGCGCACCCTTGCTCGCGTTATCTGAAAACTAGGCATAATCTGCAACAAATGCTGACGCCCAAAATTGATTTACATTGGATTTGTTGTAGCTAATGGTATGGAACTCCAACTGTAATTTAAGTGTATAAAGTTAGGAGACGTCGTAAGCCGCGTGTTTATGGTTGGCTACAAAAACAAGTCCGGTTTTCTCCAGGACACTGATTATAAAAGTGCGATTCCCAGTGGCGTCTGGCCACACATTAGAAATAAAAAACTTCAGCGTGGCGGTGGTGGCGCTCGCCTTTGATCCCAGCAGGAGGCAGAGGCAGGTGGATCTCTTAGTTCGAGGCCAGCCTAGTCAGCCGAGTGAGTTCCGGGACAGCCAAGGCTACACAGAGAAACCCTGTCTCAAAAACCAAAAAGAAAGAAAGAAAGACAAATTCTCAAGTTTAAGCAAAGACAGGACCATGCGTGAGCTAAATAACTCCCCGTTTCTAGGTAGCACCGAATTTGACTCCCATATTCCAGTTAGTCCTGCCTGGCTGGTTAGACGTCTGCATTCATTGAAAGCAGTGACTTTTGAGGCTTTCCCCATCGTGGCTGTCAATCACGCAGCACTTGAGCGCACCCCAAGACGGTTCCTGTTAGCACCTCCTCTTCCTAGTTTTCCCATCTGTTGGTGATACGACCCAGCGGCGGTTCCTCCTTACCCTTGAACCCTAACCTCCGAGGACCCTCCATGAGCTCAGAGCCCGTGGGCAAGTTACACTTTTCCCTAATTTGTTAAAG
Source organism: Acomys russatus (assembly GCF_903995435.1). NCBI lineage: Eukaryota > Metazoa > Chordata > Mammalia > Rodentia > Muridae > Acomys > Acomys russatus. The sequence continues at coordinate 11,487,543 of NC_067159.1, forward strand.
AAATTGAGACAGTACTTTTCCCAAGAGTTTTTGTAAGGACTAAAGGAGTGCAAGTTTCAATAACAAAGTGTTATCTATTATTGTAGGAGAGTGTAATAACAAGGGGCGATGAGAAAAATGGTAGAAACAGACTATTGCTCGCTGACAAGAACAACACAGGTTCTATCGATAAACTAGAGTAACATAGGATGCCTTTGTGGATTTTTTTTTTTTTTTTTTTTTGAGCTAGTCTATTTATGTAGCACAGGCTAGCCATAGCTCAGAAACTTGTTTTTAAAACAAGCTCTCAGCAGGTCTAGATGCAGCTTTGGAGGAAGTGCGAAATCATTTCTATGTTTTTCCACCCACGAGTTCTAGCCTTAAATTAATGACCACAGCACTCTGATGGAAGGGCCTTGGATTTCCAGCTGATTCTGTTTTCGTTTTCCTTCACACTCCTTCCGCTCTTCCTTGATTTCTCATTTCATTCTACTGTGGTATCTGACCCTCGGGCCGTGCATCATTTTAACCATTCTGTAGTCTTAGAGTTGTTTGTTTGTTTGCTTGTTTTTTTGCTTTGTTTTGTTTTTTCGAGACAGGGTTTCTCTGGGCAGCCTTGGCTCTCCTGGTCTGTAGTCTTAGTTAACTGGTCATTTGTGGAGAAAGCAACATGCTTGCCAGTGGTGTGACTGTGAGTGATGCTGGCCAGGCTTTTGGTCACCTTCCGTTGTGTAATGCCCTCTGCTCTTTTGTTTTCTAAATCTCTATTACCTTCACCCTAAGCTCCGTTTCTTACTGAGAAAATTTGTCTTCCTTCTCACTCATTCTATTAATAGTGTGGTGCCCATGGTGTGGTGCCCACGGTGTGGTGCCCACGAGAGGGATACAGGGCGTCAGTTGAGGGTGTCAATAGGTGGCTCAGTTCACTGTGTGTTTTGCTAGAATAATCAACAAGGATTCAAGGAAGCACAGAGAAGTGTTTAATTCAGATCAGGCTTACCTTCAATTTTATTAGCAAAACATAAGCGGTTTGCCCTTGTCGTCTTGTGGTTACTGTCCTGTAGACATTCCGTGCTGGTGGAAATATTCTGTTTTCAGTGTTTTAACATTACGTGGCAATTAAAATATTCAGCTTTTCTCATTAGCGCTATGTCAAGTGCTCAGTGTCCTCATGTGGCTAGTGGCTACTGAACTGGACAGGAAGCTGCTTAGGCAGGGTAGTCACTGAGTAGTTTGGAGTGCTGTCACCTCATTTGAATCTTTAGGTTTATTTCATTTTTCTATGTATGTGCCTATGAATGTGTGTCTGAGTGCCTGCAGAGTCTGAAGGAGACGTTCGGATCCCTTAAAGTTACAGGCACCTGCGAACCACCCAGTGCGGATGCTGAGACTGGAGCTCAGGGCCTCCGGGCGAGCAGCAAGCGCTCTTAGCCAGTGAGGGGCTCACTAGAGCCTCGTTTTAGTCTTAATTTCATACCTTTTAAAATTATTTGTCTCAGAAATCGGGGAATGGTTGGCAAGATTGCTCAGCTTGGTAAAGGTCCTTGCTAGTAAGCTTAAGAGGACCTGAGTTTGGAATCCCAGAACCCACATGGTGGAAGGAGAAAGCCAGCTCCTGTAGGTTGTCCTTGGACCTCCACCATGTATGCTGTGGCACATATGTGTCCCCCTCCGGCCCAGAAGGGATTGTTTTTTAATCGGTCGTGCAGGTCTGGTTGAAATGTCTGGGGTGGGGGGTCAGTTGATAAAGTGCTTGCTGCTCAAGTGTGAAGATCCTAGAATTCATGTAAAAATCCAGGCCCAGTGCCATATGCCCTGGGTCAGGGCGCTGGAGGCAAGAGGATTCCTGGAGCTCATTGGCTAGAGACTGAACTGATAACTTCCTGGATTCAGTGATGGGATACCTGATAATCACCTCTGGCTACAACATGTGTGCACACATACATACACTACACACACATATAATACATTTTAAAAGGAATATTTGTTTTTCTAGCAAATTGTATTGTGCTTTAAGGCACGCACTATATAATTCATTTCATTGGCTTAAAAATTCATTTTTGTGTGAGTGTGCGTGATGTGCATGTGGGCGCTTGTGCCATAATGCTCATGTGGGGTCAGAGGACAACTTTGTGGCATTTGTTCTGCCCTTCCATCTTTACCTGGGCTCTTGGAGTTGGTCTCCAGTCGCCAGGCTTGCGTGGCAAGGCCTTTCCTTGCTCAGCCATCTCACCCAGCCTGACTTGTGGGCTGTACGATCAGGTAATACTCCATTCCGTGAGGCGATTGTGCTCTCCATTACAATTTAAGGAATTCGGAGGCCGGGGAGACAGCTCAGTGAGTGAAATTGTAATTGATGGACTTTGGGGCTGTTTCTATTTTTTGGCTAGTTTGAAAAATTGTGTGCCCATTTCATACAAGTTTATATGTAGCTATATATCTTTTGGGTATAGAAGAAGGAATCAACCCAGGGGTCCCGCTCAAACTAAGGCACCAGCCAAGGACAATACAGGCGGTAAACTTTAAACCCCTCCACAGATCTAGCCAATGGACAGGACATTCTCCACAGTTGAGTGGAGAGTGGGATATGACTTTCTCACGTACTCTGGTGCCTCACATTTGACCATGTCCCCTGGAGGGGGAGACCTGGTGGCACTCAGAGGAAGGACAGCAGGTTACCGAGAAGAGACTTGATACCCTATGAGCATATACAGGGGGAGGAAATCCCCCTCAGGAACAGTCATAGGGGAGGGGAATAAGGGGAAAAGGGGAGGGAGGGAAGAATGGGAGGACACAAGGGATGGGATAACCATTGAGATGTAACAAGAATAAATTAATAATAAAAAATTTAAAAAAAAAAGAAGGAATCAAATGAAAGAGCCATATTAAAAAATTCTATTATATATATGTATATGTATATATATATATATATATACATACACACATACATATATACACACACACACACCATTTTATTGTATTTTTTAAATACCGTGTCATGTATCCCAGGCTGGTCCCAAGATCAGTATGTAGCTAAGGATAACCTTTAACTTCTGGTCCTCCTGCATCTGCCTCTCCAGTGTGAGGATTACAAGTGTGCACTACAGTGTCTGGTTTACGAGGTGCTGGGCATTGAACGCAGGGCTTTGTACTTGCTGGTCAAGTGCTCTTGTCACTGAGCGTGTCCCAGCCATTTTAATGGGCTTTTTTGTTTTGTTTTTTAATTTAATGTACCGTCTTTATGTTCTTTATTCAGAAAGTGTTAACTCTAGAAGGAAGTAGATTTTACTACAAAACAATTCGTTCTTTGTTTGAAGCCTGTTCAGGATGCTGTGCTCGCTGCTCCTTTGTGGATGTCTGTTGCTGAGAACTGGTTATGCTCACGATGATGACTGGATTGACCCCACAGATATGCTTAACTATGACGCTGCTTCGGGAACAATGAGAAAATCTCAGGTATTTATTTTGTACATGACTGATAAGCCTTACCTGCCATGATGGGCACAGTCTGGTTTGTCGTTTCATACAGAGCTGTGAGAGCCATATGAGTGATTAGCAGTCATGCAAAGTGCTTTTCCCGCGTCTTCCGCACTGGGCCTTGAGTGTAGGGCCTTAAAGATGCTAGACAAGCACTCAATTCTATCTGGTTATTTCTGTTTGAATTCGGATGTAGAGCCCATCAAGGAGTAAGCCTGTAAAAGGTTATTAATGTTGATTTATTAGATTATTAATACACGTGTTATTATTTTATTAGTATTAAGGCTGATTATTAATTCCATGACAGTTATTCCTTCACCCCCTATTATATAAACGAAAGACACAGAATCCTGTTAGATTTTTAATAAGCGTTAATGCACTAGAACTGGGCAGATAGTAACCCCCTAAGCTATCTTGTCTATCTCCCAGCCCCCCACCCCGCGCCACTTGCTTTAATCATTCCTGTCTGGGCTACCTCCCATCCACAGTCCCCAGTTCTGCTTCTGCCCTGTCAGGCCAGTCCTCAGACCAAGGCGCTCTCAGCCGTGGTCTTTTAGTTAACATGGTGACCTGCTCCTTTCTTCTCCCTCCTCTCTCATCCTCTCCAGCCTTCTGCCACCACAGAGCCTGCTAACCTTAGCTCCGCCTGCCTCTCTTCTGCCCAGTCCAGGCTGTAGGCAACTCTATTATCCAGTCAGGGATAGTTTGGGAGGCAAGGTTTACAAATGTCATTTTGGGTAAGTGAGATTTTACTCACTCATAGGACAGCGAGGATCTTGGAGGGCAAGCAATCAGCACCTGAATGCGTAGTCCAGTTCAACCACAGCATCAGCCAGTTTTGTTTTTGGTTTTTAGCGTGTATAGCAAGTGAAGAATTTAAGAAGCAATGTCATAAAGTGATAGTCAAACTTTTAGTCTTTATTCATTGGAACCTATTTTTACAACTGAAGCATAAAGAATAAAATCTCTGCTTTGATTTAGGTGAAATACGGTATATCAGAGAAAAAGGAAATGAGCCCTGACGTGTCACATGCAGAGGAATTGTCCGACTGTTTGAACAGACTTGATTCTTTAACTCACAAGGTTTGATTTTTTTTTTTTTTTTCCATTCACAAATTAAATATTTCTTACGTTAAGTTACTGTGCTGGATAGTTTTATGTCACCTTGACACAGCTGAAGTCATCTGAGAAGAGAGGACCTTAATTGAGAAAATGCCTCCATAAGATGGGCTGTAGGGCCATCTTAGTGATTGATAAGGAGGGCCCAGCCCCTGGTGGGTGGTGCCATCCCTGGGCTGGTGGTCCTGGGTTCTGTAACAAGGCAGCCTGAGCAAGCCATGGGGAGCAAGCCAGTCAGCAACACCCCTCCGTGGCCTCTGCATCAGCTCCTGCCTCCAAGTTGCTGCTCTGTTTGAATTACTGCTCTGACTAGCATCAGTGATGAACAGGGATGTGAGTCAAATAAACCCTTTCCTCCCTGAGGAGCTTTGGCCATGTCTTTCATCACACCAGTCGTAACCCTCGCTATAACAGTTACTTGTTTTCTTGTCTTTGCTAATTGTTATATTTGTAATGTTTCCGTGTACTACACAATTATATGTTTTATCGATATAATTTTTTACTTACATCTTGTTTTTTCAAATAGTGCCTAGTATTTTAGTAATAACATAATTTTTGTGCTATTATAACCTTGTTGGTACAACTAACAGAATTTCATCTAGATGGTTATCACCAGTCATACTGCTGAGCCACTGATGAGTAAATTAGCTTATTAAAGGTTGCACTAGTTGTTCTTCCAAATGTGAAGGGTGGTTATAAATATCTGTATTTAGTGCAGCCACTGTTCACTGTGATAACCACTCTGTGGATCATTCAGACAGTGAGATGGTTGCATCATGGAGAGGCTCTGCAGTGGGGAGGGAGGCTATTATGTGGTCACGGAGGAAGAGCAACAGTGCTGATGGCCTGAAGTGACACAGTGACAACGGCGAAGAGGATCAACAGATGTGACACGTTGATGGGTGAGGCTAAGGGACAGCGAATAGATAGAGTGAATGAGTTATGTACCCATCTTGGGAGACAGGGAGAGTTTTAAGTGAGGTCCACGTGTGTCCGGGTCCAGTTTTCTAAGCATTTGTTTGTGAGTAACCTATACCTTGTCCAAAAAAAAAAAAAAAGGTAACAACCAGCTCTTACTTGATTCTGACGGCATTACAGGCGAGAGCTTGACCTTCTCAGCAGCCTTTGATGCTGTTGATTTTATGTATGATTGCAGGTTGATGATTGTGAAAAGAAGAAAATGAAAGACTATGAAAGTCAAAGTAACCCTGTTTTTAGGAGATACCTAAATAAGATTTTAATTGAAGCTGCCAAGCTTGGACTTGTAAGTATTTGATAATGCAATATTAATCACTGTAGTAAATATGTCAAATCATTTGTTTCACATAATGTGAGGAGTTGTGTCATGCATGGCCACACACACCTGTCATCCTAGTTAGTGCTCAGGAGGTTGAGGCAGGAGGATCTCCAGTTTCAGCCCAGCCTGTATCCCCACCACAAAGTGAAGTCACAGAGCCTTGTTGGGCTTTAACAGAAAACAAGGCTTCACCGTTTCCCTGAAGTTGTTCATACAAGATTCTAGGAATCACCTGGCATTAGGTGCTGTGTGGTGGGAGGTGAGCAGACAGAGCACTGTGGCTTTCCTAGGACCTCTGCGGATTTGCTCAGTGACTCGGCTGCTGTGCCACTAGTGGGCCTGAGGACATAGGGAGATAACCCTGTCCAGCCTTTGTCATTTTCCCATCCCCATACTTCCATAGCTGTAAAATGTAAAATCACCGCTTGAGGACAAGAAATAATGTGTTTGTAGTAGTCTTTCTTTTTGCTGTTTATTGCGGTGGGTTCCTCCTTTGTGGAATTGTATATCATGCACATGTGCTACTTAGAATGGTGAGAGTTCCTTATATTATTTTGTACTGCTGGAAAGCCTTGCACATGCTAGGTAATAGTGTTGCCACTAGGCAGTAACCCTAGCTCCAATTTCCCATATGTTGTTTGTTTGTGTGTATATATGTATATATTTATTAATACATTTTTTAAAAATATCATTGTTTCAGTTTGGGGAAGCAAGACATGAACAAAGCTTATAATTGTGCATTTTACATCTTTTTTCTTTTACTTTTTAAATTTTTTAATAATTTATTCACATTACATCCCAATTGTTATCCCGTCACTTGCTCGTATTTTCCCGTTCTCACTCTCCCTCCCTCTCCCACCCTATGTCCCCTCCCCTAGACCTCTGACAGGTCTCATCCTGATAGCCTGCATCCCCTTCCTGTGTGTGCTCACAGGGCCTCCCTGCCCAGGGGAAGTTGATCAACTAATATTGTATTTATAAAACTCACTTTTATACTTATCCTCAGACAGAAGGCTGAGAAGTGCTATCTGAAACTCATTTGTAAGTGCACGAGGTATTTTTTCCTTATTATTTATGTCACCACAATTGGCCTAGGAGTTGGAGGTAGACTTTTGTTTGGTCTGGCCGTGCATTCTAGCCCCCAGAAGTAGGTCACAGGTTTAACTTTTGGTTTTTGAGACAAAGTCCCATGTAGCCCAGAAAAATAAGGGATTTGCTTGTCATATTTTTGCAAGGCTCATACTAATCTCTATAGTTCCAGTTGTTGTATATGGGCAGCCTAAGCAAGCTCAGGAAATTTCCTATTAGTAGTATTAGGCAGTTTTTGTTTTTTGTTTTTTGTTTTTTTTTTTACACTAACAAACAATTTAGATAATTAACAAAGAGGAAAATACCTGGAGATATCGCTTAGTTTGGCAATGTTTGCCTAGCTTATACAAAGCGTTGCGTTTAAGCCTAAGTGCTCAGTACACGAGGCATAGGTGTGCATGCCTCTAATCCCAGCACTCAGAGTCATCCTGGGCTATTGAGGGACTGTGGGACTGGGATTAATGGAGGAAAGGTCAAGGGTCAAAGAGACGCTCCTCCCATCCCTCCCATCTCCCATCCTGGCAGCCAGATAGTCCCCACTATCAACTGCTCCACAATCAACCCTAGTAAGAATTTACTACCCTGACAGTTATCAGGCCTTAGTTGTTTGACCTGAAAGGCTTTATCCCCTTTGTACACACTAGCCTTAGTATGCAGGTGACACATTTTCCACCACCCCTGTCCTGGCCAGTTGTAGCAGTTCTCCAAAGCTGTTCACAGGTGTGTGTTCTTTGCCTGTGCACTCACTGCTGGGAAGGAAAAAAGAACGCTAATCCCGTAACTCTGTTCAAGGACCTACCCCTAAGTGATCTGACTTCCTCCCGCTAAGTCCCACCTCCTAAAGCTCCAGCCACATCCCTGTAATACAACCTCGGGCACCAAGTCCTTAGCACATGGGCCTTTGGGGAAATTGAACACCTAGACTGTGAAGCCTGGGTGTGCTCGCACTCACCGATAATCCCTGTGCTCAGGAGGCTGGAGTAGGATCCCTGGCTTGAGGCTGTATTTGGCTTCAAAACAAGACTCTGTCTCAAAAAAATGAAACTAAAATCTAAATTATACATCAACTGGTCAATGAACGTCCATTGTGTACAGTGATTTTTCTCATGAACTTGCTCTAATAAAGAGATAAATGTATTTTTGGTTTTTTGAGACAGGGTTTCTCTGTGTGGCCTTAGCAAGGCCACACAGAGAAACCCTGTCTAGAAAACCAAAAAAAAAAAAAAAAAACAAAAAACAAAAAAAAAATTTTTTTTAATTGTTTCTTATTTGACCTACTGTAAATTTTAGGCTGTCTGAAAATCGTCAGCAAATGGAAACTGATAAATTGAATCATAAAGATGCAGTAACTTACTTGTTTGTGAATTTATCTGTTCATTAAAATTTGTCCCATCAAAATCAATATTTGATGATTTTAAAAAATTACTCACTTTTTAAAATTTGTATGTGTGTGTGCATGCACATGTACATGTATGTGTGTTCACATGGGGAGGCCAGAGATGAGTTTGGAGTGTCTTCCTCAATCCTTTCCACTGTGTATTCTGAGGTAAGGTCTTTTTTTTTTTTTTTTAAGACTTACTTTTTTTGGTTTTGTTTTTGTTTTTTTGTTGTTGTTGTTGTTGTTTTTTATGGTTTTTCGAGACTGTCCTGAACTCACTTTGTAGTCCAGGCTGGCCTCGAACTCACAGCAATCCACCTGCCTCTGCTTCCCAAGGGCTGGGATTAAAGGCGTGCGTCACCACCACGCCCGGCTCGACTTACTTATTTTGTATACAATGTTCTGTCTGCATGTACATCTGCAGGCCAGAAGAAGGCACCAGATCACAATGTAGATGGTTGTGAGCCACCATGTGGTTGCTGGGAATTGAACTCAGGACCTTTAGGAAGAACAGTCAGTGCTCTTAACCTCTGGGCCAACTCTCCAGCCCTGAGGTAAGGTCTTTAACTGAACTAAAGCTCACCAATTGGGCAAGACTAGCTGCCCAGCAAAAGCAAGCCCCAGGGATCCTCCTGTCTCCATCTCTCAGGGAAAAGATTTTGGGTTTGCACCCCTCAACTGGCTCCCCAGCCCCCCGTTCCCCCGCCCTGAGACAGGATTTCTCTGTGTAGCCTTTACTGCCCTGGATTCAGCTTTGTAGACCAGGCTGGCCTTGAACTCACAGTGATCCACCTGCCTCTGCCTCCCCGAGTACTGTGATTAAAGGCGTGCGCCACTGCGCCCGGCCTACAACTGGCGTTTAATGTAGGTGCTGGAGAGCTAACCTTAGGCCCCATCCTTGCAGAGTAGGCACTTTCCCAGTTGAGCCCCACCCTGAGTTATACATAAACAGGTTTGAGTTGCTGCCTTGTTTCAGGCCTCCTCCTCCAGACTGTTGTTTGTATTCCTGCAGTTTAGGGTGACCTGTTAGATGCCACATTTTCCACATTTTGCGGGTAGGGAGGGATTTCATTGTTTAAAGTGCTTTCATCTTTTGGAATGTCTCCCAAATGTGAAGTGCCACCTCCAGTTCTTACGTGCAAGAAGCTTATAATGTGCTCTACAGAAAAAAATAACACCCAGCCATAAATTATAGGACTGTTAGCCAGGCTTGGTGGCGCACGCCTTTAATCCCAGCACTCAGGGAGGCAGAGGCAGATGGATCACTGTGAGTTCAGCAAACCAAGTCCAGGACAGCCAAGGCTACACAGAGAAACCCTGTGGGGGAGGACCTAAATAAATAAAATTATAGGACTATTGGCAGTGTGTTCTGTGGTAGTGAGTCGTTAATATTTATAACTAAGGTGTCAACAGAAACAGAATTATCTATTGATCAGTTGACAAGTGTTATGACAAGGGGTGCACAGGAAACTAACCTATTTTCTTGTAGGACTGTGACACAACACTTGCGAGGGGCTTTGTGAGACCTGTGTACTTTACACAATCCAGCTGTGCCTTAGTGAAATGTCTGCAGCATTAAAAAAAAAAAAGATTTATTTATTTATTATATACAATGCTCTGCCTGCATTAGGCCTGCAGGCTAGAAGAGGGCACCAGATCTTGTTATTGATGGTTGTGAGCCACCATGTGGTTGCTGGGAATTGAACTCAGAACCTCTGGAAGAGCAGACAGTGCCCTTAACCTGAGCCATCTTTCCAGCCCGTCTGTAGCATTTTAAATGCTTTTTACATGTATTTGGATTTCATGCTAGCCTTTGAGGATAAGTACATACTATTATACTGAAGAGTATTATAAACTAATACACTTTTTTGTTGTGTTGGCACCCACAATAATTTGTACTGTGTTATATTGAGTTCCAAAGCGTTTTTATTTTTTCAGATACGGTCAGGGCTAACCTGGAAGTCCTCTGCATCCTCCTCCTGACAGCTGGGAATGTAGGTGTGCACCATCATGTTGGGCTCAGACTGGTTGTAAACTTAACGCTTCATTGACCAATGTGATAAGACACTTCTTGTTTTGTCTTGTCTTGTTTGTCTTTTGGTTACTGACACAGCCCGACGAGAGCAGAGCTGATGTGCGCTATGACGCTGAGATCCTCCTTAGCAGACAGACTCTCTTGGAGATACACAAGTTCCTCGGGGGAGAGGAGTGGAAGCCAGGAGCCCTGGATGATGCACTGAGTGATATTTTAATCAACTTTAAGCATCATGATTCAGAAGCATGGAAGACCTGGCGATTTGAAGACTTTTTTGGAATAGATCCTTATGATGTGTTTATGGTAGGAGGGCATGAGGGCGACAGGAAGCTTCCTTTGGAAAAGTACTTCCAAAATGCTAACATTAAGAACCAGCTCCTCATTGCAGGGATAAATACACAGAGAAACTGTACAAATAATTTTGTTTGAGTCTGGTTCTTTTAAGGTTGTTTAAACATTATTTTCATTTATTTTGTGTGCATAATTTTGTGTGTGTGTGTGTGTGTGTATGCGCGCGCATGCAGAAGTCAGAAGACAGCCTGCTGTATTTGGTCTCTCTTTCTACTCTGTGGGTCCTGGGATTGATGGCGAGCTCATTAGCCTGCTGAGCTGTCATCTCCCTGGCCAAGCCTAGCCTTTTTTTCTTTTTTAAACAGATCTTTGGTGGGTTTGGTGGGGAAGGCCACTTAGCAATGACTCTGATTCCTGTCTCTCCTTATAAGGTACTCTTGTGTCTACTCTGCATTGTGGTATTGGTGGCTACGGAGCTGTGGACGTATGTTCGCTGGTACACGCAGCTGAGACGTGTTTTTATCATCAGTTTTCTCGTCAGTTTGGGATGGAATTGGATGTATCTATATAAGGTATTAAATAAGATTTTCTTCTAGTTAAAAATAAGATCATAGCAACCAGAGACTATAATCCACTCTTAGAGCAGTCTAGCCTTTGGTCTGAGTGAAGACTGTGGTTGGGTTGTCAGTAGTGGAAGTAAGCTGGTAGTTGTGAGCCATGTGTAATCTTACCAGTTAATGAAGAAAAGCATAGTTCTACTTTTTATCACCTGCTTATTATTTGCTAGCATAGAGCAAAATGGAAACATTTTAGAAAGTCATAATTTGGAAAGTGAGCTTTTATTCTCTGTTAGAAATTATGATTAAAAATAAAGTTTTCTTAGCCGGGCGTGGTGGCGCACGCCTTTAATCCCAGCACTCGGGAGGCAGAGGCAGGCGAATCGCTGTGAGTTCGAGGCCAGCCTGGTCTACAAAGTGAGTCCAGGATGGCCAAGGCTACACAGAGAGACCCTGTCTCGAAAAACCAAATAAATAAATAAATAAATAAATAAAATAAAGTTTTCTTGACTATAAGAGTTAGGTGTATCCACTGTAGAGAAATTAGAAAACAGATAAATGGCCCAGATGTGTGACGCATGCCATTAATTCCAGCACTCAGGAGGCAGAGGCAGGAGGATCTCTGTGAATTCAAGACCAGCCTGGTCTACAAAGAGAGTCCAGGACAGTCAGAGCTATTACACAGAGAAATTGTGTCTCAAAAAAAAGGGGAAGGAAAAAAAAGAAAACAAAGATAGAGATAAAACTAATTTTTAAAACTCACTTATAATTTTATGGACAATCACTGTTGAAATTTTATTTATTTACATTTTGAGAAAGCATCTCCCTATGTAGACCAGGCTAGCCTTAAACTCAGAGCTTTGCCTGCCTCCCAGGTGCTGGGAATTAAGGCATATGTCACCACATCTAGTCTGTTGATTTTTGGGGAGTATTTTTTTTTCCAGATTTTCCCCTATTTTATATCTTTCAAAACTGGAATGAGACTGTAGAAATGTAAAAGGATGACTGTTCCTTAATAGAACAGTGTAATCACTGAGGGGAATTGTCATTTCAGTCTTCCTGACAAGGGGACATCAGGACCTTCAGTGAGTTCCTCTGATGGCATCAGGGTTCCACTTTCTTTTCCTGTTGCTCTGACTTCCGTGGCTCTGAAGCATATCACTTACATGTTAAGCACATAGGTTCCTGGTGGAGTGTTAGTTGCTTCAGTGAATTCCCCCGGGAATGTGGTTTTATGAAAGCTATACACCTGACCCTAGAGGCAAAAAAGACTTGGGTCTGGAAACCCTCCTCACAGATAAAAGGTGTCATGTCGCACTTGCACATAAGCTATGCGCACCCTCTCAGGACTTGAAGTTGTCTGTGCTCACGTACACCCAAGACAGTGTAGAAGCTGTACATGTTTAATATCTTACGGTTTTTTCAGCCTGTTATTAGATACTAATCATTTATGTTAAGCCCACCAAGAGCAAAATGTTATCTTATCATCAATTATAAAAGAACTTGAATTGTGTTTATGTTTTCAGTCATGGCATGAACTACATATGAATTCCTTTACAAACATGGTCTTGCAGGGTGGTGGTGGTGCACGGCTTTAATCCCAGCCCTTGGGAGGCAGAGGCAGGTGGATTTCCGAGTTCAAAGCCATCCTGGTCTACAAAATGAGTTCCAGGACTGCCAGGGCTACACAGAAACATAGTCTTAATGCCTCTCTACCCCCAACTCCTAAAATAAATAAATAAATAAGTTTTCCTTTTTCGTAATTATGTGCAAAGATGGTATGAGGCATTGTGGTTAGTTTTTTTTTTTTTTTTAAAGATGTATTTATTAAGTATACAGTGTTTTGCCTGCATGTACACCTGCACACCAGAAGAGGGCACTAGATCTCATTACAGATGGTTGTGAGCCAACATGTGGTTTCTGGGAATGGAACTAAGGACCTTTGGAAGAAAAGGCAATGTTCTTAACCTCTGAGCCATCTCTCCGGTCCCTATAGTTTTTTTTTTTTTTAAGACTTATTTATTATGTATACAGAGTTCTGTTCTGCCTGCAGAGCAGACGAGGGCACCAGATCTCATTCTAGATGGTTGTGAGCCACCATGTGGTTGCTGGGAGTTGAACTCAGGACCTTTGGAAGATCAACCAGTGCTCTTAACCTCTGAGCCATCTCTCCAGCCCCAAGTTTTTTAACCTTTTATTGCATTAAGTCTGCTTTTGTAGCTGGGTGTAGTAGGCACACCTCTAATCTCAACACCTAGGTGATAGGAAACAGGAAGATTAGGAGTTCAAAGTTATTTTCAGCTACCATAGTAAAGCCAACCTGGGCTATACAAGATCTTGTCTCAAAAACAAGAAAAAAGTGTGTTATCTCTAAAATAATAACCATGAGCTGAAAATAACTATAAATTTTTTTTTTTTTTTTTTTAATTAATCCCAGCACTAGAGAGACAGAGGCAGCAGATTTCTGTGAGTTGGGTGCCAGCCTGGTCTACAAAGTGAGTTCCAGGACAGCCAAGGCCACATAGAAAAACCTTTTCTGGAGGGGAAAAAAAAAAAAACCCCAACAACCAACAACAACAACAACAACCCCCCCCAAAAAAAAACAATTTTTTTTTTTTTTAAAGGCCTGACAGTAGTGGTGGTACATGTCTTTAATCCCAGCATTCGTGATGCAGAGTATCTTTGAGTTTGAGGACAACTTGGTCTACATAGCAAGACTCAGGACAGCCAGTGAGACCCTGTCAAAAAAAAAAAAAAAAAAAAAAAGGCCAGGCATGGTGGCACACGCTTTTAATCCCAGCACTCAGGAGGCAGAGACAGGTGGATCTCTGTGACTTTGAGGCCAGCCTGGTCTACAAAGAGAGTTCCGGTACAGTCAGTGCTGTTACACAGAGAAACCCTGTCTCGTGAGAAAAAAAGTTAAAGTCTTGTTTGGATAAATGATACAGAAAACATTGAAATCTGAGTTCCATTGGATTTGCATTCCCAGCCATCACTGTCAGTGTTCTTTCGTGCTCATCAGGTAGCTTTCGCTCAGCATCAGGCTGACGTTGCCAAGATGGAGCCATTACACAACGTGTGTGCTGAGAAGATGGACTGGACTGGAAGTCTCTGGGGTAAGGTGTTTGTTTATTTGTCACAATTTTAAATAGAATTTTTGAGAATGAGAAAAACAAACCATAAAACAAAACAAAAAGAACTAACAGAAAACTGACCAGTAGCGACAAAAGCTTCCCACAGTGGAGCCTTTGATATGAGGGCACGTGCAGGGCGCAGGTAGGCGGTAGGGCTGGGGAGAGCACCAAAGCCTGTGACAGGAGGGCATGTGCAGGGCGCAGGTGGTAGGGCTGGGGAGGGCACCAGAGCCTGTGACAGGAGGAGGGCTCCGGGAGGGGATGACAGTAATCCAGCTACTCCAGGGCCCACAGCTTTAGCAAGACCCTGTCTCAAAAAGGGACGGGGTGTAGCTCAGGGTTAGAGCCGCTCTACCCCCCGCCCCCCAAAGAAACAAACAAAACAAAAATTTAGAAGTTTAAAAAGTAGTGACTTTCTGAACTCACCCAAAGTCTCAGGAAAGACAGCAGCTGTGTATATGTGGCTTAGATATTTTCAGTCTTCTGCATTAGACTGAAGGACCATAACGTTTTCTAGGTCCTCAGCAGAAATTTATTAAAAGAGAGTCAATGTATATATAAAATAATAGCTATTTTAGCTTTAATCTCCCTAGTTTGACATAAAGTATTATTTTGTAGCTTTCCTACACCTTTTTAAAAAACTAAATGAAAAGTTTGTTTTTTATCTTTCCAGATTTTGTAAAAATTCTCACTATATTGACAACTGTAACTGTTGAAATCTAGAACAGAACGATTTAATGTTCAAAGGCATTTTATAAACAGAAGTCTGTAATGACTGACTCAGAATAGGGTCTGTGAATCTACAAGTAGGTTCCAGAATGAACTTCAATTTTTTTTTTCATTTAGATTTCTTTTAAAAATGTGTTTAGCAAGCCGGGCATGGTGGCGCATGCCTTTAATCCCAGCACTCGGGAGGCAGAGGCAGGTGGATCGCTGTGAGTTCGAGGCCAGCCTGGTCTACAAAGTGAGTTCAGGATGGCCAAGAAAAACAGAGAAACCCTGTCTTGAAAAAAAAAAAACGTGTTTAGCTGTTTTTCTTGCATGTATGTTTATGCACCACATGTGTGCCTGGTGCCCAAGAAGGTCAGATAAAGGCATCAGACTCCCTGCAGCTGGAGTTAGTGATGGTTGTAAGCCACCATGTGGTGCTGGGAGCAAAGCCGGGCATTGTGCAAAAGCAACAAGTGCTCTTAGCCACTGAGCCATCTCCAGCATCCCCCACTCCGCTTTTAAATTGTGGGGTTAAACTAGTTCGTCTTGGGTTCTTGACTTCAGGAGACAACATGGCTCCTCTACTGCAGGCTAGTTCCCAGACCTGCAGAAGGCTTCTCTAGAAAAATGAAGGGAATATTCTGCTTTGAAAATGTTGTCAGAGGTGGCTTTTTAAAGTGAGTTTTACTGAGAAAGAGATTAATAGGTATTTCCCCCAGGTACATTTTACACAGCTTCAACAGTGTACTGTCAGCCAGGGTATCAACTGACCTACTAGGCTTAGTCACACTTCCCACTTCTACTCATGTTTATTTGCGTGTATAAAAAGCTAATTATTTACCTCTTGGAAATCTATAAAGTAAACTTTTTTTTTTTTTTTTTTGTCTCCATAAGACTTGTCAAATCTGAATGGATTTTGAAAATATGATTTTGAACTTGAGATAAATAACTATAGAGAGTCTATTTAAAATATAAAGCAACTCAAAATTTACTATTGGGTGGGCAAGGATGGTCAAAACCAAAGTAATTTTACTTGTGAAAGAAACACAACTACGTTTGTATCATTCTGTCTGTTTCTCTATATAGAATGGTTTAGAAGTTCGTGGACCTATAAGGATGACCCATGCGAAAAGTACTATGCGCTCTTATTAGTCAACCCAATTTGGTTGGTTCCACCAACAAAGGTATAGAATATATTTTTGTAATAATTACAGTGTGTCACAAATTCTTTGCCTTTATAAAGGATAGGGCTAATAATAAACCTTTGTCCTAGGGGGGAAAAAGCCGGGTATGGTGGCGCACACCTTTAATCCCAGCACTCGGGAGGCAAAGGCAGGCAGATCGCTGTGAGTTCGAGGCCAGCCTGGTCTACAAATGCGAGTCTAGGACAGCCAAGGCTACACAGAGAAACCCTGTCTCGAAAAACTAAAAAACAAACCAAAACACTTCCATTAAACCTTGGTCTTAAACTGTAGGTGGGTGTGGTGGCAATGCTATAATCCAGGTACTCGGGAGGCACAGGTGGGAGGACACAGGAGGACACAGTTCAAGGCCTGGCTGGGTCATAATTTGTGCTGTATGAAGAAGTTAAGTTGCTCTGATGTTTGGTTTTAGGCTCTGGCAGTTACACTCACTAACTTTGTAACGGAACCATTAAAGCACATCGGAAAAGGAACTGGTGAATTCATTGAGGCTCTCATGAAGGAGATTCCAGTGTTCCTGCAGCTTCCGGTGCTTGTAATTATAGCGTTGGCTGTCATGGTTAGTACATTGGCCTTGCTGATAACTAACAAGATTGTGATTTATAAAAGAGGCAGTTCTGAAATCCTTAGACTTCTTTGGTATAAACCAAATTGAAATAATAACACTGTGCCCGGAGGCATAAGCTCTTTTTAAGTTTAACTTGAAAACACCGGAGATTGGTTGATTGCTTCCTCTGTGAAGAAATGAGGCTTTTCTCCAGTCTGAGCCTTACAGCATAGAACAGAGCAGGAAGGGTGTAGGAGGAGTGGGCGTGTGTACTGAAAAGCGGTTTGGGGGCTCCACGAGTAGTTACCTATTAAAAATATTGCTCTTAGTTCCCTCACAGTCAGCTCAGCATCTTGTTTGTAGCCATGACCTCCCCAAAGCACTTGTTCTTTGAATCAAAACTGAAGACTCCCCAGCGGTGTGGCTCAGGGCGCTGCGTACACTGGCTGAGCTGTCCCCTTGGGCTTTGTCTTGACGCCTGACCGATTATGGGATTTAGTGGTTAATAATTTTCATCATTTGTGTGATGTATAAACAGAAAGAAACATGAGCAAAGACTAGGTTTTACATTTAAATTTCTAGAACTTTCTAATTTAAATGTTTAGGTCTCAGAATACTTGTTACATATTCAAAATGTGGCAAGCTGATTGAAATGTTTTCTTAATATTAAATATATTTTATGGCTACTTTGGCCTCTACTAGTCTAAAGAAAAAGTTTTTAATTTAAAGAACAAAATTAACATTTTTATATCCATAAATGCTGTTAGACATTTTTGTTAAATCCTGAATAAAATAGTTCCTACTTCATTATTTGTCAGTCACTAAGTCCTTAGAATGTTTTTCTTTTCTTTACAGAGCTTCTGCTATGGTGCTGGGAAGTCAGTTCCTGCACTGCGACACATAGGTGGCCCTGAAAGAGACCCTCCTCGAGCGCTTGGACCAGACGACCGAAGGCGGCAGAAGGAACTCGACTATAGATTCCGTGGTGGAGCAGGTGATGCAGATTTCTCTTATAGGGGCCAAGCTGGCTCCATTGAGCAAGGCCCGTATGAGAGAACGCACGCATATAGAAGAGATAGTTTGAGACGGAAAGACATTGACATGAGATTTCACACTGGCAACAAGAATCCTGAAGTGCTTCGGGCGGTTGATTTACCTGACGCAGAGGCACAAGAGCATCCAGAAGGTGCATCCAGAGTAAGTCAGCAACTGTTTTATTTTGCTGCTTGTTCACTCTAGGCCCAAGTGCTTCTTACAGAGCTCTGGTTGTTTTTATTGTTTACCCTCTGTCAGTTAGGTCACCAGTGATCGGACTAGTCATCCTCTTTCCTCATTGTTGTCACCAGTCCAGCTTCCTCAGAAAATGAGATTTGCTTTTCACGTTAAATACCATTCAGCTGTATTGGGCATTTCATATATTGGCTTCACAGGAAGCCAACAAGTGAGCCTGACTGAAATTTCTGTTTTTGACAAGATCAAAGAGAAGTCGTCACCAAGGGCCTGAGAGGGTTGGGGCTATAAAGCTCTGTAAATCTCTGACAGTGCAGCCTGGATGGAAGACAGGGTTGGGCAGGGATCAGAAGCCCTCTTTCTCTTCCTATTATCAGGATCCCCATAGATTCTACAGTATAGAAGAAAGTGATAGCAGTTGGCTGCACCTGGCTTTTTACCTGCAAGATGATGAGTTCTTTATTATTGGTTTTTGTTTATTAGCAGTCCTGGGGATTGGACCGGGGTTTCACACATGCTAGGCATCGGAACTACATTTTGTAGCACCACTATTGTTTTTTAAAGGGACATTTCCCATTCTGCCTTAGAAAGGAATTGTCATTTGCAATATTTGAATTGCAGCTAGAAACTCTTTGAGAAAGCTGTAAGTACAAGAGACTGTTAAAATGACAGAAATTGAGCTATGGGTGCTTTTATGGATGTTGATGTATCTACATAACCCAAGACTGTTCTAGCTCGGATAGCTGCTGGCCACCTGTTACTCATTCCAGTGGGATTTCCCAAGCCATCTACCACAGGGGCCCTGGGGTCTCCCTGCTTTGCCATGTGCCGCGTCTACCAGCTTACTGGTCATCTCCGGCTCTCGCTGTGTGCTCTTTCTACCTTGCTGACAGGACATCTGTTTTTGTTGCTCACTGTGTGTACACACACACACACACACACACACA
This sequence comes from Acomys russatus, assembly GCF_903995435.1. Classification (NCBI taxonomy): domain Eukaryota; kingdom Metazoa; phylum Chordata; class Mammalia; order Rodentia; family Muridae; genus Acomys; species Acomys russatus. Next base: position 11,506,536 of record NC_067159.1, read on the forward strand.
CACACACACACACACACACACACACACACACACACACACACACACCTTAAACTGCAGTCTGACAATAATCTATCTAGCACCTACGTCATTTTTTCACGTAGCCTGTACTTGAAATGTTATCCTTGTGTTGGCTGTCTGATTCCTTCCCACACCTAAGTGCAGGTTCCTGTGGGCGCGGGTTTTGTGTTTTGCTTGGTCTGTATTCCCAGGACCTAGAACTTAAAACAAGCTCAGTAAGTATTTGTAAAATGAGTATTCTCACTGAGCAGGAAGAGACACACGTTATTGGTAGCCAATCCTCTTGACCTCTCCTAAGCAGAGTCAGTAGACCATCTACAATACCTCCGTCCTCATCCCTCCATGTTCAGTTTGGTGAGGCTTAGTGCTTTAATTACGATGTAGGTCTAGAACCAGAATTTTAGAATGTTTGACGCATACTATAATAGATTTGGATAAGAATTGTAAATGAAACTTTACATTTTACTAAATAGTTAAAATATAATTCTATATTTTAAAGCATAAATCATCCATTGTGACGACAAATCTTAAAGAGCTTGGCGAGCTCCCGGGAGAAAGCACCCCGACAGAACACAGCCAGCCTGCCAAAGCTGTCTCTGGCCAAGCACCCGCCACTGCAGAAGGCTCGCCCGCAGTGGAGAAGGCCCCGCTGAAGACAGCCGCTACCGAGTGCAGCGCACAGGGAGGCAGCGCACACAGCGCAGGAGCTGCAGCCGCTGCATGCGGGACTGATCTTGTCGGCCGCCCCTGTGGCTAAGGCACGAGGCGCAGCTCTGACGTCACCTGTGAAGTCTGTGAAGTACTGCCTCTTCCTTCTTCCCTACAGACGCATTCAAATTTACTACAAAGCTCCAGCCTTATAGACCATCCGACTTTTAGCTGTTAAAATGTAGCCCATAATTTTAGAACAAGGTTTTGTAAATTTTACATTTTTAAGTTAATGCTATGGCAGCTACGCTATAATTAAGGTAACTGCATGACAGTGATGAAGTAATTTTGTTAACAGGCATTTAGAGGAAGCAGCTACTCAAAGTGAGTGTTTGCCGATGAAGTCCTCCGAAACCTAGGTTACTAACGGCACATCTGGCCGGCTCTGACGTAGATTTAGTGCTTCCACAGCAAAGGGCGTTTAATGCAGCTGTGTCTGCTGTGGCCCCGGAGTACACCTCGCCGGGCAGGTCCACCTGCAGAACAAAGTGACTTTCTGGTTACCAGGCCTGATGCCTTGTCTTGCATTTTATATTGGCCTGCTTCTACCAATATTTCAGTGTCACACTTCATCAGGGACTATGAGCATGGCTTTATTGTCCACCACAAGTTGCCAGATGGATAAAAGTTCCAGTCTTCATTTTTTTAGAGCCTAGCGTTATTTGATGCTATTTATTTATATGGCAAGCTACGTTTCTTGGCTATATGTAATTCTGGTTTTCAGAGAGCTGTAGATAGAGAACAAGATGTACTAACTGGATAGAGTATCAATCAACATTTTTTAAATCAACATTTTGTTTGTGATTTTAAAGTGCATTCTCCGTTGTATGCCTTTAAAAAGAGCAATTTTTATATTTTGTACAAGTTCCCAGTTTTGCTATGCTCTCAGGTGTCTTTTGTTATAGCCATGCCCATATTGCTCATTTTATTCAGCTGCTCTCCAAACATGATACTACTCAAGAATTAAGTCTTGAAATTGAGTTTTGATTTCTTGACACAAATGTATGATGTGTCCTTTTTTTTCTACTTGGGTATCTGAAAAACTAATTTTATAAGTCAACTTTTTTTGTTGTTTTTGTCTTTTTTTTTTTTTTTTGAGACAGGGTCTCTCTGTGTAGCCTTTGCTGTCCTGGACTCACTTTGTAGACCAGGCCGACCTCAAACTTTCAGCGATCCTCCTGCCTCTGCCTCTGCCTCCCAAGTGCTGGGATTAAAGGCATGCGTCACCACGCCCGGCTTTCAACATTATTTTTTAAATCATCATTGTTAATGTCTTTGTTACCTTTCTGATGAAATACTAACCTCAAAAAGGCAAAATTCTCCAACAAACAAAAGGATTTTGTATTAAGACAGTTTTATAGCAGACACGCGTAATGCACGGGTGAAGGGAAGCATGCAGTTTATTCAGACTCTGAACATCTGTGCATAAAAGCAGCTGTCTCGGTGGACAGACCCATCACCCTAACTGGTAAATGCACTTCCAAGGTGTGAACTGTCCTTTGAGCTCTGGTATAATTCTGAAGAGATGTAAGTGCCTCCTCTAACAGATGTACCTGAGAGGAAAGGGGCAGGTAGATCTCTGAGTTCAAGGCCAGTCAAGGCTACACAGAGGAATCCTGTCTCAAAAAAAAAAAAAAAAAAAACCAAAACAAACAAAACAAAACATTTATGGGGCTGGAGAGATGGCTTAGTGGTTGGGAGCACTTGGCTGCTCCTTGGGAAGACCTGGGTTCAATTCCCAGCCATCTTCATGGCAGCTACAACTGTCTGTGACTCCAGTTCCAGGGCTATCCAACACCCTCACACCAGTGCATATAAAATTTAAAAAAAAAAAAAATATATAACTCATCCTTGCAATTTTTTTTTTCATTACAGATACCCATTTGGGGATGGAATCTACTTTGACAGCTAGCAAAGCAACATGCTGTCTTGAGTGATTGCAGCAGTTCAGGGAAGACGTGATAAAAACAAGGTGAATTTATCAAGGCCAGTTTATTGCAGAAGAGAGAGAGGGCTCATTTCAAGTGACTAGCAAGTATTTGTCATTGAGGTTAAAGCATATTGTAACTATTGTAACTGGCTTTTAAAAAAATAAGGACAGGGCAGGTAGCTGTTAAAAGCACTTTTTAAAATGGAATAAATGTTAAATGCTTACAGGGTCTTAGCCACTGTAAAAACAAAATAAACACTTATTTTTACATTATTTTGATCTGATGCACAGTTTTTGCTTTCTTGATGAATTTTCTTGTATAAAAAGTGTCTGTGCCACAAGCAGGCCAGAAGATGGTGATATTGTGAGCACTGTGGATGAAGGTAAGGCCTGATGACGCTGGGGGTCTGTAAGCCTTGCATGTTTAATTTCTGTGAATTTTCATATGCTTTCTGCTTTTGTAGTTTGCATTTTTGGCCAAACCAACCACAGGATTCTCTGGTTTCCCAATAGTAAGCCCTACAAAAAGTAGGTTTTATATTGTTTTATAGCAGTTATGTAATAAAAGAGACAAATAGCCCAAAGCATGCTAAAATTAGTTTATTTCTTATCTCCCCCACTGGCTTTGCCTAAAAATATAATGAATATAGTTTTCTTAAAGAAACTAGAATTTTATGACTATTTTTAATCTTTTTTACATAGGACATTTACATTATTCCCAATAAACAATGCAGTTCACTCTATTTATAGGTAAGTATAAAAAAGTAATTGTCAACTAGATCCTTAAAAAATGACCTCAGTAAGAGGACTGAATTCTACCCTAGTCAAGGAATCTAACAAGTTGTCCAAGCAAAATCCCAAGGTAAGTTAAGTTGATGAAGCACCTTACAGGACAGTCCGCCCTGAGACAAGTGTCTAGAAGAATGTCAGTGACTCAGCACTTCAACCTAAAAACATGGTAACCACTGTAGTGCTGTCTAGTTCCCCCCTTTGGAAAAAGTTGAATTTCCCTGCAGTGTTCCGAGGGAACTAGTATTTTCTTTAGTAGGAAACACCGCAGCATCTAGTGGTTTTCTAGTTATTTTCCTGGATGCTTAAATTCCAACAGAGCACTGTTTTGCAGAAGTTCGTTTAGTGCAGACTCAGGTCTCTGTTGGGTCTTTCCGCAGCAGCAGAGCTCTTTGTTCATCCATTCTTTTAGCTTGAGAGCGTAAAATGAGGCTAAGAAAGTCCTCGTCAGGGACAGTGGGCCCCTTTGTGGCAGCAGGCGGTGGAGCACATCTTTGATCATCTAGTCTGGACCCCTAAAGATAAAGAGAAATTAAAACATGATCAGGATGGAAAACGCCAAGCTGGATCACATGCTAGTCAGATTTATAAGCGTTTCTTTTAGCTTTTTTCAGAAACTTAACTTTAGGCCTGAAACTTGAGTGAGAATGTAGCTAGTCTATCATTATGTAATGGGCTTCATAAATGTCATAGCAGTACACCTGTTCACAAGTGATCCGACACTGACATGCCAGGGCAACTGCCCGTGTATGACAGTTTCACATTAGACTCTAATTAGTATATCTGCCCCGTCTCTCTACAGCGGTTTGTATATAACACATTCTAGAATGGCCTAGGCCAGGGGCCAAACAAACTTTTGAAGTTGTTTGCTCAAAGGTGACCCGAAGCGTTTTCCCCCGCAGCCAGCTCTGTACAAAACTGATGTTCTCAAAGTCACTCCTCATCCTGATCACCCACCGTCTCTTCATCCTTTACGTCTTTTCACGGCAAGTACCCCTGCCGGTCTGTCTCTCACTTACACAATGTACACACTTGCCTCCTGTCTTCCCACTAAAGTGTAAGAGTTTCCTTGAACCCCAGATTGTACCTGTAACATGAGTGGGGTTCAGTGGGGTTCTGAATGACAGGCAAGGAAATAATAACAGCCTAATGCCCAGTGAGCCCCTCGCAGGAGCCTGAACGCTGCCAGAGCTGCCGGGCTGTTACAGACTGGATGAGTGTGCACTTACTTGACACTTGACAAGGATGTCGAAAAAGTCTTCATCAGGCTCTTTCTTGTCATTTGTCATCAGGCGCTCAAGCACCGACTGATTGTTGTTTTTTGTCAGACGGAGCCCTGGCAAATTACTGAAACTGGCCCTCTGGTCATCCAGACGGCGGCTCTGGGAGCTGGCAAGAAGATCTAAAAACTCATCTGTGTTGGGGGATACCACGGAGACAGACGGTGCTATGGACAGGTGGGACAGAAAAACACCTAAATGTTACAAAAATGCTGTATAACATAGCTGTTCTCCAGCTTGCTGTGCTCTGCCGAGGGCACTGCTGCTGCTGTGCTCTTCCCAGCAGGCAGCACTCGTGGGCTCCCACTGCTCCACTTTATTCAGCATGGAGCTGGATTTCAGAAGGTGATTAAACAGTTTTTTCCTTATATAATTTCATCTAGTGGTTTCTTGTTTTGTTTCCTTCCGTGTTCTGAATGGGAATCATTTAGTGAATGAAAGAGTTAAAAAAGTGACAATCTTTTTTTTTTTCGAGACAGGGTCTCTCTGTGTAGCCTTGGCTGGCCTGGACTCGCTTTGTAGACCAGGATAGCCTCCAACTCACAGCAATCCGCCTGCCTCCCAAATGCTGGGGTTAAAGGCGTGCACCACCACACCCGGCTGACTGGCCAATCTTAATCTATGGTAGAAATCATCTTTTTGTAGAGGAATGTAACAATGAAAGTAAACTTTTAAATTTCAGGTATGAAATGTCTTGTGATCTGTATACAGTATATAAATAGCCTACTGTGTGTGCTACCACAGGCGAGGGCCCACTACTTACTAGACAAATGCGCCACCACTTAGTGAAACCCTGATTCAAGAAAAGGCTATTACCATCTAGTAGCCAGGCTGGCTTTGAGTTTACTTTAAAATTCCTGTCTCAGTACCACATGCTAGGATTACGGAGTCTTTTACTGCATTTCCTATAAAAACTATAAGAAATTACAGTACCAAGGACAACTATTAAAACTGGGGGAAAGCAGGCAGGTGAGGAATTCAAAGCCAGCTTTGGGTAATGAGTGTGAGGGCAGCCTGAGCTATTCCTCAAATAAGTATGATGCCCTAAAACTGAAGGAGCAGCAAAGATGGCTTACTTTTTATCATCTTGGGGGTAGAAGACGACGCTGCTGTGGATGCTGTGCGACAGTTTTCTTGTAAGTAGCACCTCTGGTCATCCATCCTGTTGCTTTGAAATCGCCTTAGTAAGTCAAAGAATCCTTCATCTCCAATAGTGTCTGCATTGATTTTCTAAAAGAAAATCGAGTATGCTTAATTATTGCTCTTTATCCGGAGGTCACCAGTGGTCAGGGTGTAATCACATGCAGAAGGCATAGGGTAAAGATTAAAAGCAAAAATTGCCCTTTTATTTTAAAAAAGAATTCAAGTAGCAATATTGGTAATAAAATGCTCCCATGTTGATCCCACAGGAATCCTTTTTAGCTTTTGAACTATTAATTCCTATATTTCTTATGTCACAGGAATATATCTGAAACTGGCTTGGACACTTAAAACTATAATCGTAGCTTCTTAGAAACTGAGGCAGGAGGACCACAAAGTTCAAAGCCAAGTCTGGGCGACTGGGTGAGTGCCCCACATAAAATTTTACAGATGTTCTTGAGATAGCTCAGTGGTAGAATGCTATGTAGCTTGTTTGAGGCCCTAGATTTAGTCCCCACTACAAGAGAACAGCACCTCAGTCTCCAGAGACAATCTACAGATACTGCAATGCAGAGTCATGCCAGTCAGTGGTGGGGATGTGACCTACGTGGGAGGAGCCCACTGATGCCTAAGCTACAGGATAAAGTGTGAACAGCCTGTACAGAGGCACACGAGGCTCCATGACTCACTTATGTTTGTAAACTAACTGGAAAAGCACATATATTTTCCTTGCATAATACTTTCCAAAGTCTTTTTTCGGGAGGGGGGAACACCAGTACTAGGGATCAAATACCTCAATCTTCAGGAAAACCCCTTCTCCAGAGTCCTTTTGAAGACCCCGAGAAAAACTTTCAACTAAGTGTTTGAGAAGGAAGGAGGGTCCCTTTCATTTGTATTGCTCCAAACCCAAAAAAAATGCATGTAATTTCTAATACAAGCAAACATACAAAATGTTACAGGATTAAGAAGGAGTAAATAAATTAGGGAAAGTCTCTTTTAAAATTTAACAGGCATTTGCAAGCTGGAGATGCTTTATATTGACAAATACAGTTCCAAGGGTGTATCTGTTTACTGGACAAGGGACTGAAAGGTAATGGTGGGTCAAGAAAGCATCTACCTCTATAGGCAAAATACTGACGGACTTTTGAAATGCGGTGCACTGCAGCCAGTTTTAAGCAGAACCTGTCCCCCCACCCCCCAGCTGGATCCAAGCAGCAGAAACAAAAGCAGGAAGGTCATTCAGGTGTGCAATCTACAAGTCTAGGTAAGAGATTTAAGTATTGGATGAAGATTTAGTAGAAAAAAATTTTCTAGAAGAGAGACATTCAGATCTAAGGAACAAAATAATCCCAGTGTAGCTAATACAATCTAGTAACACCTAGCTTTCTAGGTGGAGACAGAACACAGGGCATCCTATAAATAAGACGTAGAAAGAGTAGTTAACTCTGGATTTAAAAGGAATCTGCTGTCTGGAAATGAAGTGCTCAACTGTAATCAAATACGCTGTTATCACCAGGACCTTGTTCTAGGTGCAAAAAGACTATAATTTACAATTCTTTACATCAGAAACGGCATGATGCTAGGCATGGTGACCATATCTATAATCCCAGCCAGCCTGGTCCATGGTAAGACCTTGTCTCAAAACAGCCCCCTGTAGGGAGTGGCACCATTAGAAGTTGTGGTCTTGTTGGAGTAGGTGTGGCTTTGAGGTCTCAGATGCTTAAGCCGGCCTACTGTATCTCTCTTCCTGCTATTGCCCATCCAGATGTGGAACTCTCAGCTCCTCTCCAGCACTATGTCTGCTTGCGTGACGCCATACTACCCGCCAGGATGACAATGGATTAAACCTCTGAACTGTAAGCCAGCCCCAATTAAATGCTTTCGTTTATAGGAGTTGCTGTGGCCATGGTGTCTTTTCATAGCAACAGAACCCTAAGACAACTTTCTTAATCAAAAAATGGTTATGGCCAGGCAGTGGTGGCACATACCTTTAATCCCAGCACTCGGGAGGCCAACAGGGAGAGCTCTGAGTTCAAGGCCAGCCTGGTCTACACAGGACAGCCAAGGATACACAGAAAAACCTGATGCTACCAAATACTTTTCTTTCTAAGCTAGTATCTATTTAAAAATCCATGAAGATGGGGCTGGAGAGATGGCTCAGTGGTTAAGAGCCCTATCTGCTCTTCCAGAGGTCCTGAGTTCAATTCCCAGCAACCACATGGTGGCTCACAACCATCTATGAGCTCTGTTGCCCTCTTCTGGTGAGCAGGTGTACATGCAAGCAGAACACTGTATATGTAATAAATAAATCTTTTTTAAAAAAATCCATGAAGATAAACAATCCATTCTTCTGTTCCACTAGGTCCAGTGCTGTAAAACTAATTCATTAAAAAAAATAAAACCTGGAGCTGGAGAGATGGCTCAGAAGTAAAAGAGAACTGGCCACTCTTTGAGAATTCTTGAGTTCCATTCCCAGCAACCACATGGTGGCTCACAACCATCTATAATAGGATCTGGTGCCCTCTTCTGGCAGGCAGGCACACATGCAGACAGAACACTGTGTACTTAATAAATCTTTAAAAAACAAAACCTTTGAATCTTTTTTTCTGGCTTCAGACATAAGTTAGTAAGAAATGACAGTAAAATCAACAGTACTTTTGCAAACAGTGACTTAAAACAGTAGTAACTACTGTCCAAAACCATGGAGCAGCTTCTCTATGAACAGCGTAGGCCCTAGGTGAGGAGAGGAAAGATTGCAAGACATATTCTCTGACTAGTATATACAGTACTTGCTGGCCACAGTTTGGTGTGAGTACAAGGAAGCTAAAGTATTACGGTTGGGCACCTACAGTACTCCAGATTTAAAGATACCTTCTGAGAATTTGGAGCTCGGTGCTCGATGGAGTTACTGGCGTCTTGAAGAACTTTAGTGGTGGTACTGCTTTTGTACTTTTTCCCCTTCAGTCTGTTAACAAACAGTAGCTTTGCAGAAGGTTTGGCAATAAGAGATTTTTGTTTAGCAAGAATTTCACTGTTCCAATTCGGTACCTATAAATTGTAAATGGAAAACAAGGCATGAAAAAAAACCCCCCACATTCACAGCTCCATAGGCGGCTTTGTTGCTGCTGCTCTATGTTTTGTGTCTGGAGAAACGGTCTCATTACCGTAGCCTGACTGGAACCCAGTTTGGCCCTGAACCTTCTGCTTCAGCCTCATAGTAATGAATCTGTTCAATATATTCAACAGCATATATCAAATGTGAATGCTTTTATAAACGTAAAAAAAACAAAGTTTACCCAAATCCTTTAAAAATACACTTGCAATGGTCAGAGAAAACAAAGTATTATTCTGGATGTGAATTACATAAAATCTGTTACAGCTAGATACTTTTGAGTATATGTAGAGTTTTAACCAAAACAAGTACAGTTTATATAATGCAAATAACTTGTTGCTAAAACTAGTCATTTCACTAATAAATATGAAATAAATTCTCAGGAGACTAACCAATCTGCCAAACTGATTTTTAAGTCAGGTGCAATGGCAGCTACTCTTGGGAGCTGCAGGGAGGTGAACTGTACATCAAGATCAGCCTCAGCAACAACAAAAGAACAAGTATGGACTGAGCGCACGCAAGTATATGCAGTGTACACAGTACCCTACACCTGCAATCTCACCATCAGTCTCTAGAGGCCAATGTCACAGCTCACTTAGCACAGAACGTTCATGGCAAATACTAACATGTAAGTCACTCTAACAAGGCACAGAGCAGCTCTTCCAACCTGGAAAAGTTCCCTGTGAGGTACAAACTGGCTACCTAGTCCCTGCTCCAAGGCCAACAGGAATGAGGCATGTGGCCAGCAAGTTAGTCAAGCAGTGGACTTCTTTTCATACACAGCTCATAAGGGAAAATTACTTGCTAGAGGGAACTTCTTGGTCTTTTTGATTTTGTGTGTGTTGTTTGTTTGTTTTGAGACATGGTCTCTTTTATGTAACTTCATGGTCTATTGAGTAGAAAAAAGAAAATGGCCTGAATTTAAGAACATAAACTGTACCTCAAAACCCATTTTAATAAAACAAAAATTAAAGTGGAACTGTGCCTTAAAAAGTATGAGGGACAGGATAGAGAGATGGCTCAGAGGTTGAGAGCACTGGCTGTTCCTATAAACGTGCCAAGTTCAATTCCCAGCAACCACAATGTAGCTCATAACCATCTATAAGGAGATCTGGTGCCCTCTTCTGGCATTCAGGCATACATGCAGGCAGAATACTGTATTAAATAATAAATACATGTTTAAAAAATTATGAGGGACCCCTCATATCCTCTCAGGAGCCAGTCCTGTCACAGGTCTCCAGCTTGTTCCAAAGATGCCCCCACCCCTCCCACCCCTTCTCCTAGCTTTCTCCCCCCACCCCCCTCTACTTATCTGTTCCCCACTCTTGTTCCCTCCACACCCTCTTCATCCACGTCCCATGTCAACTCTGTCCCCCTTCTGAGTAGGAGTCAGGCATCCTCCCTTGGGCCCTCCTTGTTACTTAGCTTCTTTGGCTCTGTAGGCTGTGGCGTGGTCATCCTGTACTATATGGCTAATAGCCACCTATGAGTGAGCACATACCATGCATGTCTTTCTGGGTTACCTCACTCAGGATGATTTTTTCTAGTTCCATCCCCAAGATTACATAGAGAGAATGGGTTACTGACCAGACAGTGAACCGTCTCTGTCATATCTTAGTTTTGGAAGCTGCTTGCCTGCACTTAATACATATTTAGGTAATATTTATTCCATCTCAAGTCTCTGATGGGGTTGAAGACTAGTTATAGTTTCAGTTAGGCTTAAGATGTTTAGGGTTTAAGAAAATGTTTTAAGATCTACACAGATTTTTTTTTAAGTTGATAAATACAAGGTAGGACAGAGAAGGGTTTAGGCACTAAACTTCAGGTCATCTACATATGACAGTATTGTCTTCAAGGCTGCCAAATACAAATGAGCTGAGCATTTTGAATGTAACTTTTACATATGGCTTTCCTGACTGTCGCATAACTTTTTACTGTATGTAGTTTATTATAAGTCCAAATGAAAAAATTAGGAGGGAAAGATATTTCTAATCAAGAATTTCTTCTTTTAAAGACATGAAAGGAGAGGGAGACTTTCTAGGGAAGAAAGAGTTCAGCACAGGTGGGAGGAGAAAGAGCAGGCAGTGGATGTGAATATGGCTGGTGTGTGCGCGTGCGTGCACAGGCATGCACAAGCACATTGGGGACTGAAACCAAGAATCCACTAATCAACAAAATCTGATCCATGAAATGAGAGAGCAGGACAAGGCATTTCATACTTCAGATCTGAGACACTGGAGCCTCCGTTCCCTCACCGTACCTTTTCCTGCAGGAAGGAAAACCTTACCCCAGCCTCCTGGTTCCTTATTTATACTTTGGGTTTAATAAAATAATTCATTAACTGTTAACTGTATTATGAAGGAAAAAAATCCACATGGCTAATTCTTCCAGAACCAGCAAGCTAGCTCAGCAGATACACATGCTGCTGTCAAGCCTGAAGACCCGAGCTCAGAGTCACATTAGGAGAGAACTGACTGCTCAAAGCTGTCTTCCATCATCCACCAATGGACCAGCACTCTCACACACACACCTCCCTTCCTCCTACCCCACCCCATACACACAATGGCATTTTTTTTTCCAGGAACATTTTAAAATTACATTTATTTATTGTGTGTATAGGACACATGTTGAGATCTCCAGGTTGCGAGGCTGGATGGCAAGCCCCTTACCCGATAAGCTATCTCACAGGCCCACGTTTCAAACATGTTGAAATGAAAAGAATCCTGGATATGATTCAAAACAATTATATCTTGAATGTTTAGAGGCTAGTTATGCAAAAAAGTATAAACCATATGCTGGTTCTAACAGCGGAGCACGAGAGCGCGCATGCTGGTTATAGCCACAGGGCGCCAGAGCGTTAAGGACATGCAGAGATGGGTTTTGGTTTTCACACATGTTGCTCATGCTGGCCTCCAGCTGCTAACCCTGCCCCAGCCTGCTCGGTGCGTGGATTACAGGTACATGCTGCCAAGCCTAGCTAGGAGATGTTCTTGATGCATGCATCCCTGCTTATTAGGAAGCATCTGCAACACTCATGGGAATGTCAGAACAGTCAGCAACTAATATACCTGAAGTTGCTACTGGGATGAGAGGCTACTGATTTTTTTTTTTTAATTTCTTACAATTTTCTAAAGTTGCTATAAAAATATTTTATAAGAAAGTATTTTTGATGATATAATACAAGGCAACAAAGGCCTATTTTAACAACGTAAATTCAGCTGAGTGAAAGTGGAAATAGCCTTGATTTGTCTCCAGTAACATTCATCCAACTACAATACCTTCTCTGCACTTACTATCAAAGACAACGAGAGCCAGGCAGTGGTGGCACACGCCTTTGATCCCAGCACTCTAGAGGCAGAGGCAGGTGCATCTTTGAGTTCGAGGCCAGCCTGGTCTACAGAATGAGTTCCAGGACAGCCAAGGCTACACAGAGAAACCCTATCTCAACAAACCAACCAACAAACAAATAGGTGAAAAGCTAAAAACAAACACAGCTTAGGAAGGATAAATCTTGAATAAAAGGTACTTCAGCTAAAAAAGGTGGGAAGTGTTTCATGGGGTCGGGGAAATGGGCCTGCAGTACTAGTGCTTGCTGCTTTGAGTCTCAGAACCACCACTACCACAACCAAACATAATGCCAGAGCTCCCCTTGGTGTCTGGGCTTGGGGGGGGGGGGGGGCGCATGAAAATCAGCCAGAAGCTTGTGAGCCAGCTAGGCTTGACTATCCTGTGCAGAAGAGGGAGGGAGGGAGGAGTAGGGGAGACAGGCCGGGCCTGTAAGATGGCTCAATAGTTTGAAAGCTGCTTGCTGCCAAAGCTAATGACCTCAGTTTGTCCGTGGGACCCACATAAAGGAGGAAGAGAATCAACTCCCACAGATTGCCCTCTGACTTCCACACACATGTAATGGGGATGCGCACACACACATAGCTTAGCAATGATGCTGCTGTGTGATGGAAGGCAGGAAGCTGCTACCTGGGATCCTTCAATTCAAAGGATTGTTTAATGTTTAAACAATGTTTAATGTTTAAACAAAATGTTTAAACAATCTAAATAGCCTGTATTTCTAGCCTATCCCAGACACTCTGCAGAAGCAATAACTGTAACTTTTCTTATGTGCCTTTCCAGAAATGGCTACATGAATCTACAGAGTACATGTGCACTGTCGTTAGGAAGCACAGGACAGTTATGCTGCACTCATTCTCTCTGCACTGGACTTTTTCTGGCTCTTTTTAAAAGCAAATGGTTAAGTGGTATCTACACAGGGAAAGGCTTAATTAAACGCTTTGACTTAAAAGTTACTGAAGTCTGGTAACAGTTTATGGAATTTAAAAGATGAAATAGCCAACCTTTTCTGGAGTTAACTTCATAAGTTCCATATTTTCCATACTGTGTCTTCGTCCCAGCTTGGAGCGTGCACCTTTGTAAAAAACATTAATTCAAATAAACCAGGGAGCCGCTCAGAACACAAAGCTGGCACCACTATACCACGCTGTTCTACCATCTGATTCACAAATCTGTGTGGAAGGAACACACATGTTTCTGAAGAGTAATTATTTCCCATGCTATATAAAAATAGACAGTCCCTCTAAAATGCTTTGATGTCAGAGCCGCATTTTGGTTGCAAACTAATCACTGGTTACGAGCATTACCCATGGTTTAGAAAAGGCATTTTAGAATGGCTGCTCTACATTACCCATGTAGCCTCAAAGAAACCCAAACATACTGTGGTCAAAATGAGTCAGTCAGGGGAAAGCCGTAGCCTTCAGTTTTTCCTGAGTTTCCCATTTCCAGACAGGTTCACTGCCAGTCAGGAACAAGTCGAGTGAGTAAAAGCCAAGGTTCTCAAGAACACTCAAGAGTTTCTATAACCACACAAGCGTTTAAAAAGTGAGCAGTATTCTTTTCTAAAGATTTATTTTATGTGCATGGTGTCCTGTCTGAATGTGTGTCTGCACTGCATGCATGTCTGGTGCCTGAGGCGGCCAGAGAACTAGAAGCAGAACTAGAATCACAGATGATTGTGAGCCACCCTGTGGGTACCAGAACCTGAACCCGGGTCCTCAAGTAGAGCAATTGAGCAATCTCATCTGCCCTTAAGCAGTGTTTTTTAAAGGCATAATATAGCTGGTCATGGTGGTTGCATGTCTGTTAGCCGCTCACTCAGATGGCTGAGTCTGGAGTGGACAGTGAGTTCGAGCACAGCCTGTGCTACACAGCAAGACCTTGTTAGAAACAAGCCGCCACAACCAACAAAAGGGCACACTCTAGAACTGTCCTGACACCCAGCATCAGCTTTAAAGTGGGATCAGCATGTGAGTCTCCTTGTCTAAGCCCCACTATGTAAATGCCCCTCTCTGCTGTTGCTTCTTCCCCTGGCGCTAGAGATCCTAGAGTTGACACATACCAGGCAACTGTGGTTACCACTGAGCCACCCTTGTCATAGACCTTTTACTTTAAGCACACTGTATCCAAGATTCACACAGCTATCTCCTTTTGGTTAGTTTTTGTGTGATAAATCATCTTTTTTCATCTTTTTATTTTCAGTCTTAAAATATCTTAAGAGTTTATATGTTTTTCTTAAAAGTAGATTGGATCTTATTCTTGGACTAATCTGATACTCTTAAATGAAGCATTTTTATTTAAAAGAATTACAGGCCTATTTGGATATCTGGGCTATTTCCATACTTACTCTGCTTACTGATAAATTACACTAACTGATTATCTGTATAAATCTGATAAATCTGATCGAATCCCGGGTTGCTCTTCATCATTTAAAGAATATGTTATTAGTTGCAGTCATCAAAACCATGTAGATGTGTTGGCATGACCTTCCCTCACATTGAGGGCATGTCCCTGTATTTTCAATTGTTAATTCTGTGCAGTATAGAGCTAAGAGCTGGCAGGAGTTTGGTATTGTCATTTCTATGGTCCATCACTAATTTTTCTATTTGGAAATGTTTGTCCTTCCTGACCTGCCAAAGGGCAAAGCATCAGAGATGGACCAGGCGCTGCCCTGCTGCTGACTGGTTCAGACTGGAAGGTGGCTTTTTGTATAATAAAGAGCTGACAGCCAGAGCTGGGGCAGGAAGTACAGGGGTGAGACTTCCGGATACAGAAGAGGGAAGCTTGAGGAGATTCTGAAGGAAGACTGAGGGGGCTGGAAGCAGGAGTGAGAACCAGGTGGAGAGATGGCATGGTGGAGAAGTCAGGAAGGTGAGTGTGTGAGTGTGAGTGTGTGTGTGTGTGTGTGTGTGTGTGTGTGTGTGTGTGTGTGTGTGTGTGTGTGTGTGTGTGTGTGTGTGTGTGTGTCTGGCAAAGTACTTCTGACACTAAGCTACCCGCAAAGTCCTCTTCCCACTTTACTGGTTAGGAGAGCATCGCTGAGCGCTCAGCCTGGCCTTTAATGGCCTTCTCAGTAGCAGGGCTACAGGCCTGGGTCCCCAGGTCCAGACTTCTATGCTACTTTCTTGATACTAATTTCCAACTTTATTGTACTGTGCCAGGACAGGCTATTTGCTTAATTGGGTTAAAATAAATTTTAAATTTTGATTACAAGCTCTGAAGTGATCAGTTTTAATATTTCATGAAGTCCATGTTTTTCACTTCTTTTTTAAAAAAGGCTTTATTTTCATTTGTCTGCGTGTGTGTTATGTACCTGTGAGTGCTGGTAGGAGGGAGCTGGACGTCATGTAGGTGCTGGGAATGGAACCCCGGTTCTCTGGAAGAGCAGCCAGTTCTTTTAGCTGCGGAGCTATCTCTCCACCCCAAGCTCTTCTCTGTCGTTCTAAAACATTCTAGTGAAGGCACTGAACTAGAGCATGGAACAGGAGGAAAAAGGATAGGATCTGTCCCAAGGTTAGATGATGAACAGCAAGGGAGAAAAAGGACGAGGGAGGTGCGCCCAGGGCATCTGGGCATTAGAGATGTGCTGGATGGGGGACTGTGAGCAGAGCCAGGAGTGTGTGCCTGGCATGCAGAGCAGTCACTCAGGTGGCCGTGACCCTGACAAGGCGTTACACTAGCAGAGGAGCCTCAGTGAGTGGGCTCTGATGTTGGGGAGAGTGGGGGAGAGGCACTAGTATGAGTCTCCAATTAGAGGGGTTCATGAGGACGCAACAATTTTTGTTTGGGTTTTGTGGTCTTCCAAGACAGTTTCTCTGTGTAGCCCTGGCTGTCCTGGACTCATTCTGTAGACCAGGCTGGCCTCGAACTCAAGAGACCCTCCTGCCTCCACTTCCCTGAGTGCTGGGATTAAAGGTGTGTTCCACCACCCGGCTAGGACAGTTTTAAAAGATGAGAATTCTTACAACATAACAATGTGAGGCCGGGCGTGGTGGCGCACGCCTTTAATCCCAGCACTCGGGAAGCAGAGGCAGGCGGATCGCTGTGAGTTCGAGGCCAGCCTGGTCTACAAAGTGAGTCCAGGACAGTCAAGGCTACACAGAGAAACCCTGTCTCGAAAAAACCAAAAAAAAAAAAAAAAAACAATGTGCAAGTTAAACATGGAAAAGCTTTAATTTATCCAACTACAAAGCACAACTGCAATTTATAACACATCACACACTTTAGAATGTTTTATGAAATGTTCTTTGATGTTTTAAGATTATCACTACTTCTAGCTAGCCGTGGTGACACACGCCTGTAATCCTAGCACTCGGCAGGCAGAGGCAGGTGGATCACTGAGAGTTCAAGGCCAGCCTGGTCTACAAAGTGAGTCCAGGTTAGCCAAGGCTGCACACAGAAACCCTGTCTCGAAAAACAAAAACAAAAACCAACAACAACAATCAGTACAGATTTCTTCTCATTCTCTCTGCATTTAGAGAAGAAAGCTCCAATGACAAAGCTAGTTTTTTTCATTGGCTTTTTTGCCTGCACATATATCTGTGGGCCATTTTTGTACTGTTGAGGTGTACTCTTTGACATAGCTGTTGCCATTCCTGTATTCAGCTTATAAGGTGAAATTAAGTTAAAAACTTTACAACTTTTCAGCTCTGCTTCCTGTAAGTTGTTATCCACAGCTGACATTAACATTCTCTGCCAGCTGGTCAAGTTAATCCACACTGGGCGACTCAATGATGTACTTTGTTATCTACACATGTGGCTGCCGTCTGGCTGCACCTGTTATCTACACACTTTGGACGCACTCTGACCCTAACTGCCGCCTCATTTACATCAGTCGGCACGAATCGGCCGAAAGGTTAGCTGATAATACTTTGTCTAGTTAGCTAGACATTCATGTCATGGCCGGTGCTGCAAAATAGACCGTGCATGTCTGCGATTGGTGTCTGAGTGGTTCGTGTGACAATTCTTATACAACAACAGTACCTGGTGCCAGCGAAGGCCAGAGAAGGGCATCAGAGCCCCTGCAACTGGAGTTGCAGTTATGAGCTGCCATGTCAGTGCTGGGACTCAAACTCAGGACCCTCTGGAAAAGCAGCCTGTGCTCTGCTGAGCCATCTCGCCAGCCCATGATTGTGAACTTAAGCTTAGGAACCAAGATTTTTTTTTTAAACGGCATTGATTGATGGGGGTGAGGTATGCATGTGCCAGGTCAGAGGACAACTTGGAGGGGTTGGGTCTCACCTACCAGATGACTTCTGGAGCTTGGACTGTGGTCATAGTGCAAGTGTTTTATCCATTGAGCCATGTCTGTGGCTCATGAAACCAAGTTTTTAAAATGTATTTCAGAGCTGGGCATGTTGGCACACACCTCTAATCCCAGCTCTTAGGAGGCAGAGGCAGGCCAATCTCTGTGAGTTTGAAGCCAGCCTGGTCTACAAAGAGGCAGGACAGCCAGGGCTGTTATACAGAGAAGCCTTGTCTCAAAAAGACAGGAACAAACAAAAGAATTGTAAAATGCTATGTTCTGTGGTGACAGGTTAACTGTGTAAAATCAGAAAGGTGGGAGAAGTGACACTTCTGTCACACATGCTCTGAGTACAGCAGGCGCGCTGAACCAGCAATTTAAAAGAAGCTTTTTATTTTCTAACCGCGAAGTCAATCTTAAACATAAAGAAGTGGGGCTTTAAGAGCTGCTACGCACCGTGTAAGCTGCTGTCAATCTCAATGTTTTCAGACATCATGGAGTTATTCGTGCTGTAGCTCAGCCCAAGAACCATCTGCAGGTCTGAAAGGTTCAGCCGTGCCGTCAGCTCCCCACTTTTGTCCCCAACCTGTAACCATAAGTGTTTCTACATTAGAGTGACACTCACAGATAAATGGTGAACATCAGTCCACAGTGCACATACATACATACATACATACATACATACATACATACATACATACATGTAACCAATTCCAAGTACCATCCCCATTTCACATGAGGGAAATAAAGCTCAGGTACCTGAGCTCAAATCTCCATCAGGTGCACCAAGAGCCAGTCAGTCCTCGGTTCTAAACAACTTTTTCTTTTAAAACTATGTTATTTCTCTCCATAGAAACAAGGGTCAGAAGATGAGTGTTCTGGTAACATCCTATCCCCACATGCCCAGCTCATCTCACTGCCCCCCAGGGCACGGCAATACAGTCATCTATCTGCTTACACAGCTCTACGAACACTCTGGAAAGTCACCCTGCGCCACCACTGCCGTGTCTATCAGAACGGGACGCAAGCGGGACTTCTTTTGTTTCATACCTCTCTTGAAATTTCCAAGTGCTTTTCAGCAAAGTGCATTGCTTGGTCATGATTTCCTAGAGCAGTGTATGCATTTCCTAAACTCCAACACGCTCTTCCTTCGCCAATTCTAAAATACAAATCAAAGTTAACATGCAGTTATCTGAAAAGAGGACCCGGGAGAGAATAGAAGCAACCCAGCAATAACTGAAGGTATA
This sequence comes from Acomys russatus, assembly GCF_903995435.1. Lineage (NCBI taxonomy): Eukaryota > Metazoa > Chordata > Mammalia > Rodentia > Muridae > Acomys > Acomys russatus. Next base: position 11,525,350 of record NC_067159.1, read on the forward strand.
AAGCATGCTTTGGGCTGACCTAACCTTTCAGATATGGAATGAGGATTCTAGATAGAAATGAGAAAACGCAGGACCAGACTCAAAGTCACATATTAAAACATGGAAACGCTCTTCAAAAATAGCAGCCAGAGGCAGAGCAAGTAGATCTCTGAGTCTGAGGCCATTTTGGTCTGAGTTCCAGGACAGGCAAGGCTACACAGTGAGACCTGTCTTACCACACACACACACACACACACACACACACACACACACACACACACGCTAGCTGCATCATGAAACACCAAATCTGCTACACAAGACACACACACACACGCTAGCTGCATCATGAAACACCAAATCTGCTACACAGTAAGACCTGTCTTACAACACACACACACACACACACACACACACACACACACACACACACACACACACACACACGCTAGCTGCATCATGAAACACCAAATCTGAGGGAAAGGACTTGTATCGTAACCAAGTCATTACCTTTCCATGGAAGCCTTATCAGTAGCCACTCAGTGTATGTTCAAGGCCAGGGCGGGGTGGGGGCGGTGAGCAAACTCCTGTCCCCTACATCTTGAGGGAGCGCGCTTCATTTGGGATAACTACTAGAGAGCAACATCTAGCACAGATGTTGTCTTCCATAGACAACAACAACAAAACCAAAGCAGTCACCACCAAATCTCCGCCGGCAAGTTCACCTACTTCCCAGGACTGCTACCTTCTCACGGAAACCCGGATCTGCGTATTGAGCACCCATGCTCCCCGTAGGCGACAGTCAGCTGGAGATGAGCAGCAAGTACCCCTGACCCCAGCATCATCTCTGACATCTCCACAATGCGCACACCGAGGGGAAGCAGCTGAACTTGTGGCCTGGTCACTCATTCACACCCACTCGTCCTCACCCACAGGCTGTATGTAGCATGCAGCGGTGACGAATCAAACAAGACACCCCTTCTTAGAGATGGAAACAAATGGGAAGAGCCAAAGGGAAAGCTGGAACTCATTAATAGATCCGCGTAACCGGAAATGGGGGGGGGGGGCAGGGCTGTAATGTACCTATCCTTGAGCTCCTGAGCGATTGCTAAGTGCTTTAGATGGAAGTCGATGGCCTTCTCGTAGTCCTGAAGCAACGTGTACGTGTTCCCCAGGCTGTAGCAAGACTGGGCTTCCACAGCTCTGTCTTTTAGCTGCCGAGCCAACAGCAGTGTCTTCCTGAAGGAAACCAATTCACAGAAAGCTCATTTTAGGTTTCAGTTCTAAGAAGCATAGTGTTAACATCCTCCATCGCTGCTGCTTTCTGCTGCCCTTTAAGTGAGTCTGAGAGTCCAATATATTTTCCATTACTTTAGAAAAAGAAAAAAGATGTTTTAAAGTGTAAGAAAAAGGCAGATTCAGACACTAAGTCCTACCAATTCACCGAAACAGAAGAACGCTGAATCATGAGGTCAAATGCCTCTAGAGAGTGTCAACATTGCAAATATTTCGAAGGCTGCTCCCCCTTCATGCTGCTGAAAACATACACGTGTTCATGTAACAGCTGCGTGTGTGTGTGCGTCGCGTGGAGACCCAGAGTTGCTATCTAGCGGGTGTCTTCCTTGTTGCTCTCTATCTTTGAGATGGGCCAGGCTGGCTGCCCAGCAAGCCTCAGGGATCCTTCTGTCTCTGCATCGCGACTCCAAGTGCTTTGGATTACAGGCACAAACCACCAGGCCTAACTTTTTAGGTGGGCGCTGGGGATCGAACTCGGGTCCTCATATTTGTGTAGCAAGCACTCTGCCATCGAGGCTATCTATCTCCCTAATTCTAACGTCTGTGTGCCTTAAGTTACACTTAGAAAAAAAAATCTTTAAGGGTCATAGTCACTGATACACACACACACACACACATTTCATTTAACAGTACCCAAATTCTATCTAACATGTGGTACTATCATCAAGAAGTTAGTGTAACAGGTTAGAACGTGGGCCTGGACCAGTACTGTCTGACTTAGATGCTGCCATGGCTAGCTGTGTGGTCCAGGGCAAGCCACTCAAGCCCTCTGTCCATCTTCTCTGATATAATGGATGGGGAATAGCTATCTCACAAAGATTCTGTGAAGGTTTACGTTGAATCGCTGTGGACATAAGCTCAATGCTCAAACCTGCAGATTTGAGCCTTTGGATTTAATCATTTAAATGACTCATGATGTTGGCAAAAATCACAATTACCTCCTACCACTCACGATGTACATGGTGATGGTAACGCCAGAGCTCTCAACCTGAGAGGTTTCATTTCACACTAACCGGCAGGTCCTGATTTCTGAGCCTCCAGGAACTGCCTTTAAAGCCCACAGCACAACTGCTTCTGGTCCACTTATTCACTGGGTAGCCAATTTATAAGTGAGCAGAAATCTTTCTAGATCTGTATGCTGAAAAGCACAGGCCATATTTGAACAGTCCTTACAGGGGCCTGAAGACAGCTGGAGGTGAGATCCAAAAGTATCGCTTTTTTTGTTGTTGTTGGAGACAGAGTTTCTCTTGTAGTCTTCCTGGCTGGCTGGCCTGGAACACAGAGACCTGCCTGCCTCTGCCTTCTAAAAGTATTGCTAACCTGTGTTTCTGAACACATGTTACTGTCTGAGTCCTAGCCTGCTTACTGTGGCGGGGAGCAAACCTTTACAGTGAATTCATACTTCTTTAATCAAAAAGTCATCAATTTGTAACAGGACTTTGCAACATTTAACACGGGCAGGACATTTAATAATGAAGACTTTCTGTATTCCTTGGCTTTCAGCTATATTAAACTTGACAGTTAAAAATCAAAATGTGTATTATACTTCTCCCATCACAACACAGTAGGAAGGAAATTTCCTATCTAGCTAATGCAGCTGTTCTCAACCTGTGGGTCGTGACCGCCTTAGGGGTTGAACAGCCGTTTAAGGGGCACATAGCAGATATCCTGCACACCAGAGACTTACATTACAATTCATAATAGTAGCAACATTACAGTTCTGAAGTAGCAATGAAAATAATTTTATGATTGGGGGTCACTACAACATGAGGTATTATATTAAAGGGCCACAGCATAGGAAGGTTGAGAACAACTGAGCTTATCAATAATCAACCAATAAATAATAACCATAGGTAGATGTTTAAAGACAGACAGCTTTTTCTTTTGTATTTTTTGGAGACTGGTCTCACCATGTACCTCAGACTGGCCTGAGACTCACTTTGCAGACCAGGTTGGCACCAAATTCAGAGCAATCGACTGGCTGTGCGTCCCAAGTGCTGGGATTAAGGACATGTCCCACACCACAGCCAGATTTTTCTTTTTTGTTTGTTTTGTTTTTGTTTTTTTGAGACAGGGTTCTCTGTGTATCCTTGGCTGTACTGGACTCACTTTGTAGACCAGGCTGGCTTCGAACTCACAGCGATCCACCTGCCTCTGCCTCCATAGTGCTGGGATTAAAGGTGTGCGCCACCACTGCCTAGTCAGATTTTTCTTTTTAAAGTAACAAAAATAGAGAAAGTTTACTAAGAGAAAGGCACTCCTAAAAATGAGATTGGACTGGTCGCCTCAGAAAGGCATCCAGCAAAAGCCAGGGTTGTTTTGATGACAAGCTGACTGAATTCCCTCCCACAGGAATCCCTAAAGCTTCAACGCAAATCAGCCTGCGCTTTTGGTTCAGTCTGAATGAGCATTCACACCCACTAAGCAAACCCTCAACAGTGTAGACAGCACAGGGCAGGCAACTGGAAACAGGCTAACCCTTGCTCCCTCTGTTCCAGGCTACAGATGGGCTAGAGGGACCCTGACCCACAGGCTCAGGCTGGCGATGCTGCAGGCAGATGTGGGACACCTTAGCTTTGGCGAGTTGATGCGGGGCAGAAGGGAGAACATTGGCTAAGACGATGGGGCACTACGGAAAACTCAGGGATCGTCAGTGGACACCAAAACCTGCTTTAAAAAAATTAACAAAACTTTAGATGGGTGGTGGTGGCGCACGCCTGTAATCCCAGCACTTGGGAGGCAGAGGCAGGAGAATCTCCGTGATTTTGAGGCCAGCCTGGTCTGTAGAGTTAATCTTCAGACAAGACTGAGCTTTGTCACTTCCATTTGGCCTCTCTTATGACTAATAATTGAATGAGATAAAACACATCCCCCCCACACACACCATACATGCTAAACAGTCACACAAAGGACTTTAGAAGTTTACAACTTTAAACAAAAAGTTTTAAGGATAAAAATTAAAAACATAATGAGATGCATACTGCTGCTACTAAATATTAGGTGAAAAGCTCCATGTGAATGTGGGTGCAATCACAGCACTCAAGAGATAGAGACAGGATTGCCAAGTCAAGGTCACCAGCTGAGACTCTGAGTAAAAGATAAAACCAAATGTGGGTACAACTTTGTTGAGCACTGTGTGCCAGGTTACGCACTTAGCACTTTAGTGCTTCCGCCCAGTTCCCCCAACGACCATGAACCCTGCTGTCTGCCACAGACAAGGAGCTGGCTTGGGAGCCTAGGTCCTGCCACCGGCACACACCGCCCAAAGCCAGGTTTCAACCTAAAAGCCCACATGTGATGTTATGGGATGCATAATTATTTTCAGTTATCCACAAAAATATCTGACTAACTTGTAGTATTCGGAAGCGGTTTCGAATTCACCCAGGAATATGTATGCATTTCCGAGGTTGCTGTATGCTCTCCTTTCAGCCGCTTTGTCTCCAAACTCTTTTGCGATCAGGAGGCGCTGCAACAGAAACACACCAGGACTGAAGACTGCCAATCACTGCCCTCGGCTCTGCTGGAGGAGAGGATCTGGCTCCGAGGCTTTCCACTTACCTGTTCGTGAGCTATAACGGCATCCCTGAAGTTGCCCAGGAGGTAGTGTGTGTTCCCAAGATTCCCAAAGGCTCGTCCTTGGGCTGCTCGGTCACCCAGAACGGTTACTAACGACAGGTTTTCCCTGAGTGGCGACAAAAAGTGGTGGCAATGGAACTTTATGAAAATAAATGTTCTTAGCTGATTGATTCACAGACAGAATTCTTTTTTCACAGCTGGGGATTTAAGCCGAGGGCCTATGCGTGCTAAGCAAGCCTGTCCGCTGAGCTCTCATCCCAGCCCTAGAGTTAATTTCTACTTGTCAGAAAAAGTAAACTTCTAGTTATGATGTGCGACACTGTAAAGGTGCGTTCTGAGGCGAGGCAGCTGTGGAACGGCTGGGATTCTTCATTCACGGAAGCCATTCATGTCAGCCTTTATTCACAGTCAGCAAGAGATGATCCTGGAGCCCAGTGAGTGTGTAAAACTCTCCTGGCCGAATACTAACAGAGTTATAGTTCTTGCTTTCATACCGCTGAGGGGCGCTGGTCTGCGGCTTACCCGGAACTGCAGATTTCTAGTACTGCAATAACATTTAAACAACTGTTTCCAGTCTTCATGTTGGTCTATGGGTTTTTTTGTCTTTTTTTTTTTTTAGGTTTTTGGTTTTGGTTTTGAGATGGGGGTCTCAATATGTCATCCTGCAGCTCAGAGAGTCTCCCAGGCTACTTTCAAGTAGGGAGAAAAGGCGCGTGCTGCCCCAGCCAGTTTATTAGCTCACGTTTTTTCCTTTGACAAACTTGGAAATCTACTGAGTACAGGACTGGCCGGGCGGCACCTGCACCCCTAGGGCCACACTGTCCATACTCACTCATAGAGGTCCACAGCTGCCTGCAGGGCACTTCTCACTTCTTCGGGAAACTCGCCCACATCCTGGGGACCGGGGCAGCCAAAGCTTTTCCCTTTGGCATGATACACGTTTCCAAGATTGTAGAGTGCTCTTGCTTCTCCCACCTAGAGCGAGACACCAACAAAGCTGACGTCCTGAAGTCGGAGGCAGGGGCTTTACACTGCTTATCCCATGTACTGATTTAGTGTGATAGCATTGTCTGTGTGTGGGTGGTGCATGTGCCACAGTGCACAGGTGGAGATCAGAGTTTGCCCCTTCCAGCCCTCTGCTGGCTGCACAGATTGCAGTAAGGTCACCAGGCTTGAACCGGGCTCCCATATGTTTGTAATACCATCAGAACTCTTGTCAAAGAAAGGATGGGTCCCCAGAGCCAAACACATGAATTCACTCATGGAGAAGGACCTTTTGCTATTTGCTTTTCTATTAAAAAAAAAAAAAAAGTCTTTGTTTTCCTCTTTTGTTTTTATGAATATTTATAAACTATGGGGGCTAGAGAGATGGTTCAGTGGTTAAGAATGCCAACTACTCCTCCAGAGGTTGTGAGTTCAATTCCCAGCAACCACATGGTGGCTCACAACCATCTATAATGTGATCTGATACCCTCTTCTGACCTGCAGGTGTACATGCAGATAAAGCACTCATATACATTAAACAAACAAATAAAGCTTTAAAAAAAAAAAGTTAGACTATGGAAGTGGGGTTAGAACACAAACCTATCTCAGTGAAGCCATTGCCACTTGGCCTGCCATCCCTATTACCTTGTCGTTAAGTTCTCTGGAGATGTCCAGGTGTCGCTGGCAACATACTATTGCTTCATCAAAATTCCCAAGCACTTTTAAGGTGTTTCCAAGATTGCCACTGGCTTTGGCCTCCCCCAGCTGATCTCCAATAGTCCTAGGAAATAAATTTGAAAACATATGATGTTAAAACTATTCTTTAAACTTAAAGATGCAAAGAAGTGAAAGAACAGTTTTCCCAGAGGACAAGAGACACACTTAAGATAAAACTCATTAGTCTTGAAACCTATTTTAAATAAAAATTGAAGTTTGGCCGGGCATAGTGGTGCACACCTTTAATCCCAGCACTTGGGAAGCAGAGGCAGGTGGATCTCTCTGAGTTTGAGGCCAGCCTACAGAATGAATTCCAGGACAGTCAGGGCCATACAGAGAAGCCCTGTCTCAAAAAACCAAAATAAGAAAAAAGAAAAAAAGAGAGAAAGAAAGAAAGAACATTTTCTTTTCTTTTTTCTTTCTTTCTTTTGGGTCTTTTGTTTTCTTGGGTTTTTGTTTGTTTGTTTGTTTTTGGCTTTTCGAGATAGGGTTTCTCTGTGTAGCCTTGGCTGTCCTGGAATTCATTCTGTAGGCTGGCCTCAAACTCAAAGAGATCCACCTGCCTCTACCTCCCAATTGCTGGGATTAAAGGCATGTGCCACAACCGCCTGGCTTCTTTTGGATTTTTGAAGACAGGGTGTCTCTGATAGCCTTGGCTGTCCTGGACTCATGTTGTAGACCAGGCTGGCCTCGAACTCACAGGGATCTGCCTGCCTCTGCCTCCCTGAGTGTTGAGATTACAGGCATGCACCACTGTACCCGGCTGACACTTAAACATTTCTATAGCTAATTTTCATCCATTTAATTAAACTCTAGGGCTGTTTCACTACAATTCAATTATACTGTGTTACATAAAAATTAGTTTTTAAACGCAATGTCATTAAGTTAGAACTCATCAAATACACTGCTTTTTCTAAGTGAATGGAAGTGTTTTGTTTTGTTTTAAAGTAAGAGTGAAGCTGGGTATGGTGGCTCACACCTTTAATCCCAGCACTTGAGAGGCAGAGGCAGGCAGATCTCTGTGAGTTTGAGGCCGCCTGGTCAACAAAGTGAGTCTCAGACAGTCAAGGCTATACAGAGAAACCCTGTCTCGAAAACAAAAACAACAACCTCAATAAAAATAAAGTTAGAGTGAATTTAGAGAAGAACTGAGAAGCTGAAATTACCTTGCCAGTGTTAAATCGTGGTGGTGGTACTCTAGTGCCTTGGCATAGTCATGTAAGTAGAAGTAAGCGTTGCCCAGCTGGCTGTAAATAGCACTGAGTGTTTTGAGGTCTTCAGTTCCGACTTGAACTGCGGCTTCAAAAAATGACACGCCAGCACGGCAGTCCCCTGATTTACACAGACGTTCTCCTTCCAAGGCCAGCTCAAGGCAAGAAGCTTCCATTCTGCAAAATTACACAGGGCAGACACTTAAAACATTACAACTACATCAGTGATTTTTTAACTTCCAATAATATAATAAATGTGGACTTTGTGGCTACTCTTGATCATACCAATGCTTAGTAGAATCATAGAAAAATTACTGACAAAAGAGTAAACACTTAATTGTAGCAGCAGCTAATTTGCCTACTGGAATTTCTCTGAGCCTCAGAGGTCGGTTGGTCTCTCTCTCTCTCTCTCTCTCTCTCTCTCTCTCTCTCTCTCTCTCTCTCTTTTAATTTAATCTGTGTTTTATTTTCATCTGTTTTTCTTTTTTTCTTTAAAATCTTTTAATTAATTTATTCATATTACATCTCAATGGTTATCCCATCCCTTGTATCCTCCCATTCCTCCCTCCCTCCCATTTTCCCCTTGGGTACCTGCACATCTTATATACAGTTGGTTCTAACTGGCCCATCCAGAGTTACCCACTTTACTAGGGAGGCTATCTAAAGCAGTGTTTCCATCCACCCATCCATCATTCCATCCACCCTTCTCCATCACACACACACACACACACACACACACACACACACACACACACTCCTTTCCCATCTTTTTTTGGGAGGGGGGTTGTTTTTGTTTTCTAAGACAGGCTTTCTCTATGTGACCTTGGCTGTCCTGGACTTGCTATGTAGACCAGGCTGGCCTCGAACTCACAGAGACATGCCTGTCTCTGCTTCCCTCCCTGAGTGCTGGGATTACAGGCGTGTGCCACCATGCCTGATCTCCCTTTCCATTTTTTACAAGCACACAAACAATTAAAGTCTAAAAGAATAAAGGAACTAAATGTCTTGATTCAGCAGAGAACAGAAGGTCAAGAAGCTTCCTCAGAACACAGAAACTTAGGTGGAGATGGCTTAGCTGGTACAGCAGGGGGTGGTGTGAGGACTATGGATAGCCTGGCTATTACAGCACCTGCCTTGCAAGCATAAGGACCTGGTTTCATTCCCCACACCCATGTCAGCATGGCACGTGTGGCACACGCTTGTCGCCCTGGCTTTGGAGAGGCAAGGGGTCCACAGACTTGCTGGCTAGACAGTCTAGCCTAGGTGGCAACCTTTAGGGCAGTGAGAAACTCTGTCAAAGGAGATGTATCGTCTTCCTGGGAACAATGACACGCCAGGCTGCCCTTAGAGGCATACATTAAGATGGTTTGTAAAAGTAGAAAATAAATGTGACGGAACTAGAAAAGGTCAGGACAGAGATCGACAGAGATCAACAGAGCCAACTGCAAAGTGTCAAAGCAGACTTGACTTAGAACAAGCAGCTCTTCGCAGCCATCTGTAACGGGTAATTTTCAACTTTAGACTCTGGCATCGTCTCCTTAGTAACTCTAAAGACCCAGTTGATGTCTACCGCTTGTTCTATGGCGTATGAACTCATGGAGGCAATCCAGTCGATACAGTCAAGGCTCTGACGCCGCTACCACCTCAGATGGAACCAAGCAGACATAGGAGGGAAGAACTGAGCACATGGGAGGTGAAAGCAATCTAGCCAGAAACATAACCAGCTGTCGTTTTACATTTACTTATGCTTTCACAGTTCCACACAGGTATACGACATGCGTGATCCTCTCTTACCCCCTCCCTGCACTGCCAAGCCTTTCTTCCTGTCAACAAGTAGTCCTTCCAGCTTGTGGGTATGGGAGGTATTGGTGCCTTACTGAATCTAGTTAGGATTCCTTGAGTGAGCATGAGGAGAGGTCATTTACTTGCACTGGGCAACTTACCAGTAGCTACAACCCTGGGAATATGACCCTCCCCCCCCCCACCCCCATCTCCTAGCAACTGTTAACTGCCTACAGCTCTTCTAGAAAAGGTGGGGGACTCAGGAGTCCTCCCCAGCTCATGATGGAATGTTGATAGGCCCAGTCTTGTGCAGGTATTTAGTTATATTTGTAGGTTTGCTGTTGTTGGTTTGGTTTTTTGTTTGTTTGTTTGTTTGTTTTGGTTTTTTTCCCAAGACAGGGTTTCTCTGTGTAGCCTTGGCAGTCCTGGACTCTCTTTATAGCCTGGCCTATACTTGTGTATTTCCCCTCATTTCTTTTTCTGTCTTGACTCAGCCTCACTCTGTAGCCCAGGCTGGCCTCGAACTGGAAAGTCTCCTGCCTCAGTCTCCAGAGTACCAGGATCACAGGTATGCACCACCACAAACAGCTATTTGCATTTCTTTTTTTCTTTTAAAGATGTATTTACTATTATGTATACAGTGCTCTGCCTGCATGTACACCTGCAGACCAGAAGAGGGCATAAGACCACATTATAGATGGTTGTGGTTGCTGGGAATTGAATTCAGGACCTCTGAAAAAGCAGGAGGCACTCTTAACCACTGAGCCATCTTTCCAGCCTCCCTATTTACATTTCTTTATGTGTGCGTTTGAAATAGAGAAAATTTCCCTTTACATGAAGGTTGCTAGATGAGGTATCTGAACTGTTGTGTTTGTCTAAATACTGAAACCAGTGAGTATCTACTGATTACCAGAGGGATACACTTTGAGAGGGCAACAGAAGCGTGTACGTCTACATATATGTACACAATTATTCACATGGAAGGAATTTGCAAACAAGACCTATGTGTTTGCCTACATCCATATAAAAGCAACTATCATATAAAGTAAACATCCATATAAACACATATCACCAGTACAAATATATGGGATTTATACATTTATTTACATAACTTATCATCAATCCCAATGACATGATACAAAACAAAATCTATCTGTAGACAAAATGATATCATAAGAGTTACACATTCTGAGAGAACACAGTGGCTAGCCCATCGTCATCAGAGAGCTTCCCCAGCAGCTGATGGACCATATGCCTGAAGCCTGACGTTAGGCAGAGAGAGCCCAAATTGAAGTTTTCTGCATTGGGCCCCTCCCACGGGAGTCCTGGGAACCCACAGAAGAGGAGGAAGATTGTAGGAGCCAGAGAGGTGAGGATACTAGGCCCACGGAACCAACTAAAGAGGGTTCACAGGGACTCACCAGGACGGAAGTGGCAATCACAGAGCCTGCAGGGTCTGTGCTAGGCCCTCTGCATACATGTTATGGCTGTATAGCTTGAGTTTTCTGTGGCACTCCTAACAGGGGGAGTTGGGGTGTCTGTGACTCTGTCACCTCCTCTTGGGGCCCTTTTCCTTCTGCTACGTTGCCTCGCCCAGCCTTTATATGAGGGTTTGTGCCTAGTTTCACTGTAGCTTGTTATGTTGGGTTCAGCTGACATCCCAGGGAGGCCTGCTCTTTTCTGAGAGGGAACAGGGGAGCAGTGGTTCTGGGGGAGAGGAGGAGTGGAAGGAGTGGAAGGAGTGGAGACTGGGGTCAGGATGTATTGAAAACAACAACAACAAAGTAAAAGGTTACACATTTGTGTGCATGCATGTGTGGGCTTAGTTACCTGTGTGTACAGTCGGGAGGCCAGAGACTGCAGTCAGGTGTTTCTCCACCTTACTTGCAAGACAGTCTGCCCCGAGACTTAGAGTTCACCCATTTGGCTCCACTGGCTGGCCAGTGAGTGACTCACCTGCCTCTGCATCCCCAGTGCTGAGGTGACAGGCATGCATGCTATCACACCCAGCTGCTACACGGGTGCTGGAGAGCTGAACTCAGGCCTTCATGTTTGTAACCCACTTTACCTACTGAGACACCCCCAGCCCAGGTCACACACTTTAAAAAGACATTTTATGTAACTGTCACTAGAAACCACGGCAGTCAACTGGAACCCTGCTGGCCTCACTGGCCTCTGAGACCATGAGAAACCCCAAGTTATTACAGTAACTAATGTCTCAAATAAAACTTGAAACTCTCCAGGGCACTGTTAATGCAGACATATTATGACTCTATTATATATTATGAGGGAACAAGTTAATGTTTTGACAAAATCCCCAACTCCAGTCAAATATTTGTAATTGTAAAGTACAAGTTAATTATACACATTTTTCAGAAGAGCATTAAACAATGACCGAGAAAGTAGTTTGCTATCCTTTCTGTCATGAGGGGACAACTACTTCAGCTGTTTACCAGTGCGGCTGGAAACAGAACACACTCAGATGTGGAAACAGATCAGGACAACACTCCTCCCACACTGTGAAAGAACCAGCCCTCTTAAAGACCCCCATTAAGGCCAAAGTCTGGGAAAATGTAAAAGTCGGCCTACTCAGTCCTCCCTTCAAGACCCTCATTAAGGCCAAAGCATGTACATTTCTAGGGGGGTCCAGCTTGAACCAAGGACAGACAGATATCAGATCACTGTGTGTGTGTGCGGCAGGGACAGGAAAAACCTTGAAGAGTCCAACTTGACTCAAGGTCTCAGTCTGTGCTCAGAGTCCAGCTGGACTCAAGGACAACCAGCTGTGCTTAAAATTTCCACTACCCCTCCCCAACTAAAAAAGTTCCTAAACGCCCCCTGTGACTGCTTCAGCCAATCTTTCCCATAGGTCAGCTTGCCCCTCCACCCACTATCCAACCACCAAACGCCAAGACTTGTAACTCCCTGCTTGCAGCTTTTCTGCCCAAATGCCAACCAGTCACATACTGTAAAACTCATTTCTTTGTCTAAAACCTATTAGAGGCCTGTGCCTCTGTTTCTCGGGGTCTGCAGCTTGAAAGATCTGGACAGACCCCATCTCGATGGCTCAATAAATTCCTATTCCTATGCATTTGCATCGACAATGGACTCCGTCTCTTAGTGGGGACTCCTGGAATAGACTAGAGATCTCTCTAGAGGTCTCAGTCTTACAACTGCTTCTCCAGTCTTTCCTGGTGGCCTGTCTAGCTGTATAATAAAAGAAACTACTTTCAATAAATGGAAGGAGGCCCACCATCTGTGACTATCAACTGTCAGCCTGACAGGACCAGCCAGGAGGGAGCTTCTGAAGCTATCTGTGAAGGAGTTCTGTATTAACTGGGGTGGACTCACCCTAAATGGGGGTGTGGCAGTTGGGATCCTGGACTGAATGAAAAAGATGACGTAATTAAATGCCAGAGTCACTGCTCTCCACTTCCTGAGTATCGATGGAAGGCAACCACTGCCGCCAAGCCTTCCCTATCCTGATGGACTGGTCAGCCATTTTGTGACAATATTCAGAAAAGTAATTAGTACAAATGCATCAAACATGTCAGGTGTAATTCCTCCTTTGCACAAGCCTGTGTTATTTTGACTCCTCAACTAATTTTTCTCACTTCCACATTTAGCATCTTCATTACCTCCTTAATTATATTGTATCAGTCAACGCAAACACAACATACAAATCTTGATGCTGCGTTTGCAAATATCTAACAATATTGATTATGTTCAAATCCGGCCCCTCAAAAGCATGGCAAGGTTTCTCCTGATAGATCGTGGAAGTCAGGACCTAGGATCGGAAACGGGGGTGCTGCTCCCTACCTCCTTTCACAAGCCCTGGCTCTGCCTCCCAGTGCACTCTGCCTGGGCAGGAAGCTTCTCTACCACCAGTCCTAGCTCCTATAAGCCATCTCCACACTGCACCCCAGGAGCCATTTTGAGACAGGTCTCTAACCGGCCCGGAACTTAGAGTGGGCTGCACTGGCTGTTGGTGAGCTCCAGAATCTGAGTGCTTCGGCCTCTACAGCACAGTGCCACTGAGCCTGGCTCCTGCTTGTTTGGGGTTTTAGTTGTTGTTGTTTACATGTGGGTTCTAGGGATTAAACTCAGGTCCACGGAAGGCAGGACAAGCACTTGCCAACTGAGTCGCCTCTGCAGGCCCCCACATTATCTTCTATAATATTTTCATTTTATTTATCTGTATGTTTAGTGTATGTACAGGTTTGTGTGTTCAGAGGTCAATGGAGGACACTGTGTGTCCTGAAATACTGTAAGTAATGGCCAGTAAGCTCCAGGAATCTATGTGTCTCTACCTCATCCCTCACAGTGTGGTTACACACATGGCCACACCTGGCCTTCATGTGAGTGCTGGGGATCTGAACTCAGGCCCTCATGCTTAGGCAGCCAACACTCTTACACTGAGCATCTCCCCAGTCCTATTTCTTTCCTTTTAGGAATATTTGTTTTTATTCTTACTCCTGTGTCTGTCTGTCTGTCTGTCTGTCTGTCTGTCTGTCTGTCTGTCTCTCTCTCTCTCTCTCTCTCTCTCTCTCTCTGTGTTATGAATGTATGCCATGTGTGGAGGTGCCCTCCCTCAGACGCCAGAGAGAGTATCAGACCCCTTGGAGTTTGATGGACTTACAGATGGCTGTGAGTCTGACATTGGTGCCAGGGAACCAAATTTGGGTACTCTGCAAAAAGCAAAAAGTGTTCTTAATGGCTGAGCCATCTCTCCAGCTTGTAGTTTACTCCTTTTACTTGAATGCAATTATCTTAGTTTTACAAAGTATTGAAATGTTTATTATTTATGTGACAAGGACAAACAAGGACAGGTCCCAAAGAAATACAAAACAAAGAAATTAATGTTATGAATATAACATAATCATTTCTGTCTGTCTCCCTCCCCCCTCTCCAGGCTAACCTAGAATTCAGAGATCCACCTGCCTCTGCCTCCAAGAGTGCTGCTGGGATTACAGGTGTGTGCCACCGTGCCTGACATTTTAACATATCCATCTTTCAATTTAACAATTACGAATACAATCAATGTTTCATCTCTACTCCTAAGATAACTGCAACCCCAGATTATCTTGAAATAAATTCTAGAATGTGTATTTTACTAAAAATAGATATATTGCTAAAAGTATTTTTAATATCACTAAAAGTATTTTTAATATCATCATCATTTTAATTCCAGAAAGCGGTAGGGTTACTTGAGCTCAGGAGTTTGAGACTAACCTGGGCACATAAGACCCTATCAAGCAGAGGGAGAGAAAGAGAAAGAGACAGAGAGAGATTGATTTTGTGTGTAAAATTATGTCATCACACCTAAAGTTCTCTAAAGTCACTCATACTTTCTTAAAGTTTAGAAATGTGTTCATTTTATTATCAACATACATGTTCCTAAACAGGTGTAAACTTTCCTAAAGTATTCTGATGTTTCTAGGGAGGGGTCTTCCTTAATTATCAAGGGAAATACTCTAAAACTGTAGTCACTGACCTATAGAAACTCCTCAAGGGATAGACACGGAATTCTACAACAAATGAGCCAAATGGATAAACAGAGCATGCTGAGTACTTACAGCAGCAGAGGAATGTACAGTAGGCCACACCTAACGCAAAGCATTGCATCGTCCCCGGAAACTAGACACAGCCACACTCTACAAAGCACTGATGAAGCTGGGGATGTGTTCGGTATATTTTTACTATAGATAGTTACAAGTATTTCATTGGTGAAGTCCTATAGCAATGTGCAACCAGGTCTGACGTCATGGGAAAAGAACAGAAAAATCTTCCTACAGGGAGGGGGCCAATCCTTTCCAAGTTATCTGCAGTTCATAGACTGTATCGGAGGGCGCACCACACTTTGCAGTGATCCTTCATCTGAGGTAATGTCCAACAGAGTTGAGCAGGCATGTACCCCAAACAAGTGCTAAGCAACCTGGCTGCCCTGAGGTACTAACGACCAAAGAAATAATGGAGAGCTAAAGAAGGAAAAGCAAGCCAGTGTGGTGGCTTAACCCCAGCTCTCAGGAGGCAGAGGCAGGCAGGTCTATATGAGTTCAAGGCCAGCCTGGTCTACAAAGAGAGTCCAGGACAGCCAAGGCTATCCTGACAGAGAAACCCTGTCTCAGAAAACAAAACAAACAGAGGAGGAGGAGGTGGAAGAAGAGGAGGAGGAGGAGGAAGAAGAGGAGGAAGAGGAAGAGGAGGAGGAGGAAGACAACAAGGGCAGCCATTCATTCGCCCTAACTATAGTTTGTGCGGAGACAGAAACACGCACAGGTCACCATGTAAGCAAACTAAGAAGCTTAGAAAAGGTTTCTATCTGAGGTTTCTAAGCTGAATCTTAGACATTCAGTAGAATTAGCTAAAGCAAGCAGGGGATTCATTCACCATGCACAGCCTAAGCAAAAGCACTGAGACACAACAGAGCAGTGCTCAGAGCTCCAAGTGCAAGATGGAAATCACAGAAGGCAAGTGTACGGCTCGGCACAAAGGCAGAGGTGGAGCATCTCACTTTGTGTTCAGCTTAGCTGATCCAGGCGTCTAGGGGCCACGCACGGCTGCTCAGGCAGCTCTGTTTTCACTGAGCCCGGTGGCAAACTGAAGGTGATTCCAGGAAGGTAAGAGTGGGGAATGCTGGGAGTGAAGAGGGAAGATGCTGGGACCCTGAACCAGAGCAGTCTGGGAAAGCTGCAGATGGCGGATGAAGCTAGCAGCACTTCCTGCAGAGCAGAGAAGGGAAGGGAAGTAAACGTTCAGGTGTGTGTGTGAGGATACAGTGGCCTAGGGTTAACATGAGAGTACTGCATATTAAATGCCTGTCCAAGACTGTCTTCCATTCTCCTCTCTCTAAAAATATTTTTGCTGGGTGGTGGTGGCGCACACCTTTAATCCCAGCACTTGGGAGGCAGAGGCAGGTGGATCTCTGTGAGTTCAAGGCCAGCCTGGTCTACAGAGCGAGTTCCAGGAGTATAGAGCTGTTACACAGAGAAACCCTGTCTCAAAAAAAATTTTTTTAAGAGATTTATTTATTACGTATATAGTGTTTTTGCCTGCATGTACTCCTGCATGCTACAAGAGAGCACCAGATCTCATTATAAATGGTTGTGAGCCACCATGTGGCTGTTGGAAACTGAACTCAGGACCTTTAAGCTTTTAACCTCTGAGCCATCTTTCCAGCCCACCCCTCCACCCTCTGCCCTCCAGTCCGTCTCCCCGGCCCCATCCCCAAGGTCTTACTCCGTACCTACACTAGAACCCCGTATCACTCAGGCTGGCCTTGACCTCAAAGCAGTACACTCCTACTTCAGTACCAAGTGCTGAGACTACAGGAAGGGGCCACATACCTCAGACATTTGCTCACCATGTTCTATGCGTGCACACATGCACATGTATACCACTGTATGCCAGAGAGGCCAACTCTTGAAAGTCAGTTCTTTCCTTCCATCACGTACGTGCATGCCAGCTTATGCTGCAAGTGCCTTTTCTACTGAACAATCTCGCCAGCCTGAGTTTTTTAAATTTTTAGTAAAAATGTTCTCACTGGGCTGGGGAAATAGGGAAATAAAGTGCTTGCATAAGGGCATGAGTTCTAGGCGGGTAAGATGGCCCAGTGAGTAATGGTGCTTATCCAGCCTGGTGACCTGAGTTTTAATTCAGAACATGGCTGCTCTGGCAAGAGATCACATTCTTCTAGGTCTGTGTGGTCCAGCTGGAATACAAATACACCTTTAATCCAGGAGACAGAGGCAAGCAGATCTGAGTTCAAGGCTGGCCTGGTACAGAGCAAGTTTCAGGTAAAGAAAAGCTTAGGTCCAGGTGTGGTAGTGCATGACTTTAATCCCAAATGAAGGTAAAGTTCGTTTGTAGAAGGAAGCACCCATGTTTGAAAGTGATGTCTAATTGAGTGGCAGAAAAAGTGACAAATCAGAGAAAGATTTGACAGAACAGATTTCATGAGAACAGAGAGGAAAAGGAAGCTACGTAAGGGGCAATGCTGAGAGAGAGGGAGGCATTTTACCAGGACAGTAAGAGAGACAGGTTGCAGAGAGAGAACTCGGGTGAAGATGAAAAAAGCCAGAGAATGAGAAGGACAGAAGATTAGAGCAGATTGGTGAAGTTAGTTTGAGTCCAAAAAGAGCAATTCTGGGGCCGAGAGAGAAGCCAGATTGAATCAGTCAGCTGGGAGAGGAGTTTGAGCAAGAACAGCCAAATTGAAGCAGCCAGCCCAGAGCTCAGAAAGGACAAGAAAGGGTGGGCTTATTAAGCAGTTAGTCTCAGAGGCTGAAAACATTCTAGGCCTAGGTTAGATTGTACGGAAGCCAGAAGCTTCCAGGACGAGGTCTAGGTCGGCAGACAGGCAGTAAGCCTCCCAGACAACAACTCAAAGAGGCAAATGAAAGTTCCTTTTACACCTGTTTCACACCCCCAGAATCCACACTGTGGAAGGAGAGAACCAACTCACACAAACTGTCTCTGACTCCCTAAACATCATGAGCTAAATAAATGCAATGTAGTTTTTAAAGGAAAAAAGTTAGAGCCTAGGACCCACATTAAAACACCCAATGTGTGCCATGCTCTTGCAATCCCAGTGCTGGGAGACTGAGACAGGCCGGTCCCAGGCCTGCTACCAACCAACCCCTGCTGCTGAGTCCCAGTCCTAGCAAAGACTCCTTTTAAACACACGTTAAGACATGAACAGTTTAGTAACAAACACAGGAGATTTTGAGTGCCGAGACCAAACTCAGTGGCAGAGCACTTGCCCACCATACACAAGGCGATGGGTTCAATCCCCAGCAGGAGAGAAAACAGAGAGAACACTGATGAACCTTGGTGTCTGGTTCATTAATACATTTTAAAAACGAATCTACTGTTATATAATCATCTTACTAAATAATTATTTCATGGTTTGACAAGATCTTCCAGATTCAATGCCAAATATCAACAGAGATATGCTTGCTGTGTCCCTATTCTATCAGAAATGCCGTTAGTATCTTATTACTAAATATTAAGCTGGCTGTGGGTCTGTCCTCTCATTCCCACCTTATTTAAGCCATCTGTTTTGAAAGGCTGACCAGAAAAGACCCTAAGTTAGAAACTCTCACAGCAGCTTGTCCGCCTAGTACCCACAACGTTTTTAAAAAATATTCCTTTTTTGCATCTCCAATGCACACGTTACAAAGCATAAAGCAGCTACACACAAGTCCTCCCAGAAAATATTAATAAATGACAGTACATAACGAGTCTCTACTGCCATTTTCCCACAAAGAGCACACAAAACTTACCACCACCACCAGACTCTGCTTGCAGAACAGACTAAATGTAGTCGGTATACTTTTGAGAATTTTGAGACCGAAAAAAAATGAAACGGACAAGAATCAAACAGACATCGAAGGCAGAGGAACAGCTACATGCTGAGAGAGCATCAGTCTTACCTGTAGCGAACATGGAAAGAATGGTCCTCCCTCAGGGTTAGCAAGTCTCCCTCCATCCAGGCATATCATAAGCTGAGGGAATGCGAGCTTCCTGTCAGTGTGCCAGTCCCGTCCTTGACAGCGCAGAGGAGTTTGCAGAACACTGTCCGGTTAGTACATGAATGACCTGGTGTTAACACGTCCTAAGCTCCTGCTGCTTCTTATTAATAATGAAAGGAGGTCAATGTCAGACAGCTTAAAGGTTCAAGTGTGTCTGTCCCAAATCCTTGCATCTGTGGCCCCTTCAGCAGCACTTCAGCAACATTTCTGTAAAAAGGAATACAAGATGCTTTGCTGGAAGTCCTGTTTTCAAAGATCAACCTAACGTTATAAGCTGTACACGATCACACCACCATGGCCCCGCCATTGACTGTGGCCAGGCAGTCACCACGCTGTGTCTGTCTGTCTGGACTGCCACCACGGAGATTGGAAGCACAGAGGTGACTCTAAGAGGTTTGCTGGAGAAGTGCACTTAAATTTAGCGCTGGCTGGAAGTATAATCATCTTACGTAATTATCACTATAAAGGGAATCATGGGAAAAGCCACACATCAGACTAAGGCCTTAAAATAGAATTGTGATACCCTGAGCTTTTAAAAACTGCTATTAACAAATCAAGTGAAAGCCGGGCGTGGTGGTGCACACTCCAGCACTCGGGGAGGCAGAGGCAGGTGGGGCTCTGTGAATTGAGGCCAGCCTGGTCTACAGATCGAGTCTAAGACAGCCAGTGCTACACAGAGAAACTTTGTTTTGAACCTCCCCCCTCCAAAAAAAAATCAAGTAAGAAACAACAACTGTCTGAAAAAGTCAACTAAACTCTGCAAATCTACTCTTTCAAAAGGGACACCACTTGGTAGTTAAATTATAGTTGCGTTCATTTGCAAGTATATTCTATTTTAGTTCTTTAAAATAGTTGCTTTAACACTGACCAGGTACAATAGGTACAATGGGAAATATGTATAAATGAGAAAGAATCAGACAAGATATTTACTTAACACAACTGATAAGACAATATGCACGCCCACCGTCCTGAGACTCTCCTGGACACCCCAGCCTCTCCACTGCCTTCTGTCAGACGGCCTCTGAATGGACTGTTCGCCATGCTCTTGCTTAACTTTACCACAAGTGTGTGCACAGCCCTGAGCAACACATCATCTTGCTCTCTACAGTTTTGTTCAACACCATGTTTCAAGAGTCACTTAAAGCTGGACATGGTGGCGCATACCTGTAGTCCCAACATTCTGGGAGGCAGAGGCAGGCAGATCTCTGTGAGTTCGAGGCCAGCCTGGTCTACAAAGCGAGTCCAGGATGGCCAAGGCTACACAGAAAACCCCTGTCTGGAAAAGCAAAAAAAAAAAAAAAAAAAAAAAAAAAAAAGTCACTTAAATCACTGTTGCCCACAGCTGTAATTTGCATATTCTCCCCTCCCAGCATACTCCATTATATAGTGAGTGTATTTTTCAATCTGCTGTTGATGAGCATTTGGATTGGAAAAAAAAAATTTTTTTAGTTTAGTTTTGTTTGTTTTGTTTTTTGAGACAGACTTTCTCTGTGTAGCCTTGGCTGTCCTGGGCTCACTTTGTAGACCAGGCTGCCCTCAAACTCACAGAGATCCGCCTACCTCTGCCTCCCAGAATATTGGGACTACAGGTGTGCGCCATCAAACCTGGATGGATTGTTAAAAAAAAAAAAAATTCCTACTTTTTACTATTATAAATGAACTTCCACAAAGATTGTTACTAATAATCTGATGTACTGACAGGCAGCAGAGGCGACATAGTTAGAAAAATAAGCCAATGAATGGAAGAAAAAAAATCGAGTGCAAGAAGGAAAGAAATGGGAGGCTCTCGGGTATAACGGGAGCACCACGGAAGGAGCAGACATAACCTTAAGGAACAAAGGCAGAGCAGTCCTCAGACTTAAAGGCTCCAGTCAGCAGACGCAAGCAGCACAAGTCCCGACACAGCTGGCAGAGATGGTCCATGTTCAGACACACCAGAAACCAGCACACTAGAGAAGAACCAAAAAGACATAAAGATGTAACCTAACCGCAGAGCCCCAGGATTCCAGCGCTGTAAACAAGCCTACAAAGCCTTCACTGGCGACTGTCCAGCGTTTTACTACATTTGCAAAGGTGAACAGCTGCTGCTTGTGGGGTCTACTGCAAGGCTGTCTCCCACTTTCAGCGGTCTCTTCGTTTCTACCGTTTGCCCAGGCTTTTCTTCACGCTGCCGTCGACAACAAAGCCCGATTCTTCTTCCATATAACACCCTGTAAGTGTCACAGCTACAGCACAGCCAGACTGTAAGTAATGAGCAAGCCTTGCTCTGCAGTGAATGCCCTTAGAGCAGCGAAGCAGTAAGGAGACGGGAGGCCAGCCTTGGGAGACTGCCATGCTTCCTAGAGGAAACGAGGTTCACATCTGCGTGGATGTAAGGAACATACACTATTATTCCTCCTAGTGCTTCTCTCGCCCCACAAAGGAAGCAATAACTTAAGGATGAAAAGAGAAGTTACAGCTATTAATGAGTGACTCTCTTCCTCCAGCTCCACCCCTTTCTCCCCCCCCCCCCCACAACTCCATTGTGTATCTTTCTCCCATTTAAAAAGAGGACAGAAGAGAATTAGTGTAGATGCTCAGAACAGTGGCTCTGAAGTGCATCTAGATTACACGACCAGCTAAAAGGGCAACCAGGTGGTTGTCCATCATTCACTGTGAGGGTTAGCCTGGCATAAAGTGAGGTGCAAGAAAAGGTATTTGGATCTAATTTAAACTTGAATTGTATTTAAATATCTTGTCTTCTATGAGATAATGAAATTCCCAACTTTTACTAATAACTAAAAACTGTTAACTTCAAAGCCCAGTGTGGTGGCACATGCCTTTAATCCCAGCATTTAGGGAGGCAGAGGCAGGTGGATCTCTGAGTTCGAGACCAGCCTGGTCCACAAAGTGAGTCCAGGACAGCCAGGGCTATACAGAGAAACCCTGTATCTAATAATAATAATAATAATAATAATAATAATAATAATAATAATAATAATAATAACAACAACAACAACTATACTTGTAAAAGTGTAAGCTGTTTACACATTTAACAGATTAGCAAGTGTATACCTTACTTTATAAAAAAACTGCACATAAAACCACATCAATTGATTGAATAACCAGTTAACTGATTTGTGTTGTGTTTTGTTTTAATCTAGGGTCTCATATAGCCCAGGTTAGCCTTAACTCCCTACCTCACCAAGAAACTCCTGATCCTCCTGCCTTCAATTCCAAAGTCCTGGAATTAAGGGTATGCCCCACTGTAGTGGATGTAAACATGTTTTTGTTTTGATCCCAAGTGTGAGATGGGGAACAGACTGTGAGAGATCAGGTGATGTTTATCCACTAGAAGATGAACCACCTCGTGGGGCGGGGGGGC
The DNA here is from genome assembly GCF_903995435.1 of Acomys russatus. Classification (NCBI taxonomy): domain Eukaryota; kingdom Metazoa; phylum Chordata; class Mammalia; order Rodentia; family Muridae; genus Acomys; species Acomys russatus. Next base: position 11,547,789 of record NC_067159.1, read on the forward strand.
GCTTGGTTTTTTCCAGCTGAAACGCATCTTAGTACAGACTCCGAGAGGAAATTATATATGAGCCCAGAACAAGGGGCGGGGCTTTGGGGTCTTGGTATTTTTTGGCTGCTCATTGCTCCACTGCTCCACTTCGTTGGAGACGCTCCTAGAGAGACCGCTCCAGAGAACACTTCGGGGCTCCAGGTTCCAACAGCAACTCTGGTTTAATTGCTGGTCTGCTGAAATCCTGCCGGCTACGCCAGGGGAATGGCTCCCAGGAACAGAGTCCAAAAAGGTCTACTTCTGTTCCCATTAGCTTCTTTTCTTTCCTATCTAGGGTACGTGGGTTGGAAGGGAGATATAAACATTAAAGAAACTCAAATAAAGCAGGTTTTGAAAAGGTTGAAACCTACACCCCACCACAAACAACACATAAGTAAACTGTTACTATGGTTGTAGTGTTCACGTTTATCCCCCCAAACTGCGTTACACGCTCTGTAACAACTAGGTAGCATTTTCTTCTCTCTTCTCTTTCAACTCTGGTGCTCCACCTGCTACACAAGTGCTCCTGCATCTAATTTTTTTCAAGACAGGGGTTTCTCTGTGTAGCCTTAGCAGTCCTGGAACTCCCTCTGTAGACCAGGCTGGCCTCGAACTCACAGCGATCTGCCTGCTTCTGCCTCTGCGCGCTGGGATGAAAGGCCCTGACATTTGAGAACTACTCACTGAGCAAACCAGCACTTGCTGCTCTTGGAAAGGACGTGAGTTCCGTTCCGTTCTCACGGCTCACAACCATCCGTAACTCCAGTTCCAAGGCGCCCAGTGCCCTCTTCTGATTCTGCGGGCACCAGACAGGCCTGCAGTGCACATACATACATACATGCACATAAAGCTGATCTTTTAAAAAAGCCTATACATATTGGCAACACCCATCAGATAACTTACTTTTCTTACCTCCAAGTCAGGTCATCTTTAATCTTTTACATCTTATTAATTTCCTCTAAGGAATGACGTTCAAATTCGTCAAATCCCTTTAGTTGTAATATTTCATGTCAAACACAGCAGCCTTCTATCAATGAACACAGGAGTAAGTAGGAATAATCCAGAACAAACTCAAAACAAGGTCCTGCTACATCAGAATTCAGAGTACAGGCTGTAGTAACACATGTGTATCGTGGTAACTATGGAAGAAATAAAGCAGAGTGCCAAAACAGCCTCTTCTAGAATAAACTCTAGCCTAGGTGAAACTGGTTATTTTATGTCAAATTATGTGCATGTAAGTAGACATGAACTTAGTTCTAATTCCACCACACCTTGGTGCTGAGGACTGAACGCGCAGCCTCAGGCATGCTAAGCAAGCGCTTGACCACTGAGCTACACCCTCAGCTCCTCCACAAAGTCTTATCTCTAGTCAAACTCTATTTGAAAGATAAGCAGAAACAAGTTGGCAAGTAGCAAGAATAGTACCTGCAAAACGAAGAGAACAGTTAAGTGTTCTTACTTAAGGAAGTCGAGGCTGGGTGATGATGACTCAGTAGGGCAGAGTGCATGGGAAGATACACACACACACACACACACACACACACACACACACACACACGATGACTCAGTAGGGTAGAGTGCATGGGAAGATACAGACACATACACACACACACACACACACACACAAGATGACTCAGTAGGGCAGAGTGCATGGGAACACACACACACACACACACACACACACACACAAGATGACTCAGTAGGGCAGAGTGCATGGGAAGATACACACACACACACACACACACACACACACACAAAGATGACTCAGTAGGGCAGAGTGCATGGGAAGATACAGACACACACACACACACACACACACAAAATGACTCAGTAGGGCAGAGTGCATGGGAAGATATAGACAGACAGATAGATATAAACACACACACCCCAACACCTACCCAAGGACTAGAGAAATGGCTCAGCACTCATGAGTCTGTACTACTCTTCCAGATGATCCGAGTCTGATTCTCAGCATGCACATCAGGAGTCTTATACTTATCACTCTGGCTCCAGAAGATCTGACACCTCTAGCCTCTGTGGGCACTGGTAGACACGTAGACACACACACACACACACACACACACACACACACACACACACACACACACACACGATTAATAACAAATCTTAAATTCTCTGATGAAAGAAAAAACATAGCACAAAACAAAAGAGAAGAACGTGGAGAAAGGGGAACCTAGGAAAGACAAAGGCAGGAACACAGCCCTAAAGGTAACATGGCTTCCAGTTCATTGTGCTCAGTGCTCAAATCAACAAAAGGCGATGCTCACTTTGACACTGAAACACAGTACTAACGTGAGAAACCAGTGCCTGAAATGAGATGGTCAAACCCAAGACGAAAATGAAAACAGTGCCCACTTAGGCAATCAAGGCGGGAAGGCAGAGTGTGAACTGAGCTGACAGGACTTCCAAGACTGGTGAAATAGTGCCCATGGCGACTGGCAAACTGGATTATAAACTACACTGTGGAAGGAAAACACTGGACTGTTTAAATGTGTTCAACCTGTACGTCACAAAGTACCATATTCACCAATGATAACTAAAAATGTAGCATCTAAAGGTCTGGGAAGAAAGAGCTGAGTGACAGAAACTCCTGGATTTGTATCTTGTCTTTATCATTATTATAAGGGGGAGGGAGGAAGGGAGGGAAAGAGAGAGGAAGAGCGAGAGCTCCTTCCACCTTGGTGTCCAGGGACCAAATTCAAGTGCTTTTACCTTTAAGCCATCTCAACAGTCTAAATATCCATACATTTTTAAGCTAAAATATATTAAAGAACTCAGTCTTTAAAAAAAAAAAAACAAAACTCAGTCTTTTTCTTCTTTTTGGAATCTAAATCTTTATAAAGTCAGTAGCAAAATTAAAAAGAAATTCCACCAGGATTAAAAAAAAAAAAAAAAAATCAAGGCAACACACAGAAGTCCTGATTCTCCCCCAGCATACTCTATAAGCCAACAATGTAAACTATGCAGAACACTGTGAGCTGATGAGTAACTCAAGATATATGCTCCACCATACCTAAGTGCAGCTGTTCTATTAACTGGCATATATGCTTATAATCTTCAGTGTCAAAGGAAGGCTAGTTTTAGCAACAATGCTAGTATTGGTCATTGTCTTCTCTGGCACAGTAGTTACTTAATTAAAAATCCTGCCCCAAAGCCAGGCGTGGTGGCGCATGCCTTTAATCCCAGCACTCGGGAGGCAGAGGCAGGCGGATCACTGTGAGTTCGAGGCCAGCCTGGTCTACAAAGTGAGTCCAGGATGGCCAAGGCTACACAGAGAAACCCTGTCTCGAAAAACCAAAAAAAAAAAAAAAAAAAAAAAAATCCTGCCCCAAAGATCTGTGTCTATTTCTATGTGCAGATGGTACATGGATGTGTGTGTGTGTGCAGATGAATGCGGAAGCATGTACTCTCACATGCATGTGTAGAGCCCAGAAGCCATGACGGATTTCTTCCTCGATTGCTCTCTAAATTTTTGAGACAGGCTCTAACACTGAGCGTGGATCTTGCCAATTCAGCTAGGCTCGTTTGCTGGCAAGCCCAAGGACCCTCCATGTCTTTGCCCGCCAGTATGGATCATAGATGCACAGTGGCACTCTCCTGGTTTTTGGTTGGTTGGTTTTTAGGGGGTTTTATTTGTTTGGGGGGGGGGAGTTGACAGGACTCTACGTCACCCAGGCTAGCCCCGCGTCAGCTCTGTAGCCCGGGAAGAACTAACTCTGATCCTCTAACCTCCTACTCCCACATGACTGGATAACAAGCATGTGTCACCAGAACTTGTTTCCAACGTGACTGACATTTAAAATCACAAGTATGTTAGGGTTAGGGATGTTAGTTCAGAAGAGCACCTGGCTAGCATTCATGATAGACTGTGTTCCATTGCTAGCACTGACTGTGGGGTCAAAGACTACTAAACACAGTCAAATAAAAGAAAAAGGCTGTACATTAAATATGTTCATGACAGTAAAACTAATACTTTGCCCAGTTAGTTGGTTTTATTGCTCATCATACTAAGCTCCAGAATTTAAAATTTTCTTTTCTGCAAAACTATTTCAAATAACAAATCTTTTTAACTCCATTAGTTAGATTAACAAGCTTTCAAGGAGTGGTTTTTTGTTTTGTTTTGTTTTGTTTTGTTGAGACAGGGTCTCTCTATGTAGCTCTGGTTATCATGGAATTTGCTATGTAGATAAGGCTGGCCTCCAACTCACAGAGATCCCCCTACCTCTGCCTCCTAAGTACTGGGATTAGAGGCGTCTGCCACTGTGCCCAGCACTTTCAATGACTTGTAATGGCTTGATTAAAAATGATCTCTAGCTAATTATGCTTAATTCTTAAATAGGATATACCGATGTAAAACTCAGCTATAGAAGATGTGGTAACTTTTTTAAAAGAATGGGAAGAGGCCATTCTTGAGCAGGGAAAGGCATACATTCAAAAGCACTTTGCTGCATGAAGCTTGGTCCCTTTTAGGTTATTTACATAGCGCCAGCAGGAAGTTCAGTATCTTTCTAAAAAAGACATTCTAAACTTTAATTAAACATGATATATTCAGTAATTTCTAAAGGACTAGTCCCGTCAAAACAAACAAAAACAAAACAAGGGATCACAGCAAAAGTTACAATGTAAAAAGACTAAAAGCACAAACTAAGCCCAGTTTCTAAAAAGTAAAATATATATATTTATTACCTTTTCCTATCTGTAGTCTTTTAGTTAGTAAAGATGGATTCAAATTTTACCTTTTTAGAGACTACTAAATTATCTGACAAACATATAATTAAGAGTTCAAAGAAATAAATGTAAAATAGTCCCATGACTACTATTAATAGAAAAAGAGGAGCATTATTAGCCAACAATGGGAAATACACAACTCTGAGAAAAACTAGTTACCAAGCCACTTGCAAACATGACCCGCAGACATTTATTGTCACAATAATTCTCTCATCTGTGACTTCCCTTTTCAGTGTCAATACCTACAGTCAACAGTAGGCAAAAAACTATTAGAGGCTAAATTCCAAAAAGCAAATACATCACAAGACTTTACTTATGAGCCATTTTGAGTGTCATGAAATTCCCCAGTTCTACCCAGAGTGTGAGTCATCCCTCTGTGTCCAATGTATCCACACTGTGTATGTTACCTGCCCTGTTTAGTCATTCGCCAGTAATGACCCTGGTCAGTAGATGTCACAAGTCCTCATTCAAGTAATTCTTATTTTACTTAATAATGGCAATTTCATTACAGTATATTGCTACAATTGCTCTATTTTTTATTATTAGCTGTTGTTAATTTCTTACTTAACTTAATTTATAAATTAATTATCGTAGGTATGTTCATACAAGAAAAGACTGGTTAGGTGCTACTCAAGGTGTCAAGACTGGAGGTCTTGTGGATAAGACAGGCTACTACTGTACCAATGTTGGTCAATCACAAATTTTAATCTGTCAATACACGTACATGACAATTTAAAAAATGAATAGTAGAACTGAATATAACTGGTTCTTCCTTAGTAAACAGCACTAGATCAGTTCTCTTAAAAGGGCAACATCAACTTCAAACATATTTTAAAACAAAAATGAATCCTAAATGCAAAACATTACATCCAACGAAAGAGCTCTAAAAATTTGAGTTTAGGATTTGTTATAGGAAAATATATACAGTATATATGTATATATATGTGTGTGTATATATCATGTATCATGATCTTATATATTAAAAAAGTTATGAATCAAGCCAGGTGGTGGCGCACGCCTTTAATCCCAGCACTCAGGAGGCAGAGGCAGGCGGATCGCTGTGAGTTCGAGGCCAGCCTGGTCTACAAAGTGAGTCCAGGACAGCCAAGGTTACACAGAGAAACCCTGTCTCAAAAAACCAAAAAAAAAAAAGGTTATGAATTACCTTCTATGGAAGGGAATGTTTCTACTCAGCTTAATTTTATGAGAATTCTAATTTAAAAGGAAAAAAAAACCAACCTTCTGTGGAAGCAAGGAAATTTGTACTGCAGGCACTCTGAGGGATGGTAGAACTTATTAGGCAAACACAGCAAGGCATTCTATTTAAGGGAAGCGACTCAAGCAAAAGCAAAGAGGTGGAGTGTGCAGACTGCTCAGGGAAAGCACGCTGGTTAGGAGTGAGAGAGACCAACCTGGTCTACAAAGGGAGTCCAGGACAGCCAAGGCTAACACAGAGAGAGACCCTGGCTCCAAAAAAGCAGTGAGAGAGACTTCTGAGAGGGTAGAACAGTACTGGACTGTGAGGCTTGCACTGTCTGGCTCAGGCAAAGTTTTGGCAGTGTATTTTTTCTGCTATGGGAACCTTATAGGAACCTTTTTTTTTCCTTTTTATTTTCTTTCTTTTTTAAAAAAGATTTATTTATTTTATTTACTGCATATGAGTGCTTTATCTGCAGAAGAGGATATCAGATTATCTTATAGATGGTTGTGAGACACCATCTGGTTGCTGGGAATTGAACTCAGGACCTCTGGAAGAGCAGGTGGCGCTCTTAACCACTGAGCCATCTCTCCAGCAACCCCCCCCCCCTTTTTTTCTTTTCCAATAAAGAAATAGCAAAATTGCATGTTAGGAAGAGAAACTGGCAGTATCACATAGGGCAAGATGAGGAGACAAAGGCGAAAAACACTACAAAACCTCAAAACTGAATAAGAAGCCTCCTCTGGTCACCTCAGAACACCAAGGACATTATTCTGTGTGTGACAGATGCCCAAGAATCTTCCTTTGATTTTTTACCTGAGAAGAAGACAAAAACTACGAGGTAGCAAAGAATTCACTAATGCTAGGTGGGTGCAGCTCAGTTGGGTAGAAGCATGTGAGGTGCAGCCCTCAGCTCTGCAAAACATAATGAATTTTGTAATAGCTCAAAACAAGAGTTTTAACACATTCCTGTTTGACAGTGAAGACTGTATCTATCTATATTCATGTGAAAATTAAGGAAATTTTATCCTTATGTTTTTAGAAAGGTTAAAAGATATGAGAAGTGTTGTTTGATTTAGAAGACAAGAAAAAGCAAGGCCATAGAAGGGCAGAAATATTCCTTCACATTGAACACAAAACACTGGCCATATAGGTGGTTTTAAGTAGAATAGCAGGCCACAAATGGGACTCCGAGGTATGTGGAGATTTAAATTCATTACAGCTGGTGCCCTGAGGTTGGGCAATGGTTTCAATCTCACTAGTTACTTACTAATGACACAATCTTAAAAATAAATGCCCACAGTTGGTGTTTTTAGGTAACTCTTGGGCTATTTTATGGGTAAGGCTAAGGCTGGTGTTCAGTTTTTGCTTAGTACACAAGCAGCTGTGGATCTGACCCTAAGTGTGGCCAGGGCATACCTGTAATCAGCTCTGAGAAGGTGGAGGCAGGACAATGAAGGAGTTCAAGGCCAAACTGAGCTATCTGAGATCCTGTCTCAAAACAATTTTTAAAAAGGGAGGAAAAAAGAAAGCTAGCCATTTTACACCAGGTGTAATTTCTGCACCTCTGTAATCCCAGCTACTGGGGAGGTTAAGACAGGAGGACTCCAAGTTCCAGGGTTCACCAACCCTGGAAGCTTAACAACACTCGGTCTCAAATAAATGAGCTGGGATGTACCTCGGTGACAGAACTCTTGCTTAGGGTTCACATGGCTCAGGGTTCAAACCCAAGTATAGAGGTGGTGGGGTGTGGGAGCACGTTTACAAAACTACTATATTCTATTACTTTTTGCAATTAGCCTAGTATTAAATCTTAGATTTGCATTAAAACATGCTTGTAATATTGCATGTTTGACTTACTGAAAATTCAGGTAAACTACTTTTCAGGGGGACATGCTTCCACAATACCCCCCTGTCTGAGTTCATAACCAGTCTAACCCTTGAATTTTAAGTTAGAAACAGTTTGCAAGAGGAACCTATGAATGCCTGCAACTGGCCTGGCACCCCTGAGTCGCGCCTTCCCGCTCCCCCGCTCCCCGCCCCCCCCCCCCCCCCCCCCCGTCAAACGACAGCGATCTTCGCTTTTGTACTTCTGGATAGTGAGCCCGCGCCCTTGCCATGTAGAACCCCCAGACAAACGTGCTCTTTATCAGAGGCAATCACGGTGGGCACTAGCAAGGCGGAAAATCTTCAGTTTAACCTTCCAAAGAGGTAGCCTGAAAATTCAGTTTCTGAAAATTCACACAACCCACACAGCACTGCAGTAAATACACGCCACCGACAGGAAAGCCAAGAACTTAGCTCTTCTAATTCTACAGCGCGGTTAAATTATGCATTAAGGCAAATAAAATTTTCCATCATTACTCGTTCCAACAGTTCAAGTGATACTAGTTACAATTACCTAATTGTTTACCATTAAAATACAAGGAAATTAAGTTTTCCACTTTTCATCTTAAGGTACGCTTACAGGTTTCGGAGTTAAGGTCTCATCCTTTGACGCTTGCTTTAAAACTGCAACAATGTATCAACTTCACCTGCCAGTAGAAACCCGACAACTCTGGGCTCCAAAAGCTCACGAGTTTATAGGTGAGCTCACAAAACTGTCTGGCTTGGAGACCCGGTCGTGGGGGGTGGGGGGCGGCGGCGTGCCTCGGATTCGATTCTACAAGGGATAAGACTTTGCACCTACTGTCTGTTACGCTCGGGAGACGCGTGAAGTCGCTGCATCCTAGCAAACGTTTTCAAGATCTGCAGAACCCAGATCCCCAGTCTCCCTGCACTTCACAGGACGACAACCGAGCGCGCGAGCCGGTGCCAAGCCCCCCGCGGAGCCCTGAGGTCTGGCCGTCACCCGAGCCCGTCGAGCCTACGTGGCCGGAGACCCCCGCCCCCCCTCCCGGCCCCTCTCCGTCGCCCCCTCAGGCTCCGCTCACCTCCCTCCAGCCGACGGCTCCGGGGAACGCCGCGCCGGTGCAAGGATGAGCGCCTCCGGCCGCAGCCCCGGGACCAAGGCGCTCGCCCCAGGCGGGTCCCCGCGGCGACGCCAAGCCAAGCAGGGGCACCGTGGGAGGCCGGCGCGCGCCCCCGCCGCTCGCCCCCGGCAGGTCACGTGGGCCAGAGCTTCGGACTCCCACCCCCTGGCCTCTCCGACTGTCCCACCGCCAGCAAGGATCCCTCAGCGGCTGTGCTCCTCTGCGCCTGCGCCTCGCTCCAGGGCTCTCCCATTCAAACTGACAACGCCCCGCGTCTTTTGGACCAGCCAATGGCGACGGCGGAGGCGGGGCTAGGCGGGTGGGGGGCGGGGCTAGGTGAGCTGGGGCTCAGACCTGAGAGCTTGCCTCCCTGGCTATAGGGTTTAGTCCTCTTAGTTTCAAAGGGGCTCGTCCGCCACCAACTAGAAGCTTATTGTCCCCGAATTTCTCCCTCAGACGCCGAAAAGTGGAACAATAAACATCAGAGTTCAAGCTGGGTTCTAGTTCAGACTTTGAACGCGGCAGCCCCAAACCCAGTGCCTCTTTTCCCTGCAGGCTCAGTCCCGCCCTGGGAAAGTCTTCCAAGAGGCAGAAGTGAGGAAGAAAGAGGCCTGTGTGAAAAGGAACAGAGGGTCCCGTGTGAAAGTCTGAACAAGGAGCCTCAGTTCTTGAGGCTGTGTCACAATTCTGGCGTTTCCAGCTGTTGGAAAAGCAAACTCCTTTTGACTGCTGGATCGCTGGTTCCCAAGGAAAAACAGTGACGAGTTTAATCAGCTCCAGCAGCCACATTCGCATTCTATTTGTGTCTTCATGTTCAAGTTCACACCGAAGAATAGGTTGTAGTTTGTTCTTCATAAAACATTTAAAACTACTCTCTCTGGTGTGAAGATGATGACGTTAGTCACATTATAGATAGCTACTGCTTATTTCTCCACTGGGATGAAATTTTAATGTTTTGCAGGGTTGGGCACGTGCTAGAGAAATTCTGGTTTCAGTATCTCTCTGGTGATGGCGATGACCACTGTTCCAAGGAACATTTCTCCTTACGTGTGTGTCATGGAAAGTTGTTTGGAGATAGTGTTGGCAGCAACTAGGCCTGGATTTGAGTTTCAGCTCCGCCTCTTCCGACTGACCGACCTTGAAGAAGTTCGGCCGCGTCCTCTGTAGCCTTAGCTTCCTCGCCTGTAAAACACAGGTCTGTGATGATGCTTCAGGAAGTAAAGTTTATGAAATGGTTAACCCAGCTGCTGACACATCGAAGCTGCTCAATAAATGGCACCTGTATTGTTATTTTCAGGAAGCACCCTTAATACGAGGTTCTTATAAACAACTGAATTGGCTGGTTGTACTATTTCAGAGGTAGGTATTATAATTCTTCCATACTCGTAAATTGATACAGTAAGCCACAATGGACAAATGTTAAATTCGGCACAGCCAGTGAATCATTTCTCTCCCGCATCTCTTCTCCCATAGACTTGACTTTCTATCTCTAGTATTAGTTATGTTCATCTTCCTAATCAGTCGGCTGAGTTATCTTCTAAGTTATCTTTCCAAAAGCATCCGTACATCAGACTGTGCCATTCTTCTACTTGAAAGCATTTAATGGTCAAAAAACCAAAAAAAGTAACAAGATCTGGGTATTGTCTCACATGTCTTTAATCTCAGATCATGGGAGGCACAGGCAGGTGGGTCTCTGTGTGGTGGAGGCCATCCTCGTCTACATAGTAAGTTCCAGAACAGCCAGGGCTGCATAGTGAGACCCTACCTTAAAAAAAAAAAAAAAAGAATATATACATATATATTTTACATATATATACTTTTTAATAAGTGCAGTTTAGAGTAATATATATATATCACAGGTTTGAAACTGAAGTGACATAGATCATAAAACAAGAATGTTCAGTATATTTAAAGAATTAAAGCATAAAAATATAATGAATCAAGGACTACAAAAACTATACATACATATATATGTGTGTGTGTGTGTATATATACATATATATATGTATATATATATATATGTAAAACTGTATCCTATGAGAATGCTTTTTACTTTTACTTTTTGGAAAAGTTGATTTTCATTTTTGTATATGTATGTATTGTGTGAATGTGTGTCATGTAGGACCAAAAGAGGACAGTAAATCCCCTGGAGCTGGAATCACAAGCAGTTGTAAGCCACCTGGTGTGGGTGCTAGGAACCAAACTTGGTCCTCTAGAAGAGCTAAGCCATGTCTTCAGTCCTCCCTGCCTCTTGGTTTTAAATTAAAGATGGTATTTAAAGAAAAAAAAAACTGAAGCAATTTTGCTCTAACCTGATTTTGGTTTAGTGCTATTTCCAACTAGCTGGGGAAAGCAAATTACCTTTAGAGAAGCCAAATTTAACCAGATCCTCAAAAAAGTATACAGAAAAAGTTCCAGGAAATGGGAACACATAATCAAATCAGAATTTAAACAAGAAAACATGCTAGCTTATGCAAGGACCTGAAGAGGACAAACAGGCAGCAGAGTCCAGTGCACACAGACTTTGGGGGTACAGTGGCTCACACTGCTAATCCCAGCACCCCGGGAGGCAGAGGCAGGCAGATCTCTGTGAGTTCAAGGCCAGCCTGGCCTACAAAAGCGAGTCCAGGACAGCCAAGGCTACACAGAGAAACCCTGTCTCAAAAAACATATATATGTATGTATGTGTCTATGTCTATGTATGTGTATATATATGCATGAATTAAGGACTGAAAACAAAACCAAGAACAGGAAGATTAAAAAAACAAAACAAAACAAAACAAAAAAAAAAACAAAAAAACAGCAACAACAATGAGACTTCTAGTATAAAAGGGAAGCAACTGAAAATTTAAGTTCAGTGCACAGGTTTGAAAACTAAGAGATGAAAAGTGAGCCACAAGGCACAACTCAAGAAGCATTTTCAAATAAACGTGAAATGTGAAAAATAAAATGAGATGCCCCAACACACATCCAGTCAAAATCCAAGATGATGGGGCTGGCGAGAATGAGTGGCTCAGCACCACATGGCGACTTTACATCTACTCAAAGCTCCAGTTACAGGGCCTCCGAAGCCTTCTTCTCCTTCCTTAGGCACCAGGCATGTGGTGCACATACATTCAGGAAAAACACTCATAAAATTATCTTTAAAGAGCTTAATTCAAAAATGAAAGCTGGGCCAGGCGTGGTGGTTCATGCCTTTAATCCCAGCACTCAGGAGGCAGAGGCAGGAGGATCACTGTGAGTTTGAGGCCAGCCTGGCTTACAAATTGAGTCCAGGACAGCCAAGGGAAAAAATAAAACAAAACAAAACAAAACAAAAAAAACAACAACAACAACAACAAAAAGAAAGCTAGGAATATAGCTCAGTGGCACAGTACTTTCCTGGCATATGTCAATTCCCAACACTGTAAAAAAATAATAATAATAAAATAAAAATGGCCAGGCACAGTGGTGCATGCTTTTAGTGGCAGCACTTTTCCTGTCCTTTATTAAGTTGGTTAACTCAGGTAGTCTATCACAGTGACAGAAAGCTCAGTAACACTAAAGTGTATCCACTTGGCTCTGGTAAATGGCAGAGCAATCTGTCTTGAGGCTATGCTTTTGACATCTCTTTTTACTGTCTCTTACCAATTCATAAAGAAGTGAGGAGGAGAGGCATATGTGACTGACAAAGGATTAACACTTAGTATTTATAGAACTAATAGGGAATGAAGTGACCTAATATTAATAAAGGTAACAACCCAAGAGAAAAAGCACAGGACAGGACCAGTCTTCGAGGGCCCTTCAGCTTCCCTACCTTTTAAATAACGCAAACAAAACAGCAGCGGTGTGACCTGGAGGCTGCCAGACAGCAGATGAGGCCAAGTGCTTTTGACTCATGTGATGCTGTGTGCAAACCAGCTACCCTATTGTTCAAAGGACCACTTAGCAGGGTAAGCTGCAGAGAAGAGACCCAGCAGTCTCCTATGACTGACTGTCCTGAGCCCAACTTTAAAGAGAGTTGGTTCACTGTTCTTACTCAGATGTTCTCCTCTGAAGATAATTCCTCTGTTTTATGATGCTATTATCAGTCTTAATTATGGGATTGCAGATGTGCCCAGAGGTCCCATCGAACAGAATATCCTAGCAACCTAAATTATCGTCGTAAGGAACTCTTTCTACTCTTACTGGCTACACTCCACTTTAAACATTTGTCACGGATGCTTACCAGACATTGGCTTATGAACCAGCATGACCCCTGTAGGACCTTTATCTCAGAGATATAAAGAACTAAGTAACTTTTTTTTTTTTTTTTTTTTTTTTTAATGACAAGGTCTTGCTATGTGACTCTGGCTGGGCTGGTGCTGGCTACGTAGCACAGGCTGACTTTAAAATCATTGAAATCCTCATGTCTCATCCTCCTGAGTGCTTGGTTAGAAGCCATTTGCCCTAGTAGAGTCACTTTTAAGATATATCTCACTTCTCGAGCCGGGCATGGTGGCACATGCCTTTAATCCCAGCACTTGGGAGGCAGGGGCAGGTGGATCTTTGTGAGTTCGAGGCCAGCCTGGTCTACAAGCGAGTCCAGGACAACCAAGGCTACACAGAGAAACCCTGTCTCTTGGCCTCCAAGTAGATGAGTTCTATATCTTGCAGATTCAATCAATCGTGTATTGAAATATCATACATATCCAGACTTGTAATTATTGCCCAAGAAATAGAGTGTAGCAGCTGTTCCTGGACCATGTGGTGGTTTGCATGAAAATGACCCCCATAAGCTCATATATTTGAATACTTGGTCCCCTGTAGTGAAAGTGTTTGGAAAAGATTTAGGAGGTATGGCCTTGCCTTATTAGAGAGGTAGGTCACTGAGGTTTCAAAATCCCACACCATTCCCAGTTAGCGCTCTCTCTCTCTCTCTCTCTCTCTCTCTCTCTCTCTCTCTCTCTCTCTCTCTCTCTCTCTCTCTCTCTCTCTCTCTCTCTCTCTCTCTCTCTCCCTCTCTCTCTCTCTCCTCTCTCCCTCCCTCCCTCTCCCTCTCTCCTCTCTCTTCCTCCCTCCCTCCCTCCCTCCCTCCTTCCCTCTCTCTCCCTCCGTCCCTCTCCCTCCCTTTCTCCCCCCACCTCATGGTTGTTTGTCGTCTCTATGCGTAAGCTCTCAGCTACTGCTCCAGCACCATGTCTGCTTGCTGCCATGCTCCCCCACCATAGGTGGACTCACCCTCTGAAACCGTGAGCCCCATTTATTGCCTTCATCCATGAGCCACCTTGGTCCTGGTGTCTTTTCACAGCAGTAGAAAAGTAACTTAAGTCAGGCCACATGTGATGCATTGATGTTTAATTTCATTTCCGTGGCTCCGATAAAATACTCTGACAAAAAGCCACTTACAGGAGAAAGAGCTTAACTCACAGTGCCAGTTTACACTCTATCTTTTTGAGGAAGTCAGTGCACAAATTTGAAGGAGCTGGTTACATCACACCCACAGCCAAGAGCGGAGAGAAATGAACACATGTCTGTTTGTTGCTCAGTTGGCTTTGTTGATGCAGCCCAGGAACCAAACCGAGGGAATTCTACCACCCATGTCAGGCTGGTTCTTCCAGTTAAGTAGGGCAGTCAAGACAAACCCCCCCCCCCCAACCCTACCCACGCCAGATGTGCCCACAGGCCAACCTGATCTAAGCAATCCCTCACTGAGACTCTCTCCACAAATGGTTCTGTTTTATCAAGTTGACAGTTAAAACACCATCACAGTGGCATACTGTCTTAGCTAGGGCCTCTATTGCTGTGAAGAAACACCGCTGCCACAGCAACTCTATTTTAGTGTGTGTGTGTGTGTGTGTGTGTGTGTGTGTGTGTGTGTGTGTGTGTGTGTGTGTTTGAGACAGAGTTTCTCTCTGTAACAGAGCCCTGACTGTCCTGGACTTGCTTTGTAGACCAGGCTGGCCTCAAACTCACAGAGATCTGCCTACCTCTGCCTCCCAAGGGCTGGGACTAAAGGCTTGCGCCACCACCGCCTGGCCCTTTCCTTGAGGCTGGCTTACAGTTTCAGAGGTTTAGTCTATTATCATCATGGCCGGAAGCATGGTGGCATGCCGGCAGACATGGTGCTGGAGGAGCTCAGAGGTCTACATCTTGATCCACAGGCAGCAGCAGGAGACTTTGTGCCGCCCTGGATGTAGCTTGAGCATAGAAGACCTCAAAGCCCACTTCCTAGTAAGGCCTAATAAGGAGGCCACACCTCCTAATAGTGCCACTCCCTATGGGCCAAGCATTCAAACACATGAGCCTCTGGGGCCACACCCATTCAAACCGCCACAAGTACTATAACCTAGAAATGATTCAAAATATACAGGAAGAATGGAAGGATTACATGCAAATACTACACCGTTGTACATAAGGGACTTAAGATGGTTTTTTTTTTTTTTTTTTTTTCTTTCGCCCCCCCCCCCCATTTGCTTTGTAGACCAGGCTGGCCTCAAACCCACAGAGATCCACCTGCCTCTTCCTCCCTGAGTGCTGGGATTACAGGTGTGTGCCACCATGCCCAGCTAATTTAAGGTAGATTTTGGCATCCTGGAGGTCCTGGAATCAATGCCTTAAACACACTGATAGAGCGCTATGCCAATATGCATAGCTGAGATTATGAAGATAATATTGGCTCTTTTAAGACTATTTGGACAGCAATAACACATGAGTATCTGAAATTCTACCCATTGCTTCCACTCACAACTTGTTCAGTTTGCCCCCACTACCTGTGGCACAGCCATATCCACTGGAAACAGCAAAGGTCATGAAGCCAGCACAGCTGTTTGACAAAGTTCCAGCCAAGCTGGCCAAATGCTATGATCACTGTTGTTCTGTTTCTTACTTTTATGTTTTGGTCTTTGCGTGTTGCATTCTTGGGGACTTTCCATGTTATGATTCATTTTCTATCTTTTCTCAAGAAAATTATGGCTGTGTCTTTTTAGGAAAGTCCTAAACATACTATCCCTTCTGCTTTTAGGGAACTAACTTTATCTGACCCTATTTGGAGGTCTTCCTTATGCCCTGGAGATTGTGATAAATAGGCAAGAAGCTAGAAATTTCTAAATGAAGCTGTGACTCCAGGATTCTTCTTGGCGTGTCTGCCCCTAAACAAACTCAAGCAGTGGAATTGGTGCAGGGTAAACAGATGCAACAGACTCTGACTGGCCAGGAGAATTAGCAGCAGATTCAAGGCCTCCCTTTACAATAATACACTTAGAGCTCTCAGAAATGTAAAGATGGGGGATTGTATAGGGTACACCCCTGGAGGGCTAGAACTCAGTAAATAAGATAGATGGATGAAATTATATAGTAAAAGGACTTAGGTATTAGTATTTGCTAGTCATAAAAAGACCTGTTCAGATATTTTCTGTTTGTCTGGAGTGCTTTCGAACTGCAGATACTGCCTAAAGGCAGGCCGTTGTATATTAAATGTGTTTGCTTTGGCAGAGATATTCTTTAGATTCTTTGAATTGGAGTTATAGGGCTAATAATAAAAAATAAAACCAGGTCTAATTGTATTTTCTAATTGTGAACCTGTAACCCTGGATCACACACACCCAGAGACAAAATGATATATCAAATCTGTAATTCTTGGGTAACCATTAGTCTGTCTTTGTTCTGTGAAATCTGTATAAATAAAGAGACGACCTGATTGCTAGTCATTCAGAGCTTCAAGATTCTCTTGACCACCGCACCTGACTCACTTCTCCTCACAGACTCCTCATCTCCTCTTGAGACAGACACCCCCCACCCCCACCCTAACCCTGTCAAATGGCCAGGGAAGCCTCCCATCCCCTGCATGCCTGACCACAGACTTTGCTTAAGAAGTCTTACAGACTTCCTCTCTCTCTCTCTCTCTCTCTCTCTCTCTCTCTCTCTCTCTCTCTCTCTCTCACCTTCTTTTCAGTCCATATATATATATATATACACACACACACACACACACATATATATGATAAATGTCATTACAGAGATACTGAGTGTTTTGCAGACTTGCAGCAGAGGACCCTGCCCTAGTGTGGGGGTGAGAGAAGGTTCTGGGTGAGTGACATGCTAAGAGATGAGGAAGAAATAAGCAGGAAAGAGAGCTGAAGGAAAGTGGGGCAGACACCTCACAGAGTGAATGGCCTAAGAAGAAAAGGCCACAGTGGCAGCAGACAATGTACTTGATGAAGGGCAGGCCAAGGGACTATAAAAGAGTAAGCTTGAAAAGTAATTCTTTTAGGGAGAAGATTCTGAGCACCATCCCCCCTGTACCCACAGTCACCCAGAAAGACACTAATCATGATCTTTCCATAGCAAACAGGTTTGGTTTTTTTTTTTTTTTTTTTTTTTTTTTTTTTTTTTACAATAACCTTATTGGCATTTTGGATAAACTCTCTATTGTACAGGACTGTCCTGTGTCTAGCTTATAACACAGTCTACAGGCATTAAATGGCAGCCTTTACTCTCCACCTCCTGAAGCCTTCTTTCTCACTCTAGTTTAGGCTGTAGGAGGATGACTGCCATCAACTTTATAAGCACTTCTGTCCTTTCATCCAGTGACCTTGGAATTCCTCTTTACCAGATTTCCTTCTGGTATAGACACTGCAGTAAATCAAATTGTCCTCAAATATGTCCATGTGCTAAGACTCCAACCTGTAAATCCGTTATCCCACATGTCAAAGGGGACTGAAGGAGACGTTATTTTGGGTTATCTAGGAAGGCCCAAGGTGATCCCCAGAATCCTGATAAGTGACAGAGGGATGCAGGGATGTCAGAGGCAGGGGGTTGAAGCTGCTGAGACGTTGTTGAAGATGGGGCAAGGGGTCAGGGTCGCAGAAAGCAGATAGTCCCTAGAAGCCGGAAATGCAAGGGAACAGCAGTGGGCTTGCCTGCAGCCTCCAGAAGGAATGGAGCAATGTGCATGCTTTGATTCCTGATTGGTGATCTGACGTCAGACTTCCAGTTTCAAGTACTGAAAGATAACACACGTGCTCTGTACCGTGTCACTAAATTTATGTTCATTTTATTTAACATTAGTGCAAGGTCATTATTGTGTACTTGTCTTGGGCCTCAGCAGACAGCACCAAACCAGAGTGGTACCATGGCTGCTGGGTGCCAGGTAACTAAAAAGAGCCCAGAAACCAGCGGAGACTCTCACAAGCACCAATCAAAAAGGGTCCAGTCAACCTGAGTGGGCATGAAAAGGAAGCCCTCTCTGCTTTAACCGGAAGTGGGCATGGGTAGCCTTGAAACAGTGGCTTCTTTTCCCTTCATGTTTCTGCTGTCTCCAGCGTGAGGTGGTGAACAGGACGCAGTTGGTCACCCTACAGCCGCCATCAGGAAGCAGAGAAGGATGCCCACTGGTCCTCAGCTTGCTTTTTTCCTTTTGGTTCAGACACCACACCATGGGATGGTACCACCCACGTTAAGGAGTAGTCTTCCTACCTCATGAACTCTTTCTAGAAATGCCCTTCCATCCCAGGACTTGGGAGGCAGAGGCAGGCAGATCTCAGTGAGTTCGAGGCCAGCCTGGTCTACAAAGTGAGTCCAGGACAGCCAAGGCAACACAGAGAAAGCCTGTCTCGAAAAACAAAAAAACAAAACAAAACAAACAAACAAACAAAAATCCCTTTCAGACAGACCTAGTAGTTGTCTCCTAGGCCATTCCAAGTTAAGTCAAGTTGGCAAGTGAGAGTAACCATCACAGACCTTTAAATGTCATTCACTGAAATGTTTGTTTAGCGGTTTGTTACAGTAGCAGTAGGAAACTAAGGAATAACCAGTCTTGGGGAGGGGAGAGCAAACTCCTAACTCTGAGTTGAATTCTTTGTTTCTTCTTGCTTATGTCGGGTGGTTTAATAGGAGAGCAAGCCAGGCAGCTCCTTGAGAGCTGTGGGAGATACTGAGATGGTCATTACAAAATGGTGCTAGGCCTCCAACAGATATTCCTCTTTTCACCGTCCAACAAATGTTTGCTCTCAGGGCACTAACGGCTCTTGACGTGGCATGAGTTTAGCTAAGTGTTTTCCTCTCCCTTGAACAGCCCGTAAATAGTGATGCCATCAATTCCCTCCTAGTGCTAATTAGGTTTGTGGTGCTGGCTGCTGCTGAAAGCGTGTCTAGGTTCAGAGCGCTGTTGGGTGCTGGGCAGATAATTGTTTCTGGTACAAAATTGTTCAGCATCCTCCTGTTTCCACCTCTGAAATGATGATGTTGCTTGAGAGAGGAAAGAAATGCGTCACCTGGGAGTTAACTACTTAATGCCTATTAACGCTGACACATGTCTATTTTGAAAGGCTCAATGTGGGTTGTTTACCCTACTTCAGACACCTCTTCCGCTTCCAGTATGTAACACAGCAGCTGATGCTGCCCCATAAAGGTTTGGCATTTCAGCACCAGCTGAGCTAATACATCATAATTATGGGCTTTTCTGATGTATCCTAAACAGGCTGTATAGTGTTCTTTGTTCACAAGGGTCAGGGGAGTACTGGTAACTGACATTTTTCTACTTTATAACTCTATACTACTTTATATGCTTTCCAACAGGTTTGCATTTCAAGTCCTCAGCTCTTAAGATGGTACAGACTGAGAGAGTTCAACTTCTGAAATACTTTCTATATAAAAGCTATCTATTGTTTGACAATGGTAGGGGTTAAACTCTGGGTCACTGGGATGCTAGACTCTACTACTGAGCCATAGCCCCAGCTCTGTGAATGTTTTTGTTTTACAGTTTAATTCATTTTATTCTGTGCACCTACATTATACGCGTGGACACCCTGTGCCGCAGCAGCACCTGTGTGACGGTCAGGGTACAGCCTTGGGGAGTCTGTGCTCTCCTGCCACCATGTGGGTCCTGGGGACCAAACTCAAGTCATCAGGCCTGGGAGCAAGCGCCTTTATCTGCTGGGCCATCCCACTGGCTTCGGTTAATATTGCTTTAAAAGCTAGTATTTATGAGACATATAGCAAGCACTGCTCTAAAGTGTATGCATATGTTAAATCAAAAATAGGCACAGCCCCACCCTAATGCACTGCATTTGTTTGTTTATAATGTTCTTAATACGTAGCTGGCTTGGGATGGCTCATGCTGGGTGAGGGTGGAGTAGGGCTTCTAAGGCGCAGGACTGTGGTTCTATAGTAACAGCTTCCATTCCTAGGTATGACAGATAGTGCCTGAAGGAATTGTAGAAAGCAGAGGAGACCCCACATGAACGTGTATAATTAATGGACAAATGCCCCAATGCAGCCAGGTGGATCTCTGTGAGTTCGAGGCCAGCCTGGTCTACAAAATGAGTCCAAGAAAAACCTTGCCTCGAACCGCCCCCACCCCCGAAAAAAGTCCCAATGCCTCAGACCCCGAGGGGTTGGTAAAGTCTCCCTCAGTGTGCGAATGTTGACAGAGTGCTCAGAAAGCGTGGACTGCAGCTTCCTCTTCCAGACATTACTGCCTGAGACTGCGCTACTCCAGAGACCGAGGAGATGGCTAACCTCGCCTTCCTGTGCTGTACATATTAACCACCATGACATTCCTGGTGGCCATACTGTACGTGCCACTCCATCAATGCAGCCGTGGCTCGCCTGATTTCAGCTTTTTCTGTACCTGCGTCTGTGTGTCTGTCTTTCATTCCCAGGTGACCACAGTCTGGCTCCCAGGACCAAGCTGTGCAGGACTTGGCCAGGAATCGTTTGAAGTCCATCTGTCTCCACCATTTTACAAAGTAGGAAAATAAGAATCAGAGAAATAAAATAGAAAGTGCTAATAGTGTTGGTTGGGTGGCAGGGGTATGGGGGTGGGGGGTGGGGCGGGCAGGTGGTGGTGGTGATGGCTGCAGTGGCATATGCCTTTAATCCCAGCACTTACGAAGCAGAGGCCAGCAGGTCTCTCAGTTCGAGGACAGCCTGCTCTAAGAATGAGTTCCAGGACAACCAAGGCTGCACAGAAAAAATGCTGTCTCAAAAACAAACAAACAAAAAAGACAAACAAAACCAAAACAAGAAAGCAAGTGCTACCCCAGAGCCTGTATTCCTTGAACAGTGTTCTTGGTAATTGTGATATCTTGAGTCTGGCCGAAGCCATCTTTTTAGAGCTGCTATGTACATTAATGCAAGTCAAGACATCAGGCCCCTTTCACTCCAGTGAGGAAGGCAGTGCGGCCTCAGGACGGAGGTCTCATCTTCCAGGTGTAGGAGTACAAGGTGTGGATAAAGAGCGGAGACACCCTTCTGTGGCTCCTCTGGAAAATGGCCAGGCACGCATAAAGACAGACACATGGCCAGCTCAAGCTAGGTCAGGCCAGGATGAAGACCACCATATACTAAACCCATTTCAAGACTTCAGAGTGGCGGTCCATGTCTTTGTAACATACAGAGTGACCCTCCTCCTCCTCTTCCTTTTATTTATTTATTTTCTTTTTTGAGACAGGGCTTCCTCAGGGAGGCAGAGGCAGGCAGATCGCTATGAGTTTGAGGCCAGCCTGGTCTACAAAGCCAGTCCAGGATAGCCAAAGCTACTCAGAGAAACCTTGTCTCGAAAAACCAATTTAAAAAAAAAGTCAACCTTAATTGAGCACAAATGTGTTCAGGACCAAAGACAGAATATTCCAATAAAGGTGCGCACACACATGAGCTTCTCCTAGGGCTGCGTGTTGTGTGTGTTTCCCTTTCTGCTATCTCATATCTTTTACCCTTGGAGGTCATTTTCATATTGATTTGTGTGATCGCCATATAGTACTAGAAAACTGCAGGATGTGTGGCCAAGGATGCAGGTTTGTTTTCCTCTTTTCTCACACCCTCTACCAAGCACAGTGCCTCTGCCTGATGACTTTCTCCCTAGATTATTTCAGATATACTGGACACTGTTTAGCTTTTCCCTAAAATGTTTCATATGTCCTGGACGAAGATACTTGTGGTTCTCCTCAGATCATTTCATATGTATTAGACACACAAGTGTTTGGCTTCTCCCCAAGTTATTTCATATGTATTAAACACATCTCCTTCTTTAAGCCTCACTATGATGCTGGCTTTCAACTTGCCTGCTACTCAAAGCTCTTTCCCACTTTCAGACCTTACACACTTGTCACCTCAGCCCAGAACCTTCTGTCTCTTTGCATAGCTGACTTTGGGTCCTTCGGGTCCCTCAGGCTCCAGCCAGAAATGCTTGTCCTCCAAGAACTCCTTCCTGCCTCACCAGTCCCAAAGAAAACCTTTGCTCTCTCTCTAACATTACTTCTCTCGGTGTCTTTTTCTAACCGATCCCAGGCGGCACTTACCACCGTTCACAGTAACATACAATAACTCTAAATATCACGTGGAATAACGGACGTTTGTAAACCAATTACAATTGTAGCAGGCACAGAGTGATATGATAAGAAATTGGGTTTTTTTTTCTTCTGTTGTTTATTCATTTGGTTCGTTTTTTTGTTTGTTAAGATAGAGTCCGATGTGCCCCAGACTGACCTTGAAGTCTCTATATAGCCCAGGATAATCTTGAACTCCTAGGTCCTTTTGCCTTCACCCCTTGAAGGTTGACACGACCTCTTCGTGCCACCTTGCTCATTTTACGCCAGGGCTTCATGTATGCATGCAGGGTAAGCACTCGGCTAATATCTCAAGCATATTTGTGCTGATTGAGTCAATGGTTGATTTTTTACATTTTTTTTTTCAGATAGGATTTCACCATGTAGCCCTGGCTGGCCTGGAACTTGCAATGTGGAACAGGCTAGTTTCCAATTTGTGATCCTCCCGCCTCTGCCTCCTGAGTGCTGGGCACTGTAGTTGTATGCCCACCTCTTGGGCTTTTCAGATGGCTCAGCAGGTAAAGGTGCTTGTGTCAAGCCTGCGATAGGTCTCAGAGACCAAACCCCAGTCCCCAGGTTTTGGCAGGAAGTGTCATTACCCACTGAACCCTGTCACTGGCCCGGGAGTTATTAATATAACACTTCTTTAAAAATCGAGGCTGTTTAAAACCTTATTATGAGCTGGGCAGTGGTGGCACACACCTTTAATCCCAGCACTCGGGAGGCAGAGGCAGGCAGACTGCTGTGAGTTCGAGGCCAGCCTGGTCTACAAAGTGAGTCCAGAACAGCCACGGCTACACAGAGAAACTCTGTCTCAAAACAAAAACAAAAACAAAAAAAGGAAAAAAAAAAGAGAAAAACAAAAACAAACAACAAACAAACAAAAAACCTTATTATGAAGGCTGGAGAGGTGGCTCAGTCAATAAAAGCACTTGCTTTGCAAAGGTGAGGACCTCAACTCAGCTCCCCAGAGCCCACACTAAGAAGCCAAGCACAGTGGCTCACACCTCTGATCCTGGTCCTGAGGAGATGGGTGGGAAGAAAAGCCTGGCCTACATGGTCAAGTTCCAGGCCAGTGACAGACTGCCTCACACAAGTGGAAGGTGCCTGAGGACCCGGACTGGAGGTTATCCTATAACTCTCACACACGTACCTGCACCCACCCACACATCCTCTCACATGAATGTACAACCCCCCCCCCGCCCCCATACAACAAATTTATCATGAGAATTGATTCTCAAAAATCAATTGTTTTCCAAATGGGCCAAGGTCAGTGGCTTATGGTGCAGATTAGACCATCTGGGGTGACAACAGGGTTCCAGAGGACTAGATGATAAGACAGCAAAGAGAAGGTGTTCCCCCAAATGTTGGCTTGCTCAGTTTTGGAGACTTTTAAAAACGGTCTCTAGATAAATAATCTGCAACAGCTGCTCACCACATTCATGCCGGCTCCTGAGGGAACCGTGGCCCTAAGCCTGACTATAAATAATACATCCACGTGGCTCTCAAGGGGGGGATTGGATTGATCTGTTGCTCCATTGCAGTTTCCCTGCTGTCACTCCACAATGACAGGACGAAGCTGGGCCACTACACAGAACGAGCTACGGTTACAGTTATAGACACCGCCTTCCTGGGCAGCCCACAGGGCTGAGATCCAGGTAGGGGGTAGGGTTACCAGCTTGGAATCCAATGCAGCCCTCACAGGGAAGATCCGCATCACATTACCTCTGCAAATATTGTGATCCAGAAAAAAAAAAAAAAAAAAAGTAGACTGGATACAAAATTCCCTGAATATCTGACCCTTGGGTGTGAGCTTAGGACTTATTTTGAGCCAGTTGCCTATTTTTTTCCCCTCCTCATGGATAAATAGAAACCCACAACTAGAAATAGAGGCAGAGAGAATAAGGATTAAGAGTGAAACCAGGTGTTTTTCTGATGGCTCTTAGAACAAAGACAGAAAGCTTAGGTTGTATCTGACGTTCCCTGTGAGTTTTCAGTGCAACCCTTGCTTAAAGGGACCCAGGAGAAGCCACACACCACAGTTCTGAAGGGGCCACTTTTGTTCTTCGATTGCAACCAACTACCAGTGGTTGAAAGAAATAAAATACGATTTCCAGTCCAAGGCTGGCTCATCTGCGTTGCAAGGCTCTTCACTGTGTGATGTTGGGTCCCCAAGATGCAGGTGAGTTTCTCTTGCGGCCACCCCTGTTTCACCTCTTGGTGGTGACTGTTACATTGCTTCGGCTGAGGAGTGAGCACCATGTTACTTTGTGCAGAACAAAACATGATGGAACAGGCCCTCAAGGCTCCTGACTCAATGCCAGGCAATTCTAAAGGACAATATAGGAAGGAGTAGGGAGCGACGGGCCCATCACCGCCTCCACCAGTTAGGTCTCACTGCCCTGTCATTCAGCACCATTGAGGTCAGAAGTGTGGGTTTAGTATCATGAGTGGGGGAGGAGGCTGAACTAATGGGTACCAGATTGGGAGCAGAGTAGAGCAATGAGGGTAAGTATGGGTTATCCTGGCTTTCTCTTCCACAGCTGGGTCACAGGCATCTTCCCATCTACCTGGCTCACAGAACCTGGGATCAGGGGTAGCGGTACTAGGGTCAAAAGATGGCTGTAGAACTGGATCTGATGTTTCAGGGACAATATTTCCAGCCATGAAGGGGGCTAAACAGGAGGATCACAAACTCAAGGTTGTGGTAGACTGCAAAATGAGTCCCAGGCCAGCTGGGCAACTTACTGAAACCCTGTCTCATGAAGCCCTAGACTCCATCCCCAGCATAAATTCGGCATGATGAGGCATGCTTGTAATCCCACAACTCACGAGGTAGAAACAGGATGTACTGGCTGGTTTTATGTCAACCTTTGATAAAGGCTAGAGTCATTTTGGAAGGGGGAACCTCAGTTGAGAAAATGGTGCCACTAGGTTGTCCTATAGGCAAGCCTGCGATATGTTTTCATAATTAATGTTTGATGTAGAAGAGCCCAGCTCAATATTGGTATCTTAGTTACTGTTCTATTCCTGTGACGAGGCATAATGATCAAGGCAACTTAGAAAAGAAAGCATTTGATTGGGGGCTGGCTTACAGTTTCAAAGGGAGAGTCTATGACCATCATGGAGGGGAGCATGGCAACGGGGAGACAGGCAGGCAGACAAGCAGGCAGGCAGGCAGGTAGGCAGTCATGTAGGTAAGCAGGCAAGTAGGCAGGCAGGCAGGTAGGCAGGCAGGTAAACAGGCAGACAGGTAGGCAGGCAGGTAAGCAGGCAGACAGGTAGGCAGGCAAGCAAGCAAGCAGACAAGCAGGCAGGCAGGCAGGCAGGCAGCCAGGTAAGCAGGCAGGCAGGCAGCCAGGTAAGCAGACAGGCAGGCAGGCAGCTAAGCAGACAGGCAGGCGGGCAGCTAAGCAGACAGGCAGGCAGGCAGCCAGCCAGGTAAGCAGGCAGGCAGGCAGCCAGGTAAGCAGGCAGGCAAGCAGGCAGGTAAGCAGGCAGGCAGGCAGGCAGCTAAGCAGACAGGCAGGCGGGCAGCAGGCAAGCATGGGGCTAAAATAGAGGCTGTGAGCTTACATCCGATCCACAAATGGAATGCAAAGGAGAGAGGGAGGGAGGGAGGAAAAAAAGAGAGAGAGAGACAGACAGAGAGAATGGGCTTGGTATAGGCTTTTAAAACCTCAAAGTTCATCCCCCAGTGACATACCTCCTCCCAAAAGGCCACACCTCCTCATCCTTCCTAAACTAGTCCACCAACTAGGGATCGATCATTCAAATATGTGAGCCTATGGGGCCATTCTTATCCAAGACATCACAGTTGGCAGTGCCACCCCCATAATAGTAGCCCTGGCTACTTTAAGAAAACAGGCTGAACAAGCCAAGAGGAGCAAGCACAGCATCCCTCTGTGCACTCTGTAGCTCCTGCCTCAACTTCCTGTCCCAACTTCCCTCACTATTGGAGTGTGACCTGAGAGCTCTAATATAAAATAAGCCCTTTCTTCCCCAAGTTGCTTTTGGTCATGGTGGGTTTGTGTGTGTGTGTGTGTGTGTGTGTGTGTGTTTGTTTGTTTTGTTTTTTAAATCACATCAACAGAAATTCTAAGACAGAAATTGGTACTAGGAGTGGAGTATTGCTGACAGACCTGACCATGTTTGGGGGAGGATTGTGAAAGGCTTTGGAACTTGGGGCTGGAAAAACAGATGAATGTTCAGAGCTTTAAGGAGCTACTGTAGAGGCTTGTAAGACAATACTGGGTGATGCAGATGACGGAGATATAGGCTTTCAAAGTTTCGGAGGGAAATAAGACTCTGTCAGGGCTGTTCCATTGGTATTTTGAACTAAGAATCTGTGGTTCTTTCTGGTGAGCTGGGGCAGAAAAATTGGCTGTGATTAGAAGACTAGACACACCAACGTGAAACCTTGCTTTGCTAGAACAATCGATGCTGGTCAGTTAGAGCTGAGAAATTAGTGCTGTAAGAACTAGGCCAGCACCACTAAGGATTGTAAACCTGGGTTATCACACAGAAGCTGTGGTCCAGACAAGGCCAAAACTGCATCTCACGCTGGCAGCCAAACTTGGTAACCTGTAAGAGTCACTTATAGGTACTGGCTTTAAAGGTATAAAGAGGTCATGGAGAGCAACTGAGGCTTGGAACCATGAGGCAGGGTCAGGGTTCCTGAAGAGAGCCCAGTACCATGGGATGACCACAGCATCATCAGCTGTAAGATAGAGCTGGCCTTAGACTGGAAGACAAGCTGTGTGATGAACAGGGCAGAGCTGGAGAAATGAGCACTTTAGCACCTGCAGGATCCTGATTGGGTCCCGAGCATCAAGCACTGACCTTTTTTATGCCATTGGACTTTGGTTTTGCTTGGATTGTGACTATGCCCTGATTATTTTCTCTTGTAGTAACAAACTGTTTAGCCAGCTGGCCAGTGGTGGCGCACGCCTTTAATCCCAGTGCTTGGAAGGAAGAAGTAGGCAGATCTCTTGAGTTTGAGTTCAACCAGGTCTACAAAGCAAGTTCTAGGACAGCCAAGGGTACACAGAGAAACCTTGTCAGAAGGGGAGAAAACCTATTTAACCATGAATTCTTAGGAGAATATGAGTATTTTGGAACCTGGATATTTTGGAGAGGTTTGAACTTTGAGAGACACTTTGGATGTTTTAAAATACTGAACTTCAAAAAAAAAATAGTGAACTTCTAAAGTGTTTGAATGTTTAAAGACCGTGGGATGTTTAAAATTTAGAATATATTTTATATTGTGCTATTGATGGATATGACATTTTGGGGACATGGAAAGGTTATGATTTAATAGTGATGCTTTTGTGCGTCAAGCTAACAAGGTGTCAATTGACCTGGCTAGATTTATGTCAGCTCAATACAAGCTGAGTCATTTGGAAAAAGAACCTCAACTTAAAAATGCCTCCACTATCAGCACTTGGGAGGCAGAGGCAGGAGGATTGCTGTGAGTTCGAGGCCAGCCTAGTCTACAAAGTGAGGCCAGGACAGCCAAGGCTACA
The DNA here is from genome assembly GCF_903995435.1 of Acomys russatus. NCBI lineage: Eukaryota > Metazoa > Chordata > Mammalia > Rodentia > Muridae > Acomys > Acomys russatus. Next base: position 11,575,540 of record NC_067159.1, read on the forward strand.
TAGAGAAACCTTGTCTCAGAAAAAGAAAAAGAAAAAAAAAAAAAAATGCTGCCACCAGATTGGCCTATGGGCAAGCCTGTGGTGTATTTTCTTGATGGATGGATGACGATGTGAGAGAGCGTAGATCACTATGGGTGGTGCCACTCCTGGCCTGGTGGTCCTAGGTGCTATTAAAAAAAAAAGGGGTGGGGGCTGAACAAGCCATGAGGAGCAAGTCAGTAAGCGGTGTTCCTCCATGGCCTCTGTTACAGTTCCTGCCTCGAGTTCCTGTCCTGACTTCCCTCAGGGATGGAGTATGATCTGCAAGCTGTAAGATGAAATAAACCTTTTCCTCCCCAAATTGGTTTTGGTCATGATGTTTTACCACAGTAATAGAAGCTTTTACAAAGACACGGAAGAGTCTGAAATTCAAAGTCAGTCTCAGCTAGGAAGGCTGGGGATGTAGCTCAGTGGTAGAAAACTTGCCTAAATCTTTCAATCCTCAAGTACTATAAAACAAAACAAAACAACCCACGACCCAGTGATGTAAACAGTCCTCCCAGGGTGTGAAGTTGTGTTATCATTAACCCGACCTAGTAAACAAGAGGAAATACCACCTACCAGTCAGAGATAAGGTTGAGCAACCTTTGCCCCTACACTAAACACACTAAACGCCGCCTTCCCTCCCCACCCCCATCGAAGACATCTTTAAATGATTCCTCAGAATCCAGCTACCCACTGCCAGCCATTGTCTCTCCCACAGGCAACTTAGTGGGCTTAGGCCTGCATTTCACCATCCAGTTCAGATGTTATGATGTCGTAAACCACACCTGGAAGAGCTGTCGTTATGGTGGGCACTTGCCCACCTCGGCTTAAGGCTGGCCTAAGGTGGTGTCACAGGCTGGGCCTCCGGGGCTCCTCTGTTCCACAGAGTGACTGTGAGCCATCACTGAGCACACAATGCTCAGGTCACCTGCCGGGGAAGTTCTGGCCCCAAAGTTCTGTTGGCTTCTGATGGGAATCTCTCAGAAGACACCTTCAGATTCCAAGACTGAGCTGGGTGTTAACAGGAAGATGCTCCAGTTCCTTCCAGGCACCTGTAAGGGTTCATTATGATGCTAAAGCAAAAGATGTGGGTGCCTCCCTCTAGCAAAAGGCCTTGTGGTGTTTCGGGTGTATACAGGCGGAAACAGTGGTGGTTCTGAAGCTGGTTTTTTTTCTTATGTGTGTAATGAGAGAATTCCTTGGGCTTATCTTTGTGAGGTCTTCCCTTTGCTTTAGACAAAATTACCGGTGTGTGTGGGTGGGGTAAGGGTGAGAGGGTGACTGTGTGTGTGTGTGTGTGTGTGTGTGTGTGTGTGTGTGTGTTTGTGTGTGTGACTGTGGCTGGGTTGTAACATCATGTGTGTGGTCAGAGGACAATTTTCTTTCCTTTTTCTTTTTCGTTTTTTGAGACAGGATTTTTCCGTGTAGTCCTGGCTGTTCTGGATTCACTTTGTAGACCAGGCTGGCCTCCAACTCACAGAGATCCACCTGCCTCTGCCTTCCGAGTGCTGGGACTAAAGGCATGTGCCACCACCACCTGGCAGAGGACAACTTTCAGGAGTTGTTTTGAGTGGCTCCCAGGGGTTGAACATGGGGCATGGGGACAAGCACCTTTGTCCACTGAGCCAACTCATCATTTTATCTTTCTTTCTTATTTATTTTCATTTGTTTGTTTATCTATCATCTATCTTCTATTTGTTTTCTATCATCTATCATCCATCCATCCATCCATCTATTATCTATCTTCTATTATCTATTTTCTATCATCTGTCATCTATCTAATCTACTATTTACCTATTTTCTATCATCTATCTATATCTCTATGTATCTATTTTTTTATTAATTTTCTATCATCTATCTATATCCTATCTATCTATCTATCTATCTATCTATCTATCTATCTACCTACCTATCTATCTATCCCTGACTGGCCTGGAACTCACTATGTAAACCAGGCTGGCCTTGAACTCACAGAGATGTGCCTGCCTCTGCTGCTGCTGGTATTACGAGTGTGCGCCACCACGCCTGGCCTGACCTTTCATTTTTAACCTTGTGCTTGCTGCATTCACTGTGCCTGGTGCCTCATATGCCTGATGTCCTGCCACCATCTAGAAGGCTGGTGTACAAGGCACTCTCATTCCTATTTTTTCAGAAGAGACGCAGACCCAGAAAGGTTAAACAAAAACCAAGCCCAGAGACACATGCCTACAGGCCCGGCTCCTCAAGAGGCTGAGGCAGAAGGACCTCTTGAGAGCAGGAGTTTGAGGCCAGCTAGATATAGTGAGTTCTCATCCTAGAACAACAGAAAAGATAGAAGAAAGAAGGGAGGAGAGAAAGGCCAAATGACTCCTAGGTGCTATGCAGCTAATGAGTGGAGATGCAGGGACCAAACCCAGGGCTGACTCCAGCTTTCTCTTCGTGTGTCTTTGTCTCTCCTGGGAAACTTTTCCTCCTGCCCTTCAAATTGGGTATGAGTAACCCATAATTCTGATCACTCAGACATGCCTTGCCCACTCTGCAGTCAGCACCCACCCCTGTATAAATGACTTAAAGTAATCCTGTGCCGGCTTTCTTTTCCTCCCCTCTCCAAAGCAGTTTTCACTTTTAAAAATCTGGGCTCTGTAACAGTGGCCTCCAACTACAAATGAAGGTTTTTGTCTGATGGTTCCCAGATGTCCTAAGTCTCCCTTCCTCTTGGGGAGTTTATTTCAATTTTTTTTTCTTTGTCGAACATATTATTTTAGCCTTTGAGGTTAACTAATAAACCACAAGCTCTCACACATAAGAATTTGGATAAAGAAGGACCTCAAAGATTGTTCATCTAACCCCATCATCAGATGGGTGGGGCCAACCAGTGGCTATGGTCACCAGAACCAGGCTGGTGTTCTTGGGAAACAACAGTCCCAGTCACTCCATCTGAAAGCTGAAAAGATTTTTATTACTTCCAAGGTGCTATTCACCAACAAGCAGAGGGTCTTCTACATGGATGTTGTGGTTTTTCTTTAGCCAAAAGGATTTGTACCCAACAGTAGCCAGCTGTGCCTTGACCATTTTCAGAAATGTTTCCCAGACACTTGGCTGCCATCACCCTGCCTGCTGCCTGGGCCAGGGCAGCTGCTGGGGACTTGCTGAAGCAAAGCCTCTCTGGCAAACCTGCTTGGGTCCTAGCAGAAGAGGGAATGTTTGGCTGCAGCCTGTCTTCCAGGTGTTCAGAAGACCCCCATTCCTGGGCACATTTCTGTCAACCTTTCTATTGCTGTGGTTCTCAACCTTCCTAAAGCTGTGACACTTTAATACAGATCCCCACGATGTGGTGACTCCTGAGCATAAACTTATTCTCTTTGTTACTTCATAAGTGTATTTATAGATTGTAAGATAAATATCTGATATGTGTCCATGGCGGGGGGGGGGGGGGGGGGGGGGGGACAGTGCGCGGGTTGAGACACACAGGTTGAGAACCACTGTTCTATGCTCCTCTAAGAAATACAAGAGTGATCTGCTGGAAGACCGCACAGGGGACAGAGCACTGAGGCATAGCATATATGAGGTGGAATAAGCCAGGCACAGAAAGACAATTACTTGATCTCATTCATCTGTGGAATCCGGGGCAGCTAATCTGAGGCCGGGAGATGGCTCACTCTGTTCAGTAGTTGGTGCATTGCATGAAAACTTGACTTCGATCTCCAACGCGCACATAAAGAAGCCAGCCATGCTATAGTGTGCCTTTAGTGCCACTGCTGAGGGGACAGAGACAGGAGGGTCCTTGGGGCTTATTGGCCAGCCTGCATAGTCAAATTGTAAGCACCAGGTTCAGTGAGAGACCCTGTCTTAAAACAACAAGACGGAGAGTAAGGAAGATACCTGATGTTGACCTTTAACCTTTACATGCACATGTACACATGTGCAAGCATACCCGCACACAAACATACACCTGCACAATCAGCAGAACATTGATCCTATAGAAGTGATGAGCAAAACAATGGACAGCTGAGTTGTGATAGGGACAAGGAGGACCTGGTCAACGGCTACGAAGGTAGACTAGAAGGGACACATGTCCATATGACTGATATGCTGCTGCACAATGAGATACTTAACAGTGATAAATATTTCAAGATTCCTAGGAGATTTTTAGTATTTGACTACAAAACTAATACATGTTCAAGGTGATAAGCAAGCTTCTCATAGGCCCAGTGCGGTGGCACACGCCTTTAATTCCACCACTTAGGAGGCAGAGGCAGGCAGATCTCTGAGTCCAAGAGCAACCTGATTTTAAAATAGTTCCAGGTCAATCAGAGTTACACAGCGAGACCCTGTTTTTTTTTTTTTAATGATGTTACTTTACATACATATATCAAAAAACCACATTGTGCGTCACAAATATTTACAATTATGTGCCAGTTAGAAAATAAAATACCACTTTACAAAAGGCAACAGAATGGAGAACTGGAGCAGCCATGTCTGAGCTGAGCCAGCTTCCAGCATCACATGACTCAGAGATGTCAGTGATGTGTAGACAAGTAGTGGCCAACATATTTTAAACAATCTTTTACTTGTGTTTCAAGCTCTCATTCTGAATTCCACATTTGATCTTTACCCCAAGGCTGAGAAGTGATGGGAACAAATGCCAAGTATCATCACTCTCTCCCAAGTGATAAAGACGTGGTCATTAAGTACAGACCATGCCTCCTCGAAATTTAATGGATAAAAAATGATAACTCTTCCATCATTCTTTGTCTCAATTGTATTTAGGATGAGTAAGCCTTTGGGCTGGGGTTTCTGCTTTCAAGTTTGCAATCGAATTTCTCTAAATGAAAAACATCTGTTTCTGTTCCTCCAAAGAAACCAGAATAATAATAGCTTCATACATAACTCTGATATATTTACTAATGAAGCTGTTTTCTCTTCTTACAGCATAGAACACACAGTGCAGACTTTCAATGAAAACCAGACAACATACTGTGACCATTAAGAATGCCAAGACCAGGCAGCGGAGGGCCGCAGACATCAGACCACACCATCATGGATGACGCTGACTTTTCAGAAGATACAACGTTTGAACAACAGGAAGACTTGCCTTATGATGGAGACCTCTCCCAGACGAAGATGTGTACTTCTTACAACTCTGTCTCAACAAATGACACTTTTCTTGTCTCAGTGGAAGCTGTTCTGGCAGGAGGAGACCCTCAGGAGACGGCTGCTCTCCACGAGATGTGCCAGAACATGGCTCTGGTCGCTCCTTGGGATAAGATGAATGAAAGCTCTGTCAACAGCGGATGCTATAAAGATAAACAATGCACCTGGGCTTCTCCCGCTCCAGCTAATAAAGGAGATACTGCAAAGTCACACATTTCGGATATTTTCCTCCATCATCTCTCCAGGGAGCCATTCTTAAAGGATGAAGGCGTTGGCCACAAAACTGCTCCAGAAACCTCAAATATTGACAGTCTTGATGACATAGCTATTTTTACAAATATTGTTTCACATTATGCAAGGAAGTATTGCCCCCAAAAGCAAACCCCAGAATTCACTGACCAGCCTAGTTCCCAGAGCGGAGCAAAAAATAGCAATAAGCCCAGTTGCTCTCCAGGCACAATAGGAGAGAACACCTCTCCCTTAGAAAAGCCAGTGATTGCTGGGCAGAGTGGCCATCAAGAAGATGCAAGCCTTCTAAGTAGACTTGGAGGTCTAGGTGATAAACATAACAACAGCCTAGGGCAGACGCCCCAGAGACAGCTGACTGACAAAGCAAGTTCAGGCAACCCGTTCAAACATGGCCAAAGTCAAGTGCACTGCCAGCTCCCTGATTTTCCTAGGGTTGCTCCCAAAGTGAAAATCCCCAGAAATACTGTAACTAATAAACCATTTACAATAGCTAACCAAGCCAGCTTTTCTCCTAGGTTGAGAAATAAATCAACAGTTGTGCAAGATAATTTAGGAACCATGTCTGGGTCAAATTGTGTTGAAAAACAACCAGATCAAAAATGGAAATTTACCGAACCTTCGCAACAAACACAGGTAAGTGAGAATGATTACTGTCAGTACTGACCCAGGGTGGGCATCCCAGGTGGGTATCCCAGGGTGGGCATCCCAGGTGGGCATCACAGGGTGGGCATCCCAGGTGGGCATCCCAGGTGGGCATCCCAGGATGGGCTTGTCCATAGAGCTTGGCTGTCATTCTGAGGTTTTGTTATTCTGGCTGTCACTCTGGGTCATTCTGGGCAAGTGAATTGACCTCATGAAAAGAATCAGAAGCTGGATTCAGAAAAATATAGAGGCAGATAGAACCCAAAGTCCCCAAAACTCTCCCAATATATTTCTTTCATCATCATCATCATCAGTTGGTGGTGGTGGTGGTGGGCTTTAATTTTTGTTTTGTTTTGTTTTGTTTTTTTTGTGACAGAGTCCCTCTATGTAGTCCTGGCTGACCTGGAACTCACTCTGTAGACCCGGCTAGCCTTGAACTCACAGAGATCCTCCAGCTTCTGCCTCTCAAGTGCTGGGATTAAAGGTATGTACCACCATGCCTGGCCTCTGATATAGCTCTTAAACTTCGTCTAGAATTGTTTAAAATTTTATTTATGTTTTGTTGTTTAAGAGTTGCATACATACATATAAAATCCCAATTTCCCCTTTTTTGTTCCTTCCCTATTTTCTCCCCTAATTTTCCTACCAACTCCATCTACTTTTTTTTTTTTTTTTTTTTTTGTTTGTTTGTTTTTGTTTTTCGAGACAGGGTTTCTCTGTGTAGCCTTGGTCATCCTGGACTCACTTTGTAGGCCAGGTTGGCCTCAAACTCACAGCGATCCGCCTGCCTCTGCCTCCCGAGTGCTGGGATTAAAGGCGTGTGCCACCACGCCCGGCTTTTTTTTTTTTTTTTAAGACAGGTTTTCTCTGTATAACAGCTCTGGCTTTCCTGGAACTGACTCTGTAGACTAGCCTGGCCTTGAACTCACAGAGATCCAACTGCCTCTTCCTCTCAAGTGCTGGGATTAAAGGCGTGTGCCACCACTGCCCAGCATCATCTACTCTTTTTATGTTTTTTTTTTATATATATATATGGGTATTTGCTGCATGCATGTATGGGCACCACATGGGTTGTCTAGTGCCCGCAAAGTGCACTGGATCCTCTGGAACTAGAGTTAGAGATGGTTGTGAGCCATGATGTGGGTGCTGGGAACCGAACCCAGATTCTCTGGAAGAGCAGCCAGTGCTCTTTTTTTTTTAGATTTTTCCGAGACAGGGTTTCTCTGTGTAGCCTTGGCTGTCCTGGACTCGCTTTGTAGACCAGGCTGGCCTCGAACTCACAGCAATCCACCTGCCTCTGCCTCCCGAGTGCTGGGATTAAAGGCGTGCGCCACCACAGCCCCACTCACAGCCAGTGCTTGTAACCATTGAGCCCCCTCTCCAGCCCCCATCCAGGCTTCTAAACTCAGTCCTTCTCTGAGGTTCTTCTTCAAGTGCCTGGCTTTTCTCAGGCCCAATTTTAACAAATTCCTCCTTTACAGGGGACATCCCTGGAAGCCTTTGTTTTCTTTCCTTTTTTTTTTTTTTTTTAAAAAACAGTGTCTCGTGTAGCCCGGGCTGGCCTTGATCCTTTGATCTTCCTGCCTCAACCTCCCAATATTGGGATTACAGGAGTGCACTGCCACATGTGTCTTAGAACATCCTAACCTGATGGGCCAAAGAATATTCATTCACACAGCTTCCCTAAGACCAAGCAACCTCTCAAACCTACCAACACACAGCTTTCACTCGCTTCAGCAACAGCAGCAGCAGCAGCGATAGCAGCAGCGGCAGCAGCAGCGGTGGCAGCAGCAGCGGCAGCATTACTGTTGATAGAAGTAACTAATAAGCTGGGTTAACTAAGGCCACAGTTGTGCATATGATTTTGAGCATCTCCGCCTCCACACATGCCCCACTCACATCCCTTTCTCCCCACTTTTCCTTCCTATCAGTCCCCTTTCCCCTTAGATCACTTCATTTCTTTATGTCATCTGTACTCATGAGATCTTACATATGTGTGTGAAATCTAGAACCCACAGGTGAGAGAAAACATGCTATTTGTCTTTCTGAGACTGACCAGGTTGGCTTACTATGACTGTCTCTTGGTTGCACCCATCTTCCTGTAAGTGACAGAAAGTAATCCTTCTTCATGGTTGCCAAGTCCATCATATATGTAAGGCACGCTTTCTTTACTCATTTCTGTTGTTGGACATTGTGTTAGTTAGGGTTTCTATTGCTGTGAAGACACACCATGACCAAGGAAACTCTTACAAAGGAAAGCATTTCACTGGGGCTGGCTTACAGTTCAGAGGTGTAGTCCGTTATCGTCATGGTGGGCAGCACGGTGGCGTGCAGGCAGACATGGCACTGGAGAGGTATATGGTGCTGAAGAGTTCTAACTCTCAATTCACATGCAACGGGAAGAGAATGCCACACCTCCTAATGGCCACTCCCTATGAGCCTAGGGGAGGGGCCATTTTTATTCAAACCACCATAAACACACCTAGGCAGTTTCATAGCTTAGCTATTGTGCACAGCGTTGCAGTAAACATTGATGTGTAGGCGTCTCTATGAGACACTGACATGGAGTTCTGGGAGTGAATATTCAAAGTTGTATAGGAGTTGTAGTTTTGATTCATCTTAGCTTTTTGAGTCATAAGAGCCTGATCTGCAAATTCTGAAGCGCCTTATATCCACTGTTTCCATTGCTGCCTCCCAGAGCCTTGTGTTCTACATGCATCAGTCCCTCGGTTATTGGTGCCAAATGAAATAAGGCTACTATGCTCTTTAATGCCACAATTCAAACATTCTATTAGTACCCATTTAGTATAAAACTTTGCTCATGCCTAATCTATGCTCCCCCCCCCCCTTTTTTTTATCCTGTCTTCTCATTTCTACCTAAGGTCCCTTCCTGTTGAGGTTCAGGATCTCATTGATTATTTAAGGTGCAATTGTTAGCTAAATTTACCTTTGATAAAAATCACAGGGAGCCACGCATGGTGGTGCACACCTCTAATCCCAGCACTCCAGAGGCAGGTGAATCTCTGTGTGTTCAAGGCTAGCCTGCTCTACAAAGGGAGTCCTGGACAGCCAGGGCTGTTACACAGAAAAACTCTGTCTCTAAAAACCAAAAAAAGAAAGAAAAAAAAAATCACAAGAAAAAATTTAAATCTTTGTTACTGAATGGCCTTTCTTTTCTTTTCTTTCTTTTTTTTTTTTTTGGTTTTTGAGACAGGGTTTCTCTTATAGTCCTGGCTGGCTGTCCTGGACTCACTTTTGTAGACCAGGCTGGCCTCGAACTCACCGCAATCCACCTGCCTCTGCCTCCCGAGTGCTGGGATTAAATTAAAGGCATATGCCAACCATGTCCAGCTTTCTTCTTCCTCTTCCTCTTCTTCTTCCTCCTCCCCCTCTTCCTCCTCCTCCTCCTTTTCTTCTTGGTTTTTCGAGACAAGGTCTCTTTGTGTAGCCTTGGCTGTCCTGGACTAACTCTGTAGACCAGGCTGGCCTCAACTCAAAGAGATCCGCCTGCCTCTGATGGATTAAAGGAGTGTGCCACCACTGCCTAGCTTCCTCTTTCTTCCTATAAGAGAGCATTCATGCATGATCAGTTCTTAGTGGCCTACAGTTCATGGGAGCAGATAGATCTCCACTCATCTCTCCCCAGCAATGCTTGAATTTGTCAATGAGCTTGAGGTCAGGCTTCTCTCTCTCTCTCTCTCTCTCTCTCTCTCTCTCTCTCTCTCTCTCTCTCTCTCTCTCTCTCTCTCTCTCTCCTCTCTCTCTCTCTCTCTCCCCCTTCCCCCCTCTCTCCCAGTCCTACCAGCTTAAATTGGAGAACTGGACCCAACAGGTTTCCTATTATCCTATACTAGGGATATTCATCTTGGTCAGAGTCAATTTTGAGCACAGTCAATCACCTCTCTGGCATGTCTATGTTTCTCAGTTCCATGTATTGGGAGCAGAAAGACCCTAAAAAGGAATCGCTTTGGAGTTTAACCCTGTCCAGTCAGCCTGCAGCAGAAGGCACCACCACCATCTCAGCACATTCAGCGTTAGTGTATTGTATTCCTCCTAGTGTCTGGCTGTCGTGTCTGGCGTTAACGAGAGCACTAGCAACAGAGATATGACAAGTCTGACAATGGTCCCTGCCCTCATGGAACTTATGTCCCGGAGACATTTTGGAGTTGTCTACATGCTAGTGTCAAACACGATCATAGTGTCAGCTGAATGTAGCCCCGAGAGCGGTCCTATAAGGTACATTCTCGATTGCCCCCCACTTTACCACCAAGAAATTTGAGGCTTATAGTAATGAGCAGCAATTTCCTGTGTCACCCAGTCATAGTGACGTTGAACCTCAACATGGCAACCACAGCTAGGGTCATAGCACCGTGCTGCCTCCTTGGCAGCCAGCACACAGGGCATTCTGAGCAACAGTGTCATTGACTAGATCCACAACCAATGGGTCCTTACTCTTTAATCTTGTAGGTGGAACCTGCTACACACACCCGCCAAGAACCTCTCACAGGTAGTATCTTAAATTATTTTTATTTAGAAAAACATTTTGGAAAAAAAAAAAAGAGCAAATGGTTCTTGTCCCAGACTCATATTTGTAATATTTACTAAAACTGTGGTAAGTAGAAATGAATAGTAGCCAAACTTAGCCTTTTTTTTTTTTTTTTGCATAGGAGTTGAATCTGAGAAATGTCACCTGAAATTGACACCAACACCTCAGAAAGATCCTTCCTCAAATTCTTACATCTTTCAAAAGCTCTCCCAAGGGAAACAGATGTGCCAGAAACTGAAAGAACAGACTGACCAACTGAAGGCTAAGGTAATACTCATTAAGAATGTGAGTGCACACCTTTAGTCCCAGCACTCAGGAGGCAGAGGCAGGCAGATCTCTGTGAGTTCTAGGCCAGCCTGGTCTACAAAGCGACTTCCAGGACAGCCAGGGCTACACAGAGAAACCTTGTCTCAAAAAAAAAAAACAAACAAAAAACCCCAAAGAATACAAGTGTGTGTGTGTGTGTGTGTGTGTGTGTGTGTGTGTGTGTGTGTGTATGTGTGTGTGTGTGTTCGTTCAGAGGACAACTTGCAGGAATTGGTTCTCTCTTTCTACTCTGGATTCTGGGGATCAAACCCAGGTCATCAAACTTAGCTGAAAGTTCCTTTGCTAACTGCACCATCTCACCAGCCCCAAACACTTGCCAAGTTTGTCAACAGCATTAGAAACAACCAATGTCAAACTGTGAGTGAGACCATGCTGTGAATGAAATGTTGCTCTTTTTTTTTTTTTAAACTGCAGGTACAAGAATTTTCCAAAAGAATAAAGCAGGACTCCCTCTGTCGTTTGCAAGACATAAGACTGGTAATGAAGTTGATCCAGTTTTTAAAGCTTTATTTGGAAATTCCAGTGGGTAACTGCAGAGGCTTTTCCATGACAGCAAATAGTCTGCACAGTGGTGGGAGTGGAAAAGGAGGAGGACTATTGAATCATCTTAGTTTCTGGAGCTGCATGGTTTAGAACTCTGATTCCACATGTATTTATCCTTCTTTTCTCCTCAAGGAAGCTATTGCTTAGCTCACGGTCACCCCATAATAAAACCCAGGCCATGGAATGTTCCAGAAAACAAGATCAAAGCCGCTGTGAAGGGTGAGCCCTATCCACAGTGGATGGGCCTTGGTGGATTTCAATTGTGAAAGTAGACAGTATCTGGCACCTTGATATGTAAGACTCTGAAGATGCTTAAAAATGGAACTCAAGCAACCTTGTCTGGGGTGGGGGGAAACAACAACAACAACAACAACAACAAAAGTAGAACTCGAAGAAGAGCTTTCAGGTCATGCCCCCTAACATGCTTTCACACCCTCGCTTGTTATCACAGTTATCAAATAACTAAGTCATTGTTGTCATGACAACTTTTTGGGGCTAGGGGGCAAAGGTTGAAACTGGGCGGTGGGGGTGGGGTGGCCGGGAAATGAATAAGATGAAGATGTGGAAGATGGCGTTTTGGCCTCAGGGTCAGCACCGGACACAGTCAGAAGACCTAAGGAAGGCTTGAGCAAGATTCAGAGCAAACTATGCTGCAGAAGCCCCACAGCATGGGCTGAACCCAGAAAAGAAGCCACTGATTATTTGTTTACTCATCATATTAATTAACTGATCCATTCATTCATTTACCCATCACATTAATTAACTGCTCTGTTCATTCCGAAAACACTTATCAAGAATTTTCTTTTAAGTGTCTGTCCCAGGCACCAGAGATTTAGAAAAACACACCTTTTGCAAGTGTCTTTTACTCCACTAGGAACAGGCTGGTGACCAGCTCATTAAAAAGCAGCTGGTGAGGTGCGAAAGCTGATGCAGAGCCCAGCGGAAGTTCCTCCTTGGCCACTGAGGGGAGACTTTGGATGATGCTGAACATGACCGCTGGCTTGGCTATCGTAACAAGAATCTTCCAGGCCAAAAAGAAACAAACAGCACGTGCAATAGCACAAGGCACATGCAACTCGCGTGAGGACTTGTGTGGCCTATCAGAGCTCAAGCGTGCACACGGAGACTAGGGAGCAGACAGGCAACCATGTCATGGAACGAGCTTGCATTTCATCCTGAGTCGATAGGGCAGCAACGGGGAAGACATTGAAGCTAAAATATAGCAAGGACCGTGGGGCTGAGACTGTAGGCAGGGACTTGGCTAGGAAGCCAACACTGGCCAAGTTATAAGGTTCTGAAGGATGGAGAGGAGGTGATGGGGTTAAAGGGGGGAAAAAAAACCCAATCAAGAAAAAGAGGAGGTGTGGATAGTTACAGAGTCCTGGCTTGGAGGATCGAAGTGGAGGATCCAGTTCAGAGAGGGTGTGGGAAGCAGGGAAGGGCCAGGAGTTGAGTGTTGCTTAGGACCTTGAGTGTGAGGACCCCTTGAGAACCTTGAGTGCGGAGGCCCATCTGTAGGAAGTGAGAGCAACGATCTGACCTTCGGCGGTATTTGGGTCAGAACCGATGCTTTGGCAGAGCTGTGGTTTGAGGTGATGGCGTGGGTGAGATGCTCCCAGCAAACCAACAGCCTCGGAGCAGCAAGTGGAAAGGGTCCAGGGCAGAGTTCCAAGCAATAGGGAAACAGGGAAAACAGAGACTCACAAAGGGGACTAAAGAGGGAGGACTCCGCCAGGCGTGGTGGCGCAAGCCTTGAATCCCAGCACTCTGGAGGCAGGGGCAGGCGGATCTCTGTGAGTTCGAGGCCAGCCTGGAGTACAAAGTGAGTTCAGGACAGCCAAGGCTAAGCAGAGAAATCCTGTCTCAAAAAAACAAAAAAACAAAACAAAACAAAAAAACCTCCAAGGGTCAAGCAGTGGAAAAGGAGGTTCCTAGAAGCTGGAAGTGGGCGTCACGTGCTCAAGGAAGGAGAGTAAGATAGGGGTGGATTTAGCAGCGAGATAGCATAAGGGGTCTTGGCAATTCACGAAAGCTAGATCCAGACGGCAGGGTGTGGGAGCCGAGGAGCAAGTGATTGACAAGGAAAGGTGGTCAAACAGACAAGCGCAGACTTTTAAAGGGCCCAGCAAAGCAGGACTGGTTTGAGTCTCTGGCCTTCAGAGGCTGCAGGTTCAAGAAGTTTCTTTCTGGTTGTACAGGGCTAAACGGATATTTAGGACTGTAAAGTGGCTCCTTGGGAGGGGGGAGCAGTTTGTGGTCTGAGAGTTGCAGGCCCACAGCATTTGGGGTTGGAAGAAGGGCTAGAGGCAGCTAAAAGCAGCCTTCCTAGTACAACATAGTGGAAGACGTTTGGACTTTATATAATCTTAGACATACCGTGGCATGTCCTTCATCTCAATGCGGTTAGAAAACTAAATGATAAATCATGTCATGTCTTCCGAAATATGACTTAAATGCCAAGACTATTTTTTGATCTTTCAGACTGAGTCTTATATAGGCCTGGTTAGCCTAGAACTCACTGTATTGACCAGGTTGTCACTGACCTTGAGATGATCCTCCTATCTCTGCCTCCCAGGTCTGGAGGGGGCGTCAGGGGTAAGCACCACCATGCTTTCTCCTTCCTTCTCACGCTCTTTGTTTTGACCACACCAAGCTTTTATAGCTGTGTTTCCTGTTTGCAGTTCCTAATGGCCAGCCCTTACTTTTTGCCTACGGCTCTCAGTGTCTGCGTTCATCTTCTTTTTGTGTTCTCACTGTGAACTCTGCCTTGCTCCACACTGACACTCCCACTCAAACTTGCTAGTCTTCCCTAATTCCTCCTTCTGGCCAGACCTGTTGCATCCCTTTCATTCCCCACCTTCCCCATCCCCCCCTCCCACACACACACACACACACTAAAACCTCCCCAAAGATGTCTGTGAGAGTCACAGTGTCAGTCAGCACCCTGCCTGGGACCAGATGGTTGACTCGAATGTGGTAACTGAGGAGAGCTTAATAAAAAGCATCGCTCTACAACAGCCTGGGAAAGGCCAAGGGAAACCCATGAAGGATGTGGGGAGCTACTTTACCCCCCAGGCCTGAAGGAGCAGAGGAAATGCATCCCCCTGGGGCCTTAAGGGAGCAGCTGCAGTTGCAGGAGTAGCTGAGAAGGCCTGTGGCTTTTGGTAGGAGGATGCAGCCCATCTTCGATGGTGCAAGAATGGCAGAAGCAAAGAAATGAGGGCTCTCACCTCATCTTTAGCCAACTCCTTTCTCCTGCCACTATATTGTAGCTCTACTTTGGCTACAATGCAATGGAACCAGGGCCAGCCTCTCACAGAGACAGACAGAAGGTGGCTATAGGGAGAAAATGGAAGACATCCACTGGGCCAGCTATGTTTATTATACCCAATAGTCACCAGGTTTCCCAAATCAAGTTAATTCATTTTTAGTATCTTTTCTTTTTAGGTGGGTCTCACTATGTAGCTTGGGCTGGCTTGAAACTTGCTGTCTCTCTCTCTCTCTCTCTCTCTCTCTCTCTCTCTCTCTCTCTCTCTCTCTCTCACACACACACACACACACACACACACACACACACACACATACAGCAGGCTGGCTTTAAACTCACAGAGCCCCATTTGCCTCTGCTTGCAAAGTTCTGGGATTAAAGGTGTCTGTCACCATGCCCAGCCATTGCTATATGAATAGGAATTTGTAGTAACAGCAGCTACAATCTAGTGAGTGTGCACACATGGTCCTGATAGTTTGACTTAAAGATTTCAAGTTTTCAGCTTTACTTGATGCAAACTTGATACCTAATCAGCAGTTGCCTAAGGTTACGGATGAGGGACCCACAGATCCTGACAAAGGGAAACGGTTAGAAGTTAAACAATGGCCTTTGTTGTCACATTAGACACTTGGACTCACCCTCATATTGAGCTTTCCATTTTTATGGGGACATTCTCTTCTCTTTCCACTCCAAATAGTTTTGAAATTCATTCCAGAACTCCAGGCTAAGAGTATTGTCATTAATTTCCTGGTATGAGTTAAACGAACCCATTGAGTGGACTTAATCTGTATCAAGCCCAGCGCTTCCCACTCAGGGCATTTAGCAGGAAATCCTGATGCCAAAATGTGTTAATGATTCATGTTTGGAAACAGCATCTTGAGGTGTTTCCCCTGAGGCACCATTTTGCTTTTCAGAAAAATAAATGAAAGCTGTCTACCATATTATCAATACTGTATAATTAGCTAGCAGCAATTGGCTCAATAGTCTTCCCCCACCCCCACCTCTGGAGGCTTGAGGTCTTTTTGTTTTTTAACCCCCTGTGGGAAAAGATCACCTCGAGGTTCTGCTTTTTTAAGGGGGGGAATTAATAGAGTGAGTATATTTGTCTTCCAGGGACTCTCTCGTCTTGGACAGCCCTCTGTCCACATTGAGACCAAAGTTATACAGTGTTTATTTATATCCTAGCTACAACCACACTGTGTCTGGTATGAATATAAATCAAAAGGGTTTGAACTGCAATTATATCCCATATACGGGAGAAGCTCTCTCTCTCTGGGATGAGGGAGGGACCCAGTCTTTCCCCACATTTATTTAAAGTCACGGCTGGACAAGCAAGGAAGGGCCAATAGCTCGGGATGAGCTTGCGGTCTCGTGTGGGCTGACATGGCGAGGAGCAGCATCCTGGGCAATATCTGGGGCTTGCAACGTGCAGAACCTTCGCAGGGTTCCACTCAAAGGCTAGTGTAGATGATGTCTCTGCGGGGGCAAGGAATTGGCAAATTTGTTGAGTTCCTTTAGGAACTGAGCCTTTCTTGAAACTATAATCTCCACACTCAGGAGGTGGAGACAGAGGATCAGGAGATCAAAGCCAGCCATGGCTACATAGTGAGGTCAAGGCCAGTTGGGCTACATAAGATCCTATCTCAAAACCAAAATAAAGCAGGTATAGTCTCACACACCTATCACCCTGCATTTGGGAGATGGAGACAAAAAAGGAAAAAAAAAAAAAAAAAAGGCAGCTCAAGGTCATCCTCAGCTATTCTGTGAATTACAGGTCAGCCTGGGCTACATGAGGCTCCATCTCAAGTAAAGAAACGCATAAATAAATAACAAGGCATAGTGGCACACACCTTTATTCCCAGCATTTGGGAAGCAGAGACAGGAGGATCTCTGTGGGTTCTGGGCTAGCCTGGTCTATAAAGTGAGTCCAGAACAGTCAAAGCATACACTTTTAAAACAATGTATCTTAGTGACAATGATAGCATTCACACAGCCCTAGCAACACACATACACACAAATTAATATGCAAAATTAAATATTGGATCTGGTGTGTCTTGCTCATTAGGACAAATCCAATAAGCATTTGTTTTTTTGGTTGTTTTTGTTTTTTTCACATTTACAGAAGAATCTGGAGTCAAGACACGCATCTACCTCCATTCCTCCCCTGATAGCTCCAGAATACAAACTTGCCCTTTATTTTACAGAGAAGTCATAACTTCCCCCACTTCCTTTATCTCCACGTCCTTTCCCCCTTGTGTCACCATGTATCGTCTCTAGGCATGTCCTAGAGCCCCCTGCTTTATACTACCCGCGGATCTTGCTCTCTGTCATCTCAATTTTTATTCCCACTGGAGTTGAATCCAGGGTCTTGCGTGTGCTGGACTGAGAGTGGTCTTCCATAGACTCATGTGTCTGAACACTTGGTCCCCAGATGGGGGCCCTGTTGGGGAGATTTAGGAGGTGTGGCCTTGTTGGAGGAAGTGTGTCACTGAAGGTAAGCTCTGAGAGTTTAAAGACGTGCATGGTTCATGCTCTGGCTGCTGTGCTTACTGCTTGATGCCCTGATGGACTCGACCCCTCTGAGCTGTCAGCCCAAATCAACCCTTTCTTCTGTAAGTTATCTTGGTCATAGTGCCTTATCACAGAACGTAACTAACGCCCTGGGCAAGCTCTCTACCACTGAACTGTCTCCAGCCTTCACTTCTTTCATGGTCTCTCCTTGTCTCCGATTTCTACTTCTATTTTCTTTTTTAATATTTTATTTAATTTTTAATTTATGTGCATTGGTGTGAGAGTGTCAGATCTCAGAGTTACAGACAGTTGTGAGCTGCCATGTGGGTGCTGGGAATTGAACTGGGTCCTTTGGAAGAGCAGGCAGTGCTCTTAACCACTGAGCCATCTCTCCAGCCCCCCCCCCCGATTTCCACTTCTTAAAAATTATTTATGTGTGCCTACATGTGTGCATGTGCTTGTGTATGAATGTGTGTACATGAGTGTCATGGCACGAACGTGGAGGTCAGAGGACAACTTTTGGGTGCTGGTTTTCTCCATCCTCTTGGTTGAAGCAGGGTCTGCTTCTGAAGGTTCTGAATGAATCCTGTAGAGGAATGCTAATTCAGAATATGGCTGTTCTGGCAAGAGGTCACATCCAAAGATGATCTAGGTCTGTGTGGTCCAGCTGGAATAACAACACACCTTTAATCCAGGAGACAGAGGCAAGCAGATCTGAGGTCAAGGCCAGCCTGGTATAGAGCAAGTATCAGGTAAAGAAAAGCTTAGGTCCAGGGATGGTGGTACATGCCTTTCATACCAAACAAAGGTAAAGTTAGTTTGTAGAAGGAAGCACCCATGTTTGAAAGTGATGTCTAATTGAGTGGCAGAAAAAGTGATGAATCAGAGAGGATTTGACAGACTAGGATACGCCGAACTCTCATGAGAAGAGAGAGGAAAGGGAAGCTACTTAAGAGGCAGGCTACAGAGAAAGGAAGCAGTTTTACTAGCACTGTAATAGATGAGTTGCAGAGAGAGGACTCAGGTGAAGATGGAACGAGCCAGGAAATGAGAAGAAGTCAGAAGATTAGAGCAGATTGCTGAGTTAGTCTGAGGCTGTGCAAAGCAATCCCAGCCCAAGAGAGAAGCCAGATTAAATAAGTCAGCTGGGGGAGGAGTTTGAGCCAGAACAGCTGAGTTGAACCAGCCAGCCCAGAGCTCAGAAAGAACAAGTAAGGGTGAGCTTATTTATTTATTTTTGTTTGTTTGTTCTGTTTTTCAAGGCAGGGTTTCTCAGGGTTGTGCTGGACTCACTTTGTAGACCAGGCTGGCCTGGAACTCACAGAGATCCACCCACCTCTGCCTCCCAAGTGCTGGGATTAAAGGGGTGTGGCACCACGCCCGGCTCAGGTGAGTTTATTAAGCTGCAAGTCTCAGGGGCTGAAAACATTCTAGGCCTAGGTTAGATTACACGGAAGGCTAGAAGCTTCCAGGATTGGCTTAGGTTAGCAGAAGGAGGCTATAAGCCTCCCAGACAACAACTGAGCCAGGAGAATAAAATTACTTTTACAGAGGTGCCACCTCACCACATGTGTTCTGGGATTACAGCTGTGTGCCATCACGTGACATGTATCCAGCTTTTCTTTCTTTTTTTTCTTTCCTTTGCATTTTTTTTATTAATTTATTCAGATAACATATCAATTGTTATCCCCTTGCTTGTCTCTTCCCATTCCTCCCTCCCTCTTTCACCCTATTCCCCTCCCCTAGGTCACAGCCTATCAAGTCTCATCTTTGTAGCCTGCCTATTCTTTCTCTCAGTGTCACTAGGTCTCCCCACCAAGGAGAAGTGGTCAAATATGGGGCACCAGAGTTCATGGCAGAGTCCGTCCCTGCTCTCCACACAACTGTGGATAATGTCTTGTCCATTGGCTAGATCTAGGTAGGGGTTCAATATTTACTGCATGTGTTGACCTTGGTTGGTGCAGTAGTTGAGCAGACCCCCCTGGGTCCAGATCCGCCCATCTAATGGGACTCTAGGTGAGAGAAGTACCCGTGAATGGGAAAATAGAAGGATCCAGAGGGTCCTAGAAACCTACAAGAAGAGTGTCCAGTTTTTCATGTAATGACTCAGGTCGTCAGACTTGCACTGCAGGTGCTTTTACCTGTTGAGCCATCTTGCCATCCCTGACTCCCATTTTCTATTTCCTATTTAATCCAGAGTTATTTAGGTGAGTGTTGGATAAAATATAATCTGGTACAAATATATACAGATATTAATAATAGTAGAGTTAATTGTATTATTTATAGATTTTTATTTGCCCTCCTATAAATTTACATAACAATTATTTCCTCAGAATCACAGTAGTCAGCACTGTGAGAGTGGGGGCTGGCGCTCACTGAGAAAGTATCTGCCTCTCATGCTCACATGGGTTTGGTCTTCAATGCAAAACCGGGTTCCCTTTCAACAGCTCAGCAGAGGGACTTAGGGTCCAACTCATCAGAAATGAGTATCTTCCTTAGCAGCTGGCTAGATGCCTCAGATGTTGTCAAGCCTGCTGACCTAAGTATATACCCTAGAACCCACAGATAGAAGAAACCAGCTCCCACAAGTTGTCTTTTGACCTACACACACACACACACATCATCATCATCATCATCAAAACAAGAAGGACCTTGACATCATCAGTTCCGAGAAGTTTATCATGGTGGGTAGAGTAGAGATGTGGGAAGCAGGGAATGAGGATTACAGCCTGGAGTGTTGGAATGAAACTCTAAACAGGATGCTACTCAGGGCAGATGGGCCTTTTCCTTCCTGCCTGAAGACAGATGACATGGGAAACATGGCCCCGGGTCCTATTTTTGAGAAGGCTGACTATTTGGCCCAGAAGGTGCCTGTTTGCTTTTGTCTACTCAGAGAAGTGGAAGGTGAAAATTTCAAGTTGGAGATGCTGCTTGAGACATTAAAGGGAAAGCTGATACATACCTGTGTACTTGGCCCCTCCCCCTCCACCCCTTTCTGGAGCTCTCCAGTCATCCTGGAAGTGGTGGCATCTGCAGTCTCTTCAACCTCAGCTGAGGGAACACAGCAGCTGACAGGCTTACACGGTATCAGGAGAAATGCTGTTTGCTCACACTCTGACTCCCAACTCTGGACTTGCTGGGTTCTGTTTTAATCCTCCTTGACTTGCCAAAGCCTCATGAGTCATATTGTTTAAAATGGAGCCAGCTCTTCATGATTAGAAGCGATTTCAAGTGTTAATTTTCAAAATGCTGTATTAGTTTAGCATCCAGCACCACAGTTCAAAATGGCAAGCCACTGAAGAGCAAAACTTCCGCGGATCATGCCTAGATCTTCCTCTTCATAATTTTATACTCCTTCTTTAAAAAAGTATTTTTAATTATGTGTACATGTCTCTGTGGGTGGGTGTGTACCTGGGTGCAGGTACCCTGGGAGGCCAGAGGTGTAGGACCCCCTTGGGGCTAGAGTTAAGATAAGCCGCCTGAAGTCAGTGCTGGGACTCAAACTCAGGTCCTTTGGAAGAGCAGCTAGTGTTCTTAAGTGCTGAACTGTCTCTCCAGGTCCCTATACTCCATCTTTTTAAGTTAAAAAAAAAACATCAAGGTCAGTAAACTAATGGTTCCTTGAATCCACTTCTGAATTCTGTCTCACAGTTCTTTTGGGTTACCTACACATGCAAGCTTGAGGATCAGTAGATTTCTATGCTTTTTGGTTTTTTTTTTTAGTTTTTGCACCACAGGCACTTTATCAGTTGACCATCTTTCCAGCCCTTGTATTTAATTTTTTTTTTTTTTTTTAATGACAGAGTCTTACTATGTAGTCCAGACTGTCCTGGAACTTGCCACAAAGACCAGGCTCTCCTCCAACTCACAGTGGTCCTCCTCCTGCCTCTGCCTCCCACAGTACAGGGATTACAGACATGCCCCACCACACCCGACTCATCTCTTTGTTCTTGTAGCCTCAATTATCAGCACAATTCGGACTACATTAAAATTCTGAGAAACTGAGTCATCTAAATAATTGCCTTCAGTTGACTCTTTAGTTTCGTAGAGTACTGAAGGACCCAGCCTGAAGTGGAGAGTCAAAATCTGAAAGAGGCTTTCGTCAGGCAGAGCCAAGATATTATACAAATGCAAACTCTTCCAAAGAAGAACATCTACTTTCCTCCGGGAACCTGCTTCCTGGCAAAGCCTCACTTCCTCAAAGCGGGCTTGAGCCGGGTGCCATTCTGTGCCCCTGATACCAAGTAGGATTTCTTGCTCCATCTTCTGTACCTGGGTCTGGCTCGTTTTGTGTCCTCACATCCTAAATACCTGACATGGAGTTGAGGGCTCCATATCAGAAGCCCCCTGGATTTCACGGCAGTCTCAGTGCTGCCCGAGATGCCAACACTAGTGGCATGGTACCGCGCTTGGCCTGAACCTGAGTAAGCTCTAGGGCAGTGGGAGGGAGTGTGAGCAAAGCCCAGCCATGGCCCGACAAGCCTGGATTTGCTCTTGCTACTTTGGTCCTAAGTCCACAGCAACTGTTAGGAAGGGATGACGTCTATAAGTCCAACGCGTAGCCCTAAGGAGGAGTTTCCTGAGAATACTGTTCATTCAGTAATTGATCCATTCTCATAGCAATTATTGGTAAATGCTAGGCGCTTTCTTGGGAACGAAGGACAGGGCAGGAATCACCTGCCTTGGAGATGCGTGTGCCTCTGCAAGGAACGGTCATATCTAGCAAACCGGATCAGAATGACTGCAGAACGTACTCCAAGGGGGTAAATAATAAATAAAGACACATTCTTTGTGTCTCTAAAGCCAGACCACCTAAGTTCAAATACTGATCTGTTGTTTATCAGCTTTGTGATCTGAGGACAGTTATACACCCTCTCTGTACCTCAGTTTCCTCATCTGGAAAATGGGGATAATAACACCTGCCTGGCAGGGTTGTTAGCATATTTAAAAGAGTTAATAGATGAAAGGTACTTAAAACAGGGCAGGGATCAGGGTAAGCCTATCCACCTGGGTGTTAGCTGGTCATGCCTGTTAAGTAATGGGATATGACAAAAGCTAAGCATGGGAGACCAGCATCCTAAGGGACAGATAGTGACCAAGGCCCTTACACTAAGTCCTGAGGTAAGACCCCAGCTACATTAAGTGTCTGGGACAAGGGACAGGAGGTAAACATACCTTGGGGTGTTTGGGTTTGCACCTGAATGAGTCATTTCTGATGGCCTGCAGTTCTAATGGATCCTTCTGTGTGTTTCTGCAGATGACCAAGGAGCACACTGGCTGCTGTCTTCTAGGGCCCAGGGGCTCAAGAGGAACTGAGGTGACAGGGCTGCCAAGGGCAGGGTCACAGGAGGCCACCTTCAAGGAGCTCATGGAGCTGGTTCCGAAGATGTGAGTCCTCTCCCTGGGTGCTTCCCACCACTTGGTATCAAGGCTGAAATGGGATGGGGAGGGGTGGTGGAGGTGGAGGTGATGGTGGAGGTGATGGTGGAGGTGATGGTGGAGGTGATGGTGGAGATGGTGGAGGAGGTGGTGGTGGAGGTGGAGGAGGTGGTGGTGGTGGAGGTAGAGGGGATGGTAATGGTGCTGGTGGTAGAGGTAGTGGTGGAGGTGTTGGTGGTGGTGGGGGGGCTGGTGGGGGAATGGAGGTGATGGTGGTGGTGGTGGTGGTAGAGGTGGTGGTGGTGGGGATGGTGATGTGAGTGGTGGAGGTGATGGTGGGGGTGGGGAGGGGATGAGCATGGGGGGTAGAGGGGGTGGTAGGGGTGGTGGGGGGTGGGTGGGCTAGGGGGTTGGTGGATGTGGTGGTGTCTGCCTGCATCTGGCCACACAGCCCGAAGGTAGAGGGAAGTGTCCCACAGCAAAGAATGACAAAGGTAGAGTAGCTGCGGGACATTCACACAACACTGTCCCACAGGTGGCTCCTTCCACAACCCCTCCCCCCCAGCACTGAATTAAATCCCCCCCCCACACCAGCTGGAGAAGGAAGTTCAGAAATGCACACTGCCTTTTCTTCCTTTTTATTTAAAAACAAACAAACAAAACCAGCTATTTACGTAAATAGGCCAAGTACGGATAGAGCCACCCAGGATTAAGCCAGGCTGCTGTGATCCTGTGACCCTGCCTCTCTTGGCTCCTGTTGCCGGGCCTGTGGTGCCTACCTACAAGTCTAACTGAAGCTGATGGGTCCCGAATCCAAGGCCTGCCCAGTCTGCAGAGTGAGTTCGGGGCCAGCCAGGGCAACTTCATGAGCACCTGTCCCAAAATGTTAAACCATTGGAAAAGACTCGGGATGTGGTTCAGGAGTAGAGCGCAGGGTTAGTTAGCAGGCAAGGAGCCCCAAGTTCCGACCCTAGTGGCCCAGTCCTCAAAATCCCCAAACCAGGTTGTTGAATGTGACGGACACTGGGATTGTCAAGCTCTCCCGGCTCACTTGCTTTCCCTTTTTTCCTTTCCATCTTTTTTTCCTTCACACTCTTCTGTCTCCCTCCCCATCCTGCCCCCTCCCCAATATTTTTCTTTTTTTGCTAGGGATTGGCCCCAGGGCCTCTGTGTCCTAAACCCTGTTTACCACTGAGCTGTGCCTTTGCCCCAGACTCTTGTGGGCAGCCTGGTGTTAGAGCTAGTGACGCTGCTGTAGCTAATGTTTCTTACTCTTTCAGTTCTGGAGAGACTTGGGGCACTTGGACCTACACCAGAGCTTCTCAAGTTCTCTGTACCTAGGAGTCACCCCTCATCTTCCTGAAATGTGGGCGTTGGTTCTGTAGGTCTTGTCTGAGCCCATGCTTCTGCAATTAGAGCAAGCTCCCAGGTGGCACCAACAGTGCTGGCGCACCTGGAGATGCCCATTTGGGGGTCAAGGACCTAGAAGTTATTTTACTATGAATGAATTAGAAATCCTGGGATTAAATAGCCTGGGTCTGTACCATGGTTGGGTTTCTATTGCCGTCATAAATACCATGACCAAAAGCAACTGGGTGAGGAGAGGGCACATTTTACCTCACAGGTTACAATCCATCACTGAAGGAAGTCAGGGCAGGAGCAGATGCAGAGACTATGGAGGAACGCCGCTTACTGGCCTATCCAGCCTTTTTTTTTATATAACCACCTTCCCAGGGACTGCACCATCCCAAGCAGGCTGGGCCCTAACCAAGAAAATGCCCCACCAGCATTCCTACAGGCCAGTGGGATGGAGGAATTTTCTCAATTTAGATTCCTTCTTTCCATATGACTGGAGCTTGTGGCAAGTTGACAAAAACCAACCAGTTTTAATTGTAATAGGCAGAAAATAATAACAGTAATAGAATAATTCCATTGGTTGGGAACTTGGGTTTATAAAGACTTTCTTCTGGGGAGGAATACTTTAGAAAAGTGAGACATACAAGGGACAGGCAACAAGAAGGAAAATAAAACCCAGGTCTCCCAAATCGCTGGAAGACATCTCCAATCTGCCGCTGTGAGTATAGTTTAAATGAGAAATGCAGCTGTGACTCTGTGGGTTTAGTGGTAATTAAAAAAAAAATAGGGAATATGGTAGGGGAAAACATTTTATTTTTGAAATTATAAATATGAGAGCCAGGCTTGGCAGTGCATACATGCAAGCCCAACATTTGAGAGGTAGAGGCAGGAGGATCAGGAGATCAATGCTAGCCTTGGGCTACATGAAACCCTGTCTCAAAAAGCAACAAACAAATGAATGATGTACTTATTACAAAAATAATCAGAAAATAAGAAAAGTATAAAGAAAAATTCCCAGCCAGGAAGGATAAACACATTCCTGTAATCCTAGTACTTGGAAAGCAGAGGCAGGAGGATTGCTGTACGTTTGAGGCCAGTCTGGTCTACCTGAGTTCTGGGCTAGCTAGGAATACATAGAAAGGACCTTTCTCAAAAGAAAGTTCCCTGAGAAAGCTCGTCTGTAGTGGATAGCCTCCCAGTCTTTGGCCTCTGCATGTGCACGTCCCATGTGTCTGTTAGGCAGCATCGTCTCGCTTATAAGCTGTTGTCCATAGTTGACAAGTGTCTTAGAATCACATCTTAGCATTGCAGGGAATGGGTCATATGGCGTACCCAGAACCTTCTCGTGAGCAGGTAGATACCAGTGTGCAGGACCCTCGCCTGCACGGCAATGCCAGGCTCTTCTACTCCAGCCCAGCCCCCGACAGTCCTTTCTTCCCAACGTTTGCTAGGCTGGCAAGTAAAACCTGCCATCTCCCTGTTCATCTGTTTGACTGTTTATGAAATTCACTGGAGTTCGTTTGTTTATTGGCTAGGTGCACTTTCTCTTGGACACAAACCCAGCACCTACCGGTGTAATGCCGAAATCTGTTTTTTTTGGTTTTTTTTTTGCTTTTTTTTTTTAAAGGCAGGGAAAATAGGAAGGGTGCATAACGTTGGTGTGGAGGTCTTTATTCTGTTCAGTGCTCTGAGGAAGAAGCACAAATGGGCTAAGACTACGTGTACTGAAAGGGTCAATCGCAGCTCAGAAACTTGCCCTTCTGTGACCTGGTATAATTGTATTCATCATTAAAGTGGAGGTGGCAGAGCTGATGGCAGAAAGTCTCAGGAGAAGGCTGTGTGAGAAATATCTGGGACACAGTGGGAAACTAAACATGGTAGTTGTTTTCCACAAAGAAAAAATAAATAATACTGAAGCCTTTCAAAAAAAATTAATGAGCAAATAGGACGTGCACTAGAAAGTTGTATGTAGGAAAGAAAACCAAAAATTAACCATAGGGAAACACTCACTTCCTTCGATACTGGAAGAGATGCCAATTAACAACATGACTTGCTCCCTCCACCCCCCACATCCCCCTCCATGACTTAGAGTTACTGAAAACATTTTCAAGTGATAATTCTTGGTACTGAGAAAGGTGTGGTCCCAGCTGAGCCACCCACATTGTTGGCGGCTGCGTAACCCCGATCGAGAAACTTGCAGAAAGCAATCTGGCAAAATGTGTCATCACACAAACACACTCAAAACCTTTGGCCCAGATGTTTCCTCAGGAAGTCATTCCAAACGTGGGGAAGCCTACATGTTCAGTAATGCTTTGTGCTAGCATTGTGTATAATGGTGGAAAAGGGACAGTTACGGTCTGTTTACTCAGAGGGGGAGGCCGCATGGCAGTTGCTGTCAGCCCTTTCAATTCAGTTGTGCGTATGTGTGTGCTTAAGGTGTTTACATATGCTTCTGTCATTAAGGTTATCAGTAGTCCCTGGATCTTGTGTTAATTCATGTGTGAATACATTTCTTTGGAAAACAAACCAAAAAAAAAAAAAAAAAATCAACTTTGAGTACCCAGTGGTCAGACTGGTTTAAAATTTATCTTCTAGAAGCTTGGTGAGAGAGAGCTCAGTGTGTAAAAGTGCTAGCTGTGGAAGCCTGGTGACTCAGATTTGATCCCTGGAGCTCAGACAGACAAACAGATGTAGTGGCTTTCCGACAGAGATGGGAGGTAGAGACAGGAGAAGTCACCTGGGCTGGTTGTCTAGTCTGGACCACACAGGGCATCCACAGAAATGAGGGAGACCTGTCTCAGCGCAGTGGAAGGTGGGAAGTGACTCTTGAAACTTGTCTTCTGACCTCCACACATGCACTGTGGCATGTGACATGCACGCACGTGTCATACACATGCACACACACCTGCAAATGCCAGCGATACAGACACCCGCAGCCATGCCATGCATTTGGTAGGGGGTTGGGGGCTCAAACTCGGATCTCCATGCTTGTTCAGTTAAGTATTCTTACCCATGGAGCCCCAGGCAAGGCTTTAAAAAAAAAGATGTATTTATTATTATGTATACAGTACTTTGCCTGCATACATACCTGTAGGTCAGAAGAAGGCATCAGAGCTAGGCATGGTGGCATACACCTTTAATCCTAGCACTTGGGAGGCAGAGGCAGGCAGATCGCTGTGAGTTCGAAGCCAGCCTGGTCTACAAAGCGAGGCCAGGACAGCCAAGGCTATACAAAGGGACCCTGTCTCAGAAACACATCACATTATAGATGGCTGTGAGCCACCATGTGGTTGCTGGGAATTGATCTCAGGACGTCTGGATGAGAAGTCAGTGCCCTTAACCTCTGAGCCATCTCTCCAGCCTCCAAGCAAGGCTTTTGTTTACCACGGATGGCAGTACAAGTGAGAGCTAGTCTTCAGTGCGGCCATAGATACCCAAACTGGGCAGTGTTCAGCTGCAGACCATGCTGCACACGGCTAGTTCTTTCTTCCCTAAGGATGCTCATCAGAATCACCTGGGAGACTTTAATGCATGGCCAGATCACGCCCTCCCAGGAATACTGGCCCAGTAGGCGGGGTGAGGTGTGTTCATTATTTTAAAAACTTCTGCAAGGATTTTGATGCTCTCTTTAGGAAAGAATCAGCGATGGTGGCAGATTTTCAAGTTGAAGTTCTCGGCCCAGCCCTGAGATCCAGGCTTCCATAGCTAGCTGGCAGCTTAGGTTACCTATTGTCCACTCTCACCGGAGTTATGGACTCATCGGTGCATCTCACTCATCCACAAGAAGCCCTCACCCACCAAGAAAGCACAATGTGGATGGCAGGCCACCATCTCTGCACATGCCTGCCTCCCTTCCTCCGGCACTGTTCAGATGCTGGAGGCATCTCTTGAGCCACAAAGCACAGCCCAGCATGAAGCTCAGACCTTGATGACCTCATCATATCAGGACCAGAGACAATTGCCTGGCAACCCTTCCAGAGGGACCAGAAGAGTCGACACCTAGCTCAGGAGTCTCTTGCTGCGGACAGAGCCTCTTACAGCCTGGTCCACAGAAGGGAAGCCTCAGTGATAGTTGCGCTTCTTTCTTCCTCCAAAACTATTTTGAAATCTGGAGTACAGCTAAGAGAGAATATTTGGGACTTTGTCGGGATTGTTTTTTATTGCAAGGATGATTAATCCATGCCATGAAAGTGTTCTGCCACTGATCTATAGCCCTAACCCGGGAGGAGGAGGAGGTCAGCCAGCCTTCTGGCTCAGCGGGAGACCCTCAAGGCAATAAGGTGGCCAGCAGTGGCCTTTGCATGTGCGTGCATTGACATGATCCTTCATGTGACTCCAACACACACACACACACACACACACACACACACACACACACACACACACACACACGCTCCTCAACTTCACCGGAAACAAGCCTTATTCCTCTTCTCAGGGAAGACCTTTGAACTCTTAAGGAAGAAACCCTGCAGCATCTACAAGCCGTAAGCCATAAAACCCTAAAGAGAAGTCAGAACGGCTTTGAAACACCCACTGGAATAACAGTTGGCTAATGTGGAGAGGCACCAGCTGATTAACCCGGAAAGGTCAAGAGTCAAGGAGGGAGGAGCTGTTTTTACAACCACTGTTTAAGTACATACATAATGAGCTCCAATAAAGTGGTTAAGATCACTGACTGTTCTTCCAAAGGTCCTGAGTTCAATTCCCAGAAACCACATGGTGACTCACAACCATCTATAATGAGATCTGGTGCCCTCTTCTGGTGTGCATGAAGACAGTGTGCCCATATTAAAAAAAAAAAAAAAGTGGCTGACAAGGGCTGGGGGACCCTGCTTCCTGTTAGAAAGCGCTCCTCCATGGGAGCCACCTGTCCCGAGTGCTTAATTAAGGTGCCCGCCCCTAGAAAAAGGAACAACACAACGTGGGGCTGGGCTACAGAGGCCCATGTGTTGCCTGGTGCAGACTAGTGAATGCTTCAACCCGGTGCATCAGACTGCAGCTGAGCTCTCCCTTAAGCACAGGGTGCCACTCACTCACCCACGCAGCCCAGGCTTGTGAGTCTTGGCTTACTGAATTAATTAGCCATCCAGAGTTGGAGTCCTTTAAAAAAAAAAAAAAAAGGTTTTTATTAGGCCTAATGTAATATTTTGACATTTATAAAAGATTTTGATTGCTGGGCGTGGTGACACACCTTTAATCCTAGGAGAGGCAGGGAGACCTCTGTGAGTTAGAGGCCAACCTGGTCTACATAGTTCCGTAATGACACACTGAGGCAAAAATAAATAAATAAATAAATAAATAAATAAATAAATAAATAAATCATGAAAGTACCAGTTGTGTCTTTTCCAAATTCCTAGTCTAAGTAAACAAAACAAAACAACAACAAAAATCCACCACCACCACCAACAACAAAACCGTATCTGCCCTGGCTGGGACCAGTGCTTCAGAGTGACATTTAAAATCACACAAGTGGGCTGGAGAGATGGCTCAGCAGTTAAGAGCACTGCCTGCTCTTCCAAAGGACCCTGGTTCAATTCCCAGCACCCACATGGCAGCTCACAACTGTCTGTAACTCAAAGATCTGACACCCTCACACCAACGCACATAAATTAAAATTAAATAAAAAATATTTAAAATCACACAAGTGCCTCCACTGTGGGAAGCCATGGTATACATGACTTAGGAATTGAAATCTTTCTAACCTACATGGTGGTCCTGAGGAGTTAAGTGAAGCCAAATGACATCTTCATTAAGACCCAGAGTAGCCAGGCGTGGTGGCACACACTTTTAATCCCAGCACTGAAGAAGCAGAGGCAGAGGCAGGCAGATCGCTATGAGTTCGAGGCCAGCCTGGTCTACAAAGTGAGTCCAGGACAGCTAAGGTTGCACAGAGAAACCCTGTCTTGAAAAAAACAAAACAAAACAAAACACAAAAACAACAAAACAACATCAACAAAAAAGACCCAGAGTTACTGTGGTTGGTAGGTTGTTTTCTTTATGAAGTTTGAGGATACACAAATTGTAAATTGGCTGAATGAATATACTGTGTGATGTATTAATAACCACCCTGGGTGCGATTTCTGATGCAGACTTGGGATTGGAGAGTGAATGTCAGCTGCTTTGTCCTGCTGAAAACAAAAACCAAAAAAAGTCCCCCAAACAGCCTTCTGGGGGAGAATGGCTCTTGGCTGCTCTGTTTGGCCAGATCTTGGTGCAGAAAGGAGTCTAACTGCAGCAGGGGGATGGAATCACTGCGTTGCACTGGACTCACTTGAATGGCTTCCAAGCTTTGCCGAGAGCAGATGTTCACAGGCCCCAGAGGCAGAGGGTGGAGACAGAAAATGAGGTGTGAGAAAATACATGACTCAGGAGGCGAGCATGTTTTTTCCAAGAGGAGAAAAGGGCTGGAAAGGGCCTGGCTTTCCAGTCCCAACCCCAGAAACCCCAAATGGGGTCCTCTCTGCACTACCACCAGGCTTTGGCACAGCTGGACAGACATGTGTTTGCTCAGCAATGCCGCAAGTTCTTTGCCCAGCCCTGGGCGAACCTGTCCAATCTGTGCCAGGATGTCGTGCCTGTGCACTGGAACGCACACTTTGCTCCAGGGGCTGTTACTGTGTTTGGAGCTGAGCAAGAGCATTGTTCACAGCTGTTATTAATTACAGTTCTTTTGGAGGAGTTAGAATCTGTGTGGAGGGAGGTTGAAACTACACAGGCCAGAGAAGTTTCCTGACAACAGTTGCGTCTTTCTGATGCCCCCTGGTGGCCGTGTGCTATTAAGTGAACACCAGGCTCCCAGCTATGTTAGCCCCTTGGACTTACACTTTGCTGGATTCCTTTTAGCTTGCGCTTAGAGGGATGTGACCCACTCCGAATGTATGTGACAAGTGTGGTGGCTTGGCCTGAGACCCAGTTCGCTGGAGGTGGAGGCAGGAGACTAGCTGTTTCAGGCCAGCCTGGACCAATGAGATCTTGCCTGAAAAATACAACCAACCAACCAACCAACCAACCAAAAACAACAAAACAAAAGAACCCCCCCCCCGCCCAAAAAAACCCAACTCAAGCATGGTGGAGCACACCTTTAATCCCAGCACTTGGGAGGCAGAGGCAGGTGGATCTCTGTGAGTTCGAGGCAGCCTGGTTTACAAAGTAAGTCCAGAACAGCCAATGCAGCTACACAAAGAAACTGTCTCAAAAAAGCAAAAACAAACCAAACAAACAAAAAACCCTAAAAACAAAACAACCAAAAATCCCCAACCCCTCCAAATGATTTTGATATAACATTCTGAAGAAAATACCAATTCTTATAATTCTATATTGCAAATTCCTTTTTAAAAAATATGTATTCTTTTTATATTTTAAAGTAGTGTGGGTGTGTTTGTTTGTGTGTGTGTGTGTGTGTGTGTGTGTTGGCATGTGCCGTGGCATATACATGGAGGTCAGAGGTCAACTTGTAGGCATCAGTACCTTCATGATGTAGGCTCTAAGGATCAAATTTAAGCCATCAGGCTTGGTGGCAAATAACCCTACCCACTGAACTATCTCACCAGCCTGGAGAATATCAGAGAAATTTAACACTTCAAGTTTACCCATACTAGTACTAAAATTTTGAGACATCTTTTTTTTCCCCTTTTTTGAAGGAAACAGAAAATAGAGAAAAGGGACCACAGAAGGACCAACTGTAGGAGGTTTTCCGGTACCATCCATGAGAAAACACTGTGCCAAGATTCACCTCTTGGTAAGCTGGACGGGTTGGTGTACATAACTGTTAATGATCCTCTCTGTGCCAACCACTCACAGTGAGTACCAGCTTGCCGTCTGCCATTGTGATAGCATTTCATTTGACTAGGAAGGTGTTTGGTTGGTTGGTTTTGGTTTTTCAAGACAGGGTTTTTCTGTGTAGCCCTGGATATCCTTGGAACTCTTTGTAGACCAGGCTGGCCTTGAACTCACAAAGATCTGCCTGCCTCTGCCTGCCTCCCAAGTGCTGGGATCAAATTCCAGGCCTTAGGGCAGTGTTTGTTTTGTTTTCCTGTTTCAAAAGTCAAAGAACCAGTAATGGGCTATTTAACCTTGGAGTGGTTAAGCAGCGTGAAGTGCTAATGCATGCTTCCAGACGGTCACTGTGCCTGTCATCATGCTCCGAGCTAGACCCATAACTGCCCCTGGTAAGGTTACCAGCCCTGTGGCAGGTGCCGCTGACTCATCCACATGCATTGTTCAGGGGCAAAGTAAACTGCTGAGGATGATAGAGAGGTGAGCCAGAGGCTTGCCTGCTCAGGCAGCTCCTGAGCTTGCCAGCATCAGTGGAACCAACCATCCCCACAGCCGAGCTGGAAGTGCTGGCCCAGAGAGCTGACACAGCATGCTTATGAGCATGCTCCCTGTGCCTAGAGCTTTGCGGGCCACTCAGCATTCTGTTAGGGCCCACTTGGTTCTAAATTGACCTTTCTGAGGATGGTTATGTTTTCAAATAATAGCGTTTTGGAGGGTGGGGAGGTGGTTCAACAGTGAAGAATTGCTTACTGTTCTTACATTCGTTTGGGAGGCTCACAAGAAATCTAATGGCCTCTTCTGGTACACACACGTACACACACGTACACACACGTACACACACGTACACACACACACACACACACACACACACACACACACACACGCCTTCAAATACTAGGCTTCATGAACTGAACACTTCAAAGCCCTTTCAATGGTGTCCTTTCCTTTTCCCAACAATGTTGTACTGCAGGAATATAAGGCTAGCACTGCAGCACGTCCATAGGGATGCAGCCACGCGGCCCAGTTAGTTCCCAAAGACAGTACCCAAATTGTAAGACAGCCACACTCTTCTCATTAACTTTGGGTTTCAATTTTGGAAAAAAAATTTAATTGAAAACATATTACTTTGCTAATAGAAGATGAACTCATTACTTTTATTTATTTTTCAAAGGGAAAATGAGAAAATTTTTCTTGCTATGTTGCCTACGCTGTCTCCAAACTCTGGAGCTCTGAGGCAGTTAGGGTAACAGGCAGGTGGCACTGTGCCCACTTCCTGTTGCTATTGATGGCGTGGAGGATTGACTCCAGGACCTCACACGTGCTAAGCAAGAAGCTCTGCCACTGACCCACAGTCCAGCCCTTTTTACTTTTAAGTGAAATAATAAAGTATCTGTAATGTCTCAATTTAAACTTTAAAAATATCCTCAGAACTGTTCATTTAGCCATACGAAGACCTGGATACTGAAATGTTTTGCACTTTATATATCAAGATACCTTTGCCAGGCTGTCTGCAGCTGGGGGACTAAATAGTCTATGGCGAGTCTGACACCTTTGCAAGATGGGAGTTATATTTATTTTATAGATAAGGAAATACAACTTGCCTGGGTCAAAGCTAGTGTATTGGTTATCTGCCACTTCATGACAATCTATGCCAGAACCTAATGACTCCAAACAGTAACCAGTAGTATCTGGAAGTTTCTATGGCTCTGGCCAGAGGATCTGGCTCCAGAGTGGGTCACTCCTGTGCTCATTAACAGGGAGACTCAGTGGAGCCTCCTATATGACATGAGATATGACAACCAGCCTCCTTACAAGCAAGGGACAAGGGGTATTAGATTGTCGTTGTCACTTTATTTTACTGGACATGAACCCGTACTCAAGAGTTCAGACCAACCCCTTCCTTTTCCCCGTGGTGCTGGAGGTGGAACTCAGGGCATTGTGTATGCCAGGCAAAGGTTCTACTGTCAAACCCAGGTGCCACCTTTCGAAGTGAGTATTGGCCTGGTGTGGTGGGGCACACCTTTAATCCCAGCACTTGGGGAGGCAGAGGCAGGTGGATTTATGTGAGTTTGAGGCCAGCCTGGTCTACATAGTGAGTTTTGGGATATCCAGGGCTATGTAGAGAGAGCCTGCCTCAATGGATGGATGGATGGATGGATGGATGGATGGATGGATGAATAGATAGATAGGTAGACAGACAGACAGACAGACAAAAAGGTCAAAGAATTAATATATATATATTTTCAACCATCACAGCTATTAAGTGGCAGAGCCAGGCTTTAACCTCAGGTCTTGCTTACACCCTCCCCTGCCCCAGCCCTAAGCACCCTGGTCTTCATTGGCATCTCCACAGCCCACAGTGTGCCCAGCACATCAGCACTTACTCGCCCTGCTGTTCGTGACTAAGCCTAACAGACCTGTGCTCTGTGTAGGTTCTGATCCAGGGCCCAGCTTCTGTTCTGATTCTGGCACTGGACTACAGAGTAACAAATGTGAGGGCTGTGGCAGCAAGACTTACAGCTCCCAGAGAGTCTGCAGTAAAGAGCCACCGAAAGGTGAGGCCAACTTGACTCTAGAAGGGGCAGGGAGGGAGGAGGGACGGCCATCATCCCCAGGCAAGGAGCTGTATTTTCCATCTTTTTCTTTTAGAATTTTATTATAGATATGACACTCCGGGGCAGGATGGCTTCAGTCACGGTGGAGGATATACCTTTGCCCAGTCTCACTTCTTACATGGAAATAAAATGTCTTTGTCTTGTAAGTACCATCTCCTGTGTGACCCTGCCTGTGTCAATAACTGCCTTTCCCAGGCCCTCTCTAGCCGGATGGCTGCCTGGGTCTCTTGCACTTACTGGACACTTCCAAACTCGGTTCTGCAGGCAGGTGGCAGGAAGCTGAGCGGGAGCTGGAGCCGGGAAATGCCTATGGCAGAGGGCTGGGAAGTTAGGGAGTGCTGCATCAGTCAAGGGAGCAGCAAGCATGTGCTCGGAACCAATTAATGGCCGACTCCACTGTTACTAACCCCACTTAGCGTGCCCAGAGCGCATGCCTCAGACGCACTGCTGCTAATTTCTTTCTTTTCTTTTTTTTTTTTTTAACATTTATTTATTTATTTTATGTGTATGAGTGCTCTGTTTTCACTCACACCAGAAGAGGGAGGATCAGATTCCATTACAGATGGTTATAAGCCACCATGTGGTTGCTGGGACTTGAACTCAGGACCTCTGGAAGAGCAGTCAGTGCTCTTAACCACTGAGCCATCTCTCCAGCCCAACCATTGCTAATTTCCAATGCAAACATTTGCAATCTTTGAAGAAACATTGAAACCACACACTTATTTATAAATATGACTAAGGTGCAGCACCTCCC
Organism: Acomys russatus; assembly: GCF_903995435.1. Taxonomy (NCBI): domain Eukaryota; kingdom Metazoa; phylum Chordata; class Mammalia; order Rodentia; family Muridae; genus Acomys; species Acomys russatus. Next base: position 11,610,663 of record NC_067159.1, read on the forward strand.
TCCCAAGAAGTTCTGAACTGAAAGAAACTTGGTCCCAAGTAAGGGGAGCTCAAAGCAAATACGAAAGCAGCATCAAAGGATGCTGTGGGTACAGGGAGTCTGGGAGAAGACACAGGGGGCCTGGGAGAAGACACAGGGGGCCTGGGAGAAGACACAGCCTGTTTCACTCCAGCAGCCAGCCACGCCCACTTCTCTAACAGAGGCAGGTGCTCTCCTCCATCCCTTTAGAATTCTTCCTCTCTGAGGCAAGCACCAGACAGAATGTTTCTCAGCTGCCAATGCCCGGAGACCAAACAATGCCATTTGCCTGACTTAGTCACTGGCTCCTCTCTACCCTCCCCAGATGACAAATCCTCCAACTGGACACGTTTTTCCAAAGTGAGTCACTATGATTCTGCAGAAGCCACATAGTGAATTTCTTTACTGTCTTCTTGATCTTTAGGCCTCTCCTCCTCTTCCACACCCCCCTCCCGCCCCCGCCTCCTCTCACCCCTGTTGCCCTCTCTCCTTTCTTCTTCCCCTGGAGCACCACATATGTAAAGTAAGTGTTCTATTACTGAACTACACACCCCAGCCCTGGACTTATTCTTCTAATACAGATATGAGAAATGTCACAGAGTCACTGGCTGGCCTTCAGTCTTGGATAAGAACCTTCAGGAAAGTGAGCCGATAGGAATGACCATCGGGTGCCGCATCTGAGACAATGGGCTCTGTAGTTCGGCCTAGGACTGAATCCCATGACACTGAACTCATTTCAAATTTGTATTTCCAGCTGGGTGGCAGTGGTGTATGCTTTAAATCCCAGCACTTGGGAGGCAAAGGCAGGCAGATCTCTGAGTTCGAGGCCAGCCTGGTCTATCTACAAAGTGAGTCCAGGACAATCAGGGCTACACAGAGAAACCCTGTCTCCAAAACATACAAAGCAACAACGACAACACAACATCAAATGTTTATTTCTGTTTCTGGATCTACATTTAGAGACAACTGGCAATTGAGATTGAATGTATTAGCATCTGTGTTTGTGACCCAACACTGGATAGACCAGATGCTTTACTTCATACCTTTTGGCATCTACCCTGTCTCCAGCGACAGTCTCTGCTGATTTTCTTTGTCCAGTGGAAGGTGGCAGAGCCTCACTATGTGACACCAGTGACTAAGACAGGGATGAAGATGGAGGCTGGAGGAGGGGAAACGGGAAGGGGGCTCCTCAGCAACAGAAGTGTTAGTTACCTTTCTTACTGCACTCATGTTACTCCTGACAGAAACAACCTGGGGGAAGCCTTATGGGTTCCTAGGCTGAAAGGGTCCAGTCCATCACAGCAGAGAAAGCATGGTGGTGGGAGTGAGGTGCAGGCTGGTAACACCTTTAGTAGAAAGCAGAGCCCTGGCTGGAGGCAGAGGCAGCCTGCAACCCATAACACCCACCCTCCTGTGATTCACTTCCGCCTGCTAAGTCCTACCACCACCTAAGGCTTCTCCAGTTCCTCAGACATCCCCATCAACTGGCCACCGAGTGTTCAAAGGCACAAAGCGGGTTGTGGTGGGGGCGGTAGTGAATTTTGTATACATACTGTATCCGACAGTGCAGGTCCCCCTCCCTCCCCCACTGACTTGTCTCTCTCAACCTTTCCTTGGTGTCTCCCTGGTTTCCATAGTGACTTTCCCATGTCTCTCTCTGTCACCTAGTTTCTCTTCTGGAATGATCTTAATAATGTAGTAGTTAGTTTCTGACTCCTACAATCTTTGCTCCTGACGTTGGTGAGGAGTCCAGCATTCACTTGGGTTTTGCCTTTTGGAAGCGGCACCCTCCCCACATTCACCAGATGAGGTAGTGGCCCAGAGCTGAAAACCAGGCCGGGTCACATGAGTCTAAATCCCTGGTCTCTTGTCTGCTAATAAATAAATAAATAAATAAATAAATAAGTGTCCATATATGCATAATTTTGAGCAGGGTCTCACTCTGCAGCCCAGGCTGGCCTTGGGCTTGTGGCAATCCTCCTGCCTCAGTCTCCTGGGCTCTATTAGAGTTTTATGCCAGAGTTTTATGTTGGTTATCATGGTCCACATCTAGAATACCAGCACTCAAGAGGACTGCTGTGAGTTCAAGGCCAGCCCGGGACAGAGAGACTGTCTCAGCAAATCAGGAATAAGGCCACTAAGATGGCTCAGCGGGGAAAGGTCCTCGCTGCCAAGGTTGCCAGTGTGAGTTCAATCCCCGAGACTTGTGGTGGAAGGAGAGAACCGGCTCCTGCAAGCTATCCTCTGACTGCCATGTGAGCACAGTGACATACGTGCGCTCGTACATAATAAATCAATGAATGAAATAACAATTTAAAAAATAAGGTTGAGTTTCTTTTCATGAATTCAGGAGTCTTGAAAGAAAATTCTGTTTTCTGTGTTTCTTAACTCTGTTACTATATACTTGTTAAGTGTGTGTGTGTGTGTCTTTTTTTTTTTAGACAGGGTTTCTCTGTGTTGTGGATATCACTTTGTAGGCCAGGCTGACCTGGAACCCACAGATATCGGCCTACCTCTGCCTCCCGGGTGGTGGGATTAAAGGTGTGCGCCACCACTGTGGGGCTGTTGTTTATTTTTTATAAGCTGTTTCATCCATACTGCAAAGCTGAGAAAGCCATTGCCACCATTTGAAGGTTTCTGGCTTTTGGATTTGGCAGGCACTCACTGTGTATCCCTGCTGCCCTGGAACTTGTAGTGTGTACCAGACTGGCCCCCCACCTCAAAGACCTGTGGAGGTCATGTTGATGCTCTGAATCTAATCACAGTTAACGTTTTTCAGCTTGTTCAAAACCAAAACGGATCTGTTCCCAGAGAGTGAACTTGGAGCCTTTTCAAGATGAGCACAGTTCTGTGGCGGGGTAAGAATTTTATTATTACTAATAACAGAAGCAGGATCAGGCATGACTGCTCTTGCCCATAACCTCTAAATTTGGGAGGCTAAGGCAGTCTGCTTATCAAAAGCCGAAGTCTAGGCTGGGCTATATGGTGAATTTGAGGACAGTGATGCACAGATTAAGACTCTCCTAAAAATTCAATCTGAGCATGCTTACGTGCGCGCGCACGCGCACACACACACACACACACACACACACACACACAATAGGCTGTCATTATTAAGGTTATATTATACCATTGTATACCAATGTATACCATAGTATACATTATACCATTAATTACCTAGACAAGATTACTGGTCCTGGGACTCAAGCCTAGACCTATCCAGTGTTACTTCAATCACTGACTTGCTCACTCAGCCAACATCTAGGTGCCCAGTGTGGACACTGTGCTGCGTGCTGAGGCTGCGACCACAGCATATCTGCTCTCCAGGTCTATGTTTTCATGGAAGAGCTGTGAGTGTCAAAAGAGGACCATGCAGGGTGCAACGGACCTGATTTGGGGGGGGAGCAGGGGGTTGAGAGCCTGAGCTCAAAGGAGAAGTATGAATGAACTACCACAGAACGTCAGGATCGATGTGAGGAACATTCTAGAGTCAGGCTTTTTGAGGAGAAAATGCCCTTGGGCAAATTCAGGAACCTGTCAGTGTGTCAGGAGCCCAGAGGGAGGGAGTGGCAGGGGCAAGATGAAGCAGGTGAAGGCAGGCAGGCTGCTTCAGAGTCTTCAGAACATCAGGGAACCAAGGGAAGGTTAAGAATTGTGGAAGATCTCTGGCGTAGTCAGGCATCCTGGCTTGCGCTTGCAATCCAAGCACTCAGAAGGCTTAGGTAGGAGTTCTGGCTGCAGAAGTCTCATAAAACAGAACAAAAGAAACAAACAAACAAAGGAAAAACCACTGCAGTTAGTGAGAAATGAGATATGGCCCAGAGGCCAGATGGTACAGCGATGGAGAGTCCACTGGTCACGGAAGCTCACGGAAGCTCAGGGTGACAGAGAGAAGCTGAGTGTTGGAGCCGTTTAAGATGGAACCAACAGCAGGGCCGAGGGACCCAAGCCTGCTACCCAGAAAAGTACAGTGATTTAAATAATGGTATGTGTAGTCAGGCAGAACAGGGATAACCCGTAATCACGGCTCAGAGGCTGGGGCAAGAGCATGCGGGAGTCTGAGGCAAGCTTGGACTACAGAGCAAATACCAGGACAGACAGGCCTCATAATGAGAGCGTCTCTAAAACCAACCTCGCCCCCAAAACAAAAACAAAAAAGCCACCAAAACAAGGGGCTGAAGTTTGATTCCTAGCACCCACACCAGAGCCTCACAGATGCCTGAAACTCCAACTCATTAAAAAGAGAAAACCAACAAAATAATGTATTTTGGAGACTCTTTGGGCTTATGTCATATCTCTGTCCTTAGGAAGGCGTCTTACCCTCCCTGAGCCTCTACTTTCCTGCACGTAAAATGGGAATTATAGAACCCGATCAACCAAGACCACATAGGAAACACCTAGGATAGTTCTTGGCTTTAAATTACAGTGGGTATGGGCTGGAGAGATGGCTTAGAGGTTAAGAGCACTGACTGACTGCTCCTCCAGAGGTCCTGAGTTCAATTCCCAGCAACCACATGGTGACTCACAACCATCTATAATGGGATCTGATGCCCTCTTCTGGCATGTAGGTGTACATGCAGACAGAGCACTGTATACATAATAAAGAAAGAAAGCTTTAAAAAAAATTACAGTGGGTATTAAAATAAACTCAAAAAATAACAATAAAATGGGATGAGGACTAGGTGGTGGGAGGGGAGGGAGGTGCTGGGAGGAGAATGAGAGGGCAGGATGCATGTGATGATAATTCATCATACAAGTGTGTTATGTACGTGTATGAAGTTGTCAGCGAAATTTAAAAGACGTAAAACAAGTGAAGTGCTCAACATTGCTGGTCATTCTATTTGAGGAAGGACTCCAGAGTCCCTGCACGTCCCGCTGCACCATACTGCCACCCCGAGTCGGGGGGTGGGAGGGGTGAGGGGATGGGAGAGTTAATTAGTCAGGGGCCCTTGAGGGAGACTGCCTCTCATCTAGAGGATGGCTCCAATGTGCTAAGTGAACTTTACAACCAACTGATGGGAATGTGCTGGGGGCAGACTGAGATGCTCTGAGGTGACTTCCTGGAGACCATATTGCTCACAAGTGTCAGTCCTGAAATAATGCCTAGCGGAGGGACCGACGCAGGAGGCTTCACAACAGACCGGTCTACAGGCAAGCGCTTGTGGAAGGCCCTCTTCATAAAGACAGGTCACTTGTAGCTGGGCACTAGACACCCCGAGTATCAGTGGGCCTGCACCACAACCATCACAGGCCGACTTAGGACTGCTCCTCAGAGAACAGCAGGTAGAGTAGGGGGGAACCACTGCTTTCACTTCCCCACGGCTTTGGCTGCCTTGCCACGCAAGGGGTTGGAATTGGCAATGTTTTGTGTGTCTCTGTTTTATATATATATATGCAGTGTAGAAGGGTGGCCCTAAAAGAGAAAAATAATCTCTTTGGACTCTCGGCTCTTTCTGTTCTGGAGAATACAAAACAAAACAAAAAACAAAAAGGCAGTGTTGGGATGGAGGGCCTCATTGGCTATAGTGACCACTTTTTCCTGAAGTTCAGCTGTGGACAGCCCCATGAAAGGCAGGCCCCTCAGCTATGCGCGCGCGCGCGCGCGCACACACACACACACACACACACACACACACACACATCACTGAATCTAGTAGGAGAGAGTGCATGTGGGTGGTAACACACACACACACACACACACACACACTCATACAGCTATCTCTGAACCTAGTGGGAGAGAGTGCATGTGAGTGGTGCCACACCCAGGTAAGTGTGCTTTTGTCTTCTAGAAAACATCCCAAGATTTACCTGACCTGTACCTCAGATTCTGTAACACCCTCACCCCACCTCCACTTCCTCTGGATTCCTGGAATCCAGTCCTTGTGTGACGGTCATAGCATGGAAGAAATGGAATCTAAGGTGAGGAGCGAGCGAAAGCCTTGCAGTTCAGACACGTGGTCTTAATGAGCGCAGGGCGGCTGCCTGTCCAGCCGTTAAGAGTATGGGCTTTCAGACGATGATCTGCTACAAACAATTTCTGTTCAGCACTAATCTCGCACGGGGCCTCAACAGCCACCTGGTTTGCATTAGTCCTAAACTGGTTCCAAAGAAAACTTCCTGGAGAAAGCGTTTGTTGGGCGGCACCTCTGCTGCAGGATTCCCCTAGGCCAGCTCGAAGGCCCCAGTCTGTTCCGGTGACAGTGGTTAGGGGTGCCGCCTATGTTCAGACTGGTAATGCCAGTTACTTTCATACGCATGCGCGGTGCCCATGGGAGCCTTCTCTCAGTCCCCTTTGATGGACCCCAGGGCTGTTGTTTTTCTCTACAGCAGGAGCAGGCCAGCAGGCTGCTTTCCTCGCCCTCTGATTCATCAGTCACGTGCTCATCTTTTCTCTCTCCCTTCCCTTGACAAATACATTCCATCTCAGACCGGTTGCCTAGGAGACCAACCCTCAAAACCAGAAATAAACGGCATGGAAACAGAATGCTCCAAAAATTCCATCTTGTAATGTTTAATAATGAGCCAATCCAATTATCAGCGACACTCATGAGTTTATGTAACTAAAATATGTGGGCTTTTTCTCTGTAGATTTTAAACTCGGCTTTGGATCATGCCTTAAAGACAGCAACCATATTGAAAAAAACCACTGACCAAATGATTAAATCCATCGCAGAAGACCTCACCAAGGTGCAGCAGTGGAAGCAGCAACTAAAATACTACTAAGTCAAGCCAAGTCAAGGATTAAAAGTTTTGGTCTTTTCCAAAATATCTGGAAATATTTTACTACAAAAAGTAAAATACTTACTGCAATAAATAAAATACAAAAATATTTTACTTATGACACAATGTAGGGAGATGGCACTCTAGAGAAAACACTTAAAACTGTAAGAAATGAATTACACAAAGTGCTTAAATGGAAAAAAAAAAACACCTGGCCCTCTGGCATTTATGTACTTATGTGAAAATAAATCTATGTTCTTCCTAATTCATAATGAAATACAAACAATAAAACAAACGCTTTTGTCTATTAGTCTGGAAAGTTTCACAGAACTGTTGCCAGTGAGCTGGGAAACGTCTTCTCAGGTGCTGACACAGGGCAGCATGACACTGTTCCTCAACCTATGACGGCTCGCGTCCTGCTAAAGCCATAGGATAGCCAAAGGGTTTTAAGTGAAAAATGCATAGAATAAGCCAACCTACTGGGTGTAACTGCTAAATAACACACATCACGTAAAACACTCCATTTCTCCCTGTGATTGTGCAGCTGCCTGGGAGTTGCCACTGCCCAGCACCAGGAGAGAACTCTGCTGTCTTATCATTGGCCTGGGGACAAAGATAAAAATCCAAATTTGAGGGCTGGGGAGATGGTTCAGCAGGTAAGGGTATTTTTGGCTGCCGAATGTGACAACCTGAGTTTGTTTCCTGGGACCCATACAGTGGAAGGAGAGACCCAACTCCTGAAAGTTGTCCTCTGACTTGTGCGTGCAACACACACACACACACACACACACACACACACACACACACACACACACAGAGGCATGCACCCACACACAATCATCCCAGCAGGGATGGCAGGGAGGCAGAGGCAGATCTCTGTGAGTTTGAGGCCAGCCTGGTCTACAGAGCGAGTGTAAGGGACAGCCAGGGACTACACAAAGAGAAACCCTCTCAAGACAAACAAAATCAAATTAGAAACAATTTCAACTAAATGCATACCAATTTTACACTGTCGTTTAGTTGAAAAAAGTTGTTAAGCTCAACCATTGCGGAGTTGAAGAACGTATCTACCTAATTCAAGAAATTCCAAAAAGCACTTAGCTCACTGCTATTCGGCGCACACTGGTTCTCTCGGGCGCTTCAAGAACGAGTACTCAGTGTCCTGTATGGTGACTGGCCACATCATCCAAAGCTTGGGGACACAAAAGCTTGTATTTCTGCTCACACATCCCTTGCCAGTCCTGCCGGGTTTCTATTCCTCATGCAAAGGGCACTATTGAGTGGCCAGAGCTTGGCCCTCACATGCTGATAGCTTAAAGGGGCTCGGCCGAAAAGCAAAGCGTAAGGCTAGCTAGCCCAAAAGTGGTTGCTGCCGGGCGCAGTGGCACACACCTGTAATCCCAGCCCTCGGGAGGCAGAGGCAGGCGGATCGCTGTGAATTCGAGGCCAGCCTCATCTACAAAGCAAGTCCAGGACAGTCAAGGCCACACAGACAAACTCTGTCTCAAAAAACCAAAACCAAACACACAGAAGCGGTTGTTAGATGGTGTCTTTACAGACTTCCTTAAAGGCGAAACCTCTCTGCGTCGTTTAACAGTGCAATTTCACTTACCGAGGCATGTTCTGCCTACGCTGGAAAGAAGGCGGTGGGGATCGGCAAGACTCCATGGTGATGGTTACACCTGTGAACCTGGTGGGGTTGAGAATCACCTGGGCCCCCGGGTGGGTCTAGGACGGTGTCATCAGAGAGGTTTAATTGAGGCAGGAAGAGCCTCCCTGAAGGGACGGCACTCCCCGTGGGCGGGGTTCCTGGGCTGAATAACGGGAGAAAGGTAACAGAGCACCTTTCTCGTTGCTGCTTGGCTGTGAACAGCGAGACCTGCCGGCCTCACACTCCCGGCGTCCTCTGCGATGGGCTGGAGCCCTTATACCGTGAACCAGAGTAAAACACAGGGGGTAGCGAGGGGTGGGGCTGTTGCTGAGGTGAACCTGAGCTTACAGCCATTCGGGTGGTGGAGGGAGGATCTTAGGCTTCGGAGGCGAGCAAGGACTACTGGGAACTGGGCCACAGGGCTTCATGCCACATTCTGGTCTAGAATCTGGCTGCGTTCTTCCTATGTCCTAAGGACTCCGGTGAGGCAGAACTGAAGAACTAAAGTATATTATATATACATTATATTGCTAAGCTGCCCTGTGCTGTTTAGATGTGTTGATAGTGGACTCTGAGTGAAGAGGGCTGGCTCTCTGTGCCAGACTCTGGTATGATTACTCCCCGGCCGGAGTCTTCCCACCTCAAACTCTCTAGAACTGTTCTCACAGGCACGCTCGAACTTGTCTTCTAAACAATTCCAAGTTCTGTCAGGTTGACAATCAAGATGAGTGGCCATAAGTACTCCCTTGACAGTCTGACATCCAAACACACTTTTACCCCACTTCTGGTCCCTAGAGTCTCATGTTCATCTAATGCAAAATGCATTTAGTCCATCCCTAAAAGTCCCTAAACTACAGTCACCTGGGAAGAGGGCTGGAGACAGAGCCTCAGCTGCGGGACACATCTACAGGCAATTTTCTTGACTAATGATTCACGTGGGAGGACCACGCCCACTGTGGGCTGTGTGGTCCTTCATGGTGTAAGAGAACAGGCTGAAGCCGGACGGTGGATCTTTGTGAATTTGAGGCCAGCCTGGTCTACAAAGCGAGTTCAGGACAGCCAGGGCTATGAAAAACCAAAGAGAGAGAAAGAGAGAGAGAGAGACAGAGAGAGAGAGAGAGAGAGAGAGAGAGAGCAAGCGCAGGCTGAGCAAGCCATGGGGAGCAAGGCAGTAAGCAGCACTCCTTCATGGCACCTGACTCAGTTCTTGCCTGTAGGTTCCTGCTTTGGTTTCCCTTGATGCCAGACTGTAGCCTGCAAGCCAAATGAGTCCTTTCTTCCCCAAGTTGCTTTGGTTACAGTGTTTACCACAGCAGTCCTCTTAAAGCTGAACAGCAAGTCTGCACTGCCTGGCAGCAACTGAGTGGGAACTTGCCCAAATCCTGCAGCCTCAATCCCCACAGTACACTTCCATTAGCAAGAAGCAGAACTACAGAAGCCAAAGAACAAGGTCAGTGCATTTAGGGATTTTTCCTGGATCCAGGAACCATGGCCCAAGGTCTTTGATGGATGAGGTCTTTGTTCCTGTTTGGGGGGTATTGAGGCCTATGCGCTGGGTCTTAAGTTTAGGATGGTGCTGCTGGCATGGAGTCAGTTGTGCTAAGGTGTGGGTCCTGTTACAACAGAAGATTAACTGCTATACTCACTCTGCCCCCCATTCCTCCCTTTGGGGATGTTTACTCTGCACCATTGTATACCTGAAGCATGTACCTGATCATTTTAAAGGGCCTTACAGGTAAGAGATTGCTTTGGGGCTGGAGAGATGGCTCAGCAGTTAAGAGCACTGACTGATGTTCCAGAGGTCCTGAGTTCAATTCCCAGCAACCACGTGGTGGCTCACAACCATCTATAATGTGATCTGATGCCCTCTTCTGACCTGAAGGGGTACAAGCAGGCAGAACACTGTATACATGAGAGAGAGAGAGAGAGAGAGAGAGAGAGAGAGAGAGAGAGAGAGAGAGAGAGAGAGAGAGAGAGAGAGAGAGAGAGACTGGAGTTTGAGGGACGGACTAAATGCATTTTTCATGAAATGAACATGAGATTTCGGGGTCCAGGAGTGAAATGTTATGTTTATGTCAAGTTGGCCAGAGGCTTGTGAAAGTTAAACTTGATTGCCAACTTGACAGGACTTGGAATTGTGGAGACGACTTCCGGGAACGTCTCTGTGGGCATTTCTAGAGTTTAACTGAGGTGGGAGACCCAGCCGGCACAGCACACTCCATGGCCTGGGGTCCTGCACTGGATAAAAAGGACAAAGTGGGTGGAGCATCAGTATTCACCTCTCTCTGTTCCTGACCTGACGCCTCCCCCTGTCATGCTTCCTTGCCTTGACAGACCCAGCCCTCGTAAGTGAGCAACACAAACCCTTCTTTCCTTAAGTTACTTTTGTTAGCTATTTTGCCAGCAGTGAGGAAAAAAAAGTTAACTAACACAACAGCAAAAGGTACAGGAGCTTAACAGTATGTATGTGCGGTGACTGCACTGGTGCAATTAAAAAAAACAGGGCTTACCTATTTTCTAGAATGACGTACAAAAGCTATAGGGTTCTTGTGCTGTTTCTGTTGTTGTGACAAAATATGACCCAAAACAGCTTCCGGGAAGGCTAGGTGGGTCTTTTATTTTATTTTAATACACTTCCCAATTATAGTCTTGAAGCTAGGCTCAGATGCAGACACTTCAGAGGGACACTGCTTACTGGCTTGCTTTCTTATACAACCCTGGATGACCTGCCCAAGGTGTCACCAACAGTGGGCTGGGCCATCCCACATCAACCAGCTACCACAAAAGTGCCCACGGACATGTCCATGGACCAATCTGGAGGCAGCTTCTCAACCGAGGGTCCCTTTTTCCAGGTGACTCTAGTTTGTGTCGAGCTGACAAAAACTAACCAGAACTATGTTTACAGTACATATGAATATGAGAAGCAGCAGTCCTAAGTAAGTAATGTTTTACAGTCCTAAATGAATAACATTTTAGAAGTCATTAAAACTGCTTGTTGGGGCTTGTAATTGTCAGGGTTCTGTAGGGTAACAGAACTTACAGAATGTGGCTAATCTATACCTATAGATATCTAGTCTTTATCTATAAAGGGGATTTACTAGAATGGCTTACAGACTGTGGTCCAGCTAGTCTGTTAAATGTCTGTCTACCAAGCCAAGGTTCCAAGAATCTAGTGGTGGTCCAGCCTATGAGGCTGTGCGTGTCTCAGCTGGTCTTCAGCATATGCTGGAATCCTGAAGTAGCTTCTAATGCCAGTGAAGGAATGGGCTTGTCAGCGACAGCAAGCAACAAAGACAGAGACCTTCCTTCTTCCGTGCCCCGCACAGAGGCTGCCAGGGAAAGCGGTGGCCCAGATACATCGTCCCACCTCAAAAGATCCAGGTTAAAAGTGGGTCTTCCCTCTTCAAATGATTTAATTAAGGAGAAAAAAAAAAAAATCCCCCACAGGTGTGCCCAGATGCCAGACGTAGTCAAATGGACAACCAAGAATGCCATCACAGACAGCGCTTATGAAAATATTTTAACATTTCCCATAGAATACCAGAAAAACTTTTGAGTTGCCTTTTAAATATTTATTATTGTTGTTGTTAGCATGTGTATGAGTGTTGGTGCACCTGTGCTGCAGCACACGTGTGAAGGTCAGAGGACAACTCTGTGGAGTTGGATGTCCCTTTCCACCGTTACATGGGTCCTGGGAATTGAACTCAGGTCATCAGGCTTGCGCGGGGAAGTGTGTCTACCTTCTGAACCATCTTGCTGGCCCTTGAGCTCCTTCTGTGTAAGGACAGATGGGCAGATCATTGGCCTTTGCCCCTCCTGCAGCCTCCCCACTCCATCATCCGGACACTCAACTATAGGTTTCCCAACCCCCAGTTTGGCTCAGCAGCTGAGAAGGCATATAACACCTCAAACCAAGGCAGCTGCTATTTGTCTAACTGAGGGCAGCTATTCCTAGCTTTGGGACCTGGGAGCTGGTTCAGGGTACCTAGAGACAACGCAGAGGCCAGTCTGTAGCTAACTTTGTGGCTTAGTTCAGGCTGAGGTGCTGCAAGAAGAGAGCAAAGACCGACAGCAGTCGTGTGTGTGTGTGTGTGTGTGTGTGTGTAAAGGAGAGGAAAGGGAGCTTCAACTATGCGTTATCAGAACTTATGGGAGTAAGTGGGTGCGATAGGACACACCTGTGGTAACAGCACTCAGAGGAAGACGGATGGACCACTGCACACCCCAAGGCCAGCCTGGGTGCACAGGGAGTTTCAGGCTAGCCAGGGTCTCAGCCTGAACAAAACTTAAGCTACAGAGTCATTGTGTGTGTGTGTGTGTTTAAACAAAGCTCCTATATTAGGCTTCGACAGAGCGAGCCAGAATGAAGCCACTCGTGCTAGGTGTTAAGCAGTCAGACTGAACTTTAAAACTGACCAGCTATTCATTTTTTAAGCCAGGAGATTCAGTCACCAGGCAGAGGAGGGCAGCACTAGTGTGCTGAAGAAATCACTGTTTTGTGCCACAGGAGGGACAGGACCATCGATCGAAGTGTCAACTGGGTCTTCTGGCCCTTGCTTTCTGTCTGTAAGGCTCATGTGCTCCACTAACTTCTCTGTTTTTAATGCTACGCCACTCGTGAACGCACCAAAAGCCAATCAGACCATCAAGCCCGATTTACAGAAGAGAATTCTGCTGAACTTTTACATGTTAGTTACGTTTTGCAGTGCTACTCGCAAAGTACTTGAAAGAACCAACTCAAGGGCAGAAAGGCTGATTTTGGCTGGAGAGATGGCTCAGCTGGGCTCCGGTTCCAGCACCCACACGGCAGCTACAACACTCTAGACTTCCTGTTCCAAAGGATCCAAGGATTTCTCTGGCCTCTGTGGGCACAAGGCATGTACATGATGCACAGCCATACATGCACACAAAATACTCACACAAATTTTAACTGTACACTTCCCTGGCTCAGTTTAAGCTTTCTTATATAATTCATCAGTTTTCAGTCTGTGTGGGCTGATCTGTCTGCAACCCTGACAGTTGCCAAGGCTCCCTACCCTTATGTTCCACCCTCCCACAAAAAGGCATATTTGCATTTACACAATTTTACACAATTAAAAAAAAAAAGCAATCGTGGATATGAGCTGAAGAGATGGCTCAGCAGTTAAGAGAACTGGCAGATTTTCCGGAAGGCCCAGGTTTGATTTCCAGGGCCCACAGGGTAGCTCACAATAGACTGTAATTGCTGTTCCAGGGGATCTGACGCCCTCTTCTGGTCTCCACAGGTACTGCACCCATATAGTGAATAGGCATAGAGGCATAATCACTAAAATAAAAATAAAAACCCCCTCAAAACCTGGATTCCTTGAAACAAATCCATGGAATCCTGGATCCTATAAATTCAATCATTTTTAAGATTTAAAGCCTGGCCGATGTTTTTCTTATTAAGCCACAGTCTAGATGTGATTTTACATTTCCCAATGACTAACTTTTGAGCACTCACTGAAACACAGCTAATTCAAGAACTAAAGGAGCAGTGCTGTGAAAGACAGCGAAGATTACACAATGAGACCTTGTCTCAAAAAAACAAAACAAAACAAAACAAAACGACCCCCCCCCAACATTCTGGGAAAGCACCCACTGAGCTCTGATCTGCAAGGGGACTTGCTCAGTCCGCAGCCTGTGCTGTCCCGTCTCTTTGCTCAGGGATGTCATTTCTTCTAATTCGGTTCCAGAAAAACCAGCTGGGTATGTAAAGCTCTATCCCTGACTCTGTGAGTCCAGGGGCGCGTCCGTGCCTGGGGAGGGGGGGGGGAGTGACAGTCCACTCCAGTCTCTTCCAGTGCTTCCTTACAAGAGGGACACTGTGTCACCAAGTTCTTCAGGAAACAAACTCCTGTAGGTATCTTTTTTTTTTTTTAAAGATTTCCTTAGTAACTTTAGTTTACGAGTGCTTTGTACCCTTGTATGTAAGTGCACCATATACATGTGGCAGCCAGGTGTGTGGTCCTGGGAATCTAACCCTGGTCCTCTGGAAGAGCTGCACATGCTCTTAACCTCTGAGCCATCTCTCCAGCCCCATCCTCTATTTTAAACAGAAGGGGATGTAAGAGAAAGTTAGCACTATGCAGACTGAACAGGTAATAGTTAGGACTATGTATTAACAATTGTGAAAAGAGGCTATAAATTTGGAGGAGGTACCAAGAAGAGGCTTGATACCCTATGAGCATATACAGGGGGAGGAAGTCCCCCTCAGTCACAGTCATAGGGGAGGGGAGTAAGGGGAAAATGGGAGGGAGGGAGGAATGGGAGGATACAAGGGATGGGCTAGCCATTGAGATGTAATATGAATAAATTAATAAAAGAAAAGAAAAAAATTTGGAGGAGGGCATGGAGGGGTAGATGGGAGGGCTTTGAGGGAGGAAAAGGAAGGGAGAAATATTGTAATTATAATCTCAAAAATAAAAAAGTAAAAGAAAAGATTAGGTCCTTACAAAACCACTGAAAAGGCCAGGTGTGGTGGCATACACCTGTAATCCCAGCACTCAGGAGGCAGAGGCAGGCAGATCTCTTTGAGTTCTAGACCAGCCTGGTCTACAAAGCAAGTCCGGAACAGGAAAGGCTACACACAGAAATCCTGTCTGGAAAAACCAAAACCACTGAAAGAAGAGGACAGCAGTGAGCACTGCATCATAGACAGGAAGCAGGCAATGAGGTTAAAACTGTGGTGCCAGTGCTGCCGACAGCTGGCTGCACCAGCGCTGCTGCACAAGCTGGTCTCTGCCTCCTTCCTGCCTGTGACTGACAGGCCTCTACTGCAGAGTCTGCTGACTTCACTTCCGGCTTCGTCTCAGTGTTATGGCAGGTGGAGGCGAGGCTCAACAGTGCCAACTGCTAGGAGACAATATTGAGCGCACATTTATACACTAATGTCAATTCCAGATGGATGAAAGTGACTGCAGGAAGTCAAAATGGTTTAGAAGAAACTGAGTGAGTTTATAATCCCAGTGTGCAATTCTGAGCAGAGAGAGAAAAGCTGTGAGTCTGTCTGCTTAATGACTGTGATGGCTACTCTTGGAGTTGACTAAAACCCAGAAATGGCTGGGCAACCTCTGAGGGACTGCGCTTAATCGAGTCATCCTGAAAATGGGATCTTTGAGGTGGAAGGCACCTTTAATCAGATCATTTGGGCTGGGAAGACCTACCTCTAATCTGAGCCAAACCTACAAAAGATCACGGATGAAGGAAACCTTGGTTTTTGCCTGCTCGCTCTTGTCCTTCCTACCGAGGCCATTCATTCCCTCGCTGGCATTAGAGCCCACTTCTTCAGACGTCTGGTGTACACTGAAGACCAGCTGACACAGCCAGTCTCATGGACTCAACACTAATGGCCTGTGGTGCCTCCCGTTTCTAGGCAGCCACTGCTGATTAGCTGGACTGCAGCATGGAACCCTCTCTACCTCTCTAGATGTGTATCTGTGTCTGTCTCTAGATCTCTTTAGATCCACCCAGATCCAGTCTGTGAGCTCTGTTACTCTAGAAAACCCTAATACGATTATAAAGTAGGGCTGGGATGGAGCGCAGTGGTAGAGCACTTGCTTACCATGGTGAGGCCCTGTGTTCAGTCTCCAGCACTGGGAAGAAACTACAACAAAGGCAATGATACCCACAGCAGTCTAAGACACACATGCTGTGCCACTGGTAGCAATTTACATTATGGAATATGCATTAATATTCATGTAAGCTGGCAGAGGTCCACAACCAGACAGTGCAGCGCTACTGTAAAGACAAAATCTGAACGTTAGAATGCTCCGAGGTCAAAAAGTGGGGAAGAGCCTGGGACACATAGGCACAGGAAACAACTTCCTGAACAGCACACCAACAGCCCAGGCCTTAATGTCAACAATTAATAAATGGGATCTCATGAGGCTGAGAAGCTTCTGTAAGGCAGGAGACATTGTCAAGAGAACAAAGTGACAGCCTACAGACTGGGAAAAGATCTTCACCAACCCTTCATCTGACAAAGGTTTAATATCCAAAATATATAAAGAACTCAAGAAATTAAACACCACAAAACCAAACAACCCAATTGCGAAATGGGGCTTGGAACTTAACAGAGAATTCTCAACAGAGGAATATCAAATGGCCGAGAAACACTTAAAGAAATGCTCGTCCTCCTTAGTCATCAGGGAAATGCAAATCAAAACGACACTGAGATTCCATCTTACACCCATCAGAATGGCTAAGATCAAAAACTCAAATGACTCCACATGTTGGCGAGGATGTAGAGAGAGAGGAACACTCCTTCATTGCTGGTGGGTATGCAAACTAGTACAACCACTTTGGAAAGCTATCTGGCGCTTTCTCAGAAAAATGGGAATAGGGCTTCCTCAAGACCCAGCTATCCCACTCCTTGGAATATACCCAGAAAATTCCCTACCACACAACAGGGACATATGCTCAACCATGTTCATAGCTGCTTTATACATAATAGCCAGAACATGGAAACAGCCTAAGTGTCCCTCAGTAGAAGAATGGACTAAGAAACTGTGGTACATTTACATGATGGAATACTACTCAGCTATTAAAAACAAGGAATTCCTGAAATTTGTGGACAAATGGATTGATCTAGAAATTATCATAATGAGTGAGTTCACCCAGAAGCAAAAAGAGACAAACAGTATATACTCACTTATGTCAAAACAGTAGTCCAAGGGATACGTACCATGAAAAACTTTACTTACCAAGAAAGTGGGTCAGAGGAGAGGACATCTTATTGAGACTTTAGGCGAGAGTAGCATGGAAGAATAAGGAAATAGTAGGACTCACAGGGTCCTGGAAACCTACAAGAAGAACTTTATGACAGGCAGATCTGGGTCCTGGGGTCCTCCTCAAACTAAGGCACCAGCCAAGGAGAATATACCAAGACCTAGCCGACGAACATGATATTCTCCACCATTGAGTGGAGAGTGAGATCTGACTCTCACACAAACTCTGGTGCCCCTTTTCTGACCACGTCCCCTGGATGGGGAGGCCTGGCGGCACTCAGAGGAAGGATAGCAAGTTACCAAGAAGAGACTCAATATTCTAAGAGCATATATAGGGGGAGGAGGTCTCCCTCAATCACAGACATAGGGGAGGGGAGAAGGGGGGAAGTGGGAGGGAGGGAAGAATGGGAGGAAACAGGGGAAGGGCTAACAATCGAGATGTAATATGAATAAAATAATAAAATGGAAAAAAAAAGAAAAAAAAAGAATGCTCCGAGGTCAAGCAGAGATCTGAAATGAAGATGCTCAGTTTTGTAACACACACACCTGCAGGCCTGTCTATATTAATGACCCTCACAGACAACGCATTGTTTTTGAAAGTCATTAGGTATTGTAATGGTGGGAATATGAAGGTTCTTCTTTTTCTTCTTTCTGCCTCCAATTCAGAGCCAAAAAAGAAAGAAATACTCAGAAAAGTTTGGCAACTATATATTTATTTTCTCATAGAATGTTCATGATTATTTTTGGTTTCTAACTTAAGCAGACATGATCTCAAGCATATAAAACTGTGTTCTTTAGAATTATCTTGCAGGTAATATACACAGTGAAATAATTGTATTAATTGGAATTATTTTATACATAAAAATCAATTTCAGCTTTAAGAAACTGCACTCATAGGAAATAATTCTATCATACATACATTTACAGTTTTACTTTTATGATCTCTTCATTCAGGATCATTTTGCCCCCACACTGTATTTCAGCCTAAGTATCCAGTAATTAGTATGTGACAGGTAGCTAACCCCCTGTCCTCTTAACAGACTCTGCTCCAAAGGTGAAAACTTCCTGGTAAGAAAGCACTTTAATGTTGTATCTTGTACAAAGCAGCAACAGTATTAAATTATTAGAAATGGCAAATCCAATAATGCATAAACTCCCTGAAGAAGCATACCTGAAAAGCACATTACTCCATAAACTATTTACATTGTTTAAATTATGACAGCAACATCTTCTGTTTTAGCTGAACATATTAACAAAGCCTCTAATAAAAATAAGAACAACAACAACAAAAAAGCTACTCTTCCTTAAGAAAGGAAACTTTATCCTTCGATTTATTCAGCATTTTTATATCATCCAGCAGCTTTCTGGGTGTTAAAATATGTGTGGAACCTGGTGGAAAAAAATTATAAATTTTCAGAATTAATTTCTTCTGCTTAAAATGTTTGCTGTATTTGAACAATACTTCTAACACATTTATGTAAGATTCACATCAACCCTGGCCGCTGAGCATGCTTAATAATGCTGCAGAAACACTGTCCATCACACATGGGCAGTGATTTGTACTATACATTGGTATCTAGCAAGGAGAAAATTTTTCCTAAATGAAGAGAGAGAATCTTTAAGTAGTGCTGTGAATCAAAGTCTGTCACACAACTCCTGCAGCTCTCTGCTTAGGAAACCACCTATTTGCAATGGCTTCACTAGAAAAACAAAATCTAATTGCTTTTACTATTAGTGTGTGTGCACATGTGCAGGGCCACACATGCTGTGGCCCACGCATGGAGGCCAGAGGATGACTTTTAGTAATGGGTTCTCTTGTGCCACTGTGCTGGGACTGAAGGTTGTCACATTTGCTCAGCAGCAGTTTTTACCCACCGAGCTCTCTCACTGGCCCAGACTAGTATTTTAAAACTCAGTTCTACACAGGCCTCACCAATGTCATATCCATAGCCACAAACACAAAGACTTGTGAAGTAAACATGTATTAATATGTCACAAAAGCACTTAATGGCAAGAGCAAAGTCAGAAGATGCAGCTTTAAAGGAGTAAGCTCAAGCCCCTAAAAATCCGAGCATTTAAAAATAAAATTATTAAAATATCAACTTGGGGGACCTTTAGGCAATTTTATAAAGTATGTTCTATGACTGATCCTTTCTCTGCATGTAATAAGACAGTCTTAAATTTTCCCATGTATAATTTTGCCTGAAACACTTAAGCAATGAAAAGATGAAAGTCTTACCAATAATAACCTCACAGGACTTATGTGCCTGAGAAACTTCATAAGCACAACGCATCTCAGAGTATGTAACTCCTCCAATTACGAAAATAATCAGCCTTGACCCGTTTCTCCGGTCCAGCTCTAAATAGTTAGTTCTGGGTTTCTGGCGAGCACTAAAAAGTAAAAAATAAAGCAAACATGCTACAAACGTTCCCAAAGCCACACAATCAAAGTCACCTTTGGAAGCACTTGTCTTGGTCTTAATGAAATGATCTAAGCACGGTACAGTTTCATCACAGTTAGGCAAAGCCGTCTTTCATATTCCAATTTGAACAAATCCAATTGAAAAAAATATATCATATATATATATAAAATAAAGGCTTATTTCCAAAAACTAAAATAAAATCCACTCAGACGCCGGGTGTGGTGGCACAAGTCTTTAATCCCAGCACTCAGGAGGCAGAGGCAGAGGCAGGCGGATCGCTGTGAGTTCGAAGCCAGCCTGGTCTACAAAGGGAGTCTAGGACATCCAAGGCTAAACAGAGAAACCCTGTCTCGAAAAACTGAAAACAAAACAAAACAAAAACAAAAACAACACTCAGACTGCGTTTTGACTAGAGCTCAACATTTTTACTTATAAAGCTAACATTTTATTTAATGTTTAAAATATTTTTTAATTTTTATTTTGTGTGTATGGGTATTTTGCTTGCATGTAAGTCTGTGCACCATGTGAATGCAGTATCCATGGAGGCCAGAAAAGGGTACTGGATCCTGTGAGACTGCAGGGGTGAACAGTTGTAAGCCACCATGTGGGTGCTGGGAATTGAACCTGCATCCTCTGAAAGATTACCCAGTGCTCTTAACCCGAGCCATTCTTCTAGGCCCCTCTTTTATTTTATATGAAGACCTAATTTAGAAAGAGTGAGATTTAAAGACAAGCAGGGGAAGAGGACAGGGGCAGACTAGGATCTACCGTGGTACTGGGACAGCCACTCCTGTGACTCCACCACAGGATGATGGTCTAGACCCAGGCAAAAACATCTGTAATGTGCTATCACATCTGTCAGAGACTGAGCAGGGAACAGGGAAGTCCAGGAAGTGGGAAACCCCCTCAAAACAAACACAAGGACAAAAACAAGGATCTGCTCTGTAGACTTTGCTAGATAGCTGCTCCACTGTTTACATGCAGGGAAGACTCAAGCATCAAGAACATGTAGGGGAAAGGGGAAGGAAAAAGCCAAGTGCTAGCGTGTATCACGTCATCCTCAGTGTGGTCAGTGGAGGACAGAAGGGACATGCTAAAATAGACAGAAACAACCACCTAGCCAAGTAGAGAAATCACTCAGCAGCCCCACTGCGAGCCATGGGGGGTGGCTGGTGGTGGGCTCAGGATGCAAGAACACCAAACACACCCCCAGGGAGAACAAACAAGAGAGAACCCCATGCTGACATAACACAGTCAAACTGACAGAAGCCAAGTATCAAGAGAAAGCCCCACATGGCTCCTTAGACAAAGGTGCCTGCGGCTGCCATGCCTGACACCTGAGTTCAGGGTTCAGGACCTATATGGTGGAGGGAGAGGACTGTCCCCTGTAATGGTCCTCTGACCTCTGTACATGCACTGTGTCATTTGTGCATCCACATACAGAATATAAAACAACCCCAAATCCTACAAAGCACAATTCAATACATTACACAGGGTAGAAATATAGTTAGAAATAAGTATGGACATACAGGTAAACGATTAACTAAGATAAGAAAAAAAAGGAGAATAAAATCAGGGCACGAAACACAGGAAGCTTGGATTTACTTCACTGAAGCTGGGCTCCGAGGACAGGAGCGAGCATAAGGATATTCTGCCTCTTGGAACTTTCAAACTAAACATTATCAAAAAAAGAGTCGTATCTGGGCGTGGTGGCGCATGCCTTTAATCCCAGCACTGGGGAGGCAGAGACAGGCGGATCGCAGTGAGTTCGAGGCCAGCCTGGTCTACTAAGCAAGTCTAGGACAGCCAAGGCTACACAGAGAGACCCTGTTTTGAAAAAACAAAACAAAAAACCAAAACAAAAAAGGGTCCTATCAAGTTGGGTGTCATTACTCAGCAGAAGGAGCAGCAGCCTGGGATATGCAGTGAGGTCCTCCTCAAAAAGAGAAAAGGAAAGGGAAGGACAAGGAGGAAAGGGAAGAAAAAAAGAAAACGGAACAAAACAGAAGGGAGGTGAGGGGGCAACTACACTATGTAAGGAAAAAGATGTGTGGGGAGGAGACGGTTTTATGACAGTATTCTATATTATAAAGTATGCTTTCCTGAATTCATTTAGTTGGCTACCGCTGAAGAAAGACAACCCCTCACACTGCTGTATGCTTCAAAGAGGACAGCTGTTCAAAGAGAGCATCTGAGCAGCATTTGGTCTGTAGTATTGTAGCAAAAACATTTCAGTCGCTTTTAAGTTACCTCACAGCTCCAGATCCATTCCACACTGCTGGGCACCGGGAACAATACGGCCATTCTTTGGAATCTAATCTATTATCAATGGCATCCTAGAGGAGAAAAGCCATTAACACCGTCAAGAAAATGTAATTTCAGATTTTTGTTTTGTACACAGCTCTAATGAACAGTAAAGATGCATACATATTTAGTAAGATTACTCCTTCTTTACACCCACAAATATTACTTGCAGCAAAAGTCAATATACTAGGACTAGAGAGACGGCTCAGTGGTTAAGTGCACTCACTCATTGCTTTTTCTGGAGAACTGAAATTCAGTTCCTAGCACTGACATCGGGCAGCTTACAAACTGCCTGTAACTCTAGCTCCAGGTGATCCAATGCCTCTGGCTGCCACAGGCAGCTGCACTCACGTACACATATCCAAACATAGACATACATAATTAAAGTAATAAATAGAAAATTAAAAATTAATGTACTAATTGACTCACATATTAAACAAACAAACATATAGTTCAGATCTGCCTTTATTGAGTTTCTGCAATGGTAGGAGGACTTAGAGGTCTCTAATTGGCACCCTAGGCCACTGACCTCACAGCAGCGCCTGTGAAGCAGAATGCACATACCTGGCCCCGCGACACTGAGGACAGTCCAATGACGGGAATGTTTTCCTGTTTATAGTATTTTTTAAAAACTCCCTTTTCTCAGTGTTACATTTTATGATATACTTATGCATATGCTTATGATGTCTATGAATGCTTTATTAATACAGTAATTTATATTTGGTCAATCAGCAGGTTTATGCTCATAATTTATTATGGTTACAGTTTTTATTAGTCAACACAGTTTGCTTTATAGATGACAGCACATAGGCACTGAAAAGTGATAACAAGAAGGACAAAGCAGTTCAAGAAGTTTTTTGAGACAGGGTTTCTTTGTGTAGCCTTTGGCTATCCTGGACTTGCTTTGTAGACCAGGCTGGCCTCGAACTCACAGTGATTCACCTGTCTCTGCCTCCCAAGTGCTGGAATTACAGGTGTGCACCACCACACCCAGCACAGTTGAAGAGGATTTTAATTAAGACTGCTAGAAAGGAAGAAATCATGTTTTAAGTTAGGAGAAATTTTGAAAGCCTAGGAAAACCATAGATCCAAAGTACAGTTTCTGAATTTAGCATGCAAACCTTGTTAAAGTGTTTCAACAGGTTGATTTTCATTTTAAAAATAAACAGTTAAGAAAACTACTTAGGGCCGGGCATGGTTGTGCATGCCTTTAATCTCAGCACTGGGAGGCAGAGGCAGGCGGATCACTTTGAGTTTGAGGCCAGCCTGGTCTACAAAGAGAGTCCAGGACAGCCAAGGCTACACAGAGAAACCCTGTCTCGAACCCCGCCTTCCCCCCCCCCCCCGCCCCGAAAGAAAGAAAGAAAGAAAAACTACTTCTGCATAATCATTTGGTGGGTAGGAGGCAAGTTATACTGTAGAAGACAAAGAACTCCTGCATGTGAGCTCTGCTTACAGTGACAGATAACCAAGTGGAAAGAGTAACCCGGAGCCTCAGGGGTTGGGGGAAGGCTGGATTTTTACCTCCATGATGTCTTTGATAAAAGGTGTCCACCGGGAAAGCTGAAAAGTCTCTTCTGCAGACCGATCTTTTCTTAATGGTTTGGCTTGTTGGGACTAATGTAATTAAAGGAACAAATAATTTTATTCAGTAATATAATTTATATTCCTAACAAAGATTTAATTACCAGAAAGTCTGCACTGCATTTAATAGAGAAACTGCCTACTTGAAAAAAAAAAAGAAAGAAAAAGTATCACACTAGTTTGGTACGTGCTGGGTCACTGAACAGCATTTTGTATTTTAGCAGTGCTGTACAGAAGGTTGGATATACAATGCAACTTTTGGTACAAATGAATCATAAACAGAAAAGTATAAGTAGCAAATTATAATAGAGCAAGAAAATACAAATTCACTAGCATTTTTAATTTATTCAGATTACATATGGAAACAAAACACCAGGGTGGGTATATAGCTCAGGTGGTAAGAGAGCACACCTGTAGTTCCTGGCGACACAGAGTGGCAGCACACACCTATGACCCAACACTTCAAAGGCAGACAGGAGTTCAAGGTTATTCTTGGTTCATAGTAAGTTTGAGGCCAGCCTGGACTACATGAGACCTTGTCTCAGAAAATGAAAACAAAAACCCCCAATTGCTTACTTAATAATCACATTCCATAAGATGAAGTCAAGAATGTCTAGAAGATTCCCATATACAAAAGCAGTTCATGCAAGGACCTCATGGAACAAGAGCAGTTTGTCTGAGTCCAAAAGTAGTTAACGTATACACACGTGCCCACAGACAGACAGACATAGACACACAGACACACACAGGTACACGCATACGCACACACACAGAGGCACAAGTGCACACACACGCGCGCACGCACGCACGCACGCGCACACACACACACACACACACACACACACACAGGCACACACGCTCATTCACACACACAAGACTTCCTTACTGGGGGAACAATGGGAACACCAAGGTGACTCCAGTTACGAATCATATCACTGTCATCTTCTATCTTTACATTGTGGATCAGTCTGTCCAAATTTTCTTCAGTCGTTCCTTAGAAAAATGGAAGCAAAAGTGTAGTCAGATAACTGCTGCTGTAACTAATTCTAAGACTGAGGTAATAAATAAAGTTAAAAAAAAAAAAAAAAAGGCAAACTTATATCCTCTCTAGACTTCTCTCAGTTTCCTATTTTCTTTGTATTCACCTTAACTAGCATTTCTTCTGCTGTTTCCCAGACTTCATTATGGTGAGTAACAAGCCAGTGAGGCAGGGGCTAGACAGATGGTTCAGTGGCTAATGGTGCTGGCTAAAGATCAATAACCTGGGTTTGATCCCTGGGACCCAAACTGCAAGATCACAGAATAGATACCACATGGGCACTGGGCAGCGTTGGTGGGTGCTGTAATTTGGATGTAAAATCACTTCAGTCACAGGCTGTGACACGTACCATTTCCATCACACACATTAACTAATATGTAATGGCTAAATGTAAACAGAGGCTAAGTGATTTTAGAGTCAGTACTTCCATACACTCATAGAAACAAGCAGGCTCCCCATTACCATTAATGCCGAAGATATACAGCAGGACTGCTCGTATTTTGTCACAGTTGTCATGGTTTTTGTTGAGCAGCACTGGGAGGAGCACCAGCATGGAGTCCTTCACCCGTTGGCCCTCAGCATCTGTTCCAAGAGCCAGGTCCTTAATGACAGAAAAATGCAGACAGTGCTCTACAATCCAAATCTGCTTTTCTGTTAAAGTATCTCTTATTAAACTGTCAGATTTTTGTGGAACATTGATGATACTGCATAGGAAACCTGAATATTATATGCAAACTATTCACTGCACAAAACACAAAAGGTCATAAAGCAAATCAGAGGAAAGAATATCACGTAGCCCTGGCCTAGCCACTGGGCAGCCCCTAAGAATGACAGTATGCACAAAACAATGGATTTCTGAATACTTGTGAAAGATCAGAAAATATGTCATTAACAGTTTTTTTTGTTTTGTTGAGAGAGGATTTTTCTGTGTAGCTTTGGCTGTCCTGGACTTGCTTTGTAGGATTAGAGGTATGCACCACCACACCTGGCTTCATTAACAGTATTTTTTTATTAATTACATGTTAAAACAATAGTGTGAACATACTGGGTTAGGTCAAATTTATTACCCAAATCATTCACACTCCTTTTAACCTTTGTAGTGTGGCTACCAGAATAGTTAATACTGCATGCAACTGGCATTCAATCTCTGTTAGGGAATATTCTAAACAGGTTAGGAACTATAAAAAAGATCACAGAGTAGGAGGGCTACTTGTCAAGGTTGGTGACTCTCAGTTTGCATCTGGAATGACCCAGAGGGCCACGTGATAAGCGTCTGTCCTTTGGTGTTTCTGAGGGATGGAGGGAGGTCTTCAGGTCTTTGGGCTGTGCCTTTGAAGGTGACAGTGACACTGCTGTCCTTCTCTGTCTATCTCTTGGTGTCCTCGCCATGAGGTGAGCTCTTGTGCTCTGCCAGACATCCCCGCGATGACGTGCCACACGCCCAAAAGCAGTGACGCCAACTGATCATAAGTCTCAAGTATTCTCAACCAAGTGTGCCCCAACACCAACCCAAAACTGTGAGCCAAAATAATCCTTTTCTCATTAGAAGTTTATCATTTCAGGTATTTGTTACTATAGCAACACAAAGCTATCAGGCATCGAATACTGCCTAGTCCCTTTCTAAGAATCTACGATTTTGTGGAACTCAGTCACTGTATTAAGCAAAAACATTACATGCTAGCTTACAAAAGCCGCTCTGGAAATGATTACAGACATGGTGTTTCTGGCTCTGTACATACCTGCTCAGTTTTGCAGAGCTTCTCAATATTCAGCTTAAATTTATTCATGCAATCTTCAGCTAAGTTAAGATGGACGACTTGCTGAAAATCGGAGGAAATTGATTATTTACATTTTAATTATTTTGTGTAACTGATAATATTAAACTTAAAAGATATGTCTATGGGTGTTTTGCCTACACGTATGTCTGTGTGCCAGTTGTAGTGTGTGTCTAGTGCCCAGAGGCCAGAAGAGGGCATCAGATGCCCTAGAACTGGAGCTGCAAATGACTGTGAGGCACCATGTGAGCACTGGGGACTGAACTTGGATCCTCGGGGAGAGTAGTCAGTGCTCTTACTTACCTGCTGAGCCATTGCTCCAGCACCAATGTTAAAGCTTTAAGATAATATGGGTTCCAGTGTAAGAAACATTCAACAGAGAGAAGCAGCTCAAGAAAGAAAGTGAGAATCAATATGACAAATAGATCAAGAATCAACAGACAGCAAAGTCAAAACAAGTGCTGAGTCTGTGTGCAGTATGAAGGGTTATGAAAACTTGGGTAAAGCTTTCATGGGGGAAAAAAGCCAAATCTTAAAGAATAGCAACAAAAGGTTTCTTTTATATTACTGGTTCCTGACTGGGATACAACATTATAAAAATGTGAAAAGATAGTGATTTCTAGGAAAGACTTGGCTAGGCATGGAGGCTCACACCTGTATTACCTGCAATCTCAAGGATGAGGCAGGAGGATTGCCACAAGTCTGACACTAGCCTAGGTGAGAGTGACTTCCAGTTCAGTCTGACCTAGAAAAGACCAAACTCTCTACTTCCAAAAATGGATGGATAGATGGATAGAAAAATGGATGAAAAGAGGGAGGGAAAAAGAATGGAAAGGAAGTGGGTTTATCTGTACAGATATACCTTAAATGGTTTTAAGTTTAATTTGTAACTATTAATATAAGGAAATAGATGGATTGGTGCCAAGCACTGAAAACAAACAAAACAGCCACTAGTTAATCTCACACTGAATTTTTCTATGAGGTTGAGAAATAGTAAACTTATTTTGATCAGCTGCTCGAGACAACTTTCTAAAAAAGGTTTAAAAGATACAGGTGATGTAGACGAGACATCATCAGTGGCTGCTCTGGTTGGTTTGGGCATTTCTCATATCCACAGGAAGGGTTGGGAGGACAACTCCCAGCAACTATTCCTGGGACATTGCTAAGTTGACCACAGGCTCAGACAAAGGTTCTCACACAGGACCTTGCTTACCTTCGTCATCTGTTTTCGGAAGTGAGGCATCTTTTTCATCAGCTGAGTGAGAGCACTAAGTGAAGTCTAGAGAAAAACAATTAAGCAAACCCAAGATTCAGTTCTTCTACGTTACACCTTCTTAATCTAGAGTTTCTAAGCCTTAATAAACAGCTAATTTAATAAATGTGCCGGGTTTTAAAAGAGCTTTACGGGGCTTCCGACTCTGTCACATTAAAGCAGCTGACATGAAGTTACTCTCCCCTGTGGAGAGATGAAATAGTACCTTCTGGGCAACCGGGGAAGCACAGCAGGTGAGCTCTGCGCTCAGCCTGCCTTCTTCCTTCAGGGCTGCCTAGGCTGAAGGCTAGAGAGAGAAAGGGACTTGCCAGAACATACGAACGAAATGTGAGCAGTGGCTGTGCTTGGACCCTCCTCTGTGCTTAGACACGGGAGCACTCTCAGAGACAAAACAAAAAGATGTAAGATCACTTCTCAAATAACCAAAACCAAAAATGGAAAGGGAAAAAGCTATTCTAACTCTCCTGCAAGCTGGCTAGTGATAAGCAGGAAACAACTCTAAATAGAAACAGTGGGAGAGAACTTAAAAATCAATAGTCTAAATGTCTAATTCAAGGAGCTGGAAAACAATTAAACAAAGTTGAAGGGCATTAGGACTGTGTGCAAATAAAAAAAATCTAAAGCTAGCCTCAACAGAGCCAGCAAGATGCTCAGCAGGTACCATGAAAACTCAAGGGTCTGTGTTTGGTCCCCAGAACCCACAGAAGACGGAAAGAGAGAACTGACTTTACTAAGCTGTCTTCTGGTCTCTACATATGTACCACAGCACTCACGCACCATATACACAGATTGTACCCATACAATAGTAAATAAACAAAACTAACATATAAAGAAAACAACAAAACCACGTATGTATGTATGTATGACTAGGGCTTGAATCCAGGGAATCTTTTAGACAGGCCACTAAGTTACAGTCATGGCTCTTTTATTTGGCAATTATTAGGGTTTAGCAGATGGTCTCATAATATTTTAGAGATTTTTTTTTAAATGGTGAGTCTGCCAGATGTGATGGCACACGCCTTTAATCCCAGCACTCAGGAGGCAGAGGCCTGAAGATCTGTGAGTTTGAGGTCAGCCTGGTCTACAAAGGGAGTCCAGGACAGTCAGGACTGTAGGAGAAACCCTGCTTCAAAAAACAAAACAAAACAAAACAAACAAACAAAGGCGAGGCTGCAAACAGTTGGACTATGCAGTGATGCAGAGCACCTGTGCAGTGAGCAGCCAAAGCTTTGAGGTTAAGAGATAAATAAAAGATTTTCCCTCCACTAGGGACCTCTTGTTTCTATCACTCACTGTCTGAAGAAGACTGATGTAAAAACTCCAGACATAATATTAGATTTCTAGAGCAACTGTGACCAGACAACCACAGAAATACAATTTCATTTAGATAATGAAATTTTTGTGGCACACAGGGAGAACCTCCCCAAAATTAGAAACACAGGGGTTATTGTCACAAGAGGCAGAGAAACTAGAATAGCTATCTGGCACCTGATCAGGACTTCTAAGTAAGGAACTCAGGGTAACACTAAAGAACTGACATAAATTATAACTAAAGACTGCTTTGACAAGGGTGCTCTATCCTCAGTGATAAATTCAAGTCATATAGAACAATTAAGTTACACAAATACTTTCAGGATAAAATGAGAGAATAACAACTCACTTCATAAGGTTAGCATAATTTTTATATAAAAGTTGGACAAGAACGAGACGAAAGATTAATGTTACAGAAAACGTTCCTTGTAGACAGGAAACAAACACCAGCAGCAAGTGTTAATCAAGCAGAACCCGCCAGTACTTAGGACAGACATCATGACCAAGTGGAGTCCATTTCAGAAAGACAGCTGGTTAACTAGCACAACAGCGAGATGGCCATCACACTAACAGACTCTAGGAGAAGGGAGTACAACAGAGAAGCAGCAGCTGATGAGACAGGGTTTTCCCAAAAGGAAGCAAAGGTCGAGGTAGGACAGATCAGCACACTTCAGTCTGTCTGATCCTCACCATCACAAAAAAGAAGAAAACTAAGCACTTAAAGATGTACAGCAAAATAGAACAAAACAGAACTGCCTTAATCTCATCAAGGATGAGACTAAAAGGAACAAGGCCCTCATGAGGAGGTCACCGGAACAAGGAAGTTCCCTTCCACCAGCTCTGCTGTCAGGTCCTGGGGCCACCCAGAGCCAGGAGAGATTAGCTACTAAGAAAAACAGTTTCAAGTCCATAAACGTTAATCTGGGTAGGAAGACACTAAATTTCCTTTACTCACTGGTTCTATTATTACACAAAGTATTTAATTGATTAGGGTTACTGGATCCAAAGTAAAAGTTTACAAAATCATCTATATTTTATATGCTAACAAAATAGAATTTAAAAACTAATGCTATTTACAAAACTGTGCAGTAACATTAGACTGAAAATAACATGGAAATGTGTAATTGTAAGAAAAACAACTTAGTACACATTAAGATTTGTGCGCTCTACTTATGTACTTATCTTTTTTTTTTTCCTTTGGAGACGCGTTTCTCTGTGTAGCCTTGGCCGTCCTGGACTCACTTTGTAGACCAGGCTGGCCTCGAACTCACAGCGATCCGCCTGCCTCTGCCTCCCGAGTGCTGGGATTACAGGCGTCCACCACCACGCCCGGCTTATGTATTCATCTTTAATACTAAAAACCTCAACTAGCTGAACTGGCATGGTTGTACATGACTTTACTTTCAGTACCCAGGAGCAGATGGAGCCAGCCAGGGCAGCATAGTGAGAGTCTTGTCTTACAAAACAAACAAACAAAAACCCTCTTCTATGCACTGATGAAACTGACTAAATGGCCTTTGGTAACTAAATTTTAATGGGGGTAAGTAACGCAGATAAAAATGTTGGTAATTTTTTTTTAAATGAGGTAATGGTTGTATAGGAATTTATTTTCTTTATTCCTCTGTGTTAGAACGGTCCCTAAATACAAAGTTAATGGTAATTTTCATCCTTTTCACTTTCAACTGTGTTTATAATTTGCCTTGGCAGGCCTGGCTAAAAAAAAAAAAAAAAAGTTTCCTGTTATCACTTTGAAAGGCTCTTACCTTCCCCTCCGTAGCTTTCTTTGTTGATGAAATTTCCTTCATAAGCTTTGGAATTTCCCTGCCAGATTGTGAAAAAAGAAATGTCTAAATTAGTTCTTTACAAAACTACTTTAAAGTTATAGAATACACTTTAACAACTCAGAGCCTAAAAACTACATAATTAGGTTAGAACAGGCTCACATACTCCAGCACAACCGCGATGTGCCGGTGCCGGACCCGCACCCACAGGTCGTCGTCTTCCTCCAGAATGGCCTCCTTCTCTTTCCCATCTGTTCGGTATCTACAACAGACCGAGAGAACAGGTTTGGATTCTCTACCTCCAAAAGTGGAAGAAACATTTTTTCCAAACAACAATTATGAAAAGCAACTGAAAAGTATAGACTCAGTCTGCTACCTGAGGGGGTCAAACCCAAGGCAGATTAGAATCTATTAGAAATTTAGCAAAACATCTTTTTCCTTTAAAATGTTAGGTTTGTAGTCTTGGCAGAACGTCATTTTACAAAGCAGAATTCAGCATCCTATAGTCAGCTTTGAGAATAAAGGAAGCTGGGTATAGTGGTACTCGGAAGGCAGAGGTTAGACAGACTAGAGCCAAGATCATCCCAGCAACAGTGTTCAGGGCCAGCCTGAGTTACAGACATCCTGTCTCAAACAGCAAAGACCACGAAGACGAAACAAAGACCAGCAACGCTGAATGCACAAGCAGCTGTGCCTACCATGGCTTAGGGTGACTGTGATGGGCTAATAACCCACATCTCAACCGTCAAATGTCTGCTGGGAGAACTGCCACTCCAGCTAGCCTGCTCAAAGTGTTTGGTGCAAAATTCACAAACACCACACACCGTCTGCTGCTTTACCCTACCCAACCCTATAATCACACCTCTTTTAAAGATAGGAAGAAATGAGAAAAACTCGTATGTGTTCTGCTGGAGTAAGCAGCAATTCAAGAGATCCACAGAACCTGTGCAATGAACTTTTTGATTGATTTCCTTAAGGTAATTTCTTTTAAAAAATTTTTATTTATTTATTATGCATACAATGCTCTGCCTACTTGTACCCCTGCAGGCCAGAAGGGGACATCAGATCACATTACAGATGGTTGTGAGCCACCATGTGGCTGCTGGGAATTGAACTCAGGACCTCTGGGAGAGCAGCCAGCGTTCTTAACTGCTAAACCATCTCTCTAGCCCCCCCCTTACAGTAATTTCTTTCCTTTCCTTCCTTCCTTCTTTTCTTCTGCAGGTACCCTCCTTCCACTTTGGAGGCAGGAAGCCTCAGTTGTCTTTGGGAGCATCCATTTCCTGAGGCAATATTAGGGACTACGTACCATGGACAGACAATTCATGGAGATTTCTGCTATATGAATACAGTAATTTCTATAACCCCCAACTATAGGTTTCTTTTACAAAACAATCTTCCTATGTGGTGTTAGTTAAGGTAAAAATGGCTGTTTAATTACAAGGCTGAAGCCCTCTGTCATGCAGAATACCAATGTGCATTTATACAATACCTTTGCCGGTTAGGTGGTTTATAAGCAAATCAGTAGCACAAAGGCAACACTCTCAGAACTCCCAGACAGAGGCAGGTGGAGCTCTGTGAGTTCAAGGCCAGCCTAGTCTACGTAATGAAATCCAGACCAGCCAGAGCTACACAGGAGACCCTGGGAGAGTGTATGTGATAGGAATTGGCAGGGAACTGAGTCCCACTACAGTGTGCAGAACACAGGATGATTAGTAGACAAGCAAATCAGAGGGTGGGGGCACAGGTGACATGAGGCTTAGGGACTATTGCATCCACTTTGCCTTTTTCTCTGAGGACGCCATGGAAAGGTTCTGAGTGAAGTGCTATGCACTGACATAGATCTTACTAGGATTTTCTTTCTCCCCAAGCTGGGGAAAGACTGAAAGCAGAGCATTAGAGATCAGTCAGAAGTCTGCAGGAAGACAGTGAGGTGGACATCAGTCTGGGCAACATCATGAGCTTGAGCTAAGTCTGTTGTCATAAGCCAGCTGAAAAATTAGAAAGGTCTTTAACATATAGTCATAATGATTTAATAGTGAATTGTTTTTGAACTTGATTGGCCATGACTGAAATTTTGGCCTGCGTATGTAACTATGAGATAGGAGCTGCATTTACTAGGAGCACTGGTTGTGCACTTTGAAGTGACCACCAGCAACCCAGGTGTGGACACAAATGTTGAAGATGCTCAGCAGACATTTCAAATGACGATATTCACTAGGGAGTTGATGAGTCTGAAGTTAAGGCTTAGAATACACATGATGTGGGAGCCCAGTGGGCTTCTGAATGTATATACACAGAGTCCCCAAACTCAACGCCAGAACACTCCAACCCTAAGACGTAGGGGCTAAGAAGGAATAGTGAGAGTACACTTGGATTTAGCAGCACAGAGGCACAGCACATGTGTCTAGAGGCTGGCTCAGGGGACTGAAGCCCTCGCAGGAGAAGGCTGACAGGCTGAGCTTCAGAGTTTGACTACTGGGACCATGGTGGAAGGAGAGAATCAAGATTTAACTGAAATGCAAGTAAAAACTGCAGAAAATACAAACATTAAGAAAAATTGCCAAGTATAATAATTATTAAATGTTATATCTGCTTAATAAAACACTGAATTAACTAATTAGGTTATTTTATAGTACAATAGATTTAATATAGGGTCTCATACATGCTAGGCAAGTGCTCTATAACTAAGTCCTCTGTTTTTGCGGGGGGGAGAGGGGGAAGGGGCGACGGGGGGGTTTGAGACAGGGTTTCTCTGTGTAGCCTGGCTGTCCTAGACTTACTTTGTAGACCAGGCTGGCTGTGAACTCAGTGATCTGCCTGCCTCTGCCTCCTGAATGTTGGGATTAAAGGTGTGAGCTACCATGCCCAGCCCTAAAATCCTTTCTTTTTTTTTTTTTTTTTTTTAAAGATTTATTTATTTATTTATTACATACAGTGCTCTGCCTGCATGTATTCCTGCATACCAGAAGAGGGCATCAGATCACATCATAGATGGTCATGAGCCACCATATGGTTGCTGGGAATTGATCTCTGGAAGAGGAGCCAGTGCTCTTAAAGTCTGAGCCATCTCTCCAGCCCTAAATCTTCTTTTCATTCAATTATTAAAAAACATTTTTTTTTTTTTATGTTGGGTGCGGTGGCACACACTTGTAATCCCAGCACTTGGGAGGCAGAGGCAGGTGGATCTCTGTGAGTTCGAGGCTAGCCTGGTCTACAAAGCCAGTCCAGGACATGCAAAGCTACACAGAGAAACCCTGTCTCAAAAAACCAAAAACCAAAACCAAAAACAAAAAAACATTTTTGAGTTGGAGTCTTAATAAACTGCCCAGGCTGGCCTTGCATTTGTGATCCTCCTACCTAAGCCTCCCTAGCAGCTAGAATTACAGATCTGAACCACTGGACCTAGTGCTACAAACATAAACAAAATTTCATAAAATTAATATTCATTTTTCACTACTGTATTCAAGTATTAAATCTGCTGGCTTGAAACCTGAAATGCAGCCCAGGCTGGCTTGAGCTCAGGGTTCTTCTGCTGAGGGTCCCAGGTGTGTGCTGTATGCCTGGCTTCACGTAGCAAATCTCGGCTGAAAAAAATACTATTTGGACTTAGGAGAGCATGTCAAAAAGCACAATGTGTATGCCTGTCTCTGTGTGTGTGTGTGTCTGTGTGTGTGTCGGTGTGTGTGTGTCTGTGTGTATCTGTAAATGTATGTAAAGTTAAATGGTTTCTTCCTTTCTTTCTTTTTATTTCTTTCTTTCTTTCCTTCTTTCTTCCTAAGGTTTTTCGAGACAGGGTTTCTCTGTGTAACAGCCCTGGCTGTCGTCGACTTGCTTTGTGTAAAATGGCTTCTTCTTTTTTTTTTAATATTTATTTATTTATTATGTATACAATGTTCTGCCTGCCCACCATAAGAGGCCACAGACCTCACTATGGATGGTTGTGAGCCTCTATGTGGTGGCTGGGAATTGAACTCAGGACCTCTGGAAGGGCTCTTAACCTCTGAGCCATCTCTCCAGCCCGTAAAATGATTTCATAAGAAAAGCTATCTCACTTCACTTACTGGCCCTTAGTTTAAAAGTAATATCCTTACTTAAAGGTTAAATCAATAACTATGAAAACAGTAAAACTATTCCTGTTCTCAGTAGCCGGGCTGTGTTTCTAGTGTCCTTTAAAATAAACTATCTTGACAAGACACCTTTGGATTTTTGATTTAGAATAAACACAGCCTAATCATTTTGAATGTAACATATGTGCACTATAATAACGGGCCTGGCATTTACTCTGAACGTGAGTAAAAAGTAAGAGTTCAACTTGTTTAAATGCAGTGCTACTGTAGCATAGCTAAGGAAGCCAGTCCACTTAAAAGCTCTAAAGCAAGCTGCCCGTTAGTTTGCAAAGTAAACATGCTGTCAGGGTTACAGTTACAGGAGTGAGAGAGAGAGAAGGTCTCCGAGCAAACAGGGTACAGGCCTTTCAGATTTCTGCTGCTTGCAGATTTCTAAGTCAATAAGTAGTCTGTCTACAAGCCCTTTATAAGCCCTTCAGTTTATACTTGCTTGTATGTATCATTCTCAATTGGTAGTAGATCATATGCCATTGCCTGAAAGGTCAGTTCATGCAGGACAGTGGACACAGGATCAAAGCCACGGTCAATTATTAAGAGCTGGGAATGAGTTTTACCCTAGAATAACAAGATAAAATTATCTTAAGAAATTTCAGTAACTTTGTGTGAACACATTTTTAATATCTTAGAAAGTTAAATTTAATCCTTTCCCTCAAAAAAAACACACAATAAAACAAAATTATATTGAAACAGACAAAAATACAAGTGGCACAGTAGGGAAAAACAAGACTACACAACTATCATTTTCATAATTAGATTGAGGCTAAATATAGCAATATAATAGTCCAAAGTTTCCTTGAAGAAGTAACATTTGGCTTTCCCTAAATATGTTTTTTTCTTTTCTTGTTTTTCTAGGACAGGGTCTTTACTGTGTATATAACCCAGGCTGGCCTTGGACTCACCATCCGCCCTCACCTTCCCACGTGCTGGGCGCACAGACAATATTATGCTTGGCCAAAGTTATCTTCTTGGACATTCAGTCCCACAAATAATAAGGCTGATATAAATTATGAGTAGTAGCTACGACTTGAGTTCTTCGTGTTAGACATTTGCTAGTCAAGAAAGACACTTCATTTCAGAGAGGCGCTACCTCAGTTATTGCAGTATCCCTGAAGGCAGATAGATCATATACACACAACTAAGAGGCCACTACAGTTTAAGACTAAGCAAATCTCCAGGTCATACTCAGGTGCTAAGTAGCAGAACGGAGCTTTAAGCCCAAGCCAGCTCTATTTCAGTGCTTGTACTCTGAACTATTATGCAATTTTAAGAGTAGAGATTATATTAATGAAAACTAAGATTATAAATCATAATTAAAAGCCCAGTTAACATTAATTCAAAAATACTACCAACTACTAAACAGTGAGTGAGAAATGGTATTGGGAAATTCTACCGCTAATTTTTTAATTGTCTCCAGTTAATTTTGGGGGTGAAGGGGGTGCTGGTATTTCATGCTAGGCAGATGCTACATCCCCAGCCCTTTTTTCATTTTTGATTTTGAGATAGGCTAGCCTTGAGCTCACTTTGTACCCCAGGCAGGTCTTTAACTTGTGATCTTCCTTCCTCAGCATTCAAAGTAACTGGGATTGCCAGCCAGTAGCACCAATCCTGGTCCATACGTCACTTTTTTTTTTTTTTTTGGTTTTTCAAGACAGGGGTTCTCTGTTTAGCCTTGGTTGTCCCTGACTCATTCTGTAGATCAGGCTGGCTTTGAACTCACAGCGATCCGCCTGCCTCTGTCTTCCTGAGGGACGCCCAGCTCACACTTCACTCTTAAAAGTAACTAATTCTTTAGCTTATTAATCAAAGAAGTAAGAGGTAACTACAACTCAGACAATAATTCCTACTTATTTACACAAAGCAGACAGAGGTAAATCCACCAGTTAGACTTTTAAAATACATTTGACTTAGTTACTATCTCTCCTAATATAGGCTGAAACAGAAAAGTGCTGTGGTTAAAAAGTGTTATGGAATCAAGTCTGGGTGAGTTTATCTGCAGCTGGCTTCTTGTATGACCTTGGCCATCAAGTTTCTCAACCTCTCACACAGTGCTTGGTAAAAATGATATAAAATGACAGGACCTCTCCCTTGAAAGATTGCTGTGAAGATTAAATGCATTACCACAAAACACAATACAGGTGAGCTGCGGAAATACAAACAAAAAGGCCGTACTGTATGATATGAAAGCTTGGAGACAGGAGAGAACATGGTGGTGTCACCTGTCTTGAAGAGTCAGGAAGGGCTTCAAATAAATGTAAGCCTTTATCAGGT
Source organism: Acomys russatus (assembly GCF_903995435.1). Classification (NCBI taxonomy): domain Eukaryota; kingdom Metazoa; phylum Chordata; class Mammalia; order Rodentia; family Muridae; genus Acomys; species Acomys russatus. Next base: position 11,647,687 of record NC_067159.1, read on the forward strand.
GCTTGAATAAAAGAAAGGTACCGAGCAATTGAAGGATGCTTAATTTCCCAGGAGAAAGAATAAAAGGAAAGAGGGGGAGAGAGTATTTTGCCTTTTTTTCCACTGAAATTATGTCGGACTTGATTTAACAAATGTTTTTATTCACCGCCTGCTGTATTTATTAGCTACTCTACTTTCCTAACAGAGTAATAGCTTCCACTGCAGTCCGTGGTCCCTCGGCCACTCCTCCCCTGAAGCAGCACAGGCCTTTGCTCTGTCACTGCTGTGACACAGCTTCTAGGACAGCTCTTGCCCATCTACTTCCTCAGGCTCTTCCTTCTCCAGCCACACCTGCGCGGGGCATTCCGCAGGTCCCAGTCTTTGACTGCTTTACATTATTTTTAGAAGACACAAAGGTTGCTATTTAGTACTTTTTTGGGGGTGGGGAGGGTTTGAGACAGGGTTTCTCTATGTAGCCTTGGCTGTCTTAGACTCGCTTTGTTAACCAGGCTGGCTTTGAACTCACAAAGATCCGCCTGTCTCTGCCTCCTGAGTGCTGGGATTAAAGGCGTGCACCACCACGCCCAGCTTATTACTCTTACCTGTACCAAATGCTTAGACAGTACTTCACCTAATTCTCACCCCAACCAAGCAAGGTACACCTTACCTCACTCATTTCAGAGACGAGAAACACTGGGGTCCAGAGCTAGTAATAGCAGGAAGCCCAGCATATAGTAAATACTAACCCAGCGGGAAGCATTATTTGGAAGACTTCATACATATTAACTAGCTTACAAATAGGCATTATTATTTCCACCTTATAGAGACAAAATTTTAGTTCATAGAAGTTCTGCAATTTGTCTTAATTAACATAATTATTAATCAAATGGCACAGCCAAGATGTAGGCCCACTGCTGACTTCAAAGCCTCCCGCCTCCCTAGGCCACACTGCCAAGTCACACTATATAACGTTTTCATTTAAGGTCTCTCAACAGAACTTCAGTCCATCTTAGTGGGTCCCAAATCAATACTAGAAAATGAATGAACAGGTTGCTCTGACTTATAAAAAAATATAAACTTTATACAGTCATTATTTGCCATTTATAAATTACCTTTATTAGGCCTTTTTCATCAATTTTGTAGTAGTCTTCAAGTTTTTTTTCAACCAGTTGTGCAAGCTTACTGGCATTATCTAGAGGTTTACTAAAAATGAAAAAAATATTTCAACAATTACCTGTCAGGACATACTTTACAATATTATAAAGTTAAATTCTAAAATAAGAGTTTGCAATTTGAGGTTTATAAAATGCAAAAATTTTAAAACATGGAAAGTTTCAGGTACTAACATGTCACATAACTGCCATAGCCTCAGCTATTTTACTGTGGAGGAATAAGTTGTTACATATGGAGCTGCTGTTCCTGTACTTCCTCCCTCCGTCACTACACGGGACTCTACATACTCAGCCCCGAGAAGAGACAGGCACCAGATCATTCTCAACTTCATACGTTATGAACAACCCGGAAACACATATGCTGGGCACATTTCTCCATGCACGCTGCACATGAAGGTATGAACCTTGCGCCTGAGGGCATTTGCATTTTCAGCTTTTCTAAACATTACCAAATTGCTTTCCAAATGAAGTGACAATTACACCCTCCCCCACTGGCAGTGTGGTATTTCCTCAATACTCTTCTACTCAGTCTTCCAATATACTTAATTCTTAAAATCCTGTATGATGTTTATACAGCCTAAAAGAATATTCTGATAAAGAACAAGTAGAATTTGTATATTAGTGGAGTGTGTGTTAGAGTGTGTGTGTGTGTGAGTGCCTGTGTAGGCCAGGTCAACAGTGGGTTTTTCCTCTGTCGTTCTTTATTTTATTTTTTTGAGGCAGATTTTAAAATGCCTACATTAAGAGTGATGAAGTTTACAGTAGCGTGTAAATTTGCAGATGTTTCACCATCAACTGGACAAATGCCAATACTCAGATAAAGAACCTGCTCTAGCAAAAGCCAATGATACACTCACTACATGCAGCAGTGGAGTGTAGTTATTGTCTTTCTTAGTAATTTACAGGTGAACTCCTGGCATTCTAACAACCCCATGAGAAAACTATTATCACCATTCCCATTTTAAAATTATAAATTCTAAGACACAATTCTAAGAACACCTGGCCAGTAGCAGAGCCAAGATTAAAATCCAAGTGACTGACAAAAAGAAAAAAAAGCAAAAAATAAAAAAAAACTATGAAACAAATAAAATTCTATGGTCTAATCTATGCCAGTTCAAAATTAGGCAAAACTAAGCTACATGTCAAAAGTGAGCAGCAGTTTGCTCTGGGAAGGGAAAGGTGAGGTGGCTGGGAAGAAGGCAGCCTTTGGGACACTGTGGGTGCTGTTTTCCACAGAAGGGTCAGAAGGCTACTAGTGTTAATACTGGAGTGAACTAACAAACCTTATACATAAAACAAATGCACTTTACTGTAACTTCACTTTCATAAAGAAACAAGCAAATAAAGATATGTAGTATAAAATTTGAACCTTACCTCTTTTAAAAAAAATTCTAAAATTTATTTAAAACGCTCACTAGGATCAAATACTAGAAATGCTTAGATACTGTAACAAGTATCCAAATAATGTAGCCATTTAAATGCCAAGATTACAGGCGACAAAACAGCCCTCAAACATTTATTAAACTGATTTTTAAAAAAACTTTCTTTAAAGGAACCAAATTTAAGCTTTGAAATTCAGTAAGAGGCGATCTGAAGCCTAAACCTTACATCTTTACGTCAGGCTTGGCAACTACACAAGGAAGATCTATTCGCGAAGCAATATGACAAAGCAGAGCCGCAGTGCCCTTAGGCCTTTCTAGATGAGCAGGGCACTGCCGAGCCTTACCTCTTATACCTCACCCCAGGGTTTTCATCCAGGGTGGCGCACACTGTTACAATCTGCTCCGCCATTGCCTCCATGACGGCTTCTTTCCTGCTGGCATTACTAGGGTCTGGACTGTAACAGTAATAGAATGCGTCTGGTACATCAAGAGTATAAACCTAAGTCAGGCCAGAAAAAGTTACACTGTCAATCTAGAGACTTGATTCTAAAAATGTATCAAAATCTGCAGCTTTTGTTTGAGACAGTGAAGGACAAATGCTGAGGGCTGTTTCCGGAAACAGTTGTCTTTCCTTACTCAGCTCTCACTGCCTCATCTTTCACCCTTCATCTCTTTCCTCGCTCTCCTCCTGTTCAGTCTACTTCACCCCTCACCCCTAACCCTAACCCTAATATAACCCTAACCCTAAACCTAACCCTAGCCCTAACCATAACCTAACCCTACCCTAACCCTAACCCTAACCATAACCCTAACCCTAGCCCTAATCCTAACACTAACCCTAAGCCTAACCATAACCCTAACCCTAGCCCTAATGCTAACACTAACCCTAACCCTGTTCAGTCTACTTCACCCCTAACCCTACCCTAACCTAACCCTACCCTAACCCAACCCTACCCTAACCCTAACCTAACCCTACCCTAACCCTAACCTAACCCTAATTGAAGTGACTGTCTGTTCCCCCCTCCTCCCCCCCACCTGACAGTGTCTCTCTGTGTGGCCTTGGCTGTCCTGGACTCGCTTTGTAGACCATGCTGGCATAGAATTCACAGCGATCCGCCTGCCTCTGCCTCCCGAGTGCTGGGATTAAAGGCGTGCGCCACCACGCCCGGCTGAAGTATGTGCTTTTTACAGTCTGCAACAGAGGAAGGAATCTGAAGTAGAGTTGTTAAACTAAATATATCTAATGCTTGGCAGAAAGAAGAGCTAATAAATCTTAACTCAGTACATATGCAGAAAGTTCCCAAGGCTCATATAGGTATCTCTTTAATTGTTTAGCTTAGATTCACATCCTTAAAGATCTTCTTCCCCAAATCACAAGACTTAACATGAATACAATGAAGTCTCACAGATGTCTCTCTCTGTCTCTCTCTGTCTCTGTCTCTGTCTCTGTCTCTCTCTCTCTCTCTCTGTCTCTCTCTCTCTCTCTCACCTAACAGATACATTTCCTGGGTTAGCAGCCGTTTATGAGTATTATTTGAGAGACAGACAGGAAGGAGTTGAGAGCTGGGTTTTTCAGAATAGTGAGAGTAAGCTAGGCTGTGGTGGCACACTCAGCACTCAGGAGGCAGAGGCAGGTGGATCTCTGAGTTTAAGGCAGCCTGGTTTACAGAGAGAGTTGCAGGAAAGCTAGGGCTACACGGAGAAACCCTGTCTTAAAGAAAAAAAAAAAAAATAGAGTAATCCTTTCTCAACTTAGATGAGGCCCTGGCTGTGGGAATGGTGAATAACAAATACAGGTATGTAACAAGTTATGAACAAGCCCTTTGCTTTCCCTTCACTAAAGGTCATTTACTCTTTGATCATAACCAATAGCAGCAGCCCGAACACAGACTAAAGTCCAGCTGTGCCAATCCAGGTGTGTCTCAAAGGCTCAACTGCTGTTTTAATTACCAACCAACAAGCACTCTGCACATGAACTGCCACCTTATAGTATACATGCCACTGCAGTAGGTAGTGCTGTTTGTTCAGAATGTTACCATCCCAGACCTAAAACATTTCTCCCTATGGCAGTGGTTCTCAATCTGTGGGTTGCAATCTCTTTGAGGGTCAAATGACCCTTTCACAGGAGTCATCTAAGACCATCCTGTATATCAGATATTTACGATTCAAATATTATAGTTATGCAGTGGCAAAGAAAATAATTTTATGGTTGGGGGTCACAACATAAGGAACTACAGCAAAAGGTCACAGCAATAGGAAAGTTAAGAACAACTGCCCTATAGGAACATATTTCCCACCCACAGATGTCTCGACTATGGAATGTTACCAGAAGAGACAAGTAACAAGCAAGAAATTCTAAGAACCTGTGTGTGTGCGTGTGCGTGTGCGTGTGCATGTGAGCGTGGTAGGACACAGAGGATAATAACTCAGTGGCAGAGTGCTTGTCTGGCATGTTCAAGGCCCTGGGTTTGAGTCCCCAAACCTACCAAAACCAAACAAATCCTCGTAACAAAAATGACTGACAAGAGCAACAAGAAACAACTGTGTGGTTCCAACATTTTTCTTTTCCTGGCTACATTTCCATTGCCTTTTCAGTTTAGGTCCCAGCACAAAGATGATGTAAATCCAGCCAATCATAATGACTTCCAAGACTCCATTTTTCCTTAAAGACTTGGGGATCAGTGCACAGTTTTCTGCACCCGCTCATGTGTAACTGTTACCTGTAGTATGGTCTCTCCCAACTATGGAAAGCCAGCACTCCTTGTAACCCATGTTCCTACTGCTCCCACATCTTTCTGTTCTGAATCTTTGCATTCATATTTTTTACCTCCTCGAATGTGCCTCTTAATTGCTACCATGTAAAATTGTATTCATTTTTCAAATGCTTTCCTAGTCTCCTAGTAAATACTCCTTCTGTGGCTGACTGTGCCATGTGTCCTCAACAATATGCTCTTTACAGTAATGACTCCAGTTCACTGAGAAGTCCAGTTGTGCATGTCCATACAAGACACTTTCAGTACCCCGTGTGCTTAGTGTAGTCACAGAACTAAATTTCAGCTAACACAGTATAAATGAAGATTCTTACTTCGTTCTGCCTCTCTGCTTACCATATATCTTTTGTTGTCCTTCTACCTCAAATAGGAATATAATTCTATAGTCCTCTGGCTCATGAATGGAATGCCTATGAGAACAGGCTCCTGACGACTCTGTAGATCTACTGTGCAAAGTTTATAAAGCAAGAAACACACTCTCACGCATTGAGAAGTTTAGAGTTTCCTGTTGTACTCAGCTGTACCCAATCCTGATTGATAAAACTTTTGGATACTTCGTATCTCTTTCACAATTCTCAAGTGAGACAAGACCAGCTATTTTTTAAGAATATTTTATTTAATTGTAATTTATGTGCAGTGGTGTAAGGGTGTCAGATCTTGGAGTTACAAGAGACAGTTGTGAGCTGCCATGTGGTTGCTGGGAATTGAACTCGGGTCCTTTGGAAGATCAGGCAGTGCCCTTAACCACTGAGCCATCTCTCCAGCCCAAGACCAGTATTAAGCTCATCATTTCACAGAAGACTGCCTTGATTCTGGCAGCTGATCTCTAGCTGCTCTAGTCTCACTCTGTGGACCAGGCTGGCCTTACACTTGTGATCCTATAGCCACTGTCTCCCAGTGCTGGTATTTTAGCCATGCTCCATCACACCTTGCCCTGAAACAATATTACATGCTCAGATAAACCTCTGCTCTTAGCTTAAAGCACTTAGTAGCATTTCCAACATGTTTTTATTCTCATCATAATTTTTCCATATCAACTAAACTTATTAGGTAAACCCAGGCATGCTATTAGACATTTGTAATCCCAGTACTTAGTAGGTAGAATCAGACACAATCTCAAAATAATTTTTTAAAGTAAATTCTCATAGATGTAGATCAAGGAAGTAAATTAGGAGAAAAAACTTAGATAGAATACATGAACAGGACCTTAAATAATCATATTTCACAGATTGGCAGTAAAACTTTCTCAAGGGACTTCTTTATATACATAGACATTTTCTGCCATAAGTCACCAACTTAAGTCATATTGCTATGAAATTCCTTCCTGCTAACACAGCAACTATAGGATTTTAGTGAATTTAGGGACTAAAATTATATCTGCTGTGAAGCAGTGCTCTAGAAATGTCCACAGCATTTACTATGCTACTGTTTCTATCACGCCGGATTTTAGGAAGCCTATTTTTATCCTACACTAAACTTAATATATTTATTGTACTAAAGGACGAAATTTAATAGATTCTTGAAGTATTTCAATTTATATTATAGTCTTTTTTTGTTTGTTTTGTTTTTGGTTTTTTCTTAGTTTTTGAGACAGAGTTTCTCTGTGTTATCTTGGCTGTCCTGGACTCGCCACCCGAGTGCTGGGATTAAAGCAAGCACTACCACAATGGCTTTTGTCACAAGCAGCAAAGCTTAAAAGAAGAATCCTTTATCTAGGATATTCCTATACCCAAGTATTGACCTGGTAGTTCCAAAAGTTCTCCAAATAATTCCCCATAAGATCTAAAATCTAACAGGGAACAGAGCATAAGAAGCCTGTCTATTACTGGCTATGTGGCTTGGGGTGAGTTATTTAATGGCTTAAATTTCCAACCTTTAAAGCAGGGTACAGAAGCCAGGCACGGTGGTGCATGCCTTTAATCCCAACACTCAGGCAACAGAGGTAAGTGACTCTTGGAGTTCCAAACCATCCTGGTTTACACAGTAATTCCAGGGCAGCCAGGGTTACATAGTGGACCTTGTCTTAAAACAAAACACGGGAACAGAAGTGTCCACAGTACTACTGAAGAGATGAAATTACTAAACTTATATAAAGCAACCAGGAAAATGACCTGACAGAGTAAACACTCTCTTGGGGGTTACTACTGTCATCACCACTATTATTAATAAAGACTCATTAACTGTGCCAAAGGCAAAACAAATAAACACCCTTTATTTCATAGTTATGTGATATCAAATATTTGTTTAAATATCACAAAGGATTACAAAAGCTAAAACATCTCTGAATGTCATAATCTACTGGTGACACAGGAGTTGGTGGCAGGTGAGAACCGTAAGCTCCTCTTGTCATTATTAATGTTGCCTTCCAGTGTTTGCTCATGTTTCTCCACTTACCATGGGAATGTTTACTTGTAGATCAGGCATAAAATTTACCATATATATAAATAAATATATAACATCCTCAGACCATGCTTTAGTAACAAGCTCATAAAACCAATTCTGAAAATTCATTATGAACAAAAACTTTAAAATAAAAATTACCAGTACCTGAGATTCATGTGGAATAAAGGAAATGTTTATTTCTTTACATCTTCTTATTGACTTGGAGCAAGATGTTTTAATCTTGTTAAAGAGACTGTCAGGACAAACTGAGGGAAGGAAAAAGAATAAGCCTTCTAAGTCTTTACTCCTTTTGAATAAATCATGCTAACACGCAAGAATACTCTGTAGACAGAGACACTCTATTACAAGGCATGAGACAAATGAGGAAGTAACAGCTTCTTTTGTTGTAGTTTTTCCAGGTCAAGGATTCTCTGTGTAGCCCTGACTGTCCTAGAACTTGCTCTGCAGACCAGGCTGGTCTTGAACTAAGATATCCACCTGCCTTTGCCTCCTGAGTGCTGGGATTAAAGGTGTGGGTCACCTTACCCAGCTTCAGACTTTTTATTAAAATACATTTATATAACACAACATAAGCATAGATGTCTCCGGGCTTCTTTTCTTTTTTTGCTTTTTATGTTAATGTGTACCATGAGGAAAACAGGATAGATTTTTCTCCCATAAAATATGCCAAACAAAGCCGGGGGTGGTGGCACATATTTTTAATTCCAGCACTGGGAAGGCAGAGAGGCAGGTGGATCTCTGTGAGCTCAATGCCAGACTGGTCTATAAAGTGAGTCAGGGCTGTTACACAGAGAAATTCAGTAAATTGAGAATTCTCAATAAACAAAACAAAAAACCAAACAAACAAAAAGGTCTTTTCTTTGGTGCTTCTTCTTTTTGATAATATAATAATGCTCAATTGGAATTTTAATTAAGATTCCAAAACACTCATATATGTAAACACCCTAAAACTAACAGGATGTTAAACAGTGAGGTGACAGCCCTAGAGAGGCACTCACAGTCGGTGAAGTATATAAACAGTGAGGTGACAGCCCTAGAGAGGCACTCACAGTCGGTGAAGTATATAAACAGTGAGGTGACAGCCCTAGAGAGGCACTCACAGTCGGTGAAGTACACGTACGCCGCTTTGTATTTGTTCTCAGATCTACTTCCAAAATCTCGCAAGAAACAATCTACAGACTGAAAAAGAAAGGAGATGTTAACACATATTTTATTAAATACTGATTTAAGTATGCTAGCTATGAAGCAACCATTATTGTTTTATTTCAATAAAATAAACCCTTACTGGCTAAAAGTTTAACTTATAAACTGATTTTTATTTTTATTTTCGAGACAGAGATTCTCTGTGGAGCCCTGGCCTCTGCCTCCCAAATACTGGGATTACAAGTATGCATCACCATGCCCTGTAATTATAAACTAATTTTTAAATAACCATTTCTCCAGCCAGTAATAGCTATTAAGGTACCATAATAAGGTTACAAGTGAGAGCCGGGAGTGGTGGCGCACGCCTGTCATCCCAGCACTTGGGAGGCAGAGGCAGGTTGACCACTGTGAGTTCGAGGCCAGCCTGGTCTACAAAGCGAGTCTAGGACCACTAATATAACACAGAAAAACCCTGTCTCGAAAAACTGAAGGAAAAAAAAAAAAGGTTACAAGCAAGAAGGTAGTATGAATACACAGATGCCATTATTGACAATGAAGAGGTCTAGGACAGAAACAACAGATAATATTATTGGATGGTAACAGATCAAGGAATTCAGAAGCCATGGTACTGGCAGTATCATTTTCGAGGCAGAGTTTCTCTGTGTAGCCTTGGCTGGCCTCGAACTCACAGTGATCCACGTGCCTCTGTCTCCCAAGTGCTGGGATTAAAGGCGTGCGCCACCGTACCAGGTACCCTATCATCTTAATTTAACCATTTATTGCTTACTTTAAACAGAACATTTTTAAAAAGCTTCTTGGAAAATGGCAAATCCATTTCTTATACTGATAAGTCTCATTATCAGTATAAGAGTATATGCCAAGTTTTGCTTCATTAACCATGGATGGCTAGAATAACTGAGAGAGAGAGAGAGAAAGAGAGAAAGAGAGAGACAGACAGACAGGCAGACAGACAGACAGACAGACAGAGACAGGCAGAGACAGAAAGAGTGAGAGCACACATGCAATCCTTTTGATAATTTGCTAGGTGAAAAATAATGTTTTTCTTTTTCTTTTCATTTCTAAGACAGTGACTGACTATGTAGCCCTGGCTGGCCTAGAATTCTCAATGTACACCAGGTCGGCCTCAAACTCACATAGATCCATCTCCTCCTGCTTCCCAAAAGCTAAACGTGGTGTTTTTATGTTGAGTTTTTTTCCAGTCATGAATTTACTCTTGTAGCACTATATCATGGATAAAGTATAAAATATTAAGAAACATTCTGTTCCTAGCAGAAAATATGAAGATATTTTTTGTGTACTGTTCTTCTGTTTGCTTACTTCCCTAGTTTCTACTAGAGTTAAAAGTGGGAGTGAAAAAAAAAAGTGTTAAAAAATGCACTCTCAGGCTGGAGAGATGGCTCAGAGGCTAAGAGCATGGATTGTTCTGCCAAAGGTCCTGAGTTCAATTCCCAGAAGCCACATGGTGGCTTACAACCATCTATAATGAGATCTGGTGCCCTCTTGTGGCATGCAGGTATACATGCAGGCAGAACACTGTATACATAGTAAGTAAATAATTTTTTTTTTTAAATGCACTGTTTGCCAGGCGTAGTGGCATATGCCTTTAATTCCAGCACTCAGGGAGGCAGAGGCAGGAGAATGGCTGTAAGTTCAAGGCCAGCCTGGTCTACAAAGTGAATCCAGGACAGAGAAATCCTGTCTCAAGAAAAAAACGAAAGAAGAAAAAGAAAGGAAGGAAGGAAAGAAAGAAAGAAAGAAGAAAAGCACTCTTAGTGCTCAGGCCTGTAATCCTAGTATTTGGGAGGCTGAACCAGGAGGAGTTTGTTAATTCAAGGTCAGCCTAGACTACAAAGAGTCACTTCCAGGCCAGCCTAGGACACATAATGAGAACTATCTCAAAAAGCAAACAAGAAGATATTACACAGAGAAAAATGAATCTAATACAATACTTGAAATTTGGCGCAAGAAGCAAGTCAAGTTACATTGTCAGGAAAAGCTGAAAATTTTTGACATAAACACACACACACACACACACACGTATTCTATCGGAAAATCTTTAAGATAAATAGACGTATTGATCAAGACTGAGAGGGGGCTCAAAGGTTAAGAGTATAATTCTTCCAAAGCATCCAATACACACATACCCTGGAAGTTGGGAGCCCTTACATTGGCCTACAATTCCAGTTCCAGAGGATCTGATGCCCTCTTCTGGTTTTCCTGGGCACCAAGCACGTAACTGACACACATATGTACATGTGTAGGCAAAATACTCATACACATAAAATATAAATACACATACATCTTAAATGCACACACATACACACACAAGGCTTTGAAACAGGGCTTCTCTGTGTAGCCTTGGCTGTCTTGGACTTGCTTTATAGACCAGGCTGGCTTCAAACACACAGAGATCCGCCTGCCTCTGCCTCCCAGAGTGCTGGGATTACAGGTGTACACTACTGTGCCCAGCTTTAAAAAATATATATGATACATTTTTGGTTTTTGGTTTCCTTGAGACAGGGTATCTCTGTGTAGCCTTGGCTGTCCTGGACTCACTTTGTAGACCAGGCTGGCCTCAAACTCACAGTGATCCACCTGCCTCTGCCTCCTGAGTGCTGGGATTAAAGGAGTGTGCTACCACGTCCACCTTTAAAAATATTTTTAATAGACTTATTTATCTACATTTTCATCTCTTCCAAAATAAGGGTCAACAGGAGCTATGTGAAACTCAAATCCTTCAAAGAAATCACCATTTTATATCATTAAATTCGGCTTTCTTAGTGCATATAGAAAAAAACAACTGGCTTTCATATGATAGGAGAAAATAAATCTTTATACATTCTTACTGGGAGCAGTAAAAATAAACATTATAACAGAAAAAAATGTTATAAATAACGCAAATAATGGAAATATTTTTCTAATAAAGCATATTTGAAACTCTGAATAAGAACCTGGTTTTTCTGTTTGTTTTGTTTTGTTTTTCCTAACAAGGGCTGAGGGGCAGGAGAGCTGGTTCAGCAGTTACAAGCACAAGCGCCGCTGCCGTGACAGAGCACCTGTGTTCGGTTCTCAGGCACCCACACTGGACAGCTCACACTCACCTGTAACTCCAGCTGCCCAATACACTCTTCTGGTCTCCATGGGCACCTGCACACACATGTGCACACACAAAAGAGAAAAAAAAAGCACTAGCATACACACAAAATAAAAATCTATCAAAATTTTAAGATCAAGGTTTCATGAGTCTTGCCCATGGAAAGTACACACACTACCATTGAGCCCAAATACTCACTCTCAAGACAGAAAATACTCACTTTTGATGTTGGAGAGATAAAATAAAGAGCTTTCATTTGTCTCACGGGCTCACGGTTCTTATAAATATTCTCTATAACTGACGACAACAACAAAAGAGTCATTTGATAGAACCAAAGTTTAAATTATTTTTAAATAAACTTCATTGTATTTTCCATTTATAATAATATAATAATGATGATTATAATAATAACACATATATATTTGGCTTACTTTTTTTCATTTGCTAAGTTAGTAAGTCCTAAAAAAAAAAAAAGTATCTTCTCTCAAATGTTACATGAAATTTTGAGGAAAAAGAGAAAGCAGTCATTTTATAGGTAGGCCTACCAGAATATAGCATAAGCAATCAATATACCAGGAAGAAACAAAGAAATGCATTAAAAAGTAAAATAATTCTTGGGGTCAGTGAGATGGCTCAGCAAGTAAAAGAACAGACTGTTAAACATGATGCCCTAAATTTGGTGTCCAGGACCCCACAGTAGAAAGAACTACTCCAACAGGTTGTCCTGTGAACATACACACTACACACAAAGCAATAAAATTTTAAAATAGTAAATATGCATTTTAAAATACATGCTACTAAAATTGCAAATGTAAACTTGGCCATAGACACCCTCACACAGTACATTATTATTTTAAAACATAAAGGCTACCTTAAACCCTATCTCAGAAACAGAACCCGAAACCCAGAACGGAACAGAGCCACCTACTCATGCTGCCTGCAGAAGCACCCCGAGTGAGAAGCCTGATGGGTGCCACGTGTACATAATACATGTTGGGTGAATGAGGTGACTGGCTGTTATGGTGCTGTGGAAATGAAATCTCACAGTAGAAAATGCAGCCTCTCCAGTCACTGGGCTTCACGTGAATTTAAAAGCGGGTCTTCTATTGTGACAGGAATGATTGAATTCCAAGTTTTAAAAAGGTTTTACTCCATCTTATCTCTCATCTATTTTGGAGGAGCTCATTCTCCCCCAAGGGTCTGGTGTAGCCTAGATGTCCCTCTAACTTGCTGTGTAGCCAAGAATGGCCTTGGTCCTCTTGCCTCTCTAATCCTGGGGCCACGGGTATGTACCAGCATGCTAGGTGCTCTCCTCTATTTCTTTAGAAGCTAAGACAATACTGATTATTTTTACAAATGATCGACTGGCATGACAAGAGAAAATCTGACCACTGAATAGTCAATGCCAAGTTTCATGGTGGCTCACAAGCATCTATAATGAGATCTGGTGCCCTTTTCCGGCATACATACAGGCAGAACACTGCATACATAATAAATAAATAAATCCAAAGAAAAAAAAGAAAGAAAAAGAAAACAACCTTGAAAGCAGCTGAAAATGGGAAAACCCATTTGAAACTTGGGGAGTGACAGTTAAACACAATGGCTGAGCCCACAGAGCAAGCCTAGGTGACTTACGGGATGTCAAGATCATCCAGAGTGTTGTAAGTCTTACCTGTGGTCAAGTAAGCCTGGAAAGCGACGGCCCCGGGATCCCTGCTATGCAGGGAACCTATACATGCAATGGCATGTCAGGAGCTTGCTTTGTTTGCCTTGCTGAATACTATTTTCCACGCTTACTGGCCACAGAATCTTTTCCTTGAATATCAGGAGTTCAAGGACACCCTGAGCTACCTAAGACCCTGTCTCCCAACAAAATAACTCCCTCAACACACACACACACACACACACACACACACACACACACACACACACACACACACACCAAACAAAACAAAGGACATATAGTAAGAAGCAATGGTCTAGAAAAGAACCCAGGTCCCCTACAACAGTGCGTACTAGCTCTGCAATCCCATAGTACTCTCACCTTTATCAAACGGTTCTCATCTGATCTCTATCAGAACAGTCTAACGGAATTTGAACAAGTCACATTGCTTACCTAATAATTCTTGGGGACATGAGATGACTCAGCGAGTAAAGGCACCTAGAGCCAAGTCTGCTGTCCTAAGTTCAGTCCCTAGGACTCCATAGTGGACAGACAGAACTGACTGCTCCAGGTGGTGTGACTTCCACACGTGCAACACACATTCTCTCACACATACTCTAATAAAAATGTGATAAAATTTAAAAATAAAAAATTTGTACTTCTTTTTAAAAACATGCTACTATGTAGCAAACATGAACTGGACGTGCAACAGGTCGCAGGTCACTGTGTTCATAAATATCAGAGCACAAGCACTATGCAGTCAGGGTTTGTGGAGAGTACTGGATTTACTTGCATGCCTCACAACTGAGGAGTGACAAATCTGTTATGGCTGGAGGCCTAAAAGAGAAAACGCCCTTGAGGGGCTGGAGAGATGGCTCAGCAGTGAAGAGCCCTGACTGCGCTTCCAAAGGTCCCGAGTTCCATTCCTAGCAACCACACGGTGGCTCACAAGCATCTATAATGAGATCTGGTGCCCTTTTCCGGCATACATACAGGCAGAACACTGCATACATAATAAATAAATAAATCTAAAGAAAAAAAAGAAAGAAAAAGAAAACAACCTTGAAAGCAGCTGAAAAGTTTCCACACTCTAAACTCACACCCTGATGCCAAGTGTTCTGAGGAGTGGCAGCACTCACCAGTTATGCCCTCTTCCAGGAGGTCTGTCATTTTGCAGCATGATGACAAAAGCTTAGTGGTAAATTCATCCAACAGCATTATCTTAAAACAAAGTAAATTAAGAAAGCGCATAAATAAACATGTGATTGTCAAGAATTAACAAAAAACAGGAATTTAGTAATTTCTCTTTTAGATTGCATAATTTCGCAGCTTACTTTCTCAATACACATGCATGCTAATATTTCATACAGGTAAAGAAATAGAAATATTTCTATTTTGAAGCAGAACTTGTTCATTTTAAGTACATCTAACGTCTAACATCGAAGTTTCCGAAAATGTCATGTACAGAATTATTGCCATAAAGCAGTGTGCAGACGTGGGGCCTGGAGGTGAAGTTCTAGGCCTGTGCCCCATGGGGCAGCCTGGGCACAACATGCCGAAGCCTACACGCCCTCCACAGAGGAGCGGATTACACAGCTTGTACCTTCCATTCGCCTTCTTTCCTGCAGTCGTCGAACACGGCTGTTTTTATCTCTGTAAAGAAAAAAGAAAATCGCTTACTGATCTAAAGCAACAACTAGAAATGTAAGACTTACGTAAAAAGTTCTAAACCTCCCAGAAAAACTGCAACTTGGAATGTGTTACACTGCATAAACACTGCCCCTTCAGCTGTAAGTAAAACACAACTATATTCAATACCTCACCTACACACTTCAACTGTAATATATTCTCACACATAAGTGTATGAACATGTCCAGAAAATATTTCCGAAGTTACTATGTGATTTACATTCTCCTTCTTTCTTAAGTATTAAGAAAGAAATAACCCAAAGGAAAACCCTTAACTAACTGGCTTGTGGCTAAATTACATCTGACAATAGAGTCTACATAAACACTTGATCCTCCTTTGCTTTCTTGTTAGAGAATACACATAGGCTGGGGCTAGGGAGATGGCTCGGGGGTTCAGAACACTTAGTGTTTTCACAAAGGACCTGGTTTCAGTTCTGAGCACCCACACCGGGCAGCTCATAATCTGAAGCCCGTAACTTCAGCTTCGGGGCATCTGACATCCTTCCCAGATGACCGTGGAGCCCCTCCCTCCTGCTTCTACCCCCCAAATGTTTGGATTATAGGCATGCACCTCCATGCCCAATTCTAATTCGTTCAAGCTTTTCTGTTTTTAAGCATATATGTCTTCAGTAAATGCTTTTGGTTAATCTACCATCACATTTTGACACCATGTTTAAAAAGGGGGGGGCCAATTCTAATGATCTACAGCAGGCATTACTGCAACATAATTAGTGTCTGGGGGGCTGGAGAGACGGTCAGTGGTTGGGAGCATGGAAGGGTGACTCCCGTCCCGCTGTAACTCAAGCCCTCCTCCAGCCTCCACAGACAACCCTGCTTTTGTATATATACCCACACAAGCATCCACACAATTTAAAGTAAAAATACATATATTTTTTTTAAATTTGGCCTATGTTTCTAGTTCCTTATAAATCTAAAATCCTTGAAATTTCTTATGTGACAGAGACTCTATGGCGTGCTGGTGACAGGAAGCTGTGACTTCTAAGGAGGCAGGCAACAGAGACTAGAGACTGTTCAATTACCAGAGGCCAAAGAGTTCATCAGGTAGGCCTACATAATGAAGCGTCCATAACCCACGCACTGAGTCATTGAATGCTCCCAGGTGTGGCTCCCCGGGGAGGAAAACCCCAGCGACCCAAACCTTTCTCCACCTCAGCCTGTTTACATTATCTGGCTGTTGATTAGTATGTTTTAGAAACAACAACAAAAACAAAACAAACCAACAACAACAACAGGACCCCTGGTAACAGGAAGTATTTTACTAGTTGCAAGCCGTGAATTACTAAACCTGAGAGGGAAGGCAGCACACAGACAGCCGGGCATGAGGAAGCATGGCCCCGAGTGGGAGAGCAGGCTATGGCTCTAAGTAGCATTAGCATTAAACTGAGTTGTGGAATATCCCATCAGCATCTGAAGACTTGGAGAACTGGTTAGTAAGAAGGGAAGATAACACATCTACTGCTACAAGTGTTCCAAGGAAAAACAGTCAGCACTCATCACAAAAGCTGTGCTCTGGGGCTGACGAGATGGCTTAGTGGGTAAAGGTGCTTGTCCAGCCCCAGATTCTGTGGTGGAATGAGAGAACCAACTCCCTGAAGTTGTCCTCTGACCCCCACAGGCACACTGTGGCCTGTGTGTGCCTGCACTGCGCTATCTTACACATACAGTCAACAACTGGAATTTTCTAACTTATGATCTGAGTTTTATAATCAGGAATATTTTTGAAGTGTTAAGAAATATCAGTTGAAAGTTGAGTGTGGTGACATGGCACTCGAATCAGGGGTTCAAGATTATCATCAGCTACATAAAGCTGGAGGCCAGCCTGAGCTACATGAAGTCCTATCTCAAACCAAACGTAAACACAACACAACAGAACAACGGAAACCCAGGAGACAGCTCAGTCAGTAGAATGAGTGCTGTGCAAGCACAAGGAACTGGTTCTGATTCCCAGCATTGCCCCCAGCTGTGGGGGAGTCTGTACCCACGTGCTGCGAGGAGGGTGGGAAAGAACCAAGGAGATCCTGGAGCTCAGGGCCAGCCTGGATGAGAGAACCTGCCTCCAAAAATAAGGTGGAGAACCATGGAGGAAGACACCTGATGTCAACCTCTGGGCTCTACCCATGCACATAGGTGCACACCCCCCACACCCCGAGAGAGAGAGAGAGAGAGAGAGAGAGAGATCGATCAGTAAAGACAATTATATTTTGCCTAATATGTAGATTATGTTATAGGGGAATAACGATAAAAAAGCCATAGAGTATTTACCTTTGTAACTTGTAATTACATCACAAAGCAAAGGTTTCTGGGGCACACCAGGCAAACATGGAGGCCATTTTAAGGCAGAGATCAGATGACTACTCCCCTTGGTGAACCAGCCCCACTGTACGCAGCAAAGCAAAAACTGAAGGTGCTGCATGGTCTCACGGTTCCTCTGTACTTCTCTAGGAAGCCAGTGCTGCTGGAGCAGAGGGCACATCAGTAGTCTTTGAAACTTTATACCTTACTGCCCTAGAAGACAGGAACTAGGCCCATGTGACCATGGCGCCCTTCATGCCTGTGGCATTCTGGTACCCGGGAGGCTGAGCAGGAGGGTGACTTTGAGGTCCAGCCTTGCCCAGGCCTCAGAATGAAACCTAGCTTCACAAAACAAAATCAAAGCAAAATCATTTGAAACATGCAAAGTTCCATAAGAAAGAAAGTAACAATATAGAGAGAGCTGGGCTGTGACTCGATGTCAGAACACACGCTTAGCAGATCTGAAGGCCTGGTGTGATCCCTGGCACCAAAACAAAAGGAATAGAGAAAGACTTAGAAGTTTTAAAAAAGAGAAATACAAAATATCCTATGAATTTTCCCCCTTACCATGTAAATTCTCACATCGCATAAAATATTTGGAATATGTCAGATTAAATAAAACATATTACAATTAATTTCATTTACTTCAATTATACTTTAAATATAATTCTGTTATCTTAGCCAGTTTGCATCATAGTTTTACTGTGTAGAGAGTGCAGCCTGAGATGCTAAAGACACGGTCAATGTTAACATCTTAAAAGTAAATAATTAATAACTGAGCTGTGGATGGAGAGATCAGAAGCATTCATCAAAAGTGACAGGACCACAGGTAGCCCTGAGAGTCGGGTGGAAAGAAACGTCATCGGCTATGACAGAGCTTCCTGTATGCACCAGTCAATGAAAAGCACGGAGCCTTTCCTTCAGCAACTGCATATGGACTCAACTCCTCTCCCTCTGCTCTGCCCACTCCACACTCGTCCGCAGAGACTACGCTCACCACTGAAGCTTCATCCGTCACGTCAGTTTCAGCAGTCCTACAGACCAGCTCTCCTGGGCCTCATTCAGTCACACAATGCAGGTTTAAGCATGGCACACTTCAAGTAGACACACTTCCATAAAAACTGCTCTAGCCTTCGTTTCTGTAGCTTTACTGTTAGTTTCTTAGTCACAGCCATCTCCAAATGCCTATGCCACAGCTAGATAGCACTTGGAATCACGGCAACTCTAACCTCCCTTCCTTCTCTTCACCAACAGACAGCAACGTCAGCACTTAGTCTCCTGGACCAGAACGTCACGTTAGGATGACTGCAGCTCCTTAACTCACTACTTCTCTCACCATCTCTTTCCTTCCTTTTGCACCTTCTAACCTTCTCTCCTGTACCAACATGGCCTCACTACAGTCTTACTGGCTCCTACTTCAGTTAATTGCTCAAGTGCGTATCCCCTCTCCTTTTATGACTTTGTTCTGGTTTTAATAATCAAATTATTATTATTTTAAAGGGTTTGGCATATACATATTATTCTGTTACTGCCCTCTCTGTTAAAGATGCATCATGGATAGTTGCCGCATAAATAAGTCAAAGAAATAAGTAAATCAAACAAATAAAGATAACATTCTTTTTAGTAACTTTTTCAGTAACTAAAAAAAATACAGACATATCATATTTACTCAACTGTCCTCCTATGTACCGGGCTGCCATTTTGTTTCCATTTTTGCTATTACACTACTGCCTGGGGGATCTTTAAATAGAGGTAGAGCGATGGAACAGCAGTTAAGTGTGCTTACTATTCTTCCAGAGGCCCCAGGTTCAGTTACCAGCACTGACGTGGAATTTATAACTATCTGTTAAGTTCCTGGGAACTTAGCACCGCCTTCTGACTTCCAGAGGCTCCAAGCAAGCATGCAGTGCACTTACATGCATGCAGGCAAAACACACATATACTTAAAATAAAAATATTAAAAGAAAAAACAAAACAAGAGCTAGGCGGTGGTGGTTCACGCCTTTAATCTCAGCACTCAGGAAGCAGAGACGGGTAAGTCTCTATGAATTTGAGGCCAGCTTGGTCTACAGAGCAAGTTCCAGAGCAGCCAAGGCTACATAGAGAAACTGTCTTAAAAAAAAAAAGAAAAGATTCTGTTAAGTATGGGTGGGTAAGAAGGCTCAGTGGGTAAAGGTGACTGCTGTCATACCTGATGACCTGAGTTCAATCCCTGAGACCCATGCATACTGCAGATTGTCTTGTGACTTCCACACATGTGCCATAGTATGTGTACAGGCATACATGTATGCACACAAAATATATATTTTTAAAATATAGTTTAAAAATCTTCTGAGAAAGTATGCATGTATATTTATATCACTTCTACTTATGGAAAGGCCTATGGTGGGATTGCTGACATAGTACTATCTCCTGTCTTACTGTCATCAGCAGCTTTCTCAACAAGCTGTAATGAACCATATTCCCACCAAGAAGCTTTCCAATTGCAACATGAAATCAGTCACCGGATTCCATCAATGTGATGGGCTAAAGGGGATAACTGGTCTTAATGTGCATTTCTCCAAGTCAAACCAGACTACCTCACCTGTGGGCTGCCTCTTTATTTCCTCTGCTCATTTTTCTATTGGGCCATAATCTTTTATTTATCAATTTTAGGCATTCTCTATACATTAAACCTGGCTGGTATTTTCTCCACTTATATATGTTTAGTTCAAAAAGTATATAAAACCGGAACTTATGAGAACTAGGACTAAATAAGAGAACTAAATACAAAGCTGGGCTGTATCCCAGTGCTAGAGTCCTTCTTCCCTAACACGTGAAAGACTCTGGGTTTAGTTTCCAACCCCGCCCTACTCCTCCACACCTTCTCCCACCCCCACTCCGCTTCTCTCCCCCTGCCCCCCCACACACACTGGAAAATACAAATACAAAAGCAAAAAAATAGTGTATGTATGCATGTGAGAATCTAATGGCAAGTGCAGAGGAGTCTCACTTAAACCTGAGTGTAAAGGTGAGAAAACACATTGTAAATTATTGGATGATAACATAAGTGAGAATATGGCTCACTCCAAGGGTGAAGAGAGGACGTGCACTGGGAAATCCTGAGTGCTTGGAAACGGTCTACAGATTGACTTGGGTGGCAGTTACATGAGCAAAATTACCATCTCACTGTATACTTAACATTAATATAACTTACATTACACTTAACTGAATTTTAAATGCCATTTCTCTCCAAAATAGGAAATGCTTTGTACTGTATGTGGTGTATGCAAGAATTCACTGTGTGCACATGTGCAAGGAGGCTACACAGCAACACTCATGCCTTCCTCATCACTCTCAGCCTTACTTCTTGACACAAGGTCTCTCACTGAGCAAGCTCATCCATTTGACTAGACTAGCTGACTACACTGCCACGCCTGACTTTTATGTGAGTACTAGAGAGTCAGACTAGGTACTCGCGCTGAGACACAGGCCCCTTATCCACTGAACCATCCTCTCCTTTTTTTAAAAATGGAGTTTTAAGGTAGTTCCTAATGGACGATCCCCTCTTGAGGTTTAGGTCCACGATGTGTCTCCTAATCAGATAGCCTTTTCCTGATCCTCCAATTTAATGTAGCCTCTCTCCCTGTTTCATCAGAAACTGGACTGATCTTGGTTTTCTTCTTTATGATCTATTAGTCCCCACTTGAACACAAGCCTGAAGAGCACTGGGAACTTTCCCAAGAATTCAATGCTGTGCAAATGGGGTCTTCGAGGCAAGAACAGGAGTCATTTATTTAAGACAAAATCCATCCCCACGTCGCACACTGCTGGGGACAAAAGGACTTAGAGACCTAGGAGGCTGATGAGGGCTCAGCTGGGAACAGGCCTTCCCCGAGCACAAGGACCTAAGTCTGGGTCCATCAAACGCTGTGAGTCAGGTCAGGTGGAGTACATCTGCCTAAGGAGAGGCACGAACAGGTGGATCCTCACAGCCAGCCAGGCCAAGGGAGCTCCAGGTTCAGCGAGAGACGTTGTCTCATAAGGCAGAGAGCATTAGAGGAAGACATCTTACATCGACCTCTGGCCCCTGCAAGCATGCACGCGGGGCACTAGAATTTGCACATGAGCACATGCAAGCTCACACACACACACACACACACACACACACACACACACACGGTGGACTTACCCTCTAAGAGCCTCTCAATGGACTCCTAACTAAATGGTAACTCGTGCCCGTAACCTCAGCATTCAGAAGGCAGGAGGACTACTGCAAATTCCAGGCTAGCCTAGGCTAAAGAGACTTGTCTGAAAACAAAACAAAAGGAAACAAAAAAGCAAAGCCAAAGGGACTCCTCTTAGGCAGGTCCTACAAGGGCAAACTAAATGCTAAAACAAAGGAGAGTGAGTGAAAATAAAAAAGTCAGTCCATTTGAACTAAGACTTGAAGGCTAAAATTTGAGTAGGTGAAGAATTAGGGAAAGGGATCAAAAGTCAGACGAACAGGCCATCAAGATAAAGTAGGAAGATAAAATAATGCAATGAGAGTAAACAGTACGGGCATGGGAGCATCAATACCATACACCAAGGGAGACTGGAGCTAGCTAACAGTCAACAGTAGACTGAAATGGATTTTAGGCAACTGGCGCCTCTGCAAGTCTTCATGCCAGTGTTAGCAAAAGCTTACCCTGGCAGCTATTTGCTGGATGGACTGGAAGAAAGAAAAGGCAAGAGCTCTGCAGAGTGCTTAGGAGACTAATGCAATAGACTGTATATAAAATAAGATCCTAACCTAAGGTTTACATATTACAGAAGCCACAGACAGATCAAACATTAACTCTGTGCTGGGTGTGAATCTTAGGTACAGATTTCATTTATTTATTTGAGGCACGGTCTCAAAGTTTAGACTGGCTTCGGACTCTGTACAGCTGAACTGATACCTGGACATCCACCTCTTAAGCAGCAGAATTATAGGCACGCACCACCATGCCTGACCCTTAGGCTTAGATTTAATAGCTCTGTCAGGGTTCATTTTAATAGCATTATTAAAACAAACTGCAACCAACAGAATTCACTTACTCAAAAGTGTACTTGGGAATGGTTTCGAGTATGCCATGCATCTATCACTACATTACCACAACTGTCTTCAGAACATTTATCCTGCACTAAAAAAGGCCTCATTCCTTGGGGCTGGGGATGTTTGTGGCTCAGATGATCATGTTTACTCTTGCAAAAGGCCTTGAGGCCAATCTCCAGTATTACATAAAACCAGGTGTGGTAGGATTCACCACTGATCCTAGCACTCAGGAGGTGAAGGCATAAAAACCACAAGTTTAAGGTCATCCTTGGATACAAAGTTGAGTTTGAGGCCAGCCTAAGGTACATGAGAGCCTGTTTCAAAAACAAAACAAAGTTCTGTGTGGTGGTGCATGCCTTTAATTCCAGGCCTCAGGAGGCAGAGGCAGGTGGAGCTCTAGGCCAGCCCAGACTATATGGCTCCAGGACAACCAGGAACACACACCAAGAACCTGTCTCGGCACAGCGGCGGTGGCGCATGTCTTTAATCCCAGCACTTGGGAGGTTGAGGCAAGTGGCTCTCTGTGAGTTCGAGGCCAGCCTGGTCTACAAAGCGAGTCCAGGACAGGCAAGGCTACACAGAGAAACCCTGTCTCAGAAAACAAAACAAAAAGAACCTGTTCTCAAAAAACTAAAACCAAAGCAAAATAACAATAACAAAAACCAAAAGAGAAACCCCATCCCTTTAATCTTATCTCTCCAGCCTGGGACACATTAATCTCTGATTTCTCTGGATTTGGTAGTCCTGGATGTTTTTTCACATGCATGATGATGTCATACCATGTAGTCCTTTGTAACTGGCTTTTTACTTAGCATGTTTCCAAGATGCAGTAGCATAAAACATATCAGCATGTTACTTATGCTTATTGAAAAAAATAAGATATGTATCCATTTATGTGTTCATCACTCATCCATGCACCAGCCTGTGGAAATGTGAGCAATTTTCATTTTTTAATCAAGCCCTTCCTGCAACTCCTCAATATATATGCTTTGTGCAACAAACATTGAGTAACTATTACCTTGTTTTTTGGTTGTGTTTCTAATTACACAAGTTCCAAAGAATATTTAACAGCCTTGTATCTTTTTCCTCCCATCGGGCCTGTCTGCTATTTACTCTCCATCTGCTGAGCCTGGTGTTACCCCAAGATAATACTAAGAGGGAAATTCTGTTATGTCTATACTCTCCTTCTTCCTAGTTTTCACACTACTCACACTGGCATTGCTGGCGTAATGGTATCTTTTTTTTTTTTTTCATAAACTCTGAAATAAAGTGTCATTACAACTCAGAAGTAATTTATACAACACAAATTTGTCACCCATTTTCGTATGAGAGTCAATACAGACTATCTGCCTAAGTCAGTTCTCTCCTTACATACCACGTGGGTCCCTGGGGATCCAATTCAGGGCCTCAGGCTTGGCAAGAAGCACCTTTACCCACTGAGCCACCTTGGTGGTCCCCAAACTAAATTTTGAAAGGATAATTTTGTACTCCACAAAACCTATTTATATACCTGTTTAGTGCTTTCTATATGGTAAACAGTATGCCTGTACTGATTTTGATTTTAGTTTTTACACAAGGAATTCCCTACGACTTCTGTTAACTAATTTCTACTCTTTTCCTTGTTCACCGAGTGGAGTAAGAAGACGCTACTCCGTTTCCACTACTAGACTATAATTACTTAGAAGCCAGAGATGCCAAACAAGGACGGTCCTTCCGGTTTGCTGCTTTCATTGCTCCTATAGACCGGCAGGCCTAGGTTTAGTGTGATTTTTAATAAAAGTCGTGGTTGATACGGCAGAACACCAGTAACCAACAAGCAGACCAACTGTTAACAGTGAAGAGGCGGACCACCCAAGGATGGACACTAGACAGACTTTAGCAGTCCAATGGTCCTTTCTCAAGAACTTTTTTTTTTTTTAACAGCAAGTCCTCTTTTCTAGGAACAAGGGCAGAAGGCTCTGTTGAACAGCGAAGTCTGCACTTTTTAAAGGACAAGACACTGAAAAGCATGGTAGTAAAACCCTTGATGCTAAATACTAATGTGGGACACCAAGGGGCCCTCTGAAAACGCAGGGACGAGGGCGGGATACAGAAACACAGAGCACAGTCTATGTCCGGTGGAGAGACGTCCCTGCCTGGTGTGGCGGGGGTGGCGGGGGTGGGGGCTGGAGGTGTGAGAAGAACTGTTCTGGGACAGCCCAGGGACCGTGGAGGGAAAGCAAGCCGGGCCGAGGGTGAGCCTCGGCCGAAGCCAGAGAGAAGGCCGCGTCCGGTCACCCCGCCCATCCCTGGTGCTGGCACGAAACCCGACTCGCCCGAGAAGCCGGAAGGAGCCCTACCAGGGACTTGGTCCCAAAGCAACAAGTGCCTGTGCGGCTCCGGGAGAGGCTCCTGGGCTGCAGCGGGAAAACAAGACCCGGCGCGGCAGACCCTTCCCTGTCTCAGCCCTGAGCCCTCCGCACTCACTCCGCCACACGACGCTCTTCAGCCCCCGCTCCGTCGCTGGCGGCGCCATCTTCCCCAAGCCGTGGAGCCGCTGCCACCGCCTCCCACTCGCAACCTACTTTGCCCTCCAAGCTGCACTGGGGCTGGGGGAGGTTCCTTCTCCTCGCGGTAAGGAAGGCTCCTCCCCCTCCGTGGACCGCGCCCTCTGGTGACGTCACACGCGTCAGCACGGAAGCGTCGAGCCTTCGCTTGGATTGAGGCTGCGTAGTGTGGGCGGAATTCGGTGAGCCGTCGGCCGTCCTTTGGCGGAGCCTACTAAAACCCAAAAATTCAGTGTCCAGTTTGGCATCAGAAAGCAAAGATGGGAACTAACACAATTTGTGCAATTTTGAATTTATATATACGGGGTCTTTTCTTTTTGTATTTTAAAATTGCATTTGCAGCTGGGCGGGGTGGCACACGCCTGTAATCCCAGGCAGAGAGAGGCCAGCCTGGTCTAAAAAGTCAGTTCGGGATAGCCAAGGCTACACACAGAGAAACCTATCTCGAAAAATAAATAAGTAAATAAATTGCATTTGCTTGTGTGTGTGTATGTATGTATGTGTACACGTGTGCATGCCAAGGCTCTCACGTGAAGATCAGAAGACCTCATCTTCCAGAGTGCGGGTCTTGGGTTGGAACTTAAGTTGTCAGGCCCAAATGTAGAGACCTTTTGCTTTACAAACTAATGTTTCATTTAGCAAAGCGATTCGTACTAATCTATTCAGAAACCAGCTCAACTATCAAATGTAAAATTACCCCCCCACCCCAAGTTCATTTTACTCATTTTTCAAGATCACTGACTACGTTAAACTATAAGGTAACATACAATAAGTTATGTCCAGAACTGTGCTAGACTTTTAGGAGAGAGAGAGAGAGAGAGAGAGAGAGAGAGAGAGAGAGAGAGAGAGAGAGAGAGAGAACACCTCTGTTTCCCCTGAAGAATTTTATAATTTAAATTATAAAGCACAATTTCTAACACTGTTAATCCCACCCCGTGGGAATAAGACCACTCACAATTTTTGAGCCAGATTGGAAGCAAGCTTTATTTTATTCAGGTGCACCAGAGAGCTGCCCAGCTAGGGGTTAGAAGGAGATGTGCTGAGGGCCCCTTTCCTGGCGTCCTTTTAAGGAGTAAAGTGCCAAGTAGTTGCAAAGCATGCTCAGAAGCAAGACAATGGGGTAGTTGGGGAGTACAGAAAAATCTCATAACAACAACAACAACAGCAAATCTTTATGTAGTCACTGATAAGGGAGGGTCAGGGTGTTCTCAAAAACAAACCAAGGCCATGGATTGGGGCAGGTCAGGTTCCAAAAACAGAAACTCAGCTCTTATTGTAAATGAAAACTTTATATTTTTAAGCCATGCATGTTGGTGAGTGCTTTTTTATTTCTTTCTTTTTTTCTGGGGGGAGGGGGAGGGGTTCTAAGACAGGGTTTCTCTGTGAAACCTTGGCTGTCCTGGACTTGCTTTGTAGACCAGGCTGGCCTCGAACTCACAGCGATCCATCTGCGTCTGCCTCCCAAGTGCTGGGATCATTTTTTTAATTTATCATGTGTACCATGCTCTGCCTGCATTTATGCCTGTTGGCCAGAAGAGGGCATCAAATCACGCTGTAGATGGTTGTGAGCCACCATGTGGTTGCTGGGAATTGAACCTCTGGAAGAACAGTCAGTGCTCTTGACCTCTGAGCTATCTCTCTAGTCCCGAAAACGTATTTTTAACAATACAACAAAATGTGGTTAGGGATTTAGTTCAATGGTAGAGCGCTTGCCTAGCAAATGCAAGGCCCTGGGTTTGCTCCTCAGCTCTCAAAACAAAACAAAACAAAATCACAGCAAAATGGCTCTTGCCTTCAAAATGGAGTCAGGAAGGTTCCTCATTCCCTGCTTGACTTATGTGTCCCTGTCAAATCCTTGATAGAGGACTGTTTTTAATAATGTTGACAAGCAGCAATGAGTCTGCTTGTTTATCTGATGGGTGATCAAGTTGGCAACACATCAGAAGGTGCAGGACCCGATTATAATAAGCAGCAGAAATAATATTAGAGGGCCAGTGGAGGGGGAGAACAGTCTCAGCCAGGTTGCCAGTCAGAAGTTGTCTCCCATACAGCCCTTCCAGCG
This sequence comes from Acomys russatus, assembly GCF_903995435.1. Classification (NCBI taxonomy): domain Eukaryota; kingdom Metazoa; phylum Chordata; class Mammalia; order Rodentia; family Muridae; genus Acomys; species Acomys russatus. The sequence continues at coordinate 11,674,983 of NC_067159.1, forward strand.
ACACAGCCTTCCCAGTGATACGGCTCGCTTTATTGGGAGGGATAATGGCTCTATAAACCTTGGGGACGTGGGTAGGAGTTTGGGGGTGAGCGTACATCATTGGCTGGGGCTGAGGTGCTGGGAATGCTGCATTTGTGTGGAGAGGAATTCCAGGAGCTAGACTATGTGACTACCTCAAGGATTGCGGCGGGGGGCGGGGGTTTACAATACTACATGCACTGGGGCACACAGGCACAGAACAGAGGGTAGGAAGCATTCCTTACACCTGTGAGTCTCAGGATTGAGATTGTCAGGGTTTAGGCATGTCTCGACCTCACTCTGTCTCCAGGCCAGTTTCCCTGGTCACATGGTTTACGTGCCCCCCCCCCCCCCGCCCCACGTAAGGGGAGATGAGCGCTAAGATCTTCTTAGGTGACAAGGCAATTAGCCAGTTGGCCCCAGTACCTTTGGCATGCAGAATCCTCCATCTGTCAAGATCCGCCAACCGTTATGGTTCTCCTGAGCTCCCAAGCCAGAATATGACTTGATCTCTTGCGGAGCGTAGTTGGGAACATCTTTCTGAGAGCAGAGTCGGGGTTCAGGAACAGCAGATAATTCCAGGATGGTCTGGAGTTTGGGTGCCCCCGAGCACAGTCTCTTTGGTGACTTGATCTGCATAGCTGTTACCCCGAGTTTGGGAGTTTTGTCTTTTTGGTATCCTGGCCAGTGTATTATGGCAAGCTCCGTTGGAAGCCAGGTAGCCTCCAGCAACTGAACAATATTGTGCTTATATTTAATATTCTTTTCTTCCAAGGTGAGTAAACCCCTCTGTTTATAAATCTGTCCATGAACACGAGCCATGACAAAAGCATCTTGGCTATCTGTGGAGATATTCACCTTTTTTCCTTCAGGGCATCTTTTGGGGCTTGGGGTGGGTTTTGTTTTGTTTTGTTTTGTTTGTTTGTTTGTTTTGTTTTGTTTTTTCCAGACAGGGTTTCTCCATGTAACCTTGACTGTCCTGGACTCGCTTGTAGACCAGGCTGGCCTCGAACTCACAGAGATACGCCTGCCTCTGCCTCCCCAAGTGCATGCACTACCTTGCCCAGCTTTTTCAGCCCATTTTAAAGTCCATGTAAGAGCGATTATATCTTCTTTCTGAGCAGGTGTGCCCCTGGGCAAGGGTTGTGCCCAAATGACCTTCTGGTTTGTGACCACCACTACCCCCTGGATATCTGGTTCCTCCTTAAGTGAAACTGCTGCCATCTGTGTAGAGATCTGTATCTCTGGTGGTGAGAGGAACATCTGCGAGGTCAGGTCTCATACCTTGGCTGATGTCCAGCATCTCCAGGGAGGCATGGATGGACTCCCCAGGGTCGTCCCTTGTTTAGTGATGGGATTGATGGTGAAGATTTATCAAAGGTCAGTCTTTCCTTATCTAAAAGAAGGACTTGGTGCTGAGTCAGACCAGCATTTGACATCCATTAGCTGATGGCATTCCTCCATAGGGTTTGCTCAGAGTGTGGAACTGTTATAGTTAGAATCTGGCCTACTGTGAGCTTGCCAACTTCTTTTTACAAGAATTTCAGTGCTGGGATTAAAGGCATGCACCACCACGACCAGCTCTCTTTTAAGTCCTTAAAGCCTGTTCATTTTCCTCAGTCCATTCCAAAGGGGTGTTGCCTCAGCCACAGCAGAGTAGAAGGGTCTGGCAATTTCGGCAAACTCAAGTATCCAAGGATGGCAGCAATATCCAACAGCTCCCAAAGACTACCTAACTTGTTTCTTGCTGGTTGGAGCTAGAATTTGCATTATGGCCGCTATGCAGGCCCCGGGACAGTAGTCTTTCCCTTTCTCTCAGTTCATATCCCAAGTAGGTTATCTGGAGCAAGAAAATTTGGACTTTCTTTCTAGAAATTCTATAGCCTAACTGGGCAAGAGGTTCCAAAAGTCCTTGAGTGGCTCTCAATCTTCCTCATCTTTAGTAGCCAATAATAAATCACTTACATGTTGAAGCAAGGTTATCTCAGGGTACTCACTACTGAAGAGACTTAAGTCGTGGCTGATTGCGTCATCAAAGGTGGTGGGAGAGTTTTTGAACCCTAAGGCAGTCTGTCCAGACGAGTCGCCCTGATATCCCCAGCTCAGGATCAGCCCATTCAAATGGGGAGCTGGGCTGACTTACCTTTGATGGGGTGGAGTGGCGGTGGAAAAGAATGCATCTTCTGGGTTCAATATAGTGTAACCTTTATGTCCTCGTGGTAACAGACTGAGCAAACTGTAGGGATTTGTAACAATCAGGTGAATGACGTCTACCCACTTGTTCACTTCCCTTAACTCTTGTACCGGTGAGTAGTCTCGAGTTCCAGGCTTTTGAACAAGCAGCAAGGGTTATTCCAGACTGGCTGGCAAGGAGTAAGTATGCCTGCTTCAAGGAGGCACCTGGCATGAACGTTAGTCCCTTCCCTGGCTTCTAAGCATTCCACCCCTCCCCCAGATGTTAGTTGCACTATGATGGGTGGTACCCAAACTGTAGAAATGTCCTGGCTTAACAACTTTTCCCATTCTCCTTCTGGGGGAATGAGTTTAGGTTTGGAGCAGCAGGTTTTCCTCACTTATTGGGCAGGTTATAATTAAAGCCTTAGCAGGAACTCCCAAGTGCAGCCGAGGAGTGTCTCCTGAGAATGCTGTTGTTGCCTGGAGCTTGTTCAGGAGGTCCTGCCCTAGCAAAGGTAAGGACATTCAAGGATAACGATGAAAGAATGAGCCACAGATCCTTGTCCTGGTCAGTGGTCCATTTATTCTTTAATATCCCCTGTTGCCTCCTGTATTTCCATTCCCATTGTCTGGTTGGTAAGGGGTCCTAGGGGCTCCCATAATACCAAATCCATGTCCCCCGGAAACTTCCAGGTTGGCCCCCCAATGGTGAAAGTTACTATAGGCTCCTGGGGGCCTCGTTAGAAGGAGCCTTAGCCTTGGCTCCATAGTTAGGATTGGCTTGGGTTTTTTTTTTTTTTTTTGGAGGGGGGGACACCCACCTGTTTCCGTCACGGTCATGCATTCTTCCAATAACCTATTTCTTTGCTGTAGGTGCACTGGTCATTTTGGTAAAGGTTTCCTCTCTTTATTGTGGTGTTCATGGGCAGAGTTAAAATTGAGCGGAGCTTGCAGTGCAGCCACAGTGGTCCACCCCATCTTGTTTGCCGTCTCGAATGTCAGACACCTTCTGGTATATTTCTAAAAGTTCTGGCCTGTTCTTTCCTGCAAACCTATTTGTCCCTTACATCTTTCTATGAATGTCAGGGGCTGCCTGAGTAACAAGAGCCAGGTTAATTGCCTTGAGATATTCCAGGTCCTTTGGATCTATAGGGGTGGGTAATCAGTAGGCGGCCAGGAGGCGTTCCAGGAAAGCTGAAGGCGATTCATCTGGGCTCTGTTTCACATCTGCTACCTTAGATAGGTCGGTGGGCTTCTGGGCTGCCCATCTCATTCCTTCTAAGAGAACCTGGTGGTGCTTACTGAGTGACCTCCTCCTTCCTCTGTGTTGCAGTCCCACTGGGGTCTCCATTTTGACAGAGTTGTCTCTACCCTCTGGCCATCAGTCACTGAAGCTGTTCTGGAGAGTGCCTCAGCTGCTTTTGTGAGAATCTGTTCCATCTCTTCAGTAGTAAAGAGGGGGATAGAGAATCTGCTGGCCGTCATCCCGTGTGGGAGATGATTTAAAAAGATGGAATCAATTATAGAAATTGATGAATCGAGGGTGATGATAAAAAGGGAGGTTCTGGTTCTTCCAGTTATAGAGATCTGTAGTGGAGAAAGGGGCACACAGGTATTGATTGCCAGGAAACTACCATAGGGCAGTAAAGACAGAGGGAGGTGCTATTGTAAGGCCCTCTCTCTCAGCCAGCCTGGGAACGTGACCCAGGCAAGCTTGGGAAAATGACCCAAAAAGAATTGAAGGTCAGCTCAGCTTCAGTTTCTGAGATCAAAGTGGCCAACCGAGATAAACAATTTCAACTAAGATAAACAATTTTCAGAAAAGTACCATCTGGAAATTCTGGAAACTCCCCAACACCCCTCCCTGCCAAGAATAGCCCCCAAGACCAATGACCCCGGCAATAGCCAATAACATTTAGACAAGCACCCCTAGCGACCACCAGAGCCAATCCTAACATAGGGCACGTAGCCCCTCCTAACCTTCCGGTTTTAGCCTTTAAAAAGTCTGTAACAGTGACTCAGGGTGCGCCTCCCTCACTCCTGAGTGAGTACTGAGGCCTCTGATGCGCGTCAGCAATAAACCTTGTGCTTTTGCATCAATACTGTGGTCCTTGAGTGGTCTCTCGCGACGACCCCCTACTACCCCAGTGGACTCTAGGGTCCAACACTATCTCAAAAGCGGGGTTGGAGGAGAAGTCAGAGTCAGGAGGGATATATAGGACCCTCTAATGCGGTGTGGGGAAAAGAAAAGATGGGGGGGGGCATGGGTGGTAGGAAAGAGCTAGGGGAGAGAAGACAGGGAGAGGTAGGAAAGAACCAGGTGTCAGGGAGGGGGTTGAAAGGGATGGAGGAGCAGAGCGAGCCTGAGGTGGTGGGGACTGGGATGGCAAAGGTGGAGATTGAGGGTAAAATCGTTATATGGAGGCAGGAGGAATTACTCCTCCTATGAGCCCCACAGAGCATGTTTCAAAGGGCCTGCCTGCTGACAGTCAGGGCTTGGCCACCTGGCCTATTGTGGATCATTCAAACCCTCACAAGGGCTGGAGGTTGATCAGGTTGGAAGTTGCTTCGGCTGGATTTATCCAATCTGATCTGGGTGGCCAGGCTTACCACCGCTCAGGCTACATGATAATCAAAAGTGCCTCCTGGAGGGCTAATCAACCCCAAATATGGACCATTCAGGTTCACAGCATGTTTGGAGGCAACTCACGGTGAGAGGATAGTTGTAATCCTCTTTGGCTATAGGGAGGTAAAGTTTGTCAAAATCCTTCAGAACGTAGGCTAGAAGGCTGTTAGGTTTGCTAGTTTTATTAACCAAAATAACCATTCAATCGCCCAAGTCCAAGATAAATGAGTTAACACAGAGCTCAGAACATACAAGAGATAGAGACAGTAAAAACGAAACCAAAGACAAGAAGTACAAAGAGAAGACAAACAAGACACAACAGCAGACTGGATAGGTGGTGCAACATCTCACTTTTTGCCCTGGATGGAAGAGTATTAGATCTCATGAGACCCCCTCCTCATCCCAGATCAGGATCCCAACAGAACCGGATATCATGGAAAATTACTATGACTTACCTGGGGAGGTTTCTGTTGCTGCTTGCTGCTTTTCTCAGCATGGCAGTTCACTCTGGTAGACCGGGAAACTAAAAACACACCTTGGCGCCTTGGAACATCTCAAGATGCACACCTCCTGAGGGGCCTCTTTAGCCCTGGATTCCCAGAGTGAACTGGGTGAGTGGTTTTTATCTCACTGGGGCCTCCAGAAAATGTTAATCCCAACAGTTGAGGCTAAGAACACTATCACAAATTTTGAGCCAAATTTGAAGCAAGTTTTATTTATTCGAGTGGTCCAGAGAGCTGGCCAGCAACTGTCTCCTAAGTCAGGTTAGAGAGACACAGAGAGAGAGGTGCTGAATCTGTTTCTCATGACTCTTTTAAGGAGTAAAATCAGGAGTAGTCGCAAAGCAGGTTTACAGAGTGAGGCAGCAGAGCAGTTAGGAAATACAGAAAAATCTCAAAAACAAAAAGAAAAAAAAAACCCACCTCATTCATCATTATATGGTCACTAATTAGGAAGGTCAGAGTATTCTAAAAAACAAGTCAAGGTCATGAGTTGGGAGAGGTCAGGTTCCAGGAAACAGAAACTTAAAACAGAAACTCAGCTCTTACAGAAATTAGAAACTTACTTTTAACAATACAAGAAAATGGCTTCTGCCTTCAAAATGGAGTCAGGCAGATTGCTCAGTATCTTGTAGTAGTCAAAAGAGGGCTGAACAATTGAATGCTTTAAAGCCAAATGTGGTGACCCAAATCTCTGTAACCCCAGTACATGGACGAGAAAGCAGGAAGATCAGGAGTTCAAGGTCATCCTTGACTATACACCTAGGTCCAGGCCAACCTGGACCAAAGACCTTGCCCCTTCCCAATCCCAAAAAAAGTGAATGCCTTAGGGACATAATATAAATAAATGAACCAAGAAAACAATAATCCGTTATTCAACAAGTTTGTGCAAAAAAAAAAAAATGCATGGACAAGATTATCAATGTTTAAGACCACAAATTATTGTTGGAAGCTGATGAACAGGAAATGATTTGAGCTCATACTAAGACAATTTAGGCATCAGCCTGCTTGAGGTGGTTGTCTTAGGACCTGAAAGCAAAGCAGTCAATAAGCTCAGTTGCTGGCTGAGGCATAGGCTTTCATACAGGATGTTGAGAGCTCTGAGTCAATAGTTTCAGAGATTAACGCTGGTCACACAGTGGAAGCGCGGTCAGCACGTACTGCTGCCAACAATGTTTAATACTGAGTGCCTAGGGTACACCAAGCACCAAACAAAGTGGATTATGTCCTTTATCCTCAAGCAACCCATGGAAATAAGGAAGTCTTGATGTCATTAGCTGCCAAGGGTCCATGGCCTGTGCTGCAGCGAGGAAAAGGTTCAGCTTGCTCTACACAGAAAACAAAGGCAGAAGGAGTGGAAAAAACTGACAAGAGTGCTTCTTCTGTTTGAGGTTTACATGGCAATCGAGGTTGGGGCCTTCGCTCCCTTTAAACTTCTTTTAACTTGACTCAATTTTACACAGTTTTGCATATACACCACACTGCCCACTTCCTTTTCAAATTCAAAGAAAATTCTGCTTAGTATGTATACTAAGGTGGAGCTTAACCCATAAGAAAAGTCCTAAAAAGCTGGGTGTGATGGTGGCGCACGCCTTTAATCCCAGCACTCGGGAGGCAGAGGCAGGTGGATCGATGTAAGTTCGAGGCCAGCCTGGTCTACAAAGTGAGCCCAGGATAACCAAGGCTAACACAGAGAAACCCTGCCTCGAAAAACCAAAAAAAGAAAAGAAAAAAAGGAAGAGTTTGCCGGGCATGGTGGCTCACACCTTTAATCCTAGCACTCAGGAGGCAGAGGCAGGTGGACCGCTGTGAGTTCAAGGCCAGCCTGGTCTACAAAGTGAGTCCAGGACAGCCAGGGCTACACAGAGAAACCCTGTCTCAAAGCAAAGCAAAACAAACAAACAAACAAAAAACCCAGAAAAGTTCTAACGGAGCAAACCTTACTGCAGTTTCTTACCCCTGGGGGTCAAACCAAGAGGAAGAAGTGAGATAGGGGGATACCTCCTTAAAAGGCTAAGTGTCAGGGAGTGACACAAGATGCTCTGCAGAGTTGGAAGTATAGTCAAAAGGAGCTGTGGCTACACGTGTCCCTAAAGGCTGAGGGACATTGTGGAGTAGTGGGTCAAGTATAGGCCTTAGCTGCACACATATACAAGTCCACCATGTACAAATTTAGGTCTGATTCTTACTAACAGTGTGGGTTCAGTCCAGTTGCATTGCACCTGTGTGTGATACACTCTTTGTATGTTGAGAAGAGTGTGTGTGTGTGTGTGTACACGCACAATCCATAGGCCAATATCAGGTACCTTCTTCACTTACTTCTCCACCTTCATATTTTAATTTTTAATTTTTTGGGGTTTTTTTGTTTTTTTTGTTTTTGTTTTTGAGACAGGGTTTCTCTGTTACACAGAGCCCTGGCTGTGCTTGATTCGCTTTGTAGATCAGGCTGGCTTTGAACTCACAGAGATCCTCCTGCCTCTGCCTCCCTGAGTGCTGGGATTAAAGGCATGTGCCACCATGCCTGGCTTCTACTTTTATTTTGTCAGGTAGGGTCTCTCACTGGAGCTCACTTATTTGGAGTAGACAGACTGGCCCACTATCTCAGCACTGGCCATGTTGCCATGGCCCCAGGACTGAGGTTACGGGCACACACCACCATAGGCAACTTTGTCCAGTATTTGATCCAAACTCAAGTCCTTGTGCTTACTCAGCAAATTATTGACCAACCGAGGTATCTCCTCGGCCCCCGGACACGTTTCTAAAACCTTACCTCACCCAGCAAGATGACGATCTTTATTGCTGGTTTACAGATGAGGAAAGTAAGGCTCAGGATGGTTAGGCACATCCTGTAAGATCGCAGGAAGAGCTAGGACCAGAACTCTCCGGCTGCAAGATCGCACTCACCCCTTCTCTCGCTCCTATTGTCAGTCCTCCCACGATCCCTAGTTTTGCATAATTTCTCTGAGCTGTTTCTCCAGGTCTCCTCTAGTTGGCTCTCCTACACAGATTAACAACTGAGTTTAGATTCCTTGAATATGACACAGCAGAATGAAGGCAAAATACCCCAACACTGGCCAGAGATGAAAAGCTGCACAGGCCATAAAAAATTTTAGATAAAATAGCTTGAATTTGGGGTCCTGGAATTAGAGCAGGTCCAACCCACCCTTTATCCCGTTTCCCTTTATCCCATGCTGGTCTTTTTCCTCCGGCAACTGATGAACTTATCGTAACAACCTAGTGAAATATTCTTCATTAACAGGATATTGATTTGCCCTCTTGATGAGAGTGTTTGCACCAGCGGGCACGTGCACGGGAGTGATGTCTTGAATTTTCCGGGCCTCCTTCCATGGACGAGGGTTTTACCTAACTTGTGGGGTTCTTACGGAAGTGAAATGAGTATGCCGAAGGCTGTCCTGCAGTGTGTGGTCTGTGTGTCACATATATTAAGTAAAATAAATAAGTAAACATTAATTTTGCCCTCACCCAGTGTGGACCACGTTGCCTTTTGTGGAATTCTGGCCAGCGCGCCATAGCCTAGACACACAGCTGAGGTACAGGAGGCCATTTTCTTGCATTGATCTTTGAGAACAGAAATGGCCTTCAGTTTGGCCTAAGCTGTTTGTCTCTTCCAGTCAGCCATAGACCCAGTTTCTGAGGTACCATTCTGAAGGGGCCTTGTGGCCAACTGATTTGTTACATAGTCTCCCGCGGCTGCTATCCCACACAGCCCAGAATATGGTCCCGCCTCTCTTCCACCACGGCTGCCCCACCAGGATATCCTCTGAGCACTGAGCATCTTACTGGTCTTTCCTTGAAGGCCACACATCTCCTCTGTCTTCTCAGGTTCCTGTCACTGAAATCTTAATTCAAGAAAGAACTCACCAAGGCAATCGCAAGGCAGAATCCTTTGGTGAGCATGAAAAAAAAAAAAAAAAATCCACTATCTCCAGGCCTGGTCCCGTACCTAATTAATTTTAGTCTCCGAACGACAGCTGGGAACGTAAATGAGAAACTGCTGTTCTCTCCATGGTATTCAGAAACAAAAGGGGGATGTGATGGGAGCTGAATATGATCTAAGTATAATAATATTGATGTGAAATTTTCATAATGATGCTCATGCTGTTCATTAACAAAAAATTGCTCAATTAAAATACATGAAAAGTTTTTTTTTGGTGGGGACTTGTTTTTTTGTTTGTTTGAGACAAGGCCTCATGACCTAGCTCTTGCTGGTGCGGAGCTCCCTATGTAGACCAGACTAGCCTTGAACTCACAGAGATCCACCCACCTTTGCCTCCTGAGTGCTAGCATTAGAGCTGTGTACTATCACGACTGGCAAAACCATTTTTTTTTTTTCAAGTGAACAAAACGTAATGCTGTAGTGGAAGTTTTGGGTGTCATTAAAAACTCAGTTACATGATGTAAACATGTTTTTTGCTTTAATCCCAGGTGTGGGATATGGGGATGATTCATATTGTCTGCAGCAGCAGACTGTTTGCCTCATGAGAGGGGCTCTGAGAGGGGCTCTTTCCCAGCTGCAGAGAGTTTAATGCTGAGGACTCTGGAGAGGAAATAAAGGCCAGAGTCCAGGGAAAAAGAGACAAGAGGCTCCAAGAAAGAAGCCTGCTGCTGCTCCTCCCTTGATGCAGTTTGATGAGAAGTTGGAGGTGTCCTGAAACAAAGATCGGACTTGTCCCCAAGGGACCCAATGACCCTTAAAAGCAGGAAGCAGCCAAAGAGAACCACGCCCCCTCTCCCCACTAATCTTCTTTCTCTCCTACCTGGTGTTGGGGTGTTGGAAGGGATTGGGGGTGGAGAAGGGAGAAAGAAGCATAAGAAACCAAAATAAGAGAATAAAGATAATAAAAAGTTGTGGCTACACAACCCTCTTCCATTTGTGCTCTTGAAGCATTGATCTCCACTTTTAGGACTGGCTTGCTTGTCTTTGGGGAACCATCTCTTTATCATGAGGCTCATGGGACCCCACCTTGTACCTCTGAAGCATTGACTATCAGTAGATCCTATGAGAAGAGGGGTGCTGTCTTTAGTTGTATTCCCTCTGCTGAGTGCACCCCGCCCCCCATCAATAACTCCAAACCTAAGGTCCTACAGATGGCCCTGGCAAATCTGGATGGTCACTGAACAAAACAGACACGAACACAAAAGAGGCTTGCGGAGAGTGGTGAGAGTAGAGCTGGGTAGTAGGGAAGTGGTAGGTGAGTGTTCAGTGTGCAAAACGTACATATGTGAATTGTAAAGGTGAGTAAAAGGAGGCCGGAGAGATGGCTCAGTGGCTAAGAGCACTGGCCGCTCTTGCAGAGGACCTGGGTTCTATTCCCCGGACCTGCATGGACGCTCACAATCACTCCTAACTCCAGCCCCAAGGGATCTGGTGCTCTCTTCTGGTTTCTACAGGCATGCACGTGGCGCACAGACATACATTCAGGGAAAACAGTCATACACATAAAATAAAAATAAATCTTTTAAAAGTAGATATTTGGGGCTGGAGAGATGGCTCAGTGGTTAAGAGCGCCACCTGTTCTTCCAAAGGTCCTGAGTTCAATTCCCAGCAACCACATGGTGTGGTTCACAACCATCTATAATGTAATATAATGCCCTCTTCTGATGTACAGGTGTACATGAAGGCACAGCACTGTATACATAATAATAAATAAATAAATCTTTAAAAAAATAGATATTTGATATTATAAAAATCTCTCCTTTTTTTAAAGATTTATTTATTTATTATACATACAGTGCTCTGCCTGTGTGTACACCTGCAGGCCAGAAGAGGGCACCAGATCTCATTATAGATGGTTGTGAGCCACCATGTGGTTGCTGGGAATTGAACTCAGGACCTTTGGAAGAGCAGTCAGTGGTCTTAACCGCTGAGCCATCTCTCCAGCCCCCATATAAAAATCTCTTTATCGGTAACATGTTTTCCCATCCCTGATTTGTTTGTGTGTTGAGACATTTCAGTATGTGTGCCAAGCTGGCCTTGAATTCATCATCTTCCTGCCTCAGACTCCTGAGTGTGGAGATTACCAGCACGTGCCCTCATACTTGGCTTTCTGGTCAGTCTCACAAACAGAAAGATTTCGACTGGTTTCCATGGAGAGGCGATGCAGGAGGGAAAGTTTGCTCTCCTCTCTGCTGGCTCCATGCCTAACTTCATGCTCCAGTTCTTTGGGGGCAGTATTTTATAGTTGCTTCCAAGCACACACATCCTTAACGCTATAGCCATGCTTTAAAATTTTATTTATTTTTTACTTATTTATTACTAGTATGAGAATTTTTCCTGCAAGTGTCTATGCACCATTTGTGTGTCTGATGCTCTAGGAGACGAGAAAAGGGTATGCGCCCCCCCATCCCACCCCCCCGCCACCACCAGAGTAACAGATGTTCGTAAGCTGTCATGTGAGGGCTGGGAACGGAACCCAGGTCCTCTGCAAGAATAGCTTGTGCTCTTAACCACTGAACCATCCCTGCAGACCCTACAGGCACGTGTGACACAAATCTTATTCATACTATTTTACAATTAGGTTTCTGGCATTCGATAGATAAACACGGTTCTAGGTGAAGCAGGTTTGTGTTATATGTCGCTGTTTTCCCTCTCCAGCCATGGAGAGGACATTATCACGGGAGCGGAGTGTGGAGAACAGGCTACAAGATTGACGAGCCCCTGAAAAGATGTGTGTATATCAGTCTGCCACAGTCTGAGACGCTTTGCCCTTGGCTGCCGCTCCAATTGTGGTCTTCACTCACTCCGCGTGATGACAGTCTTCGCAGCCACAGGCCTGCAGTTCTGTTTTCCCAGAGGCTCTGGCAGATGTCTGCTCACATGGCGCTCTGACTCAGTGAAGTCTGCAGGCAGCTCAGCTTCCCCTAGGAACTTGTGCCCAGGGCATCTGTTACCACACGTTGCCCTAGCAGCTGCTGCTATAGACTCAAGCCAAAAAGTCCAAACAGAGACCTGTCTTGGAGAGACGCTCATGGACAGGACGTGTTAAAGTCTAGGATGGAACATACTGGCGCATACCTGTAGTCCTAAGCACTCTGGGAAACTGAGGCAGAAGGATTGAGACTTCAAGGCCAACCTGGGCTACACGGGGTGGGGGTGGGCAATATCCTGTGGCGTGTCCCTATGTGAAGCCTGCTAAACGGAGCTTTTATGCGCGCTTCCGGGCTGTGACAGGGGGCTGAGTCACACTGGCAGCCTTCCAGGGGACTCCACGGATCCTTCCTCTATAGAATCTTCTCCTCGCAGCTCATCTTCATCTTCTCTGCAGCGGATGACACGCTTGACCTTGCCCACTCAAAACAGAGTGCACATTACTCCTGTAAAGGCCAAAGGAAATTTTCCTACCCTACGGGCATTTTATGTTCTAACAGTTTGTTTTTATCGCTGCTCATTTACAGCACAGGAACTCTGCAAGAGAAGTGAGAAGCATTTTTTAAACGGAAGGAAAGGTTTGCTGTAGAACCAAACGGAGCTACATCTCACTGCTCACCTCTCGCAGTGTCTGGTTCTACCTGGGGCTCGCCGCGTCGGTCCTCTTCCCTCTGTAAATCACTGCAGGGGCAGGGGAGAGAACACACACAAGATGCATCATATGTGCAGGCTTTACTGGTGTCGCTGTTGGGGGATGCTGGGTTTTGTATCACCTCACAGCAAGCAAGAGGGAAGTGGGCTACGAAACCTGTTCAGCGTGACCAGAAGTGCCTGCCTCACTAACCACACTGACCAAACCAATGCTTCAATATGTCAATCTTCCAAGTATCTCTGAGCTCACACTCCTGACTGGATGAGGAATTTTCCTTCCCTCCTCAGGCCAATTTGCTGTGTCGGTCGTCCCCCACCCCCACCCCACCCCTAGCAAACTCCACCATTTCATTCACTCAGGCATCTGCATGTGGGGAATATAAACTTTCGACTGCTAAGGATGCTGTGGGGAGGAAAGTCCCCAAAACTCCACAGGTTAAGCAGGTGACACTGAAGCAGGCCAGACACAGAAGGATGTGGGAGTGCACTCCCCTCCGCCTGTCGCTTCCTTCTCCATCCAGGCAGCAAGTTTCCAGCAACAAAGAAGCTCACCTAAATTAGAGCCCTGGTCTTCCAACCCCGTGGTTAAAACAAAGTGGCCGGCCAGATGGTGGTGGCTGCGCACATCTTTAATCCCAGCACTTGGGAGGCAGAGGCAGGTGAACCCCAGTGAGTTCAAAGCTAGCCTGGTCTACATACAGAGCGAGTTCCAGGACATCCAGAGCCACACAAAGAAACCGTGTCTCAAACAAAACAAGTAAACAAAAAAATCCCACCAAAGTTTCTCCAGAATTTTCCAGTTTACTGGGCCTTTGGCCAAACTCCAGAGAAAGCTTCTCTAAAAAGTTACCAGATAACACTGGTGCTGTTGGATCCACACTTTGAAAACTAATATGTTAAAGTTTTATGAGGGCTAAGGTGAAAATGTAAATTATGTTAGAAGTGGCACATTAAAATGTTAATATCTAGAGCATAATAGAATGTTAGAGAAGAAATTGATCCTGAATTAATAACTATCACTTAGTAATTACTAGAAGCCTCTCAGTGTGTCTAATCAATTCATTTCATTAACCTTGTTATGTTTTATGAAGTGACTATTACAACAGTTTTGACATGTGGAAAGCAAGGCTTAGAAGATTTAAATAATTCAGGTAAAGACAAGTAAGAGCAGCAGGATTTGAGTCCAAAACTGTCTCTTAGTCATTTCAGCCCGGCATTGTGATGCAAACCTTTAATCCCAGCACTTCAGGCAAGCAGAGCTCTGTGAGTTCAAGGCCAGCCTGGTCTACATAGTGAGTGCCAGGATAGACAGGGCTACAGAATGAAACTGTGAGACAGAAAGTCAGTTCATGGGGTTGACAAGATATACAATAGTTCAAGAATCAAGGAAGTCTTAAATGAAAAGATCTTTTGGCAGGTTGAGAGGGTCCTTGCCTACCAGGATCCTGATCTGACCAATCCTAAATTCATAGAAGGTAATGATAAAATCTAGAAATTCTTCCTAGGTATAATGATTTCCTTTGTTCTGTAGGGGTTCTCAAATGGCTTTCTCAGAGAGAGTGGGAGGGGCGACTCTCTAAGCCTTCCCCATTGGCCCTGTAAAAAGCCTCAGGCCCTGCCTCTGCGGAGGCACTGGGGATCTATCTGAACATGTACCTCACGGAGAAGCCCTGCTTACCATAGCAGTTCTCAGTCTTTGCCTCACTTTAAAATCACCAGAGGAGCTTTTTAAAATCCTGCCACCCTGCCTTGACTTTAGAAGAATTATACCAGATTGGCAGGGGCCAGATCCCCAGCATCAGTAAAATTTAAGGTCTCCAAGGAATTTTAGCATGCAGCAAGGCTGGAAACACCTTCTAAAGTATGTGTGAGGGGAAGAGGAATAATTAGCTGCCCTCCAACAAATATTTGCATTTTTCTCTGGGACTCTAGAAGATTAAAAGGATTTCAACATCTGAAGGAATTCACCTCGGTTTATGCAATGTGAAGGGAAGCACTCTGACAGAGGAGGACACTCCTGCATGAAAGAAACATTTGACATTCCTAGTAATTACAGCATTGGTTTTGATGATGATTGTATTAACTGCAAAATGCAGCAACACAAATTCTATTTCTATGCATGGGAAAAAGGACTTACCCATCCCAAGTGTACTTCCAGAACAGGTGACTGTAAAAAATAAATCAAAACGTAAGCACTGAAAATACACTCGCCAATGCATTTGCGCGCGTGTGTATGGTGTGTGTGTGTGTGTGTGTGTGTGTGTGTGTGTACTTGCTAGTGTAGGCATGTGTGAAGCTGCACATGTGCAAGTGTGTGAGTAGAAGCCTAAAGCTGATGTCAAGGGTCTTCCTTTGCTCGCCACCTATAGTTTTTCAGCTAGTGTTTCTCTCCCTGAACTAAAGCCTAGAGATTTGGCTAGATTAGTTTGGTGGTTTGAATAGGTAAGGCCCCCCTAGGTGTGGCCTTGTTGGAAGAAGTGTGTCCCCGTTGGGGCGGGCTTTGAGGTCTCCTATGCTTATGCTATGCTCCGTGTAGAAGACACAGTCTCCTGCTGCCTCCAGATCAAGACGGAAAACTCTCGGCTCCTCCAGCACCATGTCCACCTGCGCGCTGCCAAGCTCCCCGGATGATGATAAGGGACTAACCCTCTGAACTGTAAGCCAGGCTCAATCAAATGTTTTTCTTCATAAGAGTTGCCTTTTGTTGTTGTTGTCGTCGTTGGTTTTTCGAGACAGGGTTTCTCTGTGTTAGCCTTGGCTGTCCTGGACTCACTTTGTAGACCAGGCTGACCTTGAACTCACAGCGATCCGCCTGCCTCTGCCTCCCAAGTGCTGGGATTAAAGGTGTGTGCCTTGGTCACAGTGTCTTTTCACAGTAACAAAGCCCTAACTAAGACAGTTGGCTAATGAGCTTCTGATTATCAGCCCCACCACCACCGCCCCTGGATCCCAACAAGAGCTGAGACTACAAGTGTGTGGTGCCACACTTGACTTTTTACTTAAATTCTGAGGATCCAAACTTACATCCTTAATTAACATCACGTGGCAGGCACTTTGCCTAACAAGCCATCTTCCCAGCCCTCTTGATGTATTTCAGATGGAAAATCTACACATTAAAGAGAAGAATAAAAGGGCTGGGCATGGTGGGGCATGCTTGTAATCTCAACTGCTTAGGTGGCTGAGGCCAGTATGGGGCAATTTAGGAAGCCATTGTTTCCAAATAAAATTTTAAGGAAAGGCTACAGGCAGGCCTGGGGTCGGGGGTTGTTAGCTCAGTAGTATGCTGCTTGCCTAGCATGTACGATACCCTGAGTCTAATCTCCAGAACTGCTAAAAATAAATAAATAAATGAAATGAAATAAAATAAAATAAATGGAAAGCAGGTCGAAGATATAGAGGAAAAAACTCAAATAAGAGAAGGCCATGTTGCCGGGCGTGGTGGCGCACGCCTTTAATCCCAGCACTCAGGAGGCAGAGGCTGTGAGTTCGAGGCCAGCCTAGTCTACAAAGTGAGTCCAGGATGGCCAAGGCTACACAGAGAAACCCTGTCTCGAAAAACAAAAAAAAAAAAAAAGAGAGAGAGAGAGAAGGCCATGTTGAGGTAGGCAAGCATAGTGAATGGCTTGGCAACTTGGGACCACAGTAGGCTTGGGCTGTACACATTGAGCCCTCCTCCAGTGATACCCTTGGCAGCCTAGCTCCTTTGCTTGCACAGGCTATGTACGCACACTCCCGTCCCCAAACGATGCACCTCAGAGCCACGCTTGCATCGAGGTCCACGTACACCCGTCTCTGAACAATGGGATAGGTTTCTCCTGTCCTAACCACCATCACATTTGGACAATTTCTGTTCAAAATATTCCAGATGTCATGGGGTGGGAAGAATGGAAAGGTTGACCCGGCCTGAACCATTTTGGGGTGCATGAGCAGTCAGGCAAACTGTGTCTCCCAAGCGCTATCCCAAGATGCTATCCTCTGATAGCATCGTGTGTCTATGTATAATTAGGCCTGTATACAAGCTAGTGACTTGAAGAGAACTGTGGAAGATAGAGATTTTGGAGTCTTTGAGTCTCCTTATTTATAAATGAGAGACAGTCCGCTGAATCTACGTCTTAGGGTTATTTTGAGGATTCCCTCCGATATAAATGTGAAGACACTTGTTCAGTTGTTAATACCCAGTGAGAGCGACATGTTGTTATTGAGTGACAAGCTCATCTTCCAAAGAGCTCGCCTGTGCCCCAAGAATCCATTCTTGTCTCTTCTCAGAAGGCTGTGCTATGGGCCAGATTATTTTGTGGGCAAGATTGAAAAAGAATCGAAGCATGACATCTAAGGACATCGGGACCACCTCTTCAGGAAGAGCTGGTCATGTTCCATCACCTAGAGCCATCTTGAACTTCTTGTCACCTACATTTAACTAGAAAATGTTGACTGCTTATCAGTGAAGGCTCGTGAGTCATTTTTTTTTTTTCTTCTCCTGTTCACCTATAAAATCTCAGGCTTTGTTACTGCTTTTCTCTCCTTTCTCTTAGAAGTACATGAAAAATGTATGACTGTGCCCTGGGCGAGGGTGCAGAAACACGTAACAAGAGGATTGTTAATGTCTCCTTGCCAGCTCTGCAGATACAGCCTGGCTGACAGCCTTGGTTTGTGATCACAGTCTGTCAACCCACTCATATTTCCAGCCTTAATTTATGATTTATACATTCTCTTTTCTCAAACCTCAAACATTTCCTTAGTCCTCATTCTCAATCTGTGCAAATAAAAGTTCAGGACTTTTTAGTGGGGCGGGGGGGAGTTCAAGAGTAGGTTTCTCTGTGTAGCCCTGACTGTCCTGGACTCACTTTGTAGACCAGGCTGGCCTCCAACTCAAAGAGATCCACCCGTCTCTGCCTCCCGAGTGCTGGGATTAAAGGCGTGCGCCACCACTCCTGGCTCCATAAGGCATTTTCTTAACTAGAGATTGATGTGGGAGGGTCCAGGCCATTGGGCATGGTGCCACCTCTGAGCTAGGCTCTATAAGAAAGCAGGCTAAGCAAGCCGTGGGAGAGCAAGGCAGTGAATGGTAGTCCTCTATGCCCTCTGCCTCAGTTGCTGCCTCCAGGTTCCTGCCCTGCGTGAGCCCCTGCTCTGACTTCCCTCAGTAATGGAAGTGTAAGCAAATAATTGCTTTTCCTTCACAAGTTGTTTTTGGTCATGGTGTTAAATTATAGCAATAGAAATCCTAAGACACAGCCCAGTGATGGAGGCAGAGGCAGGTGGATCGCTGTGAGTTCAAGACCAGCCTGGTCTACAAAGCGAGTCCAGGACAGCCAAGGCTAACACAGAGAAACCCTGTCTTGAAAAAGGAAGAAAAAAAACATAAGGCACACAATGTTCTAGGGGTTGAACTGAGGTCATTGGGCTTGCCTGGCAAGCACTTTTTCCTACTCTACTGGTTAGTTTTTATTGCCAACTGGAAACAGATTAAGTCATCTGGGCAGCAGAAACCTCAGTTGAGGCATTTCCCCCATGAGATTGGCCTGTGGATATGTCTGTGGGAAATAGTGTTTTTTGATGATGGATGTAGAAAGGACCCAGTCCATTGTGGGCAGTACAATCCCTAGGCTGGTGGACCTGGCTATATAAGAACAGTAGCTGAGCCTGAGCCTGAGAGCAAACCAGTAAGCAGCTTTCCTCCTTGTTTCTGGCCTCTGTTCTGCTTGAGTTCCTGCCCTGACTTCCCATGTGATGGACTGTGACCTATAGAGCAAGCTCTTTCCTCACCTAAGTGGCTTTTGATCATGTTGTTTATCGCAGTAACAAAGCAAACTGGAGTGCCCACCCCACCGAACACCATTTACCAGCCCAAAGGTTAGTTCTAATCTTCCGTTTGGGCTTTTCTTGTGGGTGCTGGGGTCTTGTGCATGCTACGCCAAGCGCTGTACCACTTGTGCTGCATTCAGCTCAAAGGTTGGTTTCAGATTAAGGGTCATAGCTTGACTTACCCGAATATATTTTTTTTGGACAGAAAGTAAGCTTTAGTCCTGTTTCAGAAACTGGTGAGACCATCACGGTGTACACGTCCCCACAGGGGATGTCAGTGATGTCACAGAAACTTAGGCCAGCACGTGGGGCGCACGTAAAGATGCCTTTGGAACCATAGAGGTCAGTGCTGTAGTTGGCAGAGCCCCTGGAGGCTTGCCAGTAGATCCGGATGCCATTAGGGCCCAGCCTATATAATTTGACCCCCAATGGGCAGCAGGCACCTACAGGGGAAAAAAAAAAAAGCACAGAATTATTTACCACACAAGCATGGCCATATTTACAATTGCTATAGGGGGAAAAATCACAAGTAGAATCTTCCACATAGGATGGTTCGTGCCTGGTTAGGACAGAGCAAAGTTTGAAGGGATACACGTGTTCTTCCCAGCAGAGCCACATGCTCAGAAATCCATGTGTGGGTGGGGAGGGGTACGCGTTTATAATATAGAACACCGGTGTATCAAAGGTCTACAGTTGGCAGAGAGATGCTGCACTGCTCAGTGACTCACACCATGAGTCAAATGCTCACAATCCCATCAAGTTACAGCATGATGCCCTGATTTCATTAGACTTCAGTGCAACTAAGTCTAAATATAATTTAGTGTGCTCACCTTTAACTGAAAACGAGATGGCAGCTATGAGCCAAGTAGCACACCTCAGAAGCAGCCACTTTATGACAGGCTAGTGAGGCAAGCTGGCAAGTCCAGTGCGTCATCTATGCTAAGTGGTTAGGTACTCTTTTGAGCTTGTTTTCCAAATATTTTGACTGGGGCCACATAGTAGGTACCGATCAGGACATCAGATAGTGAAATGCTCACTAAAATAAAGATCATATTGTATATATATTTTTTAAATTGTGAATGATAATCAGGTTCATATGATTTGTACATTCTCTCTCTCTCTCTCCCTCTCCCTCTCTCTCTCTCTCTCTCTTTCTCTCTCTGTGTGTGTGTGCGTGTGTGTGTGTGTGTGTGTGTGTGTGTGTGTGTGTGTTCACCTGAGACAGAGTATTGCTATAGCCCAGGCCAGCCCTTAAATTCACCTTCCTGCTCCAGTCTCAAGAGCTGGGACTCTGTGTCTATAGCACTATGCCCAGCATGACTGCTTACCTGGTTGATGATTTGGGAGGCAGGCTGAGACAGGGTCTCATTCACTGCGTAGTCCAGGCTGGCTTTGAAATCACGGCTATCTGGTAAACCTCCTTGTCTTGGCTTCCTGAGCGCTGGACTGCCAGGCAGGAGCCTGGTATGGGGGGGCTTAACACTGTCAACCTGGGCAGATCTAGAATCATCCAGGAGGCAAGCCTACAGGGATGCCCATGAGGGATCATCTGGATGCAGTTAGCTTCCGTACAGAGTTATCTAGATTATGTTGAGTGACGCAAGAAGACCCACTGTAAATGTGGCTAGTACCATTCCATAAGATGGGGCCCAGGGCTGCACTGTTCCTGACTTCAGACCACGTGACCAGCTCTCTCTTGTTGCCTTGATTCCCTCACCGTGAGCTGAAATCAACCCTTTCTGACCTATTTTTAAAAAGCAATTTCGTTGTTTATTGATTTGTTTTTAACTGTAGGTATGTGGGTGGTGGGGAGGGAGGTGGGCACGTGAATGCAGTGCCTGAAGAGGCTGGGAGAGGGCGTACAATCCCCTGAAGTCGGAATTCTGCAGTATGAGCCGCCTGGCATGGATGCTGGGAACTGAACTCAGGTCCTCCGGAGGAGTGGGAGAGCATGGATGCCCTATGGGCCGGTCACTCCAGCCCCTTCGAGTTGTTTGTTTTTCTTCAGCAAGGTTTCTCTTTGTAGCCCTGGCTGACCTGAAACTCGGTCTGTAGACCCAGGCCGGCCTTGAGCTCAGAGATCCACCTGTCTCTGCTTCTTGAGAGCTGGCCTTAAAGGCATGTGCCATTATTGCCTGGCTTTTTGCCAAATATTTTGTCAAAGCAACAAGAAAAGTGACGAAGCTGGGGGGGTGGGGGAGTAGTGGGGAGGTGGCGCACGCCTTTAATCCCAGCACTCGGGAGGCAGAGGCAGGCGGATCGCTGTAAGTTCAAGGCCAGCCTGGTCTACAAAGTTAGTCCATGACAGCCAAGAGAAACCTTGTCTCAAAAAACCAAAAAACAAAACAAAACAAAAAAAAGAAAAGAAAAGTAACTAATGCCTAGCTGAATTTGTTCTTTTTTTACTTATTGAAAATAGTTGTTTTGTTTTGGGATAGGGTCTTATTTAGCACAGGCTGCCCTGTGGCTCAGGATGTCCCTAATTTCATGACCCTCCTGCTTGTACCTCCCAAGTACAGAGATTATAGTCATGAGCCACCTTGCCTGGTCTAATTTAATTTATTCTCTCTCTCTTTTTTAAATTGCTTTAGCTGGGTGCTAGTGGAGCATACCTTTAATCCCAGTACTTAAGAGGCTGAGGTAGGCAGATCTCTGAGTTCAAGGCCAGCCTGGTCTACTGAGTTAGTTCCAGGACAGCCAGGGATGCACAGTGAAACCCTGTCTCAATTCAACAACAAATTGTTTTCAGGCTGGCAAAGTGGGTCAGCGGGTAAAGGTTCTTGCCACCAAGCCTGACCAACTCAGTTCAATCTCCCTGGCCTGGAAGAAGAGACCCAAGTCCCGCATGGTGTCCAATAACTTCCATGAGCACGTTCTGACATTCTCACAGGCACACACACAGCTAACTAATTAAATTTAAAGGAAAAAAATAAACAATAAACCACATTTACAGAACCGGAAATGAAGATGAGAATGAAGCAGCAAATATAACTGAAAGTAATGGACTCACGCATGTACAAAACATTATAAATGCTTTCACACTGAGGCCAGGCAGATGTTACAGATGTGCTTTAGACCCAGGACAGTTCTCCAGCACTCCTCAGTCTTTATCTGCTGCAGGGCATGGCTAATTTTTCCTTCCCCATCACCATATAATCCAGATATTTTGTTGCTCTTGCTTTCTCTTTGTCTCTGTCTGTCTGTCTCTCTCTCTCTCTCTCTTTCCACCTTACATGGCAGACGAGAGCTACTAACAATGAACCAACTTTATATACTTTAACTTGCCTTGCATGAAAAGCCATCCAATGTCCTCATTTTTTCTTTTTATTTATTTATAGAAAAAGGGAGGAATGTTAGCATATAAGCAGCCTCACACGCCTGCCTCCAGGTTGCTTAGCAACCTCTGATGCCATTACCTGCTGCAGTCACCAGGGGCCCAGGATAAAAAGGACAAACCCACCATCTCCCTAGCTCTCTAACTTTTATTCTCTCTCTTTCTCTCCACCTTCCTGGGGCCCCCTCCCACCCCACCCTTTCCCCTTCCCCCCTTGCCCGCCGCGCCCCGCCCCCGTTTCCTTCTCTCCATGCTTCTACAATAAATCTTGTTCCATGTTTGTTCTGTGGTGCATATTTAACAGTCATCCTTATTTTTTTCTTACCTATAAGGAACTAGAATCATGAAAAATAAAAGCAGCCTAAGTTATAAGAAGCCATTTCAAGACAGGCAGTAGTGGCACACGCCCTTAATCCCAGCACTCGTAGAGGCAGGCAGATCTCTGAGTTCGAGGCCAGCCTGGATTACAGAGTGAGTTCCATGAGAGCCAGGGCTACACAAAGAAACCTTGTCTCGAACAACAAAACAAAACAAAGAAGCCATTTCTAATTTAGGCTCCCAATTAAGACATTCTCTACTGGGGCTGACAAGATGGCTCTGCGGTTAAGGGCACTGACTGCTCTTCAAGAGAATCCACGTTCAAATCCTAGCACCCACGTGGCTCCTTACAACTGTCTGCAACTCAAGATTTAATACTTTCACATAGACATACATGCAGCCTAATCACCAGTGCACATAAAATAAAGGTAAATAAATTTAAGAAAGAAAAAAAGATTCTCTACCGTCTCCAAGATGCCCAGATCTGGGGACGTGACAACCAATAAACTATCAAACAATTTCTCCTCTAGCTTGGAGGCAGTCTCTAGAGTTGTTGTTGTTGTTTTCAAAACAGCATTCCGAGCAGCTGCCTCAGCAGGTTAGAATTGTGTAAGGGGAAAGCCTTTGCTAGCCCCGCTCTGCCTGCTGTCTCTTCCCCTGCTATTCCCGAATGGCATTTGGGAAGAACAAGGAATACTGGGGTGGAAAGAAGCCTTTGCTCTGTCTGGCCTGTCGAAATGAGAAATTATAGAAGCATCTGCAGTGGCTTAGAAGAGAGAACGTAAGCCGGGCGTGGTGGCATCTCACTGTCATAAAAACAAACAAACAAACAAAACCACCATCCCTTCAGGAAACATAACCTGAACTCTTTACCAGGGGAAGCCATGGATCAACTACTGACGAGCTTTGGAGTTCTAAGTCAACTGGAATTGTCAATAGGATAGCGAGCAATCTGCATGGCGAGAGCTGAGGCAACAGATAGGTCGGTGGAGTGTTGACAGGGGGATCTGAGCTTGAGCTCCAGCACTCATGCAAAAAACTGGGCCTAACAACACTACGATGGCATGTGCCTCTAATACCAGCACTGCGGAAGGGGAGACAGGCCCATCCCTGGTGCTTGGTGGCCAGCCAATCTAGCCAAAGCAGTGAGTTCCAGATTTGGTGAGAGACTCTTATTTCAAAAAATAAGCCGGGCATGGTGGCACATGCCTTTGATCCCAGCACTCAGGAGGCAGAGGCAGGCGGATCGCTGTGAGTTCGAGGCCAGCCTGGTCTACAAAGTGAGTCCAGGACAGCCAAGGTTACACAGAGAAACCCTGTCTCGAAAAAAAACAAAAAAACAAAAACACAAAAACAAAACCCAAAGCAAAACAAAGCCAAAACCAACCAAACAAAAGAGCTGCCTTGGTCATGGTGTTTCTTCACAGCATTAGGACAGTAATTATGCCAGCCATACTCAAGAGCAAAGTTCACTTACTAGAAGAATAACCCTGGTAGGCACAGTCTGCAGTCAGTCCTGTGGCACTAATGGCCTTCAGTGCCACCGTGTAGTTGATGCCACATGCAACGCATCCCAGAAGGCAGTGGTTTTGACGGGTGTGACACTTAGACTGTCCGATGTGTGACGCCAGCACTGTCACATAGGTTTGAGCCGCTGCCCCGATAGTCCAGCTGACGTTGATTACAGACTGGGTGACCTGAGCTGCTGTCAGACCAGATGGACAGCACGGCGCTAACATGGAAACGCCAAAGAAAAGGACTTAGTTTTACTCCACAGATTACTTGGGGACAATAGCCAGTAACGGGACTTGGGGTTGAACTTTAAGTAAATCACCTGCTGGGCAAGCCTGACAACCAGAGTCCAATCCCTCGGGACTCTCAGTGGATGCAGAGAACTCACTCCAAAGTCCTCAGACCCCAAACGTATGTTGTGGCATGCTCACACCCTCCCCTGTCACACATGCACACCCAGACACAATAATAAACAATGAATAAAAAGAATAGGACTTTGTTCATGTTTCACTCAAATTTCCAAGTTTCTCATACTTTCTCCTTTTAAGGAAGGATTTCCTTTGTCCAAACCCTCCGCTACGTCTTGTAGTTGCAGCCAGACATAGTGAGTATGCTCCCCAGGGATGCAGGATCTTAAGATGGGCTTTGGATCATATGTGTCTCTCCCAATTCTGTTTTTTGTTTGGTTGGTTTTTGAGACAGAGTCTTGTGCCGGCTAGCCTTGAGCTCTATACGTATCTTTCTGTAGATGACCTTCAACTTCTGATCTTCCTGCCTCCACCTCCTGGATGTTGGAATTACAGGTGTATACCATAACACCATGTTTATACAGTGCTGGGAACTCAACCCCGGGCTTCCTACATGCTAGGCAAGCAGTCCACCAATGCTAAAAATACCCATATTAATGTAAGTAATTTGTTAATTGTCTTGGGAGGGTGTTGAGGCAGGGTCTCATTGTGTAGCTGTTGGCTGGTCTGGAACTCACTATTTAGACCAGTTTGGCCTTGAACTCATAGAAATGCACCTGCTGGGATGGAAAGATGGCTTAGAGGTTAAGATTACTAATTGCTCTTCTGGAGGTCCTGGGTTCAATTCCCAGCAACCACATGGTGGCTCACAACCATCTGTAATGTGATCTGATGCCCTCTTCTGACCCGCAGGTGCACAAGTAGGCAGAGCACTGTATACATAATAATAAATAAATAAATCTAAAAAAAAAAAAAGAAAGAAAGAAAGAAATGCACCTGCTGGGATTAAAGGTTTATACCATCATGCCCATCTGCTAAATGTTTTTCAAATATAACCCTCTCAATCAAGAATAAGCTTTTTTTGGGCTGGAGAGATGGCTTAGAGGTTAAGAGCATTGACTGTTCTTCTAGAGGTCCTGAGTTTAATTCCCAGCCACCAC
Source organism: Acomys russatus (assembly GCF_903995435.1). NCBI lineage: Eukaryota > Metazoa > Chordata > Mammalia > Rodentia > Muridae > Acomys > Acomys russatus. Next base: position 11,700,219 of record NC_067159.1, read on the forward strand.
ATGTAGCTCACAACCATCTATAATGTGATCTAATGCCCTCTTCTGGCCTGCAGGCATACATGCAGGAAGAACACTGTGTACATAATAAATAAATAATTATTTTTTAAAGAACAAGCTTTTTGTCATTGAGGTCTTATTATGCATTGGGCACCAAATCAAGTGCTTTGTAACATAATTAGCTTAGTGCTCACAACTATCCTGTGAGATTATTACCTGCCTCTTACTGATTAAGAAACTAAATGCAGAAAGTGATTTTTAAAATATTTACTTTATTTTTAAGTGTGTGTGTGTGTGTGTGTGTGTGTGCAGTTGCCCATGGAGGCCAGAAGAGGGCATTGGATCCCTGAAGCTAGAATTAACATATAATTCTTAGCCACCTGATGTGGGTGCTGGGAGCTAAACTCAAGTCCTTTGCAAGGGCAGTAAATGCTCTTAAACCAATGACCTATTTTTCCAGCCCTAGGAACTAAACTCAGTGTTTTTTAGAGAAAGATTTGAAAGGGCTCCATTGGAGACATGAACAATAAACCAGCTTATCTGGTTTCTTGTTAGCTGTTTTCTACGGAATGTTTCTGCAGGGTCAGTGTATTGTTCCTTGGATATGAATGCTGGGCAAGATAAGAGACTTCTGAAGATATGTTTATAAAACATGTAAAATGTCAAAAAGAATTTCTAAGACTGGGACTCTGTTTTTGTTGTTGTTATTTTTAAGATTTATTTATGTGCCAGGCGTGGTGGCGCACACCTTTAATCCCAGCACTTGGGAGGCAGAGGCAGGCGGATTGCTGTGAGTTCGAAGCCAGCCTGGCCTACAAAGCTAGTCCAGGACAACCAAGGCTACACAGAGAGACCCTGTCTCAAAAAACAAAAAACAAACAAAAAAAAGATTTATTTATGTATACAGTATTCTGCCTGCATATCTACCTGCATGCCAGAAGAAGGCACCAGATCACATTACAGATGGTTGTGAGCCACCATGTGGTTGCTAGGAATTGAACTCAGGACCTCTGGAAGAGCAGACCATGCTCTTAATCGCTGAGCCATCTCTTCAGCCTGACTGGGACTCTTTGAAAGGCCATGGAATACTGAGTCCTCATCACACTTAGGGACGGGTAAATAAAACTCATGTCTTAAGCAATTCCTAAGGACTCGCTGAGTCAATGTGGCTACGTACCTGTTTCCAAGGGCACACTGTAGCTGGGCAGGCTCTTTCCCGCCTGAGTTTCGGCCACAGCAGTGACAGAGAACATGGAGCCGCAGGGAAGGTCCCCCATCGTGCAAGTCTCCCCTGTGCTGCTGCACTGGAACAGCCCCTTCTTCCCCTGGGCAGTCACTGTGTAAGTGGCTCCTTCATTTGTAGATCGCCAGTGCACATTAACCATAGAGAACGCAGCCTTTGAGATGTTTTTTATTTCGGGACTGCAGGGAGCTAGGAAGTATTAGATTATTAATTAAAACATCTGAGTCAAATATACCACATTGTGCCATTTGGCCCAAGATGGATTCCTCTTCCTGCTTCCCTTTACCTCCAGCACAAAGACCATCAGGGCTAGGGATGTGGCTCAGCTGGTAGAGAGACTTGCCTAGCATGCACTAAGTACTGGGGTTTGTCTCCATCACCATATAAACTAGGCTTGGAAGCACAGGCCTTGAATGCCAGCATTTGGGAGGTAGAGGCCAAGAGAGTCAGGAGTTCAAGGTCAGCCTTGGCTACACAGTGAGTCTGAGGCCAACCTGGACTATATGAGAGACCCTTTTCCAAAAAGAAAAAATACCCCGAAATGGAGCCAGGTATGGTGGTACCTGTAATGCCAGTACTAGTAAACTGAAGCAGGAGGCCTGCAGTGACTTAAAGGCAACCAGGCCACCTAGGTTAAAGAGACCCCATCTCAAAATGAGAGGAAAAAAAAAAAAAAGAAGAAGAAGAAACTAAGTTTTTGTTTGGTTTTTTTTTTTTTTTTTTTTGTTTTGTTTTTTGTTTTTTGTTTTTTTTTTTGAGACAGTGTTTCTCTGTGTTGTAGGCATAAGGCTATTGTATACTTCAAATGCTGATTTCTCTACCACCCCGCCCCCATATCTGGTTACAATTCTAGTTCTGAGAATTTCCTGTCTCAATGTTGTGTAAACGCTGCTCCCCAATTGTCCTCTGATACATCAATAAACCAGCTTACAGCCAATCACTGAGCAGGGGAGAGAATAGGGCTGGACTTCCTGCCAGCCTGAGGAGGAGTTAGAGGAAGAAGTAGGGGGATTTAGCCATGGAAGAGGTCTAAGAGACATCAGAAGATGGAGCTGGAACAGGAAAAGCTACAAAGCACAAGCATCTCTGGGATTTAAGCTGAGATGACGCCAATTTAGCTTAGAGGAGTAAGACTAGACTAATAACTGCTCAGTTCTTGTGCTGTGAAGCTTATTATTAAACAAACAGAGTCCCAATTATTTGTGTGATAGCTGGGTTAAGAGAGAAACTGAGAAACAAACACAGCTTCATAAAAATAACCTTAGCACTATGTCGCTTGGCTGGCCTCAAATTCACAGCAATCCACTTGCCTCTTCCTCCCAAATGCTGTGAGATTAAAGGTATGTGCCACCACAACCTCCTAAACTAGGGTTTTTGGTTTTGTTTTTAAAACACCTGGTGGGGGGAAGGAATAAAAGAGGACAATGACAGTGATAAAATACATTATGTATGTATGACATTGTGAAAAAAGAAATATTATTTTTAAAACCCCGCAGCTTTCAACCATATGTACATATAGGCCAAGTTCACAGAAAGTTTTTGCAGAAAACTCTTGATGTTGGCATAGAAATTAGGTTCCTGCAGTTTTGGGCCAACTGAAAAATGGAGTATTTTGAACTTCAAAACCCAAAATAACCTCATGGTGTACAGGCAGGCATTCTCCAGTGGGGGCGGGGATATGAATCTGATGGCTGAGGTCAAGAATTTGCACCCAGAACTCCTCCTCTATCCCCATAATCTCTTCCTACTGTCTTTCTTCCTACCTTTTGGTTTCCACTTTCTTTGCTGCCTCTCCTCAACTTAATAATACATGCATGTGTACATTGGACATATGCATGCAGTGCCCACAGGGGCCAGAAGAGGGCATCAGATCACTGGATCTGGAGTTACCTGAGGTTGTGAGCCTCCTGATGTGGGTGCTGGCCCCTGAATTTACATCCTGTGCCGGAGTGGTACTGAGCCACCTCTCCAGCCCTGTTTTCTGCAGGGCTGAGGCTGGCTATTGAGACATCGGTGACTGACAGCACAGCAGTACCATACCTGTGGTGATAAAGCGTGAGGGGCAGGACAGATTGCTGCCCCGGACCTCGCTGAAGGAATACACCGTGATGTTGTACTTGGTGTCACAATTCAAAGCAGAGAGGGTGCAAGCAGGGGCGGTGTCGTTGCACTCCACAACACTGCATCCAGCTACGGCCTTGGTTTCGTAGAGTTCAGCACCCCGCACGGGAGACCAGGCAATTTCCACTCTGTCACTGAACACCAACACTGGGCTAATGTCACTAGGACAACAGGGAGCTGCAAGCAGAGGGACCCAAGGCCATTACAGGAGCCACGCCACCAGAGGGGGCTAGTGAGTCTTGACCTCCCTGTGGCCAGACCCTCTGGCCTTGCCCTCCTGAGCAGACTGGTCAGCCCCAACCACCTGGGCCAAATCCTCAGCGTGGCGCCCAAGTGAACATCAGGCTGCTCACCTCTACACACCCGACCCATGCTCTCACTTCCCTAAGTCTTGAAGACTTCTGGGCTCTCTGCTGGAAAATCTGACCCCTTCTGCCTGATAAAGTCATACCGAGCCTGAGTCCTAGACTCAGTCTACCTAGACACTAAACCAGTTAAAGTGGGGTATGAGTCGATAGAGAGGAGGACTGTACTAACACATCTTAAAGGGAGCCCCAGAGAATGCCCCTGGCCGCGACCTAGCTCAGTTTGCGATTTCTCTTGCATTCTTTCCCGCCTACATTCCATGCATTCCTGAACTCCAGTTCAGGCCGCTCCTGTGCTCTTGACCTTGCCAACACCCCTTTCTAAATTCCCAAAGCACCAATTAGTCATAGCCCTCAATCCTGGTAAGATGTATCACAATCCACCCTTATCACATTTCACAATTAGAATATTTTATAAATGATTCATTTCCAGCCGCCCCCCACACTCAACCATTCTCCAAAGACCTAGTATCTCTCTGTGCTGATCACACTGATGACAGAGAAATTAGAGGAAAATATAAGATAAATGGTAGATTATTAAATCTATTCTTTAACTATGGAACTGTTATCATTCTCAAAAATTGGTCAATTTTCATACATTGGTATAAAATTCTGTATAATGATACAGTTTTAAGGTTTTAATTGGTATAAATTTTAGTATACTTGATACGAAAATTTAAAAATATTTGTTTATTTAGTATACTATGCTCTGTCTGCATGTATACCTACACGCCAGAAGAGGGAATCAGATCACATTATAGATGTTGTGAGCCATGATGTGGTGGCTGGGAGTTGAACTCATGACCTATGGAAGAGCAGTCAGTGCTCTTAACCTCTGAGTCATTCTCCAGCTCTATTTGATACAAATTTAAGGTTAATTTTGATACATACATGTATATATGTATATATACATATATATGAGTTTGTACTCTGATATGAGACATTGGACCTATACAATTCATTGATAAATACAAGGTTTACTTCCAGTCCTTTTAAAAGCTGCTATTATAAACTGTTTAGGATAATTAAATAATGAAAGTTATTAGTCAATCAGACTCATAGTCATGTCTACTACTAGTTTAGCTTATTACAGAAATATGTTTCCTAGATTAAACAGGTAGTAAATAGCTAAAAACAAACATTTGCATGTTCAGATTTATGATAGATAGATAGATAGATATGATTATGTACTTTATAATGATAAATAGCTAGATGGCCTTCAAAAACCTGAGAGACCTACAAAATATGGCGTTTAAATATTTTTTAAATCAATTTAAGGCTTTGTTGACTAGATAGGTCAGCTCCTGGCAACATCCCTAGCCTACCTCAAAGTAGATAGGAGCATGAGGAAACTTCTATATGAAGTTGCTTCTAATGTGGCAAGTTAGCCACCAGGACAAAGAAGATGTCCCCACTTCTACCACACACAGAATTGTGCCTAAAATGGGCAAGCTTGGACGCAGGCCTACTCAGCTGCAGAGCCGTGCCAAGACAGGTAAACAAGTCCTCAATAGTTCCTGCCTCACAAATAGGTCTGTCAGATATACTAGGCCAGAAGGCTGAAGATGATGCTCCAACGTTACAGAGTTTCGGGTGTCTGTGTCCTTTATTGATTGATAGCAGGTTAAATATTAACCACCATAATAATTATATAGGTTAATAGCAAATATTAATAACCAATTCCCACAACAAGGAATAAAGCACAACTGTTGCCCGATCTAAGATCCAAGCCAAGAGGAGGACAGTGGTGGTAACCAAGATAACAGATGCTAATAATGATAATAATAACACTAATAAAAGTACTTATGCTCTGCCTTGTCACATACAAAGACCTTTTCCCACCTGTGTTGTTACTGTCCCATTTTGCAGTGGAGGGCACTGAAGGAGAAGTAAGGCACATGCCATTTTCCTACTGAGTGAGTTAGAGGTCAAGTTTGGACTTAATCTCAGGTGTCCGCTCAGAAGCCCTCCACCTCATGCAGCCGTCTTGGCCCCTACATCTACCATATCTGGTCCCAAGAGAAAACTGTGCTCCTGAAATGGGGGTGGGGGGTGGGGGAATGGCTGTATTCTTTTCAGAACCTCAAACAGGCCTGAGTATGGAGTAGAACTTTGTGAAAGGTTCAGTCCAGTTTCTCAGACTGTGGTGAACAAACGCATCCCCGCCCTCCCTCCAATTTGACTCCTAACCCTTGCATGCTTGGTTCGACTTTTTCTCCAGAGCCAAATCGTCCCTACTCTGGAAAGAATGTGCAACAAGGGATTTCAGTTACTCTCCGTGCTGGAATGACTTTCAGATGGTGCCATCAGTCAGTACAAGAGGTTGTTCATCCTGCCCCTGAGCTTACTGAACTCAACGCTCCCTTAACCAGCATCAGATGGGACTCACCTGTGGTGTAGTTGAACACATCCCCCAGAGGACTCTGCCCTGCTTTGTTATAGGCAAATACACTAATAAAGTATGTGAAGCCACACTCGGACAGGAAGTCGCACTGGGTGAGGGAGGTGTTGCAATGTACTTCCAAGCCATCGTCACTCTTCACAAAAGCTACATAGTAGTCACCCAGATCCACACTGGACCAAGCCACTGACAAGTGACCAGGGGGGTCTTCTTGGATTGTCACTCTTCCAGGTGCGCAAGCAACTAGGAAACAACACAAAGTAAGCAGTCAGATGACTATTGTAGGAGACTTTTTTGTCATCTTGGCAGTTATCTGAAGTGCCAAGATAAACCGAACCAACAGCTCTGTGTTTTGTAACATTGAACTGGATGCATAAGATGCAAAATTGGGTACCAGAAACATTAGAAGATATGTTTTTTTAAAAAAAGATTTCTTACTTATACAGTATTCTGCCTGCATGTATGCCTGTGGGCCAGAAGAGGGCGCCAGATCTCATTATAGATGGTTGTGAGCCACCATGTGGTTGCTGGGAATTGAACTCAGGACCTCTGGAAGAGGAGCCAGTGCTCTTAACCTCTGAGCCATCTCTCCAGCCCTAGAAGATATTTTTATAGAAACAAAGGCTATGCTAAATACCTGGGGCCTATGCTAGTTCATTATAACAAATGTTATTTGGAATAATAGGCCACTGGAGGCTTTTTTGTTTGAAATAGGGTCTTATATACGCAAGGCTGCATGGAAACATACTAGATGTCCAAGGATGACCTTGAACTTCTGATCCTCCCACCTACATCTCTTAGGTACCTGGGTTACGGTTATATACTACCACACCCACTTTTTATGAGCTGCTGGGGATCAAACCAAGGACTTTGTGCACGCTAAGGAAAACCAGCCTATATCCCAGCATATACCACGGGAGTTTGAGAGTCAACTTAAGATGTGTGGCCTTGTCAGGTGTGGTGGCACACACCTTTAATCCCAACACTTGGGAGGCAGAGTCAGGAGAATCTCTGTGAGTTTGATGCCAACCTGACCTACATAGTGAGCTCCAGGACTACATAGAGAGACTCTGTCTAATGGGGAGGGGAAAGGTATGGCTTTCACCTTACATAGACATGAAGCCTATTTGATGTGAGCCAAACAATAAATATCTAGAAGTTATCTTTTTAAAAAGGTAATAATAGGGGCTGGAGAGATGGCTCAGTGGTTAAGAGCCTGCTCTTCCAAAGGTCCTGAGTTCAATTCCCAGCAACGGCTCACAACCACCTATAACGTGATCTGATGCCCTCTTCTGGCCTGCAGGTGTACATGCAGGCAGAGCACTATATACATAAAAGCCCATTCCAGCCCAGTTCTCTCTCTTCCTGTGGCCTGCAGATCAAGATTAGCCCTTCTGTAAGGCTACAGTGCCTTGACATCCCCACCACCACCACTAGGCCTCTGAAACTGTAAACAAGCCCCCAGTTAAATGCTTTCCTTTTTAGAGCTGCCACCATCATGGCGTCTCCTCACAGGAATAGAAAAGTGACTAAGATATAGGCATAACTAAGATACAGGGGCACATGGGTCTTTCTAGGGGCTGTGTACAAAGCCTTCATAGTGCAGGCATTTCTCCTAACTCTGACCTTCCATGTACTCGGCAAAGGAGCCACATTCTCAGATGCCCATTCCATCTCCAGACAGTTAAAATGCTAGATGCTCAGACAAGAAACAAATCAAACAATAAGTACAACTCGGTGTAAACCAAGGATGCCCTCAATGCTTACTTTACACAATAGACACTAAACTATCTCCTTCTCCTTGGCTAATGTCGCTTGGGTTTCTGTGTCAAGGCAATAAATATTTCTATTATCTATGCTCAGCATGGACTGATGTTTCCTGAAAGGTTGATTTCAAATGAAGGTCCTCCATCCAATCCACAAGCTTTCAAAAGTTTAGTCATCTCTAATGTAAGTCCTCCTAAATTACAGTTCACATTGCTGGGCCCTAGGAAGCCATAGTCCTTTCTAAACATAGTTCTTCTATTGATAAGTCAAGGCTCTCTCACAATCAGTACTGCGTGTGTCATACACACACCACAGTGGTACTCGAGGACCAATAAGGGCAGGAGCTGAAAGTTACAAGGACTCTCAGTAACACTTATGTTAAGAAGCAACTGGGGAGCTTTTGAAGACTATTCTATCGGGGCTCTATCCCCCCCCCCCAAAAAATCTTAATTTTATTATCTTGGTGGCATCTGGGTGTTTTGACTTTATGAACATCCCCTAGGTTTTTTGTTTTTGTTTTTGTTTTTGTTTTTAGTTTTTTGAGACAGGGTTTCTCTGTGTAGCCTTGGCTGCCCTGGACTCACTTTGTAGACCAGGCTGGCCTCGAACTCACAGCGATCCGCCAGCCTCTGCCTCCTGAGTGCTGGAATTAAAGGCGTGCGCCACCACCGCCGGGCTCCTACGTTGGTTTTTGTTTTGTTTTGTTTGTTTGTTTGTTTGGTTGGTTGTTGTTTTGTTTTTGTTTTTTGGCCTTGGGTACATTTATTTAATGGGTAGTATACTAATCATCTCAGAAATCTTTTTCTTCATCAGATGTTTGAGCCCCTTTGGTTTCGGAGCTTGAACACAGACCTTTACTCCATCAATAATATGGCTTTCCTGTTGTAGTACATTCTGAAGTTCTTCCTGTGAATAAAACTGACCCCAGCCTATGCCTTTGTGAAAGCCAGTCTCTGTCAAAACCTACAGTATACTTTTTAAAAAAGTATTTATTTATTACGAATACAGTGTTCTGCCTGCATGTCAGAAGAGGGCACCAGATCTCATTATAGATGGTTGTGAGCCACAATGTGGTTGCCGGGAATTGAACTCAGGACCTCAGGAAGAGCAGCCAGTGCTCTTAACCTCTGAGCCATCTCTCCAGCTTCCAGTATACTTTTTAATATAGTCAAACTGAGCAAAATGTTCTCTCAACTCACTTGATGCCTCGGCCCAAGGAATTTTTCTGATAAAAGCAATAGGCCGACCAGCACTCAAAATGCAGCACCATCGTCCGCCTCACAGTGGAGACTGCCAACGTTAAAACTGAAGGAGTCCTAGATGGTTCTGATGCGCATGTAAATTTTAAAATGCAAGATGGTTCTCTCCTGCACTAAATGACTGACTCAGAACGTCTGTGTCTTTGAAGTGTCTCTTGGCTCTTCCTTCCTCAGCGACTCCTTCCTCAGAATCGCTTTTACTGCACCTGCTACACAACCTTGTAACCGTCACAAGTCTAATGACCAAGCTTGCGTTGGTGACCTTACTCTACGAACGCCGCGGGTCTGAGGGTTTGACTACATTCCTTTCCCTTGTAGGAGAGAGGTCCTCAGCTTGGTGAGCACTCCAGTCCTCTCTCTGTGCAGAGTCCTTTGTACCTCACCACAACAGGGTTCTGACTGTTGAGGAGTGGGTGGGGTTACATTTTCCTCAGCCTAGCGGATTACAAGCAGGCAAGCAGGAACTCAGATCTCGGCAGCAGCACCTCTTATTATCAGTGTGCACTGGAGGAAACAGCCTTTAGCCACCCTGAGCTTCAGGTTTTGCTTCTAAAAGAAAGAGATAAGCCAGGCAAGGAGGCGGTGAGAGCCTGTGGAGGCTGGAAGATCGGGAGCTGAAGGCCAGACTTGGCTACACAACTGACTTGGAGGGCAAGCCTGAGCTTCTTTAAACTGTGTCTCAAACAAATAAACGAGAGAAACAAAACATACAAAAACAGTAAAAAAAAAAAAAAAACCACAAAATTATCCTCAGAGTTAAGTAATATAATTATGGTGCCTGAGATGCAGTAGTTCCTGTTAAATATTAGTCCCAACTCCCCAGACACATAGCCACTTCTAAATGGAGCAGCAAGCCACTCCGCTCCATGTCTTTAACTCTCAGACAAGAATAAAACTGGGAATATCGAAAAAACATAATTAGAGCTAGAAATGTCCCATCTTTTAGTTTTAAAACTAGCTCCATGGCCAGGCATGGTAGCGTGCGCGCCTTTAATCTCAGCACTCAGAGGCAGAGGCAGAGGCAGGCAGATCACTGAGTTCAAGGCCAGCCTGGTCTACAAAGCGAGTCCAGGACAGCCAAGGCTTCACAGAGAGACTCTGTCTCAAAAAACAAACATAAAATAAAATAAAATAAAATTAAAAAAAATAGCTCCTACCAACCCTTTGTCATGAAACATGTCAAGGAAAGTCAGGGGCAGGAGAGATAGCTCATGGGTCACAGCACCCTCTTCTGCCATGAGGACCCAAGTTCGAATCCCTAGAATCATGTACAAAGCTGAGTATGACTGCACATGCATTGATCCCACTGTGGGAGGATGGAGACGGCACCATCTCCCAGACTCACTGGCTAAACAGATGTGATTCTGGGTCTATGAGATGTGGTTGAGTCCTCATCTAGGCGAGAAGGCAGAGTGTGACAAAGATACCTGACGTCCTGGCCTTCGTGGGTGCACTCATGGCTGCAGGCATCCTCATACTTGCGTGTGTCCAGCACACATACACACTATTGTGTAACACACACACGAAGAAGCAGTTAGTTGCTCATACTAAAGAGTTGTAAATAAAACCTGGAGTTTTACATTTTCAAAACTTTGAAAATTAAAAAAGCAAGTGAGTCCCAGTGATGGATCCCTCAGCCCCAGCTGACCTAGGATCTCCTGAGCCCTGGGAGTCCAGACCAGCCTGGCAGCAATGTGAGACCTTGTCTCCAAAATTAAAATAAAATAGCATAGAGTGAAATAAAGTAAAAGTAAGAAAGAATTAATGAAAGACCAGGAGTCAGGCCAAGCCTGTGACTAGTCAGAGAAGTGCTTTTTGCTTCTCCATCAGTAGTGGTCACTCACTGAAACCCAGCTCAACACTTTCATTTAGACCAGGATAGGCTTTCTTTTTTTAAAAAAAATGTTTGTTTATTTATGTATTATCTATCTAACTTTTTTTAAGTTTTGTTTGTTTTGTTTGGTTTTTTGAGACAGGGTTTCTCTGTGTAGCCTTGGCTGTCCTGGACTCCCTTTGTAGACCAGTCTGACCTCGAACTCACAGCGATCCGCCTGCCTCTGCCTCCCGAGTGCTGAGATTAAAGGCGTGTGCCACCACACCCGGCCCCTCTATCTAACTTTTTAATTGTTGTTTGTATGTGTGTGTGTATATGTGTATCTCTGTGTATATGTGTATGTGTATTTGTATGTGTGCACGTGTCTACATGCCTAGTGTGTGTGTGTATATACGGGTTGTCTGTATGTGTATGGCGTGTGTATTTGTGTGTGTATTTGTGTGTGTGTGTATTTGTGTGTGTGTGTATTTGTGTGTGTGTAGTGTGTGTATTTATGTGTGTATGTATTTGTGTGTGTGTAGTGTGTGTATTTATGTGTGTATGTATTTATGTGTGTGTGTGTGTGTGTATGTGTTTATAATGTGGCGGGGAGGGTCCAACTTTGTGTGCATGGAGGACAGTCACAGCTTGTGGAGTTGGTCTCCTGCTTCCACCTTTGTGTGGGTATCTGGATTGAAGTCAGCCTTGTATTGCAAACACCTTTACCACAAAATCTTCTCAGCAGCTGTCAGTCTCTCTCTCTCCCTCCCTCTCTCTCTCTCCCCGAGACAGGTTTTGCTAGGTAGCCCTGGATAGTTTAGTGTTCAGTATGTAGCCCAGGATGGCCTCGAACTCATGGCTTTCCTTCTGCTTCAGCCTCCCAAATGTTGGGGTTGCAACTGTGTGCCCAGCTTAGACCAGGCTTTCATCTTTGCTGCTTCCAGGCTGTTCTAGAACCTTCCTGGGAATCTCCGCTCCCCTTATGGCAGTGCTCTGATCACCAGCCCCTGCCAGGCTTTGCTCTGTCTTACATACCCGTCTTTAGGGTCTCTGCAGATGAGGACTTGCTGGAGCCAGCATCGTTGCTGGCCGAGACGGAAATCAGGTACTCCGTTCCACACTGCAGAGAAGTGATGCTACAGGAACTGAGAGGTGTACTGCAGCTCCGCTGGAAAGAACCACTCGATGCCATCACCGTGTAGTTGGAAGCCCCTTCTGCTGGAGTCCATGAAACAGATACCTTTAGGGCCCCGCTGTCAAAGAGGACTTGAATGTTGGCAGGGGCACGAGGACCTATGGTTTTGAGAAATGAGAACCTAGTAAGATTTAGCTTAGTTAAACGTTGCAATATCAGTAGATAAGAGACTCTGGTGGCTGGATAATGTTAAGTTGTTCAAAGCATACAATTGGGGCTTAGTGTATAGGAGGATTAGTCACATAATGTAGGAACCAGGCCCGACTGGGCTGCCTGCCTGTCTTGCTGTTTCATGTCCTGTTTCTAGCATCTTCCATGTCTGTGTTTATCTTGGTTAGCTAGTCATGTTTACTGCTCTGAGAACGCTCCCCTCCCTTCCTCGAGACTTTTCCTCCTGTGTGCAATCACCTCTTGAGGGATTTCACCTGGGAGGAGGATTCCTGTTTTGCTGCCTATGAGAAGGCTCTTTGGAACTCTGGAGGAGGGATGAGAATAATAAACCACTGCCGCGCCTGCTGCAGCAGCTGCTGCTTTCTTAGCACGAAGGACCCGCTGTGTGTGTGTGTGTGTGTGTGTGTGTGTGTGCGCGCGCGCGCGCGCATGAGTTAAATCCATCCTCAACTCGGTACCGCGGTGGCGCGGGCGCCACAACATAATGCTCGTTACTGTGCAAACTCATCCTTAGCTATAGACCACTGTCGGATTAATTAATCCTTTTTTTCATTTTGTAAAAAATTGTAAGAGCAGTGTTTAACACATAACTGACACTTAAGAGCATCTGTTGAATTGTGAATATACTACAAGTGGTGGAGAATAACATTTGTGATGCCTGGGGCGGTGGCACAATCCCAGCCCTTGGCACCCCGCTGAGGAGGAGCATTGGAAAAGCACAGCCAACTTGTACTACATAGGGAGACCTGTGGCAACAAGGCCGAGCAACCAAATAAACAGGAAAAAGTGAGCATATACATGTGAAAGGGCCACTTGAGCCTGTTGTCACATGGTAGGTCAAATGTCTTCTTTATTACTGACCCATGAAGCCAAATGTATCACTTCTTGGGCTGGGAACGTGGCTCAAGGCAGGGGAGGAAAAGGCTCAACCCCTACCCCTCATCGCCTCCCACCACCACTTTTATGTTTGACCTCTGGTGACTTTTTACTCTGAACAACTTTTTAGTTCACGATAGCTTCCGGGTATACAAATGCCCCATCCTAAATCAAAGGACAGGAAAGACTCACGTTTAAGTTCTCACCCATGAAGGTGTCTCCCAAGCACGTCCCTCTCATTCTTTTTTTTTTTTTTTTTTTTTTTTTTTTTTTTTTTTTTGGTTTTTCGAGACAGGGTTTCTCTGTGTAGCCTTGGCTGTCCTGAACTCACCCTGTAAACCAGGCTGGCCTCGAACTCACAGCGATCTGCCTACCTCTGCCTCCCGAGTGCTGGGATTAAAGGCGTACGCCACCACCGCCCGGCTACTTCCCTCTCATTCTTATAAACATGTCTTGGTGTGTTCACGGTGAAACCATTGATAACCCTGAAGGACGGAGCCAGCCAGATGACTCAGCAGGCCCAGGCACTCACTGCCAAGCCTGACGACCTGAGTTCAGAGCCCACATGCATAGGTTCTCATTTTTTCAAAAAAAAAAAAAAATCGATCTTACTTTATTGGGCTTTCTTATAGCTCAACCTCCCGTCTCCACTTCTATCACTTCCAGGGGATAGGAGAGAAAAGTTCATGGGGGCGGGGCATAGGTCTTTTTAGCTACTTCCTGCTGATTAGGGTTGTCGGGTTCCTTGGGGCAAGCCCAATCCTCATTTCGGGATCACTCCGACTTCTCCTCATCTGACTGCATCACCAGCGACCAGGAGCAGCAGGGGGGAGCGACAGCCTTCTCCTTCCTCAGAGCCCCACCCCCAGGTTCTGGCATTTATTCCTTCTCCAGGGTCATCAGAGTTGAGCTATCCACAGCTGGCAAAGATCTGGGCACTCTCAGAGCCCACAGGAGGCAAATAGTCTGCCGCTGTGGCCATCTAAATGAGCCCCATATCCCACACCTGGGATTAAAGCAAAACCGTGTTTGCATACCATGACTGATGTTTTAAAGAAACCAAAACCTCCACTACACACATGGTGAAAGGAGAGAACTGAACTGGCACCTTCAAGTTGTCCTCTGACCGCCACATGTATGTCATGGCATGAAAATACACACAGACAAGTATAGAAAGCATAGACAACTACTTTTTAAAAACCTGGAGGATGCTGGGAGATGGTAGCACACACCTGTAATCCCAGCACTAGGGAAGCAGAAGCAGGCAGATCTCTCTGAGTTGGAGGCCAGCCTGGTCTACAGAGTGAGGTCCAGGACAGCCAAGGCTACACAGAGAAACCCTGCCTCAAACAAACAAACAGACAGACAGACAGACAAAAACTGAAGGACATATGTGCTCAGGGGGAGAAGTTAGCTTTAGTTCTCCTGGGGGATCTACAATGGCATTTTAGTGGACTTAGAAAACCTCGTGGATGGCTTCCACAGAACACATCCCCTGCACACATTTGGGGCCCAGAGAAGGCTCTGCCGGAGGAGCTGGTTTCATGGCTCATTCAAGGCACCTGGTGCGTTTCCCTTACGGGCCATCTTGACTGGGCATCTCTCACAGGAATGGTCTGCTAGTCCTCAAAAGATCCCCAGCTTCTGCTCTGAGGTTATACTGGATCAAGGCTGATAGGGGCCACCTGCAGTGTCTTAAGACAATCAACTGAGCCTGACGGTGGTGATGCACGCCTTTAGTCCCAGCATTCAGGAGGCAGAGGCAGGCGGACTTCTGAGTTTGAAGCCAGCATGGTCTACAGAGTGAGTTCCAGGACATCCAAAGAAAGAAAGAAAGAAAGAAAGAACAAAATATAAAACAAACAAAAGACAATCAACTTTCCAACCAAAACATAGAACGCTTAGGGGAAAGAGGCAGATTCTTGGCAGCCTGTCAAGGGCTGAGTAGCGAGCTCCGGAGTGCAGGTCCTGAAGAGCTCCTTTTGAACTTTCAGAAAGTGACCTTACCTGGAAATAGGGTCATTAGGGTGGGAACTAACCCAACAAGATGGGTGTCCTTCTAAAAAGAAGAAATTCGGACACTGACACATGCATATAAGGAAACGCCACGTGAACGTAAAGATAGCCACACACAGGCCCAGGGGAAACACCTGGCTGTATCTTTCCTTGGTACTCAGGAGGGGCCTACTCTGCCAAAGCCTTGGTTCTAGGCTGAGTTGCCTCAACTGTGGAAGGACAAGTTTCTGTTCCTTAAGCCACCCAGCCTGTGGCATTTTATACAGTAGGCCCAGAAACCTCCTATGGAGACTAAATCCCAACTGTGTAAAACATGGGGCAAGGGGCTGGAGAGATGCCTCAGAGGTTAGGAGCACTGACTGCTCTTCCAAAGGTCATGAGTTCAAATCCCAGCAACCACATGTTGGCTCACAACCATCTATAATGAGATCTGTATACATAATAAGTAAATCTTTAAAAAAAACAAAAACAAAAACAAAAAAACCACGGGGCAAGAGAGCAAGGTATGGCAGTGCCTGGCAGAAAGATCAGGTGTGGAGGCCAGCCTCACCTACAGAGTGAGTTCCAAGGAGGCTGTGGAACTCTGCCTCAAGTAAAAACAAGCAATAAAAAAAAAAAAAAAAAAAAAAAATCATGAGGAAACAAGTAAAGGGAGCAGATGGCAACATCTATTTAATTGTTGCCTCCATGCCAGTTTCAGGGACCATCATAAAAGAGTGTAGTAAGAGAAGAGGACACAGAGGTGATGAACCCATGTGAAACAGTGCCGCCTTCTGGACATGGCAAAATCCCTGCACACAAATGAAGCAGTTGCCCTCCAAAGCCTGCACAGGCTTGGTCTAGTCCGCATTTCCGGCACTTAGGTGAAGGCATTCAGTTAGCCTCGCTGGGGAGGAGCTATTGATAGCTGGGGGGGGGGGGGGGAGGGAGGGGGCGGGGTGCTGGAGTGGGTCCCAGCAGTGTGTTTAAGTCTCTGGTAGGTCAATCAAGCCCCAGTGGCCCCACACCCAAAAGCATATGGGCAGCACAAATTGGACTTGAAGGCTTATTTTTAAAGGGGGTGCGGAATAGAAAGATGGCTCGGTAATTAAGAGCACTTGCTGCTCTTCCAGAAGATGGGGCATGTGGGGGTCGGGGGGGGGGTCTGATTCCCAACGCCTACACGGTGGCTATAACTTCAGTTCCAGGGGCTCTGATGCTCCCTCTGGCCTCCTTGGACAACAAGCATGCATACAATGTACAGACATACACGCAGGCAAAATACCTACGTACATTTAAAAACAAAAAAAAAGAGGTCATGAGGTTTGGGGGTGAGGAGGTAGGTCTGTGGGTAGTTGTGGGGAGCAGTGGGGTGCTGGTGGTGAATATCAACGCATATGTATAAACTCCCCAAAAACTAATAATAAAGATTTTATTCAAAGAGAAGCCTGGTGGTTCTCTTGTCCCTTACCCTGAGGCATAAGCCCCTTCCTAGGCACAAGGGCGCAGGTGTACATGTTAGCACAGCTCTTGGCTATATACATAACTGTGATGGCTGAGACACCCTTCTCCGCACAGGGCCTGTTCTTTGGGTGTAGGGATCCCTTGGTTTTATTTTGTACTCTCAGCAGCTAAATGTTTGTAGGGAGATGAGATGGGGGGTGGGGAAGGAGGGAAGTGGAGAAAAGGAGGGGAGGGGAGGGGAGGGGAGGGGAGTGGAGGGGAGGGGAAGAGACTGGCCAGGGCAGGCAAGCCTCTAAAAGGTCCAGGAAGGCTGCTTTGGCACAGATACCCTCCCTGACTTACCAAGCCGATAAGACAAACCATCTCTTCTTTCCACCTTTCCTGGGTGATGATCTGATGAAGGTGGTGAAAGCCTAGCACTTATTACCTGTTCCCCTCCCCATCCCTCACCGCCCCCCCCCCACACACACTTTTGTTCCCTCTGATTCGTCAATCTCACTCCAGCAAGCTGAAGTTGGACTTCCGGTTTTCATGCTTAGGAACCCCCTCTCCCCCGCCCCCACTCCCCATGCCTAGGGTGGACTGGTGAGAGAATGCAACATTGCTCTCCCATTGGGAAGCCCACAGCTAGAGTAGGGGTGGTGGGCAGCCCCGTGTCAGCTTTGCAGAGTTGAAACACAGACCCTCATGCCGAGCACAGGAGCAGCAGGAACAGAAGTCAGAATAATGCTGACTTCGGGTTGGAGCAAACTTACTAAATGTCTGTGGAATAAATGAATTCCTGTTCGCCTCAATTTTTTTGTTTGTTTAGACTTGTTGGCTTGAACACAGGGGGAAAAAACAAATACAAGCAAACAAACAACAAAAACAACCAAGGAATGTTGTAGTTGGCCTAACAAGACCAGGAAGGGACAAGGAAGGATTGGCCAACCTAACAAGAACCCTTTCCTTGTGTGATCTGGAAAGCGGGTGCTGCAGTGGACTTGCTATGGGGGTGGGAAGTGGGGGGTGGGGGGAGGGGGCGCTGTGCTCCGCATCGCCCAGCTGAGCGTCTGAACTGCTGCCAGGGAATAAATAGTCAAGGCACTATAAATAACTTCATAATAAATTTAAACAGCTGTTGCCAGCTGCCTCGTACTCATCATTCAGCATGGCTCTCTGCATCTGCGGCTGCGGCTGCGGCTGCGGAGCACAGCTCCCTCATTAATGAAAACTGAGGTGGCCCAAGGCTGAGCCAAGAGCGCGCTTACTGGTTCTCTGATTGCAGGTGGAGTCATCCCCGGGGATTCCATTGGCGTTCCACGCATAGGCCTTTATAGTGTAGAGAGTGCCGGCATCCAAACTGCTGAAGGTTAAGGACGTGTTTGTAGTATTCTCCTTCCAAATCCTACCCAAGCCATTGGCTCGCATAAGGGACACAGAGAATCCAATCGCCATGTAAACAGCACCCCACCTCACCAGGATGGAGTCCGGACTTGGAGAGCTAACTTCCAGAGTTGGTGCAGCCAACACTGAGAAGTAAAAAGGAAAGGAAAGAGTGAGTTCGTGGTACAAAAGTCTGTAGAGGATAATTCAAGTTGTCGAGGAATAAATAAATGCAGGTTGATTATCCGCTCAGTATTCATATTCTAATGGCAGAGTTCCATTTAATAAATTGCTAAGAGGAGCTGAGGAGGTGGCTGGGTGGTGGAGTGCTTGCCTGGCGCGGTGCTGGAGGCCACTGGGTTCGTTCTACAGTATGGGTTTTTAGAAAAGCTATTTAAGCCTTTGTATATTAAAATATGTATGCTAATAATTGAGGAGGAAATGTGGAGTGGTGGTACACACCTCTAATCCCAGCACTTGGGAAACTGAGGCAGGAGAATAGCTTCAGAGTTTGAGGTCAGGGTTGGCTAAGCTGCCTCAAAAACTCTGAGCAAAGGAGACACCAGTAAACAACAGGAAATACTTTGAACTGGCAGTTGGTAAGAAGTGAGATAAAGTATCCATATACACGAGTAAGGAAAATGACCATGTTATTTTAGTGTGCAAATAACTTTTTGTTGTTGTTGTTGTTGTTTTGATGTTTTGAGACACCTGTGTAGTCTTGGCTGTCCTGGACTCACTTTGTATACCAGGCTGGCCGCAAACTCAAAAGAGATCTGCCTGCTTCTGCCTCCCCAAGTGCTGAGATTACAGGCGTGCTTAGCTTGCAAATAACTTTTATTTTTCAGTGCTAAGAGTGAACTCAGAGCTTTATACAAGTTAGGCCAGCACTCTACCACTGAGCTGTACACCAATCCCTGTACATAGCTTTTCAGAAATATGCCCAGGTGTGACTTTATGACATGAATTTACTGCTGACAGCAAACCCCAAACGTATCTGCCATATGCTTAACCTGCTGCAAAATCTATTCTATGTGTTTCCTACTTGGCATGGGTAAAAACAGAAATTGCTTTTTCAGGGATTTAAAAGCATTCTGCCTTTAAAGCTGCCCAGAAATGGACTCTAAATCCCAAAGCAAAGCACTAGGCATTTAAATGTCACATTCTCCACAAGTTGCTGAGTTGCCAGAAGAACATTTGGTGGCTTCTGCCTCTCTGGGCCTTGCGTTGTGGAAGTCACATGTGCTCAACCACGCCACATATTTGCAGTGCTGTTCAGTTTGACCTACATCGAAAGCCAACACGCAGACAGCATGCACATCCAGCTTCCTACCTGTCTTTGCCTGCTTTGGAGAGGATGCCTGGCTTCGTCCAGAGGCACTAACAGATCTGAGCGTGATTTGGTACAATGTCGCAGCCTTCAGGCCTGTCACGGTGCCTGGGGAACTGGCCACCATAGTCTCAATGACCGTGTCCCCGTCTTCAGCTGTGAGCAAGTAACTCGTGGCCCCTGGCACTGTGGCCCATTCTACAGTGATGCTATTGCTGATTTTTGAATATGCCTGGTCAATAGTTGGTATTTCAGGAGCTGAAAGAGAGTTTGGAGTTGTACCTTAGCCAGAATATCCTACAAGGATGATTTCTTTCATCACTTCCTCCCTAAACTACATCATTCTTGTGTCTTCCCATGACCATAAGCCTTGTCGCTTTCCATAGGAAAGAAGCTGGGTGGGGTAATGCACACCTGTGGTCCAGCTGCAGGAGAGGCGGAGGCGGGAGGAAATTCGAGGCCAGGCTGGGCAACTTTACAAGACTCTATCTCAAACTTTAAAATAATAATAATAATAATAATAATAATAATAATAATAATAATGGTTATGCTAACAGGTCTTGGGATGTATCTGAGTGGTGGAGCACTTGCCTAGCCCACATAAGGCCCCCATGCTCAACATCCAGGATCACAAAAAGAAAGAAAGGAAGAAAGGGGCTGATGCCAGGGCTCAGAAAGCAAGGGGCTTGCGGCCAAACCTGACGACCTGAGTTTGATCCCTGGGACCCACATGTTAGAAGGACGAACTGAAGCTGAAGTCCTCTAACCGCTACATGGGCATTGTAGCATGCAGGTGCACACAGCACACATGGGCACACACACACATGCACGCACACACACACCCCACACAGAGGACATGAACTTGAACACATGCGTACACACAAATAAGTAAAATGCATAAACACATAAATATAATAAAAATACAATTAAAAAAGAGAGCTAAGTAATGGTGCACACCGTTAATCCCAGCACTTGGGAGGCAGAGGCAGGTGGATCTCTGGGTTCGTGGCCAGCCTGGTCTACAGGGCGAGTTACAGGACAGCCAGGGCTACACAGAGAAACCCTGTCTCCAACAAAGCAAAATGAAACACAGGAGTAGAAACCGAACAAGAGAGAGTGGAGGAAGTGGGCAGGGGTAACAACTGTTTTCTAGAAGACAGCTGGCGTACATCCCTCACTTCCAGCTGCCTGTGGGTCACTTGCTTGCTCTTTCTTTGCTTTCTGTCTTTCTTTTTCTTTCTCCCAATGTATTCTCATATTCTATGCTTTTAAATAAGTAAGAGCAGGAGAGGTTGTAGAAAGAGCTCTGAGAACGGCTCGGCTCTGAGAACAGGGAAAGGATAGCAGAGTGGCTTTATTCCAGAGGGTTCCACTGTGCTTTGGTATTCTGTGAGTTTCCAAAGCTGCTTTATCACTGATGTCCCTCCCTGCCCCCACACAGGCTGCCGTGCCTCCAGCTGGGCCCTCTGTGCCCACCTCTCTCGGTGCCTGTGGTCACTTTCTCATGACTCTGCACATTTCCCAAGTGGGCCCTAATCGCACAGTGGAGGGAGGGGAACTGGATGCCCTGTTACAGTTGCCCCACGGTGCTTTGTCAGAGCAGAACAATCTTCGGGCTTTTCTATATACACTTTTCTATATACACTTTATTCTTCCTTTGCCCATCAAAATATATGCCCCGGTGTGATGCATACTGAAGCCTTTCTGGGACTGTCCAAAGTTCACCACGGGAAGGGAAATGTTTACGTCACAAGTACACCCCCCCCAGAGTCCTCTGCTTCTGATACAGGGTACAACATACAGGGCAAGAATCAGATTCACCACTTCAGAAAATCCACAGGCACAAAAGAATGCCCTGGGTCTTGTAGGAGATCCAGAGAGAAGAAAAAAAAAAAAAAAATCAATAAATGTATGCTGGGTTTTTATTTTTGAAATTGGCTCTGGGTCTTTTAATGTTGATGTACTCCATTTGTCGAGCATAGTCACTGTGCCAAATTCAAAGCTGAAGGGCAAGCCAGATATGGTGGTGCATGCTTGAGACCCAGCACTTGGGAGACTGAGGCAGGAGGATCTCAAGTCTGAGGCCCAAATGGGCTACATAAATCTCAAACAAACAGAACAACAAACAAACAAACACACACTACTAGACCCAGGTGTAGCATGCATCCCTGCAAGCCCAGCACTTGGGAGGAGGCGGACAGGCAGGACGTCCTCAGCTGTACAGTGGGGTGGAGGAGGTCGGCCTCAGCTTATTTGCAGCCGTATCTCAAAAACAACCACCAAAGAAACCCAAACCAGTCCGTCAGCCGAGCAACTTCCCCAAACCAACCAAATACAAAGATTAAGGGCAGAATTATAGGGCAAGAAAACAGAATAAAAACCAAGTGATACCATTGAGATGTAATATGAATAAATTAATAAAAAAAGAAAAAGAAAAAGAAAAAGAAAAAGAAAAAGCAAGTGATTTGCCAGCATCAACCCTTCCTGGCCTCCCCTCAGCCAAGTCCCCAGGTACACAATGCAGACAACCTTCTCTTTCTGTCCCAGTAGCCGAGAGAGTTCACATTGGCAGCTTCTCAGAAATAAGCAAGCTGAAAAAAAAAAAAAAAAAGAACAAAGTCTCCACTGTTCATTGGCCAGATACTTCTGGAACAGCATCCAGGAGTATCTCTTTGTCATAGAGAGAAAATTATACTGGTCACACATGCTGGGGAAAGGTGTGTGTGTGTGTGTGTGTGAGAGAGAGTGTGTAGGGCACTGGTGGACTTTTGCTGATTCTGCAGGAAGAGTTGAGGCCCCTTCTGGCCCCTCAGAACAACAACGACAACAAAACCCCAGTAGGGCCTCCCTCTCCCACCCGCTATCTCTCATCTGCAAGCCCCCCCCCCCCCACTACCCCTCCTCCCAGTCATCTCTCTGTGGTCTGTGCCTCCTTCTCATCTTCTGGCGTCTCTCAATGCCTTCTGTTTCCTCTGTCCCAGTTTATCTGCTCTCCCATGATAGATGGGCCTGCTCGTTGGAACAGACAAACTTCCTGGGAAAATGACCAGCTGTTGACATAGAAGGCCGGACGCTGCATTCATGGACAAGAGCTAAAAGGCGGGCCTGCCCAGACTGTATTCCCACGGGCAGCCATACTGCCTGTGGGATCTACATTTTCCCCATTAAACTGAGCTCTGAAGGAGTTGTACAGGAACCCGTATCAGCAGAGTGACAATTGAGGGTTGGGAAAAATAGCAAAGAATGTGGATTCAGGAGTTCTAGGTTTAAGGCATGACTCTTTTTGTTGTTGTTGTTGTTGTTTTGTTTTTGGTTTTTGCTTTTGTGTTAAGAGTAAATGCAAAAC
Source organism: Acomys russatus (assembly GCF_903995435.1). Taxonomy (NCBI): domain Eukaryota; kingdom Metazoa; phylum Chordata; class Mammalia; order Rodentia; family Muridae; genus Acomys; species Acomys russatus. Next base: position 11,722,927 of record NC_067159.1, read on the forward strand.
ATTTAAGCTATTCTAGTGTAAGGTTCCTCCTTTGAGAAAGCTAGGAGCGTCTACATTCTAGGAATTACTCTGAAATGTAAAATAGATAGAATTTAGGATTATTGCAAAGTGGAAATTAAAGTGTATGTGAAGGTACTTTGAAAGCCCCCCTCCCCACTATGTGTTTGTGTGTGCAAGTATGTGTGCAAATGTGTGTGTGTGTGTGTGTTCCAGAGAACGTGGATGCATCTAGCAAGGTAAACAAGTGTGGATGGGTTTGGAAAAGCCATATCATACCTCATAGCCCATGGGAGGGTTCTAGTAAAGAGAGACTCTGGGGTGAACACAGGAGTGAGAAGGAGGGGAGACACACACACACACACACACACACACACACACACACACACACACACACAAATCAACTGAACCCTGTAGGGCAGTGGCTCTCAACCTTCCTAATGCTGCAGCCCTTAACACAGTCCCTCATGTTGTGGTGACCAACAGCCATAAGATTATTTTCATTGGTATTGCTTAACTGTAACTTTGCTGCTGTTATGAATCATAATGTACATATCTGTGTCTCATGGCGGTCTCAGGCCGCCCCCGTGAAAGACTGAGACTTGCTGCTCTAGGACAGGAGAAGCAGAATCCCAGTAGTGTTCATGGGGACATGGCATGGGCAGAAGGGCTGAACGGGAGCGGTTGAGTGTATCAGAGCCTGCTGAGCCAGATACAAGAGCTAGTGTGATCATCTGCCGTTGTGCAAATGAGTGCCCAGCCATGATGTGGCGGAATAAGACCAGGTGGGGCCAGACTTTGGGGACACTTGCTCCCTAGGAGGGATGGACTGGTAGGTAGATCTGGTGCTGTGACAAGTCTTAACAGACCCTCAGGGGACAGAAGAAGCAAAGCAGCTCTTGAGTGGTTAGGGGTGTGGGTCAGTGGGTAGAGTGTGTGCCTAGCACGCACAAAGCCTTGGCTCCGTCCCCAGCACCACAGAAACCCAGTGCATGGCTGCAACCCCAGTACTTAGGAGGTAGAAGTAGGAGATGGGACGTTCAAGGCCATCCTTGACTGCATCATGATGTTAGGCCATGCTGAGGGACATAAGACCTTGCCATCGAGTAAAATAAGGGCAGGACTTTGGAAAGAAGATGGAGCCTGAGAAGGGCTGGTGAAAAGGGAGAATCTGATTCTGAGGCACAGACAGATCTATTGGCACTACTACTCTTTTGAGAACAGGTGGCATCTATTTTTTTTACACCAAGAAGCTTGGAGATTCTGGTTGATAGGGCTCAGCTTTGCTTCTCTCCATCCTCTGTGCTATAAATTTGAATGAAGTGTCTCACACGTCCTAAGCAAACTTTTACAACTGAGCTACCCGCCCCCAACTAAGTGATGATTAAATTGTATTATTATTATTACCATTTGACAATAGCGTGGGGTTTTTGTTTGGCTTGGTTTATTTCTTTTGCTTTTTTGTTTGTTTGTTTGTTTGTTTTTCAAGACAGGTTTCCTTGGTGTAGCTCTGGCTATCCCTCCCTGTACTGGAAGTCACTCTGTAGACCAAGGCTGGCCTCCACTCAGAGATTCACCTGCCTTGGCCTCCCAAAAACTGGGATCAAAGGTGTGCGCCACCACATCCAGCTTTAACAATGTTATTTTTATCATTATTAAAATCTGAGGAAGAATGATAGAAATTATGGGTCCTTCCCTCCCTACTGTCAATTTTTGAGGTCGAGAAAGAGACAGGAGGGAGGGAAGGAGGGAGGAAGAGAGAGAGAGAGAGAGAAGAGAGAAACAGAGAGACAGAGAGAGACAAACAAACAGTGAGAGAGAGAGAGCTGAGTATCAAGTGTCAGGCACTTCCTGGGTTGAAAAAAATGAAAGACTTTATTCTCTAGATTTGCGTCTGACCACACTAAAGCACTAAAAATGAAACTCTTTGATTTTTTTAGGTTTTTTGTTTGTTTGTTGTTTTTTGTTTGTTTTTCGAGACAGGGTTTCTCTATAGCCTTGGCTGTCCTAGAACTCACTCTGTAGACCAGGCTGGCCTCAAACTCAGTGATCCACGCGTGCCTCTCCCTCCCAAGGGCTGGGATTAAAGGTGTGCGCCACCATGCCCGACCCTTTGATTCTTTTAACCAACTCAGCACATTTGACCAACTCAGAGAATCTAAATCAGCTCAGAGTCCTCAGAATCTAGACTCAGACCAACTGTGATGCCAAAGCCCAAAGAGAACCAAATGCGCACACACCCAAGGGAGAGCCTTCTGCACCATACAGATCGGGTACAGCCTATGGATTGAAAAGGCAAGATGGCTCTGCTAATAGCATCACTGCTGTCAAAACTCGGCCTCCCACCTACTCTCCAGTGGGGACCATTTTGGGACTTAAAGAAGTTCGTCCTAAGGGGCTGGAGAGATGGCTCAGAGGTTAAGAGCATTGGTTATTCTTCCAAAGGTCCTGAGTTCAATTCCTAGCAACCACATGGTGGCTCAAAACCATCTATAATGAGATCTGGTGCCCTCTTCTGGCCTGCTAGCTCACGTGCAGGCTGAATACTGTATACATAATAAATAAATATTAAAAAAAAAAAAGAGAGAGAGAAAGAAAGAAAGAAAGAAAAACCAACTATATAGCTTTAATCCCAGCCCTTGGGAGGCAGAGGCAGGCAGATCTCTGAGTTTGAGGCCAGCTTGGTCTACAGAGTGAGTTCCAGGACAGTCAAGGCTATATAAAGGAACCCTGTTTCAAAAACAGAACAAAAATTAAAATGCACCCACATCTTCAATTTAAAATTTCCTAATTCTAGTGCCTTTTTTATGATGCTGGCAAAATAATAAAAGTTGTTCCAGTGTGTGTTTATCTCTAAGAGAGTTGATTTTGTATGGTTTTTGCAGACAATCTAAACCTATTCAACATAAATTGCTACCCCGTGGACTGAGATTTCTGGATGTACGAGGCAGGAAAAGTGTCTAGAAAAAGTTTCTAGTGGCCTTGTAGTTCTCACTAATGATACCTTTGAAGGACTTATTTTTATTTATTTATCTATCTATTTATTTATTTATCTATTTATTTATCTTGTTTTTCAAGACATGGTTTCTCTGTGTAGCTTTGGCTGTCCTGGACTCGTTTGTAGACCAGGCTGGCTTCGAACTTACAGCCATCCACCTGCCTCTGCCTCCCGAGTGCTGGGATTAAAGGCATGTGCTACCACACCCAGCTGAAGGACTTACTTTTAAAATATGACCCATTTGATTTGTTTTTACAAGTACGGTCTCTCCAGCACCTTTCACAGTGGTGTTAGCACCCAGTACGCATGCTTAGAAAATGTTGACCCCTGCCCTCGGAGATAGTCTTTATATATAAGACTAGCCTAAGAACCAACAATATAAGAAAGGAATCAAATATAAGAAAAAAAAACCTTGCATGTCATAAATTGTTACCTGTTTTGGATGAAATGACCTGAAAAGGAAAAAATTTAGAAAGTTAGAAGAATAACGAAGAAACAGCACTTTGGGGAAATTGAAACGAAGGCGTCAATCAGAGCACAACAACCACCACCGCGTTTCAGTGCACAGTGTGAGTAACGCTCCCATTGACGGTAACGCTTTCCCGTGCAACTCACTTCCCAGCACTTGAATCTACCATAAAGCAGCGCTGAAACGGACTTAGAGGCTAGTGCAGATCTTGTTTCTATTTCATTTTTCCCTTTGAATTTGCCTATTGAGCTAAGTCAGAGGCTGTTGACAGACGTCCCACCCCCACCCACCCACCCCTCCCCCACCACCCACCCCTCCCCCACCCACCCACCCCTCCCCCACCCCGCAAGGAGTCTTCATTCTTCAAACACAATGCTAATCTTGTTCCCTTTGTCTAGCCCATCACATTATATCTCAAACCCACAAACGTACCGGCATTGTATGACTTTAAAGTCTTTCTAGTTCTATCTCCCTACTCCTCGGCCTTTCGTAAAGAGAACAAGATAACGTGTGGGTATCTTTTTTCCCCCAAAATAATTGCAGGTGGTTGGAAAGGTAGACTCACCGTTTTCAGACAGAGGAGAGTGAGTCCAGTCAAAGACAAACACAGCTCGGAGCTTCCAGCCATCCTGTTAGACTGCAGCACTCACGAAAGCACGAGACAGGCGATCTGAATCGGTTCTAGTTCCCAGAAGCCCAGCGCTGAAGGTCGCAGAGTGTGGGGCGACAATGCTGGAAACAAACTTTGGGAGTCGCCGCCTCTCCATTGGCGCAGAGCTTACCTGTAACTAGGGACACTGGAGATTGGCAGGAACAGGTACTGCAAAGACTGGGGGGAAAAAAAGAGTCCAGGAGCCGGGCGTGGTGGCGCACACGTTTAATTCCAACACTTGGGAGGCAGAGGCAGGAGGATCATTGTGAGTTCGAGGCCAGCCTGGTCTACAAAGTGAGTCCAGGACAGGCAAGGCCACACAGAGAAAACCCTATCTGGAAACAAACAAACAAACAAACAAGCAAACAAACAAACAGTCTGGGAAAGCCATGCCAGGCAGGCCAATGGCGCTTTTGTAACCTTGGTTTCAATGAACTATAAGCAATGGGCTCCTTTTTAATAAAATTTCCTCCAGGCACAGTGATCCAGGCCTTTAATCCCAGCACTTGGGAGCCAGACGGGCAGCTCTCTGAGTCAAGGCCAGCCTAGTCTACATTATTGTGAGTTCCAGGACAGACAGAACCCTGTCTCAAAACAAAACAAAAACAAAATCAAATCTACAAAGCTGTGTGCCCTTTAGGCTCTGTTTCCAACCCATAACAGCGCAGTCAGCCAGTTTAAGGGGAAGGCAGGGATGAGCCCGGGTGAAAGAGACCTCAGGCAGCCGGAGTGGTGCAAGAAACAGACCTCTCTGTAGACCCTAGGGCGACACCTACAGTGAGATGGCTGCCTTAATTAGGGGAACAAAGGCAACTTAAACATTTGGGGGGGTGGAGGGGGGTGGCTCATTTGCATAAGGAGGAATTCCAGGTACTGCTGGGTAGGATCTTATTTGGGGAGAAGAAGTTTAACCTGACTAACAGGCTACTAGACTTCCTGGAGGCTAAGGCAGGGGTGGGAATGGGGATGGAGGGGGGAGATGGGTGGGTGGGGGGGACAGTAATCCTACTCCTGCAGATCTCAGGACAAGATTTCCAGGGGTTTGGACATGACTCCACTCAACTTTTTTTTTTTTTTTTTTGGTTTTTCGAGACAGGGTCTCTCTGTGTAGCCTTGGCCATCCTGGACTCACTTGTAGACCAGGCTGGCCTCGAACTCACAGCGATTCGCCTGCCTCTGCCTCCCGAGTGCTGGGATTAAAGGCGTGCGCCACCACGCCCGGCTTTCCTCTAGTCCCATAGCTCCCTGGCAGCTCTAGAGAAAATTATTGATAATAGTAAAATGCTTTTCAATTCGAGGATTCCTGTTAGTCTCATTTTTTGTTTTTCACCTTTAGTTGATGCTTGTGTTTTAATTAGAGTTTGTATATATTAGTCTGCCTTTTGCCATTGTGGCCAAAAGACCTGACAGAAACGGTTTAAGAGAGAAGGTTCATTTTGGCTCCTGATCTCAGAGAAGTCCGTTTAGCTCTATCTGCTAGGGAAGAGCATTACAGCATCCTCAAGGATATGCTGAGTTTGAGGCTAGCCTGAACTACATGGGACACTCTCTACAAACAAACAAACAAACAAACAAACAAAAACTTGGGGCTAGAGATATGGTTCAGTAGTCAGAACACTGGCTGCTCTTGGAAAGGACTCAGAAACAAAAACAAAAAAATCTTACTTAAAAAAAAAAAAATCAGCCGGGCGTGGTGGCGCAGATTTAATCCCAGCACTCGGGAGGCAGAGGCAGGCGGATCCCAGTGAGTTCGAGTCCAGCCTGGTCTACAAAGTGAGTTCAGGACAGCCAAGGTTACACAGAGAGACTCTGTCTTGAAAAACAAAACAAAACAAAACAAAACAAAAAAATCACCTGTCTCAATGTTTTGTAAACATTGCTCTCCATCACCTTCTGATTGGTTGAATAAAGAGCTGACCGGCCTATAGCAAAGGCAGGAGAGAATAGGCGGGACTTCCAGAGAGATAGGAACTCTGGGAAAGAAAGAGGCTTGACAGGGAGGAGGTTGGATGTATGAAACTGAGGGGAGGTAAAGAGCCAATTGGCAGAAAGTAGATTAAACCTAAGTTATATGAGCTAGTTGGGAACAACAGTAAGCTAAGGCCTAAAGCTATTATAAATAAATATAACTCTCCGTGTTATTATTCAGAGCTAGGGCCAACATAGAAAGTCCATACAATTTTACATGACATTGAAAACATGATCCATTTGAAAAATAGAATCAGCAAATTGGGCTTTATAAAAATCAAGATCTTTGGTGCTATTTAGAGAATAAAAAGACAAGTTACAGAAATATTGCAGATCACATATCTAAAAAGGGCTTATATCTGGCTGGAGAGATGGCTCAGAGGATAAGAGCACTGTCTGCTCTTGCAGAGGTTCTGAGTTCAATTCCCAGCAATTACATGGTGACTCATAACCATCTCTAATGAGAGCTGGTGCCCTCTTCTGGCGGCCAGGTACACATGCAGGCAGAACATTGTATACATAATAAACTTTTTTTTTTAAAAAGAGGGCTTATAGAGCATGCGCACGTGTGTGTGTGTGTGTGTGTGTGTGTGTGTGTGTATGCACAGATTGTGTATTTTTCTCAAAACCCAATAAGAAAACAACTGAGGGCTAGTGGGATGGCTCAGCAGTTACAGGCACTTGTCACTGAACCTGACAACCTGTGTTTGATCCTTAGAACCCACGTAAAATTGAAAGGGGAAACAAACTCCACAAAGTTGTTCTTTGATCTCCACTCGTAGGCCACGGCAAGCATGGCATCCAATTTGCTTTTTATTGCTGTAGTAAATACCACGATCGAAAGAACTACAAACAGAAGGCTGGCAGAATGGTCCAGTGGGTAAAGGCTGTGCAAACCTACAGACCTAAGATGTCTTCTTACACACAGACACACACACACACACACACTAATAATAACAATTATTATTATTAGTAGTAGTATAATAATAAAATAAAATAAAATAAAGGAAGTACAGGCAAGAGGATTAGGAGTGCAAGGCCATGCTCAGCTATACGATTAGTTAGAGGCCAACCTGAGCTACATGAGAACCTCTCACACACACACACACACAAAAATGAGTAAAGTACTATATAAACAACTAAATGAAAAGGCCAGGAAAAAGAAATGGAAAGAGAGAAAGCGGGAAGTGGAGCAAGAAAGGAGAATAATGTCGCCGGCTGGCCTTATCCTCTTATGAAAAAATTTTTTAAAAGTATATAAACTATTCTAAAAACAGAAAGCAAATTGGTGGTTTCCTAGAAACAGGAAGGGTAGGAAGAAAGGAGGACATATGAGGAGAGGCAACTCTAAGAGATGAGGGTTTGCTCATCATCCGAAAGGTGCTGAGGGTCCATGGGTAGGCACATCTATCAAACACTGTTTATGTTTCAGTGATAGTGTTCAGATGGACATTTGCTGCATTAGTTACCTTTTCTGTGTTTGTGATTGAATACACAGAGCAGCAACAGCAGCAAAACGGACAAAAGCAACTTAAGGGAGAAAAGCATTTATTTTGGCTCACAGTTCAAGGGCACAGTCCGTCACGGTGGGTGGGTCCTGGGGGCAGGAGCTTGAAGCAGCTGCTCACATGCCCGAAGTCAGGGAGCAGAGAGTAATAAAGGTTGGTGCCCATCCCTCTTGCTCCTTTTTTATCCAGTCCAGGACTCCAGCCCCGGGAGGTGTTGCTCAAAGTTAAGGTGGGCCTTCCCTTCTCAGTGAAGGCAATCCAGGTAACCCCTCGGGTGTGTCTGGGACCTTATGTTCAGGTGATTCTAGACCCTGCCAAGCTGACAGTGTTAACTATTACAATAAGTTATATCTAAATAAAGCTATTTTTTTTTTTTAAAAATCAGATTCAGGCTAGCAAGGTGCCTCAGTGGTGTAAAGGCTCCACCCTCACACCTGAGGATCTGGTCAATCCCAGAATCTACATGGTAGAAGGACTGTTGTCTCCAAGTTGTTTTTTGATGTCTACACGAACACTGTGACATTTACACGCACATGCACATGCATACGCACATGCACATGCATACACACACACACACACACACACACACACACACACACACACACACACAAGATTCTATCAATCTAACCAGTCAGGGAAAATAAAGACAGGGAGATGAACTACTCAAGGTTAGCTGGTGGCCAACCTGGACCACACCAGACCTGTCTCAAAGCGAAGCCGGTCTAACGTCAGCATCTCAAGTTCCTGCTTGCTACTAACTCTTCTGTGAGGCTACTACTATGAATCTAGCATTCAGTAAATATATGTGGAGTAACTGCTATACACCAAGAACTGTTCCGGGCAGCAGGCTACACACATGAGTGAATGGCAGTCTTACTCTGGTAGATTGTAAACTTTAGTAGAGGAAGACGAAAATAAATAGCTATAGTAATAAAGTATGCCCAGTGTTGCTAAACTTTACATAAGAAAAAAAAAATAGATCAGAATAACAGGCCATTATTGAAAGATGCAGTGCTAATTTATACAAATGCAAGAAGAACTCTGTTGTGGGTAAGGGCTTGGTTAGGCCAATGTGGGCACCTGTTCCCAGTGACAGGAAGTATCAGTGGCTGTCGGCTTTGGCAGTCTTTCTCTGACTTGCTGTTGACTGATGGAGCTCCCTTACACAAAAATCACACACCAACACCTCTAAACACAAACAGTGACTGAATGAAGGATTAGCAGTGTCCCTTGCCTGAATCCAGGACAGCTCTGGTAAGGGTTTCTGGGCAACACACCATGACACTCACTAGGGCTAGGGGCGTGGGGGGGGGGCGGTAGCAAGAGATGCAGCCTAGGTGCTTGTGTGTCCAGAGTTCCAGAGGTGGGAAGTTCAAAGCCTGGGAGTGGTGTAAAAGGGCTCCTCCTGCATCCATCCATGGTTTAAGGCACATTTGCTTTACCGGCTTGGGCTCCAGCATCCCATCATGCTCACTGCCTTAGGGGACATATTGCATCCTGAAGGATAAACCCTCCCCTTCCATTGTATTCTCTGTTCAAATGTATTCAGCCTCCATCTTTGACAGGTTACTCCTGATCTTATACTTTAAAAATATATATATATTTATTATGTATACATTGTTTTGCGTACATGTACCCCTGCATGCCAGAAGAGGGCACCAGATCTCATTATAGATGGTTGTGAGCCACCATATGGTTGCTTGGAATTGAACTCAGGACCTTGGGAAGAGCAGGTGGCGCCCTTAACCTCTGAGCCATCTCTCCACCCCCCTGATCTTATACTTAACGACGCAGACACCAGTCAGCAGTATCATCTTTTCTTGCCTTGTTCAGTCGTTTGTGTACAGGCTCAGAGTAGCTGAGGGCTGTGTTTAATTTGCCTCTGGGGTAACGCTAGACAAGTAGACAGAGACAGGCTAGAAGAGCTGCAAGGAGTCGAAGATGTTTACAAGGAAGTGAGCTGTGGCTTTGGGCAGTGGAGCCTGAGGTAGGTAAAGAACGAAGCCCACTAATTCTGCCGCAATGAAGGCTGAGGTGGGCTCCAAAGGAGAGTCAAAAGCTGGCGGGGCAGTAGCCTGGGAGACCCAGGGAATCAAAGAATTGGTAGATGGGATTTTAGAGGAAGGCAGTAGGGGATACAGAAGTCGATGTTCAGCCAAAAGACTGACTGAGTCAGCCTGTCAGAGAGATCCGCACACACCAGTGTTTACTGCAACTTGTTTCACAATAGCTAAGTTGTAGAACCAACCTGGCTGTCTAAAATCTGAGAAATGGATGAAAAAGGCGTGATCTATGTAGACAAAGGGATTTTTTTTTTTCACCCATTAAAAAAAAAAAAAGTTATGGGTTTTTCAGGCAATGAATCAACTGGGCATAGTGACAGTAAGTGAATTAAGCCAGACAGAGACCTCATTTTCCCTCACTCGTGGCTCCTACACTTTGTATAGGAGACTCAAGCCTGTGTGTATATTTGATGCGAAAGAAGAAGAACTGTCCAGTGGAACGAAGGAGACCCACAGGAGACGGGAGGGGAAGAAAGAAGGAAGGAAGGGACGAAGGAGACCCACAGGAGACGGGAGGGGAAGAAAGAAGGAAGGAAGGGACGAAGGAGACCCACAGGAGACGGGAGGGGAAGAAAGAAGGAAGGGACGAAGGAGACCCACAGGAGACGGGAGGGGAAGAAAGAAGGAAGGGATGAAGGAGGCCCACAGGAGATGGGAGGGGAACAAAGAAGAAAGGGTACAGGAGTGTGGAAGAAAGGGCAGCAGCACCAGCTATGTAGTTGTGTGAAACTTTAAAAAAAAAAAAAAAAAAAGTTGGTAGCTAGGGAACTGGCTGTCCAAGCAGGAGTGGTGGGACAATTTTAGCTGTCGATAACGGGCAGTTTTGTGATGGTGCTGTCGTGCAGCTGAGGTTAGGTGGAGGAGAAGATGGCACCGGAGATGTAGGGGCTTGAAAAAAAATTGGGCGGTCTAGGCATTGGAAAGATTGTTCGGTAGATGCTGACATCATTGTTATAGCAACAGGGTGGGATGTAATTCAATGACAGAGTGCTGACTCCTCAAAAACCGACAGGCAAATAAATTAATACATGGAAGAATTATGTAGATATGGCAGTGTATGCTAGTAAGCACTTAGGTTAGGGAATCACCTCTGAGTTCAGGAACGAGACTGGCCTACTTAGTGAGTTCTAGGACAGCCAGGGCTACACAGCAAGATCCTTTTTTTTTTTTTTTTTTTTTTAAAGATTTATTATGTATATAATGTTCTGCCTGCATGTGTGCCTGCCTGCCAGAAGAGGACACCAGATCTCATTATAGGTGGTTATGAGGCACCATGTGGTTGCTGGGGATTGAACTCAGGATCTTTGGAAGACAACCAGTGCTCTTAACCCACTGAGCCATCTCTCCACCCTGCAAGATCCTATTTTAAAACAAACAAACAAACGGCCAAGGGTAGCCAGATGCTGTGGTTCAGTCATAGATCTCAGCACTAAGAAAACAGACATTAAGCAGATTTTGAGTTGTAGATAGCCTGGGCTAGACACTGTCTCCTCAAACCAAAAGACTTATGGCAGGAACAGGGAGGCAGAGGCATGGAGCCATGTGTCAGTCAGGTATATATCACTGTAAAAAAGATGTCTGAGATTATCAACTATAAGAGAGGAAAGGTTTATTTGGGCTGGTGATTTCAGCAGATTGAGTCCATGAGTCTTTGTCTCATTGCCTTCGGGCCCATAGAGAGACAGAACATTATGGTAGACAGGGCATGTGGAGTAAAGTCATTCACCATAGGGCTGCTGTGAAGTAAAGAGAAAGACTGGAGGAGACGGAAGTCCTGGTATTCCTGTCATGGGCACACCCTTGATGACTTAACATCCAACTACAAGTTTCAACACTTCCTAGTAGACCACAGGTTGGGGACAAACTCCCAGGGTCCCTTGGGAGGATACTCAAGATCTAAATGACATACTAGGCAGGGTGGCACACAACTGTAATTGTAGTACCTGGAAAGTGGATAGAGGAGAATCAGGAATTCCAAGCCAGCCAGCCTCAGCTACACAGCAAGTTCTAGGCCAGTCTGTACTCTATGAGACCCTGTCTCAAAAATTAAAACAAGACAAACAAAAAAGATCCAAGGGACAGCAAGGTAGCTGTTGAAATTTCTAAGCACTGTTAGCTGGGCATGGTGGTGCACACCTTTAATTCCAGCCCTTGGGAGGCAGAGGCAGGCGGATCGCTGTGAGTTCGAGGCCAGCCTGGTCTACAATCCAGGACCGCCAAGGCTAACCCAGAGAAACCCTGTCTCGAAAAACAGGACACACAGATGCACAGACACACACACACATACACACACATACACACAGAGAGACAGACAGAGAGAGAGAGAGAGAGAGAGAGAGAGAGAGAGAGAGAGAGAGAGAAGAAAAAAGAAAAAAAGGAGTTAGGGAAGGTAATTATGACATTAGCAACTATTTCTGGCTGTCAACCTCTGAGTTGTCAAGATAGGTGATGAGCATTGTTGCTGAGAAGCAATGAAATATATCAATTGTTTTTACAAATATACTTTATAGCTTTGAATTACTAAAATCACATTGTTTGGATCCTGTTTTCAGGAATGGGACTCTGTGAAGTAGAAAGTACATACTTTCAGAAATAAGGGAACACGGTCAGCTACAAGAAAGAGTCTACTGGGCTGGGGAGATGGCTCGGTTAATAGAGTGCTTGCCTAGCACTGTCAATGCCTAGCACAGCAAAAACCTGGAGGGAGGGGTCAAAAGAGGAAGGCATGAAGACCAGAAGTTCAAGACCATCTTTAACTATTTGGTGAGTTCAAGGCCAGACTGAGCGCCAGGGATCTTGTCTCAAACTAAATAACAAACCCAACAGTAACAATAGCAAAACAAACACGAGCCTATTTAACATCAGTGTGCAGTGGGGAAACACTAGGAACACTGAAAGCAACAAGTTGAAGATTCGCCTCAGTGTTATCAAAGGTGAGGTCCTGAGTTTGATAACCAACACACACACACACATACGCCAGCAGTGATACCAAGTTCAGGAGAGTATCTGGATATAAAAAGGTAATAAGCGTCTGAAATGGAAGATTGCACTTTTAGGATGTTGTATGCGAACTATTTCCCTCCATGATCTACCTGTAGATTAGTGCAGCTTTCGGGCTCTTTGCCAGTAGATGTTGGTTAAGGCAGAAACTTGTAAGTAATCAAAGTGCAGAGACTCAGAATATGAGAAGTGCTCAGCCGTAGACGGGACATCTTTATTACCCACGCCCTCCTCACCCAAGGCTCAGAAGACGTCATGGAAGAGAAGGTGGAAAAACTAAGAGCCAGAGGTTAGGCTGGGGAAGGCTGGAATAAAGCCGTGCATGCTCAGCAGCTGAGGTTGGAGCATGCAACCTGAACAAGCCAGCCAACAATCCAGCATAGAGATGGAAGGCCCATGAGCCCCACCCCTGAGAAGCTATGGCAGCTGATGGTTTCTAGGAGTGGGGGAATCAGTTTTCTTTATGGGTGTGGTTCTTGGTGGCCATGTTCCAGGAGTATAGTGACCAGCACAAATTGGTGTTGATAGATTACTAGCTCCCCTCTCCTCCCCAAAAGGGAGCCAAGTGGTAGCGGTCCACGCCTGTAATCCCAGCCCCGTGGGAGGCAGAGATAAAAGATCTTGGAGTTTTAGGTCAGACTGAGCTACAGAGAGAGTTCCAAGACAGGCAGGGCTACACTGAGAAATCCTGTCTCAAAAAAAAAAAAAAAAAAAAAAAAAAAAAGAAAAGAAAATCAAACAAAACAAAAAGAAAGAAAAAAAGCTGGGAAGCTGGGTTAAGGAGGAGGGACTAGATCTGGGAGTCAGAAAGAGTGAAGGGTGAATATGATAAAACTAGATCGTATGAATTCTCAAAGATTTAAATTTTAATGGAAAAATTGTGTTTTGTTACTTGATATGCATCTCTAGATGACAGATATATGGTTAGACATTTCTGATAACAAATGCAAGAGAGAAGACATGGTGATTGATTTCCATGGTGTCTCTAGAGACTCAGTCTCTACTGTTTCGGTCATCCCTAAAATGAGGTCCTCTTGATGCAAGATAGTGTTTCAGTGATCACAACCAAGTATGCCAGAGAAACTTTTGTTTTTTGTTTTTTTTTGTTTTGTTTTGTTTTTGTAGACAAGGTTTCTCTAAGCAGGCTTGGCCATCTTGCAACTAGATCCATAGCCCAGGCTGGCCTTGAACTCACAGAGATCCACCTGCCTCTGCCTCTGGAGTCCTGGGACTAACGGTTGTGTGCCACCATGCAGCTCAGAAAAACCTTCTGGCCACTTCCATCCCATTGGCTATAATTTGGTCACATAATTCCATGCAGCTGGTGAGAGGTTGGGAGACATTTGGGACATTTAGCAGGAGAAAGTGAGTGAGGGAGAAGTGGAAAAGAGACGGGGGAGAGAAGAGAGATGGCAAGAGATGTAAGATAGATGTGACTACAGCTAACCTTGCAGCTTGGAGGAAAGAAGGTAGCACCCTGAGGGACTCCACTTGACAGTTTGTTAGGTGAGTGGGGCGGCGGGGTCAAGGCTTGAAACAGCCATTGTAGGATAGTAGGGGGTACATACGAACTGCTTAGGAGATCTGGGTGGTGCACCCCTTCAATCACAGCACTCTGGAGGTAGAGGCAGGTGGATCTTTGTGAATTTGAGGCCAGACTATTCTACATATGGAATTCTAGGAGAGTCAGGGCAACATAGTGAGGCCTGTTTTGTTTGCTTAATAATTGTTCAGTAGCCAGGTGTGGGAATGCACGCCTGTAATCTTAGAACTTGGGAAGTTGAGGCAGACGGATCTCTGAGTTTGAGGCCAGCCTGGTCTATATGGCAAGGTCCAGGCCATGGCTACACAGTGAGACCCTGTCTCAAAAACAAGTCAACAAGCTGGGCGGTGGTGGTGCACGCATTTAATCCCAAGAGGCAGGCAGATTGCTGTGAGTTCGAGGCCAGCCTGGTCTACAAAAGGGAGTCCAGGACAGTCAAAGCTACACAGAGAAACCTGTCTTGAAAAACAAAACAAGATGAAACAAGAATAAATTAATAAAAAAATACATTAATTAAAAAAAAAGAACAAAACAAAACCAGCCAACCAACCAAGAAAACAAAAACAAACAAAAAAACAACAAACCCACAAACAAGCAAGTAAACAAATATAACCCCAAACCAACCTCAGAAAGCAAACTACAGCTCAGTAGAGTCCACAATCACCTGGGGCTGCTCCCCAGGGCACACATACATACACAAACTGTTCACAGGCTCAGGAAACAGTAAAAACCAAGATTTTCTGTGACACCAAGTCACACTCTCACCCTCCCCCAATCCCCTTCTGCCCTCCAGCAGAGATAGCATTTCTACCAAGGGAGAGGAATGGCACTTCAAAGCTTTTGGGTTGGTTGGCTAACTCAAGGTGACATTTTCTGGCCTGGTGATGAGGCTAGGTAGAATTTCAAAGTTAAGGAAATGCTGGGCAGAACCTCCCTGGTTGAACGAGGTTTGATGCTGATTAACAGTAAAAGTAACCAGAGTTGGCCCTTTGGTTCCAAGGGAGAGAAACATCAGACTTTCCTAAGGAAAATGGAGAAATCACAAGGATATTCATTACTCAAATGCAAACAAAACAAAATAGAAACCAGACGGCTTGGAAAGCCAGCAGGAAATAAAGCAGCTTCGAGGTCCGATGACTTAGGTACTGGGATCTCACTCACATGCTCACCTTTATGTGTATGAGTCTGGTCCTGTCTTTCTAGGGTCTGTTTTTGTCACTGCTGGGGATTAACCCAGGGCCTTGCACATGCCAGGTCAGCACTCCATCAATGAGGACACCTGCTACATACACCTTGTGGTCCCTCTCAAAACACTTGTAGAGTCAGGCTGACTCACTTGTATGATTAACAAACTTGCTCAGCTGAGCATCAGAGGTTACCAAGCAGTGTGAGGAGGTGGCATCAATATGGCCAGTATCATAATACACTAGCTCTGGATCCAGCCTCGAGGGAAGTGATGCAACCTCTAGGGATGAGGCAGAAGTGCCAAAGGAAGGGAAAGAATTGGTACCCGAGCAAGACTGAGTTTCACTGTTGGAGAGGGTATAGCTGTGGTCCCGTGTGCTGAGACAGGAAGGCAGGACCTGGAGAACAGGGTCTCGGTGCAGAGAAGGGGAAGTGGACACAAGCTTCCATCCTTAACCAAGAAACAATCTCCAACCAACAACTGCTTGCCAAAGAAAATTTACATTCTCCAGTGGAGTGTGTGTGTATAAGCCACAATAAATGGCCGTCCCTATTCCAACACCAGCAGCTGACCAACACATAAAACACCTCTCTAGTCTTTTGCTTATATAGTATAGCTTACAATTCTGTGGGGTTTTTGGTTTTTTGAGACAGGGTCTCTCTGTGTAGCCTTGGCTGTCCTAGACTCAATTTGTAGACCAGGCTGGCCTCGAACTCACAGCGATCCACCAGCCTCTGCCTCCTGAGTGCTGGGATTAAAGGCGTGCACTACCATCGCCCGGCAATTTTTTTTTTTTTTTGGTATGTTTTGTTTTTTTGTCTTTTGCCTGTCTAAAAAGGGCTTGGAGTTAAAAGGGTAGGGAGCATCTCGGTGATGAGGGGAAACTGATCTAAATATATTGTACACATTTTCAATTTAAGAATGTTTTGTATAAATTTTCAATCTAAAAAATTATATTACAAAATAGCTTTTAGATGCTTTATCAACAAATAAGACTTCTTTTGGTGTGATTAAAACATCACACCAGATTGCCCCTCACCCCTAACCAAAAAAGGGTAGTTAGGCCACTATAGTGCTGAAACTCCCAGAAGTTGCCTGCGGGTGCCCTTCAAGCTAAGCTCCTACAGTGTAAACAGGAACCATGAGTCTCTTCTGCAGCATCCCTCCAGCTCTCTGATGCCAGTTGGGAGAGAATGTGTGGCACAGTCAGCTCCAAGTCACAATGCAGGGCCATGAAGGCCGGATTTGGAGCCAATACACAAAGTGGTGCATACACAAGTTAGAAGTGGTTCCCAAACACAGCTTGGCACGAAGTGGGATGGAGGTGGCCAGCTAAGTGGGGTAAGAAAAGCAGTAAGACTGGCTGCCTTACTGGTAATGCTGGATATCTAGGACACTGGCAGCATCAAGGTATCTGAGGGAACAAGAGGACAGGATTTCTCTTGCATTTGCTTAACATGCAGCATTTACTTTCATGTGTTGTTTAGGATGTTAAACGGTGATGAGACGAAGGGGCTAAAGGGCTCAGGAACTGAGAGTAGTGTACACTTCCCGAGTCTGGTTCCTAGCACCTTGTCAGCCCAAGTGGAACAGACCTCTCTGGTCTCCAAGAGCACCTGCACATATACCATAATTAAAAACAAATTGAAGACTAGTGGGGCTACAGATACTTAGAGATCAATAAAAGCTATCAATTTCCTTAGGAATGATCTGCCTGCCTCTGGTGTCCCAGTGCTGGGATTAAAGGCATGCACCACTATGCCCAACTCTGTATTAAACCACTATTAAAGCACTCTTTCAGTTTCCACCAGGTCCCGATAAATGATCAATGCATCTTCCAGGGCCAACTCATTCCCAGTCATGGGAAGACTCCCTCCAAGTAAAATAGGCATACATTTACACCCACCAAAGGCATCTTTTGAAAACACTTGCCATGAGATTCAGCTGTTAATTTTCATCTCACTTGTAAGTGTCCTAAAAGCTTTCCAGCCTGCCTACAACAAACCACTTAACACCTCAGATATGCTCAAAGGCTGAGAGCAGACATGTGCCTACCATGTAGCCCAGGGTTAGATTCCCCATCACTGCAAAAAAAAAAACCCAAAAACCCCTGAAACAGAACATAAACCTGGTTTAGTAGAGCAACAGCATAGTCAGAGGGCAACCTGCAGGATTCTGCTTCAGGTTCTCAGCACTCACTGAACTATCTGGCTGACCCTGTTTCTCTAATTTCTAGTTGTCTGTTAACAGATTAGCTGCTCAATTTGAAATATGACTAGATTTCTTAAAGTGCAGCATTTTAACGTGCACATTTCATTTAATGAAGTTTTTCTTAAAAGGAACCGTACAAATGTCTCTTGCTCCTGACCACTTGTAAAGTATCTTCTAAGTGCTCAAGTGGCCAAGGGGTTGAGACAAACCCTAACAGAGTATTATGCTGTTAACCTTCATTCACTTTTTATCCAGATGAAACCTATCACTTTGGTTCTCTATCGTTTGTCCTAAAAATCTTAAAACTTTCAATGGTATTAACATAGTGCAAATACTCTGTCAACAATCTCCTTTGATGTGGACAAAGCAAAAGAGGCCCCAATAAAAAGGGAAACTGCCATCAAGGTCTAGTAACCATCAGCATAGCACATCCACTTCCAATCTTCAAAAATTTAGGATTGTGCCAGGCGTGGTGGTGCACGCCTTTAATTCCAGCACTCGGGAGGCAGAGGCAGGCGGATCGCTGTGAGTTCGAGGCCAGCCTGGTCTACAAAGTGAGTCCAGGATGGCCAAGGCTACACAGAGAAACCCTGTCTCAAAAAAAAAAAAAAAAATTTTTTAGGATTGTGTAAGGGGCACAGGACAGTGCTGACGTCAGCTCTCTCCTCCTAGCCCAGGGATGACCTTAGGTCTGGCTAGGCAGCAAGCACCTTTACAGGTTAAGCAATGTTTTAAAAGTCGCTTTTGTTCAAGATATCCTCTACAGAAAACTACTGACATTTTGTCAGTCTCCAGTTTTTATTTTTTCGAGACAGGGTTTCTCTGTGTAGCCCTGGCTGTCCTGGACTTGCTTTGTAGACCAGGCTGGCCTCAAACTCAGAGACCCACCTACCGCTGCCTCTCCAAATGCTGGGATTAAAGGCGTGTGCCCCAAGGCAGGCTTCAGTTGTTTAAAAAATGTTTTAACAAATGGGGGAAAGCCAACACCCAGGATAAAGGATTTAATCCAGTATTTATTCCACACTCATGATGGTTTTCTGAAATCAGAATACAAGTCATAAGAACAATCTATCAAATAATTTGCTGAAAGTCTTAAATAACGCAGCACTGCATTACTGTTAATACTTCTGTCCTAGATTAAGTTTAAAAACTCAAACAGCAATCTTCATTATCAATAAAAAAATTTTGAATTCTTAAAAAAAGGATACTATATCAAGCTGTTTCATAATTTAAGTATTCTCCATTTATAAAAAATGCTTTGGAAGCCTGAGGCTCGGCTGCGTCTCTACACGTGCCTGCCCTTTCTCAGTCACTTGTCAGCACAGGGTTGCTGCAATGCGGGGTTACACATTTTCTTTAATATAGCACTTTTAAAATCTGAGAAAGAATCCAAGGTGGCGGGGAAAGCACATGTCAATTTTTTTTT
Source organism: Acomys russatus (assembly GCF_903995435.1). NCBI lineage: Eukaryota > Metazoa > Chordata > Mammalia > Rodentia > Muridae > Acomys > Acomys russatus. The sequence goes on from NC_067159.1 coordinate 11,741,948, forward strand.
TTTTTTTTAAAGAAACTAAGTGAATAGATTTTAGGCATACTAACAGTGTCCCTTTGAGGTAGAATGCTAAAAGGACTTTTGATCAAATCACAGCCTAATTTAAACCTCTTATAAATTCTAACATTGACTGTGGAGAATATTAAGTATAACATATTAACAAGAGCTTTTAAGGTAATATACAGTGGACAAGAATGTTAACCCTACAACTGTTGCTTTCATGTATACTGAAAGCACATAATTCTCCTAAAACAAACATCCAAGCTCCATTCCCAAAGTCTTTAGCATTCTATTATGAAAAGCACAGCCATGCTAACTTCAGTACACAACCATAATCCCACACCTACAAAACAAAAATAGAATTAGTGGCAGTTTATTGCCTTATACAAATTTAACCAACATGGCAACCATGCCAAAGGAATTAAACATTTTCAGGACTTATGTACAGACTGTACATTTTAAAAACAAACAAAAATGCAAGAACAACCTATGTATCATGTGTCAACTCAACCAGGTGAAAACAATGTTTAAAGGGATTACAAAGGCACTTCCCTACACAAAAGAAATGAAAACACAGCCTACTGGGAGCTCAGAGTGCATAACTACTGCACAATTTCAACTTGGGGGAAAAAAGCAGAATTTAATCAACATTTATAGGATTCAATGTGATCCAATGTTACAGCATCTTCACGCAGTCTCATCTTTGTCTTTTTCTTGGCTCTCTGCCTCTACACTCTGGCTCCTCTGATGATCCTGTCTGTCTGACTGGTCCTTGCTATCACCATGATCTCTCTTGTGGGAACGGTCGTGGCTCCTGCTGCGCTTTCTAGACTTCTCTCTACTAGCGCTGTGTTCTCGTTTTCTCAGTTTTTCAACACTGCCAGTTCTTCCTTGGCTGCCACTTCTACTCCTTTTGTTTGACTTGTCTTTGCTCTCATTTTTCTGTCTGCTTGACTTGTCTTTGCTCCTGCTCCTGCTCCGCTTCCCTGCATTTCTGCTTCTGCTCCTACTTCTGTGTTTCCTTTCTCTGCTTCTACTTCTGCTGTGTTTTTTCTTGGACTCTTTTTTATCATCTCGGTGTCGCCTATCCTCCTTGTCTTCTTTGTGTTTCTTCTCGTCTCCCTCGCCCCTACCTCTCTGCTCCTTGGAGCGCTCTCTTGATCTCTCCCTGTCCCTTTCTCGGTCACTGCCTCTCTCCTTATCATAATCTCGGTCTCGTCTTCGACCTCTCTCATTTTCTTTCTCTCTTTCCCGATCCCTGTCTCTTCGCTCTCCTTTCCTATCACGACTCCGACTGCGGCTTCTGTGCCTGTCCCTACTCCGGCTGCGCCGACGATCTAACCCTCTATCAATACTTCGGGATCTTCGCCTTTCTTTCTCTCTCTCTTTGGCTTCTCGCTCTAGTCGCTGGCGTTCTTTCTCTCTCTCTAACTCTCTGTCAAAACTAGAAGATCCATGGCCCTCCCGATGATGACTTCTACTTCTTGATCTTCTTGGAGACCTCCGTGGGCTCAGTGATCGTCGTGGAGATCTAAGAAAAGGGGAAAGGAAAAAATGGAATAAATAACACTGTAAGGGCACTTGTAGCCCAGTAGAACACTTGTCTGGCATGTCCTTAGGACACTGGGGCTGCCACTCAGCAACGAGCACTCCCTAACACTCAACATGCACAAAACCAACCAAACACACCATAACATTTTCATCAGCTTACACACACAGCAAAAAGAATCAGGATGGGTATAACTGTGGCAGAGTGCTTGCATAGCGTGCATGTGTACGTCAATGCTTAGCACCAGAGACACCTAAGAATTTGACTGTTCTCATTATAGATGCACAATTTTGCTGGGAGAAAAAAAAAAAATTTTTTTTTTTTCCGGACAGGGTCTCTCTGTGTAGCCTTGGCTGTCCTAGACTCACTTTGTAGACCAGGCTGGCCTCGAACTCACAGTGATCCCCCTGCCTCTGCCTCCCAAGTGCTGGGATTAAAGGCGTGCGCCACCACTGCCCCGGCTAAAGAATAATTTTTTAAAGAGGAATGACAAACGGTATGTCCACCATAACAACTTGGTGCTTTCCAAGATCACCAACTTAGTACAGAACATTTAAAGACATGTAACTGCTAATTACCTGGAACGCCTTCGCTCAACATGTCTGTCTATTTCCTCAACACCTTCTTTTCCATCTTTCTTCATTTTCCTTGGCCGCGTTTTAATTTGCTGATCAATATTCTTCTGAACTGGAACTGGAATTCTTGGAAACAAAGTAGAAAACCACTCCAGTTTTGTGAGGAAAGAACGAAGCATCTCTCCAATGGTCATCACACAGCCTCCACCAGCTTTCACATCTAGGTCCTAGGAAACATAAAAGATACCCAGGTGGTTAAAAAAAAAAAAATTCAACATATATGTCAACACTAAAAAAATAAAATTAAAAAAAAAAAAAAATTTTTTTTTTTTTTTTTAAACCATCTTTGGAATCAAGGATAAAAAAAAAACTAACAAAAAAATTTCAATTTGTGTACCCTAATCTGGTAATGAATGAATATTGGGGCTAACTGTATACATGCAGGTGAGAACAAACCCTGCAGCCTCTTGGGCATAAAGGGAACTAACTCACTCATTAACAAAAATAGGAAAAAGCCCTTAATATTGCTAAACTACATGGAACCAGTGGTTTAAAATTCCACCTCACATACCTACACCCGAGGACACATTTGCACACAGCACATCTCGCACTGAAACCTGGCTACAAGGGACTCCTCCTTTCAGACACCTCCTGTCTACAGGCTACTCTCTAACAGCTGCAGTATAAAATGAAGCCCTGCTAAAACTGGAAGCAATAGCAAACCAACTGCCATGAAGCAGTGAGGTTTCTAATTTAAAGTTATGCACAAAATAAATAAATGAACAAATAATTGGAAACGCATAATCCATGATGACCATTGTCTCTGAAAAGGGTCATTACCGCATGAAGGCCTTCTTGCTATGCCCTCTCACAGCTCAGGACATGTTAGTCAGCTATTGTCAGTCCCAAACCTATAGTGCAAGCACACAAGGAAAGTGAGATTTGTTATCTAAACAGGAAAACAAGAGCTAAAGGTAAAACTGCTTGCACTCACACACATTTAAGTGTTCAGATATACAGAATTTCCAAATATAATCGCTGCAGATATCTAAAGAAGAAAACATACGTTAGCTCAAATAGAGGACCTCAGGCTTGTAAACACAACAAAGAACAGATAAATAAGTTAGAAGCATTTAGAAACCCACTACAATTTAAAAAGTGACATGCCCTTTTGAGGCACTTAAATCTGTCTTTAGGAAAAAAGTTTTAACAAGCATGATTTTTGCCTCAAATACTCTCTTGGTCTTTTGAATTAGTAAACAGGCAAAAAACAGGGCAGGAAAATCACAACCACCATTGGGCCTGCTGGCCATGCTTGTAACCCTATCACTAGGGAACTGAGACAGGACCAGCAGAAGAGGCCTTTCTCAGCTGCGGAGGCCAACCTGAGTTACAGAAGACCTTTCTCAAAAGTGTTGTTCCTCTATGTCTACACCAGTGATGTTTTGTTTGTTTGTTTGTTTTACAATGGGTTTATAACAAAAAAGAATTTGAGACATAGTCTCACTCCGGGTGGCCTGGAGTTTACTATGTAGACCAGCCTGGTCTGGAACTGAGCAATCCGTCTGCCTCTGCCTCCTAAGTGCTGGGATTAAAGGTGTGCTACCCTAAGCACCTGCGCCCCAATTTGTTTGAACTCACAGAAGCTTTACTCTATTTATAAAGTTTGAATCACAAATTAGTGACAAAGTAGATATAAAGATAATATAGCTCACATTTGGGTTTATGGTGATACTTTTCAATAGTCCTCAATACATATGTAAAATACAGGTATGATTTTAATCTAACTCTGGCCTTTGTTCATCATGTTTGAGACAGTGACCAGATTTAGACTCAAAATATGAAGTGGTAATTTAAGAAAAAGAACTGGCCTTAATTTTGGGGGGAGGGGCAGTGTTTGGATCAATCCCAGAGCCATATACTTGTGAATATGAGTTAAGTTTTTAAATTTTAAGCCTGGTTTTTTAAAAAAACAAAGAAAGCTAGAATTAGCCAGGCTTGGTGGTAAATCCTGTTTTTGTAATCCTAGCTACTCAGGAGGCTGAAACAGGAAGATTATAGGTTTGAGACTGACCTGGGCAACACTGAGTATCTGGCTCAAAAGGAAAACAGAAAAGAATTATTTTTTCACCTTAGAAAAGTATAGTTGTTGGGCCATTTAAGCCAATCTCAACTCTTTGTAAGTCTGTACTTAAAAGCAAATATAAATATTGGTATTTATAAAAGGTCACAAAAAACACAAAAGTATCAATTTAAAATGCCTTCAGGGATGGCAGCATGTGCCTTCTATCACCTTAGAAAGTGACTATCAGCCGTAGAAGTTAGGATCAACACAATACAGAGTGTAATTGGGAAGAGAAAGTCATTATTCAAGGTATTAAGTCATACTAACTCTTAAAACACTTAACAGAACTTAAAATTGTAACCCAACACAGAAGTCATCAAATCTTAGCAATCCCCAAATACGAATGAAATAAATGTACAGAAATTCTAAGACACAACCCTTTAACAAATAAAAGAGCAAAAGTAGAGCAGCCAGAAGAAAGCGGATGATTACCCTTGCTGACATACCTCCTCATCATCAAGGAAGGACTCAAACCAGTCCCAGAGATCTGTAGGAGGCTGTGTATACCTAAAATTTAAATAAAAGAAAAAAAGTTTTCACTATTAGTTCACTATTATTTATGTGAATTAAAATAAAACATTCATTTGAAAAATGTAGATAAGCCAGATGATGGTGGCTCATGCCTTTAATCCCAGCACATAGGAGGCACAGGCAAGAGGATCTCTGAGTTTGAGGCCAGGCTGGTCTACAAAGTGTTCTAGGACAGCCAGGGCCACAAAGAGACTCTCTTCAAAAAACAAAACAAACAAAACCCCCGAAGAGCAGATCAGCACAGGCGCACCTTATATACATGAATCCGAGGGCTCTGATATATGGAGAGTCTGTATGTGTTATAAGCCCCATCACTTGCTTTCGAGTTAACTTCAGGGTAAATAATTTGTATAGCAGGCAAAAGGCTGTAGAAACAATGCCTCCTGTTCCAACACCTCGAACCTTTAAAGGAAACATAATTAATAAAAAACAATAAGCAGATACTTAATACCCATTTATTGATGCTGTTAGTTATCAATAACCATAAATTAGAATTAAAAATGGAGCATTAAAAACTAATACTTATCCTAAGCTGATTCACTGGAGTCTTGAATTTTACCTTTTCGAAAAATTCTAAGATCTGCCAATGAATGGTTATTTGAATATCTAATAACATTTAGTTTTCCTATAAACTTAGCAGACAGAAAAACTGGGAAAAAAAAATGCACGTACTTCTACTTACCCCTCCGCACATCCCCGTCTGGCCAGCTGTTTTCCTGCTTCCTTTCTCCCATGGCTCAACATGTGTGACCTGAAAATAAAAAAGAGGAAGACAACAAACATTCGGACTCTGAACCTGAAGTAAGCTCAGTTCCTCAGAGCACCTGCTCCCAAGTGCCGTGCCACTGTGCCTGCATCATCCACACCAGCCTGTACTCACACACTAAGTGCTCATCTTTGGGAAACTGCTCAGACAGAACACCAACAAAATTATGAGGACTTAAAAAAAAAAATTATGAGGACTTAAGAAAACCCTAGCATGTTCTCAAAAAGCAGATAGCTCATTAAACTAGCTTTATAGACAGGTCATATCTATATGAAGGTCAGGAAATCACTTGCAACAAGTATTATTTGGCCCTATTTTATCTTTTATAGTATTAAAAAGCGAGAAGGTCTACATTTTAAATAAAGCTTTAAAAATTCCTTAACATGCATTTTAACCCCACACTACTGATGTTGCTAAGGGCAGAAGAGGGCTTGCTTAAGGCCTGGGGTGGCGGGTAGGGAGGTGGGTGCGGAAGATGGAGGTCAGGGAATCTCTGGCTCATGTCAGAGATCCTCCTGCCTCCGCCTCACAAGTGCTTGATTACTACCACACCAACCTTGGACTTAGATCTGCCTGCCCCTGCCTCCCGTGCACTGGGATTACAGGTGTGCACCACAGTGCCTGGCTCTCTACCATTCCTTTATCAAGGTATATCCACTACCAAGCCCAGCTGATCAAGTTGTAAAGATTAAAATCACAAAGCTACAAGGTCATTCTTGTCCTTAATTTTCAGCCTAACTGCAAACCCAGAATATAAAATGTTAAAAAGGGAGGCAGAGGCAGGCGGATCACTGTGAGTTCGAGGCCAGCCTGGTCTACAAAGCAAGTCCAGGATGGCCAAGGCTACACAGAGAAACCCTGTCTCGAAAAAGCAAAAAGTTAAAAAGGTAAGTGTGAAGTCATTAATATATACCAAATACAATCAATGGTTCTGTATCCTCTTCGCTGAAGGAAGTACCCTAACAGCTTCACCTAAAAATAGCAAAAAGCTAACACTAAGAGATAAGCCAAAAATATTAGACCTGTTTTTGTTTTTTAAAACAAATAAGCCCTGCTCTTTATTTCTGACCACACATGGTAACACTTTATCCTTCAAATCAGTGGCTTTAGAGAAAAAACTACTCAGTTCTTGGAGTTCTTTCCTGTTCCCAAGTCATGTCCCACCCAGCCCAGTGCTGAGAGTTGATCCTAGGGCCTTGTTCGTGCTGGGTGAAGTGAAGGGCCACCGCACCACCGAAACCAACTCGTTTCTGTTCCTCAAAGGGTTCCCAAAGGAGTGGATACAATGCAAAATTGGAAGCCTATACATTTCAAAGATTATTTGATCCAAAGAACTTCGTATGTTTTCAGTCATGTTTTAGGATTTTACTTCTAATTATGTGTATGTGTGGATCTGATCTAGAATTGAGGGTACAGTGGTTGTACCCCCTGCCCAATGTGAATGGTGGAAACTGAACTTAGGTCCTCTGCAAAGGTAAACATGCTCATAATCCACGGGGCACCTCTACAACCTGCTGAGACTTTAGTTTTTAAAAATGAACAAACATACTTTCTGGTGGAATAAGTTGTTTCAAAATACAGTATTTGAAATTAACTTGAAATATTACCCCTGTATTTTAAAACAACCTGTCACAACGGTGCAGGGACCTAATTTTCCAAAGTTAACTGCATACACAATAAACTATTTTTCATCATGTTACACCCACACTGAAAAGGCCTTCCCTTTTAAAAGCTGGTTTCCAAAACTATTTCATAGTATCAGTTACACCTACTTAACAAGCTTTCGAAAAAGAACACCAAGAGTATTTGTGTACTCTATATAGTCAAAGTTAAAGTTTTTTGTTTTTTAATAAAAAGTAGTATCTCAAAAATCTATCATTAACCTAAACATATAACTAGGAAAAAAATACGTAAAATATACAGAGAATTTCTTTTGGTTAACATCTCCACATGTATGTTTAAATGACAGAAAATAATCTTTTTTGGTCTGTCTCAAGTTTGTAAGTGTCAAGACAAGAAAAATGATTTGCATCTTATTTTATATGCTCTAGAGAAAATGCTTGAAGGCATTAAGACTTTACACACTCATTAAAATATTAATTAACTTCGGAGGCCTGGAAGGTATTTTTTAAACTACCTAATTTGCAGAGAAGTGGAGAATCTACTTAATGAGACCAAAATCAATGGCCCAAAACCAAACCAAAAAAATAAAAAACCCAAAAACACTAATTAGCCATTCATTTAACCAGGGAAATGCATTTATGGCGATTGAGCATGATTAATAGTGCATACCTCTACCTGCGACCCTGGGCTGCTCCGAGCCTCGCTGCAAGACTGAGTCAATCCTGCTAACGAAACAAGAACTGAGACAAGAGTGCAGTGAGGAGGCGCCAGGTGAGCTCCCCAGCACAGCCAAGCCAGCACCGACCCTGCCGCAGAAGCCCAGGGCCCAGATACTTCTAATTATAACCAAATGCACAGGTGGCTGAGACCTCCGACTCCTGACTTCCTGCTGGGAAAAATTTCCAGGCCTTCTGTACAGCTCTTCGCATTGGCACACCACGCCACCCTCAACCCTCCCACCCCACCTGACACTCTCACACTGACCAATTTCTGTCTGGAGTGGAGAGCTAACGATGTACACGAGGCCGACACTGAAAAAGCAATTACTTGGGGAATTCCGCTGGCCCGAGGGGCAGCGTTAGAAGCACCAAATTAGTGCTCAGTCGACACAGATTAAAAAAAAAAAAAGGGGGGGGGAGTCATTTTTTAAAACGTTGAACTTGGACAGGCTTCTGGTATTACTTTTCTTCTCTCCCCTAGCTTTTTTAGCCAACAGCTCCCTAGGGATAGGTAGGAGGCTGGGGTAGGTTAAAGATCGATTGTGGCGGGCTCGCCGGGCTCTTAAAAAAATAAATAAATAAAAGAGCGAGAGAGAGAGAAAGAAAAAGAAAGAAAGAAAAGCCAAACCTGAAAAGGAAAGGGTGGCCCTGGCCCAACCCGTCCCAAACCAGCCTCATTTCTCCCTCCGCCAACTTTCCCCCTCCCCCAAATCCTCAAGTCTCGGGAGGGAGCCGGGGGGGGGGGTGAGGGAGGAGAAAGGGGGGCGCTTCCACCGGTTTCCGACAACCCGCTCGGGCAAACTTACCCCCTTATCCGAGGCCTAGAGGATGCGTACCTTTAAGAAGATCTCGTCCACCACCTCGTGGTAGGTCTTGAGCTCGTAGAGCTGCACTTTGAAGTAAGGCGACGACAGGATGTTGGTGAGGATCATGGGGTTGAGGTTCATGGTCTTCTCGTTGCCCCACAGAGGCAGCACGTTGCCCTGCTTGCCCGACACCGCCGGCTTGGTGGCGCCGCCGCCGCCATATTGCTGCTGCTGCTGGGCCACGGCCGCGGCCGCCTGGTGCTGCGGTTGCGAGTTGCCTGTCAGCGCGGGGCTGTTGTTAGCCATGTTGCCGCGGCAGGAAGGAGGGCGGGAGGGGGGGGGCCCAAGCTCGATCGCGCTCTTCGGGACAACGGTCCCGGACCTACTCCATGGAAGGCCGCCGGGGCAGGAAGCCCGCCGCGTTGTGCCCCAGCCGAGCGAGGGATTGCAACTGGGACGCCGACACACGGACTCCCGGGCCCAGGACGGAGACCAAACGCGGGCGACGAGAACTCCAGGCGCAACGCAGAGCGGACAACCAAGGAGCGCGATCTCTTCCGCCAACTGCCCCTGGGAACAAGATGGCGGGCCCAGCGGAAGTGACGTCCCACGCCCGGGGCGTTCGAGCGAATCCCGTGGCCAATCAGAGCCACCCGTGTGGGCAGGAGATTCCGCTTCCTGGTTGCGCGAGGTCGTTGCGTGCTGGGTCTGCTGCGGTGGTCTGTCTGCCGGCTTGTCTGGCTTTCTCCTGGGAATCTGGTCCTTGCGGGAAGGGAATTTAAACACAGTCGCTGTATTTGAGAGTTTGCATCGGTGGCTTGATTTTTCTCCAGGCAAGATGGGGGTCTCGTGGCCCTGATGTTCTTGGCGAATGCGTGACTCAGACTCCTGCGGAGCATTCGAGGTCTCAAGAGTTAATTTTGTTAGGTTTCCCCAGAAAGGACTAGTATCAGGGACTTCTCCGTTAGACTCTGATAAGGAGTCCTTGAGGCTTTCGCAGAGATGTGTCCAACCGGAAGTCAGCCTCAATTTTTTTTTTTCACCTGAGATTAAGATAACATTTTAACTGGGTTGTGAGCATTAAATAAAGTACTCTCAGCTGAGGGTGATGGCGCCCACTTTAATCCCAGTGCTGGGGAAGAAGGGACAGCCGGATCTGAGTCCAAAGCCACCTGGTCTACATAGTTCCAGACCAGCCATGGCTCCATAGAGACCTAGTCTCAAAAGAATAAAAAAAGTAATGTTGGACCCTGGAGTCCAATTCAGGAAGGGAGTCGCCTCAAGAGACCACTCAAGTCACACAGGCGGGAGGTATATGTAAAATTTATTACTGACACATCAGAAGTCCCAATTGTCGATGTGTCAGGGCCCCTCAGCACTCGGGAGGTGAAGGACCCCGAGTAGCTGTTACAGGCTAGTTTTAAAGGCTAAAACCACAAAGCAGGTGGGGTTGCTTATCAGGTTAGACCATATGGACATTAGGACATCTGGCATTGGGAAGCTTTGTGGGGGCTTGGATGTGGGTCTTTAGGGCGGTTACTGAAAGCAGTTGGGGACATCTGATATATGGAAACTTAACATGTAACTATTCTGGGAACTAGGGTGGAACTTTTTTTTTTTTTTTTTTTTTTTTTTTTTTTTTTGGGTTTTTCGAGACAGGCTTTCTCTGTGTAGCTTTGGCCATCCTGGATTCACTTTGTAGACCAGGCTGGCCTCAAACTCACAGCAATCCGCCTGCCTCTGCCTCCCGAGTGCTGGGATTAAAGGCGTGCGCCACCACGCCCGGCTAACATTAGGAATTTAATAATGTTTAAACCAAGGGTTACCCACTCATCCTTGTAATGTGTGTGTTTGTTTAAATCAGGCTAGGCTGGTTTTGGTGGCCACATCGGTAATGCCAGCATTTCAGGAGGCTGAGGCAGGACAATCAAGAGGCCAAGACTAGTCTGGACTGTATTATAGCAACTCAACTGAAAAAAAAAAATCAGGCTATTGGTATAGTTCAATGATAGACATGTTTAGCACATGCAAAATCAGTTTAATCCCAACACACATGCGTGCACCTGTGCACACTCATGTACATATACACTAGGGGTTGGGGGGTGTACCTCAGAGGTAGCGCCTTTGTTTATTAGTAAGCAAGAGTTTTAGCCCCACCCACTGGGAAAAGAAAGTAGTTCATATATATATATATATATATCGTTTTACCCATGACCTTAATGTCTACTTTGTATTACTTACATGGATATATCTGGCTTCAGTCCATTCTTAAGAGATTGCCAGAATAATTCTATCAGTGTCCTTCTGCTCCTGGCTGCCATGAGGTCAGCAGCTTCCTCAGCCACCAACTCACCTGAGTGCCATCCAAATCGCCAAAATCCAAAGGCATTTTGTTACCCTATTTAATTCCTGATTGTGTTGCATCTTATCATCTATTCTTTTCTGGAAACTTTGGGGTGAGGAAGTTTCAGGGCAGAAGACCTTAGTTTTAGCAGCACATACACAGGAGACAGAAACAGAAGACAGAACGCTGGTGGAATGGGCAGTGAGTTGAAGCAAGCGACTAAGGGCTCCTTGCTGAAGTATCCAGGTTCTCAGGTCCCACCGCAAAGAATTTGGCCAGGGACATGTGGTTAAAACAGAAATAGAATATTAGAAAGGGAAAGCCCTCTTAATGGGAGTGACTAGTGAGCTGAGGCAAAGGATCCAAATTGCTGGGCCATGGGCCAGAGGGACACTTTATAAGATGTTACATACCCGCCTCTCTCAGGTTTGTATGTGGGAGGCTTTGGTTGGACACCCTCCTTTTGCTATTCCCCAAGTGGGGAAGGGAAGGGTTTCCAGTCTTTGCCAACTGGCAGCAGCTATTGCTGCAGTTTCTTTCTCCTCCTCCTCCTCCTCCTCCTCCTCCTCTCCTGCTTTTCAACAGCCCTGCCTGTCCTGAAACTCACTCTATAGACCAGGCTGGCCACTTGCCTCTGTGTCCCTAGTGCTGAGAATAAAGGTGTGTGTGCACCACCACTAGTACCTGGCCGACTCCTGCTTTCTGTGAGCAAACCATCATGTTTCTCTTTTATTTTTGGTTTGGGATGGGGCAACTTCCCCTTATATAGCCCAGGTTGGTCTCAGAATTCCTATGCAGGGTTGGATGTGGTGGGTACACACACACTTGGGAGGCAGAGGCAGGTGGATCTCCATGAGTTCAAGGCCAGCCTGATCTACAAAGTGAGTTCCAGGATAGCCAAGGTTCTTACACAAAGAACCCTGTCCTGAAGAAAACTAACCAAAAAATAAACAAATAAATAATAAAATTACCACGCAGCATGAATAACCTTGAACTCCTGATCTTCCTGTTTTTACCTCCTGAGTGCCTGGCTAATTTATTTTTTTTCTCTATTCATCCTTCTTTCCCTTCCCTTCTCTCATTGTTCTTTGTTATTAGTTTTGTGTGGGGATGAAATTTGAGGACCATTTTATTAGAGTTGGAGAGAAAAACAATCGGGAAGGCAAATTGGAAATCCCAGTGGCTGCTGGGAAGAGGAAGGCAGAGAGAAAAAGCCATGCCTTTTACATTAGACATAAGCCAACTGCAGAAAGGGGATGCTGGGGGAGGGTATGGGTAACAGGGATGGGGTGGGGAGGCTTTAGAGAAACAGTGAGAAAGTATACAGTGTCAAGGAAAGCATGCTTAGGCCTTCGCTGATATCCTGAAAAAGAAGAAAAAAAGTTATTTTGCTTTTTAAGTTAGAAGGCTGAAAAAGCAAGCTATGAAGATCTGCAAGCAACTTCCCTGTTACTTTTTAAAATCACAATTAACTTTTTTTTTTCAAGACAGGGTTTCTCTGTGTAGCCTTGGCTATCCTGGACTCGATTTGTAGATCAGGCTGGCCTTGAACTCACAGCGATCCACCTGCCTCTGCCTCCCGAGTGCTGGGATTAAAGGTGAGTGCCACCACTCCCGGCCGACATTTAACATTTTAATTTATTCTATATTCAGCCTTATGTGTTTATTTATTAGGGGTTTTCCCCCCAGGGGACTGGGGACAGGGTCTCACTTTATAACTGTCTGGCCTCAACGTTGCTCTGTAGACCAGGCTGATTTCAAATTAGGAGATTCTCTTGCCTCTGCCTCCCAAGTGTTGGGATCAAAGGCCTTTCTGCTCATCATGGATATAGGATAATTTGTTTCTTTCTTTCTTTCTTTGTTTTGAGACTAGGTGTATGTATCCCTTGCTTGCCTAAGATTCACAGAAATCTGCCTGCCCTTGCCTTTAGAGGCATGTGCCACTAGCCCTGGTTCTTACTTATTTAAGTTAACTTTAATTCCCATGAAGAGTATGAGTGTTTTGTTTGTTTCCAGACAGATTTTACCTATGCTTGGTTGCCCACACTGGCTCAAACTCCCTGGCTGAAGGGATCTGAATGCTAGGGTTACAACCGCCTAACTGGGAATCTAAATTCTGATACAAGACAATGTTTGGCCAAGGACTTTTTTTTTTTTTTTTTTTTTTTGCAAGGCTTCCAATCGGGTAGCAGAGCCAAGGCTACAGATGGAAGTGATCTGCCCAGCAGATGGGTCATGGATTTGTTGATACCAGATTTATTTTAAGCTTTTGGAGAGAAAAAGAGTATTGTGGGGTCAGAGCTCAAGTATTTGGCAAAAATCACACATAATGGCCATAACGTTTTACACTCTGGACTAACGGGCACAGGCTGTGCAGGTGGTTATCACACGAGGGGCCAGGTGAACTTAGGTGATGAGCTTCACATCCTTTTAGCTTACTTGCTAATAACTGTTTCTGCTGTAAGTCAAAGCCAGGGATTGAGCAGCCCTGAGCGGTCCCTCTCTGTACCGCCATTCCCTTTTTAACTGAAAGCCTCTAACTCAGTGCTGCTGGCGGAGGCTCTCTATATGGCCATGGCATACCCTGATTGATCAGCATGCCAGTGACCTTCCATACCCTCTTAGGAATTTTAGCACTAGGTACTGATGCAGAAGAAGTGGGATGCAGAAAAGGGACCCCATGGATTCACCCAGGTTCATGCTTCTGGGGAGGGGGTAGCCTAAGTTGTATCAGCGCTGCAGAGAGAAGTTCTCAAATAGGTGTGTTAGATACAAGACACTTAGCCAGGGGGTGGGGGTGGGGCTGCTGGCAGCACTCGGAGTGGAACACACAAACGGAGTTCCAGGATAGTCAGGGCTACACGGAGAAACCCTGTCTCAGAAACAAACAAGCAAACAAAAAGGGGTTGGGTCGAGGGTCAGGAGATGACCAAACTTGGACATGTAGCCCAGTGACAGAATGCTTGCTTAGCTTTGCTTGCCTTTCATACACAAACAGAAGTCCACAGGCTGATTAGAGCGGAGTGAGTACTGCAGTTTTCATTGAAAACCTGTAAAAAAGCTAATCTTCTGGCCAAATGTCAGTGGTTATAATGCTAGTATATTACATCTTTTGGAACTACGTAAATGTTTGAGATGGGGTGGCGCTGTGTTGCCTGAGCTCGTCTCTTACACTGGGACTCAGTGATTCTTATATGTGTGTTACTGAGGGTGAAAGCCAGGGCTTTGTTCATGGTAGGTAAGCATCATACCACTGAGCTACATCTTTAGGTCTACTCCTCTGACTTTCTCTTTTTTAATTTGTGTGTATATATGTGCGTATGTACCCATGTGTTCTCTCCTTCCACTGTGCAAGGATCAAACTCAGCTGGTTTGATGGCGATCACCTTTACCTACTGAGCTATCTTACTGGCTTGCTTTCTTTCCTCCTCCTCTCCCTCCTCCTCCTTCCTCTCTCCTTCCCTCCTTCTCCTCTTTCTCTTTCTCTTTCTCCTACCAATACCCTGATTCTTTTGCCTTTTCCTCCAATGTGCTGAGGTTATGTAGGCCAGTGTATAGGACTATTTGAGGTACAGGACTGCCATCTGCAGGAGTTTGGCTGGCCTGCTCAGGAAAGATCATCATAGCTGGGTTTGCTGACTATTGACATGTTCTCATAGAAAGAGGGGACAGGAAGGGTCATAGGACCCTCACCAGAGCACCCAGCAACTCATCCTAAATCGTTATATATACTTCTGCTCTAATTGCACGTCACCTTGGGGTTTGGAGGGAGAGATACAGTACTACACACGTGGAGGACGACTGGGGGGCGGCTCCATCTACTCAGCATGGAGGTGTCCTTATTCACTGTCTTAGGTACTGTCCTATTGCTGTGAAGAGACACCATGACCAAGGCAACCCTGAGTTCCACTCCCTGGTGTTTAAGCATTCAATTATATGTGCCTGCAGGGGGGCGGGAGGGGAAGCATTCTCATTCTAACCACCGCATTCCACCACATGGCCCTCATAGGCTCTCAGCCCTCCCATAATGCAGCAGGCATTCAGTCCAACTTCAATTTAACCTCAGGCGGATCTTCAGGACAAGGGCAAAAGCAGCCACATTCTTTGCCAAAATATCACAAGAATGGTCTCTGGGCCACTTGTTAATATTCTTCCCCTATGAAACCTCTTGAGCCAGGCCTTTACATTTTACATTGTTCTCAGCACCACCGTCTGCCCTGCTCCTACTGGTGTGGCCCATTAAGTCCACTTAAAGCTTTCAGCTGCCTTCTTGATCCAAAGTCCACAGTCTATGAACAGGCAGCACGGTCAGGCCTGTCACAGCAACACCCTGCTCCCTGGTGCTAATTCTGTCTTAGACACCCGTTCTATTGCTGTGAAGAGACAGCATGGCCAAGAGAAGTCTTACAAAAAGGATTAAATTGGGGGGCTGACTTCCGGTTTCAGAGCTTTAGTCCTTTACCATCACGGCAGGGAGCATGGTACTGGAGGAGTGGCCTGAGAGCTACACATTAATCTGCAGGCAAGAGAGAGAACAGTGGGCTTGGCATGGACTAAACAGTGTAGCTTGGGCTTTTTTTCTTTTCCCCTCTGTATAGCCCCGGCTATCCTGGACTGGCTTTGTAGACCAGCCTGGCCTCCAACACACAGAGATCTGCCTGCCTCTGCCTCCCCGAGTGCTAGGATGACAGGCCACTGTGCCTGGCTGTAGCATGGCCTTTTGAAACCTTAAAGCCCACCCCCACCCCACTCCCACAGTGCCTCCAACAAGGCCACAGCACCTAATTTCTCCACTCCTGTCACAGACTTCCACTCTCTTTGACAGAGCATTCAAATCTAAGGCCTATGGAGGCCATTCTCCTTCAGAGCACTAGCTCCGTGCTGGGTGCAGGACTCTGGCTTAAGGTCTTCCACGTTTCTACCCCTAAGCCCTCAGCCGCTGCTCTGTAAGTCAGCTAGAGTGAACTTTGCTCTGTAAATTCCCCAGAGATGGAATTATGTTTTGTCATTGGGCCAATAGGAGGGGGGCAAACATTGTTTATGTTTCCCCCAGGGACGAAATTTTAGTAACACTTGGCAGGATGTGATAAAACTGAGGATAAATTCAGGAAGAACAATGGTGCTGCCTTGATATGGTGAATAGGACAGGCAGCTGAAGCCTACTGGTGGGGTGTTCGCAGAGGAAATTCTGACACGGCTTTCTCTCCCTGTGTGACATGGGGTAGTGTGCTTTCTGACAGAAGTGGCAGAGTGACATGGGGAATGGAGAAGGCAGTGAGATATAAAACCAAGGTGAGGGGATGCCTGCTGGGGATGACAGTCTTCTGGGTGGTAAGGGGTGGGATTAGGCAAGGGAGGGAGTATGGAGATGTTTTGAGAACAGCAGACACCACAGCCTGGTTGCTGCTCTGGATGCTGAGAGCTATCTGAAGCCTGGGTGGTGGGAGAGAGGGCGATGGCAGCTATGAGGGAGGAACTGCAACAAAGGAGAGACACCCAGCTGGTTTCCTTTGTTGTGCTCCAATCTACTGCGTAAATTGGATAAAAGGAGGGGTGATGGTGGTGTTAGCCTGGCACTTCTCACAACTAGGAGATTGAAGGGTAAAGGAAACTCAAATTATATTTATCCTAAACAGCCCTTCCTGGAACCCCAAAGCTGGAATACATGATGTCGACTTTCACTGGCCTCTGCAGATCTAGCTGGAAGACCTGGGATTTGAAAACATTAAAGAATGGGCAGGACTACAGTCTGATGCTGCAGACAACTTTACTTCTGTTTCAGTGCACTTTTATACATGAATAAAACAAGAAAAGCAATGATCCAAGGAAGGTTGTTTGAGTCCAGAAAACCATGTAAAGAAACGCCGGTAAGCACATACTAAGTATTAACAGAGCAGCCCTTTCTCAGGACAGGACAATTTAAACACAATTGCCTGGCACATACTATGGATTATATCTAGGAAAGCACGAAAGCAAGGCAGAAAGCCATATCCAGGTTTAGGGTACACTGAGGACAGAGTTTAGCATATCCTTTCACCAGATTGAGTTCGATAGCTATGCTCCAACAAGAATAAACATGTCTTATAAATGTAAATATTTGCCACAAGAGGCATGAAACCACATTCAAGAACAATCCAGGGAACAAAATGCCCTTGAGGCAAAGGGTTTCTTTTTTCTTTTTTCTTTTTTCTGTAGACTCAATTTTCTTAACCAAAATATTTTATTAACAACTTATTGACTGAGCCTACGTCAATTATAACCCGATTAACCAAAACAGTAGGAAATGAAGATTAGTTGACACAACAACAAAACCTTAAGGATATCAGTCCCGAGGAACGATTCTCCGGTCAGGAGCCGTAGGATTTCTTCCACTGGAATCCGGGGTAACCAGACCCCAGAGGCTCAGCAGGAGCCGGGGCTCTGAAGCCTTCCCTCAAGCGGTTTTCTCTAGGAGCATCTTGAAGGGCAGCGATAAACAGCCAAATCTATTCCAAGTCTCCAATCCGCCCCTGCCGCCAGTTCTGGGCTCATTTATATATCTCCTCCCAGAGTCTGTTCACGGGATCTTTTTCATCTGGTAGCAATTAAGCTCCTGCACGAGGTGGTTGCTCTTCTAGTGAATTAACATCACCTGTTCTCTCACTAGACCGTTCCGATCCCACACATGGGATCCTAAAGAACAGGTTTCTCTCTTTCACTTTTCTTTCTTTCTTTCTTTCTTTCTTTCTTTCTTTCTTTCTTTTTTTTTTTGAGACTCTCTCACTGTTCCCCAAGGCATTATTCACATGTATCATTCTAACAGCATGAGAAAGGCCAAGTAGAAAAAAAAAAAAAAAGAGTGAACTAGAGACAAGAAGAAATGCCCTTGGAGTTGGCTGCTGATACAGAGGAAAGGAAAGCTTGTGCTCAAGTCCGCCGTTATGGATCTTGTGTGCTTCATGATGGAAGTTGCTGGCAAGATACTCCAGCTCGTGCTGCAGCAGTGGCATGAGCAGTTATGGATAGAACCAACTTCTTGTTTGGACACTGGGCCCCCTCCACCAGGGGGGAATTCACATATGGTACTGGGAACTTAGACAAAACCTGTGACCAGCAAAGTCGTAGGCTCTAGGGGAGAAGCAGCTGCTATTGCTTTTTAGGGTGGTGCACCTGCTAAGGTTCTCCCCCATATCTGTGTTAATAATAATAGATTATTACTGCAGTCAGTGTCAATTCCAATATTTACTCTATTTCCCACTTTTGTCCCTTAAGAGGAATTCCCCCAGACTCACCCACAGTATGGCAGCTTCCTCCTAATTGCTCAAACCTGCGTGTGAACATGGCCTGGGGAATGGAGGAACGGCTCTTTTGGCTGAGTTATACTAAATTGGCATAGCCTGGGTTAACAGATGGGAAGTCCTTTAACAAACCTCCAGCTTCATACTGGCTTGCCGTGCAATTTCTTTCAGCATGAGGCCCTGAATCTCAGTATTGCCTGAGTGGAGAGTCCTACTATGTGCAGTGCGGGCCAGAGAAAGTGTGTGTATGCAGGGGGAGTAGAATGGAGCTGTGTCTCTGCCCTGGTCACTGCTGCCACTCCTGCCACTTTAGATGCTATGAGTGGCTGGCTGCAGTGCACTGCTGATGCTGACTACTTTATTTTAGCTCAGGCTTCACAGTGTTAGGGTAAGATCCTTCACAAGATCTATTGGTGAAAGATCTAGAGTTCTCAGGTTAGGGCACTACCTTGCTGGTGGGAGCATTGCGCAGGGGTAGAGTGCTTGCTTACATGGAGGTTCTTGTATGGACAACTTGCTTTTATGAGCAGATGGTTCTAAGCGTGGCATTCCCGGAATTCCCTGATGCTTACCAATTTGCTGTAATGATTCACAACATAATAATTACGAACAGCCACAGTATACAGATGGGGACCAGGCAAGTGGAGAAAGGGCAAAGCCTGAGAGCATTTTAAACATAAAGCTTCCATAAGATCAGTATGGAACACCCTTCCCTTCCAGCACATGGATGTAATTATCAACCAGGAAAGCTCATGGCAGCAGACTTTCTAAGTTTTTCATTTTTTAATTTGTGTTTATTTAAAACAAGTGTTCCGAGTATTTCTGGCTGGCCTGAACTTATTGTAGAGACCTAATTGGCCTCAAATTTGTAGCAAGTTTCTTGTCTGTTTTCTGAGTGCTGAGATTGCAGGCATGCAACACTATGCTAGACTGAGACTTTTCACTGTGGCTTATTAACTATGTACAACTGATTGAACCCAATTTCTAGAGCCTCTCTGTGGCCATTATTTACTCCATATTGTACAAACAGTTTTGGTTTTTTTCCCTCCCAGACTGTTCTCTGCTTTAAGGACTGCATTTTGTAAGCACCGTTTGAGTCTGTTGTAAGGATGGAGGGTAACTCTGGACCCTGGACATGTGAGTAGCACCATCTGTCTGGCACTATTCACATGATATAGATGAATAAATAGTTTATCCTTTGGGGTAGTAAGCTACAAATTCGTTAGTGGGATTGAGATTTTAAGGGAAAAATAGACATATTAAAATCATATCAGGAGGGGCTGGTGAGATAGCTCAGAGGTTAAGAGCACTGGTTGCTCTTCCAGAGGTCCTGAGTTCAATTTCCAGAAACCACATGGTGGCCCATAGTCATCTACAATGAGATCTGGTGCCCTCTTCTGTCCTGCTGGGTCACATGCAGGCAGAATACTGTATAAATAATAAATAAATCTTAAAAAGATAAGTTAAAAAAAAAAAAACTAAGAGAAACAAACGCAGCGTTATAAATATAACTAACAGATCACATCCTGTGTGACTCCATTAGAAATGATTCTAGTGAATGTCAGGGCAAAACATAGTTCTTCCTTCAAAGGAATTAAAAGGGAGTTTATCAGGGCTAAGTAAAAAGTGACCATGTTTGGGAGACACAGATTCAGGTAGCCTTGAATGATAGTTCCACTGTGAAGGTGGTCACAGGAGATTTTATTAGTCACAGAACAAAGGAAATCAGAAAGCAATGCAAGTACAGTGGTAGGGGCATCTAATAGGTTACAGCGGAGCTGGGGAGTGTCTGCTTTTACAGCACACTTAGATCTTACATTGTCCCGCGTATCTTTTTCATTTGTTGATATTGCTTTGTATTTGTTTCCAGTAACAAATCATTGTCATAGATACGGACACTGAGGCCTATCAGAGTTCAATGGGAACTTCTGCAAGTGGGATACCTTTCTGTATCCCAGAACAAGGAGTGGAACACAGACCTGTAGATAGTAGCAAGCGGGGTGAGAGAATTAAAAAAAAAACCAATATATTTCTGTGATGGTTTTAATCTCAGTTGTCAATTTGAGATCTAGAATTATCTGGGAGATGAGCCTCTGGTTATGCCTATAGGGGATTTTCCTGACTAGGTTAACAGAGATGCAAAGAGTCACCCACTACAGGTGATACCATTCCCTGGGCTTGGGCCCAGGATTACATAAAAAGAAGCTAGTATGAGGGCTGGAGAGATGGCTCAGAGGTTAAGAGCACTGACTGCTCTTCCAGAGGTCCTGAGTTCAATTCTCAGCAGCCACTTGGTGGCTCACAACCATCTATAATGTGATCTGATGCCCTCTTCTGGCCTGTAGGGGTACATGAAGGCAGAGCACTGTATACATAATAAATAAATCTTTAAAAAAAAAAAAAAAAAAAAGAGCCGGGCGTGGGTGGCGAACGCCTTTAATCCCAGCACTCGGGAGACAGAGGCAGGCGGATCGCTGTGAGTTCGAGGCCAGCCTGGTCTACAAAGTGAGTCCAGGACAGCCAAGGCTACACAGAGAGACCCTGTCTCGAAAAACCAAAAAAAAAAAAAAAAAAAAAAAAAAAAAAAAAAAAAAGAAGCTAGTATGAACCTTAGCAATCCTTGTTCTGTTTCCTGACCAATAAGAACAATTCTTCAAGCTCTTGCCACTGTGACTTTTCCTCCATGATGGATTGAAGAGACCTCTAACTAAAAACAAAACAAAACAAAAGAACCTAAAACTAATAATTTCCAAGGGAGGAAGTAGGCCAGAGGAGGGGAAAAGTTAGAAACTCAAATGCCCAGTGTTTTACAAAGGTAGTAGGTTGGGGATTGAAGCTGAGAAAACTCACCTCAGATGCAGAAGCTTAAAACTAAAGCTTTATTTTCTGAGCTTAGGGGGCATCAAAGCTTAAAAGTAAAGCTTTATTTTCTGAGCTCAGCCCGTTTGGGGTCTGAACCACATCCTGATTCAGGAGGGCGGATGGTGGAACAGGGTGGTCAGCTCTGACTCAAGTTATTTTGCTAACAAGCAGTTCTGGTTAACCTTGAAAGTGTGCCTAGCAGTTGGGGGCAGCGGGACTTACGGATGGGGAATTTTTGCTGATTAATAAGGCCATAGGGTATGTTGAGCATAAACATAATTTATGGTAAATCTGACCTTGTGTAGAGACCCTTTTATATGAGCAACAAGCTGAGATGGCGCTTAATAAGCTGAATAGGCTTAGTGTCTTCGTCTCGACTCAGGGCGTGCACATTTTAGTACCACATTGAGTCTTACAATACCTTAAGACACACGGATGTGCCTCTTTGCCTGAGCCAGCTATTCTAGCCAATTCTAGTGAGCATTGATAGGATGACAGGTTGAGGAGTGTCCTAGACTTCCTCTTTGTCAATAGGCTTTTCTCTTACTCTAATTTTGTTGTCACTGTTTAGGGTTGTAAAGAATGAATGAAGATTTCCCATTAAAAAAAGAAGTTTCTCTATGTAGCCCTGGCTGTCCTGGAGTTCTCGATGTGGACCAGGGTGGGCTCAAACTCGTAGAGATCCTCCCAACTCTGCCTCCAGAGTATTCAGATTAAAGGTGTGCACCGCCACACCTAGAAAGTTGATAATTCTCTTTCTCTCTCTTGTTTTTTTCAAGACAGAGTTTCTCTGTGTAGCCCTTGCTGTTCTAGAACTTACTCTGTAGTCCAGGGTTGCCTCAAACTCAGCAATCTGCCTACCTCTGCCTCCCGAAGTGCTAGCATATAGGTTAGCTCTACTAGCCTGCCTCTAGGTTGCTTAGCAACCTGTGATGTCATCACCTGTCTCTGCTAGGTGTGTGCCAGATGCCCTCCAGCTGTGCAGCAGATATAAAAGGGCCAACTTTCCACTTTATCTCTCTTACTCTCTCTTACCTCTCTCTCTCTCTTGCACTCTCTCTAAGGGGTGCCCCCCCTTTCCTTTTTTCACTTTCTCTCCCACTGTGTCTCTCTCCCCTCATGGCCCACTCAGGCTCTAACTCCTCTCCTCTTTCCTTCCCCAAATAAATCTCTTTATATCAGATCTGCTGCACTCTCTCTCTATATATATATTTAGGGATAACACCGAGTGCTGGGATTACAGGTGTACACCATACCTGGTGGGTTGATAATTCTGAAAAGTAGTTATACTGAATGTTTATTAGAATGCAAAGAAACCAGGGCATGGTAGCTCAAGCCCAGCTTGGTCTACGCAGGGAATCACAGGCTAGCCAAGGCTACATAGTAAGACCTCAAAAATAAGTAAAAAGGGAATACAAAGAAAGTTATTTTCTTTTTTTTTTTTTGGTTTTTTTTTTTTTTTTTTTTTGAGACAGGGTTTCTCTGTGTAGCCTTGGCCATCCTGGACTCACTTTGTAGACCAGGCTGGCCTCGAACTCACAGTGATCCGCCTGCCTCTGCCTCCCGAGTGCTGGGATTAAAGGCGTGCGCCACCACGCCCGGCTCAAGAAAGTTATTTTTCATACACTGTTTATGACAATATGAAATGGTATGTACAGTTACTTTTAGTTGTTACCTTTTGTTTTTTTAATGATTTTTTAAAATTAATTTATTCTTGTTACATCTCAATGGTTATCCCACCTTTTTTTTTTTTTTTTTAGTTACACATTTACTTTTATCATTGGACCTGTCAGTCAAACTCCTAGGCATTTATCCAAATGAAAACTCACACCCCTAAAAAACACTGTTAAGAGCCAGACATGGTGGCACATGCCTTTAATCCCAGCACTCTGGAGGCAGAAGCAGGCAGATCTCTGTGAATTTGAGGCCAGCCTGGTCTACAAAGAGAGTTCCAGGACAGCCAAGGCTATTACCAGAGAAACTGTTTGGAAAAACCAAACCAAACCAAACCAGCATTTGAGAAAGTCACAGGGTACCTTGCACTTTGTTTGCGTTCTCTTGGAGACTAATGGAGAGTGCTGTCTTCACAGTCAGTCACATACCAGGCATCCCTTCCCAGGACCCACTCACAGGCTGAGGGCAGCTTGTCTGGCTAATGCTTCTTCAGTTCTGAGACTGGGCTGGATAACAATAAAAAATTTTATTTTCAGTGTATAACTGCCATCAGGTATTCATCTGAACCACATGTGTGCTTAGTGCCACTGGAGGCCAGGATAGGGGATTGGTTCTTCTGGAACTGAAGTTTAGAGAGTTGTTAGCCACCATGTGAGTGCTGGGAACTAACTGACCATGGGTTCTCTGTCACAGCAGCAAGTGATCTTAACTGGGGAGCCATCTCAACACCTCTGACAATTACTATTAACCATTACAGAGACCCTCACCCCAGAGAGATGTTGGAAGTTTTTCACCATTCAAAAATCAAGGATTTCAATATAACAAAAAGCCATAAGGAATGTCTACATAGAATATTTTATAGAGACATTTCAAATAAAAGTATTAAAATAGCAACCACCCATGCTTAAAGTGGAAGTGTTTGTGACCTTTGAGTTCAACCTTACTCATCTCCAAACCTGTAGTTTTCTTTTTTTTAAAGATTTATTTATTTATTATTATGCATACAGTGCTATGCCTTCATGTACCCCTGCAGGCCAGAAGAGGGCGTGAGATCACATTACAAATGGTTGTTAGCCACCATGTGGTTGCTGAGAAATGAACTCAGGATCTCTGGAAGAACAGTCAGTGCTCTTAACCTCTAGGCCATCTCTCCAGCCCAAGTTTTCTGAGACTCTTATGCTTACAGTCACTATATGTTTTTAACTTGTAATAGTCAGGAACATAGTAAATAAAACCAGTAGTGCTGAGGATGTAGCTCAGTGGCCTTTGTATAGCAGTTTCCTTAAATTTAATAGTCCCAGGCTGGGCGTGGTGGCGCATGCCTTTAATCCTAGCACTTGGGATGCAAAGGCAGGCGGATCGCTGTGAGTTCGAGGCCAGGTCTACAAAGTGAGTCCAGGATGGCCAAGGCTACACAGAGAAACCCTGTCTCGGAAAAAAAAAAAAAAAAAGTCCCTCCATCCTGGAGGGAAACCCCTTAACACACAGGATGTAAGAAAGGAAGTGAAATTGTGGGTTCCCACAGGGACCCCTATTCAAGAACCCTGAGGAACCCTGAGGCCACAAAAGGCTTGATCTAGGAGCCAAGCCAACTCTGTAATAGGCTGTCACTGGAAATACGGCAGAAAATGGGCAGCCAGTCAGATGGCCTAGCCACTGGCCAGAGGAAGATAAGATTGTTTAAGGTTGATCAACTGTCAGTCTAATTGCTTAAGGAAGATTTACAGTAGGGTCTGGTAATTTCCTGCCTTATGATTAACTCGAGACCACTGACTAGGGGTGCTCTTGCTTTTTCAGCTTGCCCATGCTTTCTAGTGCGAATGATTACCTAACCTCCCTTGGAATTCCCCTGAATGCCTTTAAAGAGAGCCTGTGAGTTCACCTGGTGGGTCGCCATTGTGTCTTAAGTGGTGATCCCAGCATGCTGGACTTCTGCACAGTAAATGTTCTTTGTTGCTTACATACTATTTGAGTCTGGGGTGTTTTCTTCAGTGCATTCTAGACTCTAACAAAACAACATGATGATTTAAGGGGAAGTGAAACATTCAATCCCAAAGCCTGTTAACCCAGGAAGTAAAGAACTCTTCTACAGTTCTTTAGTACAGAAGTAAAGAAGGCTTCCGGAGGTTTCCGAAAACGACCAGATTCATTAGACCCTTCATTCACCAAGCTTATTTTTAGGCAGTAAAGACTGTCTAGAGACATTTGGAGACAAGCTGAGTTGCGTAGAAAAAGCAAAGACAAGTTGAGCTGTCTGCAAGAGGCTAGATCAACTGAGCTACGTAGAAACGACACTCTCTACCATATTGAGCTGTCTGCAGGGTGTGCAGTGCAGTCTAGGTTTCCAGCTTCTGTGAGCTGTCATTCATGCTGAGATGGACACTGGTGATGCACCTGTCTTTATGTTTTTTTCTGCCCCTGTAATCCTAATTCCTAATCCATATTCCCATAAGTAATAAAATATTTTTATGTACATTGGTGTTTTGCCTGTATGTATGTCTGTGTAAAGCCACTAGATCTTCCAGAACTGTTGTGTGGGTGCTGGGAATTAAACCAGGGTCCTCTGGAACAGCAACCAGTGCTCTTAACCTCTGAGCCATCTCTCCAGCACCCCCCTCCACAATAAGTAACTCTTAAGAAACTCACTGGTTCACCAAGTTGGACTTTGGTGGTATCTGTACTTTGGTCTCCCATGGGTTCCCTATCTGGGATGAGTATATCTTCGTCCACATCTCTCTAGGAATCTTGTCACCACAACCCCAGTGCTTGCCTAGCATCCACAGGCTCTGAGTTTGATCCCCAGCAAAACACACACACACACACACACACACACACACACACAAATTTCATCAGGCGCACATGGACACATGAATTTATTGGATTGTATTAAAGAAACCAGGCATACAGGCTTATCAAACTTACGAGACCAACTATCATGTGATCCATCATGTAAGACACATAGACAGAGAGGCAAGTGAGACTGCAGCATGATATTCTAGTCTTTCTTATAATAATAAGTGCCCCTGGTGCACACCACGCCTCTGCCCAGGACATTGGCAGATGGACTTTCCTGTTCTGGGAATCAGCTCAGTTGTCACTGCTACTGCTGGCTTAGAAGCCATGGTTAAGGTGTTTATGGTTCGTGCTTACAATCCCATCAGTGAGGCAGGAAGGAAGATCTCAGGTTCAAAGTCAACACAGCCTACATATCAAGACTCCAACACACACACACACACACACACACACACACACACACACACACACACGCTTTCCATTGGTTCCATGTTTTGTTTTTTGTTTTTGTTTTTGAGATAGGGTTTCTCTGTGTAACGGCTCTTGCTGTCCTGGAACTTGCCCTGTAGACCAGGCTGGCCTCGAACTCACAGAGATCCACCTGCCTCTGCCTCCCAACTTCTGGGATGAAAGGCTTATGCCACTTTTGGTTCTGTTTTTGATGGTAAGATTCTAGAACTTTTACTGAAGATATTACATACTTTGGTCACAGGACATGGAGAAATCAACCTGGAACAGACTTGGAGGCTTCTTTTCCTTTCACAGCATCAGAAGGTGTTAGGCAGGGTGCTGGGGGTGGGGAGAAAAAAACATCAATAGTTTTATTCAGCTGTGATCCCTGTGAGCTACAATAATGGCCCGCCGGGCAAGATGTGAATGCAACCGTGGCATGGATGTTACAGGGATAAACAAGTCATTTCTGATTGGATTTAAAGCCACAGGAGGGGGCAACTCATTTGTGGGACTGTACATATAGCCAAGAACCCATGGCCGGGAGCTCGTACAGGCCCTCGAGAAGAACACAGTGTTAAGGGATAGCTGACTTTAGCTTGAGGTCAACTTCTTGTTTGTTCTTCCTCAATAATCTTGTGAATTACACACTGTAAACTGTTTCAATTGTTCCAAGAATTGACTAACTATAAAATGTTTCATGGTATGTTAACTGTCTAACCATACACCCGTAAGATCTTTCCTATGATCATAAAAATAACTGCAAAATTTTGCTCTTGTAATCACTTGCTCTTTTGCCATAAAAAGGCCTTTCTGCTTCTGGTGTGGTCCCTTTTATTCTCCTATCAAGGGAGAGTGTAAGTTTGGCCCAGCTGGAAATAAAATGATTACCTTGCAACAACTTGGTGTTAGCTCCTATTTTCCAGGCCACAACACGTATTACTATTATTAGCCAAATAGACAGTTTTAAATTGTCGTGTAAACACATGTCTTTATACCCAAAGACTAGTGCTGCCCTTAGTCGTCATTAGAGAAGGTTCTTACTGGAGTGGGCAGTGGTTAAGACAGAGACTCACGACTCCAACTGTAGTAAGTGTGTGTCTATGAAGGGCTTTGCTATAAATAGGGTATCTCTATCACACGGTCTCAGGGAACACTGTGGATGGGCGGGCTGGAAGATTGTAAAAGCCAGAGTGAGTAGTACAGGGAACAAACAGTGTCTTTGTGCATGACAGGACTGCCGTGTGAACTCCCACAGCTATGATTGCCTGCACAGGATCAAGCCAGCATATGTCAGCATGGAGAGCTGAAGGTCATGAAAGACCTCATCCTTAGCCGAGGAGCTATTGGCAGCTGAAGGCTGAAGGGGCGGAGTCAGTTTTCTTTAGGGGTGTGGTCCCGGGGAAGCTGACGATGCTGCAGTGCATGGCCTCACACTCATGTACATGTGGGCAAGAGTAATTAGACCTGGCGGGTTACAAAAACAAATTCAAAAAGGGACATGTAGTTGGGAGTGGAACATGGGTGACATCTTGGAGGAGGGAGTGAGGCATAAATATGATCAAAATATAATGTATGCACGTATGAAATTTTCAGAGAATAAAATTATTTTTAAAATTGCAGCTCCCCTTCTCTTTTGTTTTTTTGAGACAGGGTTTCTCTGTGTAGCCCTAGGCTGTCCTGGAACTCACTCTGTAGACCAGGCTGGCCTCAAACTCACAAAGATCTATCTGCCTCTGCCTCCCAAGGGCTGGGACTTAAGGCTTGCACCACCACAGCCCAGTCAAAATTGCAGCTTTTTAAAAAGGCAGGGATGGTGACTCTCACCTTTAATCAGAGCTCTTGGGAATCCAAGGCCAGGCTGGTCTACAAACTGAGTTCCAGGACAGCCAAGGATAAAACTGATTCCATGCCCTCAGCCATCAGCTGCCAATAGCTCCACTGCTAAGGGTGAGGTCCTGAGTGCCCCTCCCCGCTCCCTGCTGGCATATTGACTGGCTTCATCTTTTACAGGCAACTACAGCTCAGCTGCAGGAGGTCAGGCAGCAGCCCTGTCTTGTCCTAAGAAAACTGTCTCGAAAAACAAACAAGCAAATAAACAAAATCACAGGTCTTAAAAAAAAAAATCACTTTATTCTAATTAAGTGGGAAATGAAATAAAAACATCACATAGCTAATTTAAGGAGGCCATTCAGACACTTTCCTGTTCCCAATCTCTGCACAGCTCAGCGGACTTCTATATGGTTAGACATTCTGAGACAATGAAGCTTCGCATAGGGTTTTACGCTTTGACTATCAATTTTTATTCACTTATCGGCAACAAGAGAAATGTAAAGAGTAGAACAAACAAACAACAGAAAAGATGTAAGTTTTATATTCTCTTTCATGGCTTGTTTGTGCTTTTGCCTGCATCTGCCCTTATTACCAGACACCATCTTTCCTAGTCTCCTTTCTAAATTGTAGACTATTTGTTTTCACATGTACATGTATAAAACCACATATAAGGGGGAGAGGGGGGTGGGGAGGGAAGGAGGGGGGAGAGAGAGAGAGAGAGAGAGAGAGAGAGAGTGTTTTCTGAGTTTGGGTCACCTCACTTAATGTGACTTTCCAAGCCCATCCATTTTCCTACACATTTGATAACAAGTTATAGTCCTGCATGTCTAACAATGGGCAGAATGGTCCAGATTCACTCGGAGTCTGTAAGATCAATTTTCTTAACAACTGTATTTTATTATGAACTTTATTAAATGAGCCTACCTCTTTTACAACCCGAGTAGCCCAAACAATAGGAAAAGGAGATTAAAGAACACAATAATGAAACCTTAAGGATATTAGTTCTGAGGAACGATTCCCTGGTGATTCTCCTGGCGTAGTCAGCAGGACCCCAGCAAACCAGCAACCCCAACAACGTTAACTGCTGGAACCTGAAGCCTCAGCTGGAGTCCAAAGCCTTGAAGCTTTCCCTGGAGCAGTTCTCTATAGGAGCATCTCTTAAAGTGTTGCAATCAGCAGCCAAAACAATCCCAACTCCTCTCTCCCAAGCCTCTTGTTTTGGGCTCTCAGAGTGTCTACTAGGATGTTTTCAGCTGGCAACATCCAAGCTCCGCTACTAAGTGGTTCGACTTCTAAGGTGATAAACATCCTGCTCTCTCACAAGTCTGTTCCCCATCCCACATTTGGGGATCAACACAAAAACAGTCTATCTCTCCTACAGGAGTCTCACACATTCAAATCTTATGTCTTTGTCACTGTCTTAGTTAGGATTCGTACTGTGACCATGGCAATTCTTATGACAAAAAACATTTAATTTGGTTTAGTCCATTATCATCATGGTGGGAAACATGGCAGCATGCAGACAGACATGGCGCTGGAGAAAGAGCTGAGAGTTTTATATCTTGGTCAGAAGGCAGCAGTAGGAGACTGAGACACACTGGCCAGATTTGAGCTTATAAGACCTCGACCTCAAAGCCTGCATCCACAGTGACACACTTCCTCCAACACCTGCATCCACAACGACACACTTCCTCCAACACCTACATCCACAGTGACACACTTCCTCCAACAAGGCCACACCTCTTACATAGTGCCACTTCCTATGGATAAGCTTTCACACACTTTTAAGTCTATGGGGCCATTTCTTTCTTTCTTTCTTTCTTTCTTTCTTTCTTTCTTTCTTTCTTTCTTTCTTCCAAGACAGGGTTTCTCTATGTAGCCTTGGCTGTCCTCGACTCGCTTGGTAGACCAGGCTGGCCTCGAACTCACAGCAATTCGCCTGCCTCTGCCTCCCGAGTGCTGGGATCAAAGGTGTGCGCCACCACACCCAGCCACGGGGGCCATTTCTATTCAAAGCATCACAGTCAGTAAACACAGGCTCAGCGCTGGCCCGCAGGACACATTCCACTTTGGAATTCTAGTTCTGCTCTGTTGTCTAAGGATGATGAGTCATTGCAGCGGCCATTCCGACACCAAGCCAGCCAGCCAGAATGTCACCACAGCACAGAAGAAAAATATCCAACACTGGGAAATATTTTAAATGAAATTTTAGTATCCCACTGCAGCTTAAGGCAATGTCACAGACATCTCTCTGGAGGATGGTGGTGTTCTGTGAGCTACAACCTAACTAACCATAAGAGGGTCCAAACAATTTATAAATTGAAAAAGTAGAAGACAGCACCTTTAATCCCAGCATGCAGGAGGCAGAGGCAGGTAGCTTGCTGTGAGTTTGAGGCCAGCCTGGTCTACAAAGCGAGTCCAGGATGACCAAGGCTACACAGACAGACCCGGCCTAGAAAAACCAAAGGGGGAAAAAAAGTAGACAACAAATAAGATTTCAGGCTTGTTTATTCATTTTATCTTATTTATTATTATGATTATTAAGATGTCTATTTTCTAATGAGAGAGAACAAGAAAGGGTGTGG
Organism: Acomys russatus; assembly: GCF_903995435.1. Lineage (NCBI taxonomy): Eukaryota > Metazoa > Chordata > Mammalia > Rodentia > Muridae > Acomys > Acomys russatus. The sequence goes on from NC_067159.1 coordinate 11,772,457, forward strand.
ATTTGGATGGGTGGGGAGGATATGGGAGGACAACAGGGAGGTAAAACTGTAATCAGAATATGGAAAAAAAAAATCTATTTTCAGCTGGGAGAAAGAAAGAAAATAGATAAGATAGGATTTTATTTGTATTTTCTTGTTTAACAGAGAAGATACCACAAAGGTTTTGTCTCTTTTTTAAAATTTATTTTTATTTTTTATTATTTAAAAAATGTCTTGCGACCCCTTTACCCCCTTTCTGTTTTCCTCTGTCTCAGTCTCTCTCTCTGGAGTAGCCCTCCCCTCTTTTCTCCCCCCGCCCCATGCTTATTTAATAAACTCACAACATAAAAAAATAAAAAATAAAAAATGTCTTGCTTGTTTGTTTTTTGAGACAGGGTTTCTCTGTGTAAGAGCTCTGGCAGTCCTGGACTCACTGGTAGACCAGGCTGGCCTCAAACTCAGAGATTTACCTGCCTCTGCCTTCTGAGAGCCGGAATTAAACACATCACCACCATGCCAGGTTGTTTGTTTTTTGAAACAGGGTTTCTCTGAGGGTTTTGGCCATCCTTGAACTCTGTAGACCAGGTTGGCCTCAAACTCAGAGATCTGCCTGTCTCTGCCTCCCGGAGTACTGGGATTAACGGTGTGCACCATCACCACCTGGCTCGAAGGCTGTTGTATCATTACTAGGTGGAATATTATCTAGTTTTATACATAATGTAGTGATTAGTCGCTCAAGCTGCTGTAAAAGAACCTCACAAAATAGACGGCGCAAAGAATGGAAACTTCTTTTTTGCCTGGGAGCAGGGAGACTGACCTTTACACATTTACATCTGTCAAGTTATTTTTCAGTGCTGTGACCAAAATACTTGACAGGAACAACCTAAGGAGAGAAAGGTGATGTTAGGTCCTGACTCCCAAATCTCCAAAATGACAGTGCCACTGACCTAAATGACACCTGGGCTCGGCCCAGGCTGGACCAGAATGACGGCTGGTGGACAGATAGCTGACACTCAGCGCTCCTCAGGAGCCTGTCTACCAGGAAGAGCAACTTCATCTCCCCTTACCTCTGGCAAATGGCGCCTCTAGCTCCCCAATAGTATATTAGCTGTACCCCATATCAAAGGCCCCACGCTGGCTCTCAGGATGCTCCGGCTTGCACACCTACCCCAACTCTGCAGCTACCCATTCTCTTTAAAACCTGTAAGGCTTTCCCCACCTTTTTGCTATTTTCTGTCTCTCAAGAAGTAGCCATTGCTGGGCATGGTGTCACACATTTGTTAATCCCAGCACTCAGGGAGGAAGAGGCTGGTGGATCTCTGTGAGTTCGAGGCCAGCCTGGTCTACAAAGCGAGTCCAGGACAGCCATACAGAGAAACCCAAATTATACCTGTTTTAAGACATATATGTCCCTTTAATAAAGCCTGTTTGCACTGCATGTGTGCTATGCCACTGGCAACCTCTGAAACTGTAATACAGCATGATCCTACCTTGAAAGCCTGAATTACACACATTTTTCCCCGGAAAAATTCTAGACTCTAAAGTACCTAAAACAAGGTGTAATTTATCTCTGTGCTCCCTTGTGACTCAGGATCATGGTTTTGCATAGAGCAGCCAGTAAGCATTTGGATATTTAATATATTTTATTTGTGGCTTTTAATAAAAGTCTAGAGTTAGGAGTAGCCTAGGCGTTTGCTAGTACCTGAAGCTGTTCGTGAATTTCTGATCCTTAACTCCAAGCGCTGATCCCAGTGGCACACACTACCATGGCCAGCTCATTTATGGTATATTAACAGGTTGCTCACAAGTAAACGCGCGCTCTGGAATAAATTAGTGAGTGAATATCGGAGCCAAGGGCCTCATGCTGGCCATCCAACAATGTAGATGATGCTGATTTTTAACTCCTGATTCTGACTCCACCTGCGATTTGTAGTGCCGGGTTAATGGGGATGTGTAGTCACACCTGCCTCAGTTTTTGTTTTTAAAACTGGGTTTTTGCCCCTACCCCACCTCAGGTGCTTCCATCGCCTTCTCCCGTTGCTTACAGCAAGTAAGTGTAAAGTTGAGATCAGGCAGTCCTCCTCCTTCTCCCTCCCCCACCCCCCGCTGTGACAGGGTTTCTCTGTATCACTGGCTATCCTGGACTCACTTTGTAGACCAGGCTGACCTCAAATTCACAGGGATCTACCTGCCTCTGTCTCCTGAGTGCTGGGATTAAAGGCGTCCGCCAAGATCAGGCAGTTCTTAAAGTGTATGTAGTTTAAAAAAAAAAAAAAAAAAAAAAAAAAGGTTAGGTGTTGGAAGCTGAAAGGGTATGTCCAAGAGCTTAGGTGGGTGGGGATCAACTTTACCCAGCTGACGGTCCCTACAAGGGCCTCGTGCCATTCATTGTTCTGGGCTAGCAGGCTCGCGCAGAGCTCGCCTGCCTCTTCCGTGGCCTGCCATTGACCCGGACGATGTCCACGTCTCTTCCGCGCACGAGGAGGCTCGCACCCCGGGGCGCCACGGACCTAACAGCCGCCCAGCCCGCAGCTTAGCCCGCCGTGTAGGCCGCACCCAACAGTCGCGGCAGGCAGGGCAGGTCGCCGCAGCGCGAGGGGCTGAGATGCGGAGGGGCTGAGAGTCGTGGTCCCCAGGGTTCGGAAGATCGGGGTGTAAAATGTCTTCGGGGCATGCGCCACGGCGGCCGTTAAGTGACCCAAAACCGACGCCTTGGAGTCGGCGGCAGCCGGGAGGCATGGGGCCGGAGCATGGCCGGGCTTCGCACGCCCAGCGAGGACCCTGAGGGCGCAGAGCGCAGGCGCGACGCGCAGGGGCAGCGGGCGGCCAGGTGCGGCCGGCCAGCCAGGTGCGGAGAGCAGAGGGTGGAGCAGCGCGGCTGCGCGGGCGTCAGGGGCGGGGCCAGCAGCTCCACGGGACTGGGCGGCGCTTTGTCGCAGCGGTTTGCTTTCCCGGGTGGAAATGCTTCCTATTGCTGGGTAAGTGATGTGGGGTTGAAGCCGGCTGGTGATGGAACGCTGACAATCCCCCACCCCCGCAGCCCACTCCCCACTCCCCTCCAAGCCAAGGTTCATCATATGAACCAGGAAATCACTGAAAAGCTGGTGGTTGACATCTTGCTTACTTCGGATTAAGTTCTAGTTGGTAAGAACACGTGCATAGGATACTAACATTCAAGTCCTTGAGTGAATTGGATTGGTGTTGCAGCATCGCTGACTTATTAAGGGCACCCCCTGCCCCCCCCCCCCAAGTTTCATTTGCCGTTGTTTGAGAAGTTACCGACAGCAGTATGGATGAAATTGAGAGTTCGAGGATGGCCTTGAACTTCTGACTCGCCTTCTTGAGTTACGGCCGTGTGCCCCTGGGTCTAATTTTATGTGGTGTTGGGGATCGAATGTGCGTCATGCTTGCTTTGAAGCGCTCTTGACGACTGAGCAGCATTTATAACCCGAGGTCGAGGGATCTTAGCAATAGCTCGTATCACACAGAACTAGTAATGGTTAAACAAGAGTGTTATTGCACTTTGCCGAGCTGGATGCTTTTAGAACCCATCGTTAGTATCTCGGTGCTTAGTGGATGAATTCTGTGGGGAAGTGGGAACGGGTGGGAAGGAGAAACGGGGCCGCTGACCTCTTTTCATCTGGTCCATCGTTTCTTCCAGGCTTCTCGTGTGAAAAGAGACTAACTGGTGTTTACAGCTGAGTTGCCGCTGATTCTCTGATACACAGCCCGGAGGATAAATCTTCATTACTATTATTTTTGTCACAATGGAAGTTGGAAGCAAAATGGAAGTGGCCAAAAAGAACATACTGGTAAATGCCACCCTTCTTTACCGACTTATAGGGGTCTCACAGGGGTGTACTGTCGAGAAATGACCAATAAATCATCCTGTTTAAGTCGTTGCATCCCTCCCCGGGGTGTTGAATTAAATAAACCTGATATCAGTGAAAGAACCAACATTGGGTGTGTATAAAGTAAAAACACAGATGTTACTTTTAAACAAAAATCTCTACTGAAATGGGTCACCTGGGATTTTATTTTTATTTTCTTTACCTGGAGAGTTTAAAAGGTAAAGAGTTTCATCTGAGATCTGCTGAGGCCCAACAGGTAGCATTTCTCTAAGTTTCCAGGAAGATGCTGTTCTGGTTTGGGGACCACGCTTGGGGATCTAGGCTGAATCTCCCAGCTGTGTAGCATTTGGGCACTTGGAATATGGCTAGTGCAACAGGGGAAGGAGCTGAACTTTACCCTGACTGATTTTCGCACTAGCAAGTGTGAAATCGCAAGTTTGATTCCCTAGCACAGCTCTGTGGAGAGAGGGGGAGGCAGGGGCTCAGTTGCATGTGTCGAGGTATGTTTTATTGCATTGCTGGGATGGAAGCCAACTGGTCTGCCACTGCTCTACGTCCCAGCCTCGCTTGCCATTGGCTTTTATTGGGTAGTGTGTGTCTTGGTTTACTCCTTTACGGTACTGGTAGGGAACAGAGGAACAGTTGTTGCAGATACAGGTCACTTTTGTTTTTCTCTCGGATCTGCTAAAAAAGAAAAAAGGGGGTTGGGGGGGGGCACAATTCTGATTTAGGACAGTTGCAATAAGAACACTGTAGTAGGGTTTAACTCTGGACAAGTAAAGCGAGAGCAGCCAAAGATGGACAGACATGTGTGCAAGGAGTATGGAGTGGAAAGGCAGGGTAAGTGCGTACAAAGAGGAAACATTTGCTTAGAATCTGAACTTCAGGTGGTGAGGGTGCTCAGATATCAAGGGTGGGGAATTCACTTTAAAATAAGTTAGCAGAATTCTTGCTAAAACTGGCCTAGGCAGTCCCAAAGACTTGGCCTGCTGCCGGATCAAAGCCTGCTAGAAGCCAGGCGTGGTGGCACACCCCTGTAATCCCAATCTCTGTGAGTTCAAGGCCAGCCTGTTCTACAAAGTGAGTCTAGCACAGCCAGGGCTACACAGAGAAACTCTGCCTTGGAAAAACAAAAACAAAAACAAAAACAAAAAGCTTGCTAGAGAAGTGTGAGAGCCTACTGTTGGCCCAGCACTTCCTATCCTAGCCTCCAGCCTATCCGGACCACACTCTTAAGCTGTTCACACAGGAAAAAGGCCCCTGGAGTTCAGCTACAGGACGCATAAAGTCCAGCCTGGCAAACTGACAGCAGATGCTGCCCCAGGACCTGCTCGGTGGCTGCTGTTGCCCAGACTGACTGGGGAGAGGAGATGTTTTTCTTTTCTCCTTAAATGTCTAAAGTCATGCCTGATTGAGAACCCTTTGCTGTTGTTTAAAAATCTTTCAGTGCAACAGCGTGGCTGGTGGTAATTTTGAAGACGTTACTCCAGAGAAGGTAATTAGGTTTAACCCACCGTTATACAAGCAACGGTACCAGTTCGTTAGAGATTTAGTGGATCGCCATGAACCCAAGAAGGTAACTATCTTTTTTTTTTTTTTTTAACTGTTAAGATTGCCCTATTAAAGTGGTGTGTCAAATGTACTAGTAAGGGAGACTCACACCCCCCTGTCCCCGCCCCCCCCCCCGCCCTCACACCCCCTGTCCCTCCCCCCCCAGGATTCGGGGTTCCACACAGGGGCTCTGGCATGCTAGGCAAGCAGTCTACTGTGGGCCACATCCCCAGCCTGAGAAGGTCTTGAATGATTTGGGGTGCTGGATGTGACTATAGAGCATTGTGTACAAGCAGAAAACGGTCAAAGAAAAAGAGGTGTGTGGTTTTGGATGTGGCGTACGTAGTCTGACTTCTAAGTCTTAGACTCAGATGATCCTCCTGCCTCAGCTTCTCCAAGCAAAGAGTACAGGTGTGCCTGGCAGGAGAAACTTCAAAGTGATTATTGCAATAGGGAGCAGACCGTAAGGGTAGGAGTTCCATTGTTTCAGAGTTAAGGAGGATTTGTGTTTGTTTTTAAACCACGGAAGAGAACAAAAATCACAAATTGGGAAAGTCATTATGATAATCTCAAAGGGGCCAGCAGCACTTTTAACAATGAAAGCATCTTAATTATGGTGAGTGAAGCGTCTTTGTTTTTGGAGATAGCTCTAGTTGGCCTCTGACTCCACTCTCCTGCCTCTCCTTCTCAAATTTGGGATTACAGTGGTAGCCACTACATCTGCTGAACCGCAGCTCCCCGCCCCCACCCCGCCTGTGTTTTGGTTTGTTTGTTTGTTTTTTGAGACAAGGTTTCTCTGTGTAGCCTTGGCTGTCCTGGACTTGCTTTGTAGACCAGGCTGGCCTTGAACTCAGAGATCTGCCTGCTTCTGCCTCCCAGTGCTGCGGTTAAAGGTGTGCGCCACTACACCTGGCCTAAAGTGAGTTCTTGCTTTCTATCTTAGCCGTATTTCTTTTCCCTGATGATAGTGGGGACTGCAGGCATTTCCCAGGCTGGCTGAGAAGGATCATTGAGGCAGAAGCATTTCATCAGTTTGGGGAGACAAAGCTCAATGGCCTTGGGGGTGGGGTGAGTAGAAAAGCTGGAGGAAAGTGGTTCTAGGAAATTTTGGGATCAAACAGTAATTTCAACATTGAGGCTAGGGATGGAAACAAAGTTTTACCTACCCAGTCATCACGGTGGAAGGCCATTCTTTGCAGTGACCCTTTTCCTACAACATGAGACGTAGGTGAGTCTCTTCAGTCTTGTACAGGGAGCTCAGAGATGAGGTAGAAATCACCTTGCTAGCAGGTGAGATGGCTCAGCCAGTATAGGCCCTTGATGTCAGGTCCACTGACCTGAGTTCCACTCACAGGATCCACCTGGTGGAAGCCGAGAGAACTCACTCACACAGGTCCTCTGACCACTACAGAGACCTGTAGTCTCAACACACTCAGGCAGAGGCAGGAGGATTGCTGTGAGTTTGAGGCCAGCCTGGTCTGCATAGTGAGTCCCAGGCCATCAAGGAGTACATATGAAGACCTTGTCTAAAATAAACCAAACCAAAACCAACAAGCCACATGAACAAACAAATAAGACCCAACCTGTGATTCTTTTTTTTAATGGAAAAATAAAATCATTCATATTACATCTCAATTGCTATCCCATTCCATGCATCCTCCCATTCCTTCCTCCCTCCCTCCCGCTTTCCCCCCATTCCCATCCCTATGACTGTGACTGAGGGGGACCTCCTCCCCCTGAATATGATGCTAGGGTATCAGGTCTCTTCTTGGTAGTCTGCTATCCTTCCTCTGAGTGCCATCGGGCTTCCCCATCAAGAGGGCATGGCCAAATATGGGGCACCAGAGTTCATGTGAAAGTCAGTCCCCACTCTCCACTTAACTGTGGAGAATGTCCTGTCTCTTGGCTAGATCTGGGTATGGGTTTGATGCTGAATGCACGTATTGTCCTTGGTTGGTGCCCTAGTTTGAGCAGAACCCCTGGGCCCAGATCCGCCTATCATAGTGTTCTTGTAGATTTCTAGGACCCTCTGGATCCTTCTGTTTCCCCATCTCCTATATTTCTCTCACCTAGAGTCTCAATAGGATGTCCTCACCTCTATCCCACTTTCCTGGTAGGTGCAGACTTTCATGGGACCTGCCCCTTGGGCTAGTGTCCAGTTATAAGTGAGTATATACCATTTGAGTCTCTCTGCTTCCGAGTTAGCTTACTCATTATGATCATTTCTAGTTCAATCCATTTGTCCACAAAGTTTGGGTAGTCTTTGTTTTTAATAGCTGAGTAGTGTAAATACACCACAGTTTCTTTATCCATTCTTCTTTTTTTTTTTTTGGTTTTTCGAGACAGGGTTTCTCTGTGTAGCCTTGGCCATCCTGGACTCACTTTGTAGAACAGGCTGGCCTCGAACTTACAGCGATCCGCCTGCCTCTGCCTCCCGAGTGCTGGGATTAAAGGCGTGCGCCACCACGCCCGGCCTTTATCCATTCTTCTATTGAGGGACACTTAGGCTGTTTCCATGTTCTGGCTATTATGAATAAGGCCGCTATGAACATGGTTGAGCATATGTCCCTCCAACTTGTGATTCTTGCTTTGTAGCTGAGCTGATTTTGAGCTCCCCATCTTCCTGCCTCTACTTTCCCAGAGCTAGGATTACAGGTCTGCGCCACCACAGTTGTTCATTTGGCTCTGGCAATGGGACCCAGGGCTTCAGGGACGCTAGGCAGGCACTTCGTCCTCTCTCCCTCTCTAAGGCCTGGCTTCAAACATTTTTTTTCTGCCTCAGCATCCCCAGCACTAGCACTATAGGCAGAGACTACCCTGCCTTTTAACCTTTCTCCCCGAGTCAAATATAGACAGGAGCAGTTGTTCTGAGAAGGAATGACTCCATCTGTTTGACCATGTGACTTTTCTCAAACACTGATTTACCTGCAGGATTAGAAAATCTCATTTTAATTTGGTGTGTGTGTGTGTGTGTGTGTGTGTGTGTGTGTGTGTGTGTGTGTGTGTGTGTTTATGCTATTCTACTAGAAAAGATCCTTCAACATAATAGCTTTGTTTTCACTGTTAATATACAGTCTCCCACTGAGGCAGGATGCACAAAGACACACCACACACACACACACACACACACACACACACACAGACATACATGTATGGAGGCCCCAAAATGGTCAGCAATGGATGTCTTTCTATGTCACTCTCTATATTATGTTTTTTGAGGTAGGATTCTCACTGAGCCTGGATCTCTTAGACTTGCCTGGGCTTACAGGCAAGTAGGATTACAGGCATATCCTGCTGTACCTGACTTTATTATACAGGTGCTGGGGACCTGAACTTGCACTTCACTGATGGAGCCATCTCCCCAGGCTCCCTCCAGTTTAAATACGCACACTCTTCTGGCTATGAGTGTCATTCTGCCAATGACGCTGTATCTCATCTATAGGTTGCAGACCTGGGATGTGGCGATACCAAGCTCCTAAAGCTGCTAAAAATCTACCCATGCATTCAACTGCTTGTTGGGGTAGACATCAACGAGGAAAAATTACATTCAAATGGGTAATACTTCTAGTCCTGTGGTTTGGATGTGGTTTGTTCCCCCAAAGGTTGGAAGCCTGGTCCCCAGGGTGGTAGTAGAACTATTGAGAGATAAGGTATAGTCAGTCATAGGTCATGGGGTCTCTTCCATAGTAAAATTATTTTCTCTCTCTTTTTGAGATAAGATATTATGGTATAGCGTAGGTTGCCCTCATCTTAAATTGGCAGTGCGCCACCATGCCTGGGTGTCTCTAAGGTGTGGGTCGGGTCTCATGCCCGTAAGTTCTGACGGAGGGTTATAAAGCATGCATGTGCCTGGTCCCTTAACATCATGCTCTCTTTCTGCTTCTCTAGCACTTACTAATTTATAAATCGTTTTGAGACCTGCTCTTCTAAGAGCAAAGAGCTGATGTGTCTTTGATCCAGAGAGGCAAAGTGTGAAAATGAGAACAGCATCGCATATTTAAAATCATGTTTGTAGTGCCCTGACTTCCTGCTGTGGAAGGAAGTCGCCCCATGGCCTAGTGTTTAAACAAGAAGAGCAAAACAGGCCGAGCCAGACCCCCATCAGTGTAGGCAAAAGGTGATGATCTGGGTTCTGTAGCTGGGAGACTCCCTTCTCCTTGGGACTCACAGTTCCGGGGTTTTCCTCGTATAGCTAGGTCAGCCCTCTGCCACCGAGCCAGCCCTATCTCCAGCCCCAGGCTTCCTAATTTCTAAACAACCGTTTCCTGATGTTTCTGACGAGTGGTGGTTCTTTTGCAGGCATTACTTGTCTCCCTATTTGGGGGAGTTTGTAAAACCCCGAGATCGAGATTTGACTGTCACCCTATATCATGGCTCTGTTGTGGAGAGAGACTCCCGCTTGCTTGGATTCGATTTGATAACATGCATTGAATTGTAAGTCTGAAAGTTGTATAAACTGTTTGTTTTGAAAAATACGAAGGAATTAGCCTCATAAGTCAATGTGATTATTTGTAAAAAAAAAACTGCACATCAGTTGGATGTATCTTTTTCTTTTAGTATTTTACTTGGGAATTCCAAATATGAAGATAATTCCAAAAGTAAGCATTCACACACTCCACGTAGCCAGCTGTTAATGCGTCCCTTGTAGTCCGTATCATGTTACATGTGCACTCTCCCTCACACAGTGGTATTTTTTTTTTTTTAATGAAATAAAGGAAAGTTATATACACAGGCCTTTGCCCTGTTTAAAAGGTTCATTTGTGGGGCTGGAAAGCCATGTCAGTGGTTAAGAGCACTTGCCCTTCCAGCACCCACATGGTAGCTACCAGTCCACATGCTCCAGCGCCCTCTTTTGACCTCAGAGGGCAAGCAAACACACACGATAACAAAGACATCTGTATTTCTTTCTTTATAATGCATTTATTTGCTTAGACTTTAAATTTACTTTTATGTGTATTAGTGTTTGCCTGACTATATGTCTCTGTACCGGGTGTGAGTGTGTGTGTGTGTGTGTGAGAGCGAGAGAGAGAGCGAGAGAGAGTATGCGTGTGTGTGTGTGTGTGTGTGAGAGAGAGAGAGAGAGAGAGAGAGTGTGTGTGTGTGTGTATGTGTGTGTGTGTGTGTGTAGTGCCTGAGGAGGCGAGAAGAGGGATTAGATCCCCTGGGACTGGAATTCTGGGAGGCTGACAGTTGTGAGCCATCATGTGGGTGCTGGGAATTGAACTCTGGTCCTCTAGAAGAGCAGCCACTGCTCTTAACTGCTGAGCCATCTCTCCAGCACCTGCATTTCTTTCTTTCTTTTTCTTATTTTGTTTCCTCTTGAAGTCTAACATAGCCCAGGATGGTCTCGGACTTGATGTATATAATCCTGAACTTCTCATCCTTCTTTCTCTACCTCCCGAGGGCTGGGATGACACGTGTGCCACCATGTTCAGTTTTATGTGGTGCTAAGGATGGCAACCAGGGCATTGTGCCTCTTTGAGTTTCTTTTCCTGCCGATTTGTAGTCATATTCCACTGTATAATTAGACAGAAATGCAGGGAGCCACTTCAGTTTTCCTGTGTTTGTTAAGATGTGCTTTGTTTCCCAATGCATGATCTATTTTCGAGAAAGTTCCATGAGTTGCTGAGAAGAACATGTTCTGTAGTGTTGGGGTGGAATGTTCTATAGGTTATATGTTGAGTTCTCTTGATCTATGATTGACTTAATTCAGATATTTACTTTGTTGAGATGACCTGGCAACTGGTAAGAGTAGGGTACTGATACTTTTCTGCTGTGCTGCAGTTAATCTGTGACGTCACATCTAGTAGCATTTGGCAATGTCTTTAAAGATATTTGTCCTATCTTTTGAGATTATAGTATAATTATGCCTCTTCCCCCTCCCTTCCCTCTCGGCAAGCCCTATCCCGTGAATCCTGCTTGCTTGAGGTGTTGTTGACCAGTGCACAGTGTTGCTGGGAGCCCAGCTCCAGTCCTGTTAAATTTCGTTATCACGTGTAGTGACAGATTTATAGACCCTGTGGGTTTAGGTACAAGGCGGCACTGCTCAGCCAGGGCCACTAATCCTTTCCTTTTGGTCCCTTTCCTTGGGATTCTCCTCTAGCTGGAATTTCCTCTATGAATTTTTATATGATCCACTTGAGAGTACAATGGAGATAATGGCCTTTTCCTTCTAATCACCTGTATGTTAAAGCTATCCTAAAGCTTTCTATCAGGAGGCCGAGCATGGTGGTGAATGCCTTTAATCCCGGCATTTGGGAGACAGAGATGGGTCTTCGTGAGCTTGAGGACAGCCTGGTCTACAAAGCGAGTCCAGGCGAGCCAGGGCTGTTACACAGAGAAACCCTGTCTCAACCCCCCACCCCCAAATATTTTTTATTAGGTTTTACCTGTTAGCCATATTACAGGCCCTTAAACATTTCTAGGAAGGAATGCTTTGGGCAGGTGAGAAGGCTCAGCAGGAAGAGGCACTTGCTGTGTGAATGTGGTCAATTTCCAGAACCCCGTAAAGGCGGACGGAGAGAACTGGGTCTCATTGTTATACTCTGGCTTCCATATATGGCCATAGTATGCTGTATTAAGAAATCTCACGGTCTGGAGAGATGGCTCAGTGGTTAAGAGAGCCGCCTGCTCTTCCAGAGGTCCAGAGTTCAATTCCCAGCAACCACATGGTGGCTCACAGCCATCTATAATGTGATCTGATGCCCTCTTCTGGCCTATAGGTGTACATGCAGGCAGAGCACTGTATACATAATAATGAATAAATAAATCTTTAAACAAACAAAAAAGAAATCTCACAATGGTGCACACGGTCATGTTGTATAGTGCACAGCTCACACTCACATCTCAGTTGTTGCAGTGATGTCTTTTATAGCTATTTTTCAAGTCTAGGTATTTTTTTGATTGTTGTTGTTGTTTTGTTTGTTTGTTTTGTAGTTTTTGAGGCAGAGTCTCTCTACGTAGTCCTGGCTATCCTGGAGCTCACTATATAGACGAGGCTAGCCTGGAGCTCACAGAGATCTGTAGGCCTTGAACTTTTTCAAACCTACTGTATTTGGGGTTCTTAAATGCTTACACCTCCTTTCCAACCCGCATACCCTAGATAGGAGAGAAAAGAGGTTAATGGAAACAGGAGAAGTAGACCTTTTTAGACTCAGTTCCTTGGAGTGATTCCGCTGAAGTAGTCGGCAGGATTCCAGCAGACCCACTAAACAGCAAAGCAGTGACTCAGCACAGGTGACTGCAACTGCAGCAGCCGGAACCCAGAACCTCAAAGTGTACTCTGGAGTGATTCTCTCTAGGAAGGTCTCTAAATGGAGAGATGAATAGCCAAACAACAGGAAAGGATGCCAAGGCCAAAAAGCCCAGCGTCTTGTTTGGGGCATACTACTAACTTGCATTTCCAACCATCCTGAACAGTTTGCAATAGTTAGCTTTCATAAGACTAGAACTGTACATCACATTTTCAAATTGAGTTGCGTATGTACAATACATTAAGCAAAAGTTGAACAAAATAATCTTAAACTTCTTTCAATATACAATACCAGTGTAAAATATTTGAGGTTAGTAGATTCAATCTGCCTTTTATCCTATAATTCTATATCCCCCCCCTTTTTTTCCCGAGACAGGGTTTCTCTGTGTAGCCTTGGCTGTCCTATATATGTATGTATAGACTTGTGTGTATGTATTTATATGTTGTATGTACACGTATATATACACACATGTGTATGGCTATAGGATAGATTCATACACACACACACACACACAGACACACACACACACATCCTCTCGGAGTCTGTACTAGGATGTTGGCAAAACACCATGCCTCCACAAGAGGCAGTTTCTCTTATAGTGGACAAACATCACATGTTCTCTCACAAGTCTGTTCACATCTCACACTTGGGATAAAAACAAAAACATGTTTACATCCACTACAGAGACCCCTCAGTCTTTGCCTCCCTAGTGGTGGGAATAAAGGCAGTCCACTGCCTTCTCTGGCCTGGGATTTTAGTAGTAAAGTCTTTTGATTGTCTGTTAATCATCTGGAACAGGTTTTCCTAGTCTTTCTGTTTTCTAGAACGTCCCTTAATCTGGATTTGTCTTAGTATTTCAATCTTAGATTTAGAGGATTTTTTTGGGGTGGGTATTGGAATCAAGTGTTTCATGTACGTTAAGCAGGTGCTGTAGCATATTTTGTGTGTTTATGCAGGAGCACTCGTATGGGGGGGGGGGGATGGAGACCAGTGTTTGATGTCTAGTGTCTTCCTCAATCACTTTTCCACCTTGCATTCCCCACCCCCCACCCCAACCCCCTGAGATCAGATTTCTCTCTGTCATCTTGGTTGTCCTCCTAGATGTCTGCCTCCCTGTCTCTTGAGTGCTGGGAATAAAGGGGTACGCCACCATGCCTGGCCACTGTGTGTGTGTGTGTATTTTAGTTTTTTTGAGACAAGGTTTTTCTGTGTAGCTTTGGCTGTCCTGGACTTGCTTTGTAGACCAGTCTGGCTTCGAACTTACAGAGGTCCACTTGCCTCTGCCTTCTTGAGTGCTGGGATCACAGGCGTGCGCCACCACACCTGGATTACCTTGTGGTTTTGAGAAGTCTCTCTCACTGAACCCGAATCTTGCTGATTGACTGCACTGACTGGTCAGCAAGCTTCCCAGCATTGGGGTCACAGATGTGTGTGATCCCACGCCAGATTTTTTTCTGTGAGTGCAGGGCATCTGAACTTAGGTCCTTATTCTTCCCCAAGTATGTCCACAAGTATGTGTGTGTCCCTGGAGGCTAGTAGAGGACATCAGATACCCAGGATCTGGGGACCTAGAGGTGGCTGTGAGTCACCTGACATGGGTGCTAGAAACCAAGTTGGGATCCTCTCTAAGAGTGGAATGTGCTTCTACTTGCCATCTCCGCAGGTGCCTGGGAATGTGCTTTTGAAAAGAGCACATAGAAGTAGTGTTGTGTTCTTGGGTCATCAAATCAAGGAATGTACAAACTCAGATACTTTAACAAGGAATATTGGTATGAATTCTTTTTTTTTTTTTTTTTTGGTTTTTCGAGTCAAGGTTTCTCTTGTGATAGTTTTGGCTGTCCTAGACTCACTTTGTAGACCAGGCTGGCCTCGAACTCAGTGATCCACCTGCCTCTGCCTCCCGAGTGCTGGGATTAAAGGCGTGCACCACCACGCCCGGCATTGGTATGAATTCTGTAGAGTGCAGCAGAGGGTCTTAGTTGATGGATCATTCGGGGCAATGCTGAGAGTGGAAAGGGTTAAACATGAGAACAATTGCTCTTGGGGTGTGGACCATAGCATTATCAAAGGAGGGAGAAGCCAGGATCCTGGTAGGAATTATTTTTGCTAAGTCAGTTAGGGAAATCCACCCAAGTGAAGCCACATTAATTCTGTGTTTCTTATTAACCATCTTAGAATAGAACATTTGGATTCGGATGACCTGGCCAGATTTCCTGAAGTGGTTTTTGGATACCTGTCACCGGCCATGATTGTAATCAGCACACCAAATGCTGAATTCAACCCCCTGTTTCCCACAGTGACCCTGAGGGACGCAGATCATAAATTTGAGTGGAGCAGAATGGAGTTCCAGACCTGGTAAGTTCAGAAGTGTTTCTTTGTTTTTGTTTTTGTTTTTTCTCTGTTTGGTAGGAATCTTCTTATAGGAAGTAAGCTTTGATATGCCTGTCTTTTTTTTTTTTTTTTTTTTTTCAGTTTTTGAGACAGGGTTTCTCTGTGTAGCCTTGGCTGTCTTGGACTCGCTTTGTAGACCAGGCTGGCCTCGAACTCACAGTGATCGCCTGCCTCTGCCTCCTGAGTGCTGGGACTAAAGGCGTGCACCACCACGCCCGGCTCTGATATGCCTGTCTTACCTAAAGTGTTTCTTACTTTGTTCCGGCAAGCTCTCCATGTGGGACTGTAATAAGATCACAAGGAAAGCCGAACACGTGGGCAGCAGGAGAAAAGAGTGTGTGCCTATTGGATGCTCTTTAAGAGTCTTGGCATAGAATGAGGACCCAAAATGGGGAAGGTCTGGGCTGTGAGGTGAGCTCACGCCCACGCTTGGGGGTGGTTATTGGTTTGTGCACAGTTTTTGGAATAATTCCCAATGCATGTAGTCTAGGCTGGAGTCGTTGAGGTCTCCTGATTCACCCCTGCAGTCTGCCCATCCCATAGGCTCCCTTTCCTCTTCCTGTGGTGACTTGGAAACTGAAAATGTGTTGCTACCTTTGTTTTGTACAGAAATCAGGCACCCAGGTGATAGATCATATGCCCACGTAGAATGTTTAACTTTAGATTTTTTTTTTTTTTTTTTTGAGGAGTTATATCCTTACATAACTCAGGCTAGCTTTAAACTCCTGACCTTTCTGCTTTATCAGCCCAAGTGCCGTGACAGGCACGACACCCGCCATGCCAGGCTCAGAAACACTTTGATTCATCATATTTCATGTTTCCTAATCCTTCCGACAAGATGTCACTTAAGAATTGTTTGATAAGCCACGTAGCCACAACTGTATGTT
The DNA here is from genome assembly GCF_903995435.1 of Acomys russatus. Classification (NCBI taxonomy): domain Eukaryota; kingdom Metazoa; phylum Chordata; class Mammalia; order Rodentia; family Muridae; genus Acomys; species Acomys russatus. The sequence continues at coordinate 11,788,369 of NC_067159.1, forward strand.
CAGAGAAGTGATTTCTCTTTGTTTGATTTCAGGGCTTCACAAGTGGCAGATCGCTACAATTACCATGTGGAGTTCACCGGGGTAGGGACACCACCAGCTGGATCTGAGCATGTTGGATATTGTACCCAGATAGGTGTCTTTAGGAAAAACAGTGGGAAGCTAGCTGAGCCCTCTGTTTCACAGCAGCCCGACCAGCATGTTTATAAGGCTGTGAGTATTCTGTGTGAGGACGCTGTCAGCATGATGGACAGTGAGGACTCGGACCTCTACCACCTACGGTCCCTCCCTCCTTCCCTCCCTCCCTCCCTCCCTCCCTCGTCCCTATCCCCGCCTTCCACTTTCTCCTTCCTTCCACTCTCCTCCCTCTTTCTACTTCTTTTTCTTCACTAGTTTCCAAAGTAGAAAGGAGTATACATGACCTAGTTAAAATTTTTTTTCTTTTCTCTCTGTCCTTTCTGTCTGTCTTTCTTGACAAGGTCTCACTCTGTAGCCCTGGCTGGCTTGGAACTTGCTACATGGACTAGGCTGGCCTTGAATACACAGAGATCCGCCTACCTCTGCCTCCCAAGTGCTGGGATTAAAGGCCTGCACCACCACACCTCGTTGAGGCTCATCATAGAAAGAGGAAGGTCCTGGCAGGGTTGGCCTATGGCATCCTTTCAGACTGCCTGGCCTGTTGGCAGTATGTTACAGGGAACAGTTTGCTGGGGGTCTCCTTAGGATGTTTCAAAGTAGGGCTTTTGCTGCCTCCTTTGTGATCTCGTAGGATCATCAGCAGTAAAGAGAGAACCAGTAACAGTTCCTCTCCGGCCTGTGGTTAGACTGGAGTAAGTGTATGAGCAAACGTGTGCACACGCGCACGCGCACGCACCCGCACCCGCACCCCCCATCTTTCAAAAGAATACATTCTTTCCTTGATGGAACCATTTTCATTTATTTTTAATTTTTCTTTAGCCTGTGTGGCCTTGATCTCTTGGGTCAGTGGTTCTCCCTGTCTGAGCCTTTCAGAGTGTCGGCTCCCTGGGGTTACAGGAATGCACCACTGGTTCTAGATTGAACCGTTTTTCTTTTACAGGTATTTCTACGTAATATCAAGTAGAAACACTGGGTTATGGGTTCAGTCCGGCTCACAACCATCTGTTAACTCCAGTCTCACTGGATCCAGTGCCCTCTTTCAGACTCGGTGGAGCATGTGCTGCACAGCCATATATGCAGGCAAAACACTCATAGACACAAAACAATAAAATAAATCTTTAAAAAAAAAAAAGCAATACTGGGTTAATGCTTGTTGGTGGAAACCTGACCGGGATACAGTAGGTATTACAATTGGAAGCAAACCAGTTAGGTAATGTCCACATGTATTTGACTCCCAATAAAATTAAGGCTCTTACAATGAATAGGTCTTGTGCCATATGTACACATAGCTCTTATGTGGCTGAATTTTAAGTTTAACAAGCTTCCTATTCTATTTGGTTTTTCTTCCCTTCAGGTTTATACAACCTCCTACCCCAGTTTACAGCAGGAAAAGGTGCTCAAGTTTGTACTAGTTGGGGAACTCTTGATACAAGTGGACCGCTTGAGGCTGAGACACCAGCGAATGCTGAGGGAACAGGAGAAAGAACAAGATCCTAAGGCAGGGGGCATGGACTTCTCCCCAGCCCCCCACCTCCTATTGGGAGCAGTCTTCACTGAGGCAGAAAAGGCCAGGATAGAAAATTCTCCGAAACCCTTCTGCGAAGGAGAGAAGTTTTGCATACCCCTGCAGAGACTGCTTGCTTATCCCAAACTGCACCGCCTGTGTGCTGACGAAGAGAGAATGCGGTGCCTCATTGCCGACTCTGTGTGCTTAAGCAGCGATGGTTCTGCAGTGGTGGTCGACCTGCATAATTCTTGGGATTATCGGCCTGAAGATAATTGAGGCACCTGAGTTTCCCAGAGCTTAGGGTCCTGCTGGCAGTTGGGTTCACTTAGAATCCAAATTTCTTTTTTTCTTAGGTGGTGCTAGGAATCGAACCTGGGGCCTTGCACATGGTAAGCAAACACTCGGCCACTCAGCTATATCCTCAGCCCTAGAATTTAAACTTTGTACAGTCATAATTGTAGTGGTATTTTGAGAGTTTTTTTTAAAAACACAAATTGGGTCCTGAACTCATTGACAGATCTGCCTGACATACAGACTGCTCTTTGCCTGAGAGAGGGCTTAATTAAAAGTAGTTGCTTGCCTTTAAAATTAGATTTTTTAAAAAATTTGGTGTTTACAAGAATGACGAAATTTGATGTGGTAATGTGTTAATTCTGTCCTTACCCATATTTTGGTGTTAGAGCCGTATGTTGAATGTGACATTAAAACATTTAAATGTAATGAAAGCCACTTGAGACCCTTTCCCGGTGCTGGCACAGAGGCCCATATCTGCAATCCTAGCCTGGATAGATGAGACAGGAGGATCATGGCTTTGAGGCCAGCCTGCTACATGGTAAGACCCCATCTCAAAGACAAAAAGCAGTTTTTCTGCCCAGTTTTTCCCAGTGGTGACGTAGCTCTAAAATCTAGGATTATCATTTGCGTCAGAATTTCCCTATTATGCTCCGCATAAACCAGTGTATAAAAAAGGAACGCTGGTGCTTTGAAAGGAAGGGAGGTCACCCCTGGCCACCTTCTGGTGGTTGTTTTGTGGTGCTAGAAGCTGAACCCAGGGCCTTGCACATTCTAGGCAAGCGCCCCATCATTAAGCCACACCCTCACACACGTGGGAAGACCCCACCCCCCACCCCAACAGCTTTCCAGCTGGAGTTAGGGTGGTAGTAGCTGCAGGGGAGAGAAATGAGGCTTTTAAAAAATGAACCTGGGGCTTCAAAGAGATATTCTTGTGTGAGGCAGGGGAGTCCAGAGGTGAGCCAGCCAGGCATGCCTGCCTGCTCTGTACTGTCGCATACCCTGGTTTCCATCTTAATGAGTCTGGAAGAGGTTAACCTGGGGTTCCCACTTGCATAGCCTACCAGCAGCTAGGAAGAGAGATGGAGTGCACCAGCTGCCCAGTGTTCCTTCTGTCTGTTGCTAGGCAACACTACTGACCCTTCCCGTGCTCACATAAGGCAGTGAGGGAAGTTGAGAAGTGCAGTCTGTATTCTGAGAGGCCACATGCATACTCTGCCATCTCCTAAGGAACTAGAAGAAAATGAACATGATGACAAACTGCCTGTGCCACCCGGCATAGTCTGACCTCCCTGAGAGGCATTCTGTGGCAGCAGTGTTACTCCCTGGGCAAGTGCCCTGGGGACACTTGTTTCTAAGTTGAGTCTTCAAGGGTTCATTAGTAATCAGTGGATTTGATGAGAAGGTTTTCATAGGGAAATATCTAAAGCACATAAACACTGCTAGAATCTCTTAGACTAATCCTTTGGATTTCCATGTGTGCCACCAGGTGCTCAAAGGCGTATGTGACCTAGACAGATTTGTATTCCTCTCCCCACCCAAATGCCCTTTCTACCTTTGTGCCCAAGGTTTGCCTTAGGGCTCCCTGTGCATCTTTGCTCTTTGCTGGAGTCACATTTCCAGCTAGGGTCAAGCCCTTGGTCACATCTTCTTCTGAAATTAGTCCCATCAGTTACTGTGAAGCTGATGACTTGATGCCTTACCCATAAACCCTTTGTGCTCACACCTTACGGGGACTGCTGTTTCACTTCCTGCACCTGCCCCTCTCTTCCCTAGGGCTGCACACATGCTAGGCACGCTTTCTACCACCGAACCACACTTCCAGCCTGTGGTTGTGCTTACCAGTCTTCGTTTGTGTTCCCCTCCCAGCTTTGATAAGTGCATTTCTTCGCACATTGAACGGTTTATTAACATTTCCAGCCACAGATTGGCATAGTTTTTGTAGGGGACCTTGGCAGGAAATATTGTCCCTACTGTAACTTTTCAACTCTGCTTGAGTTGAGGCATAACGTAATTTTGTGTTAAGTGCAAGGACATGTATTCCTAGTTACTAAACATCTTCCCAAGGCAGCTGTGAGATTTAGCCTGTGGAGCACTGTTGTTGTTCTCTCTCTCTGGTGCTGGGGATGCAGTAGCCCAGGGCTCTGTGTGCTTATGTGCAGATGCTTTCCCACTGAGCCCCAGCCCCAGTGCAGACAGTGCTCTAAAGTCACACTCCTATCCTTTAGCAGCACACACAGTAGGACCCTCTGAAGAGTGAGGACAGCTAGAGATTGTGATCCCCAGCGCTGTGATTGCAGAGTGCAAGCCTTGTGTATCCCAGCACCTGGGAGGTGGCGACAGGAGGCTCACAACTTCAGAGTCACCCTTGGCTGCATAGTCAGTTTGAAGCCAGCATGGATTACATGAGACACTGTCTCAAGAAAAGCAGAGCCCCCCTCCCCCAAGCCCTCTCCACACCCATGATAAAAACCAAAGGCAGAAAGCAACCAGTCAGGTTTGCTAGGAGCGTTTTTGTTGCACGTGTAAAGTGAGGTGCAATATCCATATTGGGACAGTCTTGTAAATGCTAGAGAGAGAGTGTTGCAGTATTGACCTAGCTAGAGAGTCAGTGCTACCAAAATTGCTTTTCAGACTGAGTAGCCAGGCACCTGGCAGCTTTCAAGAAAACAGGTAGAGTAGTGCGCACACACAGCCTCTCCGCACTCTACAGAATGGCTTTACATTCCTCCAAGCCAGACCCCCCCCCCCCCCTGCAGAATGGAGAAGAAACTCTGTCCTCTTCAGTCATTGTCACCCTCAAGCCTTTCACTTTCCCCTCACAGCACAGCACAGCTCATAGGAGCCTTGCCCCTGGAGAGCGAGGGTTGAATGACAGATGGCTTCTCTCCTATCCCATCCCAGGCTGGGGATTTTCAGGGAGCTTCTTGGGAAATCAGACATGGGAAATGCACTCCTTGAGGTCATAATCCGAAGGTAGCCTGAGGCATCTGAAACATCACAGTCCTTGGAGTGAGGGGGGCTTTTTAAGGTTCTTATTAATCTAAAGACATTTAAGATTTTCTCTGTGCTGGGCTCCAGTCCAGGACCCTGCAGATGTTAAGTAGGTCCTTTGCGGAGCTCTGTCTCTGCCACAAGTGTTCTGTGTAATTTTGTTTTTTTAAACATCTAGTATGCTTTATTTCCTTCACAAGTATTCTGTTAAATAAAGCACCATTTTGTTCTATGTAATTTTAATCCTGCTCCCTTAGTTTTCCTGCTTGGGAGCTCCTACTAGGAATATATTGTCCCTTATATATTGAGTAAAAGCAGAGTCACTGCTGTCATATTTTCTGGGCTAAGCCTGGCTCGTGCTGAGAAGTTTGTGGACGGAGAGGAAGCATACAGTCAAGCTTACATTCTGGTTGACATTAAGTGTTTGAGACCTTGTTTTCTTCTGACTCGCTATGTAGCTGAATATGGCCTTGAACTTTTTGCTTTCACCTCCCAAGTGCTGGGACTACGGGCCTGTGCCACCATACCCCGTTTCCTGAAGTGCTGGGGATTGAACCTGGGGCTTCATACATGCTGGGCAAGCACTTTACCGACTGAACTACATCCCCGGCCCCCAGATGTTTGAGATCTTGTGGGGAAGGTTGTTGATGCCTTTAAGTCTCCCTCAAAACAAACTCAAAATAGCAACTGAACCCCAAATGCCTTTCCTCATTTCCAGAATGCTTAAGGGCCTGAGTTTGATCCCCAACTGAATCAGCTGAATATAGTGGCACATGGGTGCAGTGTCAACACTCGGGGGCCAGAGACAAGTTTGAGGTTAACCCTGAGTCTACAACTACAGGCTCCAAGGCAGCGGGGGCTACATAGGGAAACCATGTCCGAAAACAAATGAACAAAAACTGTGCAAATCATTTTTCTTATAATAACCTTACAATTTAAATTATGAAAGGAAAAGTATAGTTTAGGACAATATAAAGGCAGTCATACTGTAATTGGCTTTATCCTTAATACTCACCGTCGCACAGCCTCTTGGGAGCGCCTGGCTTCTCCCATTCACTCCTTCCTCACGGCCACCACTGCCCACATTCTGCATGGAATTCAGTCGTTTGTTTTATATCAATTTCCACCAAACAACATAAGCGCATGGATTTTTTAAAAACTTGTTATTGTTCTTTTACTAATAAATATATTTTAAATATTTACAAGTCTTGTGGACGTTTGTGTGTATCTGGGTCTAGAGGTCAGACAAGCACAGTGAATCTCCCGGAGCTGGAATTCCTGGCTGTTGTGAGCCACCCAGCGTTGGAGCTGGGAAGTGAATTCCAGTCCTGTACAAGTCAGAAGCCAGTGCTCTGACATGCCGGACCTCCTCTCCAGCCCCTACTGTATATTTTTGATGCAGTTTTGTCATTAGCAATTTATAAATACAACTGGAGGTGCCTCTTTCTGTATTGACAACATGTTCTTTTGCAAAACATTAATAGTTGTATATAGAAATTCATCCCGAAAATCCCCAGTTGCTCTATTTATTTAAACTTTTTCATCATTTTGTGTGTATGGGTGTTGTGACTGTTTTAAATATCTATGAACCAAGTGCGTGTGGTACCTTGGGGGCCAGAAGAGCCCTTAGGATTCCTTGGGACTAGAATGACAGGCAGTTGTGAGCTGCTTCATAGGCGCTGGGAGCTGTGTGTGGGTCCTTAGGAAGAACAGCCAGTGCTCTTCACCACTAACCCTCCGCTCCCAATTACTCTTTTTTTTTTTTTTTGGTTTTTCGAGACAGGATTTCTCTGTGTAGCCTTGACTGTCCTGGACTCACTTTCTAGATCAGGCTGGCCTCGAACTCACAGCGATCCGCCTGCCTCTGCCTCCCGAGTGCTGGGATTAAAGGCGTGCGCCACCACGCCCGGCTCCAATTACTCTTAAGAATGTAAAGAAATGTCCCTCAACAGTTTACATTTCCTACCCATTCCTAGAGATAACTTTCAAACATTGCTCGTTCTCAGTTCACTAAGTGTAGACTGCAGTTTTGTAAGAACGAATGACCTTTTGGGGGACAGGTTGTTTCCCCCTCCACATCCCTGGTATGTCACTTGAATGGGCTACATAGTATTTTTAAAAATTATTTACTTAATTGATTTGTCTGTGTATAGGTGTTTTGCCATGTTGCCAGTGCAGACAGGGTAGAAGAAGGCATCGGATCCCCTGGAACTGGGTTGCAGACAGTTAGGAACCACCATGTGGGTGATGGGAATTGAACCCAGATCCTCTGGAAGAGCAGTTGGCACTCTTAACCACTGAGCCATCTCCCCAGCCCCTAGTCTACATATTAATATGAATTAGATTGCTCTGTGTGGTAATGGATAATACGGTTTTATTTTTTACTTTTTGGTTTTTCGAGACAGGATTTCCTGGATTTACTTTGTAGACCAGGCTGGCCTCGAACTCACAGCGCTCCGCCTGCCTCTGCCTCCCGAGTGCTGGGATTAAAGGCGTCCGCCACCATGCCGGTGGCGTTTTTTTAGGAGGCAGAATTTTTACCTTACTGTTCACTTTAGTAAGTTTTCACGCCACTCAACAGGGCCCCCATTCCCAGAGTATGTGTTAAATGTGCTACCAGCCATAGCCGCCAACTCTGTTCTCCCGTCTGAGCAGCTCTAAGATCCCTGAGAGAAATTCATTATATTGTTTTGGGCCTGTCGGAAGGAGCTGAAGGAGCACGTGTTTGGTCAGACCTCAAGGTACAGCAAAACCATTCCCTTTGTAGCCAGGAAGCAAAAGAGAGGAAGGGAGCCCCCTCCCCACCCACCTCTTAAAGGTGCCATGACCTCCCAGCAGTGCCTCCCTGGACCTCTCTGGGAGACGATAAAGATGGAAACAGTAGCGATAACTTTTAAAGACTTCTGTGATTTCACAGCTTGTCTTTCCAGCATTCCTTGAGTTCTAGTTGTTTCCGTACGATTTACATGTGAGACCCGGCCCCTCCAGTGCCTCCCCGAGACTCCCACGACCTGCCATCCCCTTTCCTCAAAGAGGCTGTTAGTTCACATCCCGTCCCAGGTCTCCTTGCTCCTCCTAATCCTCCACAGCCTCCTCTGATGTCCGGTCTTACCTTCCATAGCGTCCCTAGCAGGTTCTACAGCCCCTAGTGGCTTCAGCCCTCAGTTCTGCCAGTGGTGGCTAAAGCAGTTTTCGCCACTGGATGGAGTTGCCATGACAACACTCACCACACCTGGGCCTGCCGCTTGTGTTAAGCAGCTGCAGGAAGTTGTGGGCTGATGGCCATCAGCAAAGGCCACAGAATTTGCTGAAGACATCCGTACAATGCATTTCCACATTGTGCAGGGTGCTACACAAATGCCTTTTATCAATATACACATATATGACATACGTCTTTGTGAGTACTTAGGAAAAGTAACATTTGGGCACAATGTTGAGACATTGCAAACAAGTTGGTGGGGGTTGGGAGTTACAGCAATTTGTACAGTCAATAATACTGGTTTTGAAGCCCCCACACGCTGGTTATATAATCACCCCCTGAAAAAGTTAACACTTCATGGCCCCTACACATCTGCTAGGTTTTTAAGTGTTCTGATTTTAATGTGGTACCCACTAGAGAAGACTGCTCAGATGTGAGTTTGAGCCAATAGAAAGTCTTTATTAGCGTGCTGGTGACCAATAGAAAGTCTTTATTAGCGTGCTGGTGACTACACTAGGTGTTCAGGATCCCAGTGTAGCCCTGAACCTTTCTCAGGGTGAGGCTTTAAACATAAAACCCATGTTCTGGGTTGACACACGTCAGTTAATGAGAAAAGTTAGCCAGAAGAACTACGGAGGCCAAAAATCAAGGTTAGTACATTCAGAGACTTTCCCAGAACTATGGGCTTGGGTGGATTAGGTCTTGGTTTCATTTTGGCAGGTGGTACTATCTTTGTGCTGAGTTTTATAACCTGAATGGCACTTCCATCATGGAGTCCGTTGTGCTAAGAAGGTCTGGGGACCTGTTACACCTGCCAAATTGTATACACGTGTTGCCTGTATCCCTTCTGCCTTCAACACTGAAGTTACTATTATTTTTTTCTACCCATTTCATTCTGTGTGCTGTGACTCAGGCCAGCATTAGTCAAAGTAAGTTAAATCAGTTTTTTTGCTCCTAGAAACACTGCATCTTGCACCTACACCTTAATCATGACCCAGTGGCCTGTGGGTGTTCTGTAAAATCAGGTTTTATTTGGTGGCCTTTCTAATCACCCGCTCTTGCTCCCAAATAACGACACAGAAGCATATTAGATTTCTTCAACAGACTTTAAAGCACTAGAGCTGGGCAGCTATTCACTGTTCCAACCCTCTATGCTGGTCCGGCTGCTTCCCAGTCACACACCCTGAATTACTTGCCATATTGACTCTGCCTGGGCTGACTCTGCTCCATGAGGTCAGTCCTCATGGCTGCCTCCTTAGAAGAATTTTAATTTAGAACATGGCTGCTCTGGCAAGAGATCACATCCAAAGATATTCTAGGTCTGTGTGGTGCAGCTGGAATACAAACAGGCCTTTAATGCAGGAGACAGAGGCAAGCAGATCTGCATTCAAGGCCAGCCTGGTATAGAACAAGTTTCAGGTAACAGATGGCTGGAGTTAGTTTGAGACCAAGCAGAGCACTTCAGAGGCTGAGAGAGAAGCCAGATTGAATTAGATCCAGGCATGGTTGGTACACGCCTTTAACCTCAAACAGTGAAGGTAAAGTTAGTTTGTAGAAGGAAGCACCCATGCTTGAAAGTGATATTTAATTGAGTGGCAGAAAAATTGAATCAGATTTGACAGAATAGGAGGTGCCCAACTCTCAAGGGCGCCTTGAGGGAAGCTACTTAAGGGCCAACTCAGAGAGAGAGAGAGAGAGAGAGACAGAGACAGAGACAGAGAGACAGAGACAGACACACACACACAGAGACAGAGATACACAGAGACACACACAGAGACAGAGACACAGAGACAGAGACACACACACACACACACACACAGAGAGAGAGAGAGAGAGAGAGAGAGAGAGAGAGAGAGAGAGAGAGAGAGAGAGAGAGAGAGAGAGAGAGAGAGGGAATATGCAGTAATTTTACCAGGACAGTAATAGAGAGACAGGTCATAGAGAAAGAACTCAGGTGAAGACCGAATGAGCCAGACAATGAGGAGCCAGGAGATTAGAGGAGATTGTTGGAGTTAGTCTGAGGCCAAGAAGAACGATTTAGAGGCCAAGAGAGAAGCCAGATTGAATAAGTCAGCTGGGAGAGGCGTTTAAGCCAGAACAGCTGAGTTGAACCATCCAGCCCAGAGTTCAGAAAGAACAAGAAAAGGTGAGTTTATTCAGTGGTAAGTCTCAGAGGCTGAACACATTCTAGGCATAGGTTAGATTGTGTGGAGGCTAGAAGCTTCCAGGACAAGAGCTAGGTTAGCAGAAGGAGGCACTAATCTTCCAACACAACAATTGAAACCTGCGAATAAAAGATCTTTTACACACCTCCTTTCTCTCTGTCTTTTTCCTTCTTTTTTCCCTCTACCTGAGATCCCCACCACCACTAGGAACGGAAGTCCACCCTCCCTCTCCTCTCTCGCCCAACCATAGGCTGATCAGCTTCTTTAGTAACCAATCAGAGGTAATTGGGGAGCAGTGTTTACACAACATTGATTAATGATCTTGACAATGCCCTGCAGCCAGATCTTGGGGGTGGGGAGTTGGGCACAGAAATCAGGATCTGGATACACCCAGTGTATCCCCCCCAACAGTGGTCACTGAATGATCCTGGTGTTTTCAGTGTAGTGTTTGTGTCCAGTGCTTCCTGGAGTGTCTCCCTATGGACCTGTACTTGAAGAACCTTTAATATCACACCGGAGGAAACATTTTGCTTTATTTAAGCAGCATAGGGGGAAGACATGATAAAAATTTTGGGGGGGCCAGATATTTCAAAAATTTAAAAATTACTGCTGGAAAAAATATCCAATGTGCTTCTCCCCTTCTGGTTTTATTCCATGGAGTAAATGTGCAGACCGCGAACCACTTGGGAGTCACTGAGTTCAATGCCAGAAGGTGGCACCCTTTTCCCAAAGCAACCACACACACTGTAGCTTTGACCCTCATTTTATCTAAGGCTGAAAGGAAAGCAAACCAAGCAACCAAAACCCAACCGAGGATGCCTGCTCCAGAAGACATCCCAGCCGAATTAGAATTGCATAGGAATGAGTCTAAAGTGGTTCCATCAAGAATGCCTTTGATCGACAATTCACTGTTAGAGGGTTATACATAGGCTGCCTATCACGGGCCCAGGCAATGTCTACACGTGAGCCTTTCTAGTTTGCCTTCTAATTGCTATGTTACACAACCATGGGCTAGATTAATTTCACCTATGGCTTGCTATGTCATCCAAACCAAAACCTTTCATGCACCACTATGAGAAAAGTGGTTGTTTTAGTTTGCGGGCTTTTTTTTTGTTTTGTTTTTGTTTTGGTTGTTGTTGTTGTAATAAAACGTTTGTTCGGCTTATATTTCTAGAGCACAGAGCATCAGCAAGGGAAGTCAGGGCAGGAACTCAAGGCATTCACTTGAGGCAGGAGCTGAAGGAGAAGCCATGGAGGCGTGCTTCTCCCTGCCTTGCTCCCTATCGTTTGTTCAGTCTAATTAAAAAAAAAAAAACCAAAAAAAAAACCAAAAAAAAAAAAAAAAAAACCCAAAAACCCTGGACCACCTTTCCAGGGGTGGCACTACTGATGTAGGTTGGGAAGCCTCAAGTCAATCATTAATCAAGTAAGCATGCCATGGACCAACCCAATAGAGGCATTTTCTCAATTGAGGTTCCTGTTCCCAGATGTCTCTAGCTTGTGTCAAGCTCTCGAAAAGCTAGCTAGCCCAGTGGTACACAGCTTGAAACAGGTAAAGGAAAGACAAGGAGAAAGGTCAGGAGTCGTAAGAAAACTAGCAGATGCTGAGGAAAATGGGAACTCTGAGCTGGAGATGGAGCAAAGAGGTCTGAGGGTCGGTCAGAGGTCCTGCCCGGATTTGCTATGATCTGGTGCCAAGTCATCCTGTGTCCTGGAGAAGGGTTTGGCGTCACTTCCCTACAGTGCCTGTATTGTATCCCCTCCCACCAGCAGGGGCCAAACCTTTCCTGAGCAGCACTGTCCAGGAGCCCTGGCAATAGGATCTAGATTCCATCTCCTATCCACAGCTCCTTATTAACTTTCAATTGCTGTCTCAGCATCATCAGAGGTGGGCACTAGTGCTGGATATTTCCTTTATAAGGGATCGTTCCAACCAATGGTCATAAAGGTTTGTACGAGGATAGGAGTGACTCTGAATGTTCTTTTTTTTTTTTTTTTGGTTTTTCGAGACAGGGTTTCTCTGTGTAGCCTTGGCTGTCCTGGACTCGCTTTGTAGACCAGGCTGGCCTTGAACTCACAGCGATCGCCTGCCTCTGCCTCTCGAGTGCTGGGATTAAAGGCATGCGCCACCACGCCCGGCTCCTGAATGTACTTTTTTGAAAAACCTAATTTCTAACATTTTTGGCCAAACTTTTAAGAGGAATCTCTACGACAAATTTACAATCTAAGGGAGCCCTTGATCCCACCCAAGGCATTTACAAATATGGATAGCACACCAAAAGCATTTATTAAATATTTAAAAAGACCGCACTGGAAATGGTAAAAGGTAATAATGTTCATAGACGTAAGCCCCACTGACGAGAGGCAGTGAAATCCTTAGCCAGGGCCCTTGGGAATAAGGCTACTTCTTGCACTATTTGGATTTGTAACTTCATCCCCACGCCGAAGAGGAAGGAGTAAGATTTTTCAAAAAAAAAAAAAAAAAAAAAAAAAAAAAAAGATTTATTTATTTATTTATTATTTATACAGTGTTCTGCTTGCACGTACCCCTGCAGGCCAGAAGAGGGCACCAGATCTCATTATAGATGGTTGTGAGCCACCATGTGGTTGCCGGGAATTGAACTCAGGACCTTTGGAAGAGCAGACAGTGCTCTTAACCACTGAGCCATCTCTCCAGCCCAGGAGTATGATTTATTTTATTTTATTTGATATTTATTCATATTACATCTCAATGGTTATCCCATCCCTGTATTCTCACATTCCTCCTTCCCTCCCATTTTCCCCAGGAGTAAGATTCTTTTATTGTTCCCCAACCTATGGTAAACTGTCCCTAAGTGAGAACTAACTGGTTTCCCGTGTATGTGAGTTCAGGTGACAGTGACTACTTCTGCCCTACCTGCCTTTTAACTGCTCGCCTACTTCCCCCTTCCCTTTCATCACGTTAGGTTGGGAGGCCTCTTTGAATGCAGCATGCCAATGGCCAGTGGCTGGTGGCGAGTGGAATTTAACTGTCCTGGATCAAACTTGAGCATGGTCTAACTTTCACGGAGAATAACTACTGGGTGATCAGTGAAAGAGACAGGGTAACTGCACCTAGGTATGGTTCCATTGGCTGAAGTTGCAGGTTATATGTAGTTATTGTGGGCACGAGGCTAACTTCTGCCTGGAGCCAGGCTGCATGGGTACAGGCTACAGACTGTCAGCAGGGTCCTTCTAACGCAGCAGGTCTTCCTTGCTGTAAACCTCAGTCCCAGGACTCAGAGGAAACAACACTTCTCTTCTTACTGTGGTCCAAGCTGTCTTGAAATTCACCATGGGGCCCACGCTACCCTCAAACCCATGGGGATTCCCGCTGCCTTCTGAGTGTTGGGATTTCAGGCATAAGCTGCCAGACCTGGCTCCCTAATATTTAAAACAATAAAGGGCCAGAGAGATGGCTCAGTGGTTAAAGAGCTACATTTTGTTAGCAGGGGATTTAAGTCTTCTGGCCTTCATGAGTACAACACTGACATGCATAACACCCCCATACACACAGATAAAAGTAATAAAAACAAAATCTTAAAAAGAGCAAGAGCATCTAGAGTTTTGAAATACTGCTTTTTATTGAACATGTATAAGATCCACTTTTGTATCGTTACAAACATTTTACGAACAAAATCTTATTTTGTTAAAAAAACATTTCCTGGATTTTATCACTGTATAGTTAAGACATAAGACATACAATATATAAATATGAAGTTCATTCTCCAAGTATTAGAACATAATACTGATGGAATCACTTCATTTTCTTTGCTCAGCTCTGAAGACCAATCCCAAGGTCTTTTATAGGCTGGAAAGTCCCTTACCACCAAGCTATCCCTCAGTGACCAGTGTTTTCATGAACACTGTGTTAACCTCTAAGGGACGGAACTAACAGAAGATGGTAATCCTCAAGACATATTGCCAAGGTTAACCAAGTTCTTCTATAGTCTGTCTTTCCTTGCATTGAATTTGGCCAATGAATAACGGTGAAAAGAATTATATAAGCAAGATAAACATACACATTTCAAAATACGGAGCACAATGTAAATCCTTTTTTTATCATCTTTGTTGTATGGGGAGACCACCCATATTATCCTTTGCAATATTTTATGTATACATTTTTGACAAAAATCCCATGTAGAGGGGGATAAGGCTTTGTTTCCAGGGCAGTCTTCACCTAGGCTCACTACAGGAGTATTTCATTCCTACAGCTCAGGTGCTAACACTGTGCTCAGTACCTAACTAAGCCAATGTGCACAGTGGCCTCACACGGGCTCAGCCACCCTACTTGACTATAGTCACGTGACGTACCATCTAAGAGAACTGAATTTCTGAGTTGCCCACACGGAAGACTTGTGAAGAAAATAGTACAATCCCGTCATATGAGCTCACTGCGTCTCTCGGAGATTGGATACAAACATGGAAGCCTAAGGTTCCAGAAGTGACCCAGTGAAATATGTAATAATACTGTCAGCTTGTTCTTCAAAAGTAGTTTATTTAACATGGGAATTTAGAGTCTGGAATTGCTTCTGGATGATTCGACTTATCAAAATTCAGTACTGTCTGATTTAAAAAAAATTTTTCCCCCCTTTTGAGTCAGGGTCTCATTTTGGGCTCATGATTACCATGGAGCCCAGGCTGCCTTTGACCTCAAGTAGACCATGTAGCCCAGACTATCCTTGAATTTGAAGATCATCCTGCCTCAGCCTCCCAATGCTGAGATTGCAGGAGTGAGCCTGAACTTGAATCTGTTTTGAACGGAGATTAGTTGAAGAGATTTTTCTTTTTCCTTCTAGTAAAAAAGGGCTAAGTGGTCAACCTCTGTGGCTTCATAGTTTTGAACAACAACAAACTAAAAACAAAAACATATACAGAAGAATCTAGCTTGGTTATTATCCTCGTGGATTTATGCTGGAATGAGATGGTGGGGCTAGGGGTGTTGGTCAAGACTTTAGTATCAAAAATGTTAATCTACATTAGTGGTTTGTGTAGCAAGACCCTCAATATGGCCACAAAAGGGAGGCCAGCATTTAAGTGTAAACGGATGGCAGCTCATACTGCCTAGTCCTGTATGTCACTTCCTGTACGGTCTTGTCACCAGCCCGTGGCAGAAACTCTCCTGCCTGGCCCGCATGCGCTTCTGAACAAGGTGTTTAAGATCTTTCCTTCCCACCGCACCGCGAATACTAGCTTTAAAGGGTGCTGTTTGCCTTTTCTCTAGGACAGAAATAGAAAAAAAAAAACCTTAGGTCTAAAAATTCTCCAAGATTGGACTGTTTAAAATTTGACCTAAATATTAAAAAATTTAATTTGTTAAAGAGTCTGCTTTTTCAAGTCTACTGTTTCCTCAAAGCAGAGTTAAAAACAGACTCGATGCTTGGCAAACAGGTTTTAAAATAGTCTTGAGGCTGAGGAGAGCCTGACAATACATGCCTTGAAGAGAGAAGGAAAAGAAAGAGAGGGAGAGAGAGAGAGAGAGAGAGAGAGAGAGAGAGAGAGAGAGAGAGAGAGAGACAAAGAAAAGAAAGCAAGGCTCCCACACAGGGCACCTTTCACATTTTGATAGGACTGGACTGAAATATGAATGCAGCGCAAACCCCGCAGCACTGGGGAAGGCGAGGCCAGGCTGGGAGTCACAGCTACTCTCTCCCCTTCCAACCCAACATTTCTACTTACTAAGTGATTTTGAAAAACTATGTAACACTATGTAAATCAAGATTATTTAGTAGCTGCTAAAATGAAAAAGGAATAATTTTTTTTTTTTTATAAATTTCAAAATCTCATCACATTTTCATTTCCCCTTTTTTTGAGCTGGGGTATTTATTATGCAGCCCACTTTGGCCCCCAACTCCCTATGGAGCCTAGACTGACCCTGAACATCTGATGCCCCTGCCTCCACCTCCCAAGTGCCGGGTTACAGTTAAAACCCAGGACTTCGTGTGGTCGAGGCAAGTACTCTACCAACTGAGCTATATTCTCTAGTGCCACACATTTGATTTTTCTGGGGGGGGGGGAAGGATTCTGTACCATTTAAAATACCCACACCTAATCCTGTGTAGAGATAGAGGGCAGAGGGCAGCCAGGCTAAGCGAGGCAGCCACTGCGCCCTGACAACAGCACCTTGCGTGTGTGTGTGTGTCTGTTCCGTGGCCTCACTGAACCGTGCTTACAAGCTACTGTTAGTATCATCTTTAGAATCCGAAATCATCTGCAGGAGTGCCAAGAAAAATAAAGCCTAGAAATTATATATTTTTTTAAAATAGAAAAATATGCTTTTAAAAATTGTCAGAATTAAACCTCTCTAAATAATATCTTCATCATCTCTAGCTGAAACTTTGATCTTTTTGTAACATACAGTGGATCTGTTCACTTGAAAGCAGACAGCATGTCCTCACCTTGTAGACAGCTGATTCAGATAACCTGGTAAAGATGCTCTTGTCAATGTCCTGCCCTCCAAATATGTCTTAATCTGATTCTCCCCAAAAATTCTTTCCCTTACTTGCAAAATATTCTAAAACAGGGTATCATCTTTAAAAAAAAAATCAGAATCTATTTTAAAAATAGGTTCATATTAATGTAGACTATCTAATTCTTAGTTATTAAAATAAAAATTCTAACATGAACAAATCCAAACTTCCCAATCCGGATATTCAAACATTGTATAAGTCTATTTTGTCAACACAAGAATCCCTTGGCCAGAGTAATACTGTGTTCTGAGCTGCTGTCTTCCCAGACATGACTGTGGAGGTGAGGACTGGGGCATGGCTGGCTCCGCACAACCCTAAACTTCTCTTCAGCGAGGGGAAGCTTAGTTCTTTCTACGGCTTGTGTGTGGTGCTGTAACGGCGGATCCAGACTAGAGATCTGCACCTGAAAGGCTGTATTCGACGCGTGTGACAGTCTACTCTGGCTTCAAACAGCGAAACCCTGACACGGTAAAGAAGAAAACAGTCGCTGGTCAAAGGGGCGAAAATAGAAAAGCGCCAGTCAGTCCCACGGGGTCAGTGAAATCAGCCGTCTGCCCGTTAGCACAGCACGGTAAGTGTCAGTTCACGGAAGTCTGGCTTCCTTAGGAAGAGCGCTCTTTTTCTGATCAGCTAGCAGTTTCCCGTCTGCTCTGCCTGCTGAGACCAGCAAGTCTTAGTACTGAATGGATGATGAAACAGCTCTTCTCCTGGCTTGCCTCCGGCAGCCTAGCATACAGACCATTAAGCTTACTCTCATATAGTGCCCCGGGGGCTTTTGCAACTAATCTAATATTCACGGCAAGGAACAATGTATACTGCACAGTCACAGCATCCACCTGTCTCAGATTTGGACACACCTATCACCTGACTTATGTCTGATAGGTTCAGAATTGTTAAGTATTTGAAATGTTTAAGTTAGAGCATAATATTTTCCCCAAAGCATGGCCACTCACTCTCTCTGCCAATTATTGCATCAAAGGAGTTAATATACTTAGTACAATGCTATAGGACATAGAAGATTGGCTTTGTAGGAATTACAATGGTCTTGATACAATTATAGGATTTAAACTGACCTCACACACTGTTTCATAAATGCGAAATTTAAAAACAGGGCTCAGACCTGTTGAGCAACCCCCGCTCCCGCGACCCCCTCCCCCCACCGTCACCCCCGCCTTGGATTTTTGTGCTGGGATACTGAGGTGCGTCCAGTGCCGATTTTCTCCGGGGTGTTTCAGATGCACAAGCAGTCTTTTCGTTCTGGGTGCTGATGCAGGACAGGCCTTCACCCTCCGTGGGTGAGTGGCCGAGGAAGGGTGCTTTGAGAAGCAATCAGGATTGCTTTCCTCTTCGCAGATGAACTTCACTTGAAAACAGGTTCACTGGTTTGTTTGTTTTTTTGTTTTTACATGCTTGACTAAAAAAAACCTCGAAACACCTGTTGTCCACACCTCAGGTACACAGAGAAGCTTCCGTCAGCTGGCTTCACTTCTAGCGTTTGATCACAACCTGTTCGTAGGCTCCAGAACCTACCCTGAAACAGCAGTGAGGGGAAAATTTCAGACCTTGAATTGTAGAGGGGGCAACTTACGAATAACTCTTCTCCCAGGTACCCTGGGTGGTTCTCTTTTTTTGACACAGGGTTTCTCCGTGTAGCCCTGGCTGTCCTGGAGGACCAGGCTGGCCTTGAAGTCAGCGATCCACCTGCCTCTGCCTCCTGGGATTAAAGACGTCTGCCACCACCACCCAGCTCCAAGTGGGTTTCAGTTGAATTTTATTTCTACAAGGCTTAAAGGTATCATATACAAAGACAATACTAAAATCAGCCTCAGCCAGGGCAGTATGTAGGGTTTTCATGGAGTCTTTAGTTATAATACTGCAGGCCTAGTGTAAAGCCTCCCCCCGCCCCCATCCTCTCTCTTCTACCTCCCCACCATTTCTCCTTCCTCTTTTTCAGACAGGGTTTCATTTAGCCTAGGCTGGTCCATACCTCTCTATGTAGCCAAAGACGGCTTCGCAGTCCAGTTCTTGCTGCCTCTGCCTCCCATGTGCTGGGAGGACTCAGTAATTCTTCTGGACAATGTGCAGATGGCTTTATATGTGGCTAGCATTGTGAATTAAGAATGTTCTTGAGGAAGAGTTTATTTCTTCAGCAGCTCAGCGTAGAAGACGGTTGTGTCCCACCCCTGCTCCCGACCCCCAGAGAATCTCTTCTCTGCTTCATAGTTTAGCTGGGGACAGGGAACCTGCCTGGAGACTGTTCCCTCAACTCCCCTGTGGGTGTGTGTGGTCATGTGACTAAATTTCCCATGTGTAGCACAGCTGAAGAAATATATTGATTTCTATTTCTCTAGAGGAGAAGAATTCTTACCTCTGGCTGTCCAGGATGGTGGAATAATAAGATGGCAGTGCATCAGTTTTGGGGACAAAGCTGTATAACTGGCCTGGCTGTCACATTCTTGGGTTTCTGTGTTACAGCCTTTACTGTAATATGCTGGGTATGAACTGACCTCTAATTATGAAATATACTAAAGAACTTAGTTGCCAAGCTTTGTGACTAAAACCATTCTGAGGTGTTTAAATAATGGCCTTATCCATACGAGACTTCCTGCTGCTGCTGTTGCTACTGATGCACTTGAGACCCTGGTTTTGTGCTGTCAAGAAAGGGGCATGCATCTTCCTGTTGTTGCTTCTTGGTCTGGCAGAATAAAGATCCTATGCCTTTTAGAGGGCAGCTAGCTTTATGCTTTTGAATAGGTCAAATTTCTACCCTTTCCTGGGGGCATCTTGGGTAATCCTGAGACCGTCAGTGGTGGTGCTGCATGGAAGCTAGGGTCTTACTGTTAAAAGTTATCCGCAGCTGTCCATTTCCTTATTTGTCAAGTTATCAGACGCCCTTCCTCTCCACGTGAGGTTTCCCTCTTGAGTGCACAGAGTTTACTAATCCTGGAAGCAACCACTGTGGCTGGTCTCATCCGTTAGTGACATTTCATGAGGTGTTTATGGTATACCTTTTTCCTCGAGGTATAATATGACACTCATTCCTTCCCATCATGCACCAGGGATAACCTTGACACTGTGGTCACAGCAATGAAATAAACCAATACAGTGACAGCAAGGTCTGTAGGAACAGGAATAGGGTTGGGCTTTTAGTACGCACTTGTAGAAGGCAGGAAGGGAGGGTCACAAGCCTCACACTGGAATTCCACCCATATTTCCCTCCTACATATGCTCTTGGAAGATGCTAGGGCACATAGGGGGTGGAGGGTTAATAGACTTAGGCTTCTGTGAGGTTGTCGGCCATGATGGATTAGGGTTTGTTGGTGATGCAGCTGTTTTGAGTCACCCTTGTTTTTGTAAGCCCAGGAAGCTTACCGGTTCACCAATCCACCAATTGTTATTTTGGTCTGTTGTTGGTGCTTTATCTTAGCTCATAGAAGATAAGCATTGGCATCTGAACATCAGAGTACCAGAAGGAAGCACGTGTGCGTGGGAGATTTGGCCAGAGAATTGTCAAATCTGATGAAAGCTATAAGCACAGGGACCCATGAAGTTCAGTGAAATCCAAACAGAATAAATAGAGAGAAACACATCCAGTCACAACTTACGGCAACTTCTAAGAAACCAGCGACAAGGGGGACATCTTGCTGGGTGTGGTGGCACTCAGGAGGCAGAGGCAGGTGAGTCTGAGGTCTACATAAAGAGTTCAAGGCTAGTCAGGGCTATATATATTGAGACCTCGCCTCAAAAAAAATTGTAAAAAATATTTAGATAGGGGCTAGAGAGATGGCTCAGCAGTTAAGAGCCATTGGCGATCTTCCAGGGGGACAGAGTTCAGGTTCCAGCATGTAAATCAGGTGTCTCACAACCGTCTGTAACTCTGCTCCAGGATAGCCAATGCTCTGTTCCAGCCTCTGCAGGTGCTCTCCCCCTGCCCCTGGCATACATGCATACATCCATACAGACCCATACATATAAAAAAATTAAAAATATCCAGATATACAAATTATATAGAAAAGATTAAAAATGGAAATGGAAGCAGCCTTTGTGCTGGCAAAAAAAAAAAAAAAAAAAAGAAAAAAAGAAAAGGAAAAAAAAAAAAAAAAAAAAAGAAATGTCCCTAAAGCCAAGAAAGGTTAATGGCAGCTCATGCTGCTGTGTAGGTGCACAGCTGCTCAGGGAGGTAAGGACACTGCCGGGAAATGCTCCCTTTGCTCTATCTAAAATATTAGGCTAAAATTCTGTTCTAAAATTTCTTTTAATGTTAACGATTGTCAAGTGCTCTATTTGTCCAATATATTCTAAAAACATAAGTAAAGTAACAAGCTGAGATAAAATAGGATGCTAAAGACATCCAGGAAAGCAAGCGTATTACCGTAGTAACCGACTCTTCTCATGGAAGTATAAGCATTTGTGTTATTCAGTCTCAACATAAGGACAACTGCAACCTTCGTCCTTTACTTATGATGTTTTGCCCCCTCAGAGCCCGGGCTAGCTTCGGACTTGCTTTGTAGCCGAGGATGACCCTGAACTCCTGAACTTTCTGCTTTTGCTTCCCAGGCGCTTTTGATTTGAAACGGAAGCGAGGGCTTTGCTCTTGCTAGGCTGTGGGCCTTCTGACAACAGAGCTACGGTTTCTCTCCTCATTAATCAGGATGTCTGGATTTCAGCAGAGTGAGCTGGTGGGTGACATACCTGTTTGGAAGGTGGTGGCTGCCAAAGGTTGTACTTCCCCCAGGCCCCACGAATAACCTCAGACCTTCCTCTGTAAGACATAATTAAATGCTTGGTAAGTGCACAGTGATCAGGTTGCTCTCAAGTAAAATGCATATCGTAGTAATCAACATTTTATAAGTATCAAAGTGTATCAAAGTTTTATACGAGCTTTAGAGGCAACTGGAAAGCCAGCCTCACAGTTCTTTCTCACCAACCTCCCTAAAGCTCTTTTTCTCTTAACAGCAATGGCAGCTCTTTCTACACATTTTCATGAGGCTTAATTATTCCTATTTCCAGCCAGTTACACAACAAAATGGTCCGCCGTGAGGTGTTCTCTCTTCTCACCAGCATGAGTAATTAATTGTACCTTTCAAGTTGGTGGCAGATAAATTTTCAGTTTCTGTGGGAAATGCTGGGATAAATTGCAGGGTTCTATTTACACTGTTTTCAAGACCACCACCCCGGGGCCTTCAGACTGGGCCAGGGGCCTGGCGCTCATGAACTGTATAGACAAGAAAGCTTTCTTTAAGATGGATCTCGGCCTCCTCCAACCTACACCACTTCTAGGGGTCGAACCCAGGGCCTCCCTCATACGTTCCAGGAATTTGCTGTCCTACTGAGCTATAATACCTCCTTAGCTGATGCCTTCACTAAAGCTTGTTCTTTTATTTTATTATCTTTAAAATACATTTTATTAATTTTATTCATATTACATCTCAATTGTTATCCCATCCACTGTTCTTTACCCAGCATCAACAGACCTTGTCAGAGACAAGCTACAAAACTATCTTTGCCTTTGTGGGCCTGGGATCGGCTTTATGTAGTCACAGCTGTAGCCTGACCACGTGGGTCCCGCAGCTGTGGAGCAGAGCGCCGGACCGAGCGTTCTCCTCATGCGCACCTTCTGCACTGGAATCCAGGCTGAAGTCCTGACTCTGCAGGATTGTCTCCACGATGTCGTCAGCATCCACCCTGGTGTCGTCGACTCGCTTCAGCTGGGACTCAACAGAATCCTGCTTCACCGGGCATCTTGGAAGAGAACCACAGTTGTTTCCTTCCTTTTGTATTGATTATTTGGTGAAAATAAATACATTGTTTTAAGGGTAAAAGCCATCAGGTTCGGGAGGGTACCTGGTGAGCTTCTCCGAAGCTGCTTCCTCTTCTTTATCGGCGGTGTCTGGATTTGGCTCAGCTGTGATTTGCTCAGTTTCGTCACATGGCTCCAGAATGCTTTCAATTCCTGTTGAAGTACTTCCCACTGAGGTGTTTCTTCTGTGGCAGAACTCAGAGAAACTGGATGACCGGGAATGACATGTGCTGTATCCTGCCAGGGGAAAAATCATTTGGATATACTACCACTCTCAGACACGCTACAGTCTAACTTTTTCTTCCCGTGTGTGTATTCATGCACATGTGTGAATGTGTGTATGGAGGCAGTGGCTGAACTGGTATTCTACTCTGCCACTGGCCGCCTTATTTTTTGAGACAGGATCTTGTACTGAGCCTAAAACTTGATGATTTGGTTATAACAGTCCCTAAAATCCCTCCATCTCTGTCTTCTCAGTGCTTAGATTATAGGCATGAACTGTCAAGTCCGACTTTTATGTGAGTGCTGGTGGCTGAACTCAGGTTTTTATGCTTGCATGACAAGCACTTTATGGAGTCACCTACCAGCTCTAAGAAGTAATATCTTTATCCCACAAAAATAAATGTTCTGCAGTGGTAGTTTCAAGTTTATTATTGAATTTTAGTCTGTCTGGGATTAAAGGCTTCTGCCACCAGGCCTGGTGAATTTTGTTTTGTCTGGAGACAGGTACTTGCTATGCAGCAAGCAGTGGCTGGCCTTGAACTTGCCATCCTTCTGTCTCAGCCTTCCCACTGCTAGGATAACAGGTATATGTTACCACAGCTGGCTTCAAGCCTCTTTAGAACAGTGGTTCTCAACCTTTCTAATGCTTCGACCCTTTAATACAGTTCCTCATGTTGTGGTGAGCCCTCCACCGCAACCATAAAATTATTTTATTGTTACTTTATAATTTTGATACCGTTATGGGTCGTAATGTAAATATCTGATAGGCAGGATATCTGATAATGTGACTCCCAAAGGGGTTGTGACCACAGGCTGAGAACTACTGCTTTAGAGCAATAAGGAGTTGAATCCCATTGTGGGCTTCTACCTGATACTTTGGACTGCTGGCTGGCATAGCTTGATGTCCTACCTGATACTTTGGACTGCTGGCTGGCATAGCTTGATGTCCTAGAATGTCCCCAGGCACCAAGTTCATCAGGAACAGAGGCACTCTTTGCTGAAAGATCTGCAACAAGTCACAACTTGATGTTACTATTCCTACCAAGTCAACATCCTATTTGTATTTTACCTGTATATTTTATAACTTTGCAAGCTCATAATCAAAGAAAATAAATTATAAAGTGATAGAGTCCTTCAAATTGGTACAATGAAACAAACTGCATTGCAAGAAACTAAAGAGGGCTTAAATATCTTAGTCCATTGGAAAGTTAGGGAACTTCCATGTCTACTAGCAGGGTGTCTTAAAACCACTAGTTTTTTATGCTCAACATGTCTCTAATAAGTCAATCTTATTCTTACAAATTCTTGTCTGTCTGTCTGTCCATCCATCTGTCCATCCATCCATCCATCTATGTATTAGACTGGTTCTCACATAACCTCAGCTATCCTTGAACTCACTAAATAGCCCAGGCTGGCCTTCAACTCCTGTTCCTCCTGTCTTGGTGTCTCGAGCGCTGGGATTACAGGTGTGCACCATGCCCTGGCCCTATAGTGTTTTTGTTTTTGTTTTGTTTTTTAGGTGGTGTGGAGGAGATCCTATTCCTTCAAAATTCATCTCAGTAGTGAATTAAATGTACTTTATTGCATAATGTCAGCCTTCCTAGTGCTAGGTTACACATGGGACAATGCTGTAACTTCTGTCAACACAGCATAGGGTACAGTACCTAGGATGAAAATTCTTTAAAAAATGAATACAAGACTAGAGATGATACAGCTGTTTAAAAGCACCAGCTGCTCTTACAGAGAACTCGGGTTCAGTCCCCAGCACCCACATGGCAGCTCAAAACCACCTGTAACTCCAGTTCCAGGAGATCCAACACCTCTTCTGGGCTATACAGTCACTGCATACATATGGTGCATAGACATACAGACAGGTAAAACACCCTAAAGAGAAAACAAATAAAAAATAAAGTGATAAAAGAAACCTATAACAGTTCATAGTTTGGAAGCAACTGTAAAAACAAAACAGTCCCCAAACTGTTTGTAGTAGCTCCCAGATCATGTGCATAATTCTGTGGTACCAGCTATCCCTCCACAGAAGACAGAAGTGTGATTGTTCAGCACTAGTGTCAAACACTCAGAAACCAGAACCATTGTTAACTTAGGAGCAGAAGGCAAGCAGCTGAGTGAGAAGGTACCGCAGCAGCAGTTCTACACATGAGACTGTGCACAGCTGGGCCAACAAACGCTGCCAAACAAGCAGGCTGCTGGTCCTCTGCGTGAGCAGAACCATTCCCCGAGCTGAGGCCCCAGACTGAATAAAGAAGAAGAAGAACCAGCCAGCTGAACACCAGCATTTATCTCGCTGTTTCCTGACCATGGGTGCAATATGACTAGCTCCCTCCCATCCTGCTGGGGGCTATGGGACGTCAGAAGACAGACAAGGGTGTAAAGATAATAGTTTATTATTTATATACCAGGAAGGTACAGACCCAGACCTGCTATTCCAAGATGCACTTTGAGGGTCTCGCCGCCTTTTCTATCCTCTTCCAGAGACTTGGATTCCCCAGCGATTGGGATTGATGTGGACGTGGAAGGCGGCCTGTAAAGAGATATTCTAAGGATCAGGCCTTGAGCCATGTGTGAGCCTGAAGGTCTGAACCACTGTCAGAGGCTGTGTACTCAGCACCTGCCGTAGTCAGCTCTTTATGAGCGCTATCCTTTTGAGGGTGGAACGGAACCATTAAACAATCCGTAAGTATCCTTTAAAACCTTAAAACCTGAATAATAAAGGCAGGAAAGATTTTTATATCAAGACTTTATTTTTATTTATGTGCCTGTGCATACGCACACATGTGTGCCGGTGCCTACAGAGACCTGGAGTTACAGATGGTTGTGAGCCACCTGGCGTGGGGGCTGGGAACTGAACTATGGTCCTCTGCGGAGGGCAGCAGGTGCTCTTAACAGCTGACCTGCAGAGAAAGGTTTTTATTCGACAAGATACCGTGAACAGAAAGAGTGCTGTCTCGCGGAGTTCTGAAGTGTGCTGTCACAGTCCTGTAACCTCAGGAAGTCAAGGCAGGAGGACCAGAAGTTCAGGACGGTCCTTGGGCATGAGCAAGGTAGATATCAACTTGGGCTATGTGAGCTGCTGCCTTAAAGCCAGAGCCAATCCTTCAATAGTGCCTTCGCATCAAGGCTCAAGCTCCTAGGATGACACCCAAGGCTCTTCATACTCGAAGTTGGACCAACCTCAATTATCAATAGCTGTATTTTAATTTTTGGGCTATAGTTTTTTTTTTTTTAAAAATACTTATTATTTATACAGTATTCTGCCTGCATGCATGTGTGCCTGCACACCAGAAGAGGGCACCAGATCTCATTATAGATGTTTATGAGCCACTATGTGGTTGCTGGGAGTTGAACTCAGGACTTTTGGAAGAACAGCCTGTTCTCTTAACTTCTGAGCCACCTCTCTAGCCCCCATGGGCTATGATTTTTGAGACACAACTTTTCTCTGTGGCTTGGTAACCTGCCTGTAGCTCAGACTAGTCTTGAACTTATGAAAATCCTCCCGTCTCAGTTTTCTCAGTGCTGGGATTATATATAGGTTTATATCAGAAGGTACAGGTGGGTTATGTGTTTAAATGACATAAACAACTTGGTTAAAAAAAATAACTCCATTGAAAGCTGGATGAAGTGGCATATGCCTGTAATTCCAGCACTCAAGGAGGCAGAGGCAGGTGGATCTTTGTGAGTTCGAGGCCAGTCTGGTTTACAAAGGGAGTCCAGGACAGCCAGGGCTACACAGAGAAACCCTGTCTTGAAAAACCAAACCCAAACCCAAACCCAAGCAACCAATCAACCAACCAACCAACCAACCAACCAACCACAACAAAAACCAAACTCCACGGAATATTCACAGGAAAAATAAATAAAAGATTCGCGCAGAGAATGGCTCAGTTTTATCACTTCTTTTGCTCAAAAATGTTTTATATTCTTTGTCAGGATCCCTTGATAGGGCATCGCTGAAGTTTAAAGAAATGGGAATTATCTTAATTTTATAATAATAATGCTCAGAGTCTGTAGAAAATGACTTCCTAAAATGATATCATTATCTCCTGGCTGCTCCACAAATACCCCGTGCACCACCACCACCATGCCCTATGCGTGTTCCTGGCATGCCTCTCCTCCCCTCCTGCTATGTGCCCTCTGGGACCATACATACACTCATATTCATCATGATCACTTAGCCTAGGGCCACCGCTTCAGCGAGGGCTTCCTGGCTTTCCAGGAGCAGTGGCGTTTAGAGGCCCTCTGCTCTCTGCCCCAGTCACGCTGTGTGCCGTGTGTACATCTCCCAGGAGTCCAGCGGAGCAGGGCATCCCATCTCTCCAGTGCTTATTTACCTTTGGGTCCACACAGACACACTTGGCCAGGACAATTGCTCAGTCTTAGCTTCCTCGTTTTGTAAGAAGAGAATTTGGATCACACTGGATTTTTTTTTTTTTTTTTTTTACAAATTCTTCTTTTCAGATGTGGGTCTCCTTGTGTCTTATACCTGAACTCTGAATTGTTTCTCTTGTGGCTTCTCAGGAGAGAAAACATTAACTAATGAAACGGTCACATAATCTGCCTCTTCCATCTTCTTTTTTTTTTCCCCCCACCTCAGACTGTCTCTTTGCTACCTTGCACTGCAAATAAGATCATTTACTTTTCATTTGAAACCTCTGTAGCTTTTCACCTTATTCAGAAGGTGAGTGGAGCCGTTTTCAAGGCCCACAAGATGACCATCTGCCCTCATCTCCTGTGACTAAGCCCCTTACTCCCTCTGCGCTCGATAATGCTGGTCTCCAGGCAGTTACTTGAGGATGCTGGGAATGTGGCTCCTCAAGGCTTTTTTTCTGTATTGCCTCCACCTTGAATACTCTTTCCCCAAATATCTGTGTAGCTCGCCTCCCATCTCCTTCAAGTCTCTACTCAAATGTCATCTTAACCAGGGAGGCCTTCCCTGATCCTCCATCTAAAACAGCGCCAGCTCTTCAAGGCATCACCGTGCTCCCTGGTTACTCCTCCCCGAACATCTGTTCCAGGCTCCGTTTCTCGGCTTATCGCTACTTGGCTGTTTCTTTCTTAGAGTGTAAGTTCTAAGGTGGTAGAACGCGGTGTCTTTTGCTCACTGCTGTGTCTGAGGTTAGACTGCAGTCCCACACACTGGAAGGCACCTACTGGGTATCTGTTGAAAAAGTGAGTATGAAAATCGAAAGCAGGGGTGGGAGAGATGGCTCGGTGGTTAAGAGTCCTGACAGCTCTTCCAGAGGTCTTGAGTTCAATTCCCAGCAACTACATGGTGACTCACAACCATCTACAATGTAATCTGGTGCCCTCTTCTGGCCTGCAGGTGTACATGCAGACACAACACTGTATATATAATAATAAATAGACCTTAAAAAAAAAAAAGAAAATAGAAAACAAAATTAAACCTTCAGTTTGTCCATTTCATCTTAAACCCGAAAACCCAATGATGGACAAAGACCTGTAACTTGCCTCATTTTGAGAGTGGTGAGCTTAGTTGTTACTAGGAAGCAGTCACTCCTACAAAGTTCAGGCCAGTCTCCCATGAAAGGAACTATTTGCTTACAAAGCTGCTTCCATTTGTATTAAACAATTCACTTACTGGTTATCAACTTACGTTTTAAAACATGGATCACCAGACATCAGCTGCATACTGATCAAAACCTAAACAAAAGAGCATCGAACATCACGATTATAAAGAATTTCACGAGAAGCCAGCTTTTATTAATCTGTGTTTCCTCCACACCTCCCAGTCTAATATTTTCTATTTAGAAAACATTATGTGAAATAAATGTTTAATGAGTAAAATTCAATTACTGCTTTATGTAGACATGGATTAAAAAATTAGCTTTACCCAGTACTTGGGGAGGCAGGGGTAGGTGGATCTCTGTAAGTTCAAGGCCAACCTGGTCTATAAAGCAAATCCAGGACAGCCAAGGCTACACAGAGAAACTCTGTTTAAACAAAAACAAAAACAAAAACAAAAGCAAAAACAAACAAGATTGTCATTAATGTCCAAAACCTTGTGATTATAAAAATTCTATTGGAAAAGATAAGAATAAAATGCATGTCCCCAGCAAAAGTCCTTCCTTAGCATGCACTGTGTCTGGATTGTCTGTGTTTGCCCCGGACTCCTGTGGGATGTAAGCAGGTCTTCCAGCTCCACAGGCTGAGGCCTCATGGGATACCTGTGGAGGATCTATGGGGCAGAGAGCTTCTGCCCTCTGTGCCAGCTTTGGACCAAGACCAAAGCCTCACTGTTTCCTTCTGAGATGCCAACATTCACTGGTTGCTGATTAACCTTTAAGACTCAACCACAGGACAATCTCACTTATTTATTCTGAGCCAGTCTGGCCTCGAACTCAGTACGTATCAGATGGTAGCCTCAAACTTAGCCTTTTCCTCTTTCCTGCTGCAGTGATCCTGGGCGTGTGCCACCACACCCGGTTTATATGGTCTGTGGATCGGACCCAGGCTTTGTGTATGCCAGGCAGGAATTCTACCAACCAGGCAATATTCCTAGCCCCAAATTCACATAATAAGAATAGTAATAATGATGACATTCACAATGGTAATGACTTGAGAATTTATTTTTGTTTGTTTTGGCTCTTTGGGAGAGCCTCAGTAGTCTAGGCTACCCTGGAACTTGCTAGGTAGCCAAGGATAACTTGCATCTGTGATCCTCCTTCACATCTGGCTTGATTTGGGAGCTTACGTTCCAGATATAAACTATGTGTTCTACACACATCATCTCATTTCATCTCCAACACGCCCAGAAGTCTCGTTTTGAGACCATAGAGAATAAGGGATATTTTCCGACTCACATAGCAGGCATAGGGCAGAACCCAGGACTATACATATTGAGGCCATAGTCTTTTTTTTTTTTTTTTAAAGATGTATTTATTTATTATTTATACAGTGTTCTGCTTGCTTTCATGCCTGCAGGCCAGAAGAGGGCACCAGATCTCATTATAGATGTTGTAAACCACCATGCGGTTCATGGGAATTGAACTCAGGACCTTTGGAAGAAAAGCCAGTGGTCTTCACCTCTGAGCCTCCTCTCTAGTTCGAGGTCATAGTCATTTTTTTTTTTTTTTTTTGGTTTGGTTTATCGAGACAGGGTTTTCCTGTGTAGCCTTGGCTATCCTAGACTTGCTTTGTAAACCAGGCGGGCCTTGAACTCACAGTGATCTGCCTGCCTCTGCCTCCCGAGTGCTGGGATTACAGGTGTGGGCCACTAGGCCCAGCTAGAGGTCATAGTCTTAATGACAAACAGGACACCTACAAATTACTGCATACTTTCCAACTAATGAGTGGCATGCATCTTCTATAACTTCTTTACCCCAGGGCGTCCACTGCTGTCCCTTTCTTATTTTATTTCTTCCTTAAGTCTCACACCTATCCTGCTGTGTTGGGTTTCTTATTGCCTCTTCTTCCATACTGTCTTTCAATCTGGTTTCCAACTCTACAGGATAGCACTTGTGACTATCTGAGCGTCTTGGGATAGAGGGAATTGTGCAGTGAGGCAGAACAGAGAAGTGGGTGGGCGGTAAGAGGTAAGAGATAAGAGATAAGAGGCTGGGTTTCACTTCTAAGATATGGATTCACACAAGTGTGTCTTTGTATGCTGACAAGGATGGTTTATTAACGGGAGCGATGACTAGGAGAGCAGATAGATGACCCAAGGGAAAACCCTCCATTATGCCCGTGTGCCTTCTAGAACCCAAGAGCAAGGGCTGACTTCTAACAGGAAGAGGGCCTCGTCATCCATTGTACCCACAGGCAAGACACCAGTCGTGCACTGTAACAAGCTTGGAGAGGCAAGCAGAAGTGTAAGCTCTAAGCTGGGCTGATGAGATTTGTTTTTAATGAATTCTACCTTTTCAATAAAGGAGAAGTTTAGCGGAGGTAACAGCATGGGAACTGGGCATGGTGATGCACGCCTTTAATTCTAGTGCTTGGGAGGCAGAGGCAGGCGGATCGCTGTGAGTTTGAGGCCAGCCCAGTCTACAAAGTGAGTCTAGGACAGCCAAGGCTATACAGAGAAACCCTGTCTTGAAAAACAAAACAAAACAAAACAAAAAAGAAAAGAAAAAACAGTGGGGGGGGGGGGAATTGTCCTGTGAAGGATTGGGATGGGAGGCAGGGTATGGGTGCCAGCTGGAGGTGAGCCTGAGCTCATTAGTGCCCAATCATCTCTGTGTCCTCCAGCGATGTTCAGTAGCAGGACACACAGTCCGGGAGGACACACAGTCAAACCAAGCAGGGCTGGAGATATTCAGGGACAGTACTGGGCAAAGGAACCTGGAGTGTTAATTTAGGTCGGGCCATTGTGGACTGTGCCCTCTGAGCTAGAGGAGGGGGAAGTGGAAGCAAGTGGGGCCTGGTGGACCACGAGAAAGGGGCAGGGGTGAAGACAGCTGCATGAGGAGACCAAAAGGGCTAGGAACAGGGGAGATGGTGGAAGGAGGGCGGGGGGGAAGAGGGCTACCTAAAATTAGGCCGCAATTTCAGTATGTGTGGGGGGATGACTCGATCATTACAGCACTTGTCACAAAGAAGAAGTCACCCCCCTCCCCGAAAGCAGTGCTATTCAGAGATGGGTTATATACTTCGTAATGTAAGGGACACATGAGGAGGCTGAATTTTAGTAACATGCTTGGGGCCATTCAGAATGAACAGCACAGTTGGTGGCTTTTGAGAATGGGGCTAGAGGGCGTGACCATGTGAGAAGGCCACCAGACAGCAGATACGCATGCTGGTCTCAGCCCTGTCACTCACGACATCTCTTACAGAAGGCACCTAACCTTCTCCATTATAAAAATCTATTTCTGTAGCCTGGCCAATCCCGTGGGGGTGCATGCGAGTGCCCTGAGATATTTTCAGAGGTATAGAACAACAGAAGCTCATTAATGCTGTGCTCTTTTCAACTTCCTCTTTTCCCACTTTGGTTTTTCCAGGCAAGGTCTCATGTATCTAAGGCTGGCCTTGAACCCCTGAAATTCCCTGCCTCCACCTCCCAAATGCTGAACTCAGCTCTGCGTGGTTGTGTAGCAAGTGCTCTTAACCGCCAAGCTATCTTTCTAGTCCAGATAGCTATACGTATTTCAAGCCATGTATCTGATCACTGTGCCCTTTTCCCTAGCAAGCTCTTGTGCTGCAGTGGTGGTGTGTTTGTTCATGGCACCGGTGAGAATCCCACTGAACCGTGAAGATGATCATTACTTTTCGCTGCTTCTATGGTATGGAAGGGTCCTTCCCTAGTGGCATGAAGGCTTATGACCTCAGTACACATTCCCATTGTATCCGTGACAACAGATACCCGAGCTTAGTGAGAGGCAGGAAACTCCCCCTTTATTGGTACACAAATCTCGAAGAGCGCTTGCTTACTTTGAGGATGGAATTGTCCTGTCTTGTATTTTTGGTGTCATAGCCTTCCAGTAAACAGCGACGGGTGGTATTTCCTGACCCAGCAAACTCTGCCAGGTTTAGATCTGCAAAGCCCAGCTATGAAAAGAAAGAGAGCCATATTAATAGACTACCTAGTAGGCTCTATCGCATCTCCTTAAAATAGATCTTCAACCCACGAGTTTTCTCAAGCCTTTCGGTTCTTGCCGTCGTACCACCACTATTTGCTTTATCATTTGCTTCCCACGGGCCCTTAATGCATCGCTTTTTAATAAATACCTGCATCGTATTCTACTCACCTTTTCTCATGGATTCGATGTGCTGTGCTAAGTACATTTCTATAGACACTGAAATGAACACATGGCTGGAATAGTACAACCAAGGCATATCAAACAAGCAACGTCACTCACAGTGACACCTACACTCACCTCATACTGAGGGGGGCGGATAACAAATGGTTGCGTTCATGTGACGCTCCGTCCAGCCTGTTCTGGATCCTACTCTATGCTGCGCTAACCAGTGGGGTGGGTGTGGGGCTGATTGCAGGTTAAAGCCTCACTCTCTGCGCATGCAGAGGGGACTCGAGGGAAGCTCTTCGCTTCTTTAGCAGGGGCACCTTTTCCTCTCTCATCTTCCCCTTCTGCCTGGCTAACTATCCTTGAGCCGGGATTCTTAGGGAAGTTTTCTTTCCTGTGCTCACAGCTCTAGCCCATGCCTATGCTCTCTGCTGCTACCCAGAAGTTCAGCTTTAACTTGTTCCTCTTCCACGTTACTATCCAGAAAGCTTGGGTATTATCAAAGCTTGTTCTAGCCTTTCCTCTGATGTTGCTTAACACTGTTCAAGGGTACCCCTTATATCATTGTTATTTTAGCAGTCGGTTTCTACATAACTGAGTGTATACATTTTGGGGGGCTTTTTGTTTTTGTTTTTTTGAGACAGGGTTTTTCCGTGTAGCCTTGGCTTTCCTGGACTCAATTTGTAGACCAGGCTGGCCTCGAACTCACAGAGGTCTGCTTGCCTCTGCCTCCCAAGTGCTGGGATTACAGGTGTGCGCCTCTGCACCTGGCTAGTGCATCAACTTTTATGAACAAAAACTGGATTGAAGATACCGCTACAAACATATAGTAAGCTGCATTACATGTTTCGAACACTGCTGAGGTTGTTTGCTTCAAGGTTTTGTGTGTGTGTGTGTGTGTGTGTTTGTGTGTGTGTGTGTATAATGTAGGTGTATGTACGTGTGTATGTAGGCGTGCCCATCCAAGAGTGAATGTGCAGGGGGCAGAGGGCAATCTCATCTTCCACCACGTTTGAGGCAGGGTCTCCTTGTTGCACTTGCCAGGCTAGCTAGCCTGCAGGGATTCTCCTGTCTCCTCTTCTCGTCTCTGCAGCACAGGCGTGTGCTACTGTGCCTGGTTTTACATGGGCTCTGAGGATTCTTACACTTGTATGGCAGGACCTCTCCCAGGAGCCATCTCCCCAGACCCACATGAAACACGATGGTGTTCACTGCACAGTGGAGCATTAGCCCAGGACTTTTAAACTGGTATAAGAGAAGAGAAACCGATAAGAGCCCAGAGAACTGTGTAAGCCCCCAATACAGTAACTCAGGCACACTTCAAGACACAGGCAACAGCTGCTTAATTTTCACATGGTCAGTGTGGTCTCACTACTTTTTAGCAGAGCAACATAGGAGAAAAGGCCAGGATAGGTCCATGCAAAGCATCTGGAGACGCATGTGGCTTCTTTGACCATCTATTATCAATATGTACTGTTCCATACTCATCTCTCCCCATTAAAGCTCCAGCGCCTCCTTCCTGCTCGCTCTGCCCGCTGATGGCCTTGCTGCCTATTTCACTCAGAAAATAAGGGCAGCCGAGAGCACTTAACTTCCACAAGCTCTTACAGAAGCCGCAGCCACTCGCCTGCCTGCACCTGCGCCTCTGCTGCCTTCCCGCTCAGAGACTATGGATGATAAGCCTGTGTTCTGGAGGCCTCCTGCCTACCACGTTTATTCTGTAGTTTTCCCCTGCTCCTTGGCACTCTAACTCACTCCTGGTCTGCTAGAGCATCGCCACCGACACACAAACACGCTGGGGTTTCTCCTATCATCACGGACAAACCAAACCTTGTCCCACATCTCTCCAGACTATTACATCAGTTTTCATTCTTCCTCCACCAAAACAAAAACAAAGAAAAAAAATCACAAGAACAACCCTTCTTGAAAGAGTTCTCTATGCTGTCTCTGGCCAAATTAATTCCCCCTCCTTCCCTCCCCATCCCTTAGCTCTGCTAGCCATAATGTGCCAAGGCCAACTCAAGGCCATTAATGCTCTCAAACCGATTTGTCTTAGATAATCTAGTACTTTTCAGTTCTATTCACATCAAGGTTCAAATGCCAATAAATGAGTCTTAAATAAAGACGAGCTGCCCATTAATTCCCCACCTACTGTTGCGATACTGGTTTCATACTGGCACTAAGGATCTCTGTTATGGGTTGCAGGCTTCTGCTTCTCCAGACTCTGTATGTTGAGAGTCTAACTGCTGACAGGATGGTGTGGAGTGGTGGCCTTTGGGAGGTAATCGGGCCATGAGAAGGAAGCCCTCATGGAGGGATTAATGCATCCCTCTGCTTAGGGTGTTGGGGATTAAACCCAGGACCTAGCACCTCTGCCAATGGGTCCTACCACCGAGTATACTAAGGCTTGGGTGAATATCCTTTAAGCAGAGGAGAGAACGCACGCCCTTTCTCTGTAATCTGTTGCATGGTAACACATCAAGAAGCCGATCATCTGCAAAGCAGGAAGTTAGGCTCTCCATAGTCACGGGATCTGCTGGTATTTTGACCTGAGGTTTTTCAGCATCTACGATGGTGAGAACTCAATGTATTTCTGTTTGAGTCACCCAGTCTGTTGTGCTTTGGTATAAGAGCAGAAATAAGACAGTCTCTGTTAGGAAAGCGACACATGCTAATGTTCCCTTTATGTGCCAGACTCTTACATAGACCTAGGCGATCAGAGAGGAGCAGGAAACGTATTCTGTCTTCAAAGAACTGACACCACACACACGACAGCATGGTGCCGAGTCCATACTTCCTTATGACTTTCTTTGGCTCCATCAAGACAACTGTCACGTGAATGTCTATCTATACATGTGTGTGCTTCATATATGTGTCTCATAAACATGTTGTACACATATACCGCTTGTGACAGACATTATTCAGAAAATAACTGTTAGCATTTGTGTTCCAGATCACATTAGGCTTGTTACCCAGGAATACAGATTGTTTCCCCCATTTTTGGTGCTGGGGATGGAGCCCAGGGCCTGTCTCATGTCCTGCCCTGAGCCACCCCTGGGTCCTTTATTCTTACTCTAATAGCTTAGTATGGGGAAACAGAAAGCAACTTCCAATAGCACTATCTGATAAGTGCTGCGGTAAAGGAAGGCACAATTATAAGAGAGGGGAAGGGACGTTCTCAGTAGGAAGGGATGACTAAGCTGAATCTCTAGTGATACATGAGTTGACAGGGCAAGGGGAGGGAGGCATACACGCATGGCGTCAAGTCACATAGCAAATACGCTAAAATAGCACGGGATGCTCTAGGAAGCCCATGATGACAATATTCCTCATAAGGATGGAGGGGCAGGATGGGGGGGGGGAGGAGAACACAGAGGGCGGGTAGAAGAGGTGAGGCAGCAGAGATGATTTGCAAACCGAAATGGCTCTTATTTCTTAGCTTCCAGAACTTCCAATTTCCTTAACAGTTAGTGGATAAATACCGAAGGACTAAAAGCGGGGAATGCTATAATCACGGTTTAATTTTAGAAAGACCACTCTGCAGGACTGAGGAAGATGGAGCTGTTAGACAACAGAGGGAGCAGACAAGCAGGAGGCCAACAGGGGCTGCCAATGGAAAATAACGCAGGCAGAGCCTAAGGCAACAGTCTCATAAAAGGTGAGAGAATATTGTTTTAAGAGCTCTTAGAAGAGAGAGAGAGAGAGAGAAAAAAAAAAAAGTCATGAACAGTTACCAGCGACAGTAGACCTTTCCTGCCTGCCCAACACTCAGGGACCTGACAGTCCCTGCTCATCAAGTCCACTTTTCCTGAGAGAGTCAGTCTCCTTCCTCGTCCTTGTGCACACAGAGGGACCTGACCTCTTGTCATTGCTACATTGTGGTTAGTCTAATGTAACAACAGCAATCCATCCCTATGGCCACACATGGTTAGGGGTGAGCTTATGGTCCAGCTAGACTCAATAAAACACAGCCGAGTGCTCTGAGAGCATCTAGCAAATGCTTTCTTACTCAACAAAAATAACCTCCAGCGACCAGCTAGGTTTTTGTGTATATGAACTGTGTTGTAAACACTTGAGCAACCGGACACCTGATGCTCAAGTGTGGTAACTAAGAAAAAGGTCATCACAGAGGGAAGAGGATAACGGATCCCTGACCATGTTTTTTTAGTCAGTAAATTAACCAATCTGGGAACAGCAATATCTCATATCTAATTGTTTTGTGTCATCAATAAGCTATTGCTTCAAGAAAACCAGAGATCATTCTCCAGTGGGGAGGCTAAGACTAAAGGGTAACAGCCCATAATATGCTCTCAGAATATTTTTTTAAAAAGATTCATTTATCTTTATTATGTATATGGGTTTTTGCTTGCATGTGTGTTTGTGCACCATGGGCATGCAATGCCTAAGGAGGGGGCTGGGTCCTCTAGAGCTGGAGTTATATACAGAGTTACAGTCACATTTATGTGCTAGGAACAGAACCTGGATCCTTTGGAAGAATTGCCAGTGTTCCTAACCACTGAGCTATTTCTCCAGCCCCCAGAAAGAAAATTCTAATACCTTGTTAAATCCAATTGTTCAATCTCCAATTTGCTTTACTTAAACCGAGTCAAGCTTGAGTAACAATGAAAAACCTACGGCTGCTATAGCAACAGCATGAATTACAAAAAGAGCCAAAGAATATCTACTTACCTTCGCATAGGCTTTCCCGCCCTTTAATTCCTGCAAATACAGAAAACGCTGTAAGGATACTGTGAGATGAAGGATTTAAAACTAAATGCGTGTCAGACAGTTCTAAAGTAGACATTTGTAGGCTAGTGAATGTCAGAGACAATAAAAACAGGACGCTTTTAAGTCCAACTATTCAAATCAATAACACCAACCTGGAAAATGACCAAAGTTTTTACTTTGCTTGCAACTTCATTCATGTAGTGTTTGATACGGAGTCCCTCTATGACGCAGACTGACCTTGAGCTCCTGGGCCTCAAGGGACTCACCTCGACTTCCCATACAGCTGGGACCGAGAGCCACATTTTTGAACTTAGGGTACCACACAGCTATGAGGACAAAGTGTACAGTGCTTCGAACAAGACATTGTGTACTGTTTCCTTTCAGCATCGAGGACAGGCTTTCTTTCTCCAAGGCCACTCTAAAAGCATGTTTACTGAAGAGTTCCCCTTTCTCTTTTGTGACTCTGATACGTGAAGTGTTATCTATCACTCCTGTCTTTCACACGGTGAATTTAAGTAAGCCCAGACAGTCTACAGCGAGCGTATTATTACTTAGAGTATCTGCTGCTCCTTCCCTTCCCTGCCGCGATTTCTATTCCATAGGCGCTATCAAAATGTCTTCTATTATTGGGTCACTCCAACATCCCTTAAAGGTGCCATTCTTAAGTGAACAAAAAGAAGCATCCTCTAAGTGTTCCTTGGCTCCTCGACTTGATTCTTTTCTTATTTATACAGTATTCTGCTCACATGTGTGCCTGCCCATCATAAGAAGGCACCAGGGCCCATTACAGGTGGTTGTGAGCCAGCATGTGGTTGCTGGGAATTGAACTCAGGACCTTTGGAAGAGCAGCCAGTGCTCTTAACCTCTGCACCATCTCTCTGGCCCCGACTTGGTTCTTTTCGTTGCTGTCCTCTACTGCCGAAATTCCAGACTCACACCTGCAGCACTGACTCTAGTCAACCCTCTCCAGCTGGGTTTGTCCTCATGTTCCCCCCACCCCCTACTAGCTCAAGACCCCAGTGATTTTCATTTTGGGAAAGCAAAAAATCTCCGTTTCCATCTCAGCCTCTCAGCAGCACGTGATGGCTTTGGCCACTGACCTCTGTTCTTGCATCATCTTCTTCTCGACAGCTCCCTGATGTCACAGCTGCCTGGTTTTCCTCCTGCTTCCCTGGCTGCTGTTCTTCCTGACTCTCCTTCTTCAGAATGAATGCCAGCTGTGCCTCAGTTACCCGCTCCCACCTTCCATGTAATAGAATTCTGTACTTTCAGTTACGTGTCTGGTTGCCCAAAAATAATGACTATCTCTGTGTAAAACCGGTATCACTAGACCTAAGCATGTCTTCCTTGGGATATTAAAACCAACTCTTCCACCACCAGGGCAGCAGCATGATCTTATACATCAGCGGTTGCCAACCTTCCTAAGGCTGAGACCCTTCAATACAGTTCCTCATGCTGCGGTGACCCCCACCCATAAAATTATTTTTATTGCTACTTCATAACTGTAATTTTGCTACTGTTATGAATTGCAATGTAAAGATCTGATATACAGGAGATCTAATATGCGGCCCTGTGAAAGGGTTGTTCCACTCCCCAAATGGGTCAAGGCCCATATGTTGAAAACTGCTGTTATAAATTATTCTCCTTATTAATAATTTCCAATGAATTGGGCATGGTGGCATATGCCCTTGTATACCGTCTGTCCTTGGTAGTTAGAGGCAGGAAGATCATGAGGTCCTGTCTCAGAAACCAACCAACCAATCAACGAACCAACCAATCTACTGACCAACCAACCAATCAACCAACCAGCCTACCTACCAAAGGAGTGCTGCGAGATAAGCTCAGTTGGCAAGGATGTTTGATGTGCAAGTATGAGGAGCTGGTTCAGATGCCCAGCACCCATGTGAAAAGCTAGGTGTGGCCACATGTTTATTCCACCACAGTGCTGGGATGGGAGCGCAGAGAGAGAGAGAGAGAGAGAGAGAGAGAGAGAGAGGAGAGGGAGAGAGAGGGAGAGAGGAGGGGAAGGGGAGAGGGGAGAGGGGAGAGGGGAGAGAGGCTCTCCTTGGGACTCACTTTGTAGACCAGGCTGGCCTCGAACTCACAAAGATCGTCTGCCTCTGCCTCCCAGAGTGTGCCAAGCTCCTAACGTCCTTTTCTAACGGCTGTAACTGTCATGTCAGCCCAGAGGCGGGGAAAGTGTTAAGACCCTGCCCTACATGAAATTCTCACCAACCCCTTAATAGTAAAACCCACCATCCCTGACCCCCCACCCCCACAACTCAGGATTTGAAATCCCACCAATCTTTCCAGGAAAGCCCCATCTTAAAAATCCTGTAAAAACCCTGCCAGATTCCTGCTGTTTTCTCCCAGGAGCAGAGGCAGCCCACTCTGCGATTCGTCCCCTCCAAACCCGGGTTGTCCTCCCATAACATCTCTTTTAGGAAATTTGCTGCCCGGCGTGTCAAGAAGCAAAGAAGCAAAGAAAGGAAGAAGCGAAGGAGCGGAGCAGCGGGCGGAGCTCCTGAGCTCCTCAGAGCTACACCACTGAAGAAGAGGAGTGCAAAGTGGGAGCTGCTCCGCTGTGGCAGTTCAGCTCCGCCAGGGCCATCTTCCCTCAGGGTGTCACTGCCTCTGCCGAGGAGGCTTCTCTCAGAGCTGTGCAGTTCCTGGGCTCCAGTGTCTCAGGATACCCTTCCTTCGGACACTGTCTCCCCCCGAGCTCTGTGGCTCCTGGGCTCCCCAGGCCCCGGATACCTTTTCATCAGAGCAGGGATGCCAACAGGTTAGGCAGTGAGGAGGAGATGGACAAGCCAGTTCTGAGGTCCTCTTGGCAGGCTTAGTAGGGCCACAGGTGTATAGAGAGAACTCAAAAGTGAGGTAAGGACTGAAAACGTGGATGTGAGTCTTCACTATGGGGAAAGATGAGGCCATTTGGGGACAGTGGCAAAGAGGGTCAACGGAAAGAGGCGTCTGCAGGGCCACCAAAATCAGAGCAGGAGGGGGGTGGGGTGGGGGGCAGAGGAGGTGGAGCATCAACCGAAGAAAAGAACTAGAATGGGAAACAGTTTAAGGAGCCTGCTGAGCAATGTCCGATTTAGCAGGCCAGGTCGATAGAGGCCAAACAAGGGTCACTGGACTTAGCAAGAAAAAGGCACCCACAATGCAAGCGAGGGCATTTTGGTGACAAGGTGGGATCGAAGCAGATTCGTATGAGGAAAGACACAGTAGTTGGCAACTCATTAATCTTAGGAATGAAAAGAGGTGGGAGACAGGGTTGCACCCAACTGAGGACCGGGCACAAGGGAAGATTTCACTTCAACACGCAGGAAAGTTAAGCGCGCTTCCGTCCCAATTGGGGGGGGGGGGGATAGTATAGGGACCAAACTGACTATTTGGTGGGTATGAATAATGGCGCCAGAGAAGACTGATCCCTGAGAACGTCAGAAGAGCAATAGTGAGACTGGTCCTGGACCGGGGACCACCTCCCATCATGAGGTAGAAGGACTGAAGGGAGACAAAGATGCCAGCAGATGATAATTCTTTACTGCCTTGAGCTGTTCTAATGAGGATTTCATAAAATGTGCACTCCTTGGTACATAGTAGATACTCAAATAATACTTGCTGAATACTTATTCAAAATCTTCTGTATATCTGCAAGAAGCCTCTATAGCTTCATGTAAGACTTGCATTCAGTGCCTGGTAGATATCCTGATGAAGACACAAGTGCATGCCCGCACATGGGAAAATGCATACACATGCCACACAACACATACACATCATATGACAAAATGCATTCCTTGTATAAAGTAGAAGAAATTTCTTCAACCATGCATGTAATCAGGGGTTAATAATAAAACATGTAAAGATTCACAACAACAGCAACATAAAAAGAAGAAGAAGAAAAAAGATTCTGGATTAAAAATGGACCAAAGGCTTGAACAATTGTTTCTGAAATGTTTGTCATAATGGCTAACAAGTTTAATGCAGACAACATACACACAAACCCCAATGAGATGACTACACTAACTAAGTATTTAAATAGTTAAACTATAACACGTGCTGATAGGATGTAGAAAAAGGAACTCTAGTGTACAGTTTGGTAGTCATTGTGAAAAATGGTATCGGGTTCCCCCAAAAAATTAAAAATAGAACCATGACATGACATGTACCTTTGGGTATGTATCCAAAGCAAACAACATTAAGGTTCTTTTGTTTGGTTAGTTTGGGTTTGGTGTTTGAGTTAGGGTCTTGCTTTGTAAGCCAGGGTGAGTCTGAACTC
The DNA here is from genome assembly GCF_903995435.1 of Acomys russatus. Taxonomy (NCBI): domain Eukaryota; kingdom Metazoa; phylum Chordata; class Mammalia; order Rodentia; family Muridae; genus Acomys; species Acomys russatus. The sequence continues at coordinate 11,829,899 of NC_067159.1, forward strand.
AGAATCCTATTGTCTCAGGTTTCCAAGTTGCGGGGTTTTGGGCAAATGCCTTCACAATTGCTTCACATGGCTTTTTAAAGAGACACCTGCAATGCCCTGGTTGTTTCAGCATTATTCATAATAGCTAAGATTTGGAAATAACTTAAGTGTCCATCAGGATCAAAGAGTAAAAAAATGTCACACGCACACACACATCATTCTGCATGTTATTTTAAAAGAAAGAAATTTGGGGCTGAAGAGATGGCTAGAGGTTAAGGGCACCGACTGCTCCCCCAGAGTCGAGTTCAATTCCCAGCAACCACTGGTGGCTCACAACCATCTTAATGTGATCTGATGCGCTTGTCTGGCCTGTAGTGTACATGCAGGCAAGCACCGTATACATAATAATAAATAAATTTATAAAAAAGAGAGAATATATCGACTTGTATGTGCCCTGGAGATAGTATGCTACGTGAATACCAGATAAGAATGAAAAATACTGTACCTCACTTATGTGTATATCTAAAAATGGTCAAATTCATTCAGGGAAAACTCATTTTTCTGCACTATAAGTTCCATTTGGCCACACTTCCATATTCCTGGATAGAACAATATAGGTACAGGTGACACACAAAAATGCAACAGGAAAAATTTCCATAATAGTTTAAGAAAGACCCCACACTGAAATTTGGGAATTATATTTCAATCTAGAAAAACTTAATAAAAGAAAACTAACAAAGAACCCAAATTCAATAAGGTAAAATCCTGGAGGATACAGGAAGTGAAAATTCTGATATCCTGAAAAGGCAAAACTACTCAGGCTGTAAAGGACCAGTGGCTGGAAGGGAAAAGAGTGAACAGCTGGCCCACAGGCTATTAGGCAGTGATACTATTTTGTGTTCCATATAGCGCCTATCATTACACATGTGAAAGTCTAAAGGACATCACCATCATTGTGAGTCCCAGTGCAAACTGGGGACTGTGGGTGGTTAATGTGCCTGCCTGTCCAGGTGCATCAGCTGTGATGAGCGCGATGCACTGGGGGGCGGGGGACACGGGATGTTGTGTTCTGTGGAGAGATGAGGCCACATGACAGATTTCTGTGCTTCAGCTGAATTTTGCTGTGAAGTAAAACTACTCTAAAAATAAAGCTATTCAAAACTTGACACCACATTAGGAACGAAATACATTTTTCATATCCCTCAAGACAAGGAAGTAAGTAACTTTATAGAACTTAGAAGTTGTTCTAAACCGCAGAATTCAGTTCACGGCCAAAACTTTGCATTGTCTATGCAAGGATGAAGTCTCTTTCAGAGATTAAAATGGAGGAGAAAATCACTACTACTAATATATACCCTTACCCACAGATATTTCTCTGAATACATATAAAAGCTCAAGTGAATACAAAAATTAGATTTTAAGAATAAGGGTTAGCAACCAAAATACTAGGCTGTGCCTTTAAACAAAAAGGTTTTGTTTCCATTTATGATTTTCTAAAACTGTATAAAAACAGCTACAAACTATTTCTAAAATTATAGATCCAATCAGCCAGTTTCAGATCAGAAATTATGGCTTCTGAGCTACAGAGATGGCTCAGTCAGCAAACAAAGTTTGATGGCTTGAGTTTGGATTCCTGGTAACCCTGAATAGCCAGGTGTGGCAGCACATGCCTGTATAGCTCAGCACTGGGGATGCAGACGCGAAGGAGCCATAGGGCTGGCGGGCCATCCGTCTAGCAGAACTGGTGAGCCCCAGGTCCAGTGAGAGACCTTATCTCTAAATGATGTAGAGAGGGGAATTGAAGAAGACACCTAGCGCTGACTCTTACCTTCACACACATGTACACCTGCCCACAAACATACATGCACATGAATAGGTACAAATCACACACTAAGGTGGAGACAAATTAAGGAGAACATCCAATACTCACTGGCCTCTGGCCTCCAACTACATGTGGAATGCACGAACATATACACTTCCCTCCCTCACACACCATGAAGAATATATGGCTCTTTATTTATAGGCTAAGAGGCACAACCTTCATCTGCTCATAACTTTTCTGTATAGGCCAGGCTGGCTTCGAACTCATGATCCTCTTGCCTCAGCTGCCAAGTAGTTGGTACTACACAGGCTTGTATCACCATGCTAGCTCTGCCTACCATCTCGAAACTTTGCTCTCTGATTCCTACTTAATGAGGGGTACCCACCATTCCTTTAGTCACATGCATGCCTGCCTGCATGTATTCCTTTTATTTAGGATGCTCCTATATCACCTATCCATATGGTATAAGGAGAGAGGATGGTTTTTCTTTTTTATCTCCCTCCCTCCCTCCCTCTCTCCCCCCGCCCTGCCCCATGCATGCACATCCTTGTGTGACATTTGTGTGGTGCAGGTGTGTGCATGTCACAGTGCAGGTGTCGGGTACAAGAACAACTCTGGGTGTGGTGAGCACCTTCCACCTTGTTTGAGACAGGGTCTCTGTACAGGTTCACGGCTGTGTGTACCGGTTAACCGAGGATTCTCATCTCTGCCCCCCATCTTGCCACAGGAGCATGATGTTTCAGAGTGTTCCCCATAGAGGCAACAGACGTAGACTCAGTGGACCTGGCTCTGAGGTTTAACACTGACCCGAGAATAAGGCACTTGACCTGGTTTTCTTCCGGTAAACTGTTTTGTAAGGCATGTTAAGACTCTGCTCTTCCAAGACCTGTTCATCAGCCAATGGAGCTTATAACTCTGAACTCCAGTTCAGGCAATGGCACCAACCAATGCACGTGAATCAACCCCCATTGTAACTGTTTAGGCAGTTACATGGCGAACCATACTACTCCATCGTAAGCATACATAGCCAACTCATGGAAGAACTCATAGCCAGCACAGATGACAGAGCTACACAATCAGTATCAGCCACAATGAAATGTTAGTCAATCTTTAAAAACCACTAGATTCTGTACTTCTAACACTATAGATTTGTCACTAGTAGTAAAAGATGGCAGCTAATGCTGCTGGCGGGTACCAGCTAAATAATTCTCCCCAAGAGACCTCTGCTTAGGGCTGGAAATGGCTCCGTCAGGAAAATGATCTCTGTGCAAACATGAGGGGCACCCAGTCTGGACCGAAACCCCCCTAAATAGCTAGCATGGTAATACCTGAAATCACATCCCGTGGGAGAAAGAGACAGGAAGACTCCCAGGCCTGTTGTTCCCCATAGCTTCACTCAGCTTGCTTCCCCTCCTGTCACTTGTGGAAACTTTCTAACCTTTTATTATTATAGCCAGCTTGTCTGTCTGTCTGTCTGTCCTGTCCGTCCGTCCGTTCATCTATCCATCCATCCATCATCCATTAACCCATCTATCTTATCTATAATCTATCATCTATTGACCAATATCGCTATCTACCTACCTACTCACCTACCACCACTGATCTATCTTCATCTATTTATCCATCTATTCATTTATCTACATCTACCTATCACGTGTACTTTATTTCTTTGCTTTTGAAACAAATCTCGTTGCATAGTCCCCAGCTGGCCTCAAACTCATGATTCTTTCCTGTGTTTGTCTCTGTGGGATTGTGTGGTTGTTCCACCACATGTGCTTCCTTTCTTTAAAAAAAAAAAAAAAAAATGAAGGTGGTCCTTAGGATTAGCATTCTTTTCCATTCAGCCCCCAAACCAACCTCCTGCTTGAGTAAATCACCATCGTGTCTGGCTTCCTGTGACGTCACGCCAATTTCCCTGACACGACTTCTTTCCCTCTCGAGGCTACTCCACAGCGCCTCAGAACAGCTCCAGCCATGCTGCGGCTTCCGCTGCTTTTCCATCACCACTCCCCTCCCCCACCGTGCTAGACTTTAAGGAAAAAAAAAAAAAAAAACTTAAAAACAAGGTCTGGTGGTATACACCTGTGACCCCAATGTGGGAAGGTTGAGACAAACAGTATCAGAACTTCAAGGTCACCCCTGGGTACACAGCAGGTTTGAGGCCAGCCAGGGCTATTAAGACAATCTGGGAGGGGCTCTGATCTTGTGTGTGTGTGTGTGTTGTGTGTGTGTGGTGTGTGTGTGTGTGTGTGCTGCGGCGGTATGTTGTGTGTGGTGTTTCTGGCCACTGCAGGTACAATGCAACATGTGGTGCACATTATGCATGCAAGCAAAAACCCCAACACACATTGTTGGGGGATGGTCTATGTATTTTGTGCTAATTACTGCTTGCTGTCTGTGTGACCCACCTTTGATTATAAAAAGCCATCCCACCTGGGCAGGCAGAGGAGACAGAGTGAGGCTAAGGTTGGGAAAAAGAAGACCTCCACGAGGAGGGAGGAGAGAAGAAACAGAGGAAGGCCACCATGGCTTAGATGGGGAGGAGAGCACGTGGCCGGCGTGGATGGAGGACTTGGCCCAGATGAAGAACTTAGCAAGTATTTGGGATTAGATGGTGGGTAGCTGATAGAAGTTATTGGAAGCAGATGGCATGGGATTGAGGCAGGGATCCCATGGCTGCCCCACTAGGGAGGTAGTTTAGAGGATTGATATCTGCCCTGCCCCAGGTTAACTAGGGCTATTTTAAATATAACAAGTGTCTGTGTCTTGATTGATCGCTAGCCGGGCCTACTGATAAACAGGTAATACTGATAATTTAAAACAATACAAATAAAATATTACATGTTTTAAAAATTAAGAAAGACACTGATCTTGAAAATGGATAAAGCCATTTAACTGTTAGCCGTACTAGGGCGCTTTGCTATTGCACTCTTTCAGATATTAAAATTTTTCACTCCTGATATCTGCCATCCTGTTTTTATCTATCTTATTTATTGCTAGGTACAGTGATACCCAGCAAAGATGGCATTTCCCAGCCTTCCTTGCAATCAGATGTATTTAAGCTCAGGTCTATGGACTGTGAACACAGGGTCCTCTCCCCTTTCTTCCCCCTAAGGCAGGGACTGGGATGAAGGGTGAGCATCCCAGGGATGAGACCACACCCCAAGACAGCACATATTAAACGAGTCCAGGTACCTAACACTTGACAGGGCAGAACCAAACGAGCAGTGTGGACTTCGTGTGAGACAGAACCTGTTTTGTTTAAGCCACTTTTCTTTTGTTTGTTGTTTTAATTTATTTTAATTTATGTGCGTTGGTGTAAGGGCTCAGATCTTGGAGTTACAGCCAGTTGTGGCTGCCATGTGGTTGCTGGGAATTGAACCCGGGTCCTTTGGAAGAGCAGCGCAGTGCTCTTCAACGGAGCCACCTTCCAGCCCCAAGCCACCTGTTCTTAAAAGATCTGCATCATAGCACATGGCATACCTCCTGAGCCAAGAGGAGGACATACATAGACTTCCCACTCTATACTAAGTGATTTTGCAAGAATTAAACACAAGAGGGTAAGGTGGACAAAATACATGTTCACCATTTAATTGTTGAAGATATGAGCTATAAGACTAACTAACCTAAGTCCTTGGTTATTAGCCATATTCCGCATCCTCAGAATTCAGTCTCTTCTTGGGTCTCTACTTGGTGGCATCCCGTGAAGGGCAACACCCTACAATGAACACACTTTGTTTTGTTTTGAGATAGGGTCTTGCCATGTAGATGAGGGCCGCCGCAGCTGGTGATCACCTCACCTTTTTTTATTGCTCACATAGACATGAGGCTACGTGCCTGTTTTTCTGCACTTGGCTTTTCTCATTTAACGTTAGCATTCTCCAGGCTTATGTGCCTTTCACAAAGGTAGAATTTCTTTGTTTTTGAAAATGGGATGAAAAATCCATTGGATATGCTGTATTTTTCTTTTTTAAATCTGGTCACCTGTTTGTAGATACATAGGTTGTTTCAAAAGTCTTGGATACTAGCGCAGTTTTTTTCAACAACTGCTTTCATTTACCTCGGATGTATCCTTGAAGAGGGGCTCAGCACATAGAGATTCCAGCTTGTAGTCAGACAGCATTTAAAAAAATTGGTTACTTTTGGTTACTTGTGATCTCAGTGTGGAAGAAGAGTTTGAAAAACAAAACATTAGCCAGACTTGGTGGTGTACACCTTTAAATCTAATACTGGGATTGGGAGGCAGAGGCAGAGGCAGGTGGATCTCTGCGATTTCCGACCAGCACTGTCTACATAGTGAGTGGTGAAGCCCTGTTTCAAAAGCCAAACCAAACCAAACAATAAATATTGGTTACTTTCGTATTTTCTTCATTTAAAAAAATATTTCTAATTAGTGCTTTTTCATCTTCAAGGTCAGCATAATACAATGAAAGGGAAGTTGGTAATATATGTGAAAACCCCTACAAACTTGCAAAATTCAATAACTGCATTTCTAGATAGCAACCTTAAGAACAACAGATGTATACTATGTCAGTTACAAAATGCTACTCTAGTTTATAAAATTAATTAATAAAAAGGAAGGAAGAAAATCACTCCTGAGGGGCTTATAGGTCAATCTTGGAATGACACTAATTGAATAATAGGTAGCATTTGAATATTTTTTTAACTGACTATATGATATAAAAATTAACTGAAAACATTTAGGCAACAGCCATGATCTCATTTTGTTTCAATGAAGATCAGTGGCAGGCCTGGTGGTGCATGCCTTTAAATACGGCATCTGGGAGGGAGAGGCATCTTGGGAACTGAATGTCGTCTGGTCACACACCAAGTTCCAGGTGAGCCAGCAGTTACATGGTGAGACCCTGCCTAAAAACAAACAAACAAAACAACCCACACACCCACCAGTGATCTTGTGTGTGTGGGTAGTAATGTGTGTGTGTGTGTCTATGTGGGGACCAATGGGGCTAGGTAACATACCAAATATTAATAATGGTGGTAAGTCGCTGTCTTTTTATGGACAATGTTTGCTTTTTGTTTCTCTAAGGCTTCCAACACAAAGATGCTTTTACTTTGCAATAAGGCAAAAATTAACTAAAAAGAAGGACACAATGTGCAGTGAATTAAAAATCTTGAAAACAAAGATGTTCTCTGGCAAAAGAAAAAAAAAAAAATCCTTTTAGCTTGTTTATAAAGCCAGAGATCCAATACACCGATGTGCTCGGCAGCTTCCTGGATACTCCCTCAGTTCACGTGTGCTTTTTCCACAAGCTCATGTGAGACTTGGAAACTTATTTAGTTTACTAACACAACACACACACACACACACACACCACACACACACACGAACACAAGGCAAACTGGGAAAGCATAGGTATGTAGGGACACTTCCTTCCCATCGCTCCTTTGTTTAAACAGCCCAGAATTAAACAAGTCCTGCATGCCTCCAGTAAGCTTTTAAAGTGATTTAATGCCTTACTAGGGGAGTTCTGGAAAGATTAAATATACGATGTTCTGTTTTTCTGAAAGGTCTTCAAAAGTATTTTATTAGGCAGCCACTTGGCTCAGTTGATGAACTGCTTATAACAGTGCAACGTTTTTTCCAAATGTTTTGTTATAAGTGGTGAGACCTAACCATTTTTAGTATCACTTATTCACAATAAAGACTTTTATATTTTTTCCTAACATTTTTTTAGAGTAAACGTTCACAGGAGAACCAGAGACCCTAAATTCTTTCACTAATCATCCATAAACAGACACCAACAGATACGGACATTCCAAGTGAATAAACGGCTTACGCAGCTCCAGGGCCAAAGATATAAGAAATTCACGTACCAAAATAACTATCTTCGATCGGTTGTCAGGCCCACTGTCACCTTGAATATGTATAGCGACTGAACTCTACAAATACTGTACACACTGGTTCTCAACTCTTCCTAGTGCAGCAACCCTCTAATTCAGTTCCGCATCTTGTATGACCATCCCCCAACCACAAAATGATTTCACCCTGCGGGGCGTGGTGGATCACTCCTTAAATCCTTGCAGTTAGGGAGGCGGAGGCAGGTGGTCTCTGAATTTGAGTCGAGCCTGGTCTACAAGTGGATTCCAGGGCAGCCAAGCTACCCAGAGAAATCCTGTCTTGAAAACAAACAAACAAACAAACAAACAACAAATTGTTGCCACTTCATAACTGTAATTTTGCTACTACTATTATGGTCATAACGTAAATATCCGATTGCAGGATATGTGATATGCAATCCCTGCGTCGGTCTTGACCCACAGGTTGAGAACCACTGCTCTACAGCCCGCGTACAATTTTCCTCCCAAGCAAAACCAAAAGGGCATTTCCTGGGCTTCCTTACTGCCGTCAGAGGTGCCAGGCACCAGCCACCTGTACTATCACCTGTCAGTTCCTGACAACAAGACGCCTGAGTTCAGGTTCTCACGAGACCAGGCTGTTTCCATAGCTTTCCGTTTGTCTCTCCATCTCCAAACAGCAGCGGGCTATCAGCCCGCTCATCACACCTTAATCACGTTACATCGCAGTTCAAGAATCCAGGGTTAGGGTTGGAGAGATGGCTCAGTGGTTAAGAGCACTGTGTTTCTTCCAAAAGCCTGGTTCAATTCCTAGCATCCACATGGGAGCTCAAACTGTCTGTAATTCCGTGTCCAGTGGAATATGACATCTTCACACCAGTGCACATAAAAATTGGATATAGTTAAACACACAAACGAATCCCCGTGAATTCTATCCTTTGATCAGGATCTCAACCCCTCTAATGGCATTTTCATGGAAACACTAATGCCGGTTCAGCAGCCATCCACAGCTGTAAATAAACGCTTCTCCCTTTCAAACCTCCACACAGCATCTGACCCACTGATTACGTTAGTAAGCCGTATGTCTCTGTTGTCTAGCAAGTAGAACATCTACGATCGAATTTCATTAATTAGACTAATCCCTCATGTGCCCTTGTATTTGCTTTGCTCTCACATCCCTCGACAAACCTACAGTGCTTAAATATCTTGGTGAGACAGTTTTAATCATCCGCACATTGAGTTTGAATAAGTAAGGTGTGTGTGTGTGTGTGTGTGTGTGTGTGTGCAGCGCGCCGCGCGGCCTTCTGTGCGCCCCACTAAGAGACTCTTCTCTAACTGTCCAGATATTGTTTGTGTGGGTCCCTCAGAACTCAATGGGCTTCAGCATACAGCTGTTAGTCAATGCTGAAGGCATCTCTCTGCGGGAGGACGCACTGCAGAATAGCTCACGGCTCCTACAGCATCCGACTGGGGCGATGTGCTGCCTACGCAGGGAACTCGCAAGTTTAACTAGGACTAGCCAATTAGGCAGCTGCTTCGAGGGACCCAAACTCCAGGCTCCTGAAGGTGTTTAGCATGAACCACATGGTTTTTTACAGACAAGCACAGTAAGCCATGCTCGCCATCCAGGCAAGAAGATGACACTAATCAAAGGCAGCCTTGTCAGCAGGCCGTCTAAAGATGGGCGGCCTGGGGCCTGCCTTAACCCTTTTACACAGAAGCGCTTCATTGCTAGAGAAATGTTAGTACGAACAAATCTGATTCATAGAGGTCCCCTGGAGTAAAATTTAAAAATAAAACCTAGCATTTAAAGATGTGTTGTCTAGACCAGCACCTGCTATTTAAGCTATATGATTTGATTATTTCAGGTTTCTATTTGTCCTGAAAATCCAGGTATCTTTCTTTTTATTGGTGTGTGTATGCACGTGTGGTGTGTGTGTGTGTGTGTGGTGTGTGTGTGGTGTGTGGTATGTGCTCTTAAGGTTGACTCATGTAGTCCGGGCTAGACTCTTTCTGTTTCTACCTCAAGTTCTGGGGCTGAGGTCTGCCACCACTATTCCTG